>NW_027507758.1:539767464-541172663 GCF_037356315.1 Lithobates pipiens
ATGGACAGAGAGAGGCTGCGATTATGGGCACTGAGACGCAGCATTGATGGTCACTGAGAGGCTGCATTGATGTGCACAGAGAGGCTGCACTTATGGGCACAAAGAGGCAGCATTGATGGGCACAGAGTGGCGGCATTGATTGGCACAGAGAGGCTGCAATTATGGTCACAGAGAAGCTGCTATTATGGGCACAGAGAGGCTGAAATTATGGGCACAGAGAGGCTGCAATTTTGGGCACAGAGGCGGCATTGATGAGCACAGAGAGGTGGCATTGATGGGTACAGAGAGGCCACCATTACGGGCACAGAGAGGCTGTGATTATGAGCACAGAGGCGGCATTGATGGGCACAGAGAGATGTCATTGATGGGCACAGAGAGGCTGCCACTATGGGCACAGAGATGCTTCTATTATGGGCACAGAGAGGCTGGGATTATGGGCACAGAGAGGCTGCTATTATGGGCACAGAGAGGCGGCATTGATGGACAGAGAGAGGCTGCGATTATGGGCATTGAAAGGTAGCATTGATGGTCACTGAGAGGCTGCATTTATGTGCACAGAGAGGCTGCAATTATGGGCACAGAGAGGCAGCATTGATGGGCACAGAGTTGCGGCATTGATTGGCACAGAGAGGCTGCAATTATGGTCACAGAGAGGCTGATATTATGGGCACAGAGAGGCTGCAATTATGGGCACAGAGAGGCTGCGATTTTGGGCACAGAGGCGGCATTGATGAACACAGAGAGGTGGCATTGAGGGGCACAGAGAGGCCACCATTATGGACACAGAGAGGCTGTGATTATGAGCACAGAGGTGGCATTGATGGGCACAGAGAGATGTCATTGATGGGCACAGAGAGGCTGCCATTATGGGCACAGAGAGGCTTCTATTATGGGCACAGAGAGGCTGGGATTATGGGCACAGAGAGGCTGCTATTATGGGCACAGAGGCAGCATTGATGGACACAGAGAGGCTGCTATAATAGGCACAGAGAGGCTGCTATTATGGGCACAGAGAGGCAGCATTGATGGGCACAGAGAGGCTGCAATTATGGTCACAGAGAAGCTGCTATTATGGGCACAGAGAGGCTGCGATTATGGGCACAGAGAGGCTGCTATTATGGGCACAGAGGCAGCATTGATGGACACAGAGAGGCTGCTATAATAGGCACAGAGAGGCTGCTATTATGGGCACAGAGAGGCAGCATTGATGGGCACAGAGAGGCTGCAATTATGGTCACAGAGAAGCTGCTATTATGGGCACAGAGAGGCTGCGATTATGGGCACAGAGAGGCTGCAGTTATGGACACAGTGGTGGCATTGATGGGCACAGAGAGGCTGCCATTATGGGCAAAGAGAGGCTGTCATTATGGGCACAGAGAGGCTGAAATTATGGGCACAGAGGCGGCATTGATGGGCACAGAGTGGCTGCCATTATGGGCACAGAGAGGCTGTGATTATGGACACAGATAGGCTGCTATTATGGGCACAGAGAGGCTGCCATTATGGGCACAGAGAGGCTGTGAATATGGGCACAGAGAGGCTGCTATTATGGGCACGGAGAGGCTGCCATTATGGGCACCGAGAGGTGGCATTGGTGGGCACAGAGAGGCAGCATTGATGGACACAGAGAGGCTGTGATTATGGGCACAGAGGCGGCATTGATGGGCACAGAGAGCCAGCATTGATGGGCATAGAGATGCTGCCATTATGGGCACAGAGAGGCTGCTATTATGGGCACAGAGAGGCTGCCATTATGGGCACAGAGAGGCTGCTATTATGGGCACTTAGAGGCTGCTATTATGGGCACAGAGAGGCTGCCATTATGGGCACAGAGAGGCTGCTATTATGGGCACTTAGAGGCTGCCATTATGGGCCCAGAGAGGCTGTGATTATGGGCACAGAGAGGCTGCAGTTATGGACACAGTGGTGGCATTGATGGGCACAGAGAGGCTGCCATTATGGGCAAAGAGAGGCTGTCATTATGGGCACAGAGAGGCTGAAATTATGGGCACAGAGGCGGCATTGATGGGCACAGAGAGGCTGCCATTATGGGCACAGAGAGGCTGTGATTATGGACACAGATAGGCTGCTATTATGGGCACAGAGAGGCTGCCATTATGGGCACAGAGAGGCTGTGAATATGGGCATAGAGAGGCTGCTATTATGGGCACGGAGAGGCTGCCATTATGGGCACCGAGAGGTGGCATTGGTGGGCACAGAGAGGCAGCATTGATGGACACAGAGAGGCTGTGATTATGGGCACAGAGAGGCTGCCATTATGGGCACAGAGAGGCTGCTATTATGGGCACTTAGAGGCTGCTATTATGGGCACAGAGAGGCTGCCATTATGGGCACCGAGAGGTGGCATTGATGGGCACAGAGAGTCAGCATTGATGGACACAGAGAGGCTGTGATTATGGGCACAGAGAGGCTGCCATTATGGGCACAGAGAGGCTGCTATTATGGGCACTTAGAGGCTGCTATTATGGGCACAGAGAGGCTGCCATTATGGGCATAGAGAGGCTGCTATTATGGGCACTTAGAGGCTGCCATTATGGGCACAGAGAGGCTGCTATTATGGGCACTGAGAGGCTGCGATTATGGGCACAGAGAGGCTGTGATTATGGGCACAGTGATGTGGCATTGATGGGCACAGTGATGCGGCATTGATGGGCAAAGTGAGGCTCCAATTATGGGCACAGAGAGGCTGAGATTATGGGCACAGAGAAGCGGCATTGATAGGCACAGCTGTAGGCTGCATTTGATGGGCACTGGTGAGACTGCATTGATCTCTTGTATCATGTCTGCAGTCTCTGACCATCGCCTGCATCATGTCCTCAGGCTCTAAGGCCCGATTCACACCTATGCATTTTTAGTGCTTTTTGCATTTTGCAGATTTGCACTACAGAACGGGTTCCATAGGAAACCATGGTAAATGGACTGTAGTGCAAATCTGCAAAATGCAAAAAGCATTAAAAATGCATAGGTTTGAATCAGGCCTAACCATCTCTTGTCTGCAGTATCTGAGGTGAGTTTGCTTAATTAGCAATGGCATTGGTAAAATGCAGCAGAAAGGGGGTTAATGCACTGTCACTAATGCATTTGTTTAGATCCCATCGTCTGTAGGCGCTGTAGCTTTTCACAGTGTGGGGGGCGCAGTTTTTCATCTTTGCCCTGGGCACCGAATGACCTTGTCCCGGCACTGACAGCATACACTTTAATTTTATGACATCGGCATAAAATGTTTTCAGCTTCTCCTCTGCTATTTACTTTTAGTCTCAAAAGACTATATATCCCATGGTACCTTGCTGCCTACAAACAGAGATTCCTGTCCTGTCCATTTTTTAGGTGGAGCTGTTCGCAAGGTATATTCATTCCTATAGACAAGCAATTGTACAGCTGACCATAAAAATGAAGAGAGCCACAGTGTGCATGCACAGAATAAATAGTAGCCAGTTGGGTTTATGTCAGCCACAAGTTCACCAAATCATGGCTGAAGGCAAGTATAAGTCTTTTATAAGTATGAGGTGCTGGGGGCTTTACTAAAGGATCGAAAGTGAAGTTGTCCTTTAAACTTTTGAACTGTCAATTATTCGGTTTTAAAACTAACTTTTAAACTTTTAAAGTAAATTATGGACATTACTTGTCAGTTCAAGAAGTTTGTATGAACCAACCACAGAGCAATATTTTTTTCCAAACATCTTTCCAAAGATGTAATGTAAATATGTCTGTGAAGGTTCTCATTCATCTAGGTCATGGTATACCTAGTAATATTTAAATTCAACTTGACTTTTTCATCGTTTAAGACATTTTGCTACTCATCCAAGAGCTGAGGAACTTGGATGAGTAGTAAAACATCTTCAACATAACAACAAACCCAGATAGATTTGACTAACCACTACTAAGTATATAATGTGAGGTCCAATCTAAACAGTCCACTAAATTTCTATCCAGTTGGCAGACCATGGATAGTTATAGATAAACAAATAAATCGTACTTAAGGTGGACCTTCACCCTAAACTAACCTTAAACCTTCACAAATATCCAGTGAAGTGAACAGCCTCAGATGACACACAGAGATGAAACAAATCTCTGTACATAAGTTTTACTTGTATATCTGCTGTCTTCAGCTTTAACCACTTGCCTACTGGCCACTTAAACCCCCGTTGTAACCAGACCAAATTTCAGCTTTCAGTGCTTCCCACACTTTGAAGGACAATTACTCAGTCATATAATACTGTACTGTTTGTACTTTTTTTCCTACGAATAGAGCTTTCTTTTGGTGGTATTTGATCACCTCTGGGTTTTAAATTTTTTGAGCTATAAAAGAAAAAAAAACAAAATGAAAATTTTGAAAAAAAAAACAAATTTTTCTTTGTTTCTGTGATAACATTTTGCAAATTATAAATTTTTCTTCATAAATTTTGGCCACAATTTATACTGTTGCACATCTTTGATAAAAATAACCCAAATTAGTGTACGTTATTTGGTCTGTGTGAAAGTTAGAGAGTCTAAAAGCTGTGGTACAAATCATAAAAAAAGGATCACATCTGAGGTACTAGTGGCCTATCTAATTTCTTGCGACCCTAACAAGCCAGGAAAGTATAAATACCACCCAATTGACCCCTTTTTTGAAAGTAGACATCCCAAGGTATTTAGTGAGATGCATGGTGAGGTTTTTGATGTTGTCATTTTTTTCCCACAATTCTTTGCTAAATTAAGATTTTTTTTCACACAAAATTGTCATTGTAATAGGTTATTTCTCTCACATGGCATGTGTATACCACAAATGACACCTCAAAATACATTCTGCTACTCCTCCTAAGTATTACGATATCACATGTGTGGGACTTTTTCACAGCCTAGCCACTTAGAGAAGCCCAACATTCAGGGAGCTCCATCACATGTTCTAGGAGCATAAATGACACATCTAACTTGTTGACAAACCTATTACACTTTTGAAGACCCTGGAGCACCAGGACAATGACACATGACACCGATGTGGCGCTGATGGCAGATAGAACTGATACGTGGCACTGATGGCACGTGACATTGATGTGGCACAGATGACTGATGGCACTAATAAGTGGCACTGATGACACGTGACACTGATGACAGATGACACTAATATGTGTCACTGATGACATGTGGCACTGATGACAGATGGCACTAATACGTGGTACTGATGACAGATGGCACTAATACTTGGCACTGATGAAATTTGACACTGATAACAGATGGCACGTGACACTAACAGGTTGCACTGATGACAGATGGCACTGATACGTGGCACTGATGACAAGTAACACTGACGGATAGCACTAATATGTGGCACTGATGACACGTGACACTGATGTGGCACTGATGACAGATGGCACTAATACGTGGCACTGATGACAGATGGCACTAATATGTGGCACTGATGACATGTGACACTGATGTGGCACTGATGACAGATGGCACTGATACGTGGCACTGGGGACAGATGACACTGACAGTGGCACTGGGTACAGGTGGCACTGTGGACAGATGGCACTGATAGGTACTGTGGGCACTGTATTTTCTATTTTTTTCTTTTTTTACATTCACGCTGCAACAGGAAGCTCTCCCTCCTCACACGCAGTCTCTGTGTGAGGAGGGAGAGCCGGCAATGAGAGATTATCTCATTACATATGAGATCATCTCTCATTGGACAGTCTGATCGAGTGCTAAATGGCCGCTGTGATTGGCCATTTAGCACGATCTGTGATTGGCTGTGTCCAAGAGACATGTGACACTGACAGGGACACAGCCAACACAGAATTTCCCCAATGCGCACCCCCGGTGGTCCAGGGAGGGGAAGTAAACAGGAGGATGTCCAGGGACGCCCTCCCGGCAATTGGGCGCCGCACTGTAGCCGTCTTTCGGCTATAGGGACGCCTAGTGGTTAAATACTGCTTAGAAAGTGCACATCGTGTTAGAATTTTCTCTTCCTGATTCAGCAGTAACAGCAGGGCCGTCTTTAATATTGATTGGACCCCGGGCAAAAGATTTATTGGGGGCCCCCCCCTATGCAATTTTGTACTCCACCTGCTCTGAGACATACAATAAATAGCAGCTGGTCTTAAAAACAGTTTACTTTATCAGATCAGGCAGCAATTGCGATTGGTTGCCAGCGGTTACAGCATATCATTACTGCTTAATGACTGGTTGCTAAAGGTTACAGCACACATTACGGCTCACTGACTGGTTGCTAGAGGTTACAGCACATCATCTCCTCACTGCAGGGGAGCATGATATACATATGAATGCCACCTTTATTTACATATCAATGCTGCCGGCCGCATCTATTTACTTAGTAATGCCGCCACTATTTTCATATGAATGCCGGTTATTTACATGTAAACACAGGGTCTGCAGGTGAGTCATCTGTACACAACAATAGGGCAGAGCTGGGCAGCATTAGTAGCAGCACTTCACACAGATATTGGGACATGGCATGGGACTAAAACGTCAAGGGACAAGGGAATTTACACTGGGATAGTTGGCAAGTATGAGTCAGCTACTTTGGGGCCCCACAACAATGACAGGGCCCAGGGCAGCTGCCCCTTTTGCCCTGCCTTAAAGTAGGCCCTGAGTAACAGTGTAGTGTTGAATTACACTGGGAGACATCTGATTGGAGGAAAGGCACACACCCCCCTCCACACAGAGACTTTTAGAGCTGTCCTGTGAGTAGAGCAGATTTCTGCTAATCTATTTATAGCACCCACCCTGACACAAAATTCAGGCTGTTTTTATGTCCTGTGTCAGAGAACTTGTCAGAAGTTATCATGCTGAAAACAGAAGAACGGAGCAGGAAAAAGCCATGGGACTTAGTGCTTTGAAGAGAGATAAGAAAACACTACAGATATACAATACATTGAAAAGTATTCCTACCCCTTGAATTTTTCCAAATTTTGTCATGTTACAACCAAAAACTTAAATGTATTTTATTGGGATGTTAGGTGATAGACCAACACAAAGTGGCACATATATATTGATGGGAAGATGGATGGAGCTAAATACAGGGCAATCTTAGACGAAAACCTGTTAGAATCTGCAAAAGACTTGAGTCTGGGGTGGAGGTTTACCTTCCAGCAGGATAACAATCTTAAAGCGGAGGTCCACCCTAAAGTGGACCTTCCGCTCATTGGAATCCTCCCCCCCTCCGGCGCCACAATTGGCACCTTTCAGGGGGAGAGGGGGTGCAGGTACCTGTACAGTACAGGTATCTGCACCCACTTCCGGCATAGCTATCTGCGGAAAGGGGCATAGATTACGCCCCTTTCCGAAAGTCTACCGCTGCCTGCTGGGAAACACACGGATCCCAGAGGCAGCGGGACCATCCTTATTACGCAGCGCGACTCGCACATGCGCAGTAGGGAACCGGGAAATGAAGCCGAAAGGCTCCACTTCCTGATTCCCATACCCAAGATGGCGGCGGCAGCACCCGAGAGACGATCGAGAGATCGGCTTCGGGTGCCGACATCGCGGACGCGCTGGGCGGGTAAGTGTCCTTATTTTAAAAGTCAGCAGCTGCAGTATTTGTAGCTGCTGGCTTTTAAAAAAAAAAACGGCGGAACTCCCGGCGGACTCCCACTTTAAATATATAGCCAGAGCTACAATGGAAAGGTTTAGATCAAAGCATATTCATGTGTTAGAAGAATGGCCCAGACAAAGTCCAGACCTAAATCTAATTGAAAATCTGTGGCAAGACTTGAAAATTGTTGTTCACAGATACTCTCCATGGAATATGACAGATCTTGAGCTATTTTGCACAGAATGGGCAAAAATTTCACTCTCTGGATGTGCAAAGCTGGTAGAGACATCCCCAAAAAGACTTGCAGCTTTGATGGCAGTGAATGGTGGTTCTATAAGTTATTGACTCAGGGGGGCTGAATACAAATGCACACTACATTTTTCACATATTTACTTGTAAAAAAATGTTGAAAACCATTTATCATTTTCCTTCCACTTCATAATTATGTGCTACTTTGTGTTGGTCTATAACATAAAATCCCCAAAAAATACATTTATGTTTCTGGTTGTGACATGACAAAAGGTTGAAAATTTCAAAGGGTATGAATACCTTTCCAAGGCACTGTATGTGCCCAGCTCAAATTTAATCAATCAGGTTTACATCCACTTTAATGTTGCCCTTCCTACTCCCCCTTCCTCTCTCCCTTTGGATATTCATGTTTTTATTATCATGTAAAGGAGAAATATGGGCAAAGCTTTTTTGGTCTTCTGGGTCACAAGAGCCCACTTATTTCTGTACTCCTATTACCCAGATTTAGCCTACAGCGGGTTGAGGTTACATAGTTGGTCCAGGTTATGCAGGGATCCTGACTTTAATGTCAGGATCCATCCAAATGCCTGACCAGCAGCTGGCTCAGCCTCTCTGCACGTTGCAACCCCCTTCACAGTCCAGCATTACAGTGAACGCTGGAGGGACAAAACAGAGAGTCGGTGACTGAGGCCGCGTACACACGGGCGGACTGTTCGCCCAACTTAGTTCGTCAGACAATCCGACAAACAGTCCGCTCAAAATTTGCATGAACGGACTTGACCACACACGATGAGCAGACAGTCCGCTGAAAACTTGCGCGATGACGTGAACAGCACGTACGACGGGACGAGAAATTCGACGTCCAATACACTGCAATGCAACCTTCGCCGTGTAAATCCTTTCTGAGCATGCGCGAAACTTAGTCTGTCGAACGAGCCTACACACGAGCGGACTGTCCGCTGAAACCAAGTTTGGGCGGACAGTCTTACGGAAATTCCGAAAAACTTTGTTCGTCAGACTGTCCGCTGAAACAGTCCGCTGAAGCCCACACACGAGCGGACTGTCCGCTGAAACACTGTTCAGCGGACAAAGTTGGGCCAACAGTCCGCCCGTGTGTACGCGGCCTTACAGTAACTGTTCTCCCCTCCGAGAAGACGGAGAACTGAGCAATCAGAGGTCAGTTCTTGATCTTTGAGCCAGTGGGGAACAGATGCAGCATCAGATGGACATAGATGAGGCTGTGGGATTCGTTCGCAGTGCAGGTAATAGGTGAACCTAGGAGAGGGAGAGAGAGGCACTTTCATTTATGGCTGGATAAGCTTAGTGTTGGCTAGATGACACAGGAACATGTGAGTGGAATTGGTTTTAAGGTTTTTTTACAATAAAAGTTGGAACGTTTTACACTATGTTGGTTCCATATATTTTTTTATGAGTTCACATAATCAGTGGATTGCTGACTGAAGAATAAGCGTGTATAAAGAGTGGTTATCCATTGAATGAACCAAAAGCGAGCTTACATTTATTTCTGGTGAGTTGCCATTTTGTAAGGTGGTGGTGGCACGAAGGGGTGATTTGTGGTGAAGAGCTACGCACGTGAAAACTGGAAGATATAATTGTTTATTTGACAAGAAACTTTTATTAGAATCGGGATTGGGAGATGCACCCCGTTTTCACATCCACACCATTGATATTGAGAGCATATATGGACTTGGGGTAGGGGGGTTTCTTTGGTGTCTTGGGTTGCACTTTTTTTCTTTTGCCTATGTATATATATATATTTTTTATGTGCATGAGCTTTTGCATTTGTTAAAGTTTGGCAAGTTGGTATTGAAGCACTGAATTAACATAATACTATGCAGGTGGTATTGTTAAGGTTTGCATGTGATATATGCATAGGCATAATTTTGAGCACAGTCAATAATAGAAGCTATATATATATATATATATATATATATATATATATATATATATATATATTTTATTATTATTTTTTTTTTAGTAAAGGTTGGATAGGTGGTGCAATCTATAATTTGATACACATAGATGAGTATGCATGTTTTTTTGTTTTTTTTTTTAAATCCCGCATTTCTGTTCTAATGGATTTTTTGTGCTTCAAAGCCTAGGGAAAAATGAAATTTTACATTCACACAGATGTGCTGTAGGGCTTTGGCCCCAACAAAGCCCAGTAGTAGATCTGTGCATACATGAGCCCCGCACACATATGCAAAAGATGGATATGAAAGTTCCAAAATGTTCCCAAACTCAAACCCAAGAACAAAAATGTAATATATAGCAGATTACTGGTTATTAGATGCGATGGCTGCATTTTTTTTCTTTTTTCAGACATGTTTTCCTTTATTTTCACCTGCTAAACACTCACAGTAACACACTTCCTGGGCCTATGGTGACAATACTCACACATGGGTGTGTCCAAAGGGTGGTGATAAAATACATATACTCAGAATGGTCCAGAGTGAATAGTGGGGTACCCTAAAGTTCTCTCCTGAGACCAATTCTGTTTAAGTTATTTATAAATGACATAGAGGATGGGATAAATAGCTCAATCTTAGTTTTTGCTGATGATACAAAAATAAGTAGCGCAATACCATCACAGCAGGATATAGAAACTTTACAAGCAGACCTGAATAAATTAATGGAGTGGACGCGGCGTCGCTTGGGACCCAGTGCGCGTGCCCAGTGGCCGCGATGTCCGCCGGGCACCCGCGATTGCCTGGGAACAGAGCAGGACCGTGGATCTGTGTATGTAAACACACAGATCCATGTCCTGTCAGTGGAGAGGAGACCGATGGTGTGTTTCCAGTACAGAGGAACACTGATCGGTCTCCTCCCCTTGTGAGTCCCCTCCCCCCACAGTTAGAATCACTCCCATAGGGAACATATTAACCCCTGCAGCGCCCCCTGGTGTTAACCCCTTCCCTGCCAGTCACATTTACACAGTAATCAGTGCAATTTTATAGAACCGATCGTTCTGTAAATGTGAATGGTCCCAAAAATGTGTCAAAAGTGTCCGATATGTCCGTCACAATGTCACAGTCACGAAAAAAATCGCAGATCGTCACCATTACTAGTAAAAAAAAATGCCATAAATATATCCCCTATTTTGTAGACGCTATAACTTTTGCGGAAACCAATCTATATAAGCTTATTGCGATTTTTTGAATACATATAGGCCTAAACTGAGGGAATATATATTTTTTTTAAATGGGATATTAATTATAGCAAAAAGTAAAAAATATTGTGCTTTTTTCAAAATTGTCGCTCTTCTTTTGTTTATAGCGCAAAAAATAAAAACCGCGGGGGTGAACAAATACCACCAAAAGAAAGCTCTATTTGTGGGGAAAAAATTACATCAATTTTGTTTGGGTGCAAAAACGTCTGGAGCTGAAGTGGTTAAAGAAGGTGGGCAAAGGATGGGGGCATTGGAGAGGTGAGAGCTAAAGAGGGGTGAAAATGAAATGTGGATGGGGGATGCAGAGGAAAGCAGTTGTGGAAGAAGGCTGAACTCTGTACTATGTAGGCAGTGCACCCCTGAACTCAATGCACGCCTGGTATTTAATGCCTCCTTAAAACCCTCCCACTGTTAGTGAAATCTTACCACGCCCACTATTTGATGCTGTTTGAAATGTGGGTGTGCATGTGTGTGTGTGTGTGTGTGAGGGTGGGGAGTATGGGGGGGCTCGTGATTGAGTTCCTGTAACTATTTTCTGAGAAAAAAGCCCTGGATAAACAATACTCCTGCCAATTTATAAAACTCTGGTTTGGCCACATCTGTAGTATTCTGTCCAGTTCTGGTGACCAATCCTAAGAGAGGATGTGCTGGAACTGGAGAGAGTCCAGGAGAAGGGCAACTAAATTAATATGGGGGCTGAAGGACCTCAATTATGAGAAACGACTACACGCACTAAATATATTCTCCCCGGAGACAAGACCCTTGAGAGGAGATATGATAGCGATATACAAATATCTCAACGGTGATCCCAGCGCAAGTATGAAACTTTTCAGTTCCAGGGAGTGTAAGAAGACACAGGGTCACACGATGAGACTGGAAGAGAAGTGGTTTAACCTTAAGCTGCGTAGCACTGTCAAGGCGGTATGGATGTGGAATGCTCTTCCACAATCGGTGGAGTCAGCAAGAAGTATGGATAGTTTTAAAAGACTCTTGGACGTGCATCTTATTGGGATATAGGAAATGATTTTCTACATGCACACACACACACACACCAACACAGGTTGAACTGGATGGACTGTTGTCTTTATTCAACCTTACCAACTATGTAACTATGTATGTAACCATATTGTATCAATGAAGAAACAGTGTTGTCATCCTAGGGCAGAACTACAGAACAACTCTTCTCACAGGGGAGGTGTTCTGTACACCACAAAGACATTTTGGAAATAGTGTAAATAATAAGAGCACAGCAGAGGCAGACCGCACAGAAAGTTATCTCACTAATTTTCTGGCAGGATCGACAGATATTTTTTACACTTATCAAACAGAACAAAATACTATAAATGGAATATTTAATAAACAATGTTCAAATAGGAGACATTGATTTGTAGAGTTTACATACACTTGAAAGGGGATTGTATGTAACATGTAAGCTCAGCTTTAGGCTTTTTGATTTCATAGGTTAGACTTTACATTTTCAATATCAAAATTTCTAGCTGGAAAGATGAAGTTTTAGTTTTTTGGTTTCTTTCTTTGGCTCCAAAGCTCTTCCACAAATATTCTCACACACCACAATGATGTAGGAAGTGTTTTTTGCCTAATGACTATAAAGTAACAAAACACTAAAATTGCTCTGATTGCAGCAAAAAAATGGATTATCCGAGCCGTCTTACAGTCATATGCTTTTCTTGCCACTAGTGTTAATATGATCACTTTATAAAGCTGTTTTCCTCAGTATAAAGTCATGAATGGTTTCTACTTTGTGGTTAAACCATCAGTTAACATTAAACATTTCTCTACCGCTAACCGTTATTAAGCACTCAGGTTTCAGCGTGAAAACAATTAAGTCATTCCATTCCATGCTACATAAATGATACATTATATAGGTCAAGAACAATATGGAAAATGCATGCAGCCCTTCAGTCAAGTCAAGGTTACCAAAAGTTTATCTTGCAAAATAAAAGGGAAATCCCAGTTTATTCCCTGTTGCTGTCAAACAATGCAAACATGCCACATTGCAATATGTATCTTCTGGCTATCTATGGGTAGCTACACAATATAATAAAACAAATTCCCAGGCACTCATCCCTATTGAACAGCAAAGAGAACCTAATCTGTTTCTATGAGATTTTAATCAGACAAAGAGAGCTGCAAAGCAAGCAGCATATGATGTGCTGACACATTTTAGGCAGGTGTGAAAAAATACTGTAAATTAAGAATGCTTTCAGAAATTAGTGTTTATAGTATATTTTTATCAATTAACATAGTAAAACATAAATGAACAGAGGAGAAACCCAAATTAAATCAATATTTTTTGTGACTACCCTTGCATTTAAAGCAGCATTGGTTCCTCTAGGTACATTTGCACACAGTTTTTGAAGGTAGGTTGTTCCAAACATCTTAGAGAACTAACAGCAGATTATCTGTGGATGTAGCTGCCTAAAATCCTTCTGTCTCTTCATGTAATCCCAAAAAACTTGATGTTAAGATCAGGGTTTTCTGGGGGCCAAACCATCACTTCCAAGACTCCTTGTTCTTCTTTACGCCAAAGATAGTGTTTAATGACATTGGCTGTATGTTCAGGGCCATTGTGCTGCTGCAAGGCCAATCACATACCTCTCTGATGATATGGCATGATGGATAAGTGTCTGCCAGTGTTTCTCAGAATTGAGGGCACCATTGATCCTGACCAAATCTCTATTTATAGAAATGCTGCACCAAACTTGCAAAGAATCTCCACAATGCTTCACTATTGCCTGTGTAGACGTTATTGTACTGCTCTCCAGTCTTTTGGCGAACAAGCTGCCTCCTGCTACAGCCAAACATTTAACATTTCAAATGGTGACTCATAAGTCCAGAGAACCTACTGCCATTTTCTGCACCCCACTTCCCATGTTTTCATGTATAGTTGAGTCGCTTTATTTCCATGTTGGAGGTATGGCTTTTTGGTCTCAATTCTTCCAAGAAGACAACTTCTGGCCAGACTTCTCCGTACAATAAATTGGGCAACCTGGATCTCACAGTTTTTTTTTCAGTTCTGCGCTGATGGCACTGCTGGACATCTTCTGATGTCCAAGGGAAATAAGCATCATGTGTCTTTTTTCTGCTGCTTTAGGTTTCCATGGCCGACTACCGCGTTAATGGTCATCAACCTTGCCTGTTTCTGTGTTCTTCTTCAAGAGAGCTTGAACAGCACTTCTTGAAACCCCAGTCTGCCTTGAAATTGTTGCCTGGGAGAGACCTTACTGATGCAGTATAACTACCTTGTGTCCTGTTGCTGTGTTCAGTCTTGTCATGATCTATGACCTGTGACATGAAACTGTCTTTCACAACCTAGCCTTAGTAGCAGAGTTTGGCTGTTCCTCACCCAGTTTTAAGCCTGTTACGCAGCTGTTTCTGTTTCAGTTAATGACTGTGTAGATTTCAATGGGACCACCTACAGAGAGACCACAGGCAATTATAATTGCTAATTCTTGCTCTTTGCCTTCCTTTTTGGGCATAGCTTTCAAAGTTCAGTTCCTTTTTGAAAATGTGTAATCTTTAAAAAAAATCAAGAACTAAAAAAAAATTCACTGAATCCCATTGTAGCTTATGCTTAACCACTTCAACCCCAGAAGGTTTTACCTCCTTGATGACCAGAGCACTTTTCACAATTTGACACTGCGCTTCTTTAACTGGTAATTGCGCAATCATTAAATGCTGTACCCAAACAAACTTTACGTCCTTTTTTTTTTATACACAAAATTGAGATTTATTTTGGTGGTATTTGATAACCTCTGGGATTTTTATTTTTTGTCATATAAATGAAAAAACATGGAAATTTTGAAAAGAAAATGATATTTTTATTATAAAAAAAATTCAATAAACGAAATTTTAGACATACATTTAGGCCAAAATGTATTCAGCCACATGTATTGCATAAAGAAAATTCAGTAAGCATATATTTATTGGTTTGTGCAAAAGTTATAGCGTCTACAAACTATAGTATTTTCTAGAAGATATGCAGCTTTTAGTTTGACTACCTATCTCACGTGCTAAAATGGCAGGGCAGTACAAACCCTCACCCCCCTTCCAAATGGCCCTTTTTTTAGAAAGTAGACACCCCAAGGAATATGCTGAGAGGCATGTTGAGTCCATTGAATATTTCTTTTTTTTGTCACAACTTCACAAGTGATTGAAAAATTACACTTTTTATACAACGTTGTCACTGAAATGATCTTTTGCTCAAACATTCAATGGGTATATGTGAAATGACACCCCAAAATACATTCTGCTGCTTCTCCTGAGTACAGGGATACCACGTGTGTGAGACTTTTTGGCAGTCTAGCTGAGTACAGGACCCCGAAAACCACCGCCTTCAGGATTTCTAAGGGCGTACATTTTTTATTTCACTCCTCACTACCTATTACAGTTCCGGAGGTCATGAAATGCCAAGATAGCAAAAACCCCCTGTCCCCCCCAAATGACCCCATTTTGGAAAGTAGACACCCCAAGCTATTTGCTGAGAGGCATTTTGAGTATTCTGCAGATCTAGCTTTTTTGTCACAAAGTTTTGAAAATTTTAAAAAGAAAACAATGTTTTTCCTTTTCTTTCTTAATTTTCCAAAACAAATGAGAGCTGCAAAATACTCACTATGCCTCTTAGCAAATACCTTGGGGTGACTACTTTCCAAAATGGGGTCATTTGGGGGGGGGGGGGGGGGGGTTGTGCTATGTTGACATTTCAGGGCCTCCAAAACTGTGATAGGTAGTGAGTATTAAAATCAAATTTTTAAGCCCTTAGAAAGTCTGAAGGCGGTGATTGGATTTCAGGGTCCAGTAAGTGGCTTGACTACCAAAAAATCTCACACGTGTGGAATCCCCATACTCAGGAGAAGCAGCAGAATGTATTTTGGGGTGTAATTTTACATATACCGTGCCATGTGTGAGCAATATATCATTTAGTGACAACTTTGTGTTAAAAGTTTTCCCGAAACTTGTAACAAAATATAAAATATTCCATGGACTCAACATGCCTCTCAGCATTTGGGGGGTTTTGAACTGTCCTGGCATTTTATGCCCAACATTAGAAGCGTATGCCACGCATCACCCACTCTTCTAGCCACTTGAACCACCAATTCCTTTCTGACACTTTTTGTTTACATGAAAAAAAATGTCATGCTAGAAATGACTTTGAACCCCCAAAAATTCTATTTTTTTAAAAGCAGAGGCCTTATAGATTAAAATGGTGGGTGTTGCATTTTTTTTTTTATGAAGTATTTGGGCAGCGATTTTTCAATAGCAATTTTTTGAGAAAGAAAAAACACTTTTTTGAATTCAAATGCACAAAAACACACTATATTGCCCAATTGTTTGGTGAAATATAAAAGATGTTCTTATGCCGAGTATATCGATACCAAACACGATATGCTTCAAAATTAGAGGCGACAAACTGTATACATTTTTAAAAGCCTTTACAGGTTATCACTTTAGATTTACTGCCCTTGATCTGACATTTACGATGATACCTCACATGCATGGTGCAAATGCTGTTTACATACGGCACGAGACCGATGCTTGCGTTCGCCTTTGTGCACATGCACCGGGGGGGGGGGGGGGGAGTGCTTTAATTTTTATTTTTTTATTTTGAATTATTCATTTTTCTTTTATATTTTATTTTTACTTTGTCCCTTTCATTTTTTTTATCATTTTTATTGTTATCACAGGGAATATAAATATCCCTATGATAGCAATATGTAGTGACTCTTTTTTGAAAAGATTGGTGTCTATTAGACTCTAGATCAGGGGTCTCAAACTGGTGGCCCTCCAGCTGTTGCGAAACTACAAGTCCCATGAGGCATTGCAAGGCTGAAAGTTACAAGCATGACTCCCACAGGCAGAGGCATGATGGGACTTGTAGTTTCGCAACAGCTGGAGGGCCACCAGTTTGAGACTCCTGCTCTAGATCTCTCCACAGCCCTTAAACGCATCTGACCCCATCAAGATCGGTGTGATAAGATGCTCTCCCAATTTCCCAATGGCACTGTTAATATCCGGCAAAACCAAAGTCATGAAATGCTCGTAGCTTCTGGTTTCTTATGCCATAGAGATGATTGAAGCTGTTCTGGTCTCCAATCAGCTTTATGGTCAGCTGGTGGAACCACCGGCTGTATTCTCAGGTTCCCTGGTGGGACAGGAGAGCCTGAGAAAACCATGGAAGACAGCAGGAGGGGGGGGGCGTTCCCTCCCACTGCTTGTAAAAGCAGTCTAGCGGCTAATCAGCCACTAGGATTGCATTTAGGTGAAAGCCGACCGCTGGCTGAAAAAACACAATACCAAGATGATACCTATACCTGCAGGCATCATTCCGGTATAACCACTCAAAGTCCAGCAACATACCAGTACATCACTGGTCCTTGTATGGGCATTTATTGTAAAAAACTTTTTCATGCGGGCCTGTGGGTTAAATGAAAAAGCCTACCCAGACAGCAAGCAATTGTGCTGTAAGTTTGAAAATGACTTGCTAAGCTATTGTTAGACTTGCCAAGCTTCACAAGTTTGTTGCACAATAGCAGAAAGTCAGCATTGCATGACTCCAGATCAACTTTCTTTGCCAGTATGCTGGAAGATCTGGTTCAGTTATGTTGCTCAATAGTCATCCTACCACAGGGTACACACTGTAGCTGAATTTTCATGCTGTAGACTTTTAGAGTTCTTGCTGTAGACTCACCACTGTAACTTTGATCTTGCTAGAGACTTGTCACGCAATTTCTCTACAAATTGGAAAAGTGTCAACTAGAACATGTGCTTCGAGTGTTCTGCAAGTGTACAACTTGCCAGTGAAAATGTGCAGCGAGTTAACAGACTTACAATTCAACACTGCCACAAATTTGTGGAAAGTTATCCTTTGCTATCTGGGTAACAGATTCCTCCATTCATATTGATCGATCGGTGGTATACCCACCATTAGAATACTGCCCTGCATCCATCCACTTTTAATGATGGGCATACATGCACTGTTATTTTTTATTCAGCCCATGGACTGAATGAAAAAAAAGAACAGATTCCTCCATTCACATCGATCGATGTGGATAAAGGAACCTCTGTCATATATTCACCGCTTTTTTTTTAGTTCTGCTCATGAGATGTAGATGAAGAAATCTCTACCAAGAAAAGTAAATAAAAATATATGCAAAGCATAGGGGCGATCCATCCCTATGTCCACCCCTGCCTCTATGCTTCGGCATATATGCTCTTTTTTTTAACTGTGGTGGTGAAATCATCTCCTACAGCACTGGAGTCACGGATTTACGTATCGTGAGAGCAAACCCTGTTGCTGACATATAAATAAATCCGTGCTGCAGCAGAATGGCGTACCTGAAAAGCAGACAATGGTAGCAATAAACCACAGTATCAAGAAAACAATAATTCAATAAAACAACTTTTTTATTGCAATCTGTGGAAAAAAAGAGTAAAAAAGATATGCGAAGCATGGGGAAATCCTCCCCTAATGTCCACCCCTGACCCTATGCTTTGGCATATATGCTCTTTTTTTTAACTGTGGTGGTGAAATTACCTCCTATAGCACTGGAGTCACAGATTATATATCGTGAGAGCAAACCCTGTTGCTGTCAAAAAAAATAAACCAGTGCTGCAGCTGTATGGCATACCTGCAAAGCAAACTATGGTTAACAATAAAACACAGTAACAGTACAGTACAATGACATACCTGCAAAGCAGACACGATAAAACACAGTAACTAAAGATGAACTGAACATCCCTCAGTTCGGTTCGCACTAGAACATCCGAACAGTCTGTTTTTTTTGGGAGCAGTGATTTTAATAACGATTAAAGTGAAACAATAGAAATGAAATATTCCTTTAAATATTGTGCCTGGGGGTGTCTATAGTATGCCTGTAAAGTGGTGCACTTTTCCCATGTTTAGAACAGTGCCACAGCAGAATGACATTTCTAAAGGAAAAGGGTCATTTAAAACTGATCGTGGCTGTAATGCATGGTAGGGGTACAATGGGGCCTGGTATGGATTTTGGGTGGACCCCCATGCAATTTTTAAAAAAAAATTTGGTTCGGGGTTCCCCTTAATATTCATACCAGACCCAAATGGCCTGGTAATGGACTGGGAAGGGAACTCATGCTGTTTTTTTTTATTGAGTTTTATATATATTGCCGAGACCCGACAATTTATTACAGCCACGATCAGTTTTAAATGTTTTTTTTTCCTTTAGAAATGTCATTTTGCTGCGGTACTGTACTAAACACGGGAAAACTACACCACTTTACAAGCATAATATAGACACCCCATAGGGACAATATTTAAAGGAATATTTCATTTTTATTGTTTCATTTTAAGCATTATTAAAATCACTGCTCCCGAAAAAACAGCCTTTTTAAAAAAATCTTTTTGCACTGATATATGTCCCCTGGGGCAGGACCCAGGTCCCAAAACACATTTTATGACAATAACTTGCATATAAGCCTTTAAAATTAGCACTTTTGATTTTTCATGTTAGTGTCCCATAGACTTTAATGGTGTTACGGCGGCTTTCAAATTTGCCCCAAACACCGCATATTCTTCTGTGTTCGCCGAACATCCGGATAAACCAAAGTTTGGCCCAAACTTATGCTCTGGCCGAACCTTTTGACCATCCCTAACAGTAACAATAAAACATTGCAGTTAAGAATAAAATACAGTAAAACAGAGCAGAACAATAGAGAAAGAAGAAAAATAAAACTACAACTATTTTGGGCTTTTTTATTTATTTCTTTTATTTTTATTTGTAACTGTAAAGGTTCCAGGTTTTGGTCTCTCAAAATGTGATGGGCATCTCATCTTTCGAGACTCCGTTTGAAAGAGTGCCCTAAGACTGTTCCGAGCTGTACCTTATACTAATAATCCATTAGTGTGTGGTAGAGAAGGAAACAGTCCCCAATGCAGAGTCCAGGTTGGTCAGGACAGAACGGACAATAATATCGGGTGTCACGCCTATGTCCACGTGTTCTACAGACACAACACCTTCTTTAGGGGGATCGTTTGGCAGGGGTACCAGGGGACAAGAAAATGCCTCTCATGCAGAATCCACATGAATTCCGTGTTGCCAAGTAGATGGGGGAAGTGCGGGCGCTGCAAAATTGGTGGGCTGCCAATCAGGATCTGCAAACTTATCAGGAAGGGCACTATGGGCTCTAGGGGCCTGTCTTTGAATTCTTGGTGGCTGCAGCCACCACACCAGCTTGAACCGCACTTCTGGGATTCGCCACATTACCAAGTGTTACCGCAGAGCTGCCAGGGCCGATCCCAGGGTCACAGACACCTGGGTGCAGAAAAATTTCTGACACCCCCACATGGGCGTGGTCATCTTATAAACTCCTCACCTTTACACATTTTTCTATGGCAATGTCTCAAACACATAGAGCTGCTCCCCTAAGAAGTCTTCATTACCCTGGGATCCTCCCATGATCTTTTAACAATAAAGAAAATACAGGAAGAGCGTACACTAATAAGACCTGGAGGAGAGTCTCTCTGATGCACATAGAGAGGACTTCTGTTAGAGAGTCTGTTAGAAAGAGCCCCCAGACATAGTATAAGAGATGGTCAGAGACTGCAGACATAGTACAGGAGATGGTCAAAGAGTGGAGACGTGATACAAGAGATGATCAGAGACTGCAGACATGATACAAGAGATGGTCAGAGACTGCAGACATGGTACAGGAGATGGTCAGAGACTGCAGACATACTACAGGA
Source organism: Lithobates pipiens (assembly GCF_037356315.1). NCBI lineage: Eukaryota > Metazoa > Chordata > Amphibia > Anura > Ranidae > Lithobates > Lithobates pipiens. The sequence continues at coordinate 539,788,204 of NW_027507758.1, forward strand.
GATGGTCAGAGACTGCAGATATAGTACAGGAGATGGTCAGAGACTGCAGACATACTACAGGAGATGGTCAGAGACTGCAGATATAGTACAGGAGATGGTCAGAGACTGCAGACATACTACAGGAGATGGTCAGAGACTGTAGATATAATACAGTAGATGGTTAGAGACTGCAGTTATAATACAGGAGATGGTCAGAGACTGCAGATATAGTACAGGAGATGGTCAGAGACTGCAGACATGATACAGGAGATAGTCAGAGACTGCGGACATGATGCGGGAGGTGTTCAGAGACTGCAGACATATTACAGGAGATGGTCAGATACTGTGGACATGATACAGGAGATGGTCAGAGACTGCAGTTCCTATAGACGTTGGTAAATAGTGGCCAATCGGCCCTCTCACCTGGCTCAGCGATACAGCAACAACGGTTCCTCTGATCAGAAGTCAGCTCACTCTGAATTGCCAATGGAATAAACAAGAAAATACCACGCTAAAGATAAATGAAAATAAAAAAAGAAGAAAAAACAAATCAAACACAATACCCCCTAAACAGCAGGAGCTCTAAATTGTGAGATATGCACATGATCCCTGATGTGAGCGCACAGACATTTTTTCTCAGACTCTTGGACATGGTAGCTGCATGCTCCTAATTTGACTAACATTGTGCATCCAATTGTGGTTGTCACAGTGCTTAAATAATTCCTACAAAATAATCAGGTGTGCTCGATATGGTCGCTGCTGTCCCTGGTCTATCATTGACGTTTAATCAAGGAAGGGTGATGCCAGCGATTTGAATCTGAAAACGTCTCCCACTGTATGAATACTAACTAGGTGCTCTGTGGAAGTGCCATTAACGGGTTGATGTTTGGATATATACAGGCTTCATTTAAACTTGCCTCTGGTAAGCGTGCAATCTATGTGGTGGTGGATCACGCACTGGTGGTGTCTGTTCAATCATAGCTTTCAGTCACCTTTATTCTTTTGGACTTTATTGGACTTAATTTTCTACCATTAATATTGGATTGTCCTTTGTTTTATTTAATATACACTAATAGGGGTATATATATATATATATATATATATATATATATATATATATATATATATATATATCACGTATATATAAGTTAGCGCAGCTTTTTTCTGTTACTACACTCTGAATTGCCCATGGCGACTCCGCTGGGAAGCGCCCAGATCTGAATACTGGCAATGACTCCATTCCTTTCTCCGCCAGGGATGGCGCTAGGCTATGTGGCTTTCCCTCTGGTGGCGCAGGGCAGCAGGGTTGTCTCTCTCTAAAGGGTGTCCCTCAGCACTGTCCTCTCCCTCTGGAGTCCTGGGTGCACTTCTCTGAAAGCTTTCCTGGGCTCCTGGCTATCTCTCTCTCACATTCAGCTGGGCATGCTGTGTGGGCTGCAGTTTTCGTGTTACAGTGGGGCTGCCAGTCCTCAGGACTACATGTCCCACAATCCTCTTCTCTGCTCCTTTTTTTATTCTATTTCTTCAGTGGCCATTATGAAGGTGGGGGAGAAACATAATGGGCGGCTGTGCTGGAAAGCGCCACTCCCTAGCACAGCAGCACGTACAAGGAGGAGAGGGAGGGAGGAAAGAAGAGCCCACAGGTGCAATGGGTTCACTAGGGTTGGTGTCACCCGGTGCAGTAAAACATGGTGTCACCACCTCCACCAACTAGAGTTGCCCCTCAGTACAGACCCCCCTCCACTAAGTATAGACCCTTTCCATCAGTGCAGACCCCCCACTAGTATAAACCCCTCCCTGCATACAGACCCCCCTCAGTACAGACCCCCTCCATCAGTATAGACCCCCAGGACAAACCAGCCCCCATCCATTAGTACAGACCTCCCCTCAGGACAAACCACTCCCCTCCATTAGTACAGACCCCCCCGCAGGACATATCACCCCCCTCCATTAAAACAGACCCCCCAGGATAAGCCACCCCCCAGAAAAAAACAACCTCATCAGCAAGCCCACCCATTACCGCACAAGCTTGGGTGGCTCTGGTACATAAAAACACCCGGGCGGCAACTGGAGAGGAGAGGACAGTGTGCAGCCGTGCCGCCCGGGTGGAGAGCAGATTGAGACAGGCTCGGGCAGGTGTGAGAGACAGAGAGGAGGAGGAGAACTGGAACACGTCAGGCACAGACTGCCCCCCCCCCCCCAGCGATGTTACTGCACGTCTAGTCTCTCTCCACACAGAGACAGCCGCTCTTATCTCCGGCTGCTTTGATCTCCTCCTCTGACAGAAGGAGGGAGGGGGGATGGGCATGGGCAGGAAACACAGCAGCAGCACAGTCTCTCCTCCTCTGATCTGCCCTTGTCCTTTGCCAGCAGAGAGAAACGTCTCTAGACACAGACAAGGAGAGGAGAAGGAGGAGGGAGGGGAGCACTCTGGCACTTCATCGCCCCCACCGCTGCACCCCTTGCACCCACCCAGGATTGGCCCTGAGTAATGGTTTGTCTATGTCCAGGATGTTCTAGGCCGCTGGTGCTTGCCAGTTCACCAAAAGATTGAGCGGCACTAGTACTGCTTCTCTCCTGCATACGAGAACCATGCGGTTGTTGCACCTCAGCACCTGTGACACTAATATGGTGTTTAGAAAATAGATCTGTACACTATACTAGTGGCAATGCGACAGGGAGTGAAAGGGTTAACTATGGAGTGGTCAGGGCATTAAGCCTTTATTAGGGAATATATGGGGGTACCCTAAACCTACCTAGGCCTACCACTAACTACCACTAACTGCCCTAATGCTGTTCAGTGAAATATCTGAAAACTGCACTTGGTGACACTGTGACAGGAGTGAAAGGGTTAACCGGGGGGCGATCAGGGGGTGATAAAGGGGTTAAATGTGTGCCTACGTGTACTAGTGTCAGTGTAGTGTTGGTGTACTCACTCGCTGGAACCAAAAAGGGCTCCACGAGGGGAGATGACATCCCTTCCTCTGCCTGTGTTTACATTACCAACCAACCAGACGACAGTCTGTCATTCACCAGAACCGATCAGCAGGTCCAGGCCAGAAATTATTGGCCTGGGCTTGTAGACTGATCGGTTCTGAAGCGAATTTGATCACCGTGGGGAAGGAGGGGGCATTTGTGCTTTAGTATGTCACAGTACATGCTGGCATTCATGGTTCCCTCAATGAACTGTAGCTCCCCAGTGCCGGCAGCACTCATGCAACCCCAGACCATGACACTCCCACCACCATGCTTGACTTTAGGCAAGACACACTTTTCTTTGTACTCCTCACCTGGTTGCTGCCACACATGCTTCACACCATCTGAACCAAATAAGTTTATATTGGTCTCATCAGACCACAGAACATGTTTCCAGTAATCCATATCCTTAGCCTGCTTGTCTTCAGCAAACTGTTTGCGGGCTTTCTTGTGCATCATCTTTAGAAGAGGCTTTCTTATAGGATGACAGCCATGCAGACCAATTTGATGCAGTGTGCGGCGTATGTTCTGAGCACTGACAGGCTGACCCCCCACCCCTTCAACCTCTGCAGCAATGCTGGCAGTACTCATACGTCTATTTCCCAAAGACAACCTCTCTATATGACGCAGAGCACAAGCACTCAACTTCTTTGGTCCACCATGGTGAGGCCTGTTCTGAGTGAAACCTGTCCTGTTAAACCACCGTATGGTTTTAGCCACCATGCTGCAGCTCAGTTTCAGAGTCTTTAAGCCATCTTTATGTAGAGCAACAATAATTTTTTTCAGATCTTCAGAGAGTTCTTTGCCATGAGGTGCCATGCTGAACCTCCAGTGACCAGTATGAGAGAGAGAGAGAGTGATAACACCAAATTGAACACACCTGCTCCCCATTCACATCTGAGACCTTGTAATACTAAGGAGTCACATGACACCGAGGAGTGAAAATGGCTAATTGTGCCCAATTTGGACATTTTCACTTAGGGGTGTACTCACTTTTGTTGCCAGCAGTTTAGACATTAATGGCTGTGTGATGAGTGATTTTGAGGGGACAACAAATGAACATATTATACATGCTGTACACTCACTACTTTACAATGTAGCAAAGTGTCATTTCTTCAGTGTTGTCACATGAAAGGATATAATAAGATATTAACAAAAATGTGAGTAGTGTACTTACTTTTGTGAGATATTGTACATTCATACCTAAAGGTTAAGTCCAACTTTTGCAAACCTAAATAATAAATGTACCCACGTTTGCAAACAAATACAAAATGAGCATTCAGAATTATTTTTTTTCAAATAGGCTTGGCAACTGTGATGAGTGGATCAAAGGTGCAATGCATGAGCTCCTGCAGATTCTTTATCCAGCTCCTTGACCATACTGTGGTATGAACTTCCAGTTACATAGCTAAAGATAGTTTCAATGGACTACAACTGTGGTGACCACTGCATCTGTGTTGTAATGATAACTACAAATCTGTCTGGCATGGTGGCAGATGAGGCTTGTAGTTTATTCATTCACAGATCTCTGTGAATGAATGATGCAATTGTGAGGGCAGCTTGGTACCATGTTACACCCTAAATATGGGTGTAAGATGTAACATACTTTAAAAGGTGGACTGAACCCCAGGAGAATTCTGGCCAGTAATAGGACTAACACTGTTGTTCTTTGCTTCCTGTGCCTTGGGTGGTGACAGACTTCAAAGCTATATAAAATGGGGAACACATTTTAAAGCTGGGTGTCATTCAACGAAAAAGTGTAGTGGCACTACCATGGAGTAAACTTTCTTCTTAAGTCATGAGCCCAAATATTCAGCTGAGAAAGTTTGGAGAGCACTGAAAGAAACGCTTCTCTGGAGTTTTACAATGTTATGCCGCGTACACACAACCGGACTTTCTGACAGACTAGGTCCGACAGTCTTCCCGATGTACTTTCGGCTGAGTTCTGATGCACTTTCTGAACAAACGGACTTGGCTACACACGAACGAACTTAGTTTTGAACGTGATGACGTAAACGGGACTAAACAAGGAAGTTCAATAGCCAGTAGCCAATAGCTTCCCTTGCGTCGTATTTGGTCTGTCGGACCAGCACACAGACGAACAGTTTTCCCAATTTTAGTCCGTCGGAATTGAGTCCGTCGGATAGATTTGAAGCATGTTCTATTTCTAGGTCTGTCGGATTTATTTTTAGAAAAACTATCGGACTAGCCCACACACGGTTGGATTGTCCAACGGACTAATCCCTTCGGATCTAGTCTGCCGGAAAGTCTAGTCTTGTATAAGTGGCATAAGTGTTACAAACATGGTGGTTAGAACTTAGCTGTTGCTCTATCACTAGTTTTCTCCAATGTATAGGTATTGCTACCCTATTTCTTGTAGATTCTGGGAAATTTTCATCTACATGCCTTTACTCCATGTTCACTTTTTTATGTCTTTTTAGCCCAAGAAACCCTTATAAAGAAAAAGAATCTCTAGAACAATGTTTAACGATATGCAAATGACAGAAAATACTTTAATCTGGACAATACTACATGCCAGACTTCTATAAAAACTTCCTTCCATTGCATCATTGTAACATCATTGTAAAATAAGTTTAGTCTAGCCTCCTTTTGCTATGAAGGATAATTAAATTTGATGAATATGTGCATGGTTTTAAAAATGGGTATGAAATCACTACTCGTACTCAGGTTTTTTGCCCCTTAGTTGAAGTATCAGAGATTCCAAAAGAGTTACATACAGTCCAACACATAAGGAGTTATTAGAAGACAATGAGTAAACGTAAGCTCTTGGAACAAGATGTTCCAGCCCATGATCCAGCCGCCAACCATAAACAACTTAACAAGGCAATGAATTGTTTTCACACTCTAGTTAGTCTGTTGCCTTAAACCCGAGGTCCCATTAAAAGCCCCAAACAAACCATGGAGTTTCTGGCACAACATAAGGTCTATTTCATTTAGGAATATAATGAATGCCTTGACTTGATTACAAAATCAACCAGAACATCACGAAATCTGACGTTTCCCAGTTTGCTTGTGTGTCTCTTAGTTATAGCCATCAATAGAAATCCAGTAATTAAAAGGAAGAAAAGAGTCCATTGATTCTGATTCGAATCCAATACTTTACTCATGTTTCTGGCTTGACTCTTTTAGATGAGTTTATGAATGAAGAAGCTAAAGAAGCTATTCTGTTTACACATTGTTGCCAAATTAAGCACAAGCAAATGGTGATCATATTCCAGCAATGATTAGTCATAAACACAAATTGATAGGCAACTCTTGTTTTTATGTACTCCATTGTGTTTATATGTATTAATATTAAAAAGGTTTTTTTAAGTTTATTAAAGTTAATAAAGTGAAATACCAGTGATGTTCAAAAAAAACTCCAGATCTACTTGATAAAACATTGCAAGAAATGTCGAGAATATCAAAACAGATATGTCGAAGCAGATTCCTTTAAACATAACTTGCTTCCCACTTGTGTAATAATCCTACTGGAGTTGTCTATCCAAAAATGTATTTATGTACACTATATTTTCAAAAGTATTGGGATGCCTGCCTTTACACGCACATGAACTTTAATTGTATCCCAGTCTGAGGCTTGATTCACACCTATGCATTTTTAGTGCTTTTTGCATTTTGTAGATCTGCCCTACAGAACGTGTTCCATAGAATACCCATGTTAAATGGACTGTAGTGCAAATCTGCAAAATGCAAAAAGCACTAAAACTGCATAGGTGTGAATCCAGCCTTAGTCCGTTTAATATTGAGTTGGCTCACCCTTTGCAGCTATAACAGCTTCAACTCTTCTGGGAAGGCTGTCCACAAGGTTTAGGAGTGTGTCTATGGAAATGTTTAACCATTCTTCCAGAAGTACATTTGTGAGGTCAGACACTGATGTTGGAGGAAAAGGCCTGGCTCCCAGTCTCCACTCTAACTGATCCCAAAGGTGATCAGGTTGAGGTCAGGACTCTGTGCAGGCCACTCAATTTCCTCCACCCCAAACTCACTCATCCATGTCTTTATGGACCTTGCTTTGTGCACTGGTTAAAATCATGTGGTGGGGGGGGGGGGGGGATTATGGTATGGGATTGTTTGTTAGGGGTTAGGCTTGTCAAGGGAACTCTTAAGGCATACTGTAAGACATTTTGGACAATTCCATGCTCCCAACTTTGTGGGAACAGTTTGAGGATGGCCCCTTCATGTTCCAACATGACTGAGCACTAGTGCACAAAGCAAGGCCCATAAAGACATAGATGAGCAAGTTTGGCGTAGAGGAACTTGACTGGCCTGCACAGAGTCCTGACCCCATAGAACACCTTTGGGATAAATCTAGAGTGGAGATTGCGAGCCAGGCCTTCTCATGGGCCTACCTTCCCAGGCCTCTTGTGGACAGCCTTCCCAGAAGAGTTGAAGCTGCTATAGCTGCAAAGGAAGGGCCAACTCAATATTGAACCCTACGGACTAAGACTGGGATGCCATTAAAATTCATGTGCATGTAAAGGAGGCAGGCGTCCCAAAACTTTTCACAATATAGTTGTAGCAGATGACATTTTGGACAAAGTGTCATACACATGTAAATTTAGTTTTTGCCTCAGAACAGAAGGGGTTCTGAGGGTTAATTACATAGGTTGGACTTGACATCAGTCTGGCTGAGCTGTGTTGGAAGTTCTGCCTGGTCATGTGAATAGTGAGGTACACATGACAGGCGATAAGTAGGCCTGGTTGGACATTTTGAGTATCAACCTTCTCTGAACCAATCAGTGGGAGTGCCGGGCCTCACTGGGGAGTCTGGGAAGGGGTACTTAAGATGTGTGGGTCACGTGCTTAAGGGAGAGGAGTTTGCGAGGCCCGAGTGGTCTGTTCTGGTTCCAGGACCGGGGTAGCCCCGTGAGGGGTCCTGGTTACGGGGTGTTCGACATCCCGCAACATGTTCCTGTTAGATGCCCCTAATAGACCCATCTGGTCTGGGGTAAGGATCCGTCTGTTCCAGAGTCTCGGAACCTGCTGGTCTGAGGCACAGTAACTGAGGGAGGATTCACGATGTCCGGGTGTGCTCTCGGCTTGGAGAGGCAACACAGCTCATGGAAGTGACTGGGGGAGGACTCTTCGGAGGAGAGCCGACAAGTGGCATCCTGAGAAGTGCCTGGTTACTGAGTTGAGAAGGACATTGATGAATTCACGTTTTCCAGTACTATTGAGGAGACAGGGAACGTTCCAGGTACTGAGGAAAAAGGTTCCCGTTCACTCTTAAGCCGCGTACACACGGGCGGATTGTATGGCCTACTTAGTCCGTCATACAATCCGACGGACAGTCCGTCATACTTTCGAATGAACGGACTTGACCACACACGGATGCACAAACAGTCCGTTGAAAGCTTGCGCGATGACGTGTACAGCACGTACGACGGGACTAGAAATAGGAAGTCCAATACACAGCAATGCAACCTTCCGCCGTGTAAATCCTTTCTGAGCATGCGTCATTCTTAGTCCGTCGAACTAGCCTACTCACGAGCGGATTGTCCGCTGAAACCAAAGTATGACGGACAATATTACGGAAATTCCGAAATACTTAGTACGCCAGACTGCACGCTGAAAAAGTCAGCTGAAGCCCACACACGAGCGGACTGTCCGCTGAAATGTGTTTCGACGGACTAAGTAGGCCATACAGTCCGCCCGTGTGTACGCGGCTTTAGTTACAACTTGTACACGATCATAGGATTGTTTCAACTTTGAGTCAACGTGCTGACTGCCATGATCTCTGGCTAGAGATCTGTTCAGCCTTGAAGTACCCAGCTGCGTGGGTGGAATTGGAGACTTTGTTATACCTGCAGTTCAAGGTGCCTGAGTTCTTCACCCGTGCCCTCTGTTCCCATGAGAGACTGTGTTATTGGATGTTACCACTGCAAAATAAAACCTTTGAAAAGGATTTCATTTGTGTCAGCGTTCAAGTTGTTGGGTATCAACCCTGAGAACCCCTAGACGTGGAAGAACAAGCCAAGTGGAGGTAATCGGTAAGCCCAGTAAGTTAAGGCCGCCCAACAAAGGGTTATGGCCGCTACATAGTGTATGCATGTATTGTGTTAGTGGGAGGCATTGAAACCTTTAGAGTGGTTGTAAACCATTTACAACCACTTTCACCTACAGGTAAGCCTAGATTACGGCTTACCTGTAGGTGCTGGTAATATCTCCTAAACCTACACGGTTACAATTCCTCGTACGATGAATTGATCTGCGCATGCGCCGATGTATTCAGTGCATGCGCACTTTAGAAAGAGCGCCCTGTGATATTTCTAGCTGGGGTCATGCCGTGACTGGCAGCTCCCATGCGCATGCGCAGGAGTGACGTCATGCGACTCCGGCCAGTCACAGAGCCGGAGTTCGTGGCCCCGGAAGGAAGAGGGGCGAAGATGGACGCTTCCAGCCAGCGGGGACATTGGGGACATCGCAGGCTTCTGTGTCAGGTAAGTGACACATAATGGGCTACTATGCGATGCATAGTAGCCCATTATGCTTTACCTTTGCAGGCAAACAAAGAGGAAGTAAAACTCATCAGGGTTTACTTCCTCTTTAAAGATAAACTCCAGGCAAACAGCTAAATACACAAAGTAAATATACAGTAAATTTGAAAGCTGTTTTATTTGCCTAAGAATTTCTATTTTTGTCCATACACTTATGAGATTTATACAGCTTTGCCACATGACACAGTCCTGTTTGGCAGGGAAGGGGACTTTTTGTTTTCTCTGCTAAGTTTTCATTTTGACTAACTTTTCCACCTAACCATTGAAAATCTGCAGATAATCTATAGGTGTATGGCCAGCTTTACAGGTCTCCTCTCCACCCCCAGTCTGTGACTGGACATTAATAAGAGAAGCAGCATACTGATGAGCTCATCTCTTGGTAATTCCGCTCTCTCTTCCTATCAGCATCTCTCCACTGCAAAGTAAACTGCAAGATGCTGATAGGGAGTTAAATTCACATACTTACACAGCTTACATTTAAAGAAATACATGTAATAAAATAGTATTCTTTTTTTTTACAGAGCTACAATAATTTGTGACTTTTATATATGTCTGGAGCTCTGCTTTAAAGCGGTAGTAAACCCGCAATTTTTATTTATTTTTTTAACACCTGCAAAGCAAAAGGCATAATGAGCTATTATGCACCGCATACTAGCTCATTATGAAATACTTACCTTAGAACAAGGCCCCGACATCTGGCCCGATCCACGCCGAGGGAGCTGACATGCTCCCTCTGCGTTTCTTCCGGGTATCGCGGCTCCGGCGCTGTGAGTGGCCGGAGCCGCGATATCGTCACTCCCGTGCATGCGCGCGGGAGATTTCATTCCGGCCTGCCGGCCACTGCCGGATTTTCAGGCCAAGAATCCCCTTGTGCACATGTGCCGCTGCAGTCAGCGGCGCATACCAAGGGGAATATCTCCTAAACCGTACAGGTTTAGGAGATATTTTTTTTACCTACAGGTAAGCCTTATTATAGGCTTTCCTGTAGGTAAAAGTTAAAAAATTGAGTATACAACCACTTTAAATATGTCAAAGGTGTGAATTAGGTTCAATATTTTCAACATGAAGCTTAGATAAAGAACACAAGGGCATGGCCTCAGACTAGCAGGTGAAAAAAAACCTTAGCATTAATTAGTGAGGTAATAGAAGTAGTCAGCAAATCAACAGTACTGTACATTAATTTAAACATGCTTGGGATAAATATGGGTCCACCAGGGGTGTCCAAACTTTTATCAAAGAGGGCCAGACTTGATGAAAGGAACATCCGTAAGGGCTGATTATTTTGCCTGACATTCTTTGAACCATTAAAATTCAGTCTCAAGTGTGTTCATCCGAGCACTAATACACTGACCAACAGATTACATACAGGAGAAACTCCTGTTTTCTCGGTGGCCTCTTTAATACAAAATCCCGCCTCCTATGATGGACAGAGGAATCGTCCAATGGCAGCGCAGGAGATGGGACTTTCTTTTACAGAGAAAACATGAAATTCTCCTGTATGTACGGCACTCGTCCTACCCCCTCCTTGTCCCCTCCAAGGCAGCCAGTATACATATCTTTTGTGGTCCACAGCACTCGGGGATTCGTTGGGGGTCACAAAAGATATATATGTCCAAATTACCAGACGGGCCATTCGAAACAGGAACGCGGTCCGCAATTGGCCCGCAGGCCGGACTTTGGACATGCCTGGTCTATACTCAGAAAAAAGTTTATACCCTCATCCACACAGAAAAGGGCAGACTTGATGGACCACTTGGCCTTTTTCTGCTTGCACTCTGTTGCATGTCTTTGAGCAAAGTGTGACTCGGAGATGCCACACCCCCACCCATTCCCTCTTTGCATCGGATAGCATCCAAGAGTAGTGGGTCACCAGAAAAGTTTGGATGGGCACTTGGAGCGGCATTCTAAGAAGACAAGTATGTCTTTGAGCAGCCATACTGAACTTGTTAATTGACATAGGATTTGATTTACTAAAGCTAAATAGAATGTTCACTTTAAAAGAGAAGTTTCACTTAGAGTTTAGTGAATGGGGTGAAACCCCGCTGACTACCATCATCCAATCATGTACAAGAAAAAATTCAGTTTTTTTTTTTCATTGCACACCATTGGGTATTCTTTGCTAAGTGGAATTTCACCACATTCTACAAGCTATGAGAATAATTCACTTACAAAGTGCAACTACTTTGCAAAGTGATCAGCCTATTTTCTTTTAACCCTATAGTGTAACCCCCATATTAAATTTTGTAATGGACTATAATGCACTTTAAGCTGTAATAGTCCATTCTTTTATTTGTTAGTGATCAGTTCACCTGCCATGATTTTGTTCAAATATACTGTTGCATATACTAAAAACAAGAAATAAAATTAGTTGAAAAAATATAATAGCATCTATATCAAAGGTCCCTTTTAAAATCATCACCATTATTAAATTCATTTAACTTAGTAGTTAGAACGTAGCATGTTGGATACCCATGTTTTATGATTCCGTGAGTTCTGGATTAGCTTCTAAAGTTAATTATTATTAATGTTTTCAGAGCATATAACAGAACCATCTACAAGTATTCCCCTTGAAAGAAGAAAAAAAAGCTGTTTCAAACCCCCGAAGGAATTCATAACTCACTGGTTTTCAAGGGTCTTTGATCAGCTGGAATTTATAAAATATATTTATAAATTACAAAAGCCCCCTTGTAAAAACAACCAAGAGTTCAGCTGAAGTTGTTATTGTAGGAAGAGGTCATTATTTCTGACATAGTGTAACCTATCAGCAATTGACATCATAATCGTCAACTCAATGTATCTCCCATTCTTTGGCTGCTTGAAATTCACAAGAGAAGATAATTACCTTATGAAATTCACATGGAAATTCGACTCCGGCTAAAAGGAGTCTCAGGTGGGTTTCAGCATTTGCTCATGATAAAACAGATCTGCAGTTTAATTTACCTAATTCGCACGTGATTCATGGATGACAGTATGCTGAACATAACACGCAACCAAGCAGAACATGGAGAAAGCTATGAGAAATGTTTGTTGGAAATCAAAGCATTTAGTGACAAATGTGGACGGTTGGACAGAAAAGAGACACAAAATAAGATAAAATTATTATCAGTTTTATATTTTGGTTTAGTTTGCTCCATGCTGATAACCCTGTTGCCCAAGGCACTGGTCTGCAGGTGTTATTGTTCTTGGTTGCTAAGACCTTGTAGAAGCTGACCTGTCTCCTGCTTCAGCTAAGGCTGGCCATACACTCTTAAGCTTAGTACACACGATTGGATTTTCTACAGACAAAACCTTTGACTTTTATCTGAAGGCGTGTGCCTTGATTTTGTCTTGCATACAAACGGTAAGGAATGGTCAGCCAACAAACACGAATGTAGTAACGTACTACGTGTTTTTTCAGCTCTTTAGCGCCACCCTTTGGGCTCCTTCTGCTAATTTCATGTTAGTAGAAGCTTGGTGAGTGTTGATTCTTGCTTTTCATTTCGCGTTTTTCATTTTGCGCTTTTCATTTATTGCTTTTCAGTTCGTTTTTGAACGGCCGTTTGTCAACCAGACATGTTGTGGAGGAGATAACGTGTTATTTATTATTGGCCTTGGAGTTATTGCTTTGACATTATTTTTTGGGTTGAATAATGATTTGATTTGGTATAGTTTCTATATTTTTGGATGCATAGAATGCAATTTTTGGTTAAGTTCTATTGGCAGATAGCATCTCTATTTTTTTTTTAATGCACAATAAAAAAATTGTGGAGAACAATACTTGGCTATGTATTTTAATTCAAATGACAGTTTGGGAGTAGGCAGTTAAAAAAATACAATATAAAATTGACAAGGGACACCAACATAGTTGTATATTTGATCTTAAAAACTATGGGATAATGGTGTTATGGTACCTTGCCAAAAAAAAAAAAAAAAACAAACAAAAAAAATATATATTATTCTTGATATCACTAGAAAAAAAATACCTTTGAAAATTAGTTTGCAATAACTCCATCAGTATCACCAGCAAAGCTGCTTCATTATTATCCAATTACCAATTAACCCCCCTGACGGTATTCCCGAGTCTGACTCGGGGTGGATTTTTTATACCAAGAGCGGTATCCCCGAGTCAGACTCGGGACTGCATCGCTGGATCCAGGAGGAGGTTTACTTACCTTCTCCCTCGGATCCAGCGTTGTCTCCCCGCTGTACGAGCGAGCCGTGTCTCGCTCGATGCATTACATCGCCGATCTCCGTGCCCTGCGAGCGTTGCGACGCATGGGCACGGAGATCGGCGCCAAATTCAAAAAGTGAAACAAACAGTAAACATACAGTATAATGTAATCTTACAGATTACATTGCTGTATGTAAATATTTCACATCCCCGTTGTCCCTAGTGGTCTGCCCAGTGTCCTGCATGCAGTTTTATATAATAAAAACTGTTCTTTATGCCTGGAAACTGGAGATTGCCCATAGCAACCAAAACTGTCCCTTTACATCAAAAATGATTTTAGACCAGCTAGAAAACAGCGATAATAAATTGGAATCACTCGCAGAATTGAGGGATAGTGATTTGTGGGGAGATCCGTCATCAAATACTGAAAAGTAATGACAGTGACAATTCTGCAACTGAGCAAATTTCAGTGTTTTTGATTTGATTACATTATTGAATAATTTTTATTATTGTTATATTATTATTTGGTACAATTATTTATAATTATTTATTATATTATAATTTATTATTTAATTTTTCAAACTTTATCATACCCGGGATGTCTGCTAGACTCTGGTTTGGACAGATTTAAGAGAGTTATTCCTAAGAATTGCAGGACTACAATATAAAACGCCAAATTTTCATGCAAAATAATGGTACCGCTTTTAGCACCTAAAATCCGAAATAATCGTACCGCCAGGGAGGTTAAAGAAGAGAATGTGCGCTGCATTTCTAAATTTCATAATTTGCTGCGCCATGAATGTTAAATCTATATTACGACCGCTAGTTTACAATACCGACCGATTCTGTCTCGTCCTTGCTTCCACGCTAGGAAAATCTGACAACAGACATGTGTCCGCGTAAAATTTTAAAACCTGCCATCCAACATTTGTCTCCGCGGAAAATCCAACAACAATTGTCCGATGAAGCATGCACACAGTCAGATTTTCCTCCAACAGCCTGTCATCACAATTTCCCCTCGGAAAATCTGATCGTTTGTACGAGGCCTAGGCCTGGGTGGGCGGGTTAAAAAGCAACAAAGGTGTGGTTAGTTGGCAGAGATATATAGGCTAAAGCCAATCATTACTTGTTTGCCATGGTGGCTGGTAGGGAGAGCGGTGTCGCCTCTTTCTATTCCATGCATTAGTAGTTTTTTATTATTACAGTTAAATCTATAGGCCATCCAAAATATTTTGTCCAAATAAGCAAATGTTCAGCAAGAATTCAGGCTGGCCATAAATGGGTCATACATGGGGCACCAGCAGATTGAATGAAAGAAAATGTCTCAATCCCCCCATCCATAATGTGGATAGGGGATTCCCTCCCTCTGCACTATTGTATTTTGACAGTGGGGAGACTTCCTCGCCTTCACAATATAGCAGGCTGGTTGTACACAAGTCGATTGATAGATTAACTTGTGTACAACCAGCCTGCCCATATATGGATACAAATTCAGCTGGTCCTTGCTGAACCCATCATGTATGGCTGGCTTAAGTGTGTGTTTTTGCATGTAATCCAGAAGAATGGACAAAAGAAGAACTGGAATTTCTACAAACTTACAAAGCCTATAATTCTAAGGAAGAGTGATGAGCAAAACTGAGTTTTAATTTCCCTAAAATACTGGTGAAAATGGGCCATCAATTCCTTGCCGTTTGTATGCAAGACAAGCTTGGGCCAATGCCCTTCGGACAAAAGCCACGGTTTTGTTGGCCAACAATCCAATCGTGTGCACGAGGCTTTAGTCATACATGGAATTTTACTCCTATCTTTAGTCCAGTACAAGATATGTTCATTAAAGAGCAGATACTGGTAAGGTATTTTAATTACTTTGGCCAAATCTTTTTATTTTTTTTATATATGATTTGTATGTGAAATAAACCATATATTATGGTGTTACAAGCAGTTGCCATTTTTTGATATAGCACATGAGGTTTTAGTGGCTGAGTCTCAATCAGGTTTTTATTGATATTGTTTTGTTCAAGTTCATAGGTTTATAAAGGGACAGGGTTTTACAAAGTAAAAATGACTTCATCCATAATAAGTCTTAATTAGGGGGGTTCAGTAAGAGACAGAAATATCACATTTTTAAGATGCTGAGATATATGCCTCTTATTCTACACCACTGGCTGCAACACTAAAAAGGAAGTGCACCCCCACTTTGCATCTCTTTCGAAATACCCTAACCATATCTACCATCACACAAAGAAATATAAATGTGGGATTACATCACTTGAAGAGGACAGCAGCATATCCCAGTTTCAGTGTAATACTACTTTATTGAACCTGAGAATTTATACACTAGAGAAGTAAAGCTTCCTTCTTTCCTTTCCCATATGCTCTGATATGTGATATAATAGCAGCATTGCTCCTTGTAACATGCTGTTCTTCCCACAGTGGCATACATGAAGTCAAATGCCTTTTCCAGCAATTAGAGCTGTCTGCAGGGGCTCGTCAGTGACATTCTCAACTAAGAGGTCCATTCATTACATGGAAGTATGGGTAATCTCATACAGCCTGAGCAACCTCATGTCTGCACTGTATAAAGAGGGTATGATTAATTGTTGCTGGATTACAACCGTCCTATTTCTGCTTTATCATATCCATACTGGAGTTAACAAACATGTTGTCATTAATGTTAAAGTATCTAAACAGGAACCATTATGGATATCTTCTAATAGTTATAAGGATGCCTGATACCAATCAACACTTTTTAAATTCCAATTCAATGTCAGAATATCCTCAGATTGCAGAATTGTTTGTATTAAGTGGGAAAGTATAATGAAATGTCTGTTTTTTGCTTTTGAAGAACTCAGAAATAATATTAGTCCAAGAATATTACATGGCCAGTGGTGAAACGTGTATAGCATATTACCTTGTTGCCTTGCTTCTATATTGTCACCTTTCAGAAAGCATTTGGCTTTACCTATCCTGCAGTATAGGAGTAGAATAATCAGCAGCAGACCCTACTGAAAGCAGAAAGTAGACCCTACTCTACAAAGCAAGGTCCACTTATTACACCAGTCTCCCAACTTCCATGCCAAACCACTGCATTATATCTGTAAAAATATACCCGTGAAGAAAAGTTGGAAAATGCAGGCACTTTCCACCAAGCTTCTGCTCCTGGAGCTTTGGGTGATATTCCAAAAATCAGCATTTTCCCAATGCAGAAGAAGCCTCTTCTGGCAGATTTAGGCTACTCAGCATTCCACTGATCCAGCCTGAAGGACATTGATGATACACTCGCCAGTATATTTTTCCATTTTTTTAAATGGTATGATGCAATGTTTTGACATCAAGGGGACTGATTTAAAGAGGAAGTAAACCCTTACAAACCACTTTGACCTACAGGTAAGCCTAGATTAAGGCTTACCTGTAGGTCCAAGAAATATCTCCTAAACCTATATGGTTTAGGAGATATTTGCCCGAAAACGGGCACCGATGTCTACGGCGCATGCGCCGTAGACAGCGGCGCGCAGGCGCACTAAACGCGGCAGTTCCAAGAATGAAGCTGCCGCATTTGTCGACTCCCGTGCGCATGCGCGGGAGTGACGTCATCGCGGCTTTGCCGAATGACAGCGGCGGAGCTGCGAGACGCCACTCCCGTGCGCATGCGCGGGAGTGACGTCATCGCGGCTTCGCCGCTGTCATTCGGCGGAGCTGCGAGACGCCACAAGCAAGATGGATGCGGCGGACTACAGGGGACAGCGGCGACTTCGCTGGCTCCTGTGTCAGGTAAGTGACACATAATGGGCTACTATGCGATGCATAGTAGTCCATTATGCTTTACCTTTGCAGGGAAAAAAAGAGGAAGTAAACTCATCAGGGTTTACTTCCTCTTTAATAGGATGGACCTTTTTTACTGCAAAGACTGCTTTAAAGTGGTTTTAAGCCCACATATATAAAAAAAAAAAAAAAAGACCTGCAAGACAAAGGCATAATGAGCTAGTATGCATAGCATACTGTCTCATTATGTAATACTCACCTGAGATCGAAGCCCCCGCTGTGGTGCCTGTACACAGCACCTGCCGGCAACATCACTCGCGGAGTTATTTGCGGGTATCGCAGGCTCTGGCACTGTGATTGGCTGGATGCGCGATGAGGTCACTCCCACGCATGCGCTTGGGAACTGCCGGTAATGGCACACTCACTGAAGCAATGGCACGTACATGTTGTTGCTTCAGTACACATGTGCCAATGGTGTTGGCACATTCAGATACAGGGGATATCTCCTAAACTGTGCAGGTTTAGGAGATATCTGGGGTAGCTACAGGTAAGCCTTATTATAGGCTTACCTGTAGCAAAAAGTGGATTGTAAGGCATTACAGCCACTTTAAGGCTTCCCCCATTGGGTGATTCAAGCGGAAACAGGATTATTGAATAATTTAAAAAAATAAGATTTACGGATCACCAAGTACATCTAGGTGACCAGTCTAACTAAATAATTCAATAGGTCAACACCCCCCCCCCCCCCAATGTATTTTGGTTTTGGATGAATACCAGCCATTGAGTCAACCACTGGCTCCTTATATTACTTGGGGACACCAGCTGTGAAGTCCTCTTTACAGTGGGACCCATTGTGTCTGCATGGCTCACTCTTTGTGTTTGCATGTCCTTTTAAGAAGCTTGGATGTCATAAGTATGTCCTCCTCTTAGTTTTTGATATTGTGGGAGGAATTTAAATCTATGTTAAGAGTTTGAAAAAAACATATCACACTGACAGGGGTTCTCACAATGGTCTTATTAATAGGGTTTAAACCCTTTTTCCAAAAATTCTGTAATTGTTTAAAAAAAGGTTGGATGAAGATGGGCTTTAATTTGTTTGCCTGGTACACATGGGCTAAATATCCTCTGCTATCGATCTGTTCAACAGAAACCATCCAATATTCCACCCTTTTGTACAAGGGTGTAACAAAAGCCGGACTTTCGGCACCTGTGAGTCCAATTCTACATTACCAATTTCTCAGGGAACCTAAAGAAAAAAAAACGAAGTTTTGCAAAAAAATAAATTTTATTTAATAAATTACTTTGATGGAATTTTTGGCTCTTTTCTGCCTAAATGAATACATTTATTTTGCTAGACCTCCTACTTGCTTACCAGGGCTTAAATTACATTTCCCTAGGCCCCATCAGGTTAGCAAAGGAGCCCAGGAGGTGGGAGCAGAGGAGGGCCTTTGTTTTAATTTTTGAGGTGTAGTGCTGCTTTTCCACTGCACGCCGGGGTATAGGTGGGGTAAAGGCATGGTTGGGGGGACATTCTTTCTAACAGTGACCCTGACTGTACCCGAGCACCAAAAACGAAAAACAATATTTAATACATTTTTAACATTTAAGGCAAACCCATCCATCCATGTCTCCATGCTTTATTGTGCTGAGAAATTACTTTGAAAAACACCCCCTAGCATTTCTAGCCATGGCCATCTTGACTAAGGGCAGATGATTAATGTAGTATTTACTTCCCGGAATCCATCTGCCCTTTCTGAGAAAGCCCCTCTTCCAGATGAAAGAAGAAAAAAATGTCCATGAAGACAAATGGGATGTATGACATAAATTTGGCCTCGGACAAAAACCAGGAGGCAACTGAGAAAATGAAAGCAAACAAAGTTTAACCACTTGCCGCCAGCCCACAGTCAAATGGCAAAGGAGTGGTGCAGCTCTCCGTCTGGGTAGACATTATATGACAGCGCACCAGAATGGGTGTGCAGCTTGCAGATGGCGGACGCGCTGTGTTGCTACGACACGGCACGACCCTGATCTCTGTTAAGAGCCACTAACACGGCTCTTTAACCATGTGATTGGCTGTGTCTAATTACAGCTGGTCACATGTAAATGCAGAAGTGCTGTAAATTATCTCTCCTCGCCTCACACTGACAGAGTATGTGGCGAGGAGAGCCGATCAGCGGCATAACCTCACAGGGGAGTACAGGGCAGGCAATCAGGGCACTGATCATCAGCAGTAAAACCCCAGCAGTGCCAACAATCAGTGTCCATGAGTGCTCATCAGTGACACAAATCAGTGCCCATCAGTGACACAAATCAATGCCTATTACTGGTGCCAGTCAGTGCCTGCTCATCAGTGCTGCGCATCCATTACCATCAGTGCCCATCAGTGCTGCACATCAGTGCCCATCAGTGCACCATAATAGTGCCACCTAATTAGTGCCCATCAGTGCCCATCAGTTCCGCCTCATCAGCGTACATCAGTGAAGGAGAAAAATTACTAATTTACAAAATTACGAAAACTTTTTTTTTTTGTAAAAATAAAATAAAAAACCCAGCAGTGATTAAATACCACCAAAAGAAAGCTCTATTTGTGTGAAGAAAATGATTAAAAATTAATTTAGGTGCAGTGTTAGATGACCGCACAATTGCCATTCAAAGTGCGACAGCACTGAAAGCTGAAAAATGGCCTAGGCAGGAAGGGGGTGAAAGTGCCCAGTATTGAGGTGGTTAAAAGTAACAAGTGAATATAATAATATACCTTCCTATCTATTTACTGTTACATAGTTAGTAAGGTTGAATAAAGACACCAGTCCATCCTGAGTGAGTGTCTACAATTGTCCTTATCCCTGTACATTGCACACTCATATCGGTCCCTGCCCTCAAGGAGCCCACAATCCAAGGTCCCCATTCATATACTAGGGACAATTTTAGACAGAAGCCAATTAACCTATCTGCATGTCTTTGGAGTGTGGGAGAAAACCAGAGTACCCAGAGGAAACCCACACAGGCACAGGGAGAACATACAAACTCCAGGCAGGTAGTGGTTGGATTTGAACCAGCGACCCTTTTTACTGCTAGGTGAGAGTACTAACCACTACACCACTGTGCCGCTAACAGCATAAGGGTTCAAAATAGTCATGCCGCGTACACACGACCGCACTTTCTGGCAGAAAAGGTCCGACAGAATAATTTCATCGGATATTACGATCGTGTGTGGGCTTCATTGAACTTTTTTTTTTTTCAAGAAATAGAACATGTTTTAAATCTTTCAGACGGAATCAATTCCTATCGGGAAAACCATTCGTCTGTATGCTATTCCGACGGACCAAAAACGACACAAGGGCAGCTATTGGTTACTGGCTATTGAACTTCCTTTTTCTAGTCCTGTGATATGTGTTGTACATCACTGCGTTTTAAACTAACAGACTTTGGTGTGATCGTGTGTAGGCAAGTCTGTTTCAGAGGATCTCCATCGGAAAGACCGTCAGAGTTTATTCTGATGGAAAAACCGGTCGTGTGTACGCGGGATTAATGTTAATTGAGAGGGTAACGTTTCATTTTAAGGGAGCAGCCTCTACTGCTTTAGTAAATCAACCCCAATGCCAATGGTAACTTTTAGTAAGATAGATAAAGAATACTATTAAAATACAATTATGAACATTGGTAAAATTGAACCACGCTACAGAAAACACAAACTTCTAGCCATCTGAGCATGTCCTCAATCTTGGGATCTTGTGATTAAAGAGTTATATTTTTTTGGACTTCTCCCAAATATTGTCTTTCTGAAATACATTGTTACCTAATCCCTTCAGTACAAGGCTGATATGCCGCATATTTCAGTGGAATCCAAACATTATTTTTATTGGTTAGTGAACCATATGTGAGATGCCAGTGGCTCCAAATGAAACGTTAATTGTATAACCACATGTTTTTCTCATGGCTCTCTACATCTTGAAGTGTTTATTTGGTTAATTATTTATGTAGTCCTGTGGTCTACAGTGAGATCCCTGGTTGTACTCACCCTGCAAAGCTGCGGCACTGAGTCCGTGCTGCTTTTTAATGTGGCTAACAGATTGTGCAGTGGGAGCTTTAATTGTGATTACTGCGGCAGGTGTCAGGAGCAATTAGGGAGTCAATTAAAACTGGATCTAGTGCAGAGCTGATGAGGAAAACACAGGTCAACAATTATTCGCAAGATGTTCTGACAGAGCCCAGGTTAGGTGCCAGAACAATACATAACAGTAAATTATATAGCTTATAGCTCTTGACTTCAAATGCAAGTATTTGCTTCATTTATTACTGTCATGGTGTAAAGTGCTGGAATATAGCTACAGCGGTATGGCTTTATGGTCCTGTATCTAGACAATGATGGAAGTTCATATGGCTTCCTTGTTCCTAGATCTTATCTGACAGCAAATTAAAAGTACACTCCAGACCCATTGCAAGTTTAAGGCTACTTTCACAGTGGGGCCGGTGATAAAATGGCACTATTTTAGCACCGCTTTACAGCTAGCGGCCGAAAAAGGGTCAAAACCGTCAGTTTGCGGCGCTGCCCCTTTGTTTTTAATGGGAAGGGGCGCTTTAGGAGCGGTGAATACACCGCTCCTACAGCGCTCCAAAGACTTTTTTGACCGTCCTGCAAGCGCACGGCTCCAGTGTGAAAGCCCTTAGGCTTTCATGCTGCAGTGAATTGAGCGTCTCTTTCACGGTGCTTTACTGGCGCTATTTTTAGCACTATAGCGCATGCAAAGCGCCCCAGTGTGAAAGTAGCCTTATGCCCCGTACACACGAGCGGACTTAAATCCGAAGGAGTTTCCGCCGGAGTTCCGCCGGAGTTCCGCCGGAGTTCCGACAGAGTTCCGACGCAACGGACTTGCCTACACACGATCCCACTAAAGTCCGCCCGTCTGGTCCGCTGTGACGTACACCAGGTCCGACGAGACTATAAAACGGAAGTTCAATACCAAGTGCACCACCCTTTGGGCTCCTTCTGCTAATTTCGTGTTTATCTCGTGTTAGTAGAAGTTTGGTGAGAGACGATTCGCGTTTTTCAGACTCGTATTTTTCAGAACGTTTTTCACTGCTTTTCAGTTTGTGCTTGTGAGGTTTGTATCTGTTTTTTAGTGCGTGTAGTCAGTTCGTGTCTGTATTTTGCAGTGCGATCTAACTGCGCTCGCTGACTTTCAGCTCGCTCTTCACAGGCCTTGCTGTTCTTCAGTGACGTCTGTTAAGTCCGCTCTGACAATCCGACCGTTTTGAAGCCATGTTGCGTGTACGTACTCGTCGTCGAGTTCGTGCTTTGCTTGCGCTTGGTGTTGTAGTTCATTCTGCAACCCAAGAACAGTCCTTGGATGGGGTGTTGAGGAGTTCATGGACGAAGAATTGGTTGCTCCAGCGTGACCAGTTCTCGCACATGCCTTTGCTTCGTGAGATCCGGGAGAATAATCCTGATGATTTCAGGAATTATCTCCGGATGACGGACCCCGTTTTTCACCGTCTGCTGGCTTTGCTGACCCCTTATATCAGCAGGCAGGATACCTGCATGCGGCAAGCCATCACTCCGGAGCAGAGGCTCGTCGCCACGTTGCGCTACTTGGTGACAGGGAGAAGCCTTCAGGACTTGAAGTTCTCGACAGGCATCTCCCCCCAGGCTCTGGGGATCATTATCCCAGAGACCTGTTCTGCCATTATACAGGTCCTGCAGGAGGACTATATTAAGGTAAGATTTAGCATTTAACATCACATTTTATTGTCTTTAATGTTTGCTAATGCCTTGTATTTCTTTCCTCAATCTCTAATTACCATGATTGCAATATGCTGTGAATGTCCCCTTTGTCCTCATGCATGCTGCAATCTTTTAATGCTCCTTTTTTGTTTTTCATGCATATTTGCCTTCATTAAACCTCACCAACATGCTATGGTAGGCCCATATCCACCTAGTCTAGTCACTTAAAATGTCTTTTGTCAGCTCCATTCTATTGCTTTATCCTAAAACCAAACATTTTAAAGCTTATTCCAAATGGTCTGTGTCCCCTTAACTGAATCCCCCCCCCCCCCTTAATAGTATCCCAAATGGTCTGTGTGTCCTTTAACTGGATCCCCCCCCCCCCACACACACTTAATATAATTCCAACGAGTCTGTGTGTCCTTAAATTAATGTTGAATTATATATTGTATTTTTAACACACTTCAACCCTGGAATGATTTTCCCCCCTTCCTGACCTTCATCACTTTTTTGGGTGATTTGGCAGTGCGTTGTTTGAATTGACAATTGTGCGTCCTTGTAACATGGCTCCTCCTAGTAAATTATCTTCATTTTATTAGCACAAAGCGATTTTGTATTTGGTTGTCTTTGATCACCTCTGCTTTTTTAGTTTTGGTGATTAACCACCAACAAACCCAAAATGCATTTTTCTAAATATGCATTTTTTTCTCTCTTTTCGCTCTAAAGAAAGATAGGCACAAAAATATATCACCATGATTTTTTGGGACATCATTTGATGCTGATACGTAGTCTTTTAGTAAACAAAAATGTGTTAAAATGAATCACAATTTAAGCGTTTCTTGATTGTTTTGGTTAAAAGTTCAATCGTTTCGTAAATATGGTCTATTTTGCTGGCATTTGTAAAATCTTGCCATTTTTGAAAATAGTAATGGCGTTGCTAACCGTTTTTTTTTTTTTTTTTTTTGTTTTTTGTTTTTCTGGTGACTGCCACATTATGGCGGACACATTGGCCAATTCCAAACATTTTTGTGACCATTGTCATTAATACAGTGATCAATGCTGTCAAAAATTGTCTTGATTACTGTAAAAATGTCACATGCAGTGAAGGTGTTTTATTAAGCACAAGGGGGCCAAGGAATGGTTTAAAGTGTGTTCTGGGTGAGTGTTTTTCTTAACTGTCTGGGGGATGGGCTAGCAGTGACATGACCCTGATCACTGCTCCCAATGACAGGGAGCAGACGATCGGTGTCATGTGACTAGGCAGAAGCGTGAAATAAAGTTTGTGTTGTAATGTACAATGTTTAATGTGCAAAAGTACTTATTTTGTTTTTTTTCTTCTTTTTGCCTCCCCAGTTTCCTTCATCGCCACAGGAATGGCAGACTGTGGCATCCCATTTTGCCACCCGGTGGGACTTTCCTAACTGCGGTGGTGCCATAGATGGGAAGCACGTCCACATTGTGCCACCACCCCATTCGGGGTCATACTTTTTTAATTACAAGGGGTTTCACAGTATTGTGTTAATGGCGGTGGTGTCGGCACAGTATGAATTTCTCTATGTGGACGTGGGGAAGAATGGCCGCATGTCGGATGGAGGAGTCTTCGCCCAGACGGAGTTCTACCGCCGTCTACAGACAGGTGGCCTGGGCTTGCCACCTGATTCGGAGAATGTGGAGGAACTACCCTTCGTATTCATCGCGGATGAGGCTTTTGCTCTTGACAACCACATAATGCGGCCATTCCCCCAAAGAGCCCTCACCCCGCAGAGGAGGGTTTTCAACTACCGGCTGGCCAGAGCGAGAAGAGTGGTGGAAAATGCTTTTGGAATAATGGCCAGCCGGTTCCGTGTATTTCTGACGGCTCTAAACCTAGCGGAATACAAACTGAACTATGTCATCCTTACGTGCTGCATTTTGCACAACTTTTTGCACAAATACTCCAATACTTACTTATCAGGAATAATGCCGGAGGCTGGAGTTGGTCCAGAATCCATGACAGGCCTGGATACTGGCCGTACTGGCTTGGCCCCCCAAAGTGCACGTGAAGTGCGCGAAAGATATGTGACTTATTTTAACGGTAGGGGGGCCATTGCAATGCCACCCAATATTTAATTTTTAAAAAGAGGAAAATAATAAAATAACCTCAAATCTGAAATGTGTTTTCTTGCTTGCTTTTGGTTTGTGCTGTCTCCTATGTTATCCTAGTGCACTTGTAGTGCCAAGTGTATTTTCATTAAATTCAATAAGGCCCATTGTCACTGGATACACAAAATCCCTTTTCCCAAACTGGTATTAAGCATTGAAAGAATACGCCACACATTGTTGATTATTCAAAATTTTAATTTGGCCACATTCACATGTGCCATTGAATATTTAGTGATCTAAATTTTTTTTTGGGTTTATTTAACTTTCTTTGCCAAACATTTTTTGGTTTGCTTTTTTTTCAATTTTTTAAAAACTTTTTTTTTTTTTTTTTTTTTGTGCTTTTTATTTTTCTATAAAAAATATGAAAAATGTATAAAACAACAATCAGCCACAATCGTAAAAATTGGTGAAGTAACAATCTTTGAACTAAAACAAGGGAAATGAAGAACATGATCGATATTATGGAGAAACGGATTATATTCTCCCCAAAATATCGATCATGTTCTTCATTTCCAGCTGCATATTGTCAATCTGAGTCTTCATGAGATCCAGGCTAGTTCGCATGTCATCTAGTTCCCCATTCCAGCCCATTATCTGGCCAATCAGCCTTTGTGCGCTGTCACTGGAAAATGGGGCCCTTTCCACAAACAGAACATCACCTACAATAGATGGGAAAAATTGGGTCAAAAATTATGCAGTCATACATGGATTTCAACAAGCTGGGGTGTCAGACACTCACCTGGTGGGGTGCCCAGCTCCCCTACTTCCTCCACCTCTCCTTCCTCAACCTCTCCTTCCTCGACATCCTCGGGGGGGGCACTGGTGCTTGGAAATGTGTCGCTTTCCACAACCACAACATCACCTAAAATAGATGTAAAAAAATGTGTTTGGAAATATGCAGGTATACATCGATTACCTGAAGCTGTGGTGTCAGACACTCACCTGGTGGGGTGCCCATCTCCTCTCCTTCTTCCACCTCTCCTTCCTCCACATGCACATCCACGGGGGGGATGGGGCTAACCTCACATTCCTGCTGGCAAGGGTGGCGGTCCCTGGGATCCTGCTTTGTGAGGCTTTTCTCCCCTATGAGAAATTAACAAACAAAAAGGTATACTTTAGCACACAGATATTTAAGGCCAGAACTAGGAAGATGAAACCTTGATTAGAAGTGTTGTACAATTGTCGGTTTATGAAGAGATGCAAAATGTGAGGACATGAGAAATCAATTCACTTTGACAAAAAAGCAAATAATTTGCTTTTTGTGTAAGGTTCACACATGCCCAACCCCCCCCCCCCCCCAAGTATACCAGGGAACCCCGTGTGGCGTGTGGTTTACCCTAATAAATGTTCTCTGGTGTCCCACACCTTTGCTCATGAGTGCAGATGTGTTTTTACCCAGCTGCCAAGTGTCCTCTCCTTCAATTACACTGAATGTTCTTTTCTAGTCATTGTATTTTGAAACACATCTAAACCACAATGTCCTAATCATTTGTTGTGTCCTAAAAATTACACAGCCAAAAAATGCTGTTCAAACCCTGTATCATAAACGAGGTTTGCCACGAACAATTTACGAGGGTTTGTTAAAACGATACGATTCTTTTACTGTATACAACATGAAAGCAGCAATTTTTTACATTGTACAAAGGTAAAGCATATGGATCTGTATGCAATAATCATAAAATAGGAACACACGACAAGTACTTACTTTTTTTCAGAACTTTCTTGATCCTTCTGTATTGATCCGGCTCCCTCAATTTCAGGTCGGACCACCGTTTCCTCAATTGGTCTTTTGACCGTCGTACCCCAAAACGATTATGCAGGGTCTTAACTACTTTGGCCATGATTCTGGCCTTGCGCAAGTTCGGATGGGTGTATGGTCCATGCTTGCCATCATAATCCTTACTTCGCAAGATTCCCACCATCTCCACCATCTCTTGAAATGCCATATTTGAGGCCTTAAATCTCCTCTTTCCGGATCGGGACGTTTGTGGCTCCGGGGATTCCTGACTACTGGAGTCGTTCATATCAAGCACCTGTTGTGTTTCCGCCATGTTTCTCCTACTGCGCACCGTAGAGAAAAGGGGGCGGGAAATATTCTTGTAAAAGAACGTCATGGGCGGGCAAAGCAGGCGTAGTTCTACGCGTACGCACTGGATCTTACGCCAAAATCACACGTCGTACGTACGTTAAGTGCGCAGAAAGGGCGGGAAACCATGAACTTGACTAAAAGAACGTCAGGGGCGGGCAACGCAGGCGTAGTTCTACGCGTACGCACTGGATCTTACGACAAAATCACACGTCGTACGTACGTTAAGTGCGCAGAAAGGGCGGGAAACCATGAACTTGACTAAAAGAACGTCAGGGGCGGGCAACGCAGGCGTAGTTCTACGCGTACGCACTGGATCTTAAGCCAAAATGCACATGTCGTACGTACGTTAAGTGCGCAGAAAGGGGCGGGAAAACATGAACTTGACTAAAAGAACGTCAGGGGCGGGCAACGCAGGCGTAGTTCTACGCGTACGCACTGGATCTTACGACAAAATCACACGTCGTACGTACGTTAAGTGCGCAGAAAGGGGCGGGAAAACATGAACTTGACTAAAAGAACGTCAGGGGCGGGCAACGCAGGCGTAGTTCTATGCGTACGCACTGTATATAACGACAAAAATCACATGTCGTATGTTCGTTTGCGAAAATAGGAACAGAAGTTGGGAGCAAGAAAAACGAAGGTAAGTTTAAACCATTTCCCCAAATAAGTGGCAGATCCTGGAGTCTATCTTGGGCTAAGATTAGGAGAGTCTGAGCTAACATTATGTTTTTTGGCTTGTGTATTGTCTTGCAGAAAAATGAATAAAAAATTCAGGGATCCAGAATTTTTAAGTCTGTTTATCGACAAGTATAAAGAAATGTCAAATCTGTGGCATACCAAGCACAAGGATTATTTTAATAAACAAGTAAGGAGGGCAACACTGGAGAGATTTGTGACATTTGTGCAGACTTGGATCCCAGAGGCAGACGTGGACTTTGTGGATAAGAAAATTCAAATATTGCAAAATATGTTCCGAAAGGAAAAGAGGAAAATCGCTCAATCCCAAACATCAGGAGCAGCACCAGGTGATGTATATGTACCCAGGCTGTGGTACTTTGAAAAGCTACGGTTCCTGGACGACCGGTGTAGACCCAGGGAGTCGCTTTCTACTCTTCCCTCCACCCTTCCCTCCACCCTTCCCTGCAGCATTCCCTCCACCTCAGCAGAGGCTGATGAGCCTTCCATCCTGGAAGAAGCGGATGCACCCAGCTGGAGCCAGGTATTTTATTACCAAAAATAGTGATATTCAGAATATTAATGATGTTAACTAGATGTTATTCGAATTTGTACGCTATTATTGATGTTAAAAAATAGTTAAAATTTGGACATATCAATTTACAGTAGTGGCCACAAATGTTTGTCACCAGCAGAAACAAGAAATAGTGGTGTCATAATGATACTCTTTTATATGTATTAACAGAATTTTGAAGTCAGGAGCTGAAAAATGTTTAGGATTGATGAACAAAAAACTAAAACAATGTCCCTTTTTTATACACAGGAGGAGCTCAGCCAGGAGGAAGGTGGGGAAAGTGGCAGGCAGGAGGAGGCTATGCCCACTCTCAGCCAGGAGGAGTCCATGCCCTCTGTCAGGCAGGAGGTGGCCGGGCCTAGTAGAAGCATGACAACATCTCAAGTGCCTCCCCTCCGTCTTCCATCCAAAAGGGCCAAAAAAAATACGCAGGCACAAGAGGAATCCCTGCGACTAATTAGAGAGGCTACTAATGTTTTAAACAGCCCCCCTGACGCAGAAGAGGCCTATGGCTGCTACATCGCCAGCCGGCTCCAGCAACTAGAGATGGGCCAACGTCTACACTGTGAAAGGCTCATTTTCCTGGCGTTACAGAAGGGGTTCAGTGGAGAATTATCTGCCAACAGTAATATTGTGGAGCAAGTTCCTCCTGTTCCTCCTCCTCCTCCTCCTCCTGCCACGAGTCCACCACCGGAGACACAGCCTCCCAGGAAGGCTACAGGGAAGTCTGCAGGGAAGGGTGCAGTGAAGGGTGGAGCGAAGAGAAGAAGGTGATGACCTGGCTTCACTCTGGTCCGACCAACCACAGCCTGGGGACATATATACCATCTGATGCTGCTCTTGATGTCTGGGATTCTGGGACCATATTGGATTTTGTAATATTTGAATTTTCTTGTCCACATAGTTTCACGTTTGCCCTGGGGCCAAAAGGCTACACAAATGTCACAATTTTCTCCAGTGTTGCCTTCATTTTTATGTTTGTAGAACCAGAATAAATGGATATTTTTGTTTGAAAATATAATTGCCTATGTGTTTTTTGGTCAAATACCTTTCTAGAAAAGACAATGTGAAATTAACAAGGGACACTAACCTCCTTGAGGTTATAAACAAAATAAAAATGTTATTGTGGTAACTTGTCAGCAGAATAAAAATAAAAAGGTTATTGTGGTAAGGAAAAAAAAATAAAATAAAATAAAGTTTTTGGTTTTAACTTGACGGAACAATTAAATATGGAGATCACAATAAAAAAAAAATGGTAAAGAATTGTACCAAAAATATGTAGGCCAAAAATTAGTCACCAACATTTTTTCTTGTTTTTTTTTATTTTTTTGGAGTAATTTTTTCATCAATATTTTTGGGTGAAATCATGAACATTTTTATTCTTGTGATCTCCATATTTAATTATTCGGTCAAGTTAACAACTTTTTTTTTTTTTTTTGGTTTTAATTGACAGAATAATTAAATATGGAGATCACAAGAAAAACATGGTAAAGAATTGTACCAAAAATATGGAGTAAAAAAAATTATTAAAAAAAAAATAAAAATAAAAAATATTGAGATGGGGCTTTAAAATAAAAACAAGATCATTCATGAGATGAGGAGAAATAAAACAGAAATGTGTTTGGTGAGAACTCTGTGAGTGAATATGAGCAGCAAAGCAACTTCGTTCTTCTAGCATTATAAATAAAAAGGCTTTGTTCTTCTAGCATTATAAAGAAGATGCGCTATACATTTCAACGAGCACAGAATTTGCAGCATGACGAATGTGCTACTTCCAATACGAACTGGAGTTTTACAAGACCGAGCACTTCCGTCTCGTACTTGCTTCAGAGCATGCGTCGTTTTAGGACTGTCGGAACAGCATACAGACGAGCGGACTTCTACATCGGACCTGGGTCCGGCGGAGTTCCGTCGGGAAAATTAGAAGCATGCTTCATTTCTAAAGTCCGTCAGACTTTTGCGAAGCTAAAGTCCGTTGCAGCCCACACACGAGCGGATAGTCCGCCGGACTCAGTCCGTCGGAGTTTGGATGTCGAAAAGTCCGCTCGTGTGTACGGGGCATTAGAGACCTTGTCAGATCTTTTAAACAATTCAAGAGGGCAGTAGAAGAGCTATTATACTCATCTGTCTGTCAGCCCATGCAGTCATGGCCAACAATATTGGAACCCCCTGCATTTCAGATAATGCACCACTTCACCCAGAAAAGTGTTGCAATTACAAATGTTTAGGCATTCTCATGTTTATTTTTTTTGTTTGTATTGGTATGACAAGAAAAGTGGAGGAATAAAAAGCCAAATGTGACACTTTCCACACAATACTCCAAAAATGGACTGGGCAAAATTATTGGCACCCTCAATTTAATATTTGGTAGCACACCTCTGGGAAAAAAAATAACTGAAATCAATCACTACCTGTAACCACCAATGAGTTTCTTACAACTCTCTACTGGAATTTTGGACCACTCTTCTTTTGTTAACTGCTCCAGGTCACTCAGATTGGAAGGGTTTCTTTTCCCAACTGCTGTTTCTCTCCACAGGTGCTCTATGAGATTTAGATCTGGACTCATTGCTGTGCAGTTCAGTACTCTCCAGAACTTTTTCTTAGGGGTGCTTTTTGATGTGTGCTTTGGGTTATTGTCCTGCTGTAAGACCCATGACCTCTGACACTGGGTCCCACATTGCACCCCAGAATTCTTTGGTAGTCTTCAGATTTCATAATGCCATGTACACAGTCAAGACATCCAGTGCCTAAAGCAGCAAAGCAGCCCCAAAACATCAGTGAACCTCTACTGTGTTTGACTGTAGGAACTGTACTCTTTTCTTAAAGGCCTAATTTATTTTTCTGAAAACAGTAGAATGATGGGCTTTATCAAAAATCTGTAATTTTGTTTTGTCTGTCCACAGTACATTCTCCCAAAAAGGTTTTGGCAAACACTTTGATCAATTTTTCTCTTTTGTCCACGTCCCGAGATAGTAGTTACAGTGCCATGAGCTGTAAACTTCTCAACAATGTTGCACACAGTGGACACAGGAACATTAAGACATGGACATGGACTTTGCCATGTGTTTTCCCCGATGAACTACCTGCAATGCACAGTACATTCTGCACCCTGATTGGGCAAAGCTTTTCCCACATAATATTAGGCTACCCTTTTGCAGAGATTTCGCCTTTTGCACGACTTTGCGAACAAAGCGTGCAGATCTGACATTTGGAGCATATAGATTTACCAGCGTATATACAGAGTGATTAATTTCAGCAATCAATATAATATACCGACCACGGGGGTCAATGTATTCTTGCAACAGAGAAAAAGTGACAGTGTCCTTCACAGCGATTAATACACCATTTTTTTTCTTCAGGTCATTAGCAGTAAATACATGGGGGAATTTGCCATGTGTGCATCTAGGTGGGTTAGCACTGGGGAAGTGAGTTTCTTGTATGCAAAGAATATCGCAGTGCATGTCGATAGCAGATTTCCAGAGTGTTCTACGCTTATGGGGGCTGTTAAGGCCTCTCACATTGTGAGACATAATTTTAATGTTCATTCCTAAGTAGTAGGGCTATTCGTTGCCATCCAAGTGTAAATGGTAGGAGTAGAGCCAAAGATTTGGTAGTAACGCTCAGAAGAGTAGTATGTGTCAATGTCACTGATAGACATGGTTGGGGAGTTTGAAACAGGGAGTCGGACCTCAAGCGGTCAACAAGTAACTTGGGGAGAACAAACATAGGAAGGTCCAGTGAACTGTGTACAGGATTCTTCCTGCAAAAATAGAAGGGGGGAAAGAAACGAACCATAGTAGCCGTTCAGCGGGTGCTTAAGTGAAGCGATGCCTGGCTAGGTAACTGCATCAGCGTAGGCACTTGGGCGATAGCCTGTATGAGGGGCAAGAGAGTGGCGCGAGAAGGAGTCTCAACAGTATATCACTATGATGCCAAACTTGTACTTATCTGTTTCTTCTATTGAGTCGATGATAGTTCCTTCTGTCATGAAGGGGATCCGGGTCCGCCGCTTCTCCATTGGTAGGGAGGAGGCGCCATTTTCTGAGGAGATCCATACCTTTCTCTATGGAAGCAATCACATGTGTTTCATTATGCATTTCCAAAAGAAGTTTCGCTGGGAAGCCCCACTTGTACAAAATTTTATGATTACGCAAAATCTTGGTGATGGGGACTAGGTTGTGCCTAGCCGCGAGTGTAGCTTGCGATAGATCTGCATAGAGAGCAATCCCTGTGAAGGGGTCCGGGAGAGACGGGTGTTGTCTAGCGAATCGCATTAGTTGATCCTTTACATGGAAGAAGTGGATTCGTGCGATTACATCTCTGGGGACCTGCTCGGATAAAAAGGAGGGTTTGGGTAGTCTGTGCGCTCGATCGATAATAAGATCAGCCGGCCCCAACTCTGGCAGGCCGGCAACCAAAAGCTTTTGAAGATAGGCAGTAAGGTCAGATGGTTTAACAGCCTCTGGGACTCCTCTGAATTTCACGTTGTTTCTGCGTGCCCTATCTTCAATATCCGCCATTTTGAGACGCATAGCTTTAATTTCATTCTCAACATCAAAGTGAGCATCAACCAGTTCGTTGTGTGCTAATGTGAATTCCTCCATTTTACTTTCCACATATGTTACTCTCTCTTTGACTGCTGAGAGTTCTGTCTTAGTGGAGTGTACAAACGTAGCCATATCATGTTGCAGGGCCCCCCTTAGAATCTGTAACATTTCTTTCATAGTAGTGTCCAAGATGGGCTGCCCTGATGTGGGGAAGGCATCTAACTGCTGTGTAGATAGAGATGATTCCTCCATATCTTCCCCTTCAACTTCTGTGTCTGCCTGGGTGTCCCCCTTCTCCCCTTGCCTTAGTTTTTGCTTAACTGGGCTTATGGATGGGGAGGGGGGCATCGGGGAGAGCGAGGGATGAGACTCACCCAGATCCGGTCGGTCTGCGTGGGCAGCATGTCCCGGGGAGGCCGCTGCACTGTGTGCTTCGCGGGCGCCATCTTGGGCCTCTCTGCTCGTCGCCGGCGGGAAGAAGTCGGTCAGCCTACGTGGCCCCTCTCGCTCCTTTCGCTTATTCATGGCTACCGGTGTGTGCCTGAGGTATTCCCCTACGAGAGGATACCAAATGTGGGCATGCAGGTTTGCTGTGAGCCGCTGTGTAAAGTCCGCTGTGACGGAGCTCTCCTCTCACACCACCATGCGCTCCGGCTGCCGGCTCCGCCCCATCCGGGCAAAGCTTTTCCCAATCAGGGATTCAGTGTACGCTGGTTGTTAAGGAAGAATAAACTAAAGCGCCAGTTAAAAAATAAAGAAAAAATCTGAGCATGCAGCCTGGAAGGTCAGAAAAGCAGGGGACAAGCGTGTGACCCCCCTTCTGACCCATACCAGGCCACATGCCCTCAATATCCCCCACCCTAAAGCACCTTGTCTCCATGTTGAAGGGGACAAGGGCCTCTTCCCGACAGTCGTGGGCTGTGGTTGTCAGGGTCTGCAGACCGGGGGGCTTATCAGAATTTCTAAGCCCCACCCCCATGTTGAGGGTACCTGGCCTGGTATGGTTCAGGTGGGACGCTCGCTCATCCTTCCTCTTTCCTGATCTGCCAGGCTGCATGCTCAGATAAGAGTCTGGTATGAATTTTGGGGGGAGGGGTCCAAGCCATTTTTTTTATATATTTTGGTGTGGGGTTCCCCTCGCAATCCATACCAGCCCCGAAGGGACATACCAGTAGTAACAAAACAAATAAACATGAGAAAGCCTAAACATTTGTAATTTCAACAAGTGGTGCATTATCTGACAGAAATGCAGGGGTGCCAAGGCTGTATTTCCTACTTTCTCTTAATTCCAGAGTTGGAGATTGTCCTCTTGTATCCTCAGACCTAGAAGTTTATATAATCCAATATGATGTATGCTCATAATAAAATACATTATTTAATTGTTTTGGGGGGGGGTAATACATTTTATCTCTATAAGGGAACTACTGTATCTGGGTTCATCTATAGGAGTATATAATGTAGATATTAAACCAATATGTGAAGCAATACAAAGCTAGCTTGCTGATGGTGGTGAGGTGCATTGGTTGTGCACAGCCTGCAGACTAAATGAGATATAACTTACCCAGGGACAGCAATATACTATATTCAATCTGTATATCCCTCATAACTTTGAGAAAACAGCTACCTGGGAAATGTTTCAAGAAAATTACCATCCCACTATCATTTGGCTATCAGTATATTCTGGAAGTAAGAACTGTTGCTCTCCTCAGAATACAAAAGCTGGATATAAAAAAAAAATAATAGGTGCAAATTGAATCATGTATAAACAAAAAAAATGAATATATATTGAATCTTACTATCCCTTAGATGTAATGGCTGCATAAGTTTTCTTATTTTAGATGTTGTTTCCTTTATTTTCACTTGGTAATCTTGCAAATATCGAGCTTCCTGTACCTTTGTGGCTATGTTCATTTCTACACTGTATCTATGAAGGCAGCTTTTGGTTAGTCTCCAGACTAGACTTCAATTATGTCTGGCTTTGTTTATCCCCATTACATAAAAAGGGGGGGGGGGTGATTAAATTGGTAGATTACACAAGAAAGATACAGTAACATTGTTTTTGCCTTTAGTTTATTTCACAAGATGTGACTAGGACACTGCTTTTCTGGCATAATAAACAGGTATTTCTGAACTTGATAAAAATGTTCTTAGCCTAAAAAATAAAACCTAATGCAGCCACCAAATGTGGTCTGGACTGGTATTCTACAATATATTAGATTATTGTTCTTGGATTTACTTATACTTTAAAAGTAGACTATAATACTTTTTATTTTTTAACTTAATTGTTTTTAATAAATAGATTTTTTTTGTATGAAATTATTATTAATAAATACATGACTAATATTGGATAAAAACCCATACAGGACAATATATGCAAAACAGAAAAAGTGGGAGTGACCTTCTTCAGACTCATTAAGCAGTGAATGTAAATTGAGCTCCACTTATTGAAGCCTATGCAAAGAAAAACAGCTAGTTCAGTCTAGGGAAAATAGCCCTGAGGTTTACTTGCTGGATGCCAGTTGTAAATATCAACTTCTCATATATAGTATTTAATATTTACCTGACTACAAAAATGAAAAAAGTAAACACAATTTTTTTTTACATTCCCTTTAAATAAGAATAATAATTAAAAATAATGCACGCTAATCGCTGTATTTAATAGTACTTATGATTAAACTGTCTATTTACAAACAGTTATATATATATATATATATATATATATATATATATATATATATATATATATATTGTTTTATACCAACATATTTTGAATATAAATATAAAAACAAAATATAGAAATATGAAATATAACTAAAAAAACATACAGAAGAGCAACACTGCTTACAACGCCTTGGGACACATATAGAAACATATAGTGAAAGAAACATTTAAAGTGTCATTGCTGAGCTTCTTCTAAAATGTTATTTGCCTGGCTATTCCTGGAAAACATTTAGGTAGAAAATTTAGAAATACCAATTTGCTTAACTGATCAAGGTTAGTGACACATATATTGAAAATATCTATATTTTTTTGGTTAAGGTGCTAGGAGCAAGGACTCCTGGAGGGGTCAGGGAGGGCAGACCTGACCCATCACAGGCCGACATGAGGAGGTCCAGGAAATATATATACTTTATCTCACAAAAGTTAGTACACCGCTCATATTTTTGTAAATATTTTATTCTATCTTTTCATGTGACAACACTGAAGAAATAACACTTTGCAACAATGTAAATTAGTGAGTGTACAGCTTGTATAACAGTGTAAATTTGCTGCCCCCTCAAAATAACTTAACACACAGCCATTAATGCCTAAACCGCTGGCAACAAAAGTGAGTACACCCCTAAGTGAAAATGTTGAAATTGGGGCCAAAGTGTCAATATTTTGTGTGGCCACCATTATTTTCCAGCACTGCCTTAACCCTCTTGGGCATGGAGTTCCCCAGAGCTTCACAGGTTTCCACTGGAGTCCTCTTCCACTCCTGATGACATCACAGAACTGGTGGATGTTAGAGTTCTTGCACTCCTCTACTTCTGTTTGAGGATGCCCCACAGATGCTCAATAGGGTTTAGGTCTGGAGACATGCTTGGCCAGTCCATCACTTTTACCCTCAGCTTCTTTAGCAAGGCAGCGGTCATCTTGGAGTTGTGTTTGGGGTCGTTATCATGTTGGAATACTGCCCTGTGGCCAAGTCTCTGAAGGGAGAGGATCATGCTCTGCTTCAGTATGCCACAGTGCATGTTGGCATTCATGGTTCCCTCAATGAACTATAGCTCCCCAGTGCTGGCAGCACTCATGGAGCCCCAGACCATGACACTTTCATCACCATGCCTGACTGAAGGCAAGAAACACTTGTCTTTGTACTCATTATCTGGTTGCCACTCCACACGCTTGACACTATCTGAACCAAATACATTTATTTTGTTCTCATCAGACCACAGGACACGGTTCCAGTAATCCATGTCCTTAGTCTGCTTGTCTTCAGCAAACTGTTTACAGGCTTTCTTGTGCATCATCTTTAGAAGAGGCTTCCTTCTGGGACGACACCGATTTGATGCAGTGTGCGGCATTTGGTCTGAGCACTGACAGGCTTACTCCCCACCCCTTCAAGCTCTGTAGCAATGCTGGCAGCACTCATACTTCTATTTTCCAAAGACAACCTCTCGATATGACACTGAGCAAGTGCACTCAACCTCTTTGGCCGACCATGGCCAGGCCTGTTCTGAGTGGAACCTGACCTGTTAAACTGCTGTATGGTCTTGGCCACCATGCTGCAGCTAAGTTTCAAGGTCTTGGCAATCTTCTTATAGCCTAGGCCATCTTAATGTAGAGCAACAATTCTTATTTTCAGATCCTCAGAGATTTCTTTGCCATGAGGTGCCATGTTGAGCTTCCAGTGACCAGTATGAGAGAGTGAGAGCGATAACAACAAATTTAACATGCCTGCTACCCATTCACATCTGAGACCTTGTAACACTAATGAGTTACATGACACTGAGGAGGGAAAATGGCCCAATTTTGACATTTTCACTTAGGGGCATACTCACTTTTGTTGCCAGTGGTTTAAACCTGAATAGCTGTGTATTGAGTTATTTTGAGGGGACAGCAAATTTACACTGTTGTACACTCACTACTTTACAGTATAGCAAAGTGTAATTTCTTCAGTGTTGTCGCATGAAAAGATATAATAAGTGCTGTTGCATGAAAAGATATAATATAATGTTAGGGGTGTACTCACTTTTGGGAGATACTGTATATATACACACAAAAACGTTTTTGTTTTTTTTTAAATAGTGTAGGGTATTGTCACTAAGAAAATAAGTAATAGAAAATCCAAAATGTTATAGTCTTCACCAGAATAAGAGGTGAGGATATAACTTTAAACACCTGTCCTGCTGAGAACTGCCTATTTGACTCTTACTTTCTGTTGCATTACTAGCATAGGAAGAGAATCTCCCCACAGACAGCAAAAATTAACTGACAGGGGTTTTAGCGATTCCCTACTCTATCCAAAACTAAAAGTTTTCACCATATATACACTTTGAATTAAGTAAAAAAATAAATTTTGTATATTGTATTTGTTATCTAATTTATTTATTGATTGATTTCTCTAACTTTGCTTACCAGAACAAGAAGCAAGTGGAAATCTGTACAACAGAGCCACAAAGCATAAAGGTTAACGCTGCTTGTAATATGTAACCATTACAAAACTAAAGAAAACTTTGACTAGAGTTTCACTTTAAGGCTATATAGGATTTTAAAGCATCAACTGT
This sequence comes from Lithobates pipiens, assembly GCF_037356315.1. Classification (NCBI taxonomy): domain Eukaryota; kingdom Metazoa; phylum Chordata; class Amphibia; order Anura; family Ranidae; genus Lithobates; species Lithobates pipiens. Next base: position 539,826,608 of record NW_027507758.1, read on the forward strand.
GTCCTAGTGGAATTGTTCAGTATATAATTGTCCGTGGTTAACCCCAAAAAAGTTCACAAAAAAGTGGATATTTATGTTTTCGCATGGCAACAAGAATCATCTAAATATTATTGGGCACAGTACAAAATTCTAAACCCTGCACCAACATAAACAACAATAAACCTTTCTTGAAAAATGTACGATTTTCAGGTTGTGGCTTAAAATATAGATTTATCAAAACAAAGTGCACAAAGTTCACAAAATTTTTTATCTTATTTACGTATGGGTCTGAACAATCCGATTCCAGTGCGGACCATAAAAAAAGTGTCCTGCATTGGTGCGAATGTGATTTCAGCCATACAAAATGCATAGCTGAATTTGCATCGCACAGACATCGCATGTGATGTGCACAGCAATGCAATGTGAATCACATGTAATGTCTGGCATCGCATTAATTTGAACCCACTATGAAACAATGTATGTGGGACTACTGTTCAAAGCCATGCAATACGTTTTTTATATAAATATATTTCTATAAGGGATGTTTAAATTTGATACCTCCAAATCACGACACTGCTCAACATGAACAAATAGTCAAACTTCCAATATTCAAAATAATGTTCTAGCCTTACTTATAAAAATAAATATATATACATGTAGCCCTCTTCTGAAAGTTCTGAAAAAAAGACCCTCACTAAACAGGATATTGTACTATATCTGTAGGCAAATAACAGAACCAGAACTTTCACTAAGTGGAAGAATGGGATTGATAATAAAGTTAGCAGTGCCTCCACACAGGACAGGACCTTTGTGAACACAGGGGATTCCCTTACTGGGACATTAACCAGTAATCAAATCAACGTAATTTGAAGCAGAAGAACTACTGCAACTGGTATATCACATTAACCATAAGCATACAGATGCACACCAGTATAGAAAAAATACAAACTTTATATAAGAAAAGTTTAACCACTTCAGCTCCGGACCAATAAACACCTTAAGGACCAGAGGTCTTTTTGCAATTTCGCACTGCGCTGCTTTAACTGGTAATTGCGCGGTCATGCAATATTGCACCCAAACGAAATTTGCGTCCTTTTCTTCCCACAAATAGAGCTTTCTTTTGATGGTATTTGATTGCCTCTGCGATTTTTTTTTTTTGCGATATAAATGGAAAAAGAGCGAAAATTTTGAAAAAAAAAGATATTTTCTTCTTTTTGTTATAAGAAAAATCGAATAAACTAAATTTTAGTCATACATTGAGGGCAAAATTTATTCAGCCACATGTCTTTAGTAAAAAAAATGTCAATAAGCGTATATTTTTTGGTTTGCGCAAAAGTTATAGCGTCTACAAACTAGAGTACATTTTCTGGAATTTACACAGCTTTTAATTTATGACTGCCGATCTCATTTCTTGAGGTGCTAAAATGGCAGGGCAGTACAAATCCCCCCCAAATGACCCCATTTTGGAAAGTAGACACCCCAAGGAAATTGCTGATGGGTATGTTGAGCCCATTGAATATTTATTTTTTTTGTCCTAAGGGATTGAATAATGACAAAAAAAAAATAAAAAATTTTTTTTTACAAAAAGTTGTCACTAAATGATATATTGCTCACACATGCCATGGTTATATGTGAAATGACACCCCAAAATACATTCTGCTGCTTCTCCCGAGTACGGGGATACCACATGTGTGGGACTTTTTGGGAGTCTAGTCGCGCACGGCACCCCGAAAACCAATCACCACCTTCAGGATTTCTAAGGGTGCAAATTTTTGATTTAACTCCTCACTACCTATCACAGTTTCGAAGGCCATAAAATGCCAAAATAGCACAAAACCCCCCAAAATGACCCCATTTTGGAAAGTAGACACCCCAAGCTATTTACTGAGAGGCATGTTGAGTCCATGGAATATTTTATATTTTGCCAAAAGTTGCGGGAATATTACAAACTTTTTTTTTTTTGCACAAAGTTGTCACTAAATGATATATTGTTCACACATGCTATGGGCAGAAGTCAAATTACACCCCAAAATAAATTCTGCTGCTTCTCCCGAGTACGGGGATACCACATGTGGGGGACTTTTTGGGAGCCTAGTTAACTAGCTACCTAGCGACACTAGCGACACTGATGCAGCGTTCAGAAAAATTATCGCTTAGTGACACTGGCAAAAGGGGGTGAAAGGGTTAACTAGCGGAAATCAGGGGGTTAAAACCATTATTGGGTAGTATATCGGGGTACCTAGCGCTATAAAAACCTGGCGGTGAACCTAAAAAAATAACTAGCTACCTAGCGACTGTAGCGACACTAATGCAGCGATCAGAAAAACGATCGCTTAGTGACACTGGCAAAAGGGGGTGAAAGGGTTAACTAGCGGCAATCAGGGGGTTAAAAACATTATTGGGTAGTATATCGGGGTACCTAGCGATATAAAAACCTGGCGGTGAACCTAAAAAAATAACTAGCTACCTAGCGACACATGCAGCGATCAGAAAAATGATCGCTTAGTGACACTGGCAAAAGGGGGTGAAAGGGTTAACTAGCGGCAATCAGGGGGTTAAAAACATTATTGGGTAGTATATCGGGGTACCTAGCGCTATAAAAACCTGGCGGTGAACCTAAAAAAATAACTAGCTACCTAGCGACTGTAGCGACACTAATGCAGCGATCAGAAAAACGATCGCTTAGTGACACTGGCAAAAGGGGGTGAAAGGGTTAACTAGCGGCAATCAGGGGGTTAAAAACATTATTGGGTAGTATATCGGGGTACCTAGCGATATAAAAACCTGGCGGTGAACCTAAAAAAATAACTAGCTACCTAGCGACACTAGCGACACATGCAGCGATCAGAAAAATTATCGCTTAGTGACACTGGCAAAAGGGGGTGAAAGGGTTAACTCTAGGGGCAATCAGGGGGTTAAATCTTTATTGGGGGGTGATAGGGGGCTACCCTGGACCTAACACTAACTGTCCTGACAGTTTTTACTGTCACAACTGACACTGAATGCATTGATCAGTAAAGAAATGATCAATGCAATCAGTGACACTGTGACTGGGGGGGGAGGGGGATCGGGGGGCGATCGGGGGGGGATCGGGGGGGGTTTGTGTGCCTGTGTGTACCTACATGTCAGTGTAGTGTTCGTGCAGACTTACTTTTACTCTTCTCCTCGTAGTCCGGTCAAAAAGACCGCCCCGAGGAGAATGACATCACTTCCTCCTTCCTGTGTAAACAATACACAGGGGAGGAAGCTTCTCATTGGCCAGGAGCGATCCAGAGGGGGTGGCCGAAAACGAACGGCCATCCCCTCTTCACGGAGCGCTCCTGGACCGAATCGGACCGCCGTATCCAGCGGGAGGGGGTCCGATGGGACCCCCCACCCGCTGGAAGGCAATCACGTAGATGTACGTGATTATGCCTGCCTGTGCCATTGTGCTGACGTACAATGGCAATACGGCGGTCCTCAAGTGGTTAATGAAAATACATATGTAGCACTACCATCCCATCCACCCCAAGAGCTGCTTGGTAGATTGGGTTCTCGGTTTTTTTAACTCAACTCTGAGAACAACCTCAGCCCCTCGGACACACCCAATTCAGCAAATAGGTACTGCAGTACTGTTGAGAGCACAAATATAAATATCCTACAGACAACTCTAATTCAGTTTCAGGAAATAAATAAACACTAGACTGGTTAGGAATGAAGAAATGTGTTATATTGTAACGAATGAAAGTAAATACATGAATATACATACAGGAACAAGTAGCGTATGAGTCAAACACAAATCTCTAGTGAAAAGGAATTTCTATATTGTAGCAGGTTGGATTAAGAACCTATGTGGTTAAATTAATCTATACCTTAGAACGTACAAGTCAGCTTTAAATAAAGGCACAGATAACATTGATATGGCAATCAGAGCTGTAATAAATTTATTGTGATCAGTTTACCGCTCTGCTAAAGTGCACTCTGCATGAATAATTATGCAATCCTGACCTCAGTGCAGAGGTTCCCTTTTTTTTATAGGCAGACCACTAAAGAGACAGTCCTTTGCCCTAGTTCCTCAGCTGACTATCGTTGGAGCCCAGTCTTTATGGTGGTGCCCATAAGTACAGTCCCAGGAAAGTCTGCATGCAGTGGTAAAGGCTGCTAGTCAAATGTGCAGTCCCTATGCGCCAGTCTCTGCTAGCAGCAGTATGTCACTGCTGCAACCTTTCACCAGTCCCAGCAGTAGACCAAGTCTGGGCCCAAATGCTCAGCTTTCTACAATTCATCTGCAGCTGCGCTCAGGCAGTCCAGTTACCACACCCTGTTCCTCAGCGATTCAGTCTTCAGTCCACAAAAGCAGATTGTGGCAGAAAAGTGTGCACACTATGGTTGAGGTGCACACTATCCGATCTCACTCTAGCAAAAAGTAAGTCCCCCTGGTCCATAGCCAGGGAAAAATACAGCTCTTTCTCTTCCTTATAATAGTGTCTCTCTGGGAACTGTAGTCTGACCATCCATTGATTTCCACAGCATGGTTTCCATCCAGAATTAAATCTCCCATCATGCAGGATAACTCACTCTACAGTCCCTTGAGCTCTTCAGCTGCAGTTCTTCCCCTATTGACTGGAGGCAGTCAGTGTCACTAATTAGAGCATGAACAGCTCAGTGAAAACATAGGGAGCAGCTGCAGTGTAACATCCTAACTTGCGCTCTCTCTAGCCAAGCACCTGGCTACACATACATTAAATGTACAAACAGATAGAATAAGCAAAGGGCCTGGTAGGAGTCCTGGTGGAATTGCACGTATACCCAGGTGTCTTTGTGTCAGAGACCTGAAGACAAGATCTGCAGTGGTAAGGAGACCCTCCAGCTGTTACCCAACCAGCCTGGAATGCAGTCCTAGTTATCTAGCACTGTGCATGTAAAATGCTAATAGGACAGAAATACTCTGTCATGAGGATTCAGCAATACACTCAAGAAGCTTGTACCCCTTACCCATTCACCAAAAAAGTGTATAGGATAATGGTCAGAGAGAATATGGTGGCCCTCCTGGGTTGGAGAGGCTCCTTCACTTGGGACAGAAATATTTATCAACAATATCTCTTAAGAAATCTATGAAGAAAATTAATTCCATGTTTTCAGACTGTTGGAATATTGTAGGAGTTTGACTCATAGACTGTTGCCGGATGGTGGGGTTTGTTATGTTTTTTGCTAAGTAGGTCTTTCCCATTATTCTATTGTTTCTGTCTGTCTGATCATCTCTTGGAGATGAGATTACTCTTGTGACCACTTTAACTTGTTACTAAATTATTGTGGAATGTTATATGTTTGTTGATTAACTTATTGTTAAATTAATTTACTGTTTAATTAAGATCATTGTTAGCTGTTAATTGGAATGGTGTTTGAAGTTTGCATTGTCATGCTAATATCCTCAAGAGGGGAATGTCCTCCTGTGGGGTATAAAGTATGTGTCTGAGTTTTAGTAAACAGTAATTCCTTTGATTCTATCCCCACATCCTCAAGAGGGGAATATCCTCCTGTGGGATATAAAGTATGTGTCTGTTTGGTGTGAAGGAAGCACCTTATTGCACTGCCAAACAGTTTGGTCACATGAGGAGTCTTCTTCTTTCAGTAGACTGACCCTAAAAAACTGAGGATAAGGGTAAGGTTAAGTGCTACAGTGGCAATAGGTATAGGGGTTACTATGTGTTGCTGCTGTCTCGTTGCTTACATTGAGATTTCGATTTGTTCTGAGTGCAGACAAGTCCACACCAAAATGTCTTGCAGCAGTTTGTAAAAAAGAAACTGACATAGGTAACTAGCTAGCTCTTCACTTTGTATATTCATTACTGAGTTTTGCATTTTGGCTGGAGTTCCGTTTAAACATATTATAAACAAACTTCATTAAACATCAATTTTTCTTTACATCTTAAGGAAACCTGACACTACCAGGTGGAGGGCTTGAGGTAGTCAGTATGAAATGTATCAGATTATATAGAGGTAACGGGATCCTTGTATGTTACCAAGTAGCTATTTTAATTGTTCTGAATTTTAACCTTGCTTCAACTCCTTCCAGCCTCCAGATGGTCATAAACAGTGAGGGAAAGGCATCAGTCACTATTTCTTAAATAAATACCCACTCCCTCTCTCATGGAAATATGAACCAGGAAATGAATAAATGGATATTTTATTTTTGCTTCCATTACTCATGTGATGAAATTCCCGTTCTGACCCTGATTTACGTGGCATCGGGCTATGCATATCTTTTGTTAGCATTGTGCTATGCGATTTTCTGTTCACTATTCCAAGAAAGAACACACAAACTGGATGGGTGTTCTAGAACCAAAGCTAATGGGCTGAAGCGGGCTGTGACAAAGCAGGAAGATGAAGTGTGATATTCTGCTCCAGGCTCAGCCTATATATTGCTCTTCAATGTATTTCTCCTCATATTGATTTCTAAAAACTTCAAACACAATGGCCAAGCTTATTTAATGTGGCAAAGGGCTCTGTGTAAGAGTACAGCAACTAAAGTAAGTATCCATATAATGTGGTTTCTACTGCCCCAAAGTGAATGAAAAGCTTAACGCTATCTGTTCTTAAAGCGCCCCCCAAAAAAAATTAAAATCCAGCAGCTACACATACTGCAGCTGCTGGCTTCTAACAATAGGACACTTACCTGTCATGGAGTCCCGCGATGTCGCCACCGCAGCTGATGTTTCCATCAGCTGTCGGGTGCTGCTGCTGCCATTGCAGGTAAGGGAACCCGACAGTGTAGCCTTATGGCTTCACGTTGGGATCTCTACTGCACATGCGCGAGGCCCTGCTCCTCTCTCCTACTAGCCTGGTGACAGGGAGAGGAGGAGGGAGCCCCGCAGTAATGTCCTGGGCCACAGCCCGGACTTCCAGAAGTGGGAACAGGATACCTGTCCCCCCTCCCATCCGAAAGGTGACAATTGTGGCACCGGAGAGGGAGAGGAGACAAATGAGCGAAAGTTCCACTTTTGGGTGGAACTCCGCTTTAATGTAGCGCTACCCCAGCATGAGTGGCTGATTACTGGTTCACCTTATGCCTGTGTAGTCAGGCAACATGTATTTCCAACTTGCATCCAGACACAACAAATCTGTCCTTGGGCTTGTTTTTTTGTTATTTTATTGGAGAAAACAACTTGGATAGGGTATAGGGATTATGGGATGCCCAACTTGACGATGATAAACTTCCTTCTCTATGTAAAAAAAGAGATGAAGATCCTGGACTGTACTCCCTCCAGAATAAACACAGTCTCTATGGATCAGTGGCAAAGTTCTTTATGAACTAAAGTAGGTGCTCTCAGTCACCTTTAGTGAAAAAGGACAAATTCCCAACTGTATGCAGGGATGTTTTATCCCTTCAGCAGAACCTCACTCCATTCTGACACTTGCAGATACTACCAGCCCACCTGGCTGCTTGACTACCAGCCCACCTGGCTGTTCTGAAGAACTCCCCAGGACAAGCGATCAGGATTTAGTACAACACTGTTCTTGGAAAGTATGCTACTTCTGACAGTCTTTCTCCTTGTATGTCCCTGGGTGTGCTGAAGTACTCACACTGTCCTTTGCTCCCTGTTGCACTGGGCAAGACTCCTGTTCAAGCCTCCAACTGATCAAATCTTCCCATGCCAGCCCAGATGTCCAAAGGTAATGGAGATTCCTCTCTTAGGCTTCCGCTCCTTCCTTTCCTCAGCTCCCAGCCTGGAGGCAGAGCCCCAGCCTGGGGTTCTGTCCCAGGCCAAACGACAGCACCCTCAGCACTCCATCTTGCACCCCACTCCCCTGCTGGCCAGGCTTCACCATATTTAAGGGCTGACCCAGCACCTTGCCAGGCTCTCTGCCAGGGGATTGCCCATATTTCCTCAGGTATGCAGTTTAGGACCTCCTGGCATCCGTCCACTAACTTCCAGAAGCTTCTCCAAGCTTCTATAGCCAGGAGGAGGTACCAGAGCCCTGCCCTGTAGAGCCATCCAGCCTGACCCGCAGTAACCAAACCTAATTACAGACTCACACAGTTACCATGAGTCATACCAAATACATTTATCTACACTAGTTGCACACTAGAGGTTGCTACATTACCAATGTTCCATTCCCCCCCCCCCCCTTCTACCTATCTTGCTTAACCTGTATAAAAAAATATGCACGTACTTACCTATTTTTAATGCAATCCAGGCCAGTCACGTGATCCTGCAGCTCTGGCTCCCCTGTGTCAGTGAGCGTATGCTACAGGGAAGAGGAGGAAGCACTGACAATGACTGGGCCATGGGAGCCTATGGGTGATGTCACAGTTCCCGGAAAGAGGTGGAAGGGAGCAATTTTAAGAATAGTTAGAGTGAGGCTTTTCTTCCACTTGACCGCTGACCTCGGTTCACCCTTAAAAATAAATATCTTTAAGGTTTCAATGCCTATTTGGTTTAGGGAGGAGTGTAAAGTAGAGGAATGCTTACCTTTTCCTTTCTTAATGCCTGGTGCTGTCCTCAGCTTCCTGAATGTGTGCAGGTAGTTAACATCCTCATGTACTATACATGTCGGCGAGGGGGTGATCATATGATCAAATAAGTGGGGAAGAAGCCTATGAAAGCAAGAAATAAGGTAAGCATTCCTCTTCCTCATACCTCCCCCAAAACGAAACAAACATACTATCCGGGGGGGGGGGGGGGGGGGGGTCACATTATACCTTTACTTAAAATGGATATTAAAACTACTTTTTTAATAATTTCACCTGCTAATCCTTCTTTCCTCCTGCTTCAGCAGGGTGGCTCCTTTCCCTTACAGGGTCCTATTGAGCCACCCTTTCATGCCCACTCCTAGATGGAACTAAAGATAAATGTCCTATAGTGTGTGCGTCATCTTATATACACACCTTATATGATAGCCATTGCCCTTCTGCCTTCTACCTCGTCAAAGCCCATTGAGGGATAGCTGCAGAAGACTGTACTATCTGTTATGACCTGTTACACAGTCAGTATGCTGCCCACAAGGAAATGGCTAACAATGGCTAGGTTAGCTTTTCCATTTTCTTTCATTTTTAACATATTTTTTCAGTGCTTGTTTTGCATATGTTGAACGTGTGTTCTTAAGGTGTTTTCATGAATCATGTGTTTTTTATGTTGACCAATAAAAAAATATTCAGGTTTGTTACCCGGGGATGAAAACGGATGATGAATGCACTTTCATAAAATTAGTTCCACGTCTTACAGAGCCCTTGCACACAGCACAAGGAGGGAGACATAACTTTGTTTTGTTACAGATTAGAAATACAGTATTTTCTTCTTCTTGTCCTGCAGATTCGACAAGTTAGGAGCAACACCAGACTGATGAGGTTATCGCTCTGCTCACTCTGTTCTTTCCTGCTATCAGCATGATCCTTCTCAACTGTGTGCATGCACTATGCCAAACTGGATCCCAGTGCTGCCTGTACGTCTACCAGTACCTCTCGGTCTGGGTGCTGCCATGTAGGGGGTGCCAAGTCAAATTTAGGTACTAGTTGCTGTAAAATTTACTTTTAAATGCAAACAAAGCAAGCATCTGTATTTGTTTAGGCATCAACCTTGTGAACACTAGAGCTCAGATTGGAACAGGGGAAAGCAGCATAAGGAGCCAATGAACTGTGCTATAGTGGCTGACAAGGGATATGCTGATTGGAGAAAATGTAAGAATGACAAAGAAATGAGTTCATCACTCTCCTTTTAATGTCCTGTCATAACCAGGGTCCAGCATCAAGTCCATTAGCTGAAACAATGTAGTGCTGCAGATCATTATTAGAAGAGTTAAACAGAGAGGTCTATGTCAGGTCTCGACATCTAAACACAAGGATATTCAGATTTTTAGCGATTGCGAACCTGTAAAAAAAATCACTATCTTGCTTAGGTGCATTCACCGACCTAATTTGACTTTACCTTAATGTTATGCTAACACAACCACATTTTTTCCCTGCATGTGCCTCAGTGTAGCACCAAAAGGGGAATAAAAGTTATCCTTAAGTAAAACACATATGTTCAATTTGAGTTTTTACCATTTCAATATGTTAAAAAAAGCTTCACTTATGTGATATTTTAATGAGCAGACCAGATTATATTTTAGGGTAAATTATCTAGGGGTGTGGAAATTCCGTAAGTGTTGTGTTGGAAAAATTACAGGAAAATGCATTGCATTTGAAGAAGAAGATTCAATATTTCATATTTCTCAGTGCCCTGGCACTGTTATACCTTGTAATAGTTACAGCCTCATTCAATTATGGTCATAGAACATTCCAATGAGCCCATCTCACTGGCGGAAAGTTCAACCACACATCTCTAGGGTTCCACCAAAACATATGAACCTTATAACAATGTTATCCTTAATAATGCTTACATGCCTGTTTTCTTTCACAGTTTGTTTGGTCCCTGTTTGGCAGATGCAGGACGGTGTGTTCAGTATCCACCCACTTTCTCATCTCTGTTACCAGTTATACCTACATCTGACTTTGCCAACTAGCATTTTCTTACAGTAAACCTGTCACAAACAGGTATTTCAACCAGAGCAGAAGATGGAAAAATAGATAAAGGGTGACCTTCAGTGAAAACCACATGTCAACATGATCAGCAGATCCAGAAACATTAACTATTGATTTTTTTTTTTTTTATCTCAACTTTGCATTGTTCCTATAAAGGGAATAGAAAACCAAACAATGGACTTCTCTTGTCTGGTACTTTTGGTCTGGTATTTATACCATTAAAATAATTTTATTCTATCTGTTTGATATATTTAAAAAAAAAAACTTGTTGATCTCACCCAAAATCCTGTGAGCTTATAGTTTTCCATGCTCTCTGTCTGTGTTGACTGATATCCAGGGCCATCTTAAAAGAATCATGGGCCCCTGGGCAAAGTAATGCAGTGGGGCCCTTACCAGCCTGCCCCAATTTATGCACCTAATTTCAAGAATTGAAGTATACATAGTTGACAGTATTAAACATATATTTATTAGTACTTTCAATAAAATCATAAACAATAAACATGTCATAAATCAAAGACTAATCAACACAAAGGGCACAGTACAAGGGAGGAGGCAGAAGGGCATGGTACGGGGGGGGGGGTCAGGGGGGCATAATACTGGGATCAGGAGAGCACATTACAGGGGAGGAGGCAAAAGGGCATGGTACGAGGGGGGGGGGGGGGGTCAGGAGGGCACAATACTGGGATTAGGAGGGCACGGTATATGGGAGGAGGCAGAATGGCATGGAATGGGGGGGGGGGGGGTCAGGAGGGCACAGTACAGGATCCAGCATGTTGCCTTGGACATGGCCATCCCAGGACAACTTAGTAAAAAAAATGACTGTCCCAGCAGACCCAGGACAGTTGGCAAGTATGATGTTCTGCAAGATTATCATGGAGCCCCCTGCTCTGCTGATATCAGTTACATTGTTCTTGGCTATCTCCCTTTATGTCAGCCTTTCTCATCCTTTTAACCTTAAGAGGAACTCTTTAAGCAATTTTCAGGTCTGCTAACCCCAGATAAAAGTTATGTCATCAATGGTCAGTGAGAAGAATGCTTTTTACATGGTCTTTGGAAAGTATGAAAGTATGTTCCGTTTACAGTAGTGGTCAGAATGCCATTCTTTTAGTCAGCTAAAATTTGCCAAGTGGCATTGGACCAACAATAATCAAGACATCAGATAAGAGGTCAATCAGTCACAACTCTGGAGGAATCCTAAATTTCTATGGAACCCTGGTTAGGAATGGTTGTTCTATGCTCTGAAAATAGAGAGGGGTGAGGTTCTTTTTTCTTTTTTTGTTGTCCTGATACAGAAGGGTGAGTAAGTGTTGTTATCCTAGGACTGGAAGTGTGCTACTGGCATAATAACATAGTGAAGATAAAGTGAAAAGGCTTGAAAAAAGAAAATAAATGCAGCCACTGCATCTAAGGATTGGTGAGGACTGGTGAGCTGCACTATATTATTTTTTGTTTTGGGTTTAGATACACTTTCATTTTATAGGTAGCTTTATTGAATGGTATGAGGTTTGGATGTGGGAGTGGTGGACCAATCACCAGCTTTAAAGTAAATTAAATTAAAGTAAATTTTTTTTCCAATTCTAATTTTATTTTTAATTATTATAAAGTATTACACATGATTACACAATTTCAAACATATATATTACTTACATACATAATAATCACATTTATTATTTTATTTCCTCTTTTCCCCCCTCCCAAACATATCTTGGATATTTTAACATAAAAAAAAAAAAAAAAAAGGAAAAAAAATACACATCCAGCCCCCCCCCTCCCCCATTTTTCTCTCTCCCTTCCCTCTCTCCTCACTCCTCCCCTCTGCGAGATCTTTCCTTCCATTTCTTCCCTCCTTCCTCAATTTTTTACCAATTCCCTATGCTGTCTCCAGGGAGTCCAAACCAGGAGGCACCTTTCATACATATCTAATTCTTGTGCTAAGAGTATCTCCATTCTCTCTATGTTATCCATTTCTAGGGCCCATTCGTTTATCGAAGGAGACTGAGTTGATCGCCAGTGCCGCGATATCACAGTTCTTGCTGCCGTCAGCCAGTACCCGAGAAGGTTCTTTTTAATGTTTTTATATGTTCTTGGTAACATAGAGAGAAAGGTGATTTGTGGTGTGTTTGGGAATACCTCCCCAGTAACTATTGTGTATAATTGCATAATCTTTTCCCAAAAACCAAAAATTATGGGACATTCCCACCAAATATGAAGCAATAAGCCCTTATCTGTATGGCACCGCCAACATATATCTGATTTTTCTGGGTATATACAATGGAGTGTCACTGGGCTCCAGTACCATCTTGAGAGCAACTTGTAGTTCGTCTCTTGTGCTTTAATTGTCGGTGATAAACAGTGCGAAAAATTAAATGCCTTCTCCCATTCCCCAACCTCAATTTGAGCATTGATCTCATTAACCCATTTATTTATATATTCCGGGGGCTCCGGGTGATTTTTAATAATAAACATCTTATATAGTACTGATATAACATGTTTTGGTTTTTGATCTTGTGTCAGGAGAGTTTCAAGTTGTGTTAAATCTCTACCCAGAGACTTGCTTGAATGAATTGTACACCAAAATGACAGTAACTGCCAAAATTCCAACGTTTGCATAAATGATGGTCGCTGTATAGGGAATAGATTAAAATTAAAGTAAATTTGAGTTTTTCATATAACTTGGCTGCCTGTCATTTATTGATGATGATGATGATTATTATTAGGGTTTATATAGCGTTAACAGTTTGATGCCATGCTATTCTTCTCTTTTCACTTTCACATCAAAAAAAGTAATTTAAGATATATGTGTTATTTCCACTTTTCCATCACGCTGTGTGGGGCACAGGCACTGATAGGCTGCTGCTATTGCCGGGTGCAGTCAAAATGGAAAGTGATGACTAAAGTGATAACTATATGTGGGCATACAGCTTTCACAAGGCAAGGTCACAGGAAGATATGAACCAAAAGTAGCTTTTTGACTCCAGGTGCAATTTTTGCTGTCCATACCTGCACAGTTCTTTCCCAAAATCCTGAAATGCCCTGAACAGTCTGGATCTTGAGAATTCCACATCTGAGGTCAGTACCTGCATTGCTAAATTTAATAAGTAGGGGTTCATTTTTTATATGTGCAAACAATGGCATAAATTCAACACCACCCTTTCTCTGAGCTTTCTTCAGCCAATGTGTGGGAAGGTAGTGGTTAACACTGCCCCAGTTGGGAAGGTTAGAGTTAATTGTGTTCCCTGCTTTTTTTCTTAGTGGGCTTTGATGGATCTGACCAACTGGTTTTGTGCATTATAAAAGTGACAGTGGCCCGTACCCAAGGAGCCGAAGGGGCCGCAAGATATCGAAAGCCTAAGGCCGCGTACACACGCGGGGACTGTTCGCCCAACTTTGTCCGTCAAACAGTTTCAGCAAACAGTCCGCTCAAAATTAGCATGGACGGACATGGCCACACACGACGAACGAGCAGTTTGCTGAAACCGTGCGCGATGACGTGAACGGCACGTACGACGGGACGAAAAATACGACGTCCTATACACTGCATTATAACTTTCGGCGTGTAAATCCTTTCTGAGCATGCGCGGAACATAGTTTGACGAACAAGCCTACACACGAGGGGACTGTTCGCTGAAACAAAGTTTCAGCGGACAGTTTTACGGAATTTCCGAAAAACCTTGTTCAGCGGACTGTTCACTGAAACTGTCCGCTGAAAGCCCACACACGGGCGGACTGTCCGCCGAAACACTGTTCAGCGGACAAAGTTGGCCGAACAGTCCCCGCGTGTGTACGCGGCCTAAAGTTGTTGCTGTTACCATTACCAGGCTCTGTCCTGTTGGGCAGCTGAAGATGCAGAGTTCAGGATGACAAGTGATGCATGTCTGCTTTCAGGACCCTGCTACTGTCTGAAAGAGCCACTGGGACCACCCCACCACCCCTGCCCTAAGAATGTATTAGAATGATCCTGCACAGGATAGAATGATGGGACCTGTGTGACCTAAAGCTGCAGATCAAACCCATGGGTCAAGCTTACTGAACGGACGACATTAGTGAGTCAACTTAAGTGAATTTTTAGACCTTAATAATTATGCATTTTTAATTGTATCAGCAGATCACAATTATGTATAACTGAAAATCATATTTTGATCATATTGAAACTGACTATTTTGGAAAATGTTTTTTGGCACTTCTATTAGCCCTTGTACACATGGTCGGACATTCCGACAACCAAATCCGTTGGATTTTGTCAGACGGATTATGTCCGAAACTGTTGCATACACACAATCGGACAAAGTTGTCAGAAAATCCGATCGTACTTAACGTGATGACGTTATTTCATTAGGATGGGACTACGTTCAGGCTAGTAGCCAATAGCTTTGGTCTAGGAATTTGATCTGAGCATGCGTGGCACTTTGTCCGATCGGAATTCTCTACACACAATCGGACAAAGTCCGATCGGATCATGTTGTCGGAAAATTTTATAGCCCAGCTGGAAAACTTGGTCCGTTGGATACTCCGACGGAAACAGTCCGATGGAGCCCACACACTGTCAGATTATCCAACAACACGGTCCTATCGGACATTTTCCATCGGAATATCCGACCGTGTGTGCAAGGGCTTAGTGTTCAATGGTTGCAAATCATAGTAAGCTAAATTAATTGCTTTTTGACTTTTCTAAGAGCAGTCCTCTGTATACAGTATCCAAGGCAGCCACTTCTGCAGTACTCCTGTTCTATTTTCTATTTATTCAGCAACAATATTCATACAGCTGAAATTATCCACTATAGCATAAAAATGGAGGTCAGATATCCAGGGCACTGTAATTTCCTGGTTTGGTTATTGAAACACCAAGTATAAAAAAGGCGTTCACACAAAACAAACAAATTAATATCACCTGGTCATCATCCTCTAGTATTAGAATTATTATTATTATACAGGATTTACATAGCGCCGACAGTTTACGCAGTGCTTTAGAACATTAGAGCACACAGTACAATTGCAATACATTTCAATACAGGGGGGAATCAGAGGGCCCTGCTCGTTAGAGCTTACAATCTAGGAGATAGGGTCAGTTATACAAAAGGGTAATAGCTGTGGGGGATGAGCTAATGGAGAAAATAGTGCAGTCGCTAGATGGAGGCAGGATAGTTTACAGGGATCGCCTAAAAGTGGATAAATTTGGAGACAGTCTGACAGATTGGGGTAGCGAATTCCAGAGGATGGGAGAGGCTCGGGAGAAGTCCTGGAGGCAGATATGGGAGGAGATGATGAGGTAGCTAGAGAGCAGGAGGTCTTGGGAGGAACGAAGTGAGAGATTAGGTTGGTATTTTGAGACTAGGCTAGTGATGTAGCTGGGGGCAGAATTGTGGATGGCTTTGTAACTTATTGTTAGTATTTTGAATTGAATTCATTGGGCAAGTGGCAGCCAATGGATGGATTGGCAGAGAGGGGTAGTAGACACTGTGCGGTTTGTAAGGTGGATGAGTCTGGCAGCAGCAATCATGATGGACTAAAGGGGGGATAGTCTATTTAAAGGTAAGCCAATGAGGAGGGAGTTGTAGTAGTCAAAGCGAGAGATAACCAGGGAGGGAATCAGGAGTTTGTGGTTTCATTGGCTAGAAAGGGACGTAGTTTGGAGATGTTGCGGAGGTTGAAGCGGCAAGCTTTGGAAAGTGATTGAATGTGGGGCTGAAACGAGAGTTCAGAGTGCAGGATAACAGTTAGCACACTGACATGACATGTGTAGAATGCTTCTCCGTTGAAGACAAAGATAAATATTCTTCTTTATCTGCCTCTACTTCTGTAAAGTTATAAAGTCAAGCAGCAATATTAAAGTGCATGCAATGCCAAAACATTTTTTTTTCAGTTTTGGATAGAGTAGTGAATGGTTAGGGCATCTGTCCAAATATTTTTGTTTTAGGTCCTATTCCAGAGACTCAAGAGTAGGAGATCTGTCCAAAGCAAGACAAACCCCCTATAAGACAGAAGTCACCAAAACAGATGTCCCCATTATAAGATCTCCCCTCTACTTCCTGTTTCTGTGACAACTCTACAGTGTTGACTTTATACTTTACTATGGTCAATGTAAGTATCTGGCTAGCCTTGGGGTCAAAAATGCTCAAATTCCACAATGTATGACTACAGCTGATTCAGAAGTGATAAGCAGGTTTGCAAGCTCACCATGACACCTGTTACAGGTTGGGATAGAATTAACCCGTTACATTATTGGCCAAAATATAGAGTATCTTTACATAACATGGTTTCAGAAATCTTTGTCCTTACATCCAAATATTCTGTTATACAGGGTATGTACTATTTGAAAAGGTTACGGATTTGATTTGGTTACTGGTTTCTTTTGCTGACTTTGCTGTTGAGATTTGTCAGTAAACATTACAAGTTTTATAGTCTTATGCCACATATACACGATCAGAATTTTGGTCGGAAAAAGCTCTGATGGTTTTCCTGACGGAATTCCAATGAGATTTCGCTCAAGCTGTCTTGCATACACACGGTTACACCGAATTCCCACCGTCAAGAATGCGGTGACGTACAACACGTATGACGGGATTAGAAAAAGGAATTTCAATACCCAGTAGCCAATAGCTTCCATCTCGTAGTTGAATCTGAGCATGCGTGAGTTTTTGCACGTCAGAATTGCATACACACAATCGGAATTTCCAATAGAGTTTTTCCGTCTGAAAAATTGAGAACATGCTTTCAAATTTTTGCTGGCGGGAATTCTGCCAGCTAAATTCCGATGGAGCACACACAAGGTCATCTGTCTTTTGCTGGCCAAAATTCCGATCGTGTGTACGCGGCAGAGTTAATTTGCCTCTCAATTTACTTATAGTTATTATTTGTATGGAGGGAAAATGCTTGTATTTATTCCCTGGGTTGCCAGAGGAGGGATGATTGGTAGAACACTGTTTTTGACAGTATATAGCTTTAATAAATGCAAAATATCACAAGACAATTAACGTTTAGATTTGTAAACATGAAAACAATACATTTAGAGGGTATGTTTGAAAAGTATATGCATGAAAAAGAGCTGTAAAATGCTTTAAATACCCTAATAATTTATTGGATATTGGAGGGTTTTTTTTGGAAGTTGTTAGTCAATTACCGTATTTATCAGTGCATAACACGCGCCGGCGTATAACACGCACCCCAAGATTAGGAGGGAATTTTAAGGAAAAAAAAACTTTTAGGAGGGAAATTTAAGGAAAAAAAACTTACATTTAAATGCCCATCAATGCAGCCTCATCAGTGTCCATCTGAAGCCTTGTCAGTGTAATTTGCAGCCTTGTCATGCAGCCTGTCCTCATTGCAGCCTTGCCTTTTATTTTTAAAAATGGCACCACCGAGATGTCCTGTGTATCTCGGCGGCGCCCGGTAGTTCTTGGCCACCTTTAGCTGTCCTCGGTGGCTTTTAGCCGCCTTCGGCCGTACTCGGCGGCTTTCGGCCGCCTTCGGCCGCACTCGGCGGCTTTAGGCCGCCTTCGGCCGTACTCAGCGTCTTTCAGCCGCTCTCGGCCCTTCTCTGTGGTTTTCGACTGTTTGCTGTAACTGATTATAAAGTATTAGCTGGAGGTCAAATTCAATTTTGTTTTGTATTTAAATCTGCTAGTACATTTAACACCCCTTTCCCCCAGACTGACAATGCTACTGCCCATGTCTGCCCCCTGTGCTCATTCATTCATACTTGAGTGTGGTGTCTGTATGATACAGGGTTGCAGTTACTGGCTAGATTACTGGGGAAAAAAGTATAAAAAAAAAGGAAACTAATGCAGCTACCATAATTAACCCCTTGCTGACCGGCTCACGCCGATATACATTGGCAGAAGAGCACGTACAGGCAGATTGACGTACCTGTACATTACCCTTTAAGAAGCAGTTCACTTTCCTCCGTGAGTGTGATGGCACTCGATGTCCACAGGGATACACGCAATCGTCTCATGGAGAGGAAGAACAGGGAACACTTAACCCCTACAGCTCCATCTAGTGGTTAACCCCTTCACTGCCAGTCACATTTACACAGTAATCAATGCATTTTTAATTGCACTGATCGCTGTATGAATGTGAATGGTCCCAAAATCACACCAAAAGTGTCTGATCTATCAGCCATAATGTCGCAGTCACAATAAAAATCGATGATCCCCGACATTACTAGTAAAAAAAATGATTAATAAAAATGCCATAAAACTATCCCCTATTTTGTAGATGCTATAATTTTGCACAAACCAATCAATAAACATTTATTGCAATTTTTTTTTTTTTTACTAAAAATATGTAGAAGAATACGTATCGGCCTAAACTGAGGGAAAAAACACATTTATATATTTTTTGGGGGGTATTTATTATAGCAAAAAGTACACAATAATAATTTTTTTTTCAAAATTGTTTGGGAGTCATGTTGCACGACTGCGCAACTGTCAGTTAAAGCAACGCAGTGCCAAATCGCAAAAAGTGCTCTGGTCTTTGGGCAGCTAAATGGTCCGGGCTTAAGTGGTTAAAGATTGGTAAGCTGCACTATATAAAATTTTTGGTTTTACAGCAATACTGCTTTTTTTAACCTTATAGTTACATAGTTAGTCAGATTCAGATAGTTATGATTCTAGCTTTAAGCTTACTCTATGTGAGCAAATGGATGTACTTTCCTTAGGCACTTTGACTCCTCCAGCCTGTTGATTGAGTAATGAAGGAGCTGCAGTATATTGAGGCCATCCCTATACCCCTTTCTCTTGTAAACATATTCAAAATTAGGGTGGTTAGCACTGTCCAAAAATTGGCTCAGAGAGATGCCAGATCTACTCCCAACTGCTGTGCAGAAAATTAAAGCTCATATTCAAGTGCTTATGCAAGTTTTCTGAAAATAAAAACACACACATTTAAAGTATATCTGCATTTCTGGATAGGAAATAGTTAAAGTACTAAAAAACTAAAGGCAATTTTTTTTTTTTTTTTGATAGAGTAAGGAATGGTTATAACTGTGACTTTTTTTCTCAGAGAATAGGTGTAGGAACTCAACCAAACCCCACCCCCCTGGGCAGAAAGGGGGGAAGCCGAGAGCTTGATGCAGTAAATGGAAGGTGTGCCAAATTGCACTAAGAGTGGGAGGGCCTAAAAGGAGCATTAAATACAAGGGGTATACAACATAGAGAGTGCAGGGTTCAAAAATGTTCTTTGTATAGGTTGAAGGAGTGTGCTTCACACAGTATGCAGGGATCAGGATTGTGCTATGTATAAAGTACGGGATTTAGGAGTGTGTTATGTATAAAGTGCAGGGTTTAGGAGAATGCTACTTGCAGATTGCAGGGTTCAGGAGTGTGCTACATACAAGGTGCAGGCTTCAGGAATGCTTGCATACAGAGTGTAGTTCAGCAGTGTGCTGTGTAGAGAATGCAGAGTTCAGTAGTACGATATGTACAGAGTACAATGTTTAGGAGTGTGCTACATATAGAGTGCCGAGTTCAGGAGTGTGATACGTACAGAGTGCAGAGTTCAGGAGATGGCTACATACAAAGTGCAGAGTTAAGGAATGTGCTATGTACAGAGTGCAGGGTTCAGGCCACAGAGTGCAGAGTTTAGGAGTGTGTTGCATACAGAGTGCAGGGTTCAGGATTGCACTACATACAGGGTGCAGTGTTCAGGAGTGCAGAGAGTGCAGAGTTCAGGTGTGCGCTGCATACACAGTGCAGAGTACAGGAATGCGCTATGTACAAAGTTCAGGGTTCAGGAGTATGCTGCATACAGAGTGCAGAGTTCAGGTATGCACTGCATACAGAGTTCAGGAGCAAGCTACATACAAAATGCAGGCTTCAGGAGTTGCATGCTGAGTGCAGGGTTTAGTTGTGTGCTGCATACAGAGTGCACAATTCAAGAGTGAGCTACATACAGAATGCAGGCTTCAGGAGT
Source organism: Lithobates pipiens (assembly GCF_037356315.1). Lineage (NCBI taxonomy): Eukaryota > Metazoa > Chordata > Amphibia > Anura > Ranidae > Lithobates > Lithobates pipiens. The sequence goes on from NW_027507758.1 coordinate 539,846,997, forward strand.
TCGCTATGTCCAGAGTGCAGGATTCATGCTTGTGTTGCATACAAAATGCAGGGTTCAGGCATGCATTGTGTATAGAGTGCAGGGATCAGGTGTGTGCTGTGTACAGAGTGCACAAGTCAGCAGAATGCTATCTGCAGAGTTCAGGTGTGCATTGCATACCGAGTGGAGAGTTCAGGACTGCATAGGACTGCTCCACTTTAAACCAAAATTACATCCCCTTTCACCCCAAATCCCCTACCTTCCCCAAAACAAAGTTTCCCTCTCACCCCCAAATCCCCCTCCTTGATACTACCTGACAGAAGAACACATTACAGCATGCCTTGGTAGGAGAGAGGATTGTGGATAGAGATGTTGCAGAGTGGGCATGTGTCAGTGCAGGAAGGGCTCAGCGCAGCCGCCGGAGGAGGAGCAGTGTTTACAAATGACAGAACAACAAGCACAGGGCCAGTGTCAGAGGTGGTGGAATGGAGTTCTGCCAAGTTCCAGCCATAAAAAAAAAAAAAGCTCTGGTTATAACCCCTGTCAGGGTTGTTTGCCATCGGTGTCCCATTGGGGAGATTTGCTTTCACCTCCTGTCCCAAAACAGAAAGTGAGTGGAAATCCCTCCAAAAGGAGGGAATCTCTGGTTTTCACCAGGGTCACCAGAACAAGTGTGCACAATGGAAGATACCCTCTCTATTAGTGTTCTTATGGAAAGCACTATGAGTGTATTGCTTTACTCTGAAATACAACAGAAAGAAGAGAAAACATGAAGGCAGAGCGGTGGTGAGTGCTACTAAAACCCCAGAGGGGGAAAAGGCTCATTGTAACCTTTATATTTTATAGGTTAAAACCTGAAGGTTAGAGAAAATCTAGGGTGATTAGTATTCACATTGTGAATGAAGGAATATGTTGAAGTGGATCACAGTGAATTTTGGATAGTTATTTATGAATAAATTTGGACTCCAGCATGGTTATTGTACTCTCGTTTGAGTAATGGCCTGCTCTACCTGTTGAACTACCGCTTACTGCTATGTTAGACCCATTTCATTGTAGTATGTTTCACAGACTTTGTTCTATTTTGTTTGCGTTCTTTTTTTTAAAAAAGGGCCCTTTGGGGGTATTTGTACCGTCCTGGCATCGTAGGGCCTCAAGAAATGAGATAGGCAGTCAGTACTAAAGGATTGATCAATTTGCAAATATACAGTGGGTAACATAAGTATTGAATATGTCACAATTTTTCTAGGTAAATATATTTCTAAAGGCGCTACAGACATTACATTTTCACCACACGTTGTTAACAGTCCATGCAACCCATACGTATAAAGACATCAAAACAAATAAGTTAATAAATTAGGTTATGTGTAATAAAATGGAATGACACAGGGAAAAAGTATTGAACACGCTAACTGAAATGTATTTAATGCTTCGTACAAAATCCTTTAATGGTAAAGGCAGATTCAAGATGCCTTCTGTATGGAGAAACAAGTCGCATGCATTGCTCAGGTGTGATTTTGGCCCATTCTTCCACACAAACAGCCTTCAAATCTTGAACGGTACTTCTATGAACTCTGATCTTTAGTTCTTTCCATATATTTTCTATTGGATTTAAGTCAGGTGATTGTCTGGGACATGTTCAGTATCATTTGATCTCCAAACATGTTGTGTATTATGGTATCCAAAGAGTTCAATTTTGGTCTCATCTGACCACACTATATTTTCCCAGTATTTCACAGGTTTGTCTAAATGTTGCCAGCAAACGTTAAACAAGCTTCAACATGCTTTTTCCTCAGCAATGGAGGCTTGCATGGTGAGTGTGAATACATGCCATGGCGGTTGAGTGCATTACTTATTGTTTTCTTTATTTGTTGTTTGGTGGGGAGTGTTTGTGTTTTTGTATTGAGCCTTGCGTGTCGGAAGCTTTGTTTTTCTTGCTGTTTTTGCATAAATAATAAAAAGAAATTTACATCAAATAAAGTAATATAAAATAAATCTTCGAGGAACACCTAGTTTTGGCTGATTTATGGTGAAATTTTGTTCTTTCCACTTATGGATCATGGCCCCAACAGTGCTCACTGGAACATTCAGAAGTTTAAAAATCCTACTGTAACCAATGCCATCGGTATGTTTTGCAAAAATAAGGTTCTGAAGGTCTTGAGAGAGCTCTTTGCTTTTACTCATTGTTCTTGTGTGGCACCTTGGTAATGAGACACTTTTTTATAGGCCATCAGTTGAGGCTGAACCGGCTGATATTAATTTGCACTGACAAGGAGCGGGATTGCTTTCTAACGGCTAATAGATTTCAGCTGATGTCTCGGCTTTCCATGTCTTTTTACACCTCCCTTTCTTTATCTGTTCAATAGTTTTCCCTGTGTCATTTAATTTTATTAAAAATAACTTAATTTCCGAATGTATTTGTTTTGGTTTCTTTGTATGTATGGATTGCACGGGATGTTACTGACACGTGCTGGAAATTTCATGTCAATAGCACCTTTAGAAATATATTTACCTAGAAAAATGGTGACGCGTTCAATATTTAATTTACCCCCTGTATATACCATACCATTTTTTTTACTTTTGTACCTTTTACACAGACTAAATAATATACACTGATTTGGCTTATTTTTACCAAAGACATTTTCCCAGCTCAGTAGATTGCTTTAAGAAAGGCCTGGATTCTTTCCTAAGTGTACATAATACAACTGGGTACTAACATTTATAGGTAAAGTTGATCCGGGGAAAATCTGATTGCCTCTCGGGGGATCAGGAAGGAATTTTTTCCCATGCGTTAGCAAATTGGATCATGCTCTGCTGGGGTTTTTTGCCTTCCTCTGGATCAACTGTGGGTATAGAATTGGGTATATGGGATTGTATGATATATAATTTTTTTTTTTTTTTGTGGTTGAACTGGATGGACTGGTGTCTTTTTTCAACCTGACTAACTATATGTAACTATGTAACTATGTAAATGTAGCAGACTACATTTTGGCCTAAATTTATAAAGAAATTTTATAACAGAAACAACGGAAAAAGTGTTTTTTTTTTCAAAATTTTCAGTCGTTTTTTGTTTATATAGCAAAAAATAAAAAACCCAGCGGCGATTAATTACCACCAAAAGATAGCTCTATTTGTTTGATAAAAATGATATAAATTGAATTTAGGTACAGTGTTGCATGACCAAGCAATTACCAATTAAAGTGGTTATAAACGATTTTGTTTGACTTCTACCTATAGGTAAGCCTAGAAAAAAAGCTTACCTATAGGTAGTAGAAATATCTCCTAAACGTCCGTCTAGGAGATATTTCACTTGTAGTGCACCGATGTCTCCATCGGCGCATGCGCTGTGAAGAAACGAACCTCCGTGCCGTTTATTCCCCAGCGTGTGCTGTGACTGACGCGGGAGTGACTTCACGTGACTCCAGACAGTCATAGAGCCGGAGTCAATGGCCCCGGAAGGAAGGGGGGCGAAGATGGATGCAGCCTGCACAGGGGGCAAGGCGGGCTTCGTGTGCAGGTAAGTGTCACATAATGGGATAGTATGCATTGCATACTAGCCCATTATGCTTTTAATTTGCAGGGTTTGCAAAAGAGGAAGTAAAACCCATCAGGGTTTACTTCTTCATTAAAGTAGCAAAGAATAGCAAAAAATGCCCCGGTCAAGAAGAGGTAAAACCTTCTGTTAAATGGTTAAACTAATTTTTGTATACTACACATAGGAAGAGCAAGTATAAGCCTTGTATAATGATACTGTGAGCACATTATAATATCTTCATTTTAAAAAAAAGTTGGATTTTCTATATTGTTATCAGGTTTTATCAGTTTAAAAATAGAAGAAAAAACAACAATCTAGTCTTCCTATATACACCTAACACCACATACGCATCTAATCAATGTTCAGCTGACTTTGCCAATATTATTTATATAATGGAACTATATGTCAGCATGGCACCTTGTGTTATCTCTCTCACACCACTGATGAAAATCTTTGCTTTTTTTTTATTTGCATAAACCACTTTTATTATGGAGTGCACATGTTCCTCATTACATGTCATACCTCAAAAACATGGTCGATGATTTATAAAATGAAGACCAGAAACCAGCTGAACTTTCAGAAAAACAATATGAAGGGTTGAATTGTAGCCAACGGGGACCTCAAAAAAGTTTGTCAGAGCTTACTAGGAGAAGACAAGAAAAATGTACACAAGGCCAAGTCTTTACAATCGTTCCACCCTGGATAGTGTCCAGAGAGCCCTTTGATTGTGCTCTACTATAATAGGTAATAGGAAGATCATGTTTCTTACAGATCCTCATTTAATCTATTGTGGACAAAAGAAAGATACTTTCATATCCATATATAAAAATGGTTGTAAATATATTTTAAAAGGAGAGATCGGGATATTTAACATTCACACTTGAGATTTCAAAATAAAGACGGATATATTATACCTCAATATATATCTTTGTACTGATATAAGGCAGGAAGAAACTAATTGGATCCAGGCATAATGTAGAAAGGTTTAAAAAAGGTCATCAGCTTCAACCTAGTCTCACTGTAATGCTTATGTAATACAGTTGGTCCAGAATAAGTCAGCAAGCATCACCATGGTAAATAAACCTTGCTATTATAGTTTTTTAGATTAGATTCCTACTTTTAAAGCTACTAATTAAGATGCCAGAAAACTCAAGAAAAACATTCATAAATGGATTTGACTGAGTATACTATAGCCAGACCATCGTAGCAACGAGGAACTCTTTTCTACAGTGTGTAGGTCATAAAATGCTTCTCTAGCATCCAAAAGCTGGCCATAGAAGTTAGTGAACAATTGGATATGAAAGCATTACCCGACCATCAGTCGTCACATACAGTATGATCAATCCTCCAAAGTGTGCATGTTTATGCCTGAGTAAAGATGCAATCAGGTTAACTTCTAGAGGAAGCAGTAGAGTAACCAGTCATTGGATGGCCCTAGACCAGTCAGCCAAGTGTGTTTGATGGTTCCCACAGAAAGGAGGTTCATCCAACCAGAAAAGGCCAGGCATGCACCCTGTCTACTGCCTGAAAACAGTCCAGCTCCCTCCAAATTAAGTTTTACTGGTGTTCTCATATACGTTTAGTGTTTGTTGAATGGCTGAAGTCAAATCAGAACAATGGCTAAGTGGTTAGCACGTCTGCCTATCACTAGGGTTGTCAGTTTGAATCCTAACCACAGCACTACCTGCCTTGAGTTTGCATGTTCTCCCTGTGCCTGCGTGGGTTTCCTCACACACCAAAGATGTGCTGATAGGTTACTTGGATCTTATCTATGCTGGCCCTAGTATATAGATGTTAGACAATTTAGATTGTAAGCTTTTTGAGAACAGGGACTGATGTGAATGTACAATATGCATATGGAAATTGACTGCACTATATAAGAACCTGTAATAAATAAATAAATTCATTAGACAACATCCATGTCTTCTGGAGAAAGGTTTAACTTTTATCTAACCGCTTCTGGACCACCCCATGCATATGTACTGTGGCAGGACAGCTCTTCAGCATGAAATCACATACCTGTGCGGGTCTGGGGTACACGTGTGCCACTGGCGACCCGCTGTGATTGCACACAGCGAGAGCCAACCAGCTGGTCCAGCGGACACAATGTTTACGCCGGCACCTGGCAATCATTTCCAAAAGAGGCAGAATGGCCTATGTAAACAAGGCAAATCGCCGTTCTGTCAGAGGGGAAGATGGAGATGTTGTGTTTCTGCTAAGCAGGAACACAGATCTATATCTTCCCCCAGTCAAAGCATCCCCCCACACAGTTAGAAAGCACTCCCAGGGAACACATTTAACCCTTTGATCGCCTGATGCTAACCCCTTCCCTGCCAGCGTCATTAGTACAGTGACAATGCTATTTTTTTAGCACTGATCACTGTATTGGTGTCACTGGTCCCTAAAAAGTATCACTTTGTGTCAGATTTGTCCACCGCAATGTTGCAGTCCCACTAAAAATCCCTGATCGCCATTATTACTAGTTAAAAAAATTAAAAAATCCATAAATCTATCCCATTGTTTGTAGATGCTATAACTTTTACATAAATCAATCAATTGGGGATTATTGAATTTTTTTTTTTTTTTGCCAAAAACATAGCAGAATACATATTGGCCTAAATTGATGAAGAAATGTAATTTTTATAGCAAAATGTAAAAAATACTGTGTTTGTTTTTTCATAATTGCTGATCCTTTTTTGTTTATAGCGGAAAAAATTTAAACCGCAGAGGTGATCAAATACCACAAAAAAAAGCTCTATTTGTTGGGGAAAAAGGACATCAATTTTATTTGGGTACAGTGTTGCACGATCGTGCAATTGTCAGATAAAAGAACGCAGTGCCGTATCGCAAAAAATGCCCTAGTCATGAAGGGGTGTGAACTTTCCTGAGCTAAAGTGGTTAAACATTAAAAAGTCCATAGATGTAATCTGGTTACATTTCAAAAGATGTATGGGCTATATGAATTTAGTCATCATTGACTTTTTTTGGGTAAACTTTCAGAGTCCATTCACACAGGGGCTTCCAGCGAGACTTTGGGAGGCAACTTGGACACGACTTGAGTATGAATGACAGCATGACTTGAGGCAACTTTCAAGGCAACTTGAAGTTGCCTCCAGGACAGGGGACTTTGCCAGTGGCGAATCCCATAATAATCAGTTCTGTGGGAGGGGTTTGCCTAGAAAACTATTTTTACTTCCTGGAAAGTTGCTTCAGTTAAGACAGGGGATCCGACATGGAGGCAGCTTCCATTGAAATCAATGGGTACAAGTTGCCTAGAAGTCGGATTGAAGTAGTACAGGAACCTTTTCTGAAGTCAGAGTGACTTCAGTAGTGTACATTAAGACGGCTCTCATTCACTTACATTGATTTTATCATGTTGCGCGACTTGAGGCAACTTGGGACGACTTCAAGTCAGATCCAAAATTGCCCCAGTGTGAATGGACTCTTAAGCAGCCTGGAGTGGGGTTTTAATCTTTGTTGAACATATACGTTTTTTGTATCGGGTTAATCTATTCTAAACTCCACTAGTAAGTACATTTTCATCACAGATCTTTACAATTCTGTTACATGGACTATTCTGGCATTTATAATGAATTACTGTTTTCAGAGTTTGCCCCACAAGCGTTCAATCTATGTGCCCTAGGTCTTTTAAGATCCTAGCAACACCCCTGAGGGCCATAAACTAAAAAAAACCTTGGGTTGATTTACTAAAACTGGAGAGTGCAAAATCTATGCAGCTTTGCATAGAAACCAATCAACTTTCATTTTTTTTTTTTTTTGTCAAAGCCTAATCAAAGAAGCTGAAGTTAGAAGCTGATTGGCAACCATGCACAGATGCACCATATTTTACACTCTTCAATTTGAGTAAATCAACCCCCTTTGGTCCCAAGGTACAACTATGCCGTGTACACACGATCAAACAAGCGAGTGGAAAAGTCCGGCAAACTCAAGTCCGCCGGACAATCCCCCCATGTGTAGCCTCCGGCATACTTTTTTGACCCGAAAGTACGGCGGACTTAGAATGCCGTTTTGCACTCCAATCTTCCCGCCGGACTCGCATTTCGGCGGACAATCCGGCCGTGTGTATGCCAGTCTGCCGTACTTTTGAAATGAGCGGACTTTTCCCGCCCGGAGAAAAGTCTGCTCATTTCGAGCGGGTCTCCAGGTAGGCGGGGCCCGCGAAGGAGACGCCGCCGGCCCCGCCACCTGGTATGGACTTAAAGGGGAACCTTTTTCAGCATGGGGGTCCCCTCCAAGTCCACAACAGACCCTTGTCCGAGCACGCTACCCGGCCGGCCAGGAAAGGAGGGGCGAGCGAGCGCCCCCCCCCCTCCTGAGCCGTACCAGGCCGCATGCCCTCAACATGGGGGGTGCCTTGGGGAAGGGGGGGCCGCGCAGCCCCCCACCCCAAAGCACCTTGTCCTTGTCCGTTGGTTGTCGGGGTCTGCGGGCGGGGAGCTTATCGGAATCCGGGAGTCCCCTTTAATAAGGGGGCCCCCGGATACCGGCCCCCCACCCTATGTGAATGAGTATGGGGTACAATGTACCCCTACCCATTCACCTGCAAAATAAAGTACAAAAAAAAACACAACACACGAGATAAAATACTTTATTGCACAGCTCCGGGGGGTCTTCTGTCTTTAGGGGTCTTCTCGCCGGAGTCCTCCGCTATCTTCTTGTAGCTCTTTTGCTAGCGGAGGAGCCCGGCATTCTTCTTCGTCGCCGCGGCCTCTTCTTCCGACTTCGGGGGTCTTGTCCCCCTCTTCGGTTCTTCTGCCGGGCCACCGCGCCTTATTATAGCTCTTTTACAGGCGGTGGCCCGGTCTTCTGTCGCCGCCGCCGCCTTCCGTTCTTCTTCTTCTCCTGGAGATGTTGACTCAACGTTCTCTTCGGCCGCAATGCCAGGGACGCGCTGCGCTGCCACTTATATAGGGACAAGGGGCGGTGTCACATGGGTTGATGTAACATGGGTTGGTGTCACATGGTGACCCCGCCCCCTTACGATGTCACAGTCCCGGAGGATGCTGGGACTGTCGCCATGTGACATCAACCCATGTGACCAACCCATGTGACACCGCCTCTTGTCCCTATATAAGTGGCAGCGCAGCGCGTCCCTGGCATTGCGGCCGGAGAGAACGTCGAGTCAACATCTCCTGGAGAAGAAGAAGAAGAAGAACGGAAGGCGGCGGCGGCGGCGGCGACAGAAGACCGGGCCACCGCCTGTAAAAGAGCTATAAGAAGGCGCGGTGGCCCGGCACAAGAACCGAAGAGGGGGACAAGACCCCCGAAGTCAGAAGAAGAGGCCGCGGCGACGAAGAAGAATGCCGGGCTCCTCCGCTAGCAAAAGAGCTACAAGAAGATAGCGGAGGAGTCCGGCGAGAAGACCCCCGGAGACGGGCCCCCCCTTCCCCAAGGCACCCCCCATGTTGAGGGCACGCGGCCTGGTACGGCTCAGGAGGGGGGGGGGGCGCTCGCTCGCCCCCCTTTCCTGGCCGGCCGGGTAGCGTGCTCGGACAAGGGTCTGTTGTGGACTTGGGGGGACCCCCACGCCGATTTTTTCCCCCTTTAAGTTCATACCAGGCGGCGGGGCCAGCGGCGTCTCCTTCGCGGGCCCGCCTACCTGGAGACGCGCTCGAAATGAGCGGACTTTCCTCCGCGTGTGTGGGCGAGTCCGTTCATTTCAAAAGTAGGGCGGATAGTACGGCGGACTTAGTACGCCGTATTAGTCCGCTGAAAAAGTGCCGTGTGGGCAAGTAGCCCGTTCAGAAAGTCAGACGGACAGTCTGGCGGGAAGTCCGCCAGACTAAGTACGTCGGACAGACGGCTACGTGTGTACGCGGCTTCAGTCCTCCATTGCACTCAGTGAAGCAATGCACCTACACCTTCAAATAGAAATCTGCAACATTATTATCCTTACAAAACCATTTAAAACCTTTACAAAGAAAGGTAAAAAAAAAAAAAATATTTAAAGGCACAATCATGGTGGACTTTTTATGCAATTTTCTGAAAAGATTTGATGTCAATTTAATGTATACAAGTTAGAAAAGAAGAATGCTGGAAAGGGGCAAAGGTTTTTATTATTACTTTGGTTGGCTGGGTTAAAAAAGACATGTCAGTGAGTTGAACCTTTCTATGTAACATTCTGTATCTCCTTACGTATATACTAACTGTCTTGTACAACATTCGAGGAACAGGTGGAGGACATATGTGACCCTTTCTTAAACGAATACTTGTATTACATTGTAAATCACATAGCCAATCAATAGAAAAATGTCTTAAATCCTAATTCTACCTAGACGACATAGAGTCATGCCTTTAATCTACTGAAGAAAAGGTAGCATGATAATACTGCAGACCTCTATATCATTAAATCAAATTACATGAAAAACGCAAAGATCAGCCCCCAGGGCATAATTTACAAAACTTGAGGACATCTCTGAATTCTCTCCAAAGGTGGATGACATATTATAGGCAGGCCCTCACAACAGGCTATTCTGTTCCCCTTTTGATGTTGCAATAGCCACGTGATTTGCTGCCAATGTATGGCATGTGTGATACACATTTACATTTAGAAACATTAAATATTATCTAGGCTAAAGATTCCAAATCTTTATTTCAATAAGGAGATTTGTGGAAAGGGTGCCCTCCAGTTGTGCACTGTGCAAGCACGTCTTCCAGGACAACTCAACTTTTATTAGAAAATCAATATCAAATTTGTATTTTGTAATTTAATATCATTAAAATTGACCATTGTGTTTGAATCTATAGTCAGCTGTGTTTTTTTTGTTCTTTTGCAACCATGACAACACCATAAATTTAATTTCCTGCTGGTGACTGGCTTACTGCTTTTCCCAGTTACAAACTGGTATACCCACTTTCTCCATTTTAAATGTTTAAATTGTTTTATTGTCTTTCTCAGAAATTCCAGACCAGAAGCAGGGAAGAATCTGCTAAAATTATTTAAATACATAAAATTGAACTGCAGGGGATTGTTTTAATTTTAAAGGTGTTTAATCATTTATAAATTGATTACTTCTATCCCCCATTAAACCATGGGTTGGTGCTCAAAATTTTTGGGGGGGACGCAAGCAAACTGAAAAATTCTGAAAAAAAACCCCATCAATTGCAGCCCCACTGTGCCATCAAACGCAGTCACTGTGCCCATCAATTGCCGCCACTGTGCCATCGAACACAGCCACTGTGCCATCAAACACAGTCACTGTTCCCATCAATTGCTGCCACTGTGCCATTGAACGCAGCCACTGTACCATCAAATACAGCCACTGTGCCATCAAACGCAGCCACTGTGCCCATTAATTGCCACCACTGTGCCATCAAATGCAGCCACTGTGCCAATCAATTGCTGCCACTGTTCCATCACACACAGCCACTGTGCCCATCAATTGCCACCACTGTACCATCAAACGCAGCCACTGTGCCCCTCAATTGCCACCACTGTACAATCAATCACAGCCACTGTGCCATCAAACGCAGCCACTGTGCCATAAAACGCAGCTATTGTGCCCATCAAATGCAGCCACTGTGCCATATCAAATGCTGTCACTGTGCCATATCAAATGTTCCTAGTGTGGCATCAAATACTGCCACTGTCCCCCATCAAATGCTCCCACTGTGCCATATCAAATGCTGCCAGTGTGCTATATCAAATGCTGCCAGTGTGCCTGCCATCTGCACTTACCCTGTCTCAGTGGGACAGCTCCTCGATGCTCCTCGATGTCTTCTCCTGTGTTCTCTTCCTGTCCTCTGCTATGTATCAGCAGGTGACGGGTAACAGATCCGAGCACCTGATTGGCTGAGAGGCGGTTTCGTGTTAGGAAAGCGAATATTCATTTGCTTTTCTAACACAGCTGAGTGACCTGCGAGTGCCCAGCATTCAGGCGCCCAAAAAGGGGCCGAGCGCATGAATAGGGGGTGGCAGCAGCGGTCTTTGATAGGTTCATGCAATGCATGAATCTATCTATTGGTGCTAGAGGGGGGTGGCAGGAGAGAGGGGGCAGTGCCCGTGCGCCCTTATGGACGCAATTCCACTGCATTAAACTTCTAAAAATGTAAAGGATAAATATAGCACTTATCCCTAAGGGGGCCGCTGAGAACATACCCAGGTCTTCCACAATAGTATAGAGGCTGCCAGACAGTCCCACGCACACAGACAGTTTAGGCTCAGTCTAGGGGGTGTCTTTTTAGTATTTATAAACTTAACAGGGGATGGGTTTAGGGCCACAGGATACACCAAAATGATCACTAGCAGCTTTTACAAGAAGTAACAGGAACGGCCAGGTATATATATATATATATATATATATATATATATATATATATATATATATGTAGCCCTATAGCAACAGTCCACAACTGGTTCTTAGTTACCTTATAGTTATTAACACCAAAAAGGTCTTTACTCACAGTGTTCCATGAGCTGTCTGCCACCCAACATCTGCAGGTAGATCCTTAGTGAGGGAGGTAACAAGAACCTTCTCCAGACCTATGACTTCAGTGCAGTGCTCTCCAGCAAGTGTAATCCTCAGTCAATCTTCTCAAGGCCCCCAAGCCCAGCAGCCACTAAGGCTGAGACTACAGCCTCCTATCTCGCTGGCTATCTCCCAGGGACAACAGCCCCCTAGTAGAACTGGAACCCTCCCTTACAAGGAAAGAAATCCCTAATTCAGGCCTCCTGCCCATTTATCGTCTCTCAAGCCACCTTATGGATGGCTCCTTCCAGAAATTGGCTGGAACATCATTAATATTCAAATGATCATTTGAATTTTTCAGCCTTATGTACTGGAAACTTCAGGTATTTTGCTTTGTGACAGGTCAACATACACTGTAATTTATGTTATCTTGGTCCTATATATGGGTATTCCTATATTTAAAGTTAATACATAGCCATTTTTTTGCCTTTATTTTGTTGAGGTCAACATATAAAATATGTTATTAGTCAGGCACAGTAGATATAAAACATTTCTTTAGATATTTCATGCAACCAGGTAAAGCTCCAGGCGTTGCATGTTTTTGCTGTTATCAAATTAGTTGCTCTGTAAAAAAAAAATGGCTGTTATTTACAGTGCCCAGTAGCACAAGCTAAAATTTACACTCACAACTGAAAGAGTCAGTGGAGTTTTTTTCTATTTGATTTAATTATAATGAAAATAAAGAGGACAGCACCAAGATAGTGCTAATTATTAATCCTGTCCATCTGCTATCAAATTGAGGGACCTCAATTAAAGATAAGAAAGTGAAAAAAGACAGCGCTATGTTAAGGTGTACATAAATGTCAATAAATGTGTCAAATGTATGGCAACCAAGTTGTGATTACTCTAAATATTAATACCCAGTGACCCTACAGTGATAATAACATGTGCAAAATATTAGTGAAAAAAAATGTAAAACAACATATAATCAAAAAGACCATAAAATAATAAAGGTCAAACTAATCTATGAAATTAAATAAATCATTGCTATTAAAAGAGAAACTACAACTCAATGCCAGAATAGATGGAGACCTTAGTACTCTTTTACTCTTTCAGAGACCTATAATAGATTCCTTTCCAACTAAAACTTCCTGTGGATTTACTTTTCAGTCACCCATTCATGCCCACGCAACGCTATATGAAATAGCACTCCTCTGTTAACCATTATCTCTTATTTATTACCTATTTCTTACCCATTTCTTACCCATTTCTTACTGTAAAAAATTACTACAAGTCATCAAAAACTTTCTGAAGGCTAATATCACATATCTCAAACATTCTGAATGTTCCTGATAACAGATGATTTTAAAATTCTGATTACTTGATAAACCTTTGTTAATTTACAATGCTATTGATTTCTTTTGAAAAGAACAAATAATTACAATTTGTCTTGCCATATTATATTTGTTCATTCCAAGTTATATATATACCTGATGTAATACTTTACCTTTTGTTATTTGTTTGCGTATTTGGTATTTTTAATACCCATTGTACTTTGTATCTCACTTTCTTTTTTACCTATACAATAAGCTTTATTGTAAAAAAAATAAAATAAAAAAAATACCAAACAAAAAAAACACATGTATACGTGTAAAAAACTCCTAAAAACAAAAAAAATATAAATATATATAATCATATGTCCAAAAAGTATGTGTTTATCTAAAGGTCCACAATATGATTCTCCAATTCGTATATATATATCCAAGTGTGGCAAAAAACAGTGTAATCCTTCTTCTTATTACTAACACCGCATCTAGTGACTAATCCTCCACTGCCCTGTGAAGACGTCTAACGACGTAAAGTACATATGGTGTGCTGCTTGTGGGTATCGTCACCACACTACATTAGGAGTCTGTTTGCGTTATTGACAGGTCCGCAGAGAGCCTGTATATGTAGCTACGCTTATATGCATGTGTCGGTAGACACCTCCATATGTGAGTGTACTGTGATTTCAATAAAATAAGGATTTTAAAAAAAGATTTTCTGCTATGCTGCACTTCTTTTCCACACATTTGAACTTTTCTGGAGACACTGATCGGTAACAGCGGAGGAACGCTGAGATCATCCATTACAGATTCACAGACTATTGCGCCCAGTAAAGCCTGTCTGCCTGTGGATCACAACAGAGATACAGAGTATTGAGAGTGGAGGAGTGTGGAGATCTACCATTACGGAGCTACAGATCATTGCACCCTGTAAAGGGAAATGCCTGTTAGCTGGTCTATCAAATACCAGCCACTAAACATCAGTGTGTGATCTCGATCATAAGCGGTGGAGGATTAGTCACTAGATGCTGTGTTAGTAATAAGGATTACACTGTTATTTGCCACATTTGGATAGATAAAATTGATTAAAAACTGTCACGTCTATGCCCTTGTACACACGGTCGGACATTCCGACAACCAAATCCGTCGGATTTTGTCCGACGGATTTTGTCCGACACTGTTGCATACACACGGTTGGACAAAGTTGTCAGAAAATACGATTGTTCAGAACGTGATGACGTTATTTCATTACGACGGGACTACGTTCAGGCTAGTAGCCAATAGCTTTGATGTAGGAATTTGATCTGAGCATACGTGGCACTTTGTCCGATCGGAATTCTCTACACATGATCGGAGTATGTCCGATCTGAGCATTTTGTCTGAAAATTTTACCAACAAGTTGGAAAACTTGGTCCGTCGGATACTCCGATGGAAACAGTCCGATGGAGACCACACACAGTCGGAATCTCCGACCGTGTGTACAAGGGCTATGACCAGTTTACATGGTCGAGTCACCCAACACCAATATATCAACTCTAGGGAGGTTGGTTTATGTGCTGCCCTCTCGTTAAGAGTATAGTGATAAGATCTCCCCCCAGAAAATCCAGGTGGACCCATACAGTCATGAAGGAGACTCATTTTGGCTATAGGATTTATTTTACATAATAGAAAATACTGTTTGGGCACTGAAATGCCTTCTTCAGAAGAAAGAAGAGTGATGGTCTTTGGTAAGTGTAGGGAAATGCCCGGAACTCAGTTTAGACACACCATTGATGACAGGGAAAGACTGGGGTTCAGGATGCTATTCCCAGCAAGAAACGTATCTGCATTGAGATTGTTGGGTTGACTTACTAAAACTGGAGGTTTCAAAATCTGGTGTAGCTCCACCTAGAAACCGATCAACTTCCAGGTTTTACTGTCAAAGCTTAATTGAACAAGCTGAAGTTAAAAGCTGATTGGCTGCCATGAACCAGATTTATTACAGTTTTATTAAATCAACCCCAGTGTTTCCTCTGATTGTTTTACTTGTAAGGCTTAGGTAACCAGTATGTCAACAGGTTCCTGCATTAACCTCCTTGGCGGTATTCCCGAGTGTGGCTCGGGGTGAAATTTCAGTACCATTAGCCCCCCAAGCCACACTCAGAATTGCATGGCTGGATCCTGGAAGAGGTGACTTACCTTGCCCCCATGATCCCAAAATGAACTCCCGCTGTGTCCAGCGGCCGGATCTTCCGCCCGATGCTCTGTGTGTTCCGGCTTCCCTTCCCTGTGAGTGGCATGACGCAGGGGGGTGGAAACAGCAGCAGATTCAAAATGTGTAAAACACAACACACACAATACATTGTAATCTTATTGGATTACATTACTGTATTAAATCATTTGACCCCAGTTTGCCACCCAGTGCTTTGTGCAGTGTCCTTGCCTGCAGTTTTACTGTACTTTCTGCCTGGAAACTGGAGTGCGACCCTGGCATCCAAAAAGCGTGCCTCTACATCAAAAGTGGTTTATGACCTGCTGGAAAACAGCAATACAGAATCACTTGCAGAATTGAGTGATAGCGATTTGTGGGGAAATTTGTCATTGGACACAGAAAGTGATTTCAGTGATGATCCTGCGACTGAGCTCAGTGATGTGCAGATTTGGTGCTCTATTGACTGCGGTACGGATCACACAGCGCCCCCAAGATTCCCATTTACTGGAGCACCAGGTATGAAAGTGGATGCTGAAAATTACAACCCCTTGGCATACCTACAACTATTTTTGACTGATGAGGTTATTGAAAAAATTGTTACGGAGACAAACTGGTACCAAGAGCAACAAGCTGCTACGCATCAGAAGTTTTCAAGGAGCAGAAAGTGGGAACCAGTGACCAAAGAGGAAATTTGGAAATTTCTGGGCCTAATAATTCTTCAGGGAGTGGTGGGGAAACCCCTGCAGAAGTGGTATTGGACAACCAATAAATTACAAGCCACTCCATTCTTTGGCACGGTCATGTCAGAGTATAAATGTTTCCTAATAATGAAGTATTTGCACTTTGAAAACAATGAAGAGAAACTAGTCATCCAGCACCAAAACTCAAGCAGATTTGGGAAGTATATGAAATGATTCAGAGGAATTTCCAACGGAGCTATGTGCCAGATAGAGACATCAGCATAAATGAAAGTCTAATGGCCTAAAAGGGAAGGCTCAGCTGGATACAATATATGGCATCAAAGAGAGCACGATTTGGCATAAAATCCTTCATGCTATGTGAATTGACAACTGGTTACATTTGGATTTCTGTCCTAGACACTGGGAAAGGAACCAAATTCAACCCAAAATACAGTAATTATGGAATGGCAACATCTTCCATTCTTTCACTGATTGAGCCATTGCTAAATCAGAGCTATTGTGTAACTACAGACAACTTTTACACACTGCAGAACAAAACGGATGCCTATGGAACCGTTAGGGCTACCTGGCATGACATGCCGCCAATATTTGGCAATAAGAAGCTTAAGACAGTAGAAATGGTTGGCTGGCAGAAAGGCAAAATGATGGCATTGCGATAGTGGGACAAAAAAAGATGTGTGCCTTATGAGTACAATTCATAATACCTCCACTGTCATAGAACACACATGAAAGGTGGGAAAGACATTATGAAGCCACAGGTAGTGATGGACTACAGCATGAATCAAAGTGATATAGTTTATTCATAAACAAAATAGATGAGTACAAAGAAATGACTATGAATTCATACAAACTAGGTTATAAGATATTCATTAAAAATGAGTTATGCCCATACAAGGGCAAATGATCAAGGTAGGCTAACGCGTTTCTGGCTATGGCAGTCTGCTAGCACTTCTCTTGCAACACAGGACAGCACTCTGCTAGGAGGATCGCAGAATTCCCAGAAAGACTGCCTTTAGCCTGCAGTGATGTGTATGGGTTGCAGCCCTTCAACAAGTTCAAATGCAGGTACAGATGACAGACAAACAACAAATAACAAACCAACCATTCATTCTACTGTATGTAGAGCAATGTGACGTGGATACCTCTAGAGTAAAGGAGAATACATCACCCACTATGGGATACATCTAACCATCTAATCAGCCACCACTCTCCATGTATATCTACCACATCCTACAGACTTTCTTTTATTTTCCAAGGCTCTGATTAAGAGGGAAAACCTTGAAAAGCGTTAGCCTACCTTGATCATTTGCCTTTGTATTTCCATAACTAATTTTTAATGAATATCTTGTAACTTAGTTTGTATGAATTCATAGTCATTTATTTGTACTCATCTATTTTGTTTATGAATAAACTATATCACTTTGATTTGTGCGTTAGATCACGCGCCTGTGGACAGTGGAAAGAAAATCAGAAAGGAAACCAGGTTCCATTGTCCTGATTGTGACGTCCTACTTTGTGCAGTCCCATGCTTCAAAATGTATCATACCCGGGATATTTACTGAAGCAATATGACTAGTAATATTGCACCCTTGTTTGGACAAAATTTTTTTCACAAAAGTGTTTTTGATTTGATTATATTATTGACTAAAATGTATTGCATAAAATGTATTATTATTATATTATTATTTGTTATTACTTATAGTTATTTATTATATAATAATTTATGATTTTGTGTTTCAAACTTTATCATACCCGGGGTGTCTACTAGCCAAATTTCCATGCAAAACAATTGTACCACTTTTAGCATCGAAAATCTGACATAATCATACCACCAGGGAGGTTAAACTGTATATGTGGACTTGTCTGAAGGAGTTTGGTAGTTATACCTCCCAACTTTCTGAAAAGGAAAAGAGAGACACAATGTAGCATAAAGAACATAGGCAAAAGTGACACCCCTACTATGCCCTGAATTACATGGACCATAAATGAATATGAATGAATGAGTATGCAAAACTGATTGGAAAAACATATGTCACCACTATTTTTGCTTTAAACTATACTGGCTTTTCGTAATAACAAATGCAAAAATTTAGAAGTTGTTTTAAAAGTTTATTGTAGTATATGACTTTTGATAGTCAGTTTTTAAAAGAGAAGTATGTTGTTGTTTTTTTGCCTATTCATACTTACCTAGGTTGATACAGAATCGGACGGATGCTGCATCTATCCCCCACAGTCTCTTCACTGAGAACCAGCCACCAAACACTGCCGAAGGCTTGGTTCTCTCACCTCCCAGAGTGGAGAGCTGCTAACTGTCAAACAGCAGATCTCCTGCTCTGCTCCTCCACGCCCACTGGAGGGCTGAGCTGTGGAGGAGCTGCTGTCTCAGTGGCTCGCTGTTAGGCTGAGACATCCATCAGTCAAGGCCTTTGGATGATGTGGTGCCTGGACTGATTCAAGTGACATCAGCAGAGAGCAGACTTCAGACTGCTCTCTGCTGAAAACGGGTCACAAGAGTGCAAAATTAATTGGACTCCTGTGACCCATAGGAGAAGCCCAGCCTAAAAAGCTCAGGCTGGACTTCTCCTTTAACAGGGCTCTATAAATGATGTCAAATCAAGGGACAACTAAGGAGAAAAGCAAGACAGTGGGATTTGTTGAAAAAAGAGAGACAGTCCCTCCAAATAAGAGACAGTTGGGAGCTATGGAAATAGTTACATTATACCAGGGATATGCAATTAGCGGACCTCCAGCTGTTGCAGAACTACAAGTCCCATGAGGCATAGCAAGACACTGACAGTCACAAGCATGACACCCAGAGACAGAGGCATGATGGGACTTGCAGTTTTGCAACAGCTGGAGGTCCGCTAATTGCATATCCCTGCATTATACTGTAAGCTCCTCTGGGGCAGAGCATGCTTGACTCAAGGGTACGTAATAATCTGGAAACTGCCTGGCCCTAAAGGAAAGACTGGGGGATCAGGCTAAACTGATTTTAGGACACTTACATACAAAATTCTTATTATATATAATCCAGGTTCATATAAAGATTTCTCAAACATCTGTGAGGTTATAATTCCTGTTATCTCCCTCACTACTTCATGTGAAATGTGCTTAGACAAAACATAGCTCATCCAGCAGAAGGAAATAAAAGGTCAATGTACAGGAATTCCAAAGACCCTGACAACATGAGGAGATTAGCTCTTAAGATGTGCTAAGCTCTAAATGATAGTTTGATGTTTTCCCAAGAAGAAAATATGCAGACAGTAGCTAAGGCAAATAAAACAACATCTCAATGGCCAACAGATGGACTTTACTGTGCTGCAAGGCATAATGTACTGTATTAGTATTTACAAGGGCTTTTAATTGCTTTTCTGCATTTAATAACATGATATACACAGTACATTCAACTACAGGAACCGATGCAATTTTAATTCTGTAATGTATTTATATCTATACTGAAGTATAGAAAGACTTAACAGAATGGAAGCAAGGAAATGTACTACTCTTACTCATCCATGTGTCTTGTGAAGCATCATACATTTAACAGAACACTCAAATCGTTTTGATGATGCCCTCAGCTGGGAAGTAAAATAAATTATTTCATATTCAGAGCATGACAGGATGGCTACTTTAAAAAGGTTGTTTCCTGCTTTACATCTATAGAGACATTCTACAGTGTGATGATGTTTTACTTGGGAGTAAAAGAGCCAAGTTCAGTTTAAAAATCTTCTCCGTTATATACACTCACCAGCCACTTTATTAGGCAAACCTGTTCAATTGCTTGGTAACACAAATTGCTAATCAGCCAATCACATGGCAGCAACTCAATGCATTTAGACCCCTTTCACACCGAGGGCGTTTTGCAGGCGCGGCAAAAAACACCGCTAAAAATAGCTATGGGCGGTGTGGTGTGAAAGGGGTCTTAGGCATATGAATGTGGTGAAGACAACTTGCTAAAGTTCAAATCGAGCATCAGAATGGGGAAATAACTAGATTTACTGTAAGTGACTTTGAATGTGACATAGTTGTTGGTGCCAGACGGGCTGGTCTGAGCATATCAAAAACTGCTGATCTACTGGGATTTTCACGCACAACCATCTCTAGGGTTTACAGAGAATGGTCCAACTGCTATATAAAGTATAAAGCATAAAGTATCAGTCTTAATTGGTTAGCTTATCTAAAGTTGCTAGTACATCCAACACAACCCTCCCCCCTCACCCCCCCCCCCCCCCCCCCCCAGATTAACTCCTTCTTTCAGAGTGGAGGCACTTTAATATAGGAGATGTGTTAGTGGCCAGATTACCAGGTGGAAACAGACGGAAGAAAAGCCTTAAAAAGAAAACAAAAGCAACCGCTACATCTAATAATTGGTAAGCTGCAATATATTACATTTTGGGTTTAATACCGCATTAACAGCACCCCTCTTACTAAATATTACAAAATTCTACAGACTCTGCCAATTAATATTTTTAATTCCTAAAGCATTGTACCAGCACTCTGAGTAAAGCTGGCCATACACTGATTGAAATTTGGGCCATTCAGCAGGGACCCCCAGAACTCTGATCTGTGCATGGCCACCCTTGCTGGACAGAAGTCAACTTCTGACAATGGGAAATGTTACAATGTTATATATGTTTTCTAACTGTGGCGGGTGCTGCTTTCAGAATACAATTGGGTTTATTTACGAAAGGCAAATCCACTTTGCACTACAAGTGCACTGCAAGTGCACTTGGAAGTGCAGTCACTGTAGATCTGAGGGGGACATGCAAGGTAAATAAAAAAACAACATTTTAGCTTGCACATGATTGGATGATAAAATCAGCACAGCTTCCCCTCATTTCAGATCTACCCCTCAGATTTAAAACGACTGCACTTCCAAGTCCACTTGTAATGCAAAGTGGATTTGCCTTTCGTAAATAACCCTCAATGTCCCTTGTTTGTGTGGATGGCGGAATCTGATTTGATTTGGTTTTGCCCATTGGGTTAAAGAAAAAAAGGCTAACCATCTATAGCCAGCTTAATACTCTGATCTAGAACAATCAGATATGTCATGTTACAACCGAGTAAAATAGAAACTTTGGCAATGGCAAAGCCACTGCCAGTGATGAAATAACTTAGCTCTCAAGCATTCTTTTATATCAGATGAAAGGTATAGAACAGCAGAGAAGAAAATCAATAATTTCATGCATTAATTCAGTAGCATCTGGGCCTGGGGGCAGTTATTTTACCATCAGAGGGTGGTAGCGGAGGGGATAAACACAGGCAAATCTGGCCATACAGCAGCAGAATATAATTTCTAATTGAAATTTTTAGAAAGTTCTTTTGACTTTTCAATGGTTAATGGGATCAAAATCAATGATCCTTTTTAATTGTAGTGGCAAGAAAACTGGAAAGAGTTCTTCTCAAACATCTCCTGAATGCAGCTAAAGCTTGCATACCTGCTCTCTGGAAAAAAAAAACAGACCCCCCCAACCTTGGCACAGTGGCATTCAAGGGTATTTAAAATTCAACTAATGGAACAATTGACAGCATTTTCTATAAATAAATCTGACATTTTACAACTCGGACATCTTGGTTACTATATAGGAATTTAAAATTTTGTTCTAAACCAGAGAAGAAATGGAAATGTGACCACAATAATTTTTTTCCTTCCAACCCCTTTCCACATCCACTCCCTTCTGCTAGACTTTCATTAATAAATAGACCTATTAGTTAGATGATGACCCCTGTGCTACCTGTTGATGCACTAATGTTAAAGTGCCTGTGAATGGAAGAACTTTGGTCTCTCCTTTTCCATAAGATGAAGCAGAAATTGGCATGGGCCCACTGTGCTTTGTATGAATTCTTGAACAAAGTGGGTACACTATTGGTCCAGGCTGTACCTGGGCCCCAAACCAGAACTTACATCCCCACATTCTGACTCCCACTTGACAGTAGCTGAACGCTTCTTCCGGCATAGTGGAGGAGTTCCGCACTTTTTATCACAACCTCTATAATCTTGGCAATTCCTCTGCAGTGAGGCCTCTTTTGCCTGCACTGATCCATGCTGCCAGATCTGCCCATCACCCCCTTCTGTTGCTATCTATGGATGCGTAGAAGGCTTTTGATAGGGTCAACTGGCAGTTTATGCGTGCCACTTTGGAGCATATTGGGATGGGGTCATCCATGTTGAGCTGGACCCTATCTCTCTACTCCTGCCCCTCAGCCGTAGTCAAAGCCAATGAAACACGTTCTGACTTCTTCACGATGTCGAATGACACCAGCCAAGGCTGTCTCTTGTCGCTCTTATTTTTATACTCTCCCTTTTTATGTACAGTACAGGCAAGTCCTGGTATTTTGGGCTACAAAAAAGGCCTCTGGAATACACAAGGTGGCCACTTTCACGGGCAATCTTATCTTCTTCCTGACCGACCCACTGGTATCTCTGCCAAAATTGCTACAATCACTGCATACATATGACAAACGTTCCTATTTTCAAATTAACTTGTCTATGTCCTTTGCTATTTCTATATCCTTAGCCCAGGCAGTGGTTGACAGTCTCCGCCTCTCTTTCCCCTTCCAGTAGGCGTCTAATGCCATTCGTTTTTTGTTTTTTTTTCAAGAAATGCTGTTCATTATTTGGAAGTTAATATTACACCGAACCCTGCCTCCCTCTATATGGCCAATTTTGATCCCTTGCTTCTTCGATTGCGAACAGATTTACTTCATTGGCACACACTTACCCTGACCGGGTTCGGCTGTTTTAGTGCACTCAAAATGATGTTGCTGCCCAGGATTCTTTATTTGATGCAGGCTCTATCTATTCACATACCCCCCTCTTTTTTCAAACACATAAACTCTGTTCCGTGAGTTTATATGGTCCCATCGGAAACCGTGCCTTGGACTTCAGCTTCTCCATCTCCTCAAAATTTTGGGGGAGGGGAGTGGGCCTCCCAGATGTATGGGCATATTATACAGCAGCTCACCTTATTGGGCTGGTTGACTGGCATTGTCATGCCCCCCTAGTTCCTCCTTCTAGTGCCAGGCGGTCATCATCATCTCTGGGACTTCTTGGGGTCAGATATCAAACTTTCATCCTCTGCACTTGCCACCACTGTAGACCCCCCCCCCCCCCTTAGACTTTTGGAGTGGTATCCAGCTTCGGCACTTTCTCCACCAATGCTCCCGTTCTCCAGGCATCTCTCATCAGATTTCAGAGTTGGAGAGTATTTGTCATAAGAGAGAACTGATTTGACACAGCCTTTCTACTATTTACGCTGCCCTTATATGACCAGAGACGAATTTCACCTCTTCTACATTTCAGGGTGGGAATCAGACCTTGCTATACAGTTTACCGATTCACAAAAGGAGAAAATCCTCCACTTTGTCAAGAAATCCTCCATGGCCACCAAGGTCCAAGAGACCGGTTCTAAGATCCTGACGAGGTGGTATAGGGTTCTCATGGCCTTACACCGTATCTTTCTGCAGGTACCTGACACATGCTGGCGATGAAATGGGGGTCATGGCACAATGTTGCATATTTTCTGGGAGTGTCCAAAACTTAGACCGTTCTGGAAAGATGTGGCTAATACCATTAAACACCTGACTAATGTCGATCTGGTGGATGACCCTGCAGCATGTGAAGAAAGGAAGACACATAGAAGAAAAGTAAAAAGTGCTACACACCCCTAAAATGCTATCCTGCTGCCAAAAAGCCCCATTGGGGGGCTTTTTTTTGGCAATCCTTTTTCTGTTTGACCCTGCAGCATGTTTGCTGCGCCTCTCTCAATGGCCCATCAAAAAATACAAGACCTCTGGCCAAGGCGTGCATTCCCTTGTGCTGGACATCTGTACACCTGACTTCAAAATCTCTCTGGTTCTCCAAAAATAATAAACTCAGGGACATGGAAGACCTTACGGCTACACTCAATAACCGGGCGGAGTCCTTTCGTGACACTTGGAGGCTCTGGAAATATTTTGTCTTTATGAATGCCTATTTACAGGAAGTTTCAAATCCTGGCTGATTTCCCCTGGGACTTGTTTTGAGGCCCTGGATGAGAGAACTTGCTTTTCTGATCTTTAATGTCCTTTTACCCCTTGCTTTGGGCTTCTACCCTGTCTCCATGTGCTGTTTGTGTTTATTTTCTCCAATTCTTGTCCTTCCCTATCTATTCCCCCCATTCTTCTGTCGTTTCCCCTTTATGCCGCGTGCACACGACCAGACTTATGTCCGACAGACTTTCGAAGGAGTTCTGCCGGAGTTCTGACAGAGTTCTGACGGACTTTCCGAATGAGCGGACTTGGCCACACACAAGCACAC
The DNA here is from genome assembly GCF_037356315.1 of Lithobates pipiens. Taxonomy (NCBI): domain Eukaryota; kingdom Metazoa; phylum Chordata; class Amphibia; order Anura; family Ranidae; genus Lithobates; species Lithobates pipiens. The sequence goes on from NW_027507758.1 coordinate 539,871,453, forward strand.
CAAACTCCGACGGATTCGAACGTGATGACGTACGACTGGACTCGAATAAGGAAGTTCATAGCCAGTAGCCAATAGCTGCCCTAGCGTCGGTTTTTGTCCGTCGGACTAGCATACACACGAGCGGATTTCTCGGTAGGAACTGGGTCCGGCAGAGTTCTTGCGGAAAAATTTGAAGCATGTTCCATTTCTAAAGTCTGTCAGACTTTTGCGAATCAAAAGTCCGTTGCAGCCCACACACGATCGAATAGTCTGCCGGAATCATTCCGTCAGACTTTGGATGTTGAAAAGTCCGGTCGTGTGTACGGGGCTTTATATATCCTTTCAGTCAGCTTGGAAACTTTTCTATACAGTTCTTTGCTGTTATTGTGCACTTGATTATGATGTTTGGACTCTACGTCTTTACTGGGATTTACTAGCCACCGGGGTCCTCTCCTAACCCCGGTACTTTCATTATATTTCCCACAAGGCATCACTAAGTTGAGGCTAGACATGTGCATTCGTTTTTTCGTCCGAATGCATTTTCGTCCGAATTTCAGCTATTTTCGTTTTCGTTTTGACAAACGATAACGAAAGCACAAAATCCGAAAAACGAAAGATCCAACATAAATAAATGCTTTATTTTCGTTTTCATTGTTACAACAGTTCGATATAGAATAGGAGATTCGACATGACTCTGACAACAATCTGTGTCTATAGAACCTGTGTTCGAATGTGCCTAACCTTACCTCTATTAGTCCAAGATTATATAGAGAAAATATTCGACAGAGAAAAAAGATTTGACAGAGAGAAAAGATTCTGCAAGATACTGTCCTAAAAAGTGTTTGGGGACCCGGGTCCTGCCCCAGGGGACATGGATCAATGCAAAAAAAAGTTTTAAAAACTGCAGTTTTTTCGGGAGCAGTAATTTTAATAATGATTAAAGTGAAACAATAAAAGTGTAATATTCCTTTAAATTTCGTAGGGGGGGGGTTGTCTATAGTATGCCTGTGAAGGGGCGCATGTTTCCCGTGCTTTGAATTGTCCCTGCACAAAGTGTCATTTATGCAGGAAAAAAAGTCCTTTAAAATCACTCGCAGCTATAATGAATTGTCAGCTCCCGTAATACAGAGAACACTCATTGAAAGTCATTGATAAATAAATAAATAAATAAAAAAGCGTGGGGGTCCCCTAAATTCAATTACCAGGCCCTTCAGGTCTGGTATGGATATTAAGGGGAACCCCGCGTCAAATTAAAAAAAAAATTGACGTGGGGTTCCCCCTAAAAATCCATACCAGACCCTTTATCCGAGCACGCAACCTGGCAGGCCGCAGGAAAAGAGGGGGGGACGAGAGAGTGGCCCCCCCTCCCTCCTGAACCGTACCAGGCCACATGCCCTCAACATTGGGAGGATGCTTTGGGGGTCTGTGACCCCTCAAAGCACCTTGTCCCCATGTTGATGAAGACAAGGGCCTCATCCCCACAACCCTGGCCGGTGGTTGTGGAGGTCTGCGGGCGGGGGGCTTATCAGAATCTGGAAGCCCCCTTTAACAAGGGGACCCCCAGATCCCAGCCCCCCCCCTGTTTGAAATGGTAAGGGGGTACAAAAGTACCCCTACCATTTCACAAAGAAAGTGTAAAAAATGGTTAAATAAAACAAACACACTTTTGAAAAATTCCTTTATTAAAAATAAAAAAATAAAAAAAAGATTCCAGCGGCGGTAATCCACTCTTGCTATCCAGCGACGGACGGTCATCTCTCCAGCGATGTCTCATCTCATCCAGCGCAGCGAATCCTCCGTCCTTCTTCTGTCTCCGTGGAGGAGACACTGCAAGGATTCCGGCGGCTGACGTTTCTAATATACGGAGGGCGGGGCCACCCGTCACCTGACCCCGCCCCCCTCTGACGCAAGGGGAAACCCGGGGTTCCCTGTGACGTAGGGGTGACCCGCACCCCTCTGATGTAACACAGGCAGGTTTCCGTTACATCTGAGGGGGGCGGGGTCACCCATACGTCACGGGGAACCCCGGGTTTCCTCTTGCGTCAGAGGGGGGCGGGGTCAGGTGACGGGTGGCCCCGCCCTCCGCATATAAGAAACGTCACCCGCCGGAATCCTTGCAGTGTCTCCTCCACGGAGACAGAAGGATGGATCGCTGCGCTGGATGAGATGAGACATCGCTGGAGAGATGACCGTCCGTCGCTGGATAGCAAGAGTGGATTACCGCCGCTGGAATCTTTTTTTTTATTTTTTTATTTTTAATAAAGGAATTTTTCAAAAGTGTGTTTGTTTTATTTAACCATTTTTTACACTTTCTTTGTGAAATGGTAGGGGTACTTTTGTACCCCCTTACCATTTCAAACAGGGGGGGGGGGCGGGATCTGGGGGTCCCCTTGTTAAAGGGGGCTTCCAGATTCTGATAAGCCCCCCGCCCGCAGACCTCCACAACCACCGGCCAGGGTTGTGGGGATGAGGCCCTTGTCTTCATCAACATGGGGACAAGGTGCTTTGAGGGGATGCCAAAGCATCCTCCCAATGTTGAGGGCATGTGGCCTGGTACGGTTCAGGAGGGAGGGGGGGCCGCTCTCTCGTCCCCCCCTCTTTTCCTGCGGCCTGCCAGGTTGCGTGCTCGGATAAAGGGTCTGGTATGGATTTTTAGGGGGAACCCCACGTCAATTTTTTTTTAAATTTGACGCGGGGTTCCCCTTAATATCCATACCAGACCTGAAGGGTCTGGTTATGGATATTTAGGGGGAACCCCATGTCAAATTTTTTCTTAAATTTGAGGCAGGGTTCCCCTTAATATCCATACCAGACCTGAAGGGCCTGGTAATTGAATTAGGGGGACCCCCACGCTTTTTTTTAAAATTTATTTATTTATTTTTTTATCAATGACTTTCAATGAGTGTTCTCTGTATTACGGAGCCGACAATTCATAATAGCTGCGAGTGATTTTAAAGGACTTTTTTTCCTGCATAAATGACACTTTGTGCAGGGACAATTCTAAGCACGGGAAACATGCGCCCCTTCACAGGCATACTATAGACAACCCCCCCCCCCTACGAAATTTAAAGGAATATTACACTTTTATTGTTTCACTTTAATCATTATTAAAATCACTGCTCCCGAAAAAACGGCTGTTTTTAAAACTTTTTTTTGCATTGATCCATGTCCCCTGGGGCAGGACCCAGGTCCCCAAACACTTTTTAGGACAGTAACTTGCAAATTAGCCTTTAAAATGAGCACTTTAGATTTTGAACGTTGGAGTCCCATAGACTTTAATAGGGTTCTAAAGTATGCTATATACTAGCTCCTTCGAATCTTCTTTATACATTCGACAGACACCATAAGCCTTCAAAGATAGATTCGACCGTGATTCATGTGGATTTTCGGACGAATGCAATTTTTGAACGAAAAACTAAATAAATAAAAACGAATTTCGGGAGTAACTAAATAAATTAAGTTTTCAGACGAAAACGAAATTCCGAAACGAAATATTTTACTCTGCACATGTCTAGTTGAGGCTATCCTCTATATGTTGGGAATCCTGTAGATATTCTCCATTGCACTTTCTCTGATATGTCGCTTACCTGCCCATCTTAGAATTGGTCCCTTTTTTGTGCATGCTCTGTTTTGTTTTAGCTACTGTTTTGTGTAGCTCTGATGCTGTGTATGTTGCCAGCATACCAATGTAATTGTATTTTTGCAATACACTTTTTTAGTATGTATAATGCAACTTATGGTTCAATAAATAAAGAAATACAAAAAAAAAATGTGCCTGTGAATTAGTGAAAATAAATACGAAGGTGGTTGCTGCAACACCTACTGTGTTCTCACATGTAAACTGAATATACAAATCTATATTAATGGTGTTGCGCAGCCCATATACATGAATAAACAAAATAAATGTTTCAAACGATGATATACAGCAAGCAAACATTGCAAAAATACATAAATGAATATCCAATATATCAAAACATCAACACTGTGGGGGTTATTTACAAAAGCAAATCCACTTTGCACTGCAAGTGTACTTGGAGGTGCAGTCGCTCTACATCTAAAGGGTAGATCTGAAATGAGTGGAAGCCCTGCTGATTTTATCATCCAATCATGTGCAAGCTAAAATGCTGTTTTTTATTTTCCTTGCATGTCCCCCTTGGATCTACAGTGACTTTACTTCCAATTGCACTTTCAGTGCACTTTCACGTGCACTTGCAGTGCAAAGTGGATTTTCCTTTAGTAAATAACCCCCAGCATGTGATGATTGTGAATAGTTGTCCTTATAGCTTAAACGTGCAATCCACTTCTGTGATCTGTTGCCATGCAGTGTGAACGTTTAAAATAAAATTGTGTGTTTCCACCACTGCTGGTCACCACTGTGCTCACAGAGCTCTCACCTTGGAGTTCCATTTGAAGGTCTGGTTATCATTGGTGGAATGTCCTCCTTCCTTTCCTCCAAGGTAGAAATGCGACTAGAGGGTGCTTTCCCTTTAAGGTTCCATTAACCGTATGTATCCATATGTTGAGGTAAAGCAGAGAGAATGCCTCCCGTAGTGTAATATGTTAACCATCAATTTATTAAAATAAGTATTAAGCTCACATTAAAGAAGATAAAAACCGCATTCAGAACAATGTAAACATCAGTATAAATGCCTCTCACGTCAATTCCGGTCAGCAGTCCGCTCCGCCACTTCCTACGCGTTATGTCACACCTCGGGACTTCTTCAGGAGTCTGATTTGCTTGCTGTATATCATCATTGTTTGAGACATTTATTTTACTTAAAGCAGAGTTCCACCCAATAATGGAACTTCCGCTTTAAGTGCTGGTGACCCCCTGACATGTCAATATTGGCATGCCATTTTTTTTGGGGGGGAGCGGGTACCCTGCTTTTACAGGCACCCAGCTCCCACTTCCTCCCCTAGTGCCATGGCGCTGGAAGGAAGATCACCTCTCCCCCTCCCTCCCTGCAATCTTCTGGGACACGTCACAGGTCCCAGAAGATTGCCTGGCCACTGTACAGTTCGTGCATGCGCACTGTGCGCCCGGCTGTCAGGCCACATTTGGGCACACATAGTTAGCATGCCGGCAAAATGGAGAGGATGGGGAGAGGAGCGAGGCTTCATGTGTCCGCACCCCTGGACCGTGATACAGGTGAGTGTCTGATTATTAAAAGTCAGCAGCTACACTTTTTGTAACCGCTGACTTTTAAATGGGTGGAACTCCAGTTATTCATGTATATGGGCTGCGCAATACCATTTATATTGATTCATATAAGGGCTGTTACGGATTAAAAATGTTGTGTTCGATTAATCGTTTGTTTTTTTAATCGATTAATCGACTAATTTCGATTAATTATAATGCACATACAGATCCAACTACTTTTAGCTGATCTCCTTGCATTGCAGCTCTGCATTAGTCAGTGGTAGAGTGGTAGAATGTGGTATACACTATATACAATCACCTGACACTAGTTAGTTTCCACAATCCATGACTTAACTTCACAGTTCACACAAAAGTTTTAAATTCAAACTGTAACACTGACGTAAGTATTTTTTTTTTCCACAATAGCGTGACAATCCCTCCACCTCCGGTCTAACTAATCACTCTCACCTTATGGCATGGACCCCGGTGCAAACAGGTGGTCATGCATGTGGGTATGAAAAAGGTTAACACGGACCATAAACTTCTCTCACAATCTCAGGTCATGGGTAGAAAGAAAAGATCTAAGTGCTCACCGCTTAAGTATAAGATTACATTTTTGTGTTCAAACACAAACTACTCACATAAAGATGATAAAAACACAGCATGTAAAGCAGACAATTGTGTTAATTCCGTAGGGCAGCAGTGGGTGGTGTAATGCGTAGCTCCTCCCCGTACACATTACGTTCAATCAGAAACTTCAACGTCACTGGACTCCTCCCCCCTTCCCTTTGTTGGCAGACGGAGGCACTTGGGGAAGGGGGGAGGAGTCCGGTGACATCACCGGATTTCTGGCGGAACTCCCTGAAGACCCGGGAAGTCGGCGGAGAGGTGAGTACCGGTCAAAAGAATTTTGATCGATCAAAAAAATGTACGATTAATCGAGGAATTAATCTTTAATTTTCACAGCCCTAATTCCTATATTCAATAAATATGTCTAGAAACCTATTAACTATTATATGTTTAACTGCTTCAATTTATGTTCAAATTTTGATTTGATATGACATTATTCTCCATTATATATATATTTTTTTTTATTGATCTTATTGATGTATACGAAATATAGTTGCTGTTAAAACTTGTATTTTTTATGATGTTAATTAAACTTGTTATATATTGTTTCACTTTATGTCCAACCCCACCCCTAAATATATTTGGCCATTTTTTTTGAGCGGGGAACGGGTACCTAGATTTGGTAGATACCCACTCTCACTTGCCTAGGAAATTGCACTAGAAGTTGACCTCCCCTCCTCCCCTCCACCCGCAACCTCTTGCTACATGGCACAAGTCCCAGAAGGCTGCGAGATCATTTACACAGTGCAGCGCAGCCTGTGCGTGCACAGTGGGAGGCCGACTGTGAAGCCCCAAGGAGTAACATCCAGCTTCCAACACTAAACATGCCAGCGCCAGGGACCCGAAGACTGGCGAAGAACTGGCCCAAGTGAGGACAGCACTGAAACCTTGTGCAGGTAAGTGTCCTTTTATTAAAAGTCTTTTAAAAGACAGCCAACTGGCTGAAGATTCTCATTAAGTCTTGTATTGCAGCGTCCCTTTACTGACTATATCAGGGGATATTGCCAATAACTGGAAAATCCCTTCAGCTTTGATATACAGAACATACCACATTTTACTTTGACCAACTGAATTATACATGTAAATGCATTGACATTGGAAATAGACCAATTCAGCTGTCATGTGTAGTGCCAGCATTCTATAATCAGTGCCAGAATTTTAGCTGAAGAAAAGGTTTCAGACTCGGTTGAAGCGATGGCCGCCCAGGCTGCTTAAATTTGCAGTAGCTGAGAGCTATTTCACTGGTTCATTTGCAGGGAAAACATTACTTAGAATTCTGTCTTAACTAATCTGAAAACTTGTTTGTTTAACTGATTTCTACATTCTTTTCTCATGTACCAAGCATCATGTGGTCTTCAGACAAAACTATTTCAATGCCCAGCTCGTTAGAACTTAGACATATATTCTGTGGTGTTTAAAATGCAATTAATATGTCATTAATGTGTTATTACTGCACACAGAGATCCAAAACATTAAAAACAAATCTATCACAAAGCAGAATACTGGCTTCATACTAGTTTTGGAGTAATATTCCCAAGAGCATAATCATATTTCCCACCTATTTCTGTTGGTGTATGGGACACTATGACATTTTGGGCTAATGTCCCAAAGAAGTTAAAAGTGCAAGGAGGTTGATTTACTAAAGGCAAGTGGACTGGTCACTTTGCAAGGGACATAGAGCTTTGCAGTGGGATTTTTCTCCAGAGCTTGGTGAATAAGGTGAAAGTTGACCTTCGCTTAAAAGTGAAAGTGAAGCTCATCCTTTACCCCTGCCCTCCTACTTTATCATTTTTCGCTGCAGGTCAAGTTCTGATGATGTAAAGTCGGGCCTCAAGAAATCACAGCTGACTGCCACAGCTGACTGCTGACAGCTGACTGTCAAGATGGCGGCACTAGGTACCCACAGTGCTGAGTAGAATCAGCTGTGGGGTGACAGCATTGGACTCCATGAATTGGAAAGTGCCTGATTTTTAAAAGTTGCAGCTACAGTTGTAGCGCTGGCTCCTGACGAACATGAACTATATGTTTTTGAAAATTAATATTTCTGAAAACACAGTTGGGTTTTAGGGATAATTTTACCAAATTATGATTTCAGTACCAGTCCAGCTGGGTTGCACTGGTTTCTGCTTGGCTGCAGATGTCAATGTCACCACCGGCAAGTGGTAGAACGCAGTTTAGCTGGGTGTATTGAGTGCTATGTTTTCTCGGAACCAGCCCAGTGGGAGTGTTCTCCTGCTGTCATTCTGGGAGGTGGTATTTAAGGTGCTGACATCACGTGTTACAGGGTTCCGTGCCAGAAGATTTTCTGTCTGTTTGGTTCTGGTCCTCCTGACCAGCCTCCATGGCCCTCCTGGCCTGGGGTGCGGTTCTATGCATTTCCGAGTCTCGGGCTGGATAGTCCGAGGCGAAGCAACTGCAGGGACAGGCCTGGTGATTCAAGGGTGGTCCAGTGCCGTCTCATCTAAGGAGAGGTCCAGCAACTGGAGTAGCATCCAGGGGAGGACCCTTCAGGAGAAGGCTAGGCTATGCACAAGGCTGGCTTCTCTGAAGGAGCCTGGAAGCTCAGTTGAAGGACACTTCATGGATCCACACTCATACGCTATCGCCAGACCGGCTGAGAGATACTGGCACCGTATGATAGCTCTATAAATTTGTCTATGTCCCTCAGTTACGCTCAAGTCTGTGGCATTCATTCATTCATTCAGACACTTTTTCTCAAGTATTCTACGCTCAAGTCTGTGGAAGAGACTTTACTTTACTTAACACTCTACCGGCTGCTAGGCCTAGTGAGAGGAGATCTATCCGGGGGTTATGAAAATCCAGCTGTGAAACAGTTATTCTCTGGATTCCTTCTATAAAGTCTTTCCATTTTTGACAGTCCAAGGTACCTGAACTTCCTCCTAACCTTCTACCCTAACCTGAGAGATCTTGTTTCCATTTCAAATAAATAACCCAAAAGAAGATCCAGTGTCAGTTTCTGCATTTCTTTGGGCCACCTACCACAGGAAACCCTAGACGGAGACAAGGTCAAGAAGGTAACGGTAAGCCCAATAAAACCAGCAGCTCCTTCGAGGGTCAGTGCTACACAGTATTTGTAGATGCTGACTTTTAATTTTTTTTTAAATGCATTGTTTCTTCCTTGCACATGGCCTTCTTTGTGAAGTGAAATTTCACCACAATCACTAAGCTCTGAGGACAAAAACCTTGCAAAGCACATTTTCTCTTGCAGAGTGAATAGCCTTTTTGCCTTTAGTAAATCAAAGCAGAGCTCCACCCAAAAGGAGAAGTTCCGCTTGTCTGCCTCTCCCCCCCCCCTCCAGTGCCACATTTGGCACCTTCTGGTGGGGGGGGCGAGAAGCAAGTGTCTGGTTTTGACAGGTACCCGCTTTCACTTCCTGCTGAATTAGTTGTGGTTTGGCCCTCAACCCAGCCGACCCATTGAGAAAGCGTATGGCAAATCGTGCATGCACAGTGCCGGTTTCCCTTACCCAAGAGCACCCAAGAGGAAATTCAAGAATCGGCTTGAGTGAGGACACCACGGGATCCTTGGGCAGGTAAATGCCCTAATAGTAAAAGTCAGCAGCTACAGTATTTGTATTTGCACTTTAAAGTGAACTTTCCCTTAGCTTAGAAAATACTTGTGCAAAGGGGAAACAACTTTTTTTCATGCATATGATTGGATGGCTGCCACAAACACAACCTCATCCCATTTACTGGGTTCCATGAACATTTACTTTGGAAAATGAACAGTCTTTATTCTTTTGGTACTACAACCCCATTGTTTTTGCCCCAGTGCTTCAAATAAATATGCATTATCTAATGCATACAGGGAAACGAGTCAATAGCTAAATTCAATGATTCAATTCCATGCAGCCCTTGCAGCTTTGGATACAATGTCATAAATTACCACAAAAGAAGTAGAAATTTAACAGAACATGTTGTGCTTGACCAGAGAGGGAGGTTTCCTGCATCCTGTTATGAGTATGAGAAAATTACATTGTTAGGTTAATTTGAGAGAATGAAAATGTCATTGCATTAACTTCCCACTGAGAACAAATCTCTTTAGTAATATCTCTACCTTTATGACCAGAGGCGTAGCTTGAAGCTTGTGGGCCCCGATGCAAAAGTTGACCTGGGCCCCCCCCCCACTACTTCCAACGTGCGTGCAGATACATCCACCGCACGCCAAGATACTCAAATTGGCTTAAAAGTTTGAGTTCCCACAGTTTCTCTTTACATCAGAGGACAGGGACCCCTGGCAGGTCACTTGGCAGAGCTCCTTTCCCATCCCAGCACTGTATACAGCTTCTCCCCCTCCCACACTACACATCAGTTCCATCGTGGCTATAGAACGGCACTCTTTTCCTCTTGCCTCGCTGAGCTTGGTTACCATTCCATGTTGCCAACACACAGCACAGACACTTCCCCATCCTGGGCTGTTCTCACCTAGTGCTCCTCTCCATTCAGGAAATGGTTTACAGCTTCTCCCCAGCCAATGGGAACAGAGGGGTGTGGACTGTGGAAGGCAAAGTAGAAGCCCAGTACTGGAGTGTAGCTGTGGGGCCCTAGAGCAAATCGGAGCTGGATTTTGTGGAGGATATGATAATATGACAGGGAGGCTGCAGGGGCCCCCTGGAGCTAGGGGCAGGGTTGCGATTGTGACCCCTGCAACCCCTTATGCTACACCCATGTTTATGACAACAATCCATAAAGGTAACATTCAGTTATCCCTAGAGACAAAAACAAAATGATGTCAATCTTTCTGAGAACATGTAACACTCTCTGGTATGGTGACATCACTAGACGTCTCCCTGGTAACATGCAGCACTTCTGGGTAACAGATTACTTTGTCCGGTAGCAAGCAGCTCCCCTTGGTATCATACCAATCTCATTGGCAGCATGGAAATTGCTCTGTCAACATGCACCTGTCTCTGGTAATATGTTGTTATCTCCAACAGTCTCTCTGATAACAATTATCATATCAGGTAACAGCTCTTTCTGGTAATATGGCAGCCATTGTGGTGGCTTGCAGCTGTTTCTGGTATTATTCTAATCTCTCTGTTGGAGCTACAATCTATCAGTTAACATGGCAGTTCTGCTGCTGTCACAGTTTCAAGAATCGAGGTTCTGGTGAATTTATGTGGGATTACTGATTACTAATTACAGATTACTGGGAGGGGCTGGGGAAGACCTGGCTGTCATGGTCAACATTGGCACCAATGACAAAGTCAGAGGAAGATGGAGTGTCCTAAAGAACGATTTTAGGGACTTAGGAGCTAAATTGAGGAAAAGGACCTCCAAGGTAGTATTCTCAGAAATACCACTGGTACCTGGAGCCACACCAGAAAGACAGAGGGAGATTAGGGAAGATAACAAGTGGCTGAGGAGCTGGTGTAGAAAGGAGGGATTTGGGTTCCTGGAAACTGGGCCGACTTCTCAGTTGGTCACCAGTTCTATAGTAGGGATGGACTGCACCTAAATGAGGAGGGTGCAGATCTACTGGGAGTGAAGATGGCCGAAAAGTTAGAGGGGCTTTTAAACACTTCAACCCCAAGCCTCGATTTAAGATTTGGTGTTTCCAAGTTAAAAACTGTTTTTTTTTGCTAGAAAATTACTTAGAACCCCCAAACATTATTATTTTTTTTTTCTAACACCCTAGAGAATAAAATGGCAGTCGTTGCAATACTTTCTGTCACACCGTTTTTGTGCAGTGGTCTTAAAAGCGCACTTTTTTAAATTAAAAAAATAAGACGACAATAAAGTTAGCCCAATTTTTACCCAACATATATGCTTCAAAATTGCGCCGCTTGTGGAATGGCGACAAAATTTTACCCTTAAAAATCTCCATAGGCAATGTTTAAAAAATTCTACAGGTAGCTTTTTTTGAGTTACAGAGGAGGTTTAGTGCTCTCGCTCCAATGATCGTGGTGATACCTCACATGTGTGGTTTGAACACCATTTTCATATGCGGACACTACTCACGTATGTATTCGCTTCTGCACGTGAGCGCAGGGGGACGGGGCGCATTAAAACATTTTTTTAAAATTATTATTTTACTTTAGATTTAGATTTTTTACACTATTCTTTTAAAAAAAAAATAATTGTGTCACTTTTATTCCTATTACAAGGAAAGTAAACATCCCTTGTAATAGAAAAAAAAGCATGGCAGGACCTCTTAAATATGGGATCAGGGTCAAAAAGACCTCAGATCTCATATTTACACTAAAATGCAATAAAAAAAAATGTTGTTTGAAAAAAAAAAAAGTCCCTTTAAGATCTATGGGTAAAAGTGATGTTTTGACGTTGCTTCCACCCTGCAATGGTATGGAGCCAAGCAGAGGCCATCTTCCCCTTGCTTAGCTCCATACCACGAAGCGGACAGGATCCATCTGCCTCCGCCGCTACCGATGGCTCTGGTAAGTGACAGAGGGCATTGGAGCGTGGCGGGAGGGGGGCCTCTCCCACCACCGATAAAAAGTGATTTTGTGGAGAATCTGCCACAGAGACCACTTTTATCTGAAATCCCACCACCTGCTGAAGAAAAGAATACCGCGGTGATGGCAGCTAGATGCTGCCATAACAACGATATTTCTCTTCAAAGTGCCAACATATAATGACAGCAGGCAGTTGGCAAGGTGTTAAACTAGGCGATGGGGGGAGGGAGCAGAGGTAGAGATAGTCAGCGCAGAACATATTCCAGAGGGTAGTATTGGGGGCATTAGTGGTAGGTTGACTAAAGCACATAATCCTGAGGTAAGTATAGTAACAAGTCCTATTTGCAACCTCAGGACACCCAATAAGAAGACAGTATGCGACCGGTCTAAACTATGTGGCATGTTCACCAATGCCAGAAGTCTGGCAGACAAGATGGGAGAGCTAGAGATACTGTTAAATGAGGAGGATTTAAAATTTGTGGGAATTTCAGAGACTTGGTTCAACAACTCTCATGATTGGCTGGCAACCATTCAAGGGTATTGCCTTTATCGCAAGTATAGAGAGGGTAAAAAAGAGGGAGGGATATGCCTGTATTTCAAGAATACTGTACAAGTGAATGTGAGAGATAACATCACTAAGGGAGCTAGGGAGGAGGTGGAATCCTTATGAGTAGAGTTCCAAAGAGAGAAAACTAATTGGGAAGTAATAATGGGAGTATGCTATAGCCCCCCTAACCTGATGGAGGACGGGGAGACAGACCTCCTATCACAATTTGGATTAGCGGCAAGCATGGGAAGTGTCATCATAATGGTGGATTTTAATTATCCAGACATAGACTGGCCGGAAGGAACCACACATTCATCTAAGGCACGCCAGTTCCTAAATGTCTTGCAGGATAATTTCTTGGGTCAGATGGTAGACGCACCAACTAGAAACAAAGCGCTACTAGACCCACTGATTACCAACAATACAGACCTGATCACGGATGTGGAAATATAGGGCAGTTTAGGAAACAGCAATCACAGGTCATTTATCTTCAGTATAAATCACACAAATAGGAAACATAAGGGGAATACAAAGAATCTGATTTTCCAAAGAGCCATCTACCCAAAACTACAAACCTTGACAGAAGATATTAATAGGGATAAAATATTAGGAACAAAGAACACGGAGGAAAGATGGGTTTGCTTTAAGAGCATATTAAATAAGAGGATTAGCCAGTGCATCCCATTGGGAAATACATTTAAAAGAGCGAATGAAAGTCCTGAGAGGTTTAATTCCAATGTAAAAATGCATATAAAAGCAAAAAAAGAAGGCCTTCAAAAAATACAAGACTGAGGGATCATCATCAGCATTTAAACTTTACAAAGAATGCAACTAGAAATGTAAGGGTGCAATTAGGATGGCTAAGATAGAACGCGAAATACACATAGTGGAGGAGAGCAAAAAAAAAAATCAAGAAATTCTTTAAGTATATAAACAGTAAAAAGAGGGAGGACGGACCATATTGGCCCCATAAAGAATGAGGAAGGGAATCTGGTTGCAATGGTGAGATGGCGAAGGTACTGAATTTATTCTTTTCCCCAGTCTTCATGAGGGAATCGGGGGACTTCAGTAACCAAAACTGTAGTGTTTATCCTCATGACACATCACAGGAAGTACCCTCATGGCTAACAGAGGACAGAATTAGAAATCCTTGATGATTACCTGGAGGAGGGGTGAAACGTGTTGATGCACTTCCGGTTTCATCCAACCATTGGCGCCATTTCTGCCCTCCATGGAGCGCATGCCAAACAGCGGCATTTCCTGGTTATACTGATACCTGTTTCCACTACTTGTGTGTAAGTGATGTCTGAGAAATGCGATTTTATACAATCTTACAGTACTTCACTATGAGTCCTTTTTTCTTCTCTCCCCATCGTTTGAGGCTGGTTACCTACTCTGCAAGCCCCAAAATATATTTTGAGGATTTCACTGCATCTAATCATCCGGCTTATACCAGATCTGATTGATCACTGCCTGTTTGACCCCAGACTGGGAGGCTGGTGGTCTATGATTTCTGGTGAGTGGGGTCACAATGGGTAGTGTGGCACACAGTACCAGTCATCTTTTTGGATCACATTTGCACTTAATTTGGAGCACTCATTACTTTAATTATTGACCACCTTTGTATAGTTTCTTGTATAATTTTCTTATCATGTTGTAAGCATTATTGTAAAGTTACATCGATTAGGTTTTGTCACTTGATTCATATATTTATCCTGTAGGCACTGTGATATATTTTTGTTTATTTAGTGAGGTGTATCACCTTTGTACAGCTGCTAGCAGGTCTTTATTAGTTCACCAATATACATTTATATCTAAGGTAGAGGGTCACCTTGATCGGGCTGCATATATATATATATATATATATATATATATTTTTTTTTTTTTTTTTTTCTTTAAAGAATTAGAAATAGACTTGAAAAATGTAACATTAATAAGTCAGATGGCTTGCACCCGAGGGTCCTTAGGGAACTCAGTCAAGTAATCGCCAGACCATTGTTCCTAATTTTTACTAACAGTCTACTGAATGGAATGGTACAAGATTGGAGAAAAGCCAATGTAGCACCAATATTCAAAAAAGGGCCAAAATACATCAGACCAGTTAGCCTAACATCAATAGTATGCAAGCTCTCGGAGGGGATGATAAGGCACTATATATAAGATTTTAGTGATAAAAACTGTATCATTAGCAGTAATCAGCATAGATTCATAAAAAAAAACATTCTTGCCAAACCAATCTATTAACCTTCTATGAGGAGGTGAGCTGCCATCTAGATAAAGGGAGTCCCGTAGACATGGTGTGTCTGGACTTTGAAAAAGCATTTGATACAGTTCTCCATAAACCTTTACTGTAGAAAGTAAGGTCGGTTGGCATGAACCATAGGGTGAGTACATGGATTGAAACTGGCTACAAGGGAGAGTTGAGAGGGTAGTGATAAATGGGAAGTACTTGGAATGGTCAGGGGGGGAAAGTGGGGTCCCCCAGGGTTCTGTCCTGGGACTAATCCTATTTAATTTGTTCATAAACGACCTGGAGGATGGGGTAAACAGTTCAATCTCTGTATTTGTGGACGATACTAAGCTAAGCATAACTTCTCCGCAGGATGTGGAAACCTTGCAAAAAGATCTGAACAAATAAATGGGGTGGCCAACTACATGGCAAATGAGGTTTAATGTGGAAAAGTGGAAAATAATGCATTTGGGTGGCAAAAATATGAATGCAATCCACTCACTGGGGGGAGAATCTCTGGGGGAATCAAGGATGGAAATGGACCTGGGGGTCCTAGTAGATGATAGGCTGAGCAATGATATGCAATGGCAAGCTGCTGCTAACAAGTCAAACAGAATATTGGCATGCACTAAGAAGGGGATTAACTCAAAGGATAAAGTGATAATTCTCCCACTCTTCAAGACTCTGGTCCGGCCTCACCTGGAGTATGCTGTCCAGTTATGGACATCAGTCCTCAGGAAGGATGTGCTGGAAATGGAGCGAGTAAGAGAAGGGCAACAAAACAAATAAAGGGAATGGAGGACATTAGTTAAGAAGAAAGGTTGCAAGCACTGAACTTATTCTCTCTGGAGAAAAGAAGCTTGAGAGGGGATATGATTTCAATTTACAAAACCATACTGGTGACCCCACAATAGGGATAAAACTTTTCCGCGAGTGGCCTCTCATTAACCACTTCCCGACCGCCGCACAATGATGTACGTCGACAGAATGGCACGGGCAGGCATATTGGCGTACATGTACGTCCCTGCCTTCCCGCGGGTCGGGGGCCCGATCGGGCCCCCGCCCGGTGCCCGCGGCGGTCGGTATTCGTTGGGGAGCGATCCCGGACGAGGGGACGGCCATTCATTCATGGCCACCCCCTCGCGATCGCTCCCGACGAATGAAAATGCTCCGTGACATCACTTCCTCTCCTGTAATGTAAACACAGGAGAGGAAGTGATGTAATCTCTCCTCCGTGTCGGTATTTTTCGTTCCGACACCGAGGAGAGAGGATCGGTGAGTTGCACCAACACGACACTACACAGTAGAACATGCCAGGCACACTCACACCCCCCCAATTACCCCTGCCCCCCAGTCACAGTGACACCAATGTCATTTTTTTTTTTTTGCATTGGTGTCATTTGTGACTGTAATAACTGTTAGGGCAGTTAGGGTTAGCCCACTTTAGTTCTAATGTACCCCCCTAACCCCCCCAATAAAGGTTTAACCCCGTGATCACCCCCCGTCGCCAGTGTCACTAAGGCTGGGTTCACATTGCAGCGGTTTATGAGAACGAATGTGATTCGCACCGCACTGCAGTGCAAATCACATCCGATCTCTGTGCGATTCGAGTTCAGCCATTCGCCGCACCCGCCACACCCGCCGCACCCGCCGCAAATTCGCACGGGACCCTTTTTTTGGTCCGCAGCAGAATCGGATCGCATGGGTGTTCACACCATGCGATCCGAGTTTGCAGATCGCACTGCGATATGCGAACTGATCTGGGGGTGTCATTAACATTTCACTGACACTCCCAGCAGTTCGCATAGGGCAGTGTGAACTGCTGCCGGGAGGCATGCGATGCGGGAACCCGCCGCGGATTTGTGGCGTTCCCGCATCACTCCAGTGTGAACCCAGCCTAATAAGCGATCGTTTTTCTGATCGCTGTATTAGTGTCACAGGTGACGCTAGTTAGGCAGGTAGGTATTTAGGTTCGCCGCAGCTTTTTATAGCGCCAGGGACCCCCATATACTACCGCATAAAGCCCCCTGATTGCCCCCTAGTTAACCCTTTCACCAGTGATCACCATATAACTGTTACAGGTGACGCTGGTTGGTTAGTTATTTTTTTATAGTTTCAGGGCACCCGCCATTTATTACCTAATAAAGGTTTAACCCCCTGATCACCCGGCGGGTGTCATTTGTGACTGTAATAACTGTTAGGGCAGTTAGGGTTAGCCCCCTTTAGTTCTAAGGTACCCCCCTAACCCCCCCAATAAAGGTTTAACCCCGTGATCACCCCCCGTCGCCAGTGTCACTAAGGCTGGGTTCACATTGCAGCAGTTTATGAGAACGGATGTGATTCGCACCGCACTGCAGTGCAAATCACATCCGATCTCTGTGCGATTCGAGTTCAGCCATACAGATAGTATGGCTGAATTCGTGTCGCACCCGCCGCAAACTCGCACGGGACCCTTTTTTTGGTCCGCAGCAGAATCGGATCGCATGGGTGTTCACACCATGCGATCCGAGTTTGCAGATCGCACTGCGATATGCGAACTGATCTGGGGGTGTCATTAACATTTCACTGACCCTCCCAGCAGTTCGCATAGGGCAGTGTGAACTGCCGCCGGGAGGCATGCGATGCGGGAACCCGCCGCGCATTCGTGGCGTTCCCACATCGCTCCAGTGTGAACCCAGCCTAATAAGCGATCATTTTTCTGATCGCTGTATTAGTGTCACAGGTGACGCTAGTTAGGCAGGTAGGTATTTAGGTTCGCCACAGCTTTTTATAGCGCCAGGGACCCCCATATACTACCGCATAAAGCCCCCTGATTGCCCCCTAGTTAACCCTTTCACCAGTGATCACCATATAACTGTTACAGGTGACGCTGGTTGGTTAGTTATTTTTTTATAGTTTCAGGGCACCCGCCATTTATTACCTAGTCTCACTAGTGTACCCCTAAATTTATGGGTGTCTACTTTCCAAAATGGGGTCATTTGGGGGGGGTTTGTGCCATCTTGGCATTTTATGGCCTTCAAAACTGTAACGCCCTTAGAAAGCCTGAAGGCGGTGCTTGGTTTTCAGGGCCCCGTACGCGGTTAGGCTCCCAAAAAGTCCCACATATGTGGTATCCCCGTACTCAGGAGAAGCAGCAGAATTTATTTTGGGGTGTCATTTCACATATGCCCATGGCATGCGTGAGCAATATATCATTTAGTGACAACTTTGTGAAAAAAAAAAAAAAATAATTAAAGTTTGTAATTTTTCCGCAACTTGTGGCAAAATATAAAATATTCCATGGACTCAACATGCCTCTCAGCAAATAGCTTGGGGTGTCTACTTTCTAAAATGGGGTCATTTGTGGGGGTTTTGTGCCATCTTGGCATTTTATGGCCTTCAAAACTGTAATAGGTAGTGAGAAGTGAAATCAAAAATTTACGCCCTTAGAAAGCCTGAAGGCGGTGCTTGGTTTTCGGGGCCCCGTACGCGGCTAGGCTCCCAAAAAGTCCCACATATGTGGTATCCCCGTACTCAGGAGAAGCAGCAGAATTTATTTTGGGGTGACATATGCCCATAGCATGTGTGAGCAATATATCATTTAGTGACAACTTTGTGTAAAAAAAAAAAAAAAATTTTTTTGTCATTATTCAATCGCTTGAGGCAAAAAAATTAAATATTCAATGGGCTCAACATGCCACTTATCAATTTCCTTAGGGGGTCTACTTTCCAAAATGGGGTCATTTGGGGGGGGTTTTGTACTGCCCTGCCATTTTAGCACCTCAAGAAATGAGATAGGCAGTCGTAAAATAAAAGCTGCGTAAATTCCAGAAAACGTACCTTAGTTTGTAGATGTGACAACTTTTGCGCAAACCAATAAATATACAATTATTGACCTTTTTTTTTACCAAAGACATGTGGCTGAATACATTTTGGCCTAAATGTATGACTAAAATTGAGTTTATTGGATTTTTCTAATAACAAAAAGTAGAAAATATCATTTTTTTTCAAAATTTGCGGTCTTTTTACGTTTATATCGCAAAAAATAAAAATCGCAGAGGCAATCAAATACCATCAAAAGAAAGCTCTATTTGTGGGAAGAAAAGGACGCAAATTTTGTTTGGGTAAAACATTGCATGACCGCGCAATTACCAGTTATAGCAGCGCAGTGCCAAATTGTAAAAAGACCTCTGGTCATTTACCAGCAAAATGGTCCGGTCTGAAAGTGGTTAAAATTAGAAGAAAAGAGTTTTAACCTTAAACTGCGTAGAGGGTTCTTTACTGTAAGAGGGGCAAGGATGTGGAATTCCCTTCCACAGGCAGTTTCAAAAAACTGTTAGATAAGCACCTGAACAACCATAACAAACAGGGATATACAATGTAATACTGACATAAAATCACACACGCATATGTTGGACTTGATGGACTTGTGTCTTTTTGCAACCTCACCTATTATGTAACTATGTGTAGATTCGTCCGGTAGAATTTTTTTAAATCGCCGCATTTGAATTATGACTAGCAGGCCTAAGTAAGTCAATAAAGGTACTTTTAGTTAAGCCAACCCCTCACTATAAAAGGGAGGAACATATTGCAGCCATAGTCTTAGCGAATTGGAAGCTCTTTTAGGGAAAGATTAGGGTGGTTAGGCAACTGTGATTTCGTGTTACTTTTTGTTTTTTTGGTAATCAACCCCTTTCCTGCTTTTTTTGCATTGTTGTTGTTGTTCTTAGCGTTAGGGGCTTTTTGTTTTGTATTTTATTTTGTCACTGATTTGAGATCACCTTTAGATGCTCTCCTAGCCACATTGCCCACATACATCCTATCCCTATGGGTAAAATAAAAGTTAGTTATGCACCAGTTAGACTAATTTTCCCTAATTAAATCTGTCCTACTGCTGGTCACTTTTTACACTGTATATTGTACACTGTACTATTCTCTACAGTATCTTAATTCTTTTGGTCAACCTCCAGCCATTGTGCTTTTTCTCTAGTTAATTTGGAGCAAGGGCGGATCCAGAGTCAAGTCTCGGGAGGGGCACTGCCAGAAACGAAGGTGTTGCTTACAGAACTCGAACGTATCGTACAGTCCTAAACTTGTTTAAAACAGTGATACTTTTATCATTCCAGATTAGATTATTACATTACAAACAGACAAGATAGGTTTAACCACATATAACTTAAATTCTTGCTCTTTTTCTGTTTATATCGCAAAAAATAAAAAAAAACGCAGAGATGATCAAATGCCAGCAAAGAAAGCTCTATTTGTAGGAAAAAAAGGATATCAATTTAATTTCGGTACAGCATTGATTGCACTGCACAACCGCGCAATTATCAGCCAAAGTAACGCAGCGCAGGATCACAAGAAATAATCATACATAATGGCACACATGTATTTTGCGATTTGTCACATAACATTCATTTATACTCACGTTTAGGCAATTCTTTTGGTAGTCTGGTGAGGGGATGGGTACCGTTCCCATGCAGGAGCAATGGAGTGGAGATGGATGGGATGGATGGATCCAGCAGTAATCTTCTCAATATCCTCTGTAGAATTCACTCTGTACTGCACTGCACAAACCGGTGGAGAAGATGGAGGAGGTGGGTGGAGCTAAAACTAACTCAGGGGTGGCAGAGCGGAGGCCTGTAGCGTGGACAAGATGGAGGGGGAGCTGGGGGGGTGGGACCACAACGTCAGGGGCGGACTCCAGAACTAAGATTGCTGCAACTTGCAAGTGCCACTCTGCAGAAAGGAAGACTTCGTTTTTTAGCTGAAGTTAAACAGCTCAAATGCAGTGACTGTGATTGATTATCACAGTCACTGGCATAACATTGCCTCAGTCAGTCTGCTCTTGCTCTGAGGCTGAGCTCTCCCTGGCTGCGCTGCTGCGGATGCCTGATCTGTTCTCCAGGCTCCAGCAGGCAGCTCTGCTCCGCTGTGTTTGTCTCCCTCCCCCAGGTGACCGGCGTGACCGTGACGTCACTCGTTGCTAGACGCCAAGCGGCCCAGGCGTTAGCAACGAGTGCAGGAGAGAGGCTCCACCCACCGCTGTTCCTCCTCCTCCTATCTGAATCTGTTACTGGCGCTGGCCAATGAGGATGCGAGGCTGCAGTGCTGGCTGGGCGTAACTAGTACAAGTCTCTCTCTCTCTGCGCCGCTGCCCGCTGATGATCTGATCGGGTTATGTGACAGAGAGAGACACAGGCAGCGGCACACAAACGAACAGAGCTGCAACGACTCAATCTCACTGCTACTATCTCGAGGGGGGCAATTGACCTGTTGCCCCCCCCTGGATCCGCCCCTGATTTGGAGCTAGCCTTGCTCATTAAAACTGGCCTCCTAGTGACAAATATAAAGCCTAGTACACACTAGAAGCTTTTGTTTCGTTCAACCCAGCGGGCTGATGAAAAAAACCCTGAAGATCTCAGGAGGAGCTACCGTACTAACTATCTAATGTTAATAGAGCGATCTCCCCCACTGAGCTATTTTGTTCTCACGGTGGTCTTGCCCCCCGCCCACCAGGAGGTCAGCACTCTCAGAGTTGAGAGCACTGATCGGGTGCAGATCGGCAGACCTTTTTCAGTCATGCTGTACACATCTAGTCTTGATATTTTAGGATTGAAGTGGTTATACCAGGATGATGCCTACAGCTACAGGCATCATCTCAGTATCCAAATTTTCAGCAAGCAATTCTATTTTTTGTAGAAGTGATTCACATGGGCTATACAGCCGCTTCATCACTTCTACAGGCATCAAAAGGGATTGTCCCATCGGGGAGCCTGGGACCACTCCAACCAGTGGCATCTAGTGCACTGAACAGAGAGAGAGGACCTGACATTGTTTCTCCCTCTCTGTTAGATACGAGCCCGGAAGTGACAAAATCCTAGTTTCAGTCCGATGTAAACAAGCCACTACTGGCTGGTGAAAGCATCTGATCAAACCGATCTTTGTTTGATCAAATGCTTTGGAGGCCAGAGAAGAGAGATATAACCCATATCTCACCATAAAGAGGACCTGTCATGGCCCATTCGATTACAAGGGATGTTGTTCATCTCTTATGATAGCAATAAAGTTGATTAAAAACAATTAAAGGTACAATGTTAAAAAAAGTAAATTTAAATAAAATAAATAAAAAAAGTAAAGAAAATATAAAGCCCCCCCCCCATGCTCACACGCAAATGTGATTGCAACCGTAGGTCCCACACACATACAGCATAGTATTGGGATGCATGCCTTTACATGCACATGAACTTTAATGGCATCCCAGTCTTAGTCCTTAGGGTTCAATATTGAGTTGGCCCACTTTTGTAGCTATGCCAGCTTCAAGTCTTCTGGGAAGGCTATCCACAAGGTTTAGGAGTGTGTCTATGGGAGTGTTTTACCATTCTTCCAGAAGCCCATTTGTGAGGTCAGAACTGATGTTGGATGAGAAGGCCTAGCTCGCAGTCTTCACTATAATTCATATCAAAGGTGTTATATCGGGTTGAGGCCAGGACTCTGTGCAGGCCAGTCAAGTTCCTTCACCCTAAACTCACTCATCCATGTCTTTATGGACCTTGCTTTGTGCACTGGCATGCAGTCATGTTGGAAAAGGAAAGGCTAATCCCAAACTGTTTCCTCAAAGTTGGGAGCATGAAAGTGTTTAAAATGTCTTAGTGGTTTGCTGACATCTTAAGGGTTCCCTTCACTGGAACTAAGGGGCCAAGCCCAACCCCTGAAAAACAACCCCACACCATAACCCCCCCCCCGCCCCCCGCCAAATGATTTGGATCAGTGCATAAAGCAAGGTCCATAAAGACATGGATGACCAAGTTTGGGGTGGAGGAGCTTGAGTCCTGACCTCAACCTGACAGAACACATTTGGAATAAATTAGTGCAGAGACTGCGGGCCAGGCCTTCTCATTCACATCAGTGCCTGACCACACAAATGCCCTTCTGGAAGAATGGTCAAACATTCCCATAGACATACTCCTAAAACTTGTGGACAGCCTTCCCAGAAGAGTTGAACCCATTATAGCTGTAAAGGGTGGGCCAACCCAACATTGAACCCTACGAACTAAGACGGAGATAACATTAAAGTTTATGTGTGTGTAAAGGCAGGTGTACCAATACTTTTGATAATATAGTGTATGTAAACAGCAATGTGAGGTATTACCTCAAACATCAGAGCAAGAGCAATAATTTTAGTACCGGACTTCTTGTGTAACTGGTAAGCTGTAAAGGCTTTTGAAACATCGCCTACAGATAACTTAATGTACCATATTTTGTCACCAGTATGTCCCCATGAGCATGCACTATTTTAAGTGTGGGATGGTTGGTATCTATTTAATCAGTGTGATGTCATTTCTACTTCATCAAAAATCTGGTATTATATTGTGTTTGTGTGCAGTAAAATTCATTAAGGTGTATTTTTCCTAAAAAAATCTGGGTTTGAAAACGGAAAATTGTATACTCACCTTTCCGTAATTTTCCTTTCCTGACGCATCTTCATGGCACCACACACTGGGTTGTGACTCCGCCCCCACAACCTGACAGGATTGGTTAACTATAAATTTGAAGGGGAGACCTCCTGCTGCATTCTCTGTAAATATCATCAAAAAATAAACAAACGGGAGGGAATTGTGTGGTGCCATGAAGATGCGTCAGGAAAGGAAAATTACGGAAAGGTGAGTACACAATTTTCCGTTTTCCTGACGCCTTCATGGCAGCACACACTGGGAAATAACTCGCCAGACGGGTGGGTAAATGCAAAATATATTTAATTCCTATAATGCCGAAGAGTTGGCTCTAATAACAGATCTACCAAAATCTGCCAAGGACAAATGGGCAGAGTTCACTCTATAGTGAGAAATGAAAGTATGTTCTGAAAACCATGTTGCTGCCCTACAAATCGTCTCTGGAGAAACTCTGCAATATGCCGCCCAAGAAGTAGCCACTGCCCTAGTAGAATGAGCCCTGATGTCTTTTGGAATCGCCAAATGTTGCGTGGAATATGCCTTTTTAATGGCTCTCACCAACCAGGACGCAATAGTGAGGATGAGGAATAATCAAGAGAGAGTCCGTTTTCCTAAAGGAGATAGTAACTGACAAGTAGTTGGTGATGGTGGATTTAATGTCCAGCGGATGAGGATCTCCCTGATCATCAGTGAAGGATGGAAGGACAATATCTTGGTTATAGTGAAAGGAAGAAGCCACTTTGGGTATGAAACGATCTGAGGGTCTAAGAACTACCCTGTCTGGAAAGAAAACCAGATAAGGCTCTGAAATAACCAGGGCTTGAATTTCCGACACTCTTTTGGCTGATGTTATGGCAATTAGAAAAGCAAGCTTCAAAGTCAAGTCCCATAGTGAAATAGATTCCACAGGAATAAACGGTGGACTAGAAAAAGCATGGAGAACTACCGACAGATCCCATGATGGAAACATAGGCTTCCTAGGAGGCTTTATCTTCAGACTAGCCTTAAGAAATTGGATGACCAGGGGATGAAAAGCCCATTTTGTGCCTGTTTTAGCAGAGAGAGCCGAAACCTGCACCTTGAGGGTGCTTGAACTGAGGCCTTTGTTAA
The DNA here is from genome assembly GCF_037356315.1 of Lithobates pipiens. Taxonomy (NCBI): domain Eukaryota; kingdom Metazoa; phylum Chordata; class Amphibia; order Anura; family Ranidae; genus Lithobates; species Lithobates pipiens. Next base: position 539,895,955 of record NW_027507758.1, read on the forward strand.
TTCCCGACTGAAGGAACTCCAGAATTTGAGGCGGTCCCGGAGCAAGAGGATTCCAATTTCTTTCTCGGGCCATAAGGCAGAACTTCTCCCAAATCCTAGCATAGATGGAATTCGTGGAAACTTTTCTAGCCTGCATTAAGGTAGAAATGACCTCCTGGGAACAGCCTTGCGCCTTCAGCCTAGACCTTTCAACTTCCAGGCCATCAGATGTAACCTCTCGGGAGCAGGATGAAGGAACTGTCCCTGTGAGAGAAGGTTTGGTTCTAGTGGCAGAGCAATTGGTGGCTGGACACTGAGCTGTAGAAGGGTTGTAAACCACGGCCTCCTCGGCCAGAATGGGATTACTGCGATTACCGTTACTGAGGACCTCCGAAGTCTGGACAGGAACCTCGCAATTAGAGGAGTAGGCGGGAATATGTACCCCAACTTAAAACTCCATGGATGTATCAGGCAGTCTATTCCCTCGGCTGATGGAAACGGATTCCTCGACAGGAACCTGTGACATTTGGTGTTTAAAGGAGTGGCTGCTAGATCTATCTCCGGTGTCCCCCAGGTTTCCGTCAGGAGAGAAAAAATTTGAGGACTCAAAGACCACTCGTTGTTGGACAACGGCTTCCGACTCAGATAGTCGGCCAATGCATTCTGCGTTGCTGGGACATATACTGCTCTCAAGTCCGCTAGGTGAACTTGGGCCCATTCTAAAATGGGACGAACTTCCTCCATCAAGGTAACACTTCTTGTACCTCCTTGTCTCTGCACATAAGATACTGCCACCTTGTTGTCCATCCTGATAAGCACACTCTTCCCCGATAGCAGAGACGTGAATGCCGTTAGGGCATGGAAGGCCGCCCTGAGCTCCAAAATATTGGAAACTACTCCTAGGGCTTGGAACTGCCACTGGCCTTGGACTGCTAGATCCTTGTAGTGTCCTCCCCAGCCGCTCTGGCAAGCATCCGAAGTCACCACTTCTGGGTCTGGAGGGACTATTGGCTTGTATTTCTCTAAATTGTTCTGGTGTGTCCACCACCATACTGATCGTTTCACCGACTTGGAGATGACAATGGTCTGATGCATGGACACTCCATTCCACTGCTTGAGAAAGGAGTTTTGCAGGGTCCTCATGTGCCATTGGGACCATTGCACCATGGGTATGGTGACTGACATGGATCCCAGCATGCTTAGACAGACCCTGGCTGACAGATGACTTGCTGACAGCAGTCTCCGCATCTTTTGAATTAGGAGCTGAATCTTTGCCTGTGGTAGCTGAACTCTGTTCAGTTCGGTGTCCAGATGTGCTCCTAGAAACCCCATCTTCTGAGTGGGTTGTAAACTGCTTTTTTTCAAATTGACGATCCATCCGAAGTTGTGGAGAGTTGAAAGAAGAATTTCCCGATGCTGAAGCAATAACTCTCGACTTTTTGCTAACAGTAGGATGTCGTCTAAATAATGGTGAATTCGAAGACCTTTTCCCCTCAGGAACGCTACTAATGGTAGGAGATTTTTGGTAAAAGTCCTGGGAGCTGACGAAATGCCGAATGGAAGGCACCAAAACTGGAAATGGGAATGATTGATGGCGAACCTGAAGAAATTTCTGAAAGGCCGGATGTATAGGGATATGAAGATAGGCGTCCGACAAATCTACTGACAGCATCCAATCGCCCAGACTTATTGCTAAGAGTATGGACTGGAGACTCTCCATCTTGAAGGCTTCTATTTTGATGTTCCTGTTGAGCCTCTTGAGATCCAGTACTGGACGAAAATCTCCTGTCCTCTTTTTCACCAAAAATAACGGAGAGTAGAAGCCTCTCCCTCTTTGAGTCGATGGAACCTCCACAATAGCCCCCTTCTGTTTTAAATCTGCTACATATTCTATCAGGAGATTTTTCCTGAATAGTGTGGAAGGCAGTCTGGTAGGCTGAAAGTGGTTTCCTGGAAACCCGTTCACGAACCCCCATTTGTGCCCATACTTGATTGTGGACAGTGCCCAATTGTCCTGTATATGTCTTGTCCAGATCTGAAGAAACCCTCTTAGCCTGGCGCCCACCTGGGCTGGGTGAGCGGGCAAACTTTCAAAAGGACTTTGGATGCTCCCCTGCGGGTGTAGCCTTGGTCTTCTGCATTCTCAGAAAGGAAGGCTTAGTATTCTTCCAATCCCTCCTGAATTCTCTGCCGGGACGGTAGGATCTGGACTCCCTATACTTATCCGGAAGATTTCGCCTAAAAGAAGGCCCTTTCTGAGCCTTGGGTCTTCTATCGGAGGGAATTAGTCCAGATTTCCCTCCTGTGACTTTGGAAATAGCCGAGTCCAGTTTGGCTCCAAAGAGATTAGAACCATCATAAGGGATCTTGCACCAATTAATTTTGGAGGCTGTATCGGCCATCCATGTCTTCAGCCATAAGGCCCTCCTTGCTGTCACTGATGCCAACATTGTTCTGGCCGAGGATCTTATGATGTCCACTGAGGCCTCTGCTACAAAGTCACCTGCCAATCTAATCTCTTGCAAAGAAGAGACTAATTTCTCCATTTCTGTACCTTCTAGAAGATCCTTCTCCAATTTAGTAGCCCATCCAGAAATTGCTCTTGCCACCGCTGCCGTGGTAATAGCCGGCCTGCAGGAGCCCCCTGCCATGGAATACGCTTTCTTTAACTCCAAGTCCATTTTACGGTCCAGTACGTCTTTAAAAGAGACCGCATCTTCGATGGGTAAAGTGACATGACGGGCCAGACGCATCAGGGAGGAATCCACTATGGGAGCATTAACTAAAGGTTTAACCTTTGATTCGTCCAGAGGATACATTTTCGCTAACCTGTTAGCGATGCTTGGTCGTTTGTCTGATTCCCACTCGTCTTTAATAAGATCTCCGAGTTCCTCAATAAATGGGAAGGACTCTGGTCGTCTTTTTAAATTGGGAAAATATTTGCGGGTTTTCTGAGGTTCAGAAATAATATCCTCCCAGCCGATAGCCTCTTTGACTGATCTTGCAAATGGCTCCACCAAAGAAAAATCAAATCCTGCAGACATCTCCTGGCCGTCATTATCTGATGATGATTCCGAAGCCTGGGAGTGATATGGGTGTGCAGTGGATGTGCTAGGGCCTGCCACCTCCATAGCGGGTGCTGTTGCCAAAATAGATTCACGTACTGATTCCCTAATAAGGTCAGTCGCAATTCTGGCGTCTGCTTCCTTCTCCTTAGTTGCTTCATTGAAGCAAGAGCGGCAGGCAAGCTTCTCCGGAAGGGCCGGTGCGCCACATATCCAGCAGGCGTTAGCTGCGGGTCTGGCGTGATGGCTGTGATGAGAGGAAGGAGACCTGTGGTCCGAGCGGCTATGCCGAGGGCGACCGTGGTGGGAGCGACCATGTCTCTGACGAGATGAGGACCTGGAGCGACTTCTGTGCGATCTCCTACTGGAAGTGCGACTTGAGCCTCTTCCATGCCTGGAACTTGCTCCTCTTGATCTGGTAGGGCTGCCAAAAAAAGCAGCATCTTTAGCAGTCGGGCACTCTTTTTCCTCCCCTTCTTCAATACTTACCTACGACGTGTAGAGCCCCTTACCTTTCTAGTTGTCGATGGTCTGCGTGGGCAGTGGACTCCATGAAAAAGGGTAGACAGAGTAGACTGAAGGGAAGAAAAAAAATTTTCCTTGCGATACCGATAACAGATAAATAATTAAAAAAAACACAAATTTTTTTTTTTTTTTTTTTTAAATGAAAAAAGATTTTTTTTTTTTTTAAACCTGCCCCTTTAAGAACTAGTATTGAACAAGAAGCCTTGCAGAATACACACAAAAAGACTATGCAGATATAGTAGAGAAAAAGAATATTCTTACCTTATCCAGCCGAACAATAGAGATAAAGGGCAGTGTTTGGTAAACAGCAGCATGCAGAAGCATACAGCTGTAATTTTAAAAACGGCGCCATAGCGGCGCCGAATGACGCTCCGCGCATGCGCAGAACGACTCGAGGATACCGGCGCCATCTTGGAAGAGGGAAAAACCCTCTCTTCAGGGAGAAAACAAGGATCCAGCTGCAAATAGACATGCGCAGAGCGATGAGGACACTAGCGGCGGCCATGACAGCTGTCTGGAGGAGAGCAAGACCCAGCCACTCCTCCAGGAAAAAAAGGTACCATTTAATAAGGAAGGGATTGGATACATAAAAGAGAATCCACTGCACAATAAAAGCTTATTTAAAGCTTATAAAAAATTCTGTGAGATGTCCCCTGAGACCACCAGAACGGGGATTCCCTCCATAAAGCTCATTTAGAGACTGTACAGGAGGGACTTCCAAACAGGAGAGGCTTGAACCTGCTGGGGTGAGACGGTAAGAGGCTTATTCATCTGTAGGTATCTTTGAAACTCGAACGATCCAACCTGTCAGGTGAGGATAAAAAAGAGAATGCAGCAGGAGGTCTCCCCTTCAAATTTATAGTTAACCAATCCTGTCTGGTTGTGGGGGCGGAGTCACAACCCAGTGTGTGGTGCCATGAAGATGCGTCAGGAAAAACCATTGCGCGATTTCTGAGTGACATAAAAAAAATTGCAACACCCAGCATTTTATTCTCTAGGGCATCTGCATAAAAAATATAGAATGTTTGGGGTTCTAAGTAATTTTCCAGCAAAAAAATATGATATCTATATATAGGAGAGAAAAATCAGAATTGGCCCGGGTGGCATGTGGTTAAAATTGTCCTACTGCTGGCCATTCTTACACTACTGTGTCATCTGCAGTCACTGAACAATAAACTCTGGGGGAAAGAAAAAATGCTCCCTTGCAGTGGGGCTGCCCCTGCATTGCTAGGTATAAATGTTTGTTTAGGTCAAGGGGGTCAAAAACAATATTTTTTTATTTACTTGATCTTTTGCTCCCTCACGCTCCATCCAAGCTGTAAGACTATTCTCAGGAGGTTGGATGCCTTCTGATAGCATTGAGACCAATCCAGAGCCTTTAGCCCTGCACAGGATGTGAGGGTGCTGTGGGTCAGTACACTACTGGGCCATAGGGGAGTAGGAGAGAGTACTGGCTGCAAACCAGAAGGGAAAAAATCCATCCCCAGGCTGCCTAGAGCCCAGAAACCCTAAATTTAGGATAGGGACACCACTGCTTAGGACAGGGTCCCTACAATTGCATCAGCAAAAACAAGGAAAGCCACATCGAACAACTGGCCAATTTTATCTACCAGTCAAAGCAAGTCTATTACCATTTGATGAAAAAACATTTGTTGTTGCTATGTTGATATACCTACCTGAAAAAGCATTTTTTTTGCAAAACGAAAAGAATCAAATTGAGGTGCTGCTGTATAAAAGGCATGCTAGTTGTAAAAGAAAAATCAATTCAACAGTTAACCACTTACCGACCACACTATAGGTGATTGATGGGTACAGCGTGGTCGGCCATCTCTGGGAGGGCGTCATATGATGTTCTCCTGTGAGCACGCCATGCGCCTGTTGTGGGGCACATACTGCGTGCTCTGTGATTGCTGTGTCCTCCAGGCACTGCTGATCATCGATTGAGGTAAACAGCCAATCAGCGGCTCTTTACCATGTGATCAGGTGTGTCAAATCACAGTTAATCACAATGTAAACATAAGCCGGTTGTCGGCATTCCTTCTATCATGCTAACAGCATGAGGAGAGGAGAGTCGGTAACCGGCTTGTGTAAAAGGGTCATGCTCACTGATAATCAAGGCACTGATTATCAGTGTCCTGATTATCAGTACAGTACCAACGGTGCACACTGGTGTTGCCAATCGGTGCCCATCAGTGCCTCCTCATCAGTGTCACATATCAGTGACACCTACCAGTGCCCATCAGTGCCCATCGGTGCAGCCTCATCAGTGCTTACTCATCAGTGCCAACCAGTGCTACCTCATTAGTGCCCATCAGTGCCACCAATCAGTGCCCATCAATGCCTATCAGTGCCGCCTATCAATGCCCATCAGTACAGTCTATCAGTGCCTCATCAGAGCACATCAGTGAAGAAGAAATGTACCTGTTTGCTGTTTTTTATTTTCCTTGCATGTCCCCCTCCGATCTATAGCGACTGCATCTTCCAAGTGCACTTTCAGTGCAATTTCAAGTGCACTTTGCACTTGTAGTATGCACTTGTAGTGCAAAGTGGAGTTGCCTTTCGTAAATAACCCCCAATGTCCATTATATATCATAGGTCATTGCTGTTTCCAGGCAACAGTCATTGCATTTTTATTGATTAAATTAAATTGGATTGTGTCTTTCTGATATAAAACATTTTCTTTGGAAATTAGACTGTTAAATCTGTTTACTGCTTATATGCCCCAGGGAAATAGAAGGTGCCATGTTTAAGTCAATAGCTGTGTTAGAAGCAGAAATAATTACATGAACATTAATCTAGTCGAGCTGATCATAAAGGAAATGCTATGCACGGTGCATTATTTGGCTGACCTCAACGTCGTTCTTAGAATGTGTTCCCCGAAAGGCATTATATCCATGCAATTTGCAATGTGGGAACAATTTTTTGTTGTAATTAGGTAAATCTCAAAAGACCATTGCCATTGATGTGTTCACTATGTCAATATTATTCCACGGGACACACCAAAGCATTACTGGAGGTTCAAGTACAGGGCAGTGCAAAGTATCTATCGTATCTCGCCCCAGTGGGGTGTATAGGCATCCCAGTTGTTCTCTGTAAATATTGCGTTAATTGCTTTTTTTGTAGGGAAATTGTGTTTTTATTTCATACTGGGTTCAATAACTTTGCAGATTGCTTTTACACATAATAAGACGCATTCTTCTGTGTGTAAAAATATGGCATAACATATAATGGCTGCTTCCTGCATTGCCAAGTTCAGAGCAATCTGTCAAACTTTGCATGTACCCAAGATGATTATTAATGAGTGCAACAATGCAAAAACATTGATTTAAGATGAAATGATGTATAAGGCAGCAGAGAGTAATAATAGGTTTTATCATCTTCAAAAATGATCAGAGGAAGTGCTGACTAACCAACTAGAATTTTAACGGCCAGAAAATCTATATCATTCACCATATAGAGCAGCCTCTCTCAAGCTTTTTACCCCTGAGGAACCCTTGAAATAATTTTCAGGTTCTCTGGGATCCCCAACTAAAAAGAATCCTACGAAGAGCCCATGGTACAGTATCTCAAAAAAGTGAGTACACCCCTCTCATTTTTGTAAATATTTTATTATATCTTTTCATGTGACAACCCTGAAGAAATGACACTTTGCTACAGTGTAAAGTAGTAGTATACAGCTTGTATAACAGTGTAAATTTCCTGTGCTCTCAAAATAACTCAACACACAGCCATTAATGTCTAAACCGCTGGCAACAAAAGTGAATACATCCCTAAGTGAAAATGTACAAATTGGGCCCATTTAGCCATTTTCCCTCCCCGGTGTCATGTGACTCGTTAGTGTTACAGGGTCTCAGGTGTGAATGGGGAGCAGGTGTGTTAAATTTGGTGTTATCACTCTCACTCTCTCATACATGTCACTGGAAGTTCAACATGGCACCTCATGGCAAATCACTCTCTGAGGATGTGAAAAAAAAATAATTGTTGGTCTATATAAAGATAGCCTAGGCTATAAGAAGATTGCCAAGACCCTGAAACTGAGCTGCAGCACAATGGCCAAGACCATACAGCGGTTTAACAGGACAGGTTCCACACAGAACAGGTCTCGCCATGGTCGACCAAAGAAGATGTGTGCACGTGCTCAGCATCATATCCAGAGGTTGTCTTTGAGAAATAGATGTATGAGTGCTGCCAGCATTGCTGCAAAGGTTGAAGGGTTCAACCCGTCAGTGCTGAGACCATACGCTGCACTCTGCATCAAATTGGTCTGCATGGCTGTCATCCCAAAAGGAAGTCTCTTCCAAAGATGATGCATAAGAAAGCCTGCAAACAGTTTGCTGAAGACAAGAAGACTAAGAACATGGATTACTGGAACCATGTCCTGTGGTCTGATGAGACCATGATAAACTTATTTGGTTCAGATGGTGTCAATCGTGTGTGGCGGCAACCAGGTGAGGAGTACAAAGGCAAGTGTGTCTTGCCTACAGTCAAGTATGGTGGTGGGAGTGTCATGGTCTGGGGCTGCATGAGCCCATTGTACAGTATCTCAAAAAAGTGAGTACACCCCTCACATTTTTGTAAATATTTTATTATATCTTTTCATGTGACAACACTGGAGAAATTATACTTTGCTACAATATAAAGTAATGAGTGTACAGCTTGTACAGTGTATATTTCCTGTGCTTTCAAAATAACTCAACACACAGCCATTAATATAAACCTCTGGCAACAAAAGTACGTACGCCCCTAAGTGAAAATGTACAAATTGGGCCCATTTAGCCATTTTCCCTCACCGGTGTCATGTGACTCGTTAGTGTTGCAGGGTCTCAGGTGTAAATGGGGAGCAGGTGTGTTAAATTTGGTGTTATCGCTCTCACTCTCTCATACTGGTCAAAGGAAGTTCAATATGGCACCTCATGGCAAAGAACTCTCTGAGGATCTGAAAAAAAAAAGAATTGTTGCTCTACATAAAGATAGCCTAGGCCAGTGATGGCAAACCTTGGCACCCCAGATGTTTTGGAACTACATTTCCCATGATGCTCATGCACTCTGCAGTGTAGTAATGGCAAATGGGAAATGTAGTTCCAAAACATCTGGGGTGCCAAGGTTTGCCATCACTGGCCTAGGCTATAAGAAGATTGCCAAGAACCTGAAACTGAGCTGCAGCACGGTGGCCAAGATCATACAGTGGTTTAACAGGACAGGTTCCATTCAGAACAAGCCTTGCCATAGTCGACCAAAGAAGTTGCGTGCACATGCTCAGCATCATATCTAGAGGTTGTCTTTGGGAAATAGACTTATGAGTGCTGCCAGCATTTCTGCAGAGGTTGAAGGGTTCAACCTGTCAGTGCTCAGACCATACGCTGCATCAAATTGGTCTGCATGGCTGTCCTCCCAAAAGGAAGCATCTTCTAAAGATGATGCACAAGAAAGCCTGCAACCAGATTGCTGAAGACAAGCAGACTAAAGCCGCGTACACACGATCAAACAATCCGGTGCAAAAGTCCGGCGGACTTGAGTCCGCCGGACAATCCGCCCATGTGTGGGCTCCGGCGGACTTTTTTTACCCAAAAGTCCGGCGGACTAAGAAAGTAGTTTTGCACATCAATCTGTCCGCCGGACTCGCATTTTGGCGGACAATACGGCCGTGTGTGTGCTAGTCCGCCGTACTTTTGAAATGAACGGACTTTTCCCGCCCGGAGAAAAGTCCTCTCAATTTGAGCGCGGCTCCAGGTAGCCGGGACCAGCGAAGGAGGCGTCGCTTGCCCTGTCACCTGGTATGGAGTTAAAGGGCAATCCCTACGTCGAAAAAACAGCATGGGGGTCCCCCCTCAGGTCCATATCAGACCCTTATCCGAGCATGCTACCCGGCCGGCCAGGAAAGGGGGTGGGGACGAGCGAGCACCCCCCCTCCTGAGCCGTACCAGGCCGCGTGCCCTCAACATGGGGGGTGCTTTGGAGTGGGGGGCTGTGCGGCCCCCCCTTTCCCCAAAGCACCCCCCCATGTTGAGGGCACGCGGCCTGGTATGGCTCAGGGGGGGACGCTCGCTCGTCCCCACCCTCTTTCCTGGGGTGGGAACGACATCACACAACATCATGTATAAGGTCCTTTATTAAAAAAAAAGAAAAAAAAAGTTATAATTACGCCCAACGATGTAAAAAACAATGCCCCACGATGTCCAGTGTGACCTGCTCCCCCCTGATCTACTTGCAACAAATAAAAGTACAGCTTCAGTGGTTGCTAGGACACAGGTGGTTTCCAGTGTCCTAACAAACGCTATTCCAGTGTCTGCTGATTTTTTTCAGATTGTAAACAAGCTGGCAAGTGTTCCTGGGTGATGTCAGTGACCAAATATGACCTGGCTGCTCAGCATAATTAATTGCTAGGATGGAAGCAGCTGCTAGCATCCTAGCAACCAATAATGCTGTGTGATCTGGCCATATTTGGTCAGTTTCACTAAAGCGTAAACTGCTAGAGTTCACGATGAACCCTGCATCGCTTAAAACTCAACTCAAAACTCATACCTATTCAGTACCCATAAAACATGCTTTAATTGCTTTGCCACAAGCAGGCATCTTACAGACATAATCTCTAACCTCAGCAGTAGGAACCCAGAGAGGAAAACCAAAATTGCTCTGGATATTGGGTGTAACCTAAAGTAAACTGGTTAAACATAGTCTAAGCCTACTCACAGCACACTTTACACACATTTGCTGCTGCACTTGTACCCACAAATGGCTCCTCAATGGTTAACAGGAGAAAAAAATACCCAGAGTCAGTGGTCGGTGTCTGTGCCCCACTACATTGGTGGTCAGGGCCTGTTCTCCACTTACAGTGGTGGTCAGTTTCTGTGCCCCACTAGATTAGTAGACAGTGTCTCTGCCACCCTTATATTAGTGGTCAGTGTCTGTGCCTCCTTACATTGGTGGCCAGAGTCTGTGCCCTCCTCACATTAGTGTTCAATGTTTGTTCTCTTTTATGTTCATGCACACTGTGCCCCTTATGCTGGTGGTCAGCATCTGTGCTCTTTTTACATTAGTGTTCAGTGTCTATGCCCCTTACATTGGTGGACAGTATCTGTTAACCCCTTACATTGACGATCAGTGTCTGTGTCCTCCTTTCATTGGTGGTCGGTGTCTGTGCTTCCCTGTGTACCTGTGACGTACCTGGTGGTTGAGCCCACGGATGCTGGGAGCGGCTACTCGTATTCCTCCGGCTCAGGAACTCCTGGTAGAGGAGACAGAGGTTCAAGAGTGCGGAAGGGGCACAAGTGCCAAGCAGGACACAGGTGTCAGGACTGATCCGGCTCCGGGTACTGGAAAGGAGCAGATGCAGCAGGAACAGCGACCAGCAGGAGGTGAGAGCAGTGGAAGATGCACACGCTGAAGCAGCGGGGAAGGTGTCCTGTAGTACAGTTTCTTACAGCAGACCCACAAGCAGGTAGGGCAGGATACTGGAAGGCTGGCACCGTAGAGGGACAGCAGACTGGACGAAGTCGTGGACAAGCCGGGTCAGGAACAGGCAGGCAGATAGGTACCGAATCAGCAGGCAGAAGAATCGTCAGACAAGCCGGGGTCGTGGGCAGGCAGCAAACAAGTGGTCGTCAGGGTAAGCCGGGTCACAGGAATAACAAGTATAAAGCAGGTTCAAAGGGATCACGACAGGAACGATGTAGACTGGACAGCAAGGAGGGAAGGCAACATGTCCCTTTAAGTAACCCCTTTGGCGCCAAGAGCCGTCACGGCGCGCACCCGCGCGTGCACGCACACGCAAGCGCTCCCGCGCGCCCACGCACCAGCGTGCGCACACCAATCTCTCCGCACACTCAACACCAGCGCGCACCCGCGTGCGTCCATCTGCGTTAACGCTCACCCGCGTGCGCCCATCAGGGCATCTGCGCACCCGTGTGCGCCCACCTACATTAGCGTGCACCCACGTGCGCCCACCTGCATTAGCGCGCACCAGCGTGCGCCGACAGACACTCTCAACAGGGGCTTTGCGGCCCGAACCTTCGGGGGCAGTCGGATGAGTGGGCTGACCTTCTTGACATTGCCCCCCCAAGGGGCAGCCCCCGGATGCCCAACTGGGCCAGCTTAGCTGGGTGCGCTCTCTTGAAGGCCAGAATCAGCTTTTCAGCATGAATGTTACTTTCCGGCTCCCACGAATTATCTTCAGGACCATATCCTTTCCATTTCACCAGGTACTGAACCTGTCCCCATCTCCTCCTGCAGTCCAGAATCGATTCTACTTCAAATTTGACTTCTCCGTCGATCAGGACAGGTTCAGGTGGACCAACATCTCTGCCAATGAAGGGATCTGGGACAGCGGGTTTGAGAAGAGCCACATGGAAGACCGGGTGGATTCGGAAAGACTCTGGTAGTTGCAACTCGTACGCCACACTGTTGATCTTCCTCTTAACCGGAAAAGGACCAATGAACTTAGGACCCAGTTTCCTGGAGGGACATGCCAGTTTTAAATTCAGGGTTGACAGCCAAACTTGATCCCCAGGCTCCAGGCTAAGTTCCCCTCTCCTCTTTCTATCAAAGATCGGTTTATAATACTCCTGAGCTCTGGACATTGTTTCCTGAAGAAGCTTGTTGTTGTTGCTGAAGAAGGTCAAAGTGAGCGGCAGGTACCGAGCATTCCGGAAGATTATTTGTTAGAAACGGGGTGAAATCCGTAATTTGCAAAGAAAGGGGTTTGCTTGGTGGCAGAGTGGACAGAATTGTTGTAGGCAAACTCAGCAAGAGGTAAGAGGGAGACCCAATCATCTTGAGAGAAAGAGGAGAAGCAACGTAAGTACTGTTCCAGAGTTTGATTTGTTCTTTCCGTCTGGCCATTAGTCTGTGGATGATAAGCAGAGGAAAAGGAAAGGTTGATCTCCAGGGAACCACATAACGCCCTCCAGAACCTTGAAGTAAGCTGTACCCCCGATCAGAGACAATGTCCACAGGAATCCCATGAAGCTTCACAGTTTCTCTAACAAACACCTTAGCAGTCTCAGCAGCGGAGGGGGTACCTTTCATGGGAAGGAAGAGCGCCATTTTTGAGAGCCTGTCCATAACTACGAAGATGGTAGAATGGTCTTCAGAAAGAGGCAGCTCAACAATAAAATCCATGGAAATCATCCTCCATGGTCTTTCAAGGGCAGGCAGAGGTTTCAGCAGACCCCAGACCTTGGATCTGCTGCCCTTGTTCCTCGAGCAGACCGTGCAGGATTCCACATAGTTCTTGCAGTCCTTCGCCAGTTGTGGCCACCAAAAGGTCCGCTGAAGGAGTTCAAGTGATTTGAGCACCCCGAAATGACCGGCCAACTTATGGTCATGGCAGGCACTGAGAACAGCTACCCGTACCCCCTGGGGTACAAAGATCTTGTCCAGATGCCACAAAAGATTGTCTCTTGCCTGCAGAGTGACACCAGGAGGAGGAGAGACATGGAGTGAGGCCCGTTTGATTTGATCCAGCAGGTTTTCCTGAAGTAAAAGGAAGTTCCCGGAAGATAGGATGGTATCCGGGGAGAAGAGGCCTCAGATCCGCAAAACATCCTCGAGAGGGCATCCGGCTTGGTGTTCTTTGACCCAGGTCTGTAGGTTATGTGAAAAGAAAATCGAGTAAAAAAGAGTGCCCACCTGGCCTGACGTGGTTTTAGCCTCTTAGCGACCTTCAGATACTCGAGATTCTTGTGATCAGTAAAAATGAGGATGGGGTGTGCTGCTCCCTCCATTCCTCGAGTGCCGTTTTGATGGCCAACAGTTCCCGATCTCCCACATCATAGTTCCTTTCAGCTTCCGAAAGTTTACGGGAGAAGAACGCCACCGGATGCAGAAGGGCCTTGGAACCTTGCCTCTGTGAAAGAACAGCCCCAACCGCAATTTCAGAAGCGTTGACCTCTAAGATGTAAGGCAGAGCCGGATCAGGATGCTTCAGGATTGATGCCGAGGTGAACAGCTTCTTGAGGGCCAGAAAAGCTTCCTGGGCTTCGGAAGTCCAGTGGAAACGACAGCCCTGCTTCGTGAGCTTTGTAATGGGGGAGATGATGGTAGAGAACCCCCTGATGAATTTCCGGTAAAAGTTGGCGAAGCCCACGAAACGCTGGACGCCCTTCATATCGGAGGGAGCAGGCCAGTCCAGAATGGCGGAAACTTTCTGTGAGTCCATTTGAATGCCTTCCACAGAGATGATCAAGCCCAGAAACTGAATACTCTGCTGCTCAAACACGCATTTCTCTGGTTTCGTATACAGGCCATGACAACGTAGTCTGGTTAACACCTTTTTGACGTGCTCACGGTGCTCGGACAGAGAAGGGGAAAAGATCAAGATGTCATCAAGATAAATTATAACAAACAGGTCAAGATAGTCCCTGAAGATGTCATTCACGAAGTGCTGGAATGTAGCAGGTGCGTTGCATAGTCCAAAGGGCATGACTAGGTACTCGAAATGCCCGAACCGGGTGCGAAAGGCAGTCTTCCACTCGTCGCCACTTCGGATGCAGACCAAGTTATAGGCCCCGCGAAGATCCAGCTTAGTAAATACCGCCGCTGTCCCTAGTCTCTGGAACAGTTCGGGTACTAGAGGTAGAGGGTACCGGTTCTTGATAGTTATTTTATTCAGTTCCCGGTAATCAACACAGGGGCGCAGCGAGTGGTCTTTCTTCTCCACAAAAAAGATTCCGGCTCCCGCAGGGGAGGTAGGAGGTCGGATGAATCCCCTTTCCAAGTTCTCATCAATATACGTCTTCAAGGTGCCCAACTCCAGCTCAGTTAGAGGAAAGATCCTTTTGAAGGGAATTTTGGCTCCAGGAAGGAGCTCGATCGGACAATCGTAAGGCCTATGTGGCGGGAGAGTTTCGGCACCTTTCTTGTTAAAAACGTCCAAGAACTCGTGATAGGCCTCAGGGACAGATTGGTGAATCTCCTGGTCAGCTTCCAGGCACAACAAAGAAGGGGAAATATCGGTAGACTTAATTAAGCAATGCTGGTTACAATAGGAAGAGGAGAAGTTAATCTTCCCGGTGCTCCAGTCAACCTGAGGGTTATGGGCCTTCAGCCAGGGCATGCCAAGGATGATTGGAAATAAGGGAGAATCAATAATGTCCAGGCATAAAAGTTCTTGATGATTCTCAGAGATGGTGGTCAACAGGGGTCTTGTTTCCTGTGTAACTGGCCCGGACTTAAGAACAGAACCGTCGGCCAAGTGTACTGAGAGTCCCTTCGCCCGGGGTCGTAGGGGAATGTGATTTTTGATGGCAAAGGTCAAGTCCATGAAGCCACTGCAAGCTCCAGAATCAATAATTGCGGTGGCCCGGATACACCTTCCTGGAAGCTGTAAGAGAGCGGAAACAGCCAGATGAGAAGCGTAATCAGGTAAGGTCGAAACAGGAACAGTAGTAGCGGCTTGGCACTTACGGAGCTTGGCTGGGCAGGTCCTTACATAATGTCCGGGTTCCCCGCAGTACAGGCACAGATTATTAGTCCTCCTGCGCAGACGTTCTTCTTATGTAAGAGAGGGCCGCAGGAGACCAAGTTGCATGGGTTCGGAAGAATCGGAGGAAGAAGACACCGGAGCAGAAGAAGCTGGCTGAGGGTACCTGGTGACTCGTGGAAGCATCCAAACTGGACGGGAAGGACCGGCAGAGCGTTCTGATCTCCGTTCTCTTAACCTCCTGTCGATCTGTATGGAGAGGTTAATGAGAGCTTCTAAAGTCTCTGGGATACCCACTCGGGCCAGCTCGTCCTTCAAGTTTTCAGAGAGACCTGCACGAAATTGGTAGCACAGGGCGGAGTCGTTCCAGTTGGTATCGGAACTCCACCGCCTGAACTCAGTTACATAGTCCTCTACAGGTCTGCGGCCCTGCTGTAAGGAGTGCAAGGCCGCCTCCGCGGTAGCTGTCAATTGGGGGTCCTCATAAAGCTGGGACATCGCCTGGAAGAGTCCAAGTTGTCAAGGGAGGCATGCTTCTGCTCAAGAAGACGGTGGGCCCAAGACTGTGGTTCCCCCAGTAACAGGGAAATGACGAACCCCACCTTAGTGGATTCAAGCGAAAAAGTCCGAGGTTGCAGGGCAAAGAATAAACTGCAGGCATTACGGAATGCCCTGAATTTGCTTCGATCCCCCGAGAACCTCTCAGGCGTGGGGACCCTTGGTTCGGGTGGCATCATTACCACGGACGGAGTGGGAGCTGGACCTGATGAAGGAGGTGAAGATGCCGACAGAGCTTGAACTTGACCCTCCAGACGGTTGTACCCTTCTTGCAGGTTCTTCACAGCCTGAGTGAGACCAGCAAGATGGCGGCAGAGTTCATCCATCGGGGAGGCTCCTGACGTGGGCTCGGACATGGCTGTCCGGTACTGTCACGTACCTGGTGGTTGAGCCCACGGATGCTGGGAGCGGCTACTCGTATTCCTCCGGCTCAGGAACTCCTGGTAGAGGAGACAGAGGTTCAAGAGCGCGGAAGTAGCACAATTCCCAAGCAGGACACAGGTGTCAGGACTGAGGTGAGAGCAGTGGAAGATGCACACGCTGAAGCAGCGGGGAAGGTGTCCTGTAGTACGGTTTCTCACAGCAGACCCACAAGCAGGTAGGGCAGGATACTGGAAGGCTGGCACCGTAGAGGGACAGCAGACTGGATGAAGTCGTGGACAAGCTGGGTCAGGAACAGGCAGGCAGATAGGTACCGAATCAGCAGGCAGAAGAATCGTCAGACAAGCCGGGATCGTGGGCAGGCAGCAAACAAGTGGTCGTCAGGGTAAGCCGGGTCACAGGAATAACAAGTATCAAGCAGGTGCAAAGGGATCACGACAGGAACGCTGTAGACCGGACAGCAAGGAGGGAAGGCAACAGGTCCCTTTAAGTAACCCCTTTGGCGCCAAGAGCCGTCACGGGCGCACACCAATTTCTCCGCCCACACCAGCGCGCATCTGCGTTAACGCACACCCGCGTGCGCCCATCAAGACATCCGCGCACCCACGTGCGCCCACCTGCGTTAGCGCGCACCCGCGTGCGCCCAACTGCGTTAGCGCGCTCCCGCGTGCGCCGACAGACACTCTCAACAGGGGCTTTGCGGCCCGAACCTTCGAGGGCAGTCGGATGACTGGGCTGACCTTCTTGACAGTACCCCTCCTGTGTGCTGTTCAGTGATAGTCAGTGTGCCGTGCCCAACCCCTCCCCCCAACAATCTGTGTTTACATTTGTAATCACTGTGATTGGCCATCACAGTGATCACAAGGTACAGAGCCATTTTGATTAACTAAAAAAACCTAATAAGAACACTAATGCAGTCACCACATCTAAGGACTGGAAAGCTTCAATATGTTACATTTTTGCTTTTTGATTTGGATACCCTTTAAGAAATGTTGATGAGTATGTAAGCAGGCCTTTGGTAGGCCGAGGTCCCACCCAGATCATTTGTTTTTTTGTTTAGCAGTACATTAAAAAAACTAACGGAACTATTTTTTTTAAGCTTATTATTCCTTTTTTTGTCTGCGGCTCTTAATAAGTGAGACGCCAGACACCACTGGACTGCTAACCAGTTGACCTGCTCTGGCTAATATTATGGCTTTCCATGGGATAGATCAGATCAATGCGCTTGTCTCTAACATCTATTCTTGCCAAAGTTGCCATAACGAGCTTAAAGAAACAAGCCATAAATACTGGACTGTTTTCTTGATTTACAGCAGATTTGGTTTATGTCCTGTTTATTCTTGATCTCGCACTTTTTCCAGTTAAATATTAGGTATTAGGTTCCTTTTTTTCTCATGCACTCATACACATATGTTCTCATTAAAAAATCATTCTGAGCGTCTTCAAGGGCCACCGTATGAAATACATTCGTTGTTTCATCATTCAGACATCTTGATTGCAGTATAATTGAAATGAAATGTTCCTTTCTGCCAAGAAAACTACAACAATAGTGATAATATGCGCACAGAACAGCATATGAAAGTAGCTGGTTCTGTGTTCCCATACCATAGAGCATTATTACATATTAACAGAAACAGGATTTACAAGAACCTATATCTAAAGGTTAAATTCCTCATATCCGAGGGGGATACTATAGTAAACCTATATATTCTATATTATATTAAAGCGGGGAGCTCTTTTAATATGCCCCAGCCTTCGAAGGATGTCATTTACTGATTAAATATGTTATAAAGCTAGGAACATGAAAAGAATGAAGACTACATGTCTTTGGAACTAGGGGAAAACTTAACGTGACCCAGTCCTTTGTCCATGCAAACTTCCCCATCCCCAGCAGCAAGTACTAATTTTTTCACACCCCAACCCCCACCACTCCAGGTAATGGGTGAGCATGTGACTTACTTTTCCTCTACCATAGGTAGGGGAAGGAGTCCCTAGCCCTGTCTAAGCTTTGAAAATTCTGTTTGGAGCATGCAGAGAGCTTTCTTTCCATGGGTTCAGCAGCCAAATGGAGTAGTCCAGAAGCAAGGCATGGTAAGTACATGCTTTTGGGAACAGGTACATGCTGAGTTGGTGACGCTATGATGGGGCATTGCCACCCAGTGATGTCGCTAGGTGGCCCCGCCCCTTACCTATATAAGACCTGTCAAATGGCAGAGCAGGTAGTCGGTAATTAGCCTTTGCCGCAGGTGGAAGGTTTTTTATTTTCTGTTTTCGAGTCTGGCGGTGGCGGCGGGTGTCGTGATTGACGATAATTTTCTATATCGGGGAATATTGTTTTTTTTTTATTTTTAATAAGGGAATTTTGAAAGTGTGAGTGTGTGCGTTTATTTATTTTTGACACTTTTTTGGCAAATGGATAGGGGTACTATGTACCCCATACTCATTCATATGGTGAGGACCAGGATCTGGGGCCCCCTTGTTAAAGGGGGCTTACAGATTCTGATAAGCCCCCTCCTCACAGATCCCCACAACCACAGGCCATGGTTATGGGGAAGAGGCCCTTGTCTCCATCAACACGTGAACAGGGAGCTTTAAGGTGGGGGGGCAGAGCCCCCCTGCCCCAAAGCACCCCTCGATGTTGGAGGTATGTGGCCTGGTATGGTTCAGAAGGAGGGGACACTCACTTGTCCCCTTGTCCCTTTCCTGGCCTGCCAGGGTGAAAGCTCAGATAAGGGTCTGGTACAGATTTTGGAGGGGATCCCACGCCATTTTTTTTTAAAATTGGGCCATTTTCAATAACATTTCTCTATTGCCGGCAAAGTTTTTTTTTTTCATTCATCTGTCAGTGGGGAAGCCCATTGACAGCTGATGACTCATCCTTTGTTAAGGACGCCAATACCTGAAAGCTTTGCTTGGCCCAATCAGTGTTTAGAATGCAGTGTGCATGCCGAGCACCCTGTAAATTCGGGTGTTCGCCGAACGGACGAACAGGTGATGTTGGGGCTGAACGTTTGCTCAGGCCCAAACTACTCACTCAACCCTAGTCTCTATATACAATCTGTAAATACAGCCTCCACTTCTTCAGGCACCTGCACACACTTGGTTCCTTCTCTGTCAGGTCACCTTGAGGCAAGGGGACAGGTGCACACCGTAGGATCAGGAGTGCACCGCAAGGTTGTGGACCCTACGGCTGACTGCTGCAGACGGGGGACAGATCCCACTGGGGTTAGAGCGTAAGATTCCCTGGCGCACGGAGTCTAAGAGCCAGCAGGTGTTCACCAGCGCCTCTGGTGGTGAGGATGGACTTGGCTGCAACTGGCTCCAGGTCGCGACCCCCGGGGTCCCCCAGCTCACACCCACAGTAGGCAACAGGAGGATAGGGATGGTGAGGGACAAAGCCAAGGTCAGGGCCACAAGCAGACAAGAATAGTCGGGGACACGCCAAAAGGTCAGGATCACAGGCAAACAGGGATAGTCAAAACACGCCAAAGTTGGTAACGGAAACCAGTAGCAGAGCACACGGCAGGAAACAGGAAGCTAACACACAAAGGAATACACAATGGTTGATCAGCACTGATGGCCTGCAGTGCACAGGTTAATATAGGGCTCCCTGATAGGGCCTGGGGTGGAGCCATGCTTAGAGGAGAGGTTATAAAAACCACCAGGTGGAAGTGGCTGGCCTCTAGTCTGAAGACATGAGGGGAGGTAAGCAAACACAGGAAGATCACTGCATAACCATGACATTCTCCTTCACTCAGTTTCTTCTGGCTCACTCCTTGAGGGGTGCTGACAGGGCCTTACTGTCAGCTCAGAAATAATGCAGGAACTCGTAGTCCCTTAAAGCGTTTGTTACCCCAACCCTTCATATTCCTGATATGAGCCTGCTGTACCATTTCCTTGTATGATAAAGTACCCTATTTCTTTGTATTGCTTACTTTATGTGAAATCTCTGGTGATCTTGCCTCGCTTTCCTGTTAAAAACTGACCATGCTTTTCAGGAGAGCAGACCAAGGTCAGTTCTGTAGCTATGCTGGGAACTTAGTGTGCTCTCCTCCAAAGATCTGACTTGTCCTGAGTCACACCCCCACTGCACAGTCATTCACTGGGAAGCTCAGTGAACTGCTGCTCCCCCCCCCCCAGGTCTTATGCAGCTTAGAATGGAGAGAATGTGATCACTTATAAAAAAAAAAAGGGAAATGGATTTATAGTGTTTTTTTTTTTCATCTATACAAAAATGTTTTGCATTTAATTTCTATTTGAACTAAATGGGCTGTTTTACAAGGTGATCATTTACAATTACTTTAACAGTAGCACATTTGGTATTAAAAATGGTTCTTAGCAGGGACGTTGCTGGGGGGGGGGGGAGTGGCAATTGGGGATATAGCCCCGAATCTGGGGCCCATAGCCCCGAGTCTCTTGCTGCAGGGTCCCTAGCTAAACAGCGGGTTGTGGCTGCATGAGAGAGGCGATGGAGAAGAGAGAAGCGAGCGGTGACACCTCTCTCCACCCGCTCCACATCAGCGCTCTTCACAGCCAGGCCTGTTCAGATGACATCATCTCTCACTGCCCACCACACATAAGTGCTCTTCCACCCTCACAGCACGGTGGAGTTGAGGTCATGTGCTTCCTGTCATCCTGGAGCTCCACTTTGTAGCCAGACCCCCTTGCTTCAATGTTGGAGGTGTGGCGGGAAGCAGCGAGATTACATCATCTCTTACTGCCCGCCTCGCATCACCGCTCTCCTGCTCTCACTAAATGGACCAGTGCTGTCAGCCTGTCACCAATGCAGCGTCAATGCACATTTGGTTACACTGGCTGGCATGGCAAGTGACAATCCACATCAGTTGGCAAGTGACAACCCACATCTGGTAGTCGGTGATGTGGCAAGTGACAATCTGCAAATGGTGGCAGGAGATGCAGCAATCTGCAAATGGAGCCAGGAGACGTGGAAAGTGACAATCTATAAATGGTGGCTGGAAGGTGACATGGCAAGTGACAAGCTGCAAATGGTGGCAAGACATGTGGCAAGTGACAATCTGCAAATGGTGGTAGGAGACATGGCAAGCGACAATCTGCAAATGGTGGCAGGTGACATGGCAAGTGGCAATCTGCAAATGGTCGCAGGTGACATGGCAAGTGACAATCCACATCTGCTGCCAGGTGAAAGTGGCAAGTGACAATCCACATCTGGTGGCAGGCGACATGGCAAGTGACAATCTACATCTGGTGACAGGCGACAGTGGCAAGTGACATGCTACATCCAGTGGCAGGAGATGTGGCAAGTGACATGCCCAGGGCTCCCACTGATTCTGCAGTTAGGTGAGTTGAACCACTTCATTATATATTAGAATGTAACAATAGAAATAATGCACTTCAATCACCCTGACATCATATCAATCATGGTGCCATGATGATTGAAACACCAACACCAGCCATCGCCCATGAAAAATTGCTTACCACTGCCCTCCCATGGGCATGCAAAAAGGTTGGTGACCGCTGCTTTGGGCTCCAGCCCCAGATCTTTTGTAGACCTAGCAATGCACCTGGTTCTTAGCCATGTGTTCAGCTATGTTTTGGCAGGTGCTGCTGTAATATTTTTATTTTGTGTCCTATAGATCCTATATAAAACATAAATTAATCTTCAAGTGTCTTAAAACCTGAATATTTTAGCCATTTCAAGGCCACCATCAACCAAGTCTAAAGCAGTAAAATGACTAAATAAGACATTCTCCAGAAATAACACGCTGGTCTTAAATTCTTTTCACACTTTACTTCTTTGTAGTAAAGAAAATGTAACTGGTAGAAATGAAAGCACAATATTTCCTTGTATGCTCTTATCACCATGTTGGAGAACATACACCACCACCCCAGCCATGGGAATTGGAGTGCTATCCATATCTGGGCATGCTTGCTGCACATGAAGTGTTCTGATTTATGTATCTCACCCCATTTTGATCATCAGAGCCAGACTTGTCATTCTTTATACCGCTCATCAGCAGCTTGCAGACAACCTGACCTCTTGCTAACCAGCTGTGGCTGGAAAATATTATGAGGACTTATATCACAACTGTGTGAGTATGAGATCCTCAAAACCCAAGTTCACCATTTTCATATGTTGACACATTTAATGTGCCATCTTTTTTTGGCAGTTGTTTCTATTTAGCTTCTCCCTTTTTCTTTGCTCTCGCCTTCTGACTCCCCCCTGCTTTTTAATGATAAATTCAGACAAACAGCATATGCAAAGTGTAAATAAAAATATGTAAGTTGGTTTGCCTGCCAGAAGATTTGTAATTCTGGTCCACCTCTCTCTTGTGATCCAGACACCCTGCAGGCAGCAGAGCCAGATCCCTGACATGTGGCACAATTAAGCAGGACAGTCTGTCTTTAAGGACTCCCAGCCAGAACAGCATATTGTTCAGTTCACCCCAGTGTTTTCCTGTGAGCATATTCACAGTTATGGGCTAGGCATACCCAATTGTATCCCTCAGAAACTGGCTTCCCTAAATAGTAAATTTAAATAGATGTTTAATAATATTGAAAAAGAAATGATTGGTTCTGATGGAAAATCCCCTGGAATTTGACCAAATCTTTTTCTTGTTAAAAGACCTTGTCTATGATTGATTGACATAACTGAGAAATGTGTGTCCCTGTGAGATTAAAGAACAAGTCTCACTAAATAGTTTATTTGATGTTTCTGACCCCCGAACATACAGCACTTTACCCTGTCTTTCTAGGTTGTGTTGTTACTGAAATAGTGACAGCTCAGCCACTGGTTCTGCGTGGCCCAGTTACCTGCATGATGCTGTGAGGCCTGGGCGCCCTCATCCTAGTGACCAATGAAAAGACAGAGGGTTTGGAACATCGAAAGTTGATGGAAGCTCTCTATGAAACATGTCCCCTTCCCCAAGTGCACTTACGAAATGGGTGGGGAGGGGGGTGGCAACTGAGCTCAGCTGTAGTAATGGGTTTCTAGATCGTGTTTCTATCAGGGTAGGAGCAGAGAAGCTGGAAAGCAAGGAACAAAGAAGCTTATTTTCTTCACATTTCAGTACAAGTTCATTGGAGATACAGGTTTTTAAACCATATAAACATAGGAACCTGTATTACATTTTTTTTTATGTTTTTGAGAGTACTTCTTTAAGATTCTCTACATAGGATAGTGGTGGGGCAAAGGGGCAGAAGTTGACAAAGAATGTAACCCTTCCTCACGCAATCCAAATCTCAAAAATAAAAAGATGGACTTTACAAGTAGTGTTTGTCCTGCATTGTTCAAAGTTCTTCCATGATATCACATTAAGTGATGGTGCTTGAAAGTAAGCTAGATTTTCCACAAGTTATGGGTCCAGATGTTCCACTGCACACTGAAGGGACAAATACCAAACATCTTACTAAGGCACTGACTAAACAATCCCTTCTTCACGCTTAGGGGACTAAAATACAAATGGGCAACAAATTAAAACTGTAATGCCGCATACACACGGTCGAACTGTTTGACGTACTTAGTCCATCATACAATCCGACGGACAATCCGTCGTACTTTCCACTGAACGGACTTGACCACACACGGATGCACAAACAGTCCGTCGAAAGCTTGTGCGATGACGTGTACAGCACGTACGACGGGACTAGAAATAGGAAGTCCAAGACACAGCAAAGCACCCTTCCGCCGTGTAAATCCTTTCTGGGCATGCGCCATTCTTAGTCCGTCGAACTAGCATACTGACGACCGTATTGTCCGCTGAAACCAAAGTACGACGGACAGATTTTTGGAAAATCCGAAATTCTTAGTACTCCGGACTGCATGCTGAAAAAGTCCGCTGAAGCCCACACACGAGCGGATTGTCCGCTGAAATGTGTTTCAACGGACTAAGTACGTCAAACAGTTCGACCGTGTGTACGCGGCATAAGTAACTCCAAACCCTGACTAGAAGACATTTGGTTTGCTAAAGCAAATTGTGTACATAAAGCCACTAGAACTCACCTGGAAATATTATGTTTATGATTAGAACATATGGACTCAAAGGATTATTGGGTATATCGCTAGTTGTAGTAAGATATGCAGCATGATAGATGGTAGCTAGCATCTGTAACTATGCTCAATATCATGCTACAGCACCCAAACAATACATTCAAAATACATTTCTGGAGTTAAATCATGCATGCTGACTAAAGCGTCAATGGAAGCCAATTATTCAACTGGAATGGAGTCCTTGGAATAAAATTGATCCTAAATACTTCAGCATATCATTCATTCACTTTTTAGAGTGGTCTAAAGCATTGTATATTAAAAGGAGTTTTTATCTTATTTCAAAATGCTATACAACCAAACACATATTATGAAAAATGTTTGCAGACACAGCAGACAATAGTTGGACGGGCTGTGGTGACATAGATACCATATTCCATATTTGGTAGGACTGCCCATTAATCAAGCCCTACTGGGAAGCCATTCATACATGACATAATTTTTAGGCCGATGGGTCATGACCCACCTATCACTCCTCAAGCTTACCAACGAATGGCCAGGCAGGTTAAATTGGATAACCTAAATTGAGGCAGGCTGCTTCATAGCAAAGAGACCGTATACAACAACAGACACATCTGGATATTCTGGTTGCTGTTTAATTGTCCTCAATTAGTGCTTGGCAAGCTAATCCACGATAGCAACAACCTATCCTACATCAATGCCTCCCCTATGATCCCTTGGGGGGGTTGTCGGACTTCCAGTGACTAAATTTTCCCACTTGTATATCTCATAGTTCCCCCCAACACCCATTCCCCTTCACTCTCCTCTGATCCTCCTTTTTTTTTTTTCATTTTTCTACTTCTTTCTCTTGTTCTCTTTCCTCACCTCTTTATAAATGGTACAATGCTACTTTTTTCCTTCTCCAAAGCTCTTCCCTTTTTTGACCTACCACTAAAACTTTACTCCCCCTTCCTTAGACACACTGCAGTGTGGTAGGAAAAAAACTGTACTGACTAGTTACACGATGGTGGTCTTCTGAAACCTGAGCCTTTCATGCACACCATTCACACTATACTAACCTCAGGTTCCCCTACCTTTATGTTATCATCCCATCTTTTTACTTAACCAACTGCTGTCTGTAGTCTATAATTTATAATCATATTCTATACTTCCACATAGATCAGATTTTACCCCATGTTTGTATTCTGGAAGCTATAGGTTTCTGAAAAAATGTAAGCACTATTTGATTTTATGCTTAAAGTTCAATTAAAAAATGTTTTGCACTTATAGAGCAGACCCAAAGAGAAGCAAATAATAGAAGTTGATTGTTAGAGTTTACCTACACTTTAAGGAAAGATGGTCCTTGAAAGCAGATAAGATTCATCCCTGTACCTTACGGTCATATAACATATAGCCCTGGGAAAAATGATTGGGCAAATGGTTGGACCCTGGTTTGGTTGGACCCGGTACCTGACCATGTTGCACCTACAATATAATATAAACTGAATTGAACAGATATCTATTTTAGGTTTTGTACAGATGCGTTTCTGTGTTTTATGTGTGTTTGAAAAGCACTTTATTTGGAAGATTACTGTAGCAGAACTTATTAAGATTCATTCACCTTGCAAGAAAATGAGGTTAGTTGAAGCTTCTAATGTGCATTGCATTTGAACTAGTGCATTTGAATAATGTCTTCTGGCAATCCCTGAAACATCTCTTCAGGGAAGCCTATCACGCCTCCAGCTAATCTTTTATCCATTCCATCAGCTCTTTCCCCACAGTTTTGACCTTTTGTACCACCTGCCCCACCCTATTATCGTAAGCGCTTCTGAGCAGGGCCCACCTTAATCCTCTTGTATTGTATTGTAACTGTCTTGTCTCCCTTTTTTATTGTAAAGCACTGCATAAACTGTTGGCGCTATATACTGTAAATCATGTATAATATTAATAATAATAATTATATTATTATTATTTATTATTAAACAGGATTTATATAGCGCCAAAAGTTTACGTAGCACTTTACAACATTAGGACAGTACAATTACAATACAATTCAATACAGGGGGAATCAGAGAGCCCTGCTCGTTAGAGCTTACAATCTAGGAGGGAGGATCAAGTTATACAAAAGGGTAATGGAGTTGTTAGATGGAGGCAGGATAGGCTTCTCTGAAGAGGAAAGTTTTCAGGGATCGCCTAAAAGTGGATACATTTGGAGACAGTCTGACAGATTGGGGTAGCAAATTCCAGAGGATGGGTGAGACTTAGGAGATGTCCTGGAGGTGGATATGGGAGGAGGTGATGAGGGAGCTAAAGAGCAGGAGGTCTTGGAAGGAACAAAGAGGGTGATTAGGTTGGTATTTTGAGACTAGGCTAGTGATGTATCTGGAGGCAGAGTTGTGGATGGCTTTATAACTTATTGTTAGTATTTTGAATTGAATTTGTTGGGCGAGTGGCAGCCAATGGAGGGATTGGCAGAGAGGGGTAGCAGACACTGAGCAGTTTGTAAAGTGGATGAGTCTGGCAGCAGCATTCATGATGGACTGAAGGGGGGATAGTCTATTTAAAGGTAAGCCAATAAGGGAGGGAGTTTCAGTAGTCAAGGTGAGAGATAACCAGGGAGTGAATCAGGAACTTTGTGGTTTTATTGATTAGAAAGGGACATAGTTTAGAGATGTTGCAGAGGTTGTAGAGCTGCACGATTCTGGCTAAAATGAGAATCACAATTTTTTTGCTTAGAAGATAGGTCACGTTTCTCTCACGATTTTCACGGCATATCATCTTTCACATTAAAACAAAAAAAAATTGTACTAACTTTACTGTTTCGTTTTTTTATTTTTTATTTATTGAAGTGTATTTTTTCCCAAAAAATTGCATTTGAAAGACAAAGGCAAATACAGTGTGACAGTTTACAGTGTAAAATATTGCAGTAATTGCCATTTTATTCCCCAGGATCTCTGATTATATATATATAATATGTTTGGGGGTTCCAAGTAATTTTCTAGCAAAAAATATTGATTTTAACTTAAGAAAGAAGTGTCAGAAAAAGAGTTAGACTTTAAGTGAAGTGGTTAAACTTCATGCATTTACACCTGG
Source organism: Lithobates pipiens (assembly GCF_037356315.1). NCBI lineage: Eukaryota > Metazoa > Chordata > Amphibia > Anura > Ranidae > Lithobates > Lithobates pipiens. The sequence goes on from NW_027507758.1 coordinate 539,922,941, forward strand.
TTGAAAGCTTGGCAGACTGCCCAGTAGTGATGGCCGAACGGTTCGCCCGGCGGTCGTTTCGCGGCGAATTTCCGACATTCGCGGTCCGCACGTTCGAACGCCTTTTTCCGTCGTTCGCCGCGGCGGACTTACGTGTTTAATGTATACAAGAACTTTAACCTTTGGTGACACGTTTATCATGTGATACAGGACAGCCAATTGAGACATGACAGCACATGGACACTTGTACATTCCCCCTAACCTATAAATACACCCGATCCGGTGGCCATTTTACATTCTTTCTTCTGTTAAGATAGGGACAGGTTCCTGTGTGGAGTAGGGAGAGATAAACCACTAGCTATTTGGTACACAAAAGTTCTTTTCAGGACTGGTATAGGTGTTAGGTGTTGATAGGTTTGCTGTGCTGCTGATTCTTGCAGCAGCCTGAGTGTCTTTTGTTAGTTTAGAGAAAGGGAAAGGACGGTGTATGCTACAGGGACAGCCAGATTAGTCTTTCATCATCATCATCATCATCATCATCATTAGCTGTTACTATCAAGGTCCACAAAAGAGCTGTTCCAGTAACCACTAATCGTTCTCTTTTTTTGCCAATTTGTATAGGGACAGGAAGGAAGCAGTGTTGTCAGGCAGTGAGGGTAATTTTAAAGACTTGCTGTTATTATTAGTTCCACAAAGGTTCTTTTCAGGACTGGTATCAGTGGTACAGTAATAGGCTTGTACATGTATAATATTCTTTCTTCCAAATATAGAAAGGATATTATACTTGACTGCTGCCCTTCTGCTGCAGTCTGCTAAACATTCACAACTCACTTGTTCCACAAAAGTTCTTATAAGGACTGGTAACTTGGTATAGGGTGCTACGGTACATAGGCTTGAGTGCGGTACAGTCTGCTGTTCTGTAAGGACCGCTATCGGTCCACAATAGATAGGGTTGACGTGCACCACTGCTGACCGCTGCCCTATACTGCAGCAGTCCTTCAGCGGTATAGGGACTGACGTACAGTCTGCTAATCACTAACACACAACCTGCTTGTTCCACAAAAGTTCTTATAAGGACTGGTAACTTGGTATAGGGTGCTACGGTACATAGGCTTGAGTGCGGTACAGTCTGCTGTTCTGTAAGGACCGCTATCGGTCCACAATAGATAGGGTTGACGTGCACCACTGCTGACCGCTGCCCTATACTGCAGCAGTCCTTCAGCGGTATAGGGACTGACGTACAGTCTGCTAAACACTAATACACAACCTGCTTGGTCCACAAAAGTTCTTATAAGGACTGGTAACTTGGTATAGGGTGCTACGGTACATAGGCTTGAGTGCGGTACAGTCTGCTGTTCTGTAAGGACCGCTATCGGTCCACAATAGATAGGGTTGACGTGCACCACTGCTGACCGCTGCCCTATACTGCAGCAGTCCTTCAGCGGTATAGGGACTGACGTACAGTCTGCTAAACACTAATACACAACCTGCTTGGTCCACAAAAGTTCTTATAAGGACTGGTAACTTGGTATAGGGTGCTACGGTACATAGGCTTGAGTGCGGTACAGTCTGCTGTTCTGTAAGGACCGCTATCGGTCCACAATAGATAGGGTTGACGTGCACCACTGCTGACCGCTCACCTATACTGCAGCAGTCCTTCAGCGGTATAGGGACTGACGTACAGTCTGCTAATCACTAACACACAACCTGCTTGTTCCACAAAAGTTCTTATAAGGACTGGTAACTTGGTATAGGGTGCTACGGTACATAGGCTTGAGTGCGGTACAGTCTGCTGTTCTGTAAGGACCGCTATCGGTCCACAATAGATAGGGTTGACGTGCACCACTGCTGACCGCTGCCCTATACTGCAGCAGTCCTTCAGCGGTATAGGGACTGACGTACAGTCTGCTAAACACTAACACACAACCTGCTTGGTCCACAAAAGTTCTTATAAGGACTGGTAACTTGGTATAGGGTGCTACGGTACATAGGCTTGAGTGCGGTACAGTCTGCTGTTCTGTAAGGACCGCTATCGGTCCACAATAGATAGGGTTGACGTGCACCACTGCTGACCGCTGCCCTATACTGCAGCAGTCCTTCAGCGGTATAGGGACTGACGTACAGTCTGCTAAACACTAATACACAACCTGCTTGGTCCACAAAAGTTCTTATAAGGACTGGTAACTTGGTATAGGGTGCTACGGTACATAGGCTTGAGTGCGGTACAGTCTGCTGTTCTGTAAGGACCGCTATCGGTCCACAATAGATAGGGTTGACGTGCACCACTGCTGACCGCTCACCTATACTGCAGCAGTCCTTCAGCGGTATAGGGACTGACGTACAGTCTGCTAATCACTAACACACAACCTGCTTGTTCCACAAAAGTTCTTATAAGGACTGGTAACTTGGTATAGGGTGCTACGGTACATAGGCTTGAGTGCGGTACAGTCTGCTGTTCTGTAAGGACCGCTATCGGTCCACAATAGATAGGGTTGACGTGCACCACTGCTGACCGCTGCCCTATACTGCAGCAGTCCTTCAGCGGTATAGGGACTGACGTACAGTCTGCTAATCACTAACACACAACCTGCTTGTTCCACAAAAGTTCTTATAAGGACTGGTAACTTGGTATAGGGTGCTACGGTACATAGGCTTGAGTGCGGTACAGTCTGCTGTTCTGTAAGGACCGCTATCGGTCCACAATAGATAGGGTTGACGTGCACCACTGCTGACCGCTGCCCTATACTGCAGCAGTCCTTCAGCGGTATAGGGACTGACGTACAGTCTGCTAAACACTAATACACAACCTGCTTGGTCCACAAAAGTTCTTATAAGGACTGGTAACTTGGTATAGGGTGCTACGGTACATAGGCTTGAGTGCGGTACAGTCTGCTGTTCTGTAAGGACCGCTATCGGTCCACAATAGATAGGGTTGACGTGCACCACTGCTGACCGCTCACCTATACTGCAGCAGTCCTTCAGCGGTATAGGGACTGACGTACAGTCTGCTAATCACTAACACACAACCTGCTTGTTCCACAAAAGTTCTTATAAGGACTGGTAACTTGGTATAGGGTGCTACGGTACATAGGCTTGAGTGCGGTACAGTCTGCTGTTCTGTAAGGACCGCTATCGGTCCACAATAGATAGGGTTGACGTGCACCACTGCTGACCGCTGCCCTATACTGCAGCAGTCCTTCAGCGGTATAGGGACTGACGTACAGTCTGCTAAACACTAACACACAACCTGCTTGGTCCACAAAAGTTCTTATAAGGACTGGTAACTTGGTATAGGGTGCTACGGTACATAGGCTTGAGTGCGGTACAGTCTGCTGTTCTGTAAGGACCGCTATCGGTCCACAATAGATAGGGTTGACGTGCACCACTGCTGACCGCTGCCCTATACTGCAGCAGTCCTTCAGCGGTATAGGGACTGACGTACAGTCTGCTAAACACTAACACACAACCTGCTTGGTCCACAAAAGTTCTTATAAGGACTGGTAACTTGGTATAGGGTGCTACGGTACATAGGCTTGAGTGCGGTACAGTCTGCTGTTCTGTAAGGACCGCTATAGGTCCACAATAGATAGGGTTGACGTGCACCACTGCTGACCGCTCACCTATACTGCAGCAGTCCTTCAGCGGTATAGGGACTAAGAGTTTTGTCACAGGGTCATTTAAAAAATGACATGCAGAGGAAGAGGCAGGCCCTTCCGCAGGGGTGGTAGGGGTAGGGCAGGAGCAACAGGCTTGAGCCAAAGTGGGAAGTTGCAGAAGGTGCGTTCAATTACTTTAAAGGATGCACCAGACTTGGTTGAGTGGCTCGCTCAGCCTTACTCTTCTGCACCCTCCTCATCCTCTCGATCTGCACCCTCTTCTTCACTCTCTGCTATGTGCACCCCCAAAGACACTACCACCAACAACACGACCACCACCACCACCACCACATACCTTCCGCTTGAGTCACTGGAATTATTTTCCGATCCATATCAAGAGGACATTTCTGATGCGCAGCCACTCTTGGTATTGGATCAGGAAGAGGAGGTAGCAACAAGCGCTACTCAGCAGTCTGACGCCAGTACCCAGATCAGCCCAAGGAGGAGGTTGGTCCCCGGTGTTGCTGCCTACTCTACTTATAGCGGTGGGGAAGGTGACGTTGATGATGACGTGTCTAGTGATGTCACGTGGGTGCCCACAAGAGAGGAAGAGGAGGGGAGTTCAGAGGGAGATATGGACCAGCAGATAGGGAGGAGAAGCAGCAATGACTTACATTGCACAGCAGGGACAAAGCAGACTGCAAATGTATCAGGAGCGAGTCATCGACCATGTACGGTCACATCTGGCGCTCCCAGGACACCGGCACATGGCTCCGCAGTGTGGGCTTTTTTTAACGTGTCCGCTGCTGACAATAGCGTTGCCATCTGCAATCTTTGCAGTCAACGCGTTAGTCGCGGTAAGCCCAATACTCACCTAGGGACGACCGCCTTAAGAAGGCACATGAGCAGCCATCACCGAGCCCAGTGGGAGCAACGGAACACACAAAGCCACACTGCAGGCTCTCACCGTCCAGCCTCGTCTTCTACTTCTCCTTCTCCTCTCTCCTCACAATTGTCCTCCACTCCACCTTCCATCACGCCAAGCTCACATTTTTCTGCAAAAAGGCAGGCTTCCGTGGGCCTAATGTTTGAGCGTAAAAAAATGATGACGCCGGATAACCCTCTTGCCCAACGGTTGGCGGCTGGCTTGTCAGAACTCATAGCCCGCCAACTACTGCCATATAAACTGGTGGACTCGGAGGCCTTTCGCAAATTTGTGGCCATTGGAACACCACAATGGAAGGTCCCAGGAAGGAAGTATTTCTCAGAGAAGGGCATCCCAGAGCTATATGGCCATGTTCAGCGGCAAGTGAATGTATCTCTGGCACACAGTGTCGGTGCCAAGATACATCTGACCACAGACACGTGGTCTAGCAAACACGGGCAGGGAAGGTATATCAGTTTTACTGCCCACTGGGTGAACCTTCTGACGGCCGTCAAGCATGTAACCCGTGGCACCCGTGTAGATTTGGTTTTACCGCCACGGATTGCATGCAGGCCTGACTCTTCTTCTCCTCCTCCTACTCCATCCTCCTCCCTCTCCTCCTCAGCTGCCTCCTCCTTTTCCGCTGCTAGCGTCTCTTCCACTGCACCGCCCAAGCTCCCCAGAACCTATTCCACATGCCAGGTGAGACGTTGCCATGCCGTGCTGCGTCTGTTGTGCCTGGAAGCAAAGAGCCACACTGGCCCGGCACTCCTTTCAGCTTTGCGTTCACAGGCAGATGAGTGGCTAACACCGCTCAATTTGACAGTTGGTAAAGTGGTGTGTGACAACGGTGCCAATCTGCTTAGCGCATTGAAACAGGGCAAAATCACGCACGTGCCGTGCATGGCACACGTCTTAAACTTGGTCGTGCAGCGATTCCTTGTCAAATACCCTGGGGTCCAGGACATCTTGCGGCAGGCAAGGAAAATCTCGGCCCATTTCAGAAGATCTTACACGGCCATGGCTCGCCTTGCTGACATTCAGCGGCGACACCATCTGCCGGTCAGACGTCTTATTTGCGATTGCCCGACGCGATGGAACTCAACCTTCTATATGCTTGATAGGCTGCTCCAGCAGAAACGTGCAGTTAACGTCTACCTGTATGAACTCTGCGAAAGAAACGGTTCTGGGGAGCTGGGTTTTTTTTCACCGCGCCAGTGGCTGCTCATGCGCGACACATGCAGACTTCTGCGGCCATTTGAGGAGATCACCAAACTGGTCAGTCGCAGCCATGGCGCCATCAGTGACATGGTACCTTATGCCTTCTTTCTGGAGCGTGCATTGCGTCGTGTCATTGATCAGGCTGTGGAGGAGCAGGAGCGGGAAGATGAGGAAGTCGCAATGCTGGATGAATTCCCAGGGGGGGCTACTCTATCTGAGACAAGTCAACAACAGGAGTCTGATGAGGAGTCAGAGGAGGATGGTGCCGGGGCGGATGAGCAGGAGCAAGAAGAGCATGCTTTAAACCTTTCTGGGATCCCTGTTGTGCGAGGATGGGGAGAGGAGAATGAAGAGGACGACATTATCCTGGATGATGAGCAGGAGCCAGGCCACCACACCGCTTCCACTTTAGTGCAAATGGGGGCCTTCATGCTCCAGTGTTTTAATAGGGACCCCCGTATAAAAAGCATGAGGGTCAAGGACCAGTACTGGGTGGCAACGTACTTAGACCCCCGGTACAAACACAAAATGGCGGAAATGTTACCGCCGTCGCAGAGGGCTGTCAGAATGCAGCACTTCCAGGCCTTGCTTCGAGAAATGCTGCATTCTGCTTTTGCGTGCGCTGGCAGAGGAGCAATTCCCACTCCCAGAGAAGGATTTGCGGGTACCAATCCAACAGCGCCTGCAAGAAGAGGCCGGTTTGAAGATGTGTTGGTGACTTCGGATATGAGGTCATTCTTTCAGCCGACCCATCGACAGGTGTCATCCGGATCCAGCATCAGGGAACGCCTAGACCGTCAGGTGTCCGACTACATTGGGTTAACGGCCGATGTGGACGCTCTGAGGAGTGATGAACCCCTAGACTACTGGGTGGGCAGGCTTGACCTCTGGCCAGAGCTTGCCCAATTTGCAATCGAACTGTTGGCTTGCCCCTCATCCAGTGTCCTGTCCGAAAGGACGTTCAGCGCAGCAGGGGGGATTGTGACCGATAAGCGTACTCGCCTAGCTCACCACAGTGTTAACTACCTCACATTTCTAAAAATGAATGAGGCATGGATCTCGGAGGAATTCAACACATGTGATCAGTAGACCATGTATATGTCTATAAACAATTTTTGGAATCAAGCACACAGACCTTCTTAATTCATTTGGCTCACTTCCCTGACCCAAAAAAGCACACCGTACTATATGCCCCTACCCTCCTCTTTGAAGAGGTTGAGCGGTGTCATATTTCTACTGGGGCTGCTTATTATGAGGGGTTCCCACCATCCCTGTGCTGTGCTGACTTCCTCCTGGGTGTTCTTATTATGAGGGGCTCCCACCATCCCTGTGCTGTGCTGACTTCCTCCTGGGGGTTCTTATTATGAGGGGATCACACCATCCCTGTGCTGTGCTGACTTCCTCCTGGGGCTGCTTACGGTGCTGCTGTCAGCGCTGTATGTCACGGAGCTGCTGTCAGCGCTGTATGTCACGGAGCTGCTGTCAGCGCTGTATGTCACGGAGCTGCTGTCAGCGCTGTATGTCACGGAGCTGCTGTCAGCGCTGTATGTCACGGAGCTGCTGTCAGCGCTGTATGTCACGGAGCTGCTGTCAGCGCTGTATGTCACGGAGCTGCTGTCAGCGCTGTATGTCACGGAGCTGCTGTCAGCGCTGTATGTCACGGAGCTGCTGTCAGCGCTGTATGTCACGGAGCTGCTGTCAGCGCTGTATGTCACGGAGCTGCTGTCAGCGCTGTATGTCACGGTGCTGCTGTCAGCGCTGTATGTCACGGAGCTGCTGTCAGCGCTGTATGTCACGGAGCTGCTGTCAGTGCTGTATGTCACGGAGCTGCTGTCAGCGCTGTATGTCACGGAGCTGCTGTCAGCGCTGTATGTCACGGAGCTGCTGTCAGCGCTGTATGTCACGGTGCTGCTGTCAGCGCTGTATGTCACGGAGCTGCTGTCAGCGCTGTATGTCACGGAGCTGCTGTCAGCGCTGTATGTCACGGAGCTGCTGTCAGCGCTGTATGTCACGGAGCTGCTGTCAGCGCTGTATGTCACGGAGCTGCTGTCAGCGCTGTATGTCACGGTGCTGATGTCAGTGCTCTGTATTACGGTGCTGCTGTCAGTGCTCTGTATCTCCTGCACCCTCTTGTTTGCCTACCCTGGTCCCTGACCTTCCCTCTCCTCCATTGCCTTCATTAGCTCCATAGTCCTGAATTGTCAGAACAATTTCCCAAATAAAAAAAAAATGCTTGTAGTTATCGATCCCAAATTCACCTCATACATGTATTATGCTATTGTCCAGGTGGTGGGACTACGTGCTACCCCCTAATAATTACCCCGTGGCCGCAAATTCGACCTAAAGGTTTGCGAAATTCGCCTCCCATTGAAGTCAATGGAGCCCGCGGCGAACGGTCGTTTTCGCGAACGTTTGTGTCCGTTCGCGTTTCGCGTTCGCGAAACGTCCCGTCGGAAGTTCGTCCATCACTACTGCCCAGATTATTTGTTTACACAAGAAGCTCTTTCCCTTTGATCTAAGAAGTAAGTTTAGTTACAATGTTTCAAGTTCTACACTTGGCAGATTGCCCAGGATGCTTTCTTTTGACAACTGAGTGAGCAGATAATCTCTCCACTTGTTTATATGAAAGAATCGCCTACTCTCAGCGGGAGAGATCATCAGAGGGGGTGAATCGAGATTGCGTTTTTTTTTAACGATTAATCCTGCAGCTCTAGGAGGTTGAGGCACCAAGCTTTGGAAAGTGATTTGATGTGGGGCCAAAAGGAGAGTTCAGCAGCTCAAGGCTGATACCAACCATCTGGGAGCCAGGGTGGAGACGGTGGAACAGAGGCTGGACGAGGTATTACCTGCTATCTCTATGCTCCAGGAGAAGTGCAGCCACCAGGACCAGAAAATTGAAGCCTTACTGTGTCAGCTAGACGACTTTGAGAACCGCAGCAGGAGGGCGAATATCCGCATACGCGGTTTGCCAGAAGCTACAGCTCCTAAAGATATTGTGCCCACCCTGGAAGACGTCTTCAGAGAGATATTGGGACTACCTGCCACTGCCCCAATTGAGATAGACCGTGCCCACAGAGCCCTCAGACCACCCTCCCAGGACCTGGATAATCCGAGAGATATCATCTGTAAGCTCCACAAATACACGCTGAAGGACAGAATTATGCAGAAGATGCGTGGGAGACAGTATTTTGACTTTGATGGAGCCCACCTGTATTTTTATCAGGACATATCAAGACGCACTCTCATGCAACGCAGGGCTCTCCGACCCTTGCTGGAGGCCCTACAAAAAGCGGCCTTGCCCTATCGCTGGGGATTCCCCTTTTACCTGCAGGCACCCAAAGCAGGTAAAACTGCTACACTGCGCACCAAGGATGACCTCCCACATTTCTTGGATGTCCTGGGCCTTGGGCCAGTTGACTTCCCGGATTGGAGGGTCCCCCAGGAGCATCCGCACCTACAGCTCCCTCAGCCCTGGCTCCCGGCTAGGAGCAGGAGCCGCGGACGAGGACGCAGGCGTCCCACTTCTGCCTCCCCCGCGGATCCTGGGTCACCGCGGCGCTTAACATAGACTCCATCCCTCTGACCTGCTCTCTGCACTTTGAGGAACGCTGTTGCCCTCGATCATGGGGATACACTCTACACTTTACAGAGACTCATTGCCCAGTAACATAGATAGACGGCCTGGACTTGGACTGAACTCGGCTGCATGGTACGCTGCTGTGCACCCCTCTAAAAACGCAACTGCTCCGGACAGCGAGACTGCTAAAGAACTGCTACTGATGCCTTGAGAGGACACTGGGAGGTTGCAGTTCTAGCCCCAAACCAATAGGCCTTAATTTTTGAATACCCTGTTCCCAGGTTTATTTTGCTCCCCCTCAAGTTTCGCACTATGTTCTACAACTTTGGTTCCTGAGATCTCTCCCCCCTTACACTGCCTACTGAATAAGAGTTAGTGGCGGGTGGGGGTTGTCCCTTGCCCTCCTCCCTCTTGTGATGGCCCGCGCGTAGGCCATACCTATTTAGGTATTTGTTTTCTATTTTTGGGAGTGGGGACGAGCCTCGAGACCCTCTCCCATGTAGGGGATGGCTCGACGCTCGGCCCCCAGATACTCCGAATTGCGATATTGTTATTATTACTGTGCTCTACGTTGAATGTGTGTTATGCTCTCTTTAACCATGTTTCCTTTTTTCCTCTCTTTCTATCTCCTTCTACTGCATACCTTCCTACAGGAATTTCCTCCGGCTCTGCCTCCTGCTCTGCGCCCATAGTCACACTGAGAGATCCTTCTACTCCTTGGCCCATACATGGCATCACTTAAGGTAATCTCGTACAATGTACGCGGTCTCTGCTCCCCAGGTAAACGTAGCAAATTATGGTGGGAACTTAAACGCACAGGAGCTCAGGTGGTCCTCTTGCAGGAAACACACTTCACCCTTCAATCGCAACCCAAATTACCCACCCACATATACAACCAGTGGTTCTTGAGTAACTCACCGGCAGCAAAATCTAGAGGCACAGCTATTGCCATACACAAATCCTGCCCTTTTCAAGCTATAGAGAGTAAGGTAGACCCTCAGGGTAGATACGTCTTCTTGAAGGGGACTATAGCGGGACAGAAACTCACAGTTGCCACAATCTATGCTCCGAACTCAAATCAACGTACCTTTTTAGATACCACCCTCGATAGTCTGATGGAATTCAGGGAAGGACCTTTAATCCTAGGGGGCGACTTTAATATCAGCCCAGACCCACAATTGGACACCTCACACAAACGCCCCCCCCACTCAAATGCCTTTCTAAAACACTTCCGCAGATCTCTACAAACCCACCGCCTCTTGGATAGCTGGCGAGTTCTCCACCCTTCAGATAGAGATTATAGCTACTATTCCAAAGTACATGACGTCTATACCCGCATAGATCTGATCTGTGTGGACCACTTGGCCCTGGAGCTGCTGCAGGCCTCGTCTATAGGGAACATTACGATTTCTGACCATGCCCCGGTAACGGCGACATTGGTTTTACCACATTCCACCCGTAGGGCCTGGTCGTGGCGCTTAAACGAATCCCTGCTGGATGATGTAGCAGTGGTCTCCGGGGTCACAGAGGTACTATCCCACTACTTTAAGGAAAATTGCACGGAGGGGATGAGCAGAGGGATTGTTTGGGAGGGCCACAAGGCGGTGGTGAGAGGCGAACTGATTTCACAGGGATCCAGACTTAAGAAAGCCCGACAAGCAGATTTTGATAGGGTACTCCAGGCACTCCAACTGGCGGAACTCAAGCACAAACGGGACAGCAGCCCTGAGGCTCTGAGGGAACTGACGGAGTTGAGAGAGTTATTCTCTCGATTGCTGGACAGGCAGGCACGCAGGCAATTGCGATACTTATCGCATAGATACTATGAGCATGGCAATAAATGCGGCCGAATGTTGGCTCGAGCTCTAAGGAAGAAACAGGCTCTCATGCACGTACACAAGCTACGCCTCTCCTCGGAGGTCTACACGGTCAGGTCCTCCCAAATAGCCGCTGGTTTCCGGGACTACTATAACACCCTCTATAACCTGAACTCCACACAAACCCGAGAGAACCAAGATGCAAGACTGAAAGACATTCAAACCTATCTGACTGCATCCGGCCTGCCCCCACTGACAGACGAACAGTGCTCTGCGCTGGAGGCCCCTGTCACCGCCACCGAGCTCATAACCACGGTGAACTCCTTGCCTAACGGGAAGAGCCCTGGTCCAGACGGGTTCACCAAGGCTTATTATAAACTATTTCTACCCTTACTTTCTGAACCCATGTGTAACTACTTTAACTCCATTGCAAATGGCACCGCAATCCCTAGTGAAGCCCTGTTGGCCCATATATCTGTAATTCCCAAGGAAGGGAAGGACCCCACTATGCCCCAGAGTTACAGACCCATATCCCTTCTTAATGTGGACATAAAAATACTGGCCAAGATTCTCGCGACCAGACTGAAACACCTGATCCCACTAATTGTCCATCCGGACCAAACAGGGTTTGTAACAGGTAGAGAGGCTAGGGATAACTCTATCAGAGCAATCCACTTAATTCACTGGGCGCGTGCTTCCCCCGAATCTCCCCCCTACCTGATCCTGTCTACCGATGCAGAGAAAGCCTTTGATCGGGTGGACTGGACCTACCTACGTGCTGTGCTGGAAACGTTGGGCCTACGCACACACATGCTTACCTGGATTATGGCTCTGTACTCGGACCCGAATGCCCAAGTCAAAGTGAACGGCTTCCTTTCCCCCAGCTTCCCGATCAGAAATGGCACGAGACAGGGGTGCCCCCTCTCGCCACTATTGTTCGCCCTGGTGCTGGAACCGTTTCTTCGTACGGTCCGGGCGAACTTGGATATCAAGGGACTTAAGGTGGGGCGTATGGAACATAAGCTCTCGGCTTATGCCGATGACATACTTTTCCACCTCACGGAACCCCTGATCTCCTTGCCTAATCTGATGAGGGAACTCCAGCGCTTCGGGACACTTTCTAACTTCAAAATTAATTATACAAAATCAGAGATATTACCTATCCAATTGACGCCTTCCCTGACTGACAGGTTGCGTACTGCCTTTCCATTTACATGGGCCAAAGCGTCCATAAAATACTTAGGTATACGGCTGACAGACAGGTTTGACACCCTATACTCCACTAACTTCCCCTCCCTACTAAAAGCTGTGAATAAAGACTTGGCCCTATGGACTAAGACAGCCTTCACTTGGATGGGCAGACTCAATATCATCAAAATGAACATTCTCCCACGCGTGCTGTTCTCTATGCAGATGCTACCTGTGGCCCTACCTAAGACCTTCTTTGCCCAGCTATCCAATCTACTATCAAATTTTGTTTGGAACAATAAGAGGCCGAGAATCGCAATTAGATTGCTAAGTCGCCATAGGGACGCGGGAGGCCTGGGCCTCCCTGACGCCCAAAGATACTACAGGGCAATAGTCCTCCAGAGAATACTGAACTGGCGCTTCCATACTCAATCCAAATTATGGGTCTCTCTTGAAAAATATATGGCAGGGAGAAATTTGACCTATGCGCCGTGGCTAGCACGGGAACACAGGGGTCTGTCCACCTTTACTTCCCCGCTGACGATCCAGGCCCTGAGAACCTGGGACCGACTTAATGCCAATTTGACACTGGCACCCCCTGTGTCCCCACTGGCCCCACTGGGGGGTTACTTATGGTTCCCCCCGGGGGAACAGGCTGCTTTCTTTGGCCCCTGGGCAGATGATGGAGACGCTAGTTGTGGTAAATTAATGCAGAATGGCAAACTAATGTCCCTAGAAACTCTACGAGATCAGAGGGGGAGCTTCCCTATGGACTTCTGGCGGTATAGGCAACTCCACCATTTTTTTAAAACACAGGGAGACTCCATACGGGATCTCTCCTCCCTCACACCCTTCGAACGTCTCTTCATAGCGGAAGAACCAATACCACACATGGTCTCTGAACTCTATCAACTGCTTAACTCTGCATCCCCCACAGTGAAGCCTGCTTACATCAGAGCCTGGGAAAGGGACTTGGAGATAACTTTCACCCCTGCCCAAATATCTTGCCTCTACCAACTTACCCGGTCCAGCTCGATTGATTCCAAGACGCAAGAAACGAACTATAAGCTACTGATGCGCTGGTACTGTGTGCCGGCAGATCTAGCAAGGATATACCCATCCACGTCAGATCAATGTTGGCGGGGCTGTGGCCACAGGGGCACTCTTCTGCATATTTGGTGGAATTGCCCTGCGATCAGACCTTACTGGGAGGACATTAAATCTCTGATCAAAGAAATCACAGGCATAGATATTCCTCTGTCCCCGATTCACTTCCTGCTACCCATTCCTCCCATGCCAGTGAGCCAGTACAAGAAGAGTGTGCTGCCTCATTTGCTAAATGCAGCTAAGCGGCTGCTCCCTATTTTTTGGAAGCGTCCGCAGGTCCCAAGTAAGGAGGAGTGGCGCCGCAGGGTGGGTGACATCCGGGAGGCAGAGGGGTGGATTGCCACTTGCAGAAGGGCCCATGACCGCTTCACTGCGATTTGGCAGCCCTGGCTAGTGTATATATCGAACCCTGGACACATTTCATCCAGTTTGGATGTGGCCCTCCTGGAACTGGCGGAGCCATCCCTAAGGGGACGCCCCCAGGGCTTACAGATGGGGACCAGGCGCTGAGGAGACTCCAACACTCAATTTAACGTTTCATTAATCAGGGGCGAGGAGACAGGATGCTATTCTCTCTCTTCACTCACCCCCTTGATCATCCTACATGTATGGAGAGGTTGACGGGGCTCGGAGAGGAGGCGGAGTCGGAAGAGAGGCTTCAGGTATGCTCTAAACCACTTTTCTTTTCCCTTCTTTTTCTCACTTAACTACTTTCTAATACTTTATTACTTGAATAGTTATGGCTGCCTGCGGGCAGATGGTTGATATGTTGAGTGCCAGGTGACGGGTGAGGAATGGAGGACTTGGGTGGCCCAACAAAAATTTGGCGACCTGACGCCATGGGACAACCTGACTTGAACAGGGAAATGGCACTTTGGTGCCGCTATTATGCAGGACTGCCCCCCTTCCCCCAGCACGCGGTCGTCTAGGAAGCCGTCGGCCCCACGTGAGTTACCTTGAACGTTAAAGCTGACCAAGCGTATCACGCGTGAGAACCCCTTACAAGAGGACAGACCAGTCCTATACTGCACGAACTAGACTGCGGACTGGGATTACTCAGCCCAACAATCAGTTGACCTACCGTGCTGACCCGTCACCTGGTAAATACTCTCTTAATAACCTGATCAGTACGAAGTTAATTTATGACTGTTGACTATTCATGTTCTTGTTCCCACTACAAGTGAAAAACGAAAAAGGAACGACTGGAGTATTACGTATCAGCATTACCTGCAGCAAATGTTTATCCTCTCTGTTTATTTTCATTTTTTTTCATTCTTTTACTGTATATCAAGCTGTAATACCCTATCTCCTATAAATAAAGATTGTTTAAAAAAAAAAGGAGAGTTCAGAGTCCAGAATAACACCTAGCATGCTGACATGTGGGGATGGTTGTGCCATTACTCTTGACAAGATAAGTCAGGGGAAGAGGCACGTGGAGGAGGAAATATTATACGCTTGGTTTTGGACAAGTTGAGTTTAAGGAAGTGGTGTGACATCCATACAGATATGTCTTTTAGTAAGTTAGTGATGCGTGAGGAGACTGATGGAGTGAGTTGAGGGGTGCAGAGATAGATTTGTGTGTCGTCAGCGTAGAAATGATATTGAAAGCCGCGAGAGGCTGACCCAGGCAAGAGGTGTAGATTTCAAATAAAAGAGGTTCAAAATCAGAACCTTGGGGGATCCCGACGGAGAAGGGAAGAGGCATGGAGGAAGTAGAGTTGTAAGTGACACTGAAGGTGCGTTGAGATAGGTAGGATGAGTGTCACTGAAGAGAAAGATCACGGAGACCAAGGGAGCAATGTTTTTTGAGGAGGAGGGGGTGGTCAACAGTGTCAAAGACAGCTGAAAGGTCCAGAAGTAGAAGTACTGAATAGTGTCCCTTGGTTTTTGCAGTTAGTAGGTAATTTGTGAGTTTTAAAAGAACAGTTTCTGTTGAGTGTTGAGGGCAAAATCCAGATTGAAGGGGATCAAGAAGGTTATTCTTAATGAGGTGGTCACTCAGTTGGTTGTAAACCAGGCGTCCAAGGATTTAGAGGAAAAGGGGAGCAAGGAGATAGGGTGTAGATTGTTAAGATTGGTAGGGTCCATGGATGGCTTTTTAAGTATGGGGGTGACCAGTGCATGTTTTAGAGCATTGGGGAAAATTCCAGAGGTGATGGAGAGATTGAAGACGTGGGCTAGAGACTGTAGTATAGAGTTATAGGGCAACTGTAGTATTTGAAAGGGAACAGGGTCCAGGGAACAGGTGGTAATTCTATGCATTAAGGTGAAAAACCTTCTGTACTGCAGTCCCCCTTGTTTTTCTTACCTGATCCTGAAACTATCCAGCCGCTGTTGCTTTCCTCAAATGGACAGATTGATAGCAGCAGCTGTGAGAACCAAGTTATCTGTTGTGTTTGATCACTTGGTTCTCAGTGTTAGAGGTGTCCGGAGACAGATGCTGCATCCACCTAGGTAAGTGTGATTCTTGGAAAAAAAAAACATCCTACACTTTTAACCTGGATGAATAAAAGCTGCCTATTGCAGTATCATGTGATTTGTCCCAATCTCTTATTCATTTTATTGAAAAGTTGGACCAGTTAAAGAAAGGGGAAGAAAACCAAGTCTACTGACAACAGATAATAAAACTATGTTACGTAGGGACTTAGGAAAACAAAAATTGCTGTGCTACAGACCATATAATTTTTTAAATGTTGCCCATAGTTACACTTTAATGTGCCAGATCAATCTGCGGAACACTCTGCACTGCATTCACAATGTAGCTCAACACCAGCTAACTTTCTTTGGCAAAAAAAGTAAGTGCTGACTGCTTCTCTGGCAGTGTTATAGCATACCTTTTATTTATATATTTTCTTCACATTTACTTTCAGAGCAAGCTGCCCAGTAAAAGTGACAGTTGCAAAGGTTGGGACAAGCTAAATAAAAATGAAATTTACATACTGAATATTTATTTTCTTGTATGCCACTATTTAACCCATAGCCTGTGCACTAGGTCTGTCATAGGTCAGGGGTCAGAGAAAGGTGGCTGTTGATGACTCAATAAAGTTGCTTCCACCAGAAATAAACCCCATCCTCACCATGGTATTTTTGATTTTGGTGGAGGTTTTTCTGCACTAGTAAAATGTTGAGGATCATCAGAATTCAGGTAGAGAAAATTGTCTAGCCCTGTCTCAAAGAGACACTGTCACCAAACCATTAATTTCAACAAAAATCATACGTGCATTTAAAGTATTTTAGACATATTTGTGTAGATATCCAAAAGCCATGGGACTGATGTCACCATCTTAGATGAGATGTCAGTGTAGCACTACCCATGTAGGAGCCACTTGAATACTCTCTCTTGCTTTAACTCTTCAGTCAGGCGCACAGTATTTTCCACAGCTTGTAGATGAACACTGCTTGTAGATATCTCCTCATTTGCTTAGTATTGTTGTAATCCTTTTTGTTCTTAAGAATGAAGTCACTGAGCATGCCCAGATCTCCCCTGATTTACGGCACACTCTGTGCTTATCTATCTGTTCTCAGGACTTCCTACTGCACACCACTGATATCCCAGAAGGCTGCAGAGTCATTCACAGCTTCCTTCTACACACCATGTGACCATGACATGCCGTGCAGTGTAAACTTGGCCATTAATGCAGTCTTATCAGCTGAAGCCGATAAGACTGACAAAGGCAAACATCAGACATCGGCACAAGTAAATACTATGAAATAAAACAAGTCAGCTATGAACAGGGAAGCAGGGTTGCCATAGAAACATTGGATTGAGAAGGAGGCTTGGTTAACAGTACAGGAAGTGCTCAATGTAAGGGCAGAAATACACTACTGTGGACTCAGAAAACAATACTTAAGATGGTGCTGCCTAACCCCTGGAAACAAGTTTTTTGAAAGTTTCTTTAAACAGTAAGTAATATGTGATTTGGGCTGGATTACACTGGCTATAGTTTGATAATTACTTATTATAATGGACTAAATGAAAAGAAGCATCAGAGTGGGAGAGTTTACTTCCTTTTTAAGTAGAAGACCACACTATGCTAACTAAAAACATCCTAGCAACCTACTTAGGAGGGTGCTACATCAGCAACCCCAGTATAGTGTAACCCTTGATTCTTTCTGCCCGACAGCTGTATATATAGTTATGTAAGTAGGTGAGGGATAGAAAACCTGGGCCAGAACAGAGAGTAGCCAGACATTGCGAGAAGAGAGGGCTATGACGTACAAGAAGGGGGAGGGCTGCGCTAGGAAATCGACTCTCCCCTAATCACATTTTCAAGCAAGTTTAAAAACACATTGCAATGCCATAAGTTGCATTTTTAGAAAGGAAAAACAGGTAAGCTTTTAAACTAGGTGATTTTTCTGTGCTTTTACCTGCATTTTGTTTGGTTGGTTGACAAGGTATTTTTACCACTCTCCTAAAGCAGAGACCAACTGACTAATGCCAAAGCATTGGTCATATGATCAGTGCTTTAGGAAAGAAGATTTACAGAAATTCTTGGGGACAATTGAACTTCAGCTTTTATTAGCACAAAAGTAACATTTTTAGAGAAATATTGTTAAAACAAAATCAGTCTGTGAGGCTTTGGGATAATTGTTTTGAGCCTTGATTATTTTTCCTGGATGCTTATTTAACAGCTAAAATGTATGAAGTGAAGAAGAATAGAGAGATTAAATATTTCTCCTTATGTTAAACAAAATGTAAATAATCAATTTTCACCAGCTACACATAAGCTTTTCTGCTTAGCAGCTTCTTGGCAAAATCAGAAAGTGTGTTAAAAAAACCCGCACAGTACTTGTCAGACACATCAGCATCTAGGCTCCTTTTTTTGCGTTACACCCAGTTCTGCCAGCTAAGTTATATGGGTGCTTAAACTCCCCCTTCCCCATATACAAACCTTTACAACGTATTTGATGTAAGATTAAAGATTTAATTTCTTCAAAATCTTATCCATATTGATATCTTTTGGCTCACTGATCTCCACTCACTTCCAAAAGGCCATGACATCAGTTTTATAAATTCATATTTTTTTAAATAATTGAATAACTATTGAATGCATAATTATTTGGAAAAGAATATGGTGGTGGGAATGGTGGGAAGGAACATGGAATCAAAAACTCATCCAAAAAAAGCTGAAAATATTTTTGCCCATAAAAAAAAAAAAGCATTACAAGTGGAAAAGCTTCTGAACAAGCCAAATCAGATATGTTTTAAATATTTCTCGGGCATTCCTTATAATGTAATATTTACTATGCTTCTTTGCTTCATCGTGGCTATAGACTACGGTGAGGTAATGGTAATGGGTCTTTTTTTTCTGCAAAAACATAAAATGACAGCACAAAGCTGACAGCAGACATTAAAAATGAAAATTAATGGTAGCTAGGGGTCATTAATCACGGCTCTCCTTAGCCCATTTGACGTGTCAAAATTAAGCCTGATAAGATGAGAGAATAACACAAAACAGCAGTTATGAAGCTTGCGATCATTATTTGGGATATGCACTTTTTGGAACTTTTACAAAAACTCTCACTAGTTAATTCTACATAGAACAGAACTTTCTTCTACATAGAGACAGAAATGTGAATAATTAGCATAGTCGGGCAGAAAACAATGACTGCATTTTCTCTCCTAGTTTTTTTATATATATTTTTTGGAATAGTTTAAAGTAATAAATCTTGATGTTTAATTTAAACCAATCTTTGTTTTTTAAGAGTAGTGTTTTGTATTCTGATCTTTGAATGAGTAATACATTTATAGTGTTACATGGATGGAATTCTTTTAGTTATCTAGTTATGTCTTATTTTTTATATTAAGAGACACAATTAACATCCCACGATACAGGTAAGAGCAGTTTTATATAACACTTGGTATAGCAACATAATAAACATTTCTGAAATCAGAATTATAGCAGACCTTGTAATCTATACAAAGGTTATGAGGGAACTCTCTCTTAATCCTAAATCGCTTAAAAAAAAAATGGATGGAGAGGAACTGAATTAATATTCTTACCTTTCCCCTGGCTTGCGAGGAGTGGCATTACTATCCCTCCAACATGGTTATTTTTAGTAATTCAAATATAATGAGAAGATGCATTAGCTTATATTTATTTTACCAGTGTATGTCATATTTTAGTTGGCATGAAAATGATTGAAAAGTATTTATACAAAGTGAAAAGTATATATAAAGCAGTAAATGTGACATTTACAAATCATTCCCTACAGGTATATCTTTCAAGTACATGTTGCATTCACTGCTTTATAAGTAAGTTTCATGTTATGGTGTAAAACAGTGGGGAAAAAAAAAACATATGAGTGGAGTTTTACTTAAGATAAAACACGTAACAGATTGAGTAAACTATTTGAAAAGGTACCAAAAGAAAGATATTTTTGTACTTTTACCTGTTTCCTATATTAGCCCTTTCAATGGTCCTAAGACTTATGTATAGCCATTTCTAATTTTTATACCTTTATATATTTTTTTATAACATTTACATTACCTATCTTACATCACCTATCATGAACATAACCAATCTTGAAATCTTTATTTTGATTTTGATTTCAACATATCATTTACAAACTAATCTTGTAATAAAAATCAGATAATTTTTTACACCTCATTTTGACTCCCAATACCCTATGATCCACTTATCCTCAGGATGTTAGGATTCACATCCAGAGGGCGTTGCTTATCGAAAATCGGTGTAGCCTCTACAGATAACACAGGGGTTTGGTTAGATTGAGGAAGGGGGGAAGCCTTCAAATATAATTTGTAACAAGGAGTTATGTAATATTGAAATATTTGAGTCATGCTCCATTGTAAATTCACCTTGGTAGGTACCTACTCCATCCTTATGAGCAAGCACATTGGAGGTGAAACTTGTATAGGAAGTTGGGTTCTTTGGGTGGAGGCAACATGTATGTCACCTTTTTATGCACTACCAAAAAAAGTACTAAAATGAATTACAATTGGATTGAAATATTCCTTGTTGAAGCAGAGATAAGCTTCAAAGAGCCAGAACTTGAATAGTCTGTGAATATCAAGAGGTAAAGGTTTGGATTGGTGCCATGTATCTGGGTATGCAGATACTGTTGAGAAATGCATTGTGTTTAAAATATAAGCTAATAATATCTTTTTGTTCCCTTTTTTTTTGCTCTGATCTGATCCAATTCATGAAGAGCACTGTTAACTTTGTACATTTCTGATTTTTACTCAAGTAGCTATTTCTTGTATATACCAATTTGAATAATATACGACCATCCCCAAGGTATTTTAATGGTAAAAAGTTTTCTAAAGCTAAAATAGGCAACTTTATTTTGGTACACAGAGACATGCCAAGCACAACAGGCGCTACTGCGCTAATCGAAGCATATCTTGCAGAGATTTGTTGTTTTTGGTGAATAGTGCCGTCCAATGAATCATCCCTTTAAGTGGTTAGCCATACCCCGGGAAAGTCCAGCTCTACAGATGAGGCGAAGACAGGTCTAGCATACTGAGTGATGATGGAGAAACTGAGACCTGCTAATGTAGCAGTGGGTGCCATGCTGTAGAAAGATTTAAGATCCAAGAATATGCTACAATGTAATACTTCTTACTTCAAGGCCCATTTGTTATTGGATTATTTATGAACAGTGCAAAAGCAATGGTCTGCAATAGAGCTGGCAGATTAGTCATATCCGATCAGTTGAAACGCACACTGCTGCTACTTACACTGTGCTATTAAAGAGGACCTGTATGCAACTTTCAACCTGAAACTGCTCTTTGCCAAATGAGGTAACCAGAAATAGAAGGATTAAAATACACAAGATTTCAAGTAGAACATATATCTCCAGCCTTCTTCCATACAGGACACACATTTGAAGGCCTAGATTTTTGGTCATGTGATACCCACTGAAAGCGAGAAATCAAGGACTTAGGAATTCACATAGGAGCAGTATGTGGTCAACAACTATGGATATTCTAGTCCAAAGGTTGAAGCACACGACAGGGTTAAACAAACATCACATCAGCACTCAAATGTTGAAAGCTACAATGAAGGCACTTCATTATCTCGAACACCATTTATTAACAAAAAATTCAAATAAATAAATAGCCTATATTTATTCTACCAATGTGTGTCATATTTTAGTTGGCATACAAATCATTTACCTTATGTATCACTTGACCCTTCCTCTTAATTTGTAAGCTCTAATGAGCAGGGCCCTCTGATTTCTACTGTATTAAAGGAGAAGTATGGCAATCCTGTTTTTTGCAGATTAACCACTTGACCACGGGGCACTTATACCCCCTTAAAGTGGTTGTATGCTCAATTTTTTAACTTTTACCTACAGGAAAGCCTATAATAAGGCTTACCTGTAGGTAAAAAAAATATCTCCTAAACCTGTACGGTTTAGGAGATATTCCCCTCGGTATGCGCCGCTGACTGCAGCGGTGCATGCGCACAAGGGGTTCTCGGCCTGAAAATCCGGCAGTGGCCGACCGGCCGGAATGAAATCTCCTGCGCGCATGCGTGGGAGTGACGATATCGCGGCTCCGGCCACTCACAGCGCCGGAGCTGCGATACCCGGAAGAAACGCTGAAGGGAGCATGTCAGCTCCCTCAGCGTGAATCGGGCCAGATGTCGGGGCCTCGTTCTAAGGTAAGTATTTCATAATGAGCTAGTATGCGGTGCATACTAGCTTATTATGCCTTTTGCTTTGCAGGTTTAAAAAAAAAAAAAAATTTGCGGGTTTACTACCGCTTTAATAACCAGACCAATTTTCAGCTTTCAGTGCTCTCACATTTTGAATGACAATTAGTTATGCAACACTGTGCCCATATGAAATGTTTGTCCTTTTTTTCACACAAATAGAGCTTTCTTTTGGTGGTATTTAATCACCGCTGTTTTTTTAATTTTTTGTGCTATAAAAGAAAAAAGACGGAAAATTAAATAATTTTTCTTCGTTTCTGTTATAAAATTTAGCAGATTAGTAATTTTTTTTCATAAATCTTGGCCAAAATTTATACTACTACATATCTTTCGTAAAAATAAGTACAAATTGGTGGATATTATTTGGTCTTTGTGAAAGTTATAGAGTCCACAAGCTATGGTGCCAATATCTTAAAATTGATCACACCTGATGTATTGATGGCCTATCTCATTTCTTGAGACCCTACCATGCCAGAAAAGTACAAATACCCCCCAAAATACCCCTTTTTGGAAAGAAGACATTCCAAGGTATTTAGTAAGAGGCATGATGAGTTTTTTGAAGTTGTAGTTTTTTCCCACAATTCTTTGCAAATTCAAGATTTTTATTTCCTTTTTTTTTTTCACAAAATTGTCACATTATCAGGTTATTTCTCACACAGAGCATATGCATACCACAAATTACACCCCAAAACACATTCTGCTATTACTCCCGAGTATGGCGATACCACATGTGTGAGACTTTTACACAGCGTGGCCACATACAGAGGCCCAACATGCAGGGAGTGCTGGAGCACCCAGGCCAATTCTGACATTTCTCTCCTACATGTAAAAATCATCATTTATTTGCTAGAAAATTACACAGAACCCCAAAACAGTATATATTTTTTTTTAGCAAAGGCCCTAGAGAATACAATAGTTGTCATTGCAACTTTTTATCTCGCACGGTATTTGCGCAGCAATTTTTCGAACGCTTTTTTTTGGAAAAAAAACTGTTTTGTGCTTTAAAAAAAACAAAACAGTAAAGTTAGCCCAATGTTTTTGCATAATGTGAAAGATAAAGTTACGACGAGTAAATAGATACCTAACATGTCATCCTTCAAAATTGCACATGCTAATGGAATAGCGCCAAACATCGCTACTTAAAAATCCCCATAGGCGACGCTTTACATTTTTTTACTTGTTACGTGTTTTGAGTTACAGAGGAGGTCTAGGGGGAAAATTATTGCTCTCACTCTAACGATCGCAGCGATACCTCACATGTGTGGTTTGAACACTGTTTTCATAAGTGGGCGTATGCGTTCGCTTCTGCATGATAGCACATGGGGACAGGGGCGCTTTAATTTTTTTTACATTTTCTTGTTTATTTTACTTTATTTATTTTAGTTTGACACTTTTTTCCCCAAAAATACATTTTTTGATCACTTTTATTCCTATTACAAGGAATGTAAACATCCCTTGTAATAGGAATATGGCATGACAGGTCCTCTTTACAGTGAGATATGGGGTCAATAAGACCCCACATCTCAACCCTAGGCTGGGAAGCCTGAAATAAAAAAAATAAAAAAAGATTCTGGCTTTGATCGTATTGACGAGTCGGTAGAAGCACCGGAGGGCAGCAGGAGGGGGGGTGTCCCCTCTCGCCTCCTGTAAGAACGATCAAGCAGCAGAACAGCGACTATGATCATTCTTATGGTGTAGGGAATCACCGGCTGAAAAAGCTGATATCTGAATGATGCCTGTAGCTACAGGCATCATTCAGATATCCCCGCACAAAGTCAAGGACGTCATATGATGGCCGGCGGGCAGGAAGTGGTTAAAATGCTTCTTTTTTTATTTATTTTTAACATAAAGTTGTCAATTTATACAATATTTCTAACACATAGCAAGTACATACCAAAAATTACACCACAAAATAGATTCTCCTACTCCTTCTGAGTACGGTGATACCACATGTGTGAGACTTCCACAACCTGGCAACATACAGAGGCCGAGTACAGCCAAGTATGACTGAGCATGGCCGAGCATGGTTAGGTATCACCGTGTATTGCAGGGTATCACAGTATGGCTGGGTATTGCAGGGTATCACAGAGTATGGCTGGGTATTGCAGAGTATCACCGGGTATTGCTGGGTATTGCAGGGTATCACCGACTATGGCTGGGTATTGCAGGGTATCACCGAGTATGGCTGAGCATGGCCGAGTATGGCTGGGTATTTCAGAGTATCACTGGGTATGGTTGGGTATTGCAGGGTATCACCGACTATGGCTGGGTATTGCAGGGTTTTACCGAGTATGGCTGGGTATTGCAGAGTATGGCTGGGTATTGCAGGGTATCACTGAATATGGCTGGATATTGCAGGGTATCAACAAGTATGGCTGGGTATCACCGAGTATGGCTGGGTATTGCTGGGTATGGCAATTTATGGCAGAGTATTGGCAGAGTATTGGCAGGGTATTGGCAGGGTATTGGCAGGGTATTGCAGAGTATTGTCAGGGCATTGCTGGGTATTGCAGAGTATTGGCAGGGCATTGCTGGATATTGCAGAGTATTGGCAGGGAATTGCAAGGTTAATTGTCAGTGAGCAGCGCTGTGGGCACTGCAGATCCAGCCCACAGCGCTGCTGTCACCGATCTCTCCCTTCTCACTGTATCGATCGGTACAGAGAGGGGAGGGAGGAACTGGCGTCATAACATAACATGACGCTGGTTTGTTTACAAGTGACGGAGCGATCATGGAGCGATGAGCGGCCGTTTACCGTGATCCGTGATGCAGGACCTGGCGGTCACGGATGCCCTCGAGTGCGCGCCCCAGGGGGCGTGCGAGAGTGGAATTCTGGGAGGAGGTTATAGTACGTCCTCCCAGAGTTAAGCAACCACCTTGTAGCCGTCATTCGGCTATGGGCCGGCTGTTAAGTGGTTAATACTTACCTAGGTGGATGCTGCCTGTCAATCAGCTCTGCTCCTCCATGCTGTACTGGAGCGCTGAGCTGTGGAGGGGCAGGGAGCGACTGTCTCAGCCACTCGCTGAGAGGCTGAGACTGCCATCAGTCCCGGCACCTGGCGGATCCAGACTTTCAGAGTCAGGATGATGCTGTGCCTGGATTGATCTTGATGACATCAGCAGAGAGTGGACTTCAGACCACTCTCTGCTGAAAAATGGGTCACAAGAGTGCAAAAGGAATTGCACTCCTGTGACTCATAGGAGAAGCCCAGCCAAATGAGCTCAGGCTGGACTTCTCCTTTAAAGTGTATTGTATTTGTATTGTCTACCCTTAAGTTGTAAAGCACTGCGTAAACTGTCGGCACTATATAAATCCTGTATAATAATTAAAAATATACTCACAAATTGTAAAAGCATAAATTAATCAAAAGATTGGGTCTCTCTGTACCTCCAAGGCATGGATAACCGATACGAAACACCTTTGCAATACTATAGTGCACAAAGCAAGTATGCTGATGCTTTTCAAGGGATCTGATGAAGAGGGTATATCCTTTGAAATGCATCAGATACTTGCTAATCCACCTTGTATGCATGAAGATTGGAAGGGATGTGCTTTGCTATAGAAACAATTTACGTTAACTCTTACAAAATGTTACTGTCAAAAGAAATACACGAGTAACACAGTAATAATGGCCATACACTGTTTGAATTTTGGCTACTTTAAAACCACACCCAATATCCCTCCATTGAAAAATCTAAAGAGTCAGGCAAAATATTGTCAGGATCTGGGGGCCTCCTTGTTAAAGAGGTCTTCTATATTTAGGTAAAACCCTGCCCCAAAGCACCCCCCCATGTTGAGGGCATGTGGCCCGGTGTGGTTTAGGAGGGGGGAGGGCGCTTTCTTGTCCCCTCTCTTTCCTGATCTGCAAGGCTGCATGCACGGATAAGGGTCTGGTATGGATTTTGAAGGTGACCCCATGCCATTTTTTTTTTAATTGGTGTGGGGTTCCCCTTAAAATGGATACCAGACCCGAGGGGCCTGGTATGGATTGGGGGGACCCCACACCATTTTTTCCAGATTTTCTTATGGCTGGGAATTGAGCTGATGACCCATCGGTTGTTAAGGACGTGGTTGCTGGCTTCCCGGGCCTGCTTCTTAACAACCAGCTATTCACAGTTTGTTAAAAATAAAAACGCAAAATGTATTGAAACTGCATGCAAAAATGCATCAAATATGCAGGTTTAAAAATGAAAGATGCACTGGAACAATGGATCAACTGCAGCTGCATAGATATTCTATTTTGCCCAGACATTCACTTTAATCTTTGCAAAAAAAGAATATAGAATATTGTGCATGTACATTGTGAGCTTATCTAGAAACATGTTGATGCTGTTTCATTAGGGAATCCTTACAGTTAGACATCCTGGTGTTCTCCACATATCAAAATTTATCTAGTTCTGACAAATGCCAAACAAACCTCATAACATTCAAAACTTTTCAGTACTGCTAACACCAAAACCATGAACGTATACATTTCACAATAGAATAAGTATAGAGCTTTAGTTAAAGCACCAATGCTTTCTTAGCTACAAGTCTGATACCATTATTCATCTAACCAAAATTATCTCATGCCATGCCTTTAAAATCTTGGCATATTCTTCAACCACGCAGTAACCAACCCTGGAAAAGGGACTACAACAATAAGACATACGTTCATGTCACAATGATGAACAATCATTGGAAGACTACCTAAATATGTGTGTTGGACCTGTACCTTTCCTAGCCTGTTCAAACAAGAATAGTGATCTACAGCCAAATCTAGTCCCAGTTCATTGAGCAAAATCCTGACAGATTAGTGCCTGGCTTAGGCCATGAAAAACCCCAGACCATCCATAATAAATACCTCAAAGTCTATAAACATAGGAGGATCTTAGCTTTCAAGCTATCTTGCCAATATATTGCATTCACATGAAGACCAACCAGTAATAATTTAGCCTTCACTAGTTTTCAAAGCTAAAGTTCGAATGGATGTTATGTGGGTTTGACACATCAAGAGCTTATTTAATTTAACCATAGGGAAATACCAACATTAGCTCACACAGAATCCTTTACTGCATGGGTTTTAGGTGTGTATCTTAATCAGTAGTGAAATTTTCATTTTTTTTAAGCTTTTTAAATACCATAATATCAGTTGGAAACCTTATCAGTTTGTGTTTAATCTGTAAAAAAAAAATCAAAAAAGTTTAAAGATACTTTTGTAATGCCCTGCCATGTTTAGAGCCTTCCAATCCAAGTTTTTAGCCCTGATGAAAGAGGAGTGCCGAGCCCCTGAAACACATTGACTTTTACAAAAATACAAATCTTTTGAAAAGTCTGTACAAGACCCAGCAAGAACCCACAGTTGCTGGTGTGCAGCCTCTAGGACCACAAACCATCCATCCTATTAAAACGCATAAGGTTCCACACTCCTACATCACAAACATTGCATGTTTTACATAGCAGGCTCTAAAGTGAAAACACCTTTCATCGAATAGTAAAGATGATCATATGTCCTTTTTCGAACCACAGAAGTGACTTCACAAAGTAAGTGAAACATTTAATTACAGGCCTGTCATGTAAAACATGGAGTTACGCAAATGCAGCACAGTGGCTAAGTGGTTAGTACTTCCACATACCAGAACTATGGTTATTGGTTTCAATGCCAACCACGGCACTATGTGCCTGGAGTTTGTATAGTTACATAGTCAATCTTGTTGAAAAAAAAGAGACAAGTCCATCCAGTTGAGCCAAAATAGAAAAACAAAACACACACACACAAATAGAAAACCTACGTATATACAATCCTATACCCACAGTTGATCCAGAGGAAGAATGATCGGATTTGCTCTCGCATTGGAGAACATTCCTTCCGGATCCCCCAACAGACAATTGGATATTCCCTGGATCAACTTTACTTATAAATATTGATATCCAGTTATATTATGTACATTTAGGAAATAATTCAGTCCTTTTTTTAAAACAATCTACTGAGCTTGCCAAAACCAGCTCTTCAGGGAGTCTTTCAACATTTGGCAATGAAATCTCTTTTGCTCCAGACGTAAAAAGTGCCTCCTTGTCCTCTTTGATGACCTTAAAGTGAATAACTCAACTCCAAGTTCACTATATGGACCACTTATGTTTTTGTATGTTGACAATAGCCCCCTCAATCTCCTCTTCTCCAGACAGAATAAATTCAGTTCCTCTAATCTTTCCTTATAGCTGAGCTCCTCCATGCCTCTTATGAGTTTGGTTTCTCTTCTCTATGCTTTCTTCAGTTCCCCAATATTCTTTTTGTGAACTGGTTCCCAAAGCTGCATGTTCTCCCTGTTCCTCCCACACTCTTAAGACATGGTGGTAGGTAAATTGGGCCTAATATATGCATGGATGTGGGTTAGGGACCTTAGATTGTAAGCTCTTTGAGACCAAGAACTGATGTGAATGTACAATATATATGTAAAGCTCCCTTATTACCTCCTCCCACACTCGCCTCCAGAGCTTGTCTCATCCTCTGAAACTCCCTACCCCAGCATGTCTGGCCAGCTCTTACCCTGTCTGCCTTTAGAAGATCCTTGCAAACTCATTTATTTAGGGAAGCCTACTCCACCTCCACCTAAAAATATGTACTTGAGTCACCTCTATCAGATCATCCCCTGCAGTTATTACCTTTTGTACCATCTCCCACTCCATGAGCAGGACCTACCTATTACTTCTGTATTGAATTATGTTGTAATTGTACTGTCCCGCTTTATATTGTAAAGTGCTGTGCAAACGGCAAATATATAAATCCTTTATTATAATAATAATAATATTAATGAAAAAGCACTGTGTAAATTGATGGCGTTATAAAAGTACCTCTAACATATAAGTCCTTTATACTTTTAAAGGAGGTTGTTCAAATATGTATCCATTGCTTTAAAGTCCAAGTATAGGCATATAGAGCTAGTGTGGGCATTGAGGAGACTGGTCACCAAGCACACATAAAGTTGGCTGGGATGACTGGTCTCCTCAACAGGAAATGCTACTTCAAAGTTAGGAGGCAGCATGTCCTGATTTAATGGAGTCAAATGAGCCTGGGGAATCCTACAGAGTAAATCTGGGGCACTTTCTACACCTGAAAAACAGTTATATTTGCTCTGTCCATTGTCAGCATTCCTTTGAAGTTCCTTTTAAAAGTGAACCTGTAACATAGGTGTGCTCACGGGGTGTGCTTGGGCATACCCTAATCACCATGTGTGGCATAGATTCCCCCTGTTTAAAGCCCTGATATTTCACCAAAGCCCCCTAACGGGGCTCCTAAAAAATTGGTAAAAATTTAATTCACTACTCTACTGACACCAATCTCTGCCCTACTAACTTTTTGAGATGGGAATGAGGGACACCTATTAGCAAAAGTATGTAGGCATAGGACACACCTCCTGCCAAGCCCCCCTGAAAGGATAATTGTACAAACAAAAATGATTGGTTAAACCCACAAGTGCTTTTACCAGTGCAGTTCCTTTATAATTGCTTTTGGAATTTCCAAATGCAGCCATTAAGAAATTGGTTGAAAGCTTTAGCACTGTAAAACACTTTTTGATAGATAAGTAGTGTAGTTTATATACAGCAATATACTGTAGATCATACCAAAATGAAGGACAAATGAAGAGGAAAGAGGGACAGAGAGACTTTGCTTTAAATGAGGGACAGTCCCTCAAAATCAGGGACAGTTGGGAGCTATGCGATGGGGACACCATTTCTGGTAACAGCCAGGGATTCCTTCATTTTGGAGAGATTATATCACTTCCTGTTTTGTCTATGGGACTGGAAGTGAAGGGAAATCATCCTAAAGGGATGCAGATGGCAAGAGTTATAACCCTTCCTTACTTTATGGAAAATAACAACAAACAAGTTTTGCCTTTAGTTCTACTTTAAGACAAATTTCAATAGAATTGACATCTTTCAGAATTGCTAGAACTCAAGTACCTGCAATGCCACCTGTGTTCACATGAGATAAAAAAGGGTGGCAGCCACATGGACTCGCCACTGTTCACATGAGCTGTCCACTGTGCTTTCCCATCCAAGATTCCATTAATGGTATGCAGTGCATGGTATTTCTATACCATGTCTCTGCCAAAATGGCTGCTGAACACTTGCAAAAGCTCAGTGTTCAATTAAAACACAGATCTTTCCCAGATTGCACCTGGAGCCCACAGCAGAGGATACATTAGTCCTAGGCTGGACTTCCCTAGAATTAGACATGCAGGGACATCTAGTGGCATCCGGGAGTATTGCAGCAGAATTCTCCTAAGGCATTACAATTGAGTCCAGACACCTTGCTACAATCTCTACTATCAGCTGCATGTGAGCAAAGTGTGAATCCACATGACAGTAACAATACTAAATAATGTACTTACTGCTAACACCATGTACATTGTTCCCTATCTTTCAAGCCTGGTAAAGGGGGTTGGTTTTGTGTACAGTCTTCCTTCTGATTTTATAATGGAATAGACTTGGATCTTTGTGCTTTAATTCTAGATTCACTAAGATCACAAACAAGAATGAACATAATTATAATTATTATGGCAGGTTTGGATATTAATATTTCAGCTCTGAGTGGAATTCAGTGGAAAACACTCTGCTCCTGTCACATGCACCATTTTGTATTTTGGAAGAAGATTTTCTTTCTTGACAGGTTTGTAGATAAGAAATTGCAGACATGAAAATCTCTTGTGTGACCCTCGCAATAACCGAAACAGCAACATTCCCCAACAGCACAGAATAGGGATGATATGCCAAAAGATTCTGCTGTCAAATTCATCTCTGATTAATTTAAGAATTACATGTCCAACTTGTTTTAATAACACTACAATTCCATTAAACAGAAACCATCCGGCTAGAAAGATCTTTCCATTATTGCGATGGCAAATTGACAATTTAATGGTGATTGAAAAAGGCATGCTTTATGTAAGGGAACCAAATCAGAGCAGAGGCACGAAGCCCAAGTTGTTATCCAGCACAGACCATGCTAATACAGTTTTCTTTGTATTAATTAGAGCAGAAGACTCAGATCCTCCAAGCTCAGCCCTTGATAGTCGTCCAGCAACATCTTAGATCACTTACAATAATCAGAAGTTTCTGATGTCTGACTTCATTAGGACAATGTTTTTCAGCATTTCTGTGTTCTGCACCTTGTTCTCAGATAATCTGTCATGTATAATCATATCACAATGCAAATGAATGTTCGTTCATCGCCAAAACTTATCAAGCATGGGCTAATTTCATGCATACGAATCACAAGTTCTTGTTGGTTTCTAATCCAGCACTTTTGAAGTGAGAGCAAATGATTACAGAGAACTTCCATTAGCAGCTGTGTCCATGGCACTGGAGCTTGAAGGTTGTAGAACATACAACAACACGGAACATGATCTAGTGCAGGACTCTGTAACACGTTCATGAAGTTGGCCAAGACTGTACTGTGATCAACACACAATTTTACAGGTACAAACGTTTTAAACAGAAATGATCAGACCCTTAGAATATGATATGCAACTAAAGTATGTATTCAGCATGAGGAACAGCCCCAAAGCTATTACAGGAGTGAGCACAAATAGTTAAAGAGACCCTATCAGCCCCTCAAAAAAATCATACCTGAAGTTCCCAGCAATAAAAAAACATTATACTAACCACTACGGTTGCCCCAATCTCCTACCTTTCCTCCATTTCATAACTGCAGCCTCTGAAAGACTCTGGTCTTCAACACAGTTTTGGATGCCTATGTCTTTGCAGCAAGCCGTGGCTCTTCTTATAGCCCTACATCACTCCAGGACTCAGTAGCAGCATCCCCAGAACTGTTAAATGTGATAGATTCTTTCAGAGGCTTTAGAGCTGGCAAGCAGGAATTATACGGTGTGCCTGATGGAGAGGTGAGTATGGTGTCTCTTGCAGGGAATCATAAAAGAGAGAGAGAGAGAGAGAGAGAGAGAGAGAGAGAGAGAGACTGTTCAGGTCTCTTTAAATTTAAATCGGAAACCAAAATAAATTTTTTGGTTTTGGATAAATAAGGAAGGGTCAAAACATTTTTGCTGCATCCTTGGGAGGATTTCCACACTTACTGTTCCAAATATGAAATCTCTCAAAAGTGAAAGGAAATCCTCTCTTCTCTTAAAACTGGTGTTGCCATTGGAGGATTTTACATACATTTCTTGTCCCAGTGACATTTGTAAAAGTTTGGAAAATGCAAATTGTCTACAGTAGCTGTCATGCCAATGATAAATAAGGACCTCTGAACCTTTTTGAAGCCATAGAGGTCATCATAACAGCCAAACACCTGGCGCTTCAGAAAGAGGTCAGCAATGGCCGCACCTGTATTACTCTCATGAGAGGTTTCTTTAAAACGACCTTGTAGCTATACTTTATATTTTAAACCAAGCTATACCTGTAAAAGAAGTCTATAAATACCTATCTTTCCTGTTGTCCCACTGAACTCCACTCCAATGCTGAGGAATCTGCTGAAGTCTGAGCTGAAACCCACACTTCCAGGAGTGTAAATGGCCTGAACCTGCACAGCTTCCACTGGTTCCTCCCTTTAACCTCCATGGCAAACTCCATACTGAAGTGGATACAGTGGTGCAAGCTACCCATAGGCAGTGGTCCTTGGGCTTCAAGGCCCTATCAAAAGGAACATGTGGCTAGGAGATACTCCCCTTTCAATGAGCTGTTGACTTCAGCAGCGCATGCACTCCAGGGATTCTTGGCTTAAAGTCCAGCAGATGCCGGACCTTGCCGGAAAGAAGTCTCCCGTGCACATCCGCGGGAGTGATGACATTGTGGCCACTCACAGTGCCGGAGCCGCAAAACCCAGAAGACACGCAGAGACAAAATGACAGCTCCCTAGGCATGGACCGGGTGAGATACCGACGTCTTGTTCTAAGGTAAGCATTTCATAATGAGCTAGTATGCAGTGGATACTAGCTCATTATGCCTCTTGCCTTACAGGTGTAGAAAAAAAAAAAAGTCAGCGGGTTTACTACCGCTTTAAGTTCTCCCAGGAACTCTGGGTAAATTTTATTTTTACTGTGACTGCTCCAACACACAGGTTGTGAGCATGTTTTTATGCAAGCTAGTCTTTGATTGTCTCTAATTAACCATAAAACCAATATATATTCAATGTTTTTTGGTATTTAAAGGTAACACTTGGAAACCTGAATCAGTAGCTAAATACTGAGGGGGCAAGAGTTAATTTACACTAAGGGGCAGTAAAGCAACAACTTCCAGGCAATCAGAAGGTGATACTGCTGCCTACTGAATGTCTACTGGAATACTGGGTCACAACCATGAACAAAGACTTTGTTCATAATTGCTACATTG
Organism: Lithobates pipiens; assembly: GCF_037356315.1. Classification (NCBI taxonomy): domain Eukaryota; kingdom Metazoa; phylum Chordata; class Amphibia; order Anura; family Ranidae; genus Lithobates; species Lithobates pipiens. The sequence continues at coordinate 539,956,358 of NW_027507758.1, forward strand.
CCCATAGGTGTGTGCACAGAGTGTGCCAAGTGTGCCTGGACACACCCTGACCATCCTTTATGGTGCAGATTCCCTCTGTTTAGACCCCTAACATTTCACCAAAGCCCCCTAATGGGGCTCCTAATAAATTTTTTAAAATAAATCAAAATAAAATCTACTTGCACTGTCCACTGCTCTACTGACAACGATCTCTGTTTTACTAACACCGTCCATTGCTCTGCTGTCACTGTCAGTATATATACACATTCACACACACGCAAATATGTTTAAGCTTTGGGGTGCACACCTATGCATGGCCCCATTCACTTGAAGCTGGTTGTATGATTCTAACCATCAGGCTTCTATCTGTCTACCAGGTAAGATGTGTATCTAAGAATGGAGGCTCCTTCCCACCCAATGATTTCCAAAGCCTTTACGCTTCATGACCCAAAACAAACCTATTAAAGTAAACTGAAGGAAAAACTTTTTTTTCTTTTATAACACCTGCCATGTTATATTGCTATCTTGTTATGTAAAATCAACCCTCTCTATTTGGCCTGGTGGATGTTATTGCAAAAAATAAACAATTGAGAGGTCATCATAACGAGGATAGAGGGTAAAATCTTCCAATGGACACACAAGTTCTGGTCACCCTGGTAACCAGGGTTTTCCCTCACTTGTTCCCTCAACCCCCCTACATTACTCCATTCAAAGTAAAAACAAGTTTTACCTTCAGTTCTAACAAAAAGTTGGTTAAAGCGGAATTTCACCCTAGGGAAGGAAGGGGAAGTTACACTTAATGCCCTCCTTACCTCCTCTTCTCTCCCCTCCTCTTCTATTTTTGACAGTTGTTTTTGGGGGGTACCTGGTTTTGACACTGGAAGTGCTATCTCTGCCCGCAACTATCTGGGACACGTCCCGGGTCCCAGAAGGCTGTGGGACTATCCACAAATCGCAGTGCGGCTTGCGCATGTGCAATGGGCAGCCAGCTGTGAATCTGTAAGGAATCAAAGCCGGCTGCCCATAGTAAAAATGCTGGTGCTGGAGACCCGAAGACCGGCAAAGAAGCGGTTTGGGTGAGCACAGCGCCGGACCCCTGGACAGGTGAGTTTTCTTTTATTAAAAGTCAGCAGCTACAGTATTTGTAATTTTTTTATCCGAGAGGCTGAAGAACTGCTTTAACTATTTATCAAAGTTACAAAGTAAGTCGCATTTGTTGCTCACCTAACACCTGGATTTTCCATTCATCAATAAAAAAAATATAATAATTCTTGCACATTTACCATATTTTTAATATGCCAAAGTTATATTCAACTCCAATGGCTTTCACCAACACCAATGGCTTTCGCCAGCACCAATGGCTTTCGCCAGCACCAATGGCTTTCACCAACACCAATGGCTTTCACCAACACCAATGGCTTTCACCAGCACCAGCGGCTTTCACCAACACCATCGGCTTTCACCAACACCAAAGGCTTTAACCAACACCAAAGGCTTTCACCAACACCAAAGGCTTTCACCAGCACCAATGGCTTTAAACCATTTGCTGTTTTCTAATAGACAACTGTTGTTTTTAGCAACAAAGAGTTACATGATACATGTGCAATACAATGATATTTGATCCCTGCACCCCAAGCCACTTGCAAATTATAACACCGGAGCAAAAGAAGGACTGGTAAATATGTCTGTTATAATGAGTATTCCTCATGTCTTTATGGCATACCTGTCAGCCTTTTAAAAGTTGTGCTTGGGGGGCGGATTGGTTCCTAAATTGGGAAATTCAAGCCTTTTCGATTAATGCTGAATTTTCACTAGTGTGACTTGAAATGGGACTTTAGACATAAAAGTTGTAAGACAAGTTGCATCGCTTTCTTTTTAATGGTACCCATTCAAATTGATGGAACTTAAAGTCGCAGCAACTTTGAAAAGGTGTCTGCACTACTTTGGTGTGACTTTATTCCAGAGAGTGTAACACTGGATCAAAGTCGCATCAAAGTTTTGCTCAGAAGTGGTCATTTTGCGACTTTAGAGTTGCTCTAGGGTGAATGGAGCCTTAGGTCAAACTAGGATCAGAAGGGTGCACAGAATGGGCTTTTCTGGTTAATAAAGGTAATATCGGACACCATAAAGTGCCTGCTGCCAAGCAGGGCTATTACTTTTGAAAGTTTAAAAAGGCAGACAGGTTTACTTTAAGGCAAGTTTGTAGCATTCAAAATGTCCATCCTTATGATAGGAAATGGTAAAATTCCATCATATGTTATAGGTTTACTGAGCTCATTCAAAGCATATGTCAGCACAGGGTGGATCTGAGAAATGTTAAAGGATCGGCAGAAATAAAGCCCCTACAACAGTCATAAAAAAACTGCCTGACAAAGATATAAGTAACGGCCAAATATGTTGGGCAAGCTATAAACATTTTGTTTTAACGGTATTGTTTCTCAATAAAGGAGAACTCCACTAAGCTCTGTGTGTACCTAAACTGAACTCAGTAAACAAATAATTGTAATTTTCTAGCATTATGTGTATTTTTCAATTGCCAGCAATATAAATACCTGAATGTGACCTTGTATCAGCCTTTTGCAACCTTGTATATCAGAACTCAAACTGGAAGAGAGAGAAGCAGCACAGAAATCAGTTGTGTTGTAGTGATCACATGCTAAAACAGAAGCACACAGACAGCAAGAGAGAGCAGAGTGACAGAGAGATAAGCTGAACAGTCTGCTGCTTTTCCTTTGCTGTCCAGTCACAGGCAGGCAGGGTGAGTAAAAGTCAATGATTTTTTTTTTTTTTTAATCAGATTTTTTTTATTGAAATCTGATTTTTTTAGATTGTTATCAAATTTATTTAAATAAAATGCTTTTGGAGTAAAAATGTATCTAAAGAGGTTTCTATTTAACCACTTCTATACCAGGCACTTTCCCCCCTTCCTGCCCAGGCTGATTTTCAGCTTTCAGCTCTGTCACACTTTGAATGAAAATTGCGCGGTCAAGACTGTACCCAAAACAAAATTTTTATCATTTTGTTCCCACAAATAGAGCTTTCTTTTGGTGGTATTTGATCACCACTGGAGGTTTTAATTTTTTGCTAAACAAATTTAAAACAGAGCGAAAATTTTGAAGAAAAAAACTTTTTTCTTTGTTTCTGTTATAACATTTTATAAATAAGTAAGTTTTCTCCTTCATTGAGGCGGCACTGATGAGGTGGCACTAATGAGGTGGCACTGATGAGGTGGCACTGATGGGCACAGATAGGTGGCACTGATGGGCACTTATAGGTGGCAATGATGGGCACTCATAGGCAACACTGATGGGCATTGAAAGGCCACATTGATGGGAACTTATAGGTGGCACTGATGGGCACTGATAGGCAGCACTGATGGGCACTCATAGGTGGCACTGATGAGCACTGATAGATCGCTCTGATAAGCAGCACTGATGAAAAGGCACTGGCAGGCATTAGTGATGGGCACTGATTGACATCTCTAATGGGCACTGATTGGCAAACCTGGTGGTCATGGTTGGGCATAACTAGTGGTCCTGTGTGGGCATCCCTGGGGGGCTGCTCTGGCAATCAATCAGCACAGACTCCCCCTGTCAGGAGAGCAGCCTATCGGCTCTCCTCTACTCACGTTTGTCAGTGTGAGTGGAGGAAAAGCCAATGCATGGCTCTTCCAGTTTATACTGTGATCAGCTGTGATTGGACACTGCTGATCACATGGTAAAGAGCCTACGTCAGAGGCTCTTTACCGGGATCGGTGATTCAGGGTGTCAGACTGACACACCACACCAATGATCGCCACACAATTGCGGCTTATCCTGTTGGATGTCATATGGCTTCCAATCAGGATAACATAACCACTTTTCACACGTCATTCTGTTATATGACAGGCAGGAAGTGGTTAAGATACATTAATAATTTAGTTTATTTAGCATGAAATGGAGCTTAGTTATGTAGCATGAGGCTGTATATTCTGCAATATTAAAAATTTTGGTAAACTCATTTAATGAATCCAAGCTCTGCAAGCTGAGGAGATAACATGCACTGCACTGATGTATTCACACAATTTCACAGTAGCCATGATATAAAACAAAGTTCAGGAATATTTGTTTATCCCATTGTTTTGCAAATCTATGTACACTACAAACTGTATGATTGAATCGGTTCTGATATCACTATTTTACTAACCTGACAGCTTATTGTTCTAAATAGGAAACCTTCATTTTGTTTGCAAATATTAAAGATTCTAACTACAAGCAAGAACGAGTCCTTACAATTAAAGAGTACCTGTAATTTCAGACCCATCAAGGCAGTGCCTGTTAGCGGCATCCACTCACCTGCTGCCACCACGCCCCACACCTTGTTGTGTCACTGCCGCATCACCAGCCGTCCCATTAAAGTGAATGGGACTGTCGTTGTGTCAACAGCAGGTCAGAGGAGGAGCGGCTGTGGGACAGGGATGACACTTGCTCTTTAAAAAATTTGATTTAAATCAAGCTGATTTAAATCAAGTGTTTTTACTAGTGATTTAAATCATGATTTAAATTGTGATTTAAATCGACTTGATTTAAAGCAAATCCACCCTGCAGGCGGGGGAGGAGCAAGACCTGTCTGTGCTACCTGTAGAAGAGAAATAAATATGTCACCCACCCTGCTAGACAGGGCTGTACTGTGTGACTCTCAGGACTAGATGGAGAGACATACAATGGCAAATAAAATATCTTCCATTTACATGTTTTATTTTTCTCTTTAGCTACTTGCCTGCATTTCAGCTTTAAAGCCTAGTACACACCACTAGTTTTTTTTTTTTCTGTGGTGAACGGAAAAAAAAAGTAAAGCTCCAGTTGGAGCCGATCTACTAACAATCTGGTGTTAGTACAGCAATCTCCCCTGCTATGTTATTGCGTCCTGGCAGGGGGCGCCCACCACGCCAGATTACTCCACTCAGTTTGCTCTGCCATTGGCTGAGAGTGCTGATTGGGAGCTGGTCAGCTGGTGGTTTTCCAGCATGCTCGTCTGACAGAAGCCGGCTGAAAGGCTGGCTTCTGGGGCGTGGTTTGGCTTCGCTCTGAGATGGCCGCCTAAGCAGAACTCTCTTGCTTCACTGAGCTTTCTCCAAGCACTACATGGAGCAAACAAGCCACAAATTCACCAAAAACATAGGGGAAAATGACCACACTCCCTCAGCATCCCGCAGTCTCAAAGATGCACTCTCGCGGGAAACATGCAAGCGATATTCCGAATGGCAATGGGAGAAGGCCATGCGGCCTCAGAGATGGATCAAGCCTGCTCGGCCAACTCCCACGCGCTGACACAGCGGGATGGCAGAGGCCCACCTGGCTCAACCACACACTCCCTATTCTTCGCAGTCACAGATCTCCAGACGCTGGCATCAGATATCAGGGCTACTCTATCAGCCGCCATCACGGATCTGAAAACCAACCTCCATTCCATAGCGGCATGCATGGGGACAATGGAGCAATCAGTGACCCGCCAATGCTCATCAGATACAAATCTGTCCCATATACTAGAAATCCACAGACATCTGGTAGACCTCGATAATAGAGGGCATCACCATAATATCCATACTAGAGGGATCCCAGAGTCTGTGGAACAACAGCTTATCAAGCGGACTATCATTGGAATATTCAATAAACTGCTAGATAGGACGGCTAACTCCCCCATAGAATTTGAAAGAATGCATAGAGAACTCAGACCAAGGGGCCATGAGAATGACCCTCCCAGGGACATAATATGCTGCCTTGTAAACTTTCCATTAAAAGAAGCAATCCTCAGGAAGGCAAGAGAGCTCAATCGAGTTTTATTAAATGGGACTGAAATCAAACTTTTTCAGGGTCTCTCCACCATTACTCTCCAGCACAGGACAGCCCTACACCCCCTGCTGGATCAGCTTTGCACCAGAGGAATTCCATACACATGGAAATCTCCCTTCTGTTTGTTCGTTTTTGCCACGTGGAGAGGTCACACAGCCCATCTCCGTACACCCAATGAACTGCAGACATTTTGTGACACACTGAATATACCACTAACTGAAGTTACAGAGTGGTATAGCTCTTTTTCCATCTCAGAAACCTGGATTGAAGTCTCTAACAACTGCATCCCAAGAGCACATGGACAAAGGGACGAAGAAACAGAAACAACTCTTTATCTTCAAATCATACCCCGAATCGCAAAAGGAGAAGATCCAAGAAGCCCAGGCCATTCACCTCCTTCGAGAAGACATCGCATGGACACCTAAACCCTGTCTCAGCAACTATATCTAACAGAACTCCCTGACTAAATAGACCTGCACTAGGAGCAGGGTCTTTGTTCTACACCTCCGCTCTAGCAGCCAACTAAGAGTTTACCATAGTTAGAATTTTTCTCTTTTCTCTTAAATGCTCTTAACTGCTTACAAACACTAATTAATTGCTGTTTACCCAGTTAACTTTCCACTGTGTTTGCAAGAGATTTACTTTTCAAGAAGAATATTGCAATCCTCCCTGATCTGCAAGGCACTTACTACACCTTCTTAACCATCCTGAAATGTGCCCTCCGCACCCACAGCAAGTATACATTTGCTATCAAGGTTTTCAATTGTTTATTGACAGTTTTTGTTATATGAAAGGCTGGCTTCTGTCAGACCGTCTGCCATACACACGGCCAAATGTCGGTCAGTTTCTATTGAACTGGCTGATGTCGCCCAACATTCAGGTTAAGCCTCCTATCAACAAAAATATATAGATTTACCTTTCTGCCACCTCTTTCCCACTCTATTCATCACCAGTAGCTTAAGAAAATACAGCATACATTCAAATATTAAAGGAGCATGGGACTCATTCCATGTGACAGCGCTTGGCCAATCAGTGCTGTCACATACAGAGTACATAGCCTCATGTATGGTACACATCCAACAACTTGTGGGTTACACAGGGCAGCTGAATAGAGTGGCAGGGGACGTCTCCATTCATACTACTGTAGGGCATCATCAGTTGTAGCAGATATGAATGTTTTTCGTCCATTGCCAGACTTCATGCCTAGCATAGCAAAGAATCTCATGTACCTTCTTGAGCTCTGCACAGTTTTCCACATTTGTTGCATGTTCTTGTGCTTAAAAAAAAAACATTTTTGGATTGATGCATTAAGGGTGGCATTAAAAGAGAAGTATGGGTTTTCTTTTTTTTAATACCGTATATACTCGAGTATAGGCCGACCCGAATATAAGCCGAGGCCCCCAATTTACCCCCAAAAAAACTGGCAAACTTATTGACTCGTGTATAAGCCGAGGGTGAGACATGCCTGTCCATCCCTGTGTGTGTGTCCGTCCATCCCTGTGTGTCCGTCCATCCCTGTGTGTCCGTCCATCCCTCCCTGTGTGTGTGTGTCCATCCATCCATCCATCCCTGTGTGTGTGTGTGTGTCCATCCATCCATCCATCCCTGTGTGTGTGTGTGTCCATCCATCCATCCATCCCTGTGTGTGTGTGTCTCCATCCATCCATCCATCCCTGTGTGTGTGTGTCTCCATCCATCCATCCCTGTGTGTGTGTGTCTCCATCCATCCATCCCTGTGTGTGTGTGTATCCATCCATCCCTGTGTGTGTGTGTCTCCATCCATCCATCCCTGTGTGTGTGTGTCCATGTGTGTGTGTGTGTGTGTGTGTCCAGCCTACCTGTGTCCCGAGCCTGTGTCCCGAGCCTCCGTCCCGTGCCTTGCCTCCTTGCCTCCGTCCCGTGCCGTGCCTTGCCTCCTTGCCTCCGTCCCGTGCCGTGCCTTGCCTCCTTGCCTCCGTCCCGTGTCGTGCCTTGCCTCCATCCCGTCCCGTGCCGTGCCTTGCCTTGCCTCCGTCCCGTGCCTTGCCAGGATCGCCGCTCTTCGTCGGCGCCTCGGCGGCCATTCTAAAATTCAAAAGCCGCGCCTCCGCCTTCGCCTGTGATAGGCGGAACACTGAATTTCCCAGCAGCCTGTGTTCCGCCTATCACGGACATCGTCTCATCCTCGTCCGTAGTACGAGGATGAGCGGATGTCCGTGATAGGCGGAACACTGACTGCTGGGAAATTCAGTGTTCCGCCTATCACAGGCGAAGGCGGAGGCGGAGGCGCGGCTTTTGAATTTTAGAATGTCCGCTGTCTGTCTGCTCGACACGCTGATCGAGCAGGCAGACAGCGATGACTCGAGTATAAGCCGAGGGGGGCACTTTCAGCCTCAAAAAAGAGGCTGAAAATCTCGGCTGATACTCGAGTATATACGGTAATCATACTTACCTATGTGAATGCAGCATCAGTCCAATGCTGCATCTATCCCCTGGCACCTCTAACACTGAGAACCAATCGATCTAACACCGGAGATTGCTTGGTTCTCACAGCTCTCCAAGCAGAGAGCTGGTAACTGCCAGTCACTGGCTCTCTGCTCTGCCCCTTCCCGCGCGCACACTGGAGCGCTGGGCCAAATAATCAAACAGGGGCTAACTGTAACTGTAACATAACGGGGCATGCTGGGACTGTGACATCATAAGGGCTGAACGAAGATAGCGGAGGAGCCGGAAGAAGAACCAGAGAGTAGGAGAAGAGGCCAGACACCAGGAGAAGAGAGCGGAGAAGTTCAGAAGAGACCCCCGAAGTCAGAAGAAGACCCCCGGAGCTGCCTAATAAATGAATTTCAAAACCTGTGTAATGTGTTTTTTTATTGACACATTTTTTTCTCAGGTGAATGGGTAGGGGTACGATGTACCCCATACTCATTCACATAGGGTGGGGGTCTGGAGCTGGGGGCCCCCTTATTAAAGGGGGCTCCCGGATTCCGATAAGCCCCCCGCCTGCAGACCCTGACAACCAACGGCCAGGGTTGTCAGGACGAAGCCCTTGTCCTCATTAACATGGGGACAAGGTGCTTTGGGGTGGGGGACCGCAGGGAGCCCCTTCCCCAAAGCACCCACCCTCCATGTTGAGGGCATACGGCCTGCTACGGTTCAGGAGGGGGGGCGCTCGCTCATCACCACCCCCTTTCCTGATCGGCCAGGCTGCATGTTCGGATAGGGGTCTGGTATGGATTTTTCGGCATAGGGGTTCCCCTTAAAATCCATATCAGACTTAAGGGCCTGGTTTGCCCTTGGGGGGGGAACCCATGCCGTTTTTTATTATTGGAGAGGCGACATTGTCGCTTCAATATAGATGGAGATCTGACTTGGAGGCGACTTCCATTGAAATCAATGGGTACAAGTCGCCTAGAAGTCGGATTGAAGTCACACAGGAACCTTTTCTGAAGTCGGTGCTACTGCAGTAATGTACATTAAGACGGCTCCATTCACTTCCATTGATTTTCTCAACTGCGTGACTTGGGGCGAATTGAAGTCGGATCCCAGGTTGCCCCTGTGTGAACTGGCTCTAGCGCAAAAATAGTTTGGGATGGCAAAGAGCATGTATACAATACAGAATAATACAAAACAGACTAAGAAAGCTGCACAAACATAGACTCTTCACAGCAATGTCTCTGTCCCTCAATCAGAGTAATATGTGGCTGTATAGTAAAGTTTCTAGAAGACTCCACAGACTCAAGCTGAAAATCACCTTATCACTAATACAGTTCATAATTACAACAGCCACTTGTGATTATCCTCATAAATAGCATCCCTCTTCTTCCGACAACAAAATCCATTTTTTTTTTTTCCGACGGATGTTGGCACCCCACTGGAATAAAAGTACAATGATAGCAACTGGAGATGACCTCCCCACAGTAGCCTGGTCTCTCAGTGAATGGGCTGGAAAAGTTAAGGCCTGGATCACACCTATGCAGTTTGCTTTCAATCTGCTTCTGCGGTGCTTTTTGATTATTTTTTTCAAGTACTTTTTGATGCATTTTGCATTTTTAGACTTTTTTTTTCATCAATTTGTTGTTGAGCAGATTTAAAAAAATGCAAATCATGGCAAAAATGCACTACACTCCATTGAAGTCTTTTGAACCAAAAATGCAGCGGCTGAAAAAAGCATAGATGTGAATGTGTCTCATAGTAAACCCATGTTAAAAGGACTGTAGTGCGTTTCTGCAAAAACCACTAAAAAACACAGGGGTGTGATCCAAGCATTATTAGGCTCTGGCCGGGCTGCCCGCATGCCAGTTTTGACAGAGGAGGACCTCTCACCTGGCTGCAGATCCCTATCCTTTTACTTCATCATCAAATTTGACCTCTTTGAGCTATTGAGGGTGGGAAGCTGAGAAACTTATGTTCCCTGGGCATGTCCAGGATCCCAGGGAGTTTAGGGAAATGGAGTTGAAAGGGTCTGCATTTTGCATTTGAAAATAGTGAATAAATGGGCACTGCAGTGATCACACTACAAGTATATATTACTGAAAGCAAAGCACAGATTATTTTTTTTTTATTTTTTTTATTTATTTATTTTTTAATTCTTTGGTAACTTTAAGTAAACCAAAAATGGACAGAACATATATTTAAATCATATTAAGTCACAGTGCAATTGATCACAATATCATAAATGTGCAAGCAAATACAAAATATTTTAAAAAAATTAAATTAAAAGAACCTTAACTGAAATTTGAATTTAAAGGAATGGTCAATCCAGCCAGTTATTTGCGTTGCCTAACCATAAGGATTTCTGCTTTAACCCAGCAGATACAGATATTTATACACAAACGGAAAAGAATTCCGAATCACTGTATCTTTCGGTATTCCTAGGATGTAGTGTGCACCTAACTTCTTATCCATAACAAAATAACATTTCACTTCAAATACAAAAGTAAATTTTAGAGTCCTGGCAGTTGCCAACTTCAAATATGTTCTCCAGGGGCAACTGCAAATGGCCGGACACACCAACAATATGTGAGAGACAGTCTTCAGGCTGTTCCATTGGACTCTGCTTACATGTGCATTATCAGTACAGGTTAATGTATGTGAAGTTGCACATACAAAAAAAAAAAAAAAAAAGTACGAGATCTGTGCACCCTTCTAGTGAATGCATTTCCATCCAGTGTGGTTTTTTAAAGCTCAATAAGCAGCATTTAGACCAAAATTGCACTTGATATAAATGCTTGAAAAATTCATGTAAATAACGTAGGCCTTTTAAAACAAAAAAAACAAACAAACAAAAAAAAGGATTAACCAGCCCTCACTGTACGGTAATTGTCTTGTTCTTGAAGAAAACAGGCCAGTGAGGATTTATTGTAAAAAATTAGCAATATTTGTGAAAACTGTTAATTTATAATACATATTGACAATATTTAAAAATTACCACTACCCCATTAAGTTTATTAAGTGGGGGGATGTACCAGACCATGGACCTTTTCTGCAGCGTACTGGCAGAGGATAGGCTACTCTAAGCAGCCCACAGCACAGATTAATTTTAAATGTGTCTTTATTTTCCAACACAAATCCAGGAGAAATGTAGCTTGACCACAGATGAATTTACCATTTATTCTAAAGTGGTGCTTTGCTTTGTTTTACATGAATGGTAAAATGTGGTATTTTAAGAGCTGTCCATAGTACTGGAGGATCTACCATTGATAAAAGAACACCGTAAACACGGTCAGATTTTCCGATGGAAAATGTTCGATGGGAGCTTTTTGTTGGAAATTATGACCATGTGTAAGCTCCATGGAACATTTTCCATTGGAATTACCGTCACATAAAATTTGAGATCTGGATCTCAAATTTTCTGACAACAAAATCCCTTGTCGGAAATTCAGATCGTGAGTACACAAAGTTCCATGCATGCTCGGAATCAAGCAATCCTAGACATCACAAACTGTCAATAGGTAACACCTTCTTGTAAAGTAAGGAGGTCTGAAAAAAAACATTACCCTGAAGAATGAAATCTCCATGTGCAGAGATCTGCTGGCTTCTATTGTTAGATATTACAATATTATGTATAATTCTGTATTAGCACTTCCTGTCTCCCAGAGGCTGGTTTTAAAACCCAGAAGGAGGAATTAGAGAGAAAGTCTCAGCCACATGTCCCGTCCATGCTGCTAAATCCAAACCAGAAGACATTATTATGCAAGTATTCCTATTTTACAATAGTTTAACTGTAGAGTGTGTTACTGAATCATTGTAACAAAGTTTCTCTGTCCTGTTGTTATTATCTCACATGCACAGTGCCAGATAGCTAGTCTGCGCTACTGTATGTGTGTAATGGTCAACTTTCAGTATATTAGTAGGTGAATCTATTCACTGCAATAGAGTTTATATGCAGCTCCTGTTATTTTAGTTAACCCTGTCCTTTCTAGTCTGGGATTCTATAGCTAGTTTTAGCTTAGGGCTAAATACGCAGCATAGGTTAGAGCCAGGTTAGACATCCGGCGGCCACTTCTGGCAGTCAGAGGTCTGATTGCGTGACAGATTAGAGACAACTAAGGAGGGCATAAAATGCAGGGTAGACAGGCTGACTCTGAGTTCCAGTGTCGCACCACAGTTTCTCTGTGTGAGAAGCTACATTCCAGGCAGGTTGGACACAGTTAGACGTTCTCCACATCACCGCTGATCTTGTCTTCAGGTCTCTGACACAAAGACAGATACCCCATCGTGATCAACTCCAACAGCCCCTGAAACTGGACTTTGCTTCAACATTCATCTGGAGATATCTCTATTAATAATGAAATGTGCACAATTCCATGAGGACTCCTATTCGGTCCTTTGTTGATAATACCTGTTTGTACATTGGATGTGTGTACTGTTATTAATCTTGTCTAATATAAACTTTGTATTATTTCCATATTGGCGTGCATCTATATACATGTAGTTAATGTTATATGGGGGTTGCAATCGTTTTCTGGTCCCAATTATCTTTGTTAGATTACTGGTTAATTTCCCAGAAAGGGAATCCCCTCTGATGAGAAAGCCCCTGTTCTGGGTGGAGGCACTGCCAACTTTATTTATAAAACTTTATTATCAAACCCACTCTTCCACTTAGCAAAAATTCGGGTTCTCTTATTTACCTCCAGGTTTAGCACAATATCCTGTTTGGGAAGGACCATTTCCCATAATCCCCCCAAAGGAGTACTACGCATGTTTTTTATAGAGTGGCACTGAGGTCTTCTCTCATCTGACAATGCAGTGCAGGCATGCTGACAAATCCCTAAAGTGTTCAGTGCATGTGGTGCACGCAGGCCATGAGTGGGGTGGGTCCCACTGTGCACTCACTGCACATATGAGCAATTTAATTTGGATGCCTGCCACTTGTAGAAGATCTACATATGCTGACTGAAGTCCTTCCAGCCTTTTCCACACACAAGCTGTCTACACGGACAAGTATCTTGTTCCGTATGTAGCACCCTTGCCCTGGGCTGGCTAAATTTAGTACATATGTCTACTGTAGTCAACTGAATTGCAATTAATTTCCAGGTCTGATTGGGGTTTCCCTAAAGCTGGTGGCTGATTGCTTTTGTCTGCTTCTGAAAGAATATTCCAGAAATAGAAAAGAAGGATCAATCACTGGGTTTTGAATAGTTATCTGACGCTAGCCAGTCCTGGGCAGACTGACCCAGAAAATGTGGCTGGGGAGAAGATTAATATTTTGGAGGACCTAAGGCCTCTTTCACACGGGGCGGATCAGTAATGATCCGCCCCGTGAAGATCCGCTCGCTCAGCGGGGATCGCTCCGTTGTCCCCGCTGAGCCGGCTGCGGACAGGGCGGTCTCCGCACACTGTGCGGGGACCGCCCTGTCAGCTCTCCGCTCTCCTCTATGGGGATCGGACGAGCACGGACCGTGTGTCCGTGTTCATCCGATCCGCTCTGCAGACGGACAGAAAAATAGGATTTTCCTCCGTCTGCAGAATCGGACAATTGCGGAGGCGGACAATAGCGGGTGTCTGCGGATGCTCATCCGCAGACACCCGCTATCCCATAGGGATGAATGTATGGCCCGTATTTCATCCGCAAACGGATGGATGAAATACGGACATACCATCCGCATGTGTGAAAGGGGCCTAATTAGTCTCTCTCTTCTCTGTGGCTTCTTTCCTGAGAGGGGACATGTGTGTGTGTGTGTGTTTCAGGAAAGCTACTATTACTAGGCCTTGGCATGTGCCATCTGTTGGGTGCCTGAAAGATGCTACCTTTAGAAGGTGGGATGGAGAAGAAACCTTCATTGAAGAGTGTGCAATGGACTAGAAAGAAGATGCCTTCTGGACATTGTGAATAGGATCTTTCACCCATAGCTTCAGGTACTGAAGTCTTTTTGAGGGTTAGATGCCAGGGTCTCAGATTTGCTGGCTGTCCCCTTTTATTCAGCACTATTTTTTAGGGCCCAATACTGCTAGAACAAAGATATTTTTTAGACATTGGCGGCGTCAAAAAAATTTTTTTTCGTTTCGTTCCGTACGAAAAAAAAAAATCGTATTTCGGAAGTCGTGTACGAAATTCAATTTGGATTCGTACGAAGTACGAATTTTCGTTAGATTCGTAAACTTTTTGTTAAAATAACAAAAGTTTGTTATGATGAATTTATCATTATGAGGGGCTCCCACCATCCCTGTGCTGTGCTGACTTCCTGGGTTTTTAACCTTTAGTTTTATTAACTTTTCATAAAAATAACAAAAGTTTGTTATGATGAATTTATCATTATGAGGGGTTCCCACCATCCCTGTGCTGTGCTGACTTCCTCTGATTGGTGAACAAAACACCAGTCATGTTTCTGTTCATTTGGATATTCTTGGATATTCGTTGGATATTCGTTGGAAATTCGTTAAAGAAATTTCGTATTTTGTATGAAATTCTTAATCATAGAAATTTCCATAGGGTTCTTACCATCCCTGTACTGAGTTCCCAGATCTGTACACCTGCTGTGTGTCCATTATGAGGGGTTTCCACCATCCCTGCGCTGAGTTCCCGGGTCTGAGTGTACACCCGCTGTGCCCATTATGAGGCATTCCCTCCATCCCTGTGCTGTGCTGACTTTCTCTGATTGGTGAACAAAACATCAGTCATGTTTCTGTTAATTTGTATCTGAAATTCATTTACAAAATTAGTAAAAAATTTGTAAGCATAGAAATTCCCCATAGGGTTCCCACCATCCCTGTGCTGACTTCCTGGGGTTTTAACTTTTAGGTTCATTAACTTTTCGTAACAATTACGAATTTTCGTTATGATGAATTTATCATTATGAGGGGTTCCCACCATCCCTGTGCTGTGCTGACTTCCTAGTTTTTTAACTTTTAGGTTCGTTAACTTTTCACTAATTACGAATTTTCGTTATGAATTTGGATCCGAAATTCGTAAACTAAATTTCTTATTTCGTACGAAATTCGTATGCATAAAAATTTGTATTTCAGATTCGTACGAACGTACAAGTTTTCGTTTCCTACGAAACTAATAAAACATGTCTACTATTTTTCAGGAAGCTGATCTCTGAAGTCAATGTGCCTAGGATATCCTGTACCCTCAACCCTCCTCCCTGCATTTGTTTAAGATCTGCAATAAAACCTTTTTAAGACCCCCTCCAGTCTGCGTCTAGATTTTTTATGCAACTGGGACTGGATTTAGGGTGGGCAGCCTTTGAACGAGTAAGGGAGATGCAGTTTATTTCCAGCAGCCCCTTTGGGAGTCAATTACTATACATATGACAGACTAGTTGGCTTTTCCTACTCTGGTCCACATAGAGAAAGCATTGCAAGCAAGAAGTGATGCACAGTAACACTTTCATGCTAAGGAACGAAACAGAACATGTAGCAGGACAGTAAGGAGGCAGCTTTGGGGGACTATAGGGAAGGCAGCATGTCGGGGGCCACACAGCATGTCAGGGAACGTAGTTGTTGTTGCAAAAGGATGTGAATAGTGGTAAAGTCTGAGGTAGGGCTCCATTCTGACATGCTCTTGGGGGGTGTCAGGTAGGCTGTACAAGGCCCCTAATTGGGGTCCTGTACACAGTGTTCGTGTGTATGCATGTGTATACAGTGTGTACATTTGTGTACAATGTGTGTGTATGCACTGTGTGAGCATAGGTTGTACTGTTGTACAATACATAAGAGCAGTGGACTCCAAACTGCAGCCAGGTGCCAGATGCAGCCTTTTGTTTGCTTTTATCCAGCCCTTGGGGCACTACGGTGCATAATTCCCTTGAATTGGCACAATTCCTCTCAATGACACCAATGATGGGACACAATTCCTCCCAATGACATCAATGATGGGGCACAATTTCTTCCATTAACACCAACAATAGGGCCCAGTGACACCAATGATGGAACACAATTCCTCCCAATGATGGAGAGCAATTTCTCCCAATGACACTAACAATGGGGCCAAACTACATCAATGATGGGACACAATTCCTCCCACTCACACCAATAATGGGGTGCAATTCCTCCCACTGACACCAACGATGGGGCATTATTTATTGTCCTCATCTTGTACATAGCTCTTTTTGGAGTATCCTACTCAATTTCCCAACCCTAGCCCTTCCCAATGACACTAACAATGGGTCCCAATGACTCCAATGATGGGACACAATTTCTTCCATTAACACCAACAATAGGGCCCAGTGACACCAATGATGGAACACAATTCCTCCCAATGATGGAGAACAATTTCTCCCAATGACACTAACAATGGGGCCAAACTACATCAATGATGGGACACAATTCCTCCCACTCACACCAATAATGGGGTGCAATTCCTCCCACTGACACCAACGATGGGGCATTGTTTATTGTCCTCATCTTGTACATAGCTCTTTTTGGAGTATCCTACTCAATTTCCCAACCCTAGCCAAGTTACCCCAAAAATAAAAACACCAAAATGAACGCCACTGGTCTTGTTATTGAACCAGAGAGTGACTGTAACTGTAAGTGACTATACTAGGAAAAAGGAACCCTGGCATATTTCCAGCGACTCCTACGAGGATAGTGCTATCTGCATGACATACTTCTTACCTCTGTATATGCACAATGCATTAAACACTCCTGCACTCTGTACGTTACATATAGTGTTGGGCAAGCAGTTTGGACTGATCATAAGTTCGGCCTGAACATCTCTCACTTGATGAACACCCGAATTTGCGGGGTGCTCAGCGGGATGTTTGCCTGCTGAGCGTCCCACAATGCAATGTGCACTGCACAGTGCATTTTAAGCCCTGATTGGCTGAATCAATGCTCCTGACCACTGGCCAAGTGCACGGCTTTGCCCAATCAGGGCACAGTGAATAGCTGGTTGTTAAGTGGTGGCCCAGGAAGCCAGCCGCTGCGTCCCTAACAATGAATGAGTCATCAGCTGTCAATGGGCTTCCCCACTGACAGCTGAAGGAAAAACATTGCCAGCAATAGAAAAATGTAAAACAACGGCGTGGGGGTCTCCTTCCAATCCACACCAGGCCCCTTAGGTCTGGTATGGATTTTGGGGGGAAACTCCATGCCAAAATGTAAAAAAAATGGTGTAGGGTCACCCAAAATCCATACCAGACCCTTATCTGAGCATGCAGCCTGGCAGACCAGAAAAGGGGGTGGCGAGCGTGCGCCCCCCTCTTCCTGAGCTGTGGTTTTGGGGGTCTGCAGGCAAGGGGCTTAGTGGAATCTGGAGGCCCCCTTTAACAAGGGGGTCCCCAATTCCTGGCCCTCCCTATGTGAATGAGTATGAGGTACATTGCACTACTCATTCACCAACAAAAAGTGTAAAAAAGAAATAAAAACACACACTCAGCTTTTGACAATTCCTTTAAAGTGATACTAAGTCTTGTTTTTTTTTTCATTAAAAATAACAAACATGTTATACTTACCTGATCTGTGAAGTGGTTTTGCACAGAGTATCCCAGATCCTCCTCTTCTCTGGTCCTTCTTTGGTGTCCCTGACCCCTCCCTCCTGTTGAGTGCCCCCACAGCAAGCAGCTTGCTATAGGGGCACCGGAGCTGAGTCGCAGCTCCCTGTGTCCATTCAGACATGGTGCCGTGACCCGGCACTGCCCCCTTTCTTTCCTCATTGGCTAACTGACTTTGATTGACAGCAGTGGGAGCCAATGGCCCACGCTGCTGTCTTTGTCAATGAGCAGGGGAGTCCCGGACAACCGAGTCTCTCATACAACATTGCTGGATTGAGATGGGGCTCAGGTAAGTATTAGGGGGGCTGAGAGGGCTGCTGCACAATGAAGGCTTTTTATCTTAATGCAAAGAAAGATAAAAAAACCTTCTGCCTTTACAACCACTTAAAAATTAAGTGTTCCTCGATGTAGATCTATTGTCAATCATGATGCCCGGTGCACTGTTGGACCTGGAAAAAAAAAAAAGAAGCCCAGCCCGCGCTGAAGGCTAACCTCCGACTGCTTGCTCCGCCATCTGCAGTTCCTAAATAGGTAAGGAACAGGGCCGTAAGGAGCAGGGCCACCTGGTGATGTCAGCTGGTGGCACTGCCCCATGTGTTGTCACCAACCCAGCATGCACCAATTGGTCAATTGGAAGTCACACAGGGTTTTTTTTTTAATTTGCCATGAGGTTCCCCTTCAAGTCCATACCAGACACAAAGGGCCTGGTGTTGATTGGGGGAGGGGGGGGGGGGGCACACCATTTTTTTTATTGCATTTTTGTATTGCCAGAAATGGCTTGCAGCTAGGAAAATTGAAATGTTGTTTTTTTTGTTACATATGTCTTTTGCTACAGCAGGTTCTATACATTGTACAGATGCACCCATTTACATGCAGACTAAGGGGACCCCCCAAGCACTATATTTAAAGGAGTTTTTCATTTTTATTGTTTCACTTTAACCACTTTCAGACCGGACCAATTTGCTGGTCAAAGACCAGACCACTTTTTGCGATTCGGCACTGCGTCGCTTTAACTGACAATTGCGCGGTCGTGCGACGTGGCTCCCAAACAAAATTTACGTCATTTTTTTCCCATAAATAGAGCTTTCTTTTGGTGGTATTTGATCACCCCTGCGGTTTTTATTTTTTGCGCTATAAACAAAAATAGAGCGACAATTTTGAAAAAAAACGCATTATTTTTTACTTTTTGTTATAATAAATATCCCCCAAAAATATATAAAAAAACATTTTTTTCCCTCAGTTTAGGCTGATACGTATTCTTCTACATATTTTTGGTTAAAAAAAAAAATCGCAATAAGCGATTATTGATTAGTTTGCGCAAAAGTTATAGCGCTTACAAAATAGGGATAGTTTTATAGCATTTTCATTAATAATTTTTTATTATTTTTTTTTTTACTAGTAATGACGGCGATCTGCGATTTTTATTGTGACTGCGACATTGTGGGGGACCCATCAGACATTTTTGACACATTTTTGGGACCATTGTCATTTATACAGTAATCACTGCTATATAAATGCAGTGATTCCTGTGTAAATGACACTGGCAGTGAAAGGGTTAACCAGTGGGTGGCAGTGTAGGGGTTAAGTGTTCCTAGGGGTGTGTTACTAACTGTGGGGGGGTTGGGCTTTCATTTAGTGTACACTGATCTCTGCTCCAATCACATGGAGCAGAGATCAGCGTCACTAGTTGCTAGGCAGAATGGAAAAATGTTGTTTACACAGCATTTCCTCCATTCGGCCGCTCCATGAGACGATCGCGGGGATGCCCGCGGCGATCAAGTCCGCAGGTCCCGCGACCGGACTCACGGGGGTCCCGACCAGCGCGGGAGCGCGCCGCCGCCGGCGCATTACCGATGGCAGGGCGGCATCGAATATTGGACGTACCTGTACGCCAATATGCCTGCCCGTGCCATTCTGTCGACGTACATCGTCGTGCGCTGGTCGGGAAGTGGTTAAGCATCATTAAAATCACTGTGCCTGTAAAAACAATATAAAAAAAAACTGCATTAATTCATGTCCCCCAGGGCAATTTTTTTTTGGGCCAACAACTTGCATATAAGCCTTCAAAATGGGGACTTTTGATTTTTCAAGTTTAGATGCCATAGATATTAATAGGGTTTCAACGTTTTTCCATGTTCGGGGGTTCTGGTGTGAACATGGGGGAGGGGGGGCTGGGGGTTGTTCTTCCCAACTCTAGTTACATACTCCTGACACCTTCCTGTACATACTTCTGACCCTTGTACTCTTTAAGCAGGCTCAAGTTTATACCTCTCTCACTGTTAACACAAATTTGGTATACTCCCAATTCACTGTGGCATGCTGTATGCCTTGCCTTATTCTTTTCTGGGTGCCCCCAAATGTTTACAAACTTTGCAATGTCAGCTAGATAAACGTATAATTTGAGAGAGCTGAACCACCTTCCAGAAGGAAAAAAAAATATCTTTACCCCTGGGGTGCAGTGCCAGCAATACGTGGCTGATGAACTACGCATATGATGGACTGAAGCAGCATATCTCTCAATGTCTTGAGGTACCCAAGGGGATGGCTACCTCACTGCCCCAGGAAACATAAGTGCAGAACACAGCAGCCAGGAGAGATAGCACTTTTAAGTATTTTTTACAGCTTGCAAATTTTTGCTTAGCTATAGCATTGCATGCATGTAGAGTTGGATGTTAAGCCAACCTTTGTTGTGTTCTTATTGCTGTCTGTGTCCCTGCTGGGTAATACACTCTCTATATTTGTTCTAGTGACAATTGTCACCAAAGCAGAAACCTGCTGGCAGAATATACTGATCAGCAACTGCAGTCGATTGACTGTAGCCCCTGATCAATAAAAGTTTACCAGGAGACTACCCCTTTGTAGAGATTTCTTCTCTGATCCTGACCATGTTCCTGATGCTGCTGCCTGTACCTGCTCTCTGGGATCTTTTTGATCCTGCCGCTATACCTGCTCCAAGGTAACCTGACGCCTTTTCTGACCCATTTTTTTGACCCATTGTACCCTCTGTTCCTTGTACCCCCTTACCCCTCTTGCTCTTATCCCCTGTTTGTATATAGTTAGCTAAATGGTTATGCATGTGTGGTGTGCTCAATAAACCTTATTAGCTTTTAATTACATTTTTATTCCAGTCTCCTTTTAGCAGCTCCACATTACTGGTCACACCAGCTATGCAGGATACAAGCACATGGTATCCTAACAGCAGGGATCTGGTCTATGTAACATACTAAAAAGAACATAGAGCATAACACATGTGCCACTCTACACATCTGGTCACACCTGCTCTGTAGGATATCAGAACATGGTATCCTAATAGTAGGAGTCACGTCTATGTAACATACTAAACAGCACCTAGCAGTCAGGACAATGCAATGTAGCAGTAGAGAGTTTGTATCACAGGACCCATTACATTTCTGGTCAGTGTCAACAAAAATAAGGAAAAATGTTTGGGAAAAAAATAAATGCAATCAACACATTAACCACTTCCCACCCACGCTATAGCCGAAAGATGGCTACAGCCCGGACGTTTCCTGCCGGGAGGGTGTCCCTGGATGTCCTCCTATGTACTTCCGCAATGAGCGCTCTCAGGAGGAGGGGAAGTTCTGTGCTGGCCGTGTCCCTCGGACACAGCCAGTCACAGATCGCTGTATACGGCCAATCACAGAGGCCGTTTACAGCACGATCGGCGTGTCCAATGAGAGATGATGATCTGTAAACATATGAGATCTTTTCTCAGCGCCGCTCTCCCTCCTCACACAGACAGCGTGGGAGGAGGGAGAGATGAGCGGCTGCAGCAGCCGTAAGTAAAAAAAAAAAGTAAAATAAACTGCCATCTGCCCCCACTGCCATCTGCCCCCAGTGCCACCTGTCCCCAGTGCCACCTATAAATGCCATCTGTCCTCAGTGCCACGTGTCATCAGTGCCACATCGTGCCATCTGTCATCAGTGCCATATTAGTGTCATCAGTGCCACATATTAGTGCCATATGTCATCAGTGCCACGTATCAGTACCATTTGTCATCAGTGCCACCTGTCAGTGTCACATGCCATCTGTTATCAGTGTCACATGTCATCAATGCCACGTATCAGTGCCATCTGTCATCAGTGTCACGTGCCATCGGTGCCACATATTAGTACCATCTGTCATCAGTGCCACGTATTAGTGCAGGTGTCATCAGTGCCACGTATAAGTACCATCTGTTATCAGTGCCACATATTAATGCCATCTGTCATCAGTGTCACGTGTCAGTGCCCCGTATTAGTGGCATCTGTCATCAGTGTCACATCAGTGTCACGTGTCATCAGTGCCACGTATCAGTACCAACTGTCATCAGTGCCACGTGTCATTGTCCTGGTGCTCCAGGGCCTTCAAAAGTGTAATAGGTAGTCAACAATTTAGATGTGTAATTTATGCACCTAGAACACCTGATGGTGCTCCCTGCATGTTGGGCCAGGCTGTGAAAAAGTTCCACACATGTGGTATTGTAATACTCAGGAGGAGTAGCAGAATTTATTTTGGGGTGTCATTTGTGGTATACACATGCCATGTGAGAGAAATAACCTATTACAATGACAATTTTGTGGGAAAAAAAATAAAAAATCTTCATTTTGCAAAGAATTGTGGGAAAAAAATGACAACATCAAAAACCTCACTATGCATCTTACTAAATACCTTGGAATGTCTACTTTCAAAAAAAGGGGTCATTTGGGGGGTATTTGTACTTTCCTGGCTTGTTCGGGTCACAAGAAATGAGATCGGCCACCAGTACATCAGATGTGATCAATTTTGTATGATTCGCACCACAGCTTGTAGACTCTATAACTTTCACAAAGACCAAATAATATCCACTAATTTAGATTATTTTTACCAAAGATATGTAGCAGTATAAATTGTGGCCAAAATTTATGAAGAAAAAATTAATAATTTGCATAATTTTATCACAGAAACAAAGAAAAATTTGCTTTTTTTTCAAAATTTTCGGTCTTTTTTCATTTATAGCGTAAAAAATAAAAACCCCAGAGGTGATCAAATACCACCAAAAGAAAGCTCTATTTGTGGGAAAAAAGGACAAAAAATTAATTTGGGTACAGTGTTGCATGACTGAGTAATTGTCATTCAAAGTGTGAGAGCACCGAAAGCTGAAAATTGGTCTGGGCAGGAGGGGTGTTTAAGTGCCCAGTAGGCAAGTGGTTAAAGGACTGGTTAGTGACCATATTTTACATTGGGTTTAAAAGCATTGAGGAAAGGAGGCGGAAACTGTGTTTGCTTTAATCATGCAGTTATGTGCAGAAGTTACTATTTTTTTAAGGGTCCTTTCACACGGGGCAGATCAGTGCTGATCCGCCCCGTGGATATCCGCTTGCTCAGCCAGAGCGATCTCCGCTGAGCAGGAAGATGACAGGTCTGTCTCTGCACACTGCGCAGGGAGGAACCTGTCACAGCGCCGCTCTCCCCTATGGGAGATCGGGTGACGACGGACCGCAGTGTTTTGAAATGTTATCATGATACAACCAAAAACGTAAATTTATTGGGATTTTATGTCATAGACTAACACAAAGTGGCAAATAATTGTGAAGTGGAATGAAAATGATAAACGGCTTTCAATTGTTTTTACAAATAAATATGTGAAAAGTGTGGCATGCATCTTCTATTCAGCCCCGCTAAGTAAATACTTTGTAGAACCACCTTTCGCTGCAATTACAGCTATAAGTCTTTTTGGTTATGTCTCTACCAGCTTTGCACATCTAGGGAGTGACATTTTTGCCAAGCTCGAGCTCTGTCAGATTGGATGAACAGCAATTTTCAAGTCTCGCCACAGATTTGCAACTGGGTTTAAGTCTGGACTTTGACTGGGCCATTCTAATACGTGAATATGCTTTGATTTAAACTATTCCATTGTAGCTCTGGCTGTATGTTTAGGGTTGTTGTTTTGCTGGAAGATGAACCTCCACCCCAGTCTGAAGTCTTTTACAGACTCTTATGCCGTGTACACATTGCCGGACTTTTCGTCGGACTGAACTACGAAGGACTTTTCAACGGAGTTCCGCCAAAACTGACTTGTCTACACACAATCCCACCAAAGTCCGACGGATTTTACCATGATTACGTACAACCGGACTAGAATAAGGAGGTTCATAGCCAGTAGCCAATAGATACCCTAGTGTCGGTTTTTGTCCGTCAGACTAGCATACAGACGAACAAATTTTTAGACTGGACTCGAGTCCATTGGAAAGATTTGAAACATGTTCTAAATCTAAAGTCCGTTAGATTTTTCAACAGCAAAGGTCCGATAAAGCCCACACACGGTCAAATTGTCAGACGGATTCGTTCTGTCGGACCTTTGCTGTCGAAAAGTCCAGCCGTGTGTATATGGCATAACAGGTTTTCTTCTAAGATTGCCCTGTATTTGGCTTCATCCATCTTCCTAGCAACTCTGACCATCTTCCCTGTCCCTGCTGAAGAAAAGCGTCTCCACAACATGATGCTGCCACCACCATGTTTCACGGTGGGAGGGCCGTCAGACAGATTCTCCCACCTGAGCTACGGATCTCTGCAGCTCCCCCCAGAGTTACCATGGGCCTCTTATCTGCTTCTCTGATTAATTCTCTCCTTGCCCGGCCTGTCAGTTTAGGTGGACAGTCATGTCTAGGTTTTTAGTTTTGCCATATTCTTTCCATTTTCAGATGATGGATTGAACAGTGCTCTGTGAGATGCTCAAACCTTGGGATTTTTTTTAAATAACCTAACCCTGCTTTAAACTTCTCCACAACTTTATCCCTGACCTGTCTGGTGTGTTCCTTGGCCTTAATGGTGCTGTTTGTTCACTAAGATTCTCTAACAAACCTATGAGGGCTTCACAGCACAGTGGTATTTATACAGAGATTAAATTACACACGGTTGGACTCCATGTACTAATCAGGTGACTTCTGACAGCAATTTGTTCCACTAGATTTTAGTTAGGGGTATCAGAGTAAAGGGGTCTAAATATAAATGCATGCCACACTTTTCAGATATTTATTTGTAAAAAAAAAAAAAAAAATTAAAACCATTTATCATTTTCCTTCCACTTCACAATTATGTGCCACTTTGTATTGGTCTATCACATAAAATCCCAGTAAAATACACTTACATTTTTGGTTGTAACATGACAAAATGTGGAAAATTTCAAGGGGTATGAATACTTTTTGCAAGGCACTGTAGCACTAAACATCTAGACAATATCCCATGTCTTCTCCTGTCAACAAGAAAATGATAGCCTGCTGAAAGCACCATACAATACAAATCCTTAAAATGAACGAAAATATTGAAGAAAAAAAGTCTCGCCTTCTATTAGTCCAAAACAATTTAATTGTCACTAATTCTAGAAAAAATGACTTTGAGATCCTTGACCCATATCAGTAAGGCAGATCTATTACTCATGGCATCATTTGTTCACAGGCTCCAAGATGCGAAAACTTTCCAGAAATACAAACTAGCTAATCCTGGCTTTTCCACTGGGGCTAACGTGTGAAACTTCCCCTGCTTTAAATAAGTTAATACTCAACATTCTAATGCCCTCTTCTTGTTGTAAAATACTGCTGGAAAGTTCTACTTCCAAACATTTGTAAAAGAAATCAAACACAGTTGACTCAAATCCTTTGGAGGAATCTGGTTTGCGATGCTCTTGAGAGCTCTCCTTTCCATACGATAATTTATTTCCCTATGATATAAAATAGCACACTCTGGTTTTAATTATATGCAGGACTTAGCAGAAATATACAGGTCAGATTAAATTGCAGAAGGAACATTATTTTAGAGCCCAGATTGAGAAGATTTTCATTTTGCACTATACTGAGAATTCCCTTGTGGCTTATATAAGTGTCAGCAACAGATCTGCTACTTTCTTTGGAAGGTGTATCTAAGAGGACAATTTGTATATCCTAGATTAGAGGGGACGTGCAACTGCTGCTAGGAATGGAAATATAGACAGACATGGGAACCAAGATTGGGTGATAAGTTGACTTTGCTTTTAAAAAAATATATACATTTGTAAGTATATTAAAGCAAGAGTGAGCAGGTAAATATATAGCTAAAATAGATGTATGTGTACTTTACTTGCCAAAGAATTTGTAATTCCGTACAATATTGTGAGTTACATATATCTTGCACACTGCAAAGCCAGATAGGTGATACACATGTTAAGCTACTGTAGCCAGGTGCTTGGCTAGAGACAGAGAGCGATTTAGGACACTGTGCTGCAGTGCTCCCTGTGCTTTCAATGGAGTTCGGCGGACTGGGTTAACACTACTTTGCCTCCATCCAAGAGGGGAAGCTGGCAAGGACACTGTGCTGCAGTGCTCTCTGTTCTTCCAATGGACTTCAGCTACCTGGCCTCCATCCACCAGGGGGAGCTGACAAGCAGAAGGAGCTCAAGAGACTTGATGGTGAGCAGCACTAAATCACGGGAGATGTAGGGCAGGGGAAGGGTCATGCTATGGGAATCAATTGACTATATAACCACATGTAGCACTGACCCACGAAGGAGCTGCTGTTTTTATTGGGCTTACCGTGACC
Source organism: Lithobates pipiens (assembly GCF_037356315.1). Lineage (NCBI taxonomy): Eukaryota > Metazoa > Chordata > Amphibia > Anura > Ranidae > Lithobates > Lithobates pipiens. Next base: position 539,982,640 of record NW_027507758.1, read on the forward strand.
TTCTTGACCTTGTGTGCGTCTAGGGGTTTCCCGAGGTAGATGGCCCAAAAAATTGAAGAAACCAACACTGGATCCTCTTTTTCTACTATATTTATTTGAAAAAATAGGTAAAACTACTTCTCAATGAAGGGTAGAAGGTTAGGAAGGAAGTTCAGGTACTTTTGGAACTGCAAAAGATAGAAAGTCTCTCACTATATAAATCCAGAGAATTACTGCTCACAACTGGATTCTCACAGCTACCGGATAGAACTCCTCTCACTAGGCCTAGCAGCCGATAGAGTGTTTAAGTAAAGCAAAATTATCTACCACAGACTTGAATGTAGAACACTTGAACAAAGTCTCTACCACAGACTTGAATGTAGAACACTTGAACAAAGTTTCTGCCACAGACATGGATGTAGAACACTTGAACAAAGTCTCTGCCACAGACTTGGATGTAACCAAGGGACGTAGGTAAATTTAGAGAGCTATCATACGGTACCAGTATCTTGCAGAAGGTCCAGCAATACCGCATGAGTGTAGATCCACTTAGTGTCCTTCAACTGAGCCTCCAGGCGCCTTCTGAGAAGCCAGCCTCATGCATGGCCTTCTCCCGAAGAGTCCTCCCCTGGGTGCTTCTCCAGTTGCTGGGCCTCTCCATAGATGAGACGGCACCGGACCACCTTTGAATCCTCCTCTCATTTACTTTGCCTCGGGCTATCCAGCCCCGACTCGGAATTGGATGGATCCGCACCCCAGGCCATGAGGGCCATGGGGACTGGTCAGGAGGACCAGGACCAAACAGACAGAAAGATCTTCTGGACCGGAACCCAGAAGCACGTGATCTCAGTATGTTAAATACCCTTTCCCAGAATGCACAGCAGGATGACACACCCACTGGGCTGGTTCCCGAGAAAAAAATGGCACTCAATATGCCTAGCTAAACTGCTTTCTCACACTTGTCAGCAGTGACAGCGACACCTGTGGCCAAGGAGAACCCAGTGCAATCCAGCTAGACTGGTACTGAAAATATAATTTGACATAATTAACCCTAAAACCTAACAGTGGTTTTAGGAACATTAAATAAAAAAAAAACAAAAAAAAAACACATAGCACGTGCTCGTCAGGAGCTGGCGCTACATACAATTCCCAATGCAAGCCGGGTATGAAGAGAGGAAGAACTATATTTTTACAGTCTGAATACTGAGGGATTTTCTCTTTATCTGCAAGGAGACCAAGGTGTGCACATCACTGCTCCCATGTGCACATTGACCTGCTAGAAACCTATGGCCATGTGCTGAGCTACTCCAGGCAGATCCGGAAGGGAGCTGACATCTGAACAGTGGGATCCCTGTTGCTGTATCACTGGGACTGGTGAGAGGACATTGCGGTCATTAACCTGTTGCTGCTAGCAGAGACTGAGCACATAGAGACTAACATTATTTACTGCATGCATACTTTACTGGGACTGTACTCATGTGCACCACTCTGAAGACTGGGCCCCAGTGCTAACCGGCTGATGAATTAAGGTTAAAACCTGCTCACTCAGATAGCTGCTTCCTATTGTCCATAGCAAGAGGTACCTCCTTAGGGAGTTTTAAATTTCATTGATGTCATTCACATAGAGTTATTGCAGTATTGATTATCATTGCAGTTGCTATTTACTGATGCCATTACTTACCGTATTGCTGATTTTGTGGATCAGCAGGTTTACTCTAATTTAGCTGCTTAAAACTCAATTTTATGCTACTACAGCCTAGTGAACATATTATCTAGTAAACTTTGATTGACTGTGATTGAACTAATCCTTTAACTTACTCATTATGTGCATAGTGCTATTTACTGCAACCCATGACAATATATTGGGTTAATTTACCACTAACCAGTTTTCTTTATCAACCTTAGTTGTGTGCAGGATATCGCTCTTTGTGCTCCCAGTAGCAGTGCAGTATCCATTTTCTTAACCTGGTCAGTATGGTGTCAGTGGTGCAACCTCCTTAAGACAGGAAATATGTTATTGCTTGGATCACCAGGTGAAAATAAAGGTAAAAAGGCCTAAACCAGGGGTATTGAAGGGTCCAAATCTCATGTTTGTGTCATGACTCATATCACAGCCTCCCTCCCCATTTACATCACAGTCCTCCTGTACATCAATGTACATCCTCCATGTCACCTTCACATTACAATTTCTCCTTCACATCACAGCTTCCCTTCCTCCTTTACATCAGTGTCCCAAGTCCACCATTCACATTACAGCTCTCCCCTTTATGTAACAATCCCTCCTTGCACCAGTGTCCTCAGTCCCCTCCTCACATCACAGCCACCCTTTACATCACAGTCATCCCTTCTCATCACTGATCCCCTTCAAATTACATTCCCCTATTTGCAGCAGCGTTTCCAGTTCCCCTTTTAGATCATAGGCCCCCTTCACATCACAGCTCTCCCCTTTAAATCACTGCCTCCCTTTACATCAGACTCCCCCATTTTTATGTAGCACCCTGATGTTTAAGCAGGGCTGCTATGAAATTTAGTTGCCAGGCGATAGTTGCGTTGGAAAATTGTTAGGAGATCAATTGATTTACCCCTAATTCTGGAATTGCTGCACTTCTGTCACTAGGTGGCCGGGTAGCTGGTGACACTGGATAAAACAAGGGCAAAGCAAGGAGAGATTATGAATGAATGGGGTATCTCAGCCAACGGGCAGGGATTTTCTTGGGTCCCTTGGCCTGCTGGGAGAGCCTATTTATTTGGTTGAGTCAGATGATCGGGGTTCTGTGCCACCTGGGCGACTGTCGTCCCCAGCGGGGAGGTGAGGAAGATACTGAGTGCTAAAGTGGGAGAGCTCAGGGGATCCAGTGGCTAGTGGATCTGAAGTCTAGTGAAAGACTGGGAGCCCATTGAGCGAAGACCCACAGTGAGAGAGTGTGGGGAAAGCTGAGAACTGTTTGTTTCAAAGAGTTGAATATAATTGTCGTTAGTAACAGCTACAAGATTGTTGCCATAGGAGACAGCGGTCTTACCTATACAGAAGTGGTGTCCGGCTGGAGGCCGTTACCTGTATAGCTGTCTTCCTATAGAAGTCTCGGAGTCTGCCAATTAACATTGCATCTACCTAAGGATGTCCCGGCCCTAACCTTCTCTCCCACAGTTCTGTTTAAGAGAAAATAAATCCCTTATTGCGTTCTAAAAGTGTCTGGCGCCCACCCTTTCATCTTGCATTACACCCACCATGCCTTGCAACCCACTCTACATGGAAGGATGTCAGCTGTCCCCAACTCTGGAGGTCACCAATAGGCCTCGAGAGACCTTGGACTTTGCTACATTTACATCAGTGTCCCTAGTCCCCCCTTCACATTACGGTTCCCCTATAATTCAAAGACTTGCTTCCCTTACGGTAATGTCCTCAGTCCTCCCCCCTCACATTACAAAGGAGTCTTCCTCCTTTACATCATGCCTACTTTTACATCAGTGTCCTCAGTCCCTCCATCATGCCACAACCCCCTCGTTACATCAGAGTTATCAGTCCCCGCTTTACATCACAGTCCCCCCTGCCCTTTACTTCACATTCCCCCCTTATATCACAGTCCCCCCTTCCCTTTACTTCACAGTTCCCCCTTACATCACAGTTCCCCCTTCCCTTTACTTCATAGTCCCCCCTTACATCACAGTTCCCGCTTCTTTACATTACAATCCTCTTCACATCACAGCCCCCCCCCCCTTTCATCACATTCCCCCTTCACATGTCAGTCCTCCCTTCACGTCAGTGTCCTCAGCCCCCTTTACAACAACCCACCCCCTTCATGGTCTAACCTTACAAAGAAGGGCAGAGGGCCAGAAGTGCATCAGGTCTACACGGTGGAGCTGCCCAACTTTTCATGTTAAAAATAGTGCGTGACTGGTTGCTAGGACCGCCCCAACCAATAGCGCCCTTGCTAACTTGGACACCCAGAGAAGACATCCAGGCTTCTAAGTGGCTTACCACAGTCCAGATAGCAAAAGAAGGCATCCAGATCTATCACTTGGCCGGGGTCCAGAATGTGGTCCGCCATTTAGTGATGCTTGGCCTAAACCAAGGAAACCTAAGGACTGGTAAGCAGCAAATGTTAGTTTTACTTTAGGACCACTGTGTTAGTCTTTATATATTACATTTATATCAGATCTGACTACAGTACATAAATAATCCCTAAATATTATCAGTCTTGGGGATTGATTGGTTTATCCCTGCTTTAGCAGCAGTCACCATGAATTCCTCACCTGTTAGACAATTTTTATAAACAGCTTTCTGTGAATGATTACCACATTCTATTCAGTGTAATCCAGCCACCTAACACACTGATCACTTGCAGGCTCTCCTAACACTAACTGGAGGAATCCCTGTACTGCCGGAGCTGGAAACAATCTTGGCAGAAGATGCAGGTGTTTAGTTTGGAGAAGAAGGAAAGTTGTATGCTACACTTCAAGAAAGTGATGGTTTTTCCAGTATTACAATAGTTTATCTCTGACACATGTAATTCGGGCCACCATTGTAAAGTGCACTTAAAGGAAACACCATCATTTAAATCACAGAATGATAATATAACTCAAACCTTGAAATACTGCTTTAAAGTGGTTCTAAAACCTTCTGGGTGCAGCTCCCCCTGCAGCCCCCTTATACTTACCTGAGCCCCATCTCAATCCAGCGATGTACATGAGAGCAGCGGCTCTCCTGGTTCTCTCTCCTCACTGGTAGACACTGTAGCTGGAGCCATTGTTGTCAATTGTAAGTATCCTTGTTACTTCATATGTACTGAACAAACAATGTTTTCAGTGTTTTCCCACATACCTTCCATGGGCTACAAAACAACTCTTTTTCATGGAGTAATATGAGGAGAGGAGGAGGATCATTTAAAGCGGACCTTCAGTCATTTTGTTTCATTCTGCCAGTAAATACCTTATACAGCCTACTTCCTGTTTCCTGTCTGGTAAAACACCTAGGTGTATGACATAAAGCACAGCTCTCTCTCTCTCAATCTTGTGAGAGTTTGCAGGAAGGGAGGAGGTGAGTCATAAGAGGGCCAATGAAAGCTGCAGAGCTTAAGGTGTGTCTCTGTTTGTCTGTATAAATCCAGGCAAAAGCTTCAGCTGCCCACAGTTAAAATGGCTGCAGCCAGACTTAATGGAGGGAGATTTCTGCAGTATATTTGTCAAGTACAGAATCACAATATATATAAAAATAATATGCAAAGTGGTTGGGGGGAAGCTTCAGAATGGCAAAGATGTTTTTATTACAAATTATGTAAGCAGACTACAGTTTCTCTTTAAGTGCTTTAAGATGTACTAATTGTTCTGGCACACACATAAATTGCCAGATTTCTAGCCCCTTCCCCTCCACAAAGGCACATTGACCTAGATGAAGACTGCTCTAGGTACTGTAGCTGTAGTCCTTTCAAGTTCCCAGAAAAGACATAAGCATTATACAGTGAATGCTGTTACACAATTACTATTTGTGACTGGAAAACGAATTACAAGAAAAGCTCAAGCTCCACCACCAAATGGTGAATGGCTGGATGGAAGGATAATTTTGGAGCTAGATAAACATATTTATCAACATAGGGGAGTGGGAAGAAATATTAGAAAATCTGGTCTTGTTGGCCGGAAAAGCATAACTCGGGACATGTATGGGACAAACTGTTGAAAGGGTAAGAAATTGTATAGTAAATGGGGTGGCCAGTCTCCTTGGCTCCTTCACCTTATGACATATAGCAGAGTGTACAGAATGGAACTGGGTATGGAACAATATACAGAGGTGTGATGTAACTGAGTAATTATATGTTCAATGGGAAGCCTGATAAAGAAAATTTGATGCTAGTGATAAAAACAAATTCCCAGCTAAGACAAAACAATGAAAAACCATGGAAAGGATACAAAAATTAGCACCTTATGCAATGCTTCTATCTCTACATTGTTCCGCAGCTACAAAAATTGGCCTTAATCGGTCTTGAATTATAGGCACTGACTAAGAGCAAATAAGCAGATCAGGATTTCCCACTACACTTACTGCATGTGTCTACTAGGTCAGTGACTACAAACCACACAGGCAACTGGAACTTTCGGAAGGATCTCAGCATGGCAGCCCCCAAATTTCTATCAGTAAACGTTTTCTTTAAATCATCTCTCGGGAGCAAGTGGGAAACATCCTATGTGACCTTTCAGGCTGTTTCATCCCATACACCTTTGCTTGTTAAAATGTTCTTCTTTATTCTCTAGCCAGAGGCTCTTATGAAACGCAGATAGCAGACTGTACGGTACATTGAAGCGTTAGCATGTTCTCAAATCACAAATCACTACCTTGTGAGATAAGCTGCTGGCTAGACAAGCGCTGGCTTCTATCAGGCTGTATCATTCCAGAATCATACTCTGGTGTTTATAAGTGTGACCTTCTCTGCTTCATCTACTAGCCCTTCTCTTCTTCTTCCGCATCTAAAATGAGTTACTGTATGTGTCATAATGTTTTTACTTGTTAGTACAGTGCATATAGAGTGCAGTCGCCCCCCCCCCCACACACACACCTTTGTCTTTGATCACTGCTGCTCCTGGTATTTACATGTAGGCAAGTGGAGGCTGCAGTATATCCTGCATCCTGAAGGTGTCACTGTGATATTTCTTCAGGCAGGCAGGAGAACATTGGGGACTAATTGTCCCCTGCTATGAGCTCCAGGCAGCCATTTTGGGGAGGAAATCAATCTTACCGGACACCACAGAGATTTTGTCTGCCATCATTATTCAGAATTTCATAAGTAGGAGATTCTGCGTTATTCGGTGTGTCCACAGTGTGGGAGTAAGATAGAGATAGAGCCCCCATGGGTTAGGGAGAGGGTAGGAGTAGCATTAGGTACCTGTCCAGGAGGTTTTCCCTTACAGGGTGAGTCCTCTGTCAGCTTCCTGGACCAATATCCCAACGGCAGCCAGATATCTTCAAGGACATTTGAGGAATCTCAGTGTAAGCTATATCATAGCGCACTCCTAGAGGAGTGCTCCTCTGGCATTTTTTGATATCTGTCTGATATATTACCATTGGAAAGTGCCTTTTGTATAAACAGCACCCTCTTCTGCCTGAAGAAATGAATGATCTGTGACATACCTTGTATCATTGTTGTAAATTTCCTTACTTCTATGAACAGCTGATTTCTACAATATAGATAAAATTAGGTACCCATGTGTGTTTACCCAATTCTTGGGTGCACAGGTTGGGCCCTGCCTATATACTTGTCATTGCTATCATATTCAACCCGATTAGGAACTCACTAGGCTCCTATCATTACATTTTCACTCAAAATTCTGTGAATTACCCATAATTTGTACTCTCTTGCGTGGTCACCTTATTCATAAAGATGTTCTCCTTCCAACTTCAGAGCCCTAACATGGACAAGTCTCTTCTCTTCCTTACTCACATCCTCCCCAAAGTCCCTGTGTGTAGCCTCAGACTAAGTAACAACTGTCCACAGCCATAGGTGATGTGTACCTATGGCAGTATAAAGGCAGTGTACAAGAAAAAGACAACTTCTCCTGCGCTCTGGTGTCTAAGTCTTGATATCTGTCTGATATATTACCATTGGAAAGTGCCTTTTGTATAAACAGCACCCTCTTCTGCCTGAAGAAATTAATGATCTGTGACATACCTTGTATCATTGTTGTAAATTTCCTTACTTCTATGAACAGCTGATTTCTACAATATAGATAAAATTAGGTACCCATGTGTGTTTACCCAATTCTTGGGTGCACAGGTTGGGCCCTGCCTATATACTTGTCATTGCTATCATATTCAACCCGATTAGGAACTCACTAGGCTCCTATCATTACATTTTCACTCAAAATTCTGTGAATTACCCATAATTTGTACTCCCTTGTGTGGTCACCTTATTCATAAAGATGTTCTCCTTCCAACTTCAGAGCCCTAACATGGACAAGTCTCTTCTCTTCCTTACTCACATCCTCCCCAAAGTCCCTGTGTGTAGCCTCAGACTAAGTAACAACTGTCCACAGCCATAGGTGATGTGTACCTATGGCAGTATAAAGGCAGTGTACAAGAAAAAGACAACTTCTCCTGCGCTCTGGTGTCTAAGACCTTTTTGGCACTACCTTTTAAAACTGTCGGTATCACACTGTCCACAGCCATAGGTGATGTGTACCTATGGCAGTATAAAGGCAGTGTACAAGAAAAAGACAACTTCTCCTGCGCTCTGGTGTCTAAGTCTTGCAGCCCTCCTCAGAATATTGGGTATTCAAATACTGGTAGAAACAAAACGAAAAAGGATGCGCACTGACCTAGTGCATTACCATAAATCGAGCTCTATTAAAAACAAAACATATAGCAAAATGGCTACTCACAAACGAGTATTGATAAAAGGCATAATCAATACAATTGGGTCCATCACACCGAACATCCACACGTCCAGATCTGATGTACTGACATCAGATCTGGACGTGTGGATGTTCGGTGTGATGGACCCCATTGTATTGATTATGCCTTTTATCAATACTCGTTTGTGAGTAGCCATTTTGCTATATGTTTTGTTTTTAATAGAGCTCGATTTATGGTAATGCACTAGTATAAAGGCAGTGACCATTTTCATGAAGAATTGACCTTAGCCAATTTTAATGTCTCTTTTGTTATAGACTGAAAGCAAGAATGAAGAAGGCTTGAGACTAATTTCTCATTGGGTATGGATAATATTAATAGCAATAATAACTTCTTGTCATGTCACCTTAGTGCAACCTATGTTTCTTTATCTACTAGACTTCCTCTTCCTTCTCCAAAAAGGAGTTATGTGTTATTAGTATTGTTCCTTGCTAGTGCAGTGCATATGCAGCGTAGTTTCCCCCTTCCCCACAAACCTTTGTCTATGAACACTCTTGACCGCAGTATGTACTTTCGTACTATTATCAAGGCCAAACTTGACCAGGAACTCACTAGGCTTCTACTGTTTAATATCTATTCATGTCACGTGTAGCACCCTGATGTTTAGGCCCTGGGCTACTATTAAATTTAGTTGCCAGGCAATAGTTGCCTTGGCCAAATGTTAGGAGATCAGTTGATTTCCCCCTAATTCCGGACTTTGCTACACACGTCATCCGTTATTCTAAAAGGTCACTTGATTTGTACTCAATCACAGGGTCACTCTATTCATAAAGATGATATGCTTCCAATTTCAGGGACTTGACATGTTCTCTTTCCTTTCTCTTCTTTACCCACATTCCCCATAAAGTCCCTGTGTGTAGCTTCAGATGGAATAGCTACTCCACACGGCTTTAAGTGATGTGTACCTATGCCAGAACCAAATTCACAGTGTAACCTAGTGTTAAGGAAAACGTCCCTACCCTATAGCAACAGCCATTGTGTTGAAGACTGAAAGCAGGGATGAAAAAGGCTTGAAGATAATTGCTCATTGGGTATGGGCTGTGAAACCTTCCAGCTTTCTGAAAACTGAAACGTTGTTGTTTAACCAAGTATCCAAAAAATGGAGGAGGATATCAGAAGAAGTACCTGCTAACTGTTGTGAAAACAAATGTAATGGGGAGCACTGAATGGCTAGTTACTAATCAGTGACTATCCAGGGAATGACCATGTACAAATAAATACAAATAAATGCATCAATGCCTAAATAAACCTTATTAAGTGGCTAACTGTCTAACAATGTCACTAATGATAAAACCAGTGAGAAAACCTGTGTGCATTTGTTACACGTGCAAAATTATATATATATATATATATATATACACACACACACACACACATATACACACACACACACACACTATAAATAAAAGAATGTCCAAAATAGAAATGACAACTGATTTTTTTCCACTTTAAAGATGAGCCACCTTCACCAACTATGTTGTACACACAAAGTGCTCTGTGGATGGATGTTTGCTTACCTGATGTTGTTGACCTTTTTAATTAAAAGAAGGTCAGATATAGCCTTAGCAAGATTTTGCTTGCTGCAATTGAATAGAAATTAGGTGGGATCCCCATACGGAAAAACCTTGACTCTCCCCCAGATGATATGCCAGGAAATATATGGGAAGGATACAAAAAAACATAATAGTGTATGTAATCCTATGTATTAAAAATGTATATAAAATTAAAATTAGTAAATAGGATTACACCATTCCGTTTTTTTTGCATCCTTCCCATATATTTCCTGGCATATCATCTGGGGGAGAGTCAAGGTTTTTCCGTACGGGGATCCCACCTAATTTCCATTCAATTTCAGCAAGCAAAATCTTGCTAAGGCTATATCCGACCTTCTTTTAATTAAAAAGGTCAACAACATCTGGTAAGCAAACATCCATCCACAGAGCACTTTGTGTGTACAACATAGTTGGTGAAGGTGGCTCATCTTTAAAGTGGAAAAAAATCAGTTGTCATTTCTATTTTGGACATTCTTCTTTGTTTTGTCATTTTCAGCACATGTTGTGAATACATTGTTGGACTATATATTTTTTTTTTATTATTATTATTTATTTATTTATTTGCACGTGTAACAAATGCACAAAATGCACACAGGTTTTCTCACTGGTTTATCACTGGTTTTATTATTAGTGACATTGTTACACACTTAGCCACTTAATAAGGTTTATTTAGGCATTGATGTAGTATTTATTTGTATATGGTCATTCACTGGATAGTCACTGATTAGTAACTAGCCATTCAGCGCTCCCCATTACATTTATTTTGAAATTGCACTAGAGATATTCAACGTAGTTTGGGGGATAGCAGGTTTTTGTATTCATATTAATACATTTTTTTAGTACTAGTTTTTGGCGCAAGGTATTAATCACATACCTGATGGCTGTTGCCATGGGTGACTGGATGTGATCTGTGAGAAATACTTGTTTTAACCTCAGTGTCTTGAGGCTTGCTAAAGCTTGATGGTTGGTTAGTGTACATCTGTTACACATTGTGATGGAGCACGTACAGGCTAGCATGAGAGCACTATTCACTTCTGAGCGCAGTGTTTGGAGGACTCTGATAAGAAGATTGTGCATTCCTACGTGAAAACATTTTATGAGATATATATATATATATATATATATATATATATATATTTATTTATTTTTCCTATTTTGCTTCTATACACTGTGGAGATTTATGTGATATTCTGTATGGTGGTTGCACAATAGCTCCTTACTTTTGTTATTATTGTGCATAGAAAACTGAAAATTTTTTCATACTTACTGTAATTTTCCTTTCCTGGTGCCTACCCATGGCAGCATACCTGTGATAGCTCCGCCCCGGAGTCCTCCCCTCAGAATAGTTAATAGCTTATAAAAATGACCAATCTACCCCCCCCCCCCCTAGCATTCTCCAATTATATCAAATACCAAGGGAGGGAGCGTATGCTGCCATGGGTAGGCACCAGGAAAGGAAAATTACAGTAAGTATGAAACAATTTTCCGTTTTCCTGGTGCCCCCATGGCAGCATTCCTGTGATACAATACATAGCTAAGACCAGGGTGGGTACTGCTTCAAAGAAAATTTTATTTAAGGTAAAGCGATAGCTGCTTCAATTGCCCTTTTCCCGAATTCTACTGAAGTGAGTGCTCCTGGGTCAATTCTGTAATAGCGCATGAACGTATTTGGCGACGTCCATGTGGCCGCTTTACAGATCGTTTCCAATGATACACTTGCTCTTGCCGCCCACGAAGAAGAAACTGCTCTCGTTGAATGGGCTTTCACCGCCAGAGGCTCCAACCCTCTAGCCCTATACACACTTTGGATTAACCTACAATTCCATGAAGCTATCGTCCTCGATGTGGCTCCTTTCCCTTTATTTTTGCCCCATGGTAGTACGAATAATCTATCCGATGCTCTGAAAGGACTTGTGGCCTGCAAATAACGTGCTAGAACTTTAGAAACATCCAACTCTTGCAACGAACCAGATAAAGGATCCATGAATGAAGGGAGTGCCCAAGCCTCAGAGAGAGTGGATCGGGATGACACTTTTGGGACAAATCCTTGAACTATCCGGGAAGAAAACTATGTGTTCTTTCTCTGCTCCTAACGCCTGTAATTCTGAAGCTCTCTTCCCCGACGTTATAGCAACTAGAAAACCAGTTTTGAGCGTTAGGTAGTAAAGCGGCCTCCAATGGACTAAAAGGCTACGCTATTAGTCAGTCTAGCACAAAAGGTAGGTCCCAGGCCGGGAAAGCTCGTTTTACTGGAGGGCGGATCTTCTTGACTGCTTTGAGAAATTGCATGATAAGAGTATCTTCTGCCCATTTTAAGTGGGTACTTGCTGAAATTGCTGCTACTTGAACTTTTAATGAACTTAAACTGAGTCCGAGGTCTAAACCATTCTGCAGAAACTCCAAAACTATTGAGGTAGAAGGACTGGAGGGATCCCATCGTTTGCTTATTGCAAACGCTTTGAATTTATTCCATATCTTAGAATAGATAAAGTTTGTGGAAGGTTTCCTAGCTTTCAGGAGAGTCGAGATCACTCCTGCTGAGAATCCCAATGATTGGAACTTCTGCCGTTCAATATCCAGACATGTAGGTTCAATTTGTGAGGAGCTGGATGCAAAAATTTCCCCTGTGAGAGAAGTATGGGCCAGTCGATGCGAGGATCCGTGGGTAGTTTCTACAATCCGTTTTGCCCATTTTTGGACCTTTCAAAAAGGGGCCCCGCAAGATGCGTTCGTTCTAACGAGAAGTTCAACGTCACCGCAGAAAGCGGAAGCTTTACAAAGATATCTACATCTTCTTGTAGCTCAACAGGCAGTTTTACCGGTCCCTCCCTCCGAAAGGTTCACGGGATTCTATTCTCCTCTCTTCCTCGTCCCCAAGAGTGGAGGATGGAGACCAGTGGTGGATCTAAAGAGGTTAAATCATTTCATACAGCTCGACTTGTTCAAGATGGAATCATTGCAGACGATCACGCAAATGGCAACCTCTTCAACCTGGCCCCTACTTGCTGGAGTGGACTCTTGTCAAAAGGACTTCGTCCCCTCCTGAGTGTTGGAGAGACCTCTCTGTTTATTCGCTTTTAAAAACGTGGCCTGAGTACTCCTCCAATTCTTTTTGGGGTCTTTATTTTGTCTAAAGTTAGAGAAACTTCTATTCCTAGAAGCTTGGAATTTTGTTACACCACACGTGACCGCCTCACTCTTCTATCCTGGGGAAGTAGCCCAGACTTCCCTCCTGTCACTCTAGATATTGCCTTCTCCAATCTTTCTCCAAAGAGCGCCTTCCCATCATACGGGATTTTGCACCAGTTCTGTTTTGAAGCTGCGTCAGCAGCCCATGGCTTCAGCCATAGCGCTCACTTAGCCATGATTGTGTGTAACATTGCCCTAGCCGCATATCTCACGGAGTCAATTGCGGCTTCTCCAATAAAATCTTCTGACAGCTTGAGCGCTTCTAACGCCTTTATAATATCGTCCTTGGGGACCTCTTCTCGGATGGCAACTTCAATATTATCTGTCCAAACTTCAATGGCATTAGACACCGAGGCTAAAGCTACCGCCAGTCTACAGGCTCCTGCCGCCAGCTGATAGGCTTTTTTCAAATCCGCATCTATACGCCTGTCCAGAGGATCCTTAAAGGAGGCTGAATCCTCCATAGGCAGGGTGATGTTCTTGGCCAAACGCACCACTGCTGCGTCTACTACTGGCGGCGTATCCAGGAAGGCCGCATCTGATTCGGCCAGCGGGTACAATTTCTGGAGTCTATTTAGAGAGACACGTTTATCTGTCCTCTTCCATTCCCCCTCTATTAAATCTTTTAATTCCTCTAGAAAGGGAAAAAAATTCAATCTCTTTTTCAGAAATGGAAAGAAGGTTTTTGCCTTTTTGGGAGGTTCTTCCACTTCTTCCCAACCGATGGCTTGTTTTACTGCCAAGACAAAGGGCTGCACTAATGAGAAATTAAAGCCTAAAGAGTCTGCATCATCTGAGGAATCCTCCGAATCGGGTTTGTCCCCAGCTGATAAGGGAGAAAGGTTGCAGAAGTACCTGCCTGGTCTGTGGATGATTGGCCCTGATTAGATATTTCTGATGTTTGACCCTTAAACGTGTCTTGCAGGGTGGGAGTCGTATGAATTAGCTCCGCTAATGAGTCTTTTACTACTCTTTTAATCAATTCTGTAACTTGTTCCACCTCCGCCTTTTCGCGTTCCGCGTAGGCTTGAAAACAGACTTTACAGATCAGTTTATCAGACATCGGGGGTGCTCCACACGCTCTATATTCTCTCTTTCCCAGTATGTGAGGGCTAACTGAACGATGCCTTTTGGAACTAGTTCTTGTCAAAGAACGATGAGAGGTAGATGAGCAGCTGTGCGCTGAGCTTGGACGTGTGCGTCCGTTGTGATGACCAGACGTCTGGTTAGACGCACTCTGGTGTAAAGGGCTAAAACGAAAAGTAACAGCGCAAGGCTCTCTTTTAGTCTGACAAAAAAAAAAAAGAAGAAAAATCTTTTGGCACGTACCCTTACCTAAGAAAGCGAGGGTCTAGGGGCGGCTGGCTCATAATTGCAGGGCAGGCAAGGGCGAAAGTGACTGGACAGAATACTAAAGAAAACACAATAGACTCCTATGAGACCCCGTGAATACATACATACATACATACATACATACATACATACAGATATCCCCAACTATACAGCCCTGCCTAAACAATTACAAATTCATCCACAACTTTCCTTCATGAAAAATGCTTGAGAAGAAAGAAAAATAGTTCCAACACAAATCCATCTCTGTCATCCTTACAACCCCCTAAATTATCTCCTCTACATATGTAAACCTATAAATATACATCTAATAGAGAACAAAAACAAGTACAGAGAAAAGAATCATGCACAAGCAAAACCTATAGTCAAACCGCACTACAGCCACATTTATTTACTTCTTTCTTTTTACTTACTAAGGAATCAGGTTCCAGTCCACACAGAGCACTCAGGAGGCAGCACCTACAGCTGGCTACACCTGCCTCCTACTGACCCTGCAGCCTCTAAGTAGAGGAAGGAACCTCCCATCCCCTTCCTCTGCTCCGCCCCCCTACCGAAGGGCAAAACTGCCTGTTTTTCCTTCTCCAAGATGGCGCCGGCAGCGTCAGATGCCCGCGCATGCGCAGAACGGCCGCGCAGTCCCTACCAGCATAACTATAGTCAGAGTACAGCGTTGCGCGCCCAGCGCTTGCTGCAAATAACACCGCTCATGAAAAGGCAGAAAGATAATAAACAGCACAATGAAAAAGGGAAAGCTCAGAAGTGAGCCCCTACCTGCCCCACCGACTGACAGCTTTGCCTTCAAGCAGAACCAATATCCCACGTAGGAAGTGGCTTCTGCCCCAAAAGACCCTCAGAAGGGGCTCCCCTTTTATAAGCGCTGGTTAGCAACCCAAGAAATGGGGACTGCATCTGGGAGAGGCTTGAACCCAGACGGAAACTGCTCACGGCAGAGGTAAGATACATCCAAACACTATCCGTTAGGTATGAGGAAAAAAAGGAGAATGCTAGGGGGGGTAGGTTGGTCATTTTTATAAGCTATTAACTATCCTGAGGGGAGGACTCCGGGGTGGAGCTATCACAGGTATGCTGCCATGGGGGCACCAGGAAAGTGGTTTATTCACCTAAATGGGCAGCTGTTCAATTTTTGTCTCATCATATTATATTATCGTTGGTGCCATATTTATCACATTAACTGAATTAAATGTTGTTGTCTCTACCTGGCAGGAGATCATTCTGGTCAAAAGTACTAGCATGACTGCAGTGCCAGATGCTGGAGCGCAGCATTCAGCACCCACTGCTGCTTGACAAAGTGTACTGGATCCTGTAAGACAGTGTAAAGATTTTGGGACTGTACCCAGAATACTTGTAAAGTATGCTACATGCCTGGCGTTACACATTGCTGGTGCAAGGATTTCTGACATCATAGGCGAAACCTAATTTTGCCTCCCCCCGACTCCACCTCTGACCCCACCCCCTTTTCCCTGCCCATGTATACCCCACTTTTTTAATGAAGTGTCCATCAAATGCAGCCCACCAGCACCCATCAAAGCAGCCTTACCAGCACCCATCAAATGCAGCCTCACCAGCACCCATCAAATGCAGCCTCACCAGCGCCCATCAAATGCAACCTCACCATCACCCATCAAATGCAGCCTCACCAGCGCCCATCAAATGCAGCCTCACCAGCGCCCATCAAATGCAGCCTCACCAGCACCCATCAAATGCAGCCTCACCAGCACCCATCAAATGCAGCCTCACCAGCGCCCATCAAATTCAACCTCACCAGCGCCCATCAAATGCAACCCCACCAGCTCCCATCAATGCAGCCTACCATTGCCCATCAATGTAGCCTACCAGTGTCCATCAATTAATGTCTGCTTGCTTCCTTTTATTTGGGATTTGGGACACAGACACAGTCCTCCGCTGATGCTGAGACTTAGTTGCTTGCTGCAGAGAGAAGAGAGTAGGAACACCAGTGGTCGGGTGCCCTAGGCACCAGTGCGCCCTAGGCGGCTGCCTAGTTTGCCTAGTGGTAGCACCAGCCATGTGTCAACCAAACAAAGTAACATGGAAGTGTGAGTATATGCAACAAGGAGCTCAGCATGTGGTTCTGACTGTGAGTCCAGCTCTGATTGGGGTCTGAATAGAACAGTATCTTAACCACTTCCCACCTGGCCAATGCATATATACGGCCGGGTGGGAGCCGTCTACTCCTGATAGGACGTTCAGGAACGTAATTCAGGAGTAGCGGGATCGCGCGCGCGCCCGCACAGCGGCGCGATCCCGATGTGCTCGTGTCACCCGGACACGGCACATCTCAGATCGGCAGGAGGGCTCTGTGATTGGCCCTCCTGATCACATGACGGCCGTGTCCAATCACGGCCGTCATGTGATGTAAACAAACAGCCGGTTGCTAGGCAATCGGCTCTCCTCTCCTCACACGGAAGTCACCGCTGAGGAGAGGAGAGCAGAACGCTGCAGCCGGCTGATGATCAGTGAGTATGGGCTGCTTTTTACAGCTTTTTACTCACTGATCATCAGTGTAGTGTAAACACACAACACAGTACAAACACAGTCCCCACACATGTCCCCAAAACACACATGTCCCCAAAACATAAAAACACATGTCCCTAATAATAAAAACATGTCCCCCACATATGTCCCACTAAAATCACATGTCCCAATGATTATCTGCACACATATGTACGTGATCACCTGCACACATATGTACATGATCATTTGCGTACATATGTCCGTGATCACACAAACCAATTATTATACACTTAACGGAATTTTTTTTACCAAAAACATGTAGCAGAATACATTTTGGCTTAAATTTATGACAAAAATTTGATTTTATTGGATTTCTTTTCAAATAGAAAAAAGAAAATATTGTTTTTTTTTCAAATTTCCGCTATTTTTGCGCTTATATCGCAAAAAAAAAACGGAGTCGTGAATAAATAACACCAAAATAAAGCTCTATTTGTGCGAACAAAATGATAACAATTTCATTTGGGTACAGTGTAGCATGACCGCGCAATTGTCACTGAAAGCGCTAGAGCGCTGAAAGCTGAAAATTGGGCTGGGAAGGAAGGGGGCGAAAGTGCCCTGTATTGTAGTGGTTAACTAAGGACCACCAGCTCTACATATATT
The DNA here is from genome assembly GCF_037356315.1 of Lithobates pipiens. Lineage (NCBI taxonomy): Eukaryota > Metazoa > Chordata > Amphibia > Anura > Ranidae > Lithobates > Lithobates pipiens. Next base: position 540,000,262 of record NW_027507758.1, read on the forward strand.
ATTTGTAGGGCAGCACAGTGGTGTAGTGGTTAGCACTTTCACCTAGCAGCAATAGGGTCGCTGGTTCAAATTCTGACCACGACACCATCTGCCTGGAGTTTGCATGTTCTCCCTGTGCCTGCGTGGGTTTCCTCCCACACTCCAAAAAAAACAGCATCTTTGCTTATACGTGATTGGATGATAGAATCACCAGTACTTCCCCTCAGATTTACAGTGAGTACACTTGTATTGCAGAGTCGATTTGCCTTTAATAAACCCCAAAATACCTAATAATTTGGAGTGTACACAACAAAGTGCTAGAGTGCAATTTGCCTAATGGGGACACTAGTCAGATTGACCTGTGTGTCCCCAAGTAAAGACACACTTCCTCAGAATCAGAAGTGTGTCTTCTTTTTCAGAAAAGGGGCACAAAGCCCAACCTAAAAAAGACAAGCAGGGTTCTAACACTCACTTGGTTTCCCATAGGATTGTCTTGAGCTAGATTTTAGCTAAGTGCTCTAAATCGCTAGCTCTCAACCCTCAACAGGCCATGTTGGCAGGTTTACCTTCATCTTGCCCAGGTGCATTATATGAGAGTCAATGGCTTGGTATTTTGGACAGCTATTTCGCTAAGATAAATTACCAAAACATATCCTGTTGGGGGTACTTAAGACTGAGGCTGAGAACCACTGCATTAAAATGGAAAATTGAATACTTACATCTCTGTAATTTTCCTTTCCTGGTGCCTATTCATGGCAGCATACACACAATCCATGTATATGCTACCATGAAGGTACCAGGAAAGTAGCTTTTAGACATATCACACCTTTTTTTGTTTTGCCAATCAGCCTAGTTAAGCTGTATCTGGGAACTTGTTTGGGCGGGGGGTGTAAAATGCATTACTTGGATTGAGCAAGCATCTGCAAAACAAATTATTAACAAAAACACATAAAACATAAAAATTTGCTACAAATTTTATTGGTCAACAAAACAGGACTTGAAAAAGAGCAAGGAAAGCATGTATGTTAATTTGAGACACCAACAGAATATGGTTTGGAGGTCTGACCATTTTGCAGAGGAAATTAACAGGGGTTAAAAGAATTGCACCCACAAACGGACAGTCTCTTAAGGATTTAAACATTTACTAGTCACAACAGTTTGAGGAAGATTTCAGATGGATGGAAGAGAGCTCTTTTTTCAGGGCAAGGTAAAGAATGCTATCTGCATGTTTTATGGGACATAGGTTTGTGTGCTAATGAGGCAATTGAAAACATATGCACAGTCCATGAAACACACAAAATGCAAGTTCACCCAATGTAGAGACAGAACTTCATATTGGGTATACCTGTTAAGGATGTCCTTAAATTACTAATCCAAAAAACACACTCTCTGAGCATGCCCAGAAAAATCCAAGCGCTGTTCACACACAAAAAGCAACAAAAAATACCAAAATCCCTGAGCATGCCCAGGTCATCACAAATGCATCCACACACCAAAAGCCACAGCAAAAAAACTGAGTTTCTGAGCATGCCCAAAACAACCCAAATGCAGCTAGCACAAAATAAGCCACCACCTGTCCAAAATTAAGCACATCATCCAACATGCTACAAAATTACAGATGAGACAAACACCCCCCAGTTCAGGGGGGCAAACAAAGAGCATAACATGGGCAAAAGTTATACAACAAATACCATAGCAGTCTATGGGAACTGACTTGTTAAATTTGCTAGTCCCCATTTGGCTGGCTTATATTCTAGTTATTAGCCTTAAAATTGGTATGGGGTCCAGGTCTCACCCTGAGGGACAAATATCAATGTCACCAATTTGGACAACCCCAAAAACGAAACAAGGAGAAGTGCTTTTAAAAATTTTAAATTGCTTAAAAGCTAGTAACTTGGGGGGCTTACTCTGCCTGTAAAGTGGTGCATCTGCAGCATGTATTCAAAATGCTGCTTCAAAGATGTACGGCATAGAAGAGAGAAAACTTACAAATCTACATTGCAGCTTCAAGATTTTAATAAACAAAAAATAGCCTGCCCCCCAATTCATACAAGGCCATTTTGGTCTGTTAAGGCTTAAAATGAGAACACCCACATGAAAAATACCACACCAAACTCAAAAAATATTGTGCCCCTCCCACACACTAACAAACCTCTAGCCAAACATACAGCAAGCAAGCCAGCCCATGAAAGGGGGGTGGATGCTTGGGGGCAGGAGGGTCTAAGGCACCCCAAAAGTCAACCACCTTGTCCCCATATTCAAGGGGACAAGAGCCTCTTCCACACAACCCTAGGCTGGGGTTGTGGGGGGCTGCAGACAGGGAGCTTTACGGAATGTTGAAAGCCCCTTTAAACTAGTGGGTACAAGGTGGTTTGGGGTTGGTATTGGGCTGAGCCAAACATGCCAGATAGCCAGCTATGTTGAGTGCATGTGGCCTTGTATGGTTCAGGGGGGGGTTGGGCAATCGATCTTCTCCCCCCTTTTCTAGCTGGCCCTGTTGTATGCTCTGAAAAAGGATGTGGTTTGGATTGGTCAAGGCAGCTCACAGCCTTTGGAGAATAGAGTGGAGTGTGGAGTTTCCCTTTAAAAGCAAAAGTTTGCCCATGGTAATCCAAGGGGTTAGAGGGGGTAGACAAGAGCATTGGAGAATGGAGTGTGGAGTTCTCCTTTAAAAGCAAAAGTTAGCCCATGGAAATCCAAGGGGTTAGAGGGGGGAGACAAGAGCACTGTACAATGGAGTGTGGAGTTCCCCTTTAAAAGCAAAAGTTAGCCCATGCAAATCCAAGGGGCTAGAGGGGGGAGACAAGAGCAATGGAGAATGGAGTGTGGAGTTCCCTTTTAAAAGCAAAAGCTAGCCCAAGGTAATCATATGCATTAGAGGGGGAATGTTAAATGCCCTAGAGCTAGAGGAGCGAGAGTCTTTTTACATAATTTTAACAAGGTGCATGTCACGTGTTGGCAGCGTAACACGCTAACATGACCTGTGTGCAAATCTCCTTAAAAAAATACATAAGGGTGAATCAGCGTAAAAACAATAAAAGGCACAGTTTAAAGGTGCGCCCGTTCATCCCACGCACTTGCATGTACGTTGCTTAACATTTATTAAGATTTTGGCCATGCAGTGAACAAACGCATTTGAACGAGCGCAAGAGCTACTTGCGCATGCGCACTTCTTACATTGATCTCACGCAGTTCTAAATGTACTTGCAGGCACAGCAGGCTCTCTCTGAAAACATTACGTTCTCATTCTATCTTGGGCATATTTGTTACTTGGGCAGTTTTTACTAAACTTCCTCACATCACTCCATAATATTGGCACCTCCATCTTCTGTAATATTAAATTGAAGATGCCATGCACCATGTCCATAGTGGCACACAGATTGCATTCTCCAGTGCGCCGAGATCGCTATAGTAAATGGGGGATTTGTGCTCTGTTCCTGGCGCACCGTTTCGTAAATATGAAAATGTGCGTTGCGCCTCGCCGTGCTCCTCTACTGATGGAGCGCGGCTTTTGTAAATCAGCCCCTATGTGGCTGTGTAGTGGAACAAGTGGAAATCACAAGAATAACTAAAAACATGTGCTTATGCTTTTGCAGATTACATATTTTATTAACTATATTATATGTATTTCAACAGTGTATTTAGCTGAAGATTTGTTTTATCAGGCAGAGTCTGACTATTCTAATTGCTGTGCTGTAGACTTGTGATAAGCAATAGATAGTGGCTGAGAAAAGGGAAATGAAGTTGATAGATGACCTGTCATTCCCCAGCTGCTTCTTCTATGGGTATGTAAATGTACAGTGAACAGTTGAATATTTACAGCAGAGACCTACATCCTGGATACTGGAATGCAAAGACAATTAGGACATTCATCTACACCAACTGGACTTTAAGGGGGTTTAAAAGCTTGATAGCATTTTCACCAAGGCCATTAATGAAAGAAGCTGTGTTATTAATAGCGGTAGTGTCAGATTTTTGCCGCTGCCACTCTTCAGAAGTGACCAGCAAATTTGTTCCCATCACAGAAACACTTTGTGAATTTGAGATAAGTCTTTCAAATCCGGAACACTCAGAAAAATCAACTCTCTGGACTGAAATCTACAATTATGTTTATGAGAGTGAGGATGCTAATGATAAGATCTGAACATAGAGACTGGAAAGTTAGCACAGTGAGGTCATATCTGCCTTCACAATTAGATTTAACTGCAGTTCTAGTTGTTCATACCTTTCTAAACTGCAAAAGTTATATAATTGGAGGCATCTGATTATAGGTTTCCTCTTTTGCAAACCATCCTTTAAAATAAATCTCAGAATGTGGTAGGAAGTTCCATTCGCATAATACATTTCAATGTCAAATTATATTCTACTGCAGTATTGTATTTTATGGTCCCATACACACAGCTGCATCATCTTGCTCTGTGTCCAGCTGCATGAAATCAAGTGGATAAATTTGCAGTCGTGGTCAGTATTTCTGCGCATATTACATGTGTAAACATATACTGTATAATGTACATGACAATACTAGGTTTGAAAACTGAGCTAGAAGAATGGAATTAAAAGTTACAGATGTGAATGTTTTATGTGTCTAAACGCGTGGAAATGGAAGCACTTTATGGACCATCCTTTTACAGCAGCCTGGGACAATTTAAGCGGAGTTCCACCCAAAAGTAGAAGCTCCACTTATCTACTTCCTCCCCCCCCCCCCTCCAGTGACACATTTGGCACCTTTCGGGGGGGGGGGGGGGACGACAGGTAACCGTTTTTGACAGGTATTCATCCCCACTTCCGGGAGACCTGGCTACGGCGAGATGCGGCGAGGTCCCCTGGAAATTTCGGCCCCCCTCCTCCTTCCCCCGCCGCTGCCCATTCACAAATTGCAGCACGCTTACAGGCAATGGCAGCTGCAGCACCTGAGAGCCAATGAAAACATCATCTGGGGTGCCGACATCGCTGTATTCCAGGACAAGTAAGTGTTCTAATATTAAAAGTCAGCAGCTACAGTATTTGTAGCTGCTGACTTTTAATTTTTTTTTTATGCAGGGGGCTGGACACCCTCTTTAACAACATTCTTTTTTACTCATGTATGGCTTTGAAGACTTAACTCTTGGAATTTCAGTTTTTTAGGCAGGAGGGTAGCCGAGAAAGCTTCTCCTCCAGATGAATAAAAAAAAACGCTTATGAAGACTCCTGGGATGTATGGTCTAGGACAGAAACAGTATGGTCTAGGACAAGGAAGCCTTGTCCAAAAAAAAACAAAAAAACACATATCTCACGGAGAGTTTGAGGAGTATTGCCTGACACAACATGAATGCCTGTACAAAACATCCAAAACACTTATTAACACTATAGGTGCGTTTAAATACTTTAAGGCTGCTTTAGAATTCAATGGCAACGCCTGTCTGAAAGAGCCCTAACACGTGGTTCTGGATTCTTCCCATGTTAATATGTCAGTGCTAGGCGAATGGACCAGCCCTGTCAAATGGAACAATTCACATGCTTCAATATATCCGGCAGAACCAGGGCCGGAATGGCCTACCAGGATGCTGGGAAATTTCCCAATAGGCCGTCTGCCCTGGGGGCACTTTGAGCTGTGGCTGCAGTGGTGCCCAGGGTCGATCAAAGTGCAGAGTCCTCACTTCCCTCCTTCCTTCTCCTCCTCTTGTGTACATCACAAACACAGTGGTCTCCCGCTGTGTCACCGAACTTGGGTCTGAAATGTTTGGCAGTCACTGTAACAAAGTCCCCCCTCCTAGACCGGCTTCTGTGATAGACAGAACTGATCCAATGCCGGGATTTTGAATCAGTGTGACATGTATCACGGGAGGCAGTCTATGAGGCCACTGAACATTTCAGACCCAAGCTCTGTGACAGTGGGAGATACTCGCTATGTGTAATCCAGGCACTAGTGAGTCTGCATTTGATGGGCACAGTGAGGCTGCATTGATGGGCACAGTGAGGCTGCGTTGATGGGCACAGTGAGACTGCATTGGGTGGGCACATTGAGTCTGCATTGATGGGCACAGCGAGTCTGTATTGATGGGCACAGTGAGGCTGCATTTGATGGGCACTGATAAGCTGCATTTGATGGGCACTGATAAGCTGCATTTGAAGGGCACTTATGAGGCTGGATTTGATGGCCACTGGTAGGCTGCATTTGGTGGGTACTGATGAGGCTGCATTTGATGGACGCTGGTAGGCTGCATTTGCTAGGCACTGGTAGGCTGCATTTGATGGGCACTGATGAGACTGCATTTGATGGGCACTGATGAGATTGCATTTGAGGGGCACTGATGAGACTGCATTTGATAGGTACTGGTCAGGCTGCATTGATCTCTCATGTCACATCTGCAGTCTCCGACCAGCTCTTGTTTCTTATCCTCAGTCTCAAAAACAGAGAATAGCAATTATATCATGGGAAGAAGGCTGCCCCAGCCCTGATACACTAGACAAAAGATATCTCCCATGGGACTTTGTTACAGCAATAGAAATCACACAATTACAAATAGTTGTATAAAATGTTTTATTGAACAACAGATTTAAAATTGGCTGGTCTGGACACTTCACATCCTACATCATTGCAGGGATATGTGAAATTATTAAAATAAATTGCATATCCACCAAGTCAATCCAACGCGTTTCAACTTATATAAAGTCTTCATCATGGCATAAAGAAGTGGAAGCAATACTATATACATTAAAAAAATGCATAAGCGGATGTGTGCCCAAAAAACGCCAGAGAGAGAGATCAAGCAGGCAGATAGGCAAAAAGGGGGGAGCTCATCCATTCGACAGACACAAACCCCCTACGTCTGCACTGGGGGACCCAAGAGCCCAAATTAGCAACCACCGAGCAGCCGCACCAAATGAACCATGAACTTGAGATCACATAGATACTAACAATATCAGATCTTGCAAGATTTATTAGATATTATTCAAAATAAGGTCTGCAGCCTCTGACATGTCCTGTATCATGTCCACAGCCTTTAACCATCTCTTGTTTCATGTCCGCAACCACTGACCATCTCTTGTCTTTTATCATGTCTGCAGTCCCTGAGGGAGTCTGGAGAGGAGTTAAGATTGGGAGTGCCACCGGGATGGGGGTCATGGGAGAAGTCAGACATGTGTGGACTGTGGAGAGGAGACTATAGGATAAAACCAGAGCCACCAAGCTGTAGCCGACTGACTGAGCCCTGCACGGTGTACCTGAGAGGAGGTCAGTGGCAGCCCGCCAGGCCAGTCTGAGGGGAGGTCACTGATGTAAGAGGGGAGTGATTACAATAATGCAAGGGGGTGCCTAAATAACGGTTTTCACCTTATATCAGTAGCCCCCTCACCTTAGTGTATTCTTTCTGCAGAAGGTGGTCTCTGGTCACCGGAGTCCCCCCACATCTCACATTCCCAGAGTTATTGGAGTTCCCCTTGATGATTGCTCTACTTTTACCACTTTTAACTGGAATTTTCTCATATACATACATATATATATATATATATATATATAAAGCCCTATGTGTTTTCAGGTCTGTCTTATCTATATATAAAATGTGCTCTAAAATGCATGTTTTTTCCTTTTATGAACCAGAGAATAATGACCTTATGCTGTTGGGCTGTTATAATAATGCTATGAGGCTAGTATGAAATTTTTTCCAGGGCTGGTTTTGATTCCCAGTCTGGCCCAGTACAGAACCAGGTATTTTCTGCACCCCCAGCTTCTGAATGGAGTCACAGAGGAGTGATGTATAGGTGAGCATGTGCTGTCAGAAAAGGAAAGAATGAAAGAAAACCTGTTGCATTTCAGTGCATGAGCAAAGTATAGGATTGCTTTAGGGTTTAATAAAAATACACAACATCAAACATAAAATGTCAAAATATGCGCTCACAGAAAACACTCTCTACTTTCCCTTTAACAACACATTTTGCATGATGAATACAGTGAAACAATTGTTGGCTGGCAGGTTTAAGATTTTTTTCCGAGATATTCCCTTCCAAACACAAACTGACAACTGTAAATCTAATGAAAGAATGTGTGATGATCAGCCATGGTGTTAGGGGTTCCAGAGGACAAAGAAATAAATGTTTCCTTTAGAGGAAGTCGACAATCCGATCAGAAGAGTATTAAGAATAATCCAAACTGTCCCTCTTAATTTTCCCTTCCACCATCTGCATCTGTTTTTTCCTCTGGAAAACCTCTACGCACTGTCATCTCAAACTATATCCAAGAAGAGAGTGATTAAAGGAAAATTTGTATCTGCAGGAAAGAATCATAAGTTTCTCATTAGCAAGATACTTACGGGATAGATAAAACTTTCAGGAGGATGATCCCTGTGCTCATGGGTGCCTGCAGGTAGTCACAGATGTCCTTGACCAACTACTGATTAGAGTTGGACATTTTTATCTATTCGCTATTGTATCCACTGTTCAAGCCAGCATCAGCCTTATTGGCCTTTCTCCTCCTGCCTGCACTAAAATGAACATGCATGTTAAGGCAATCTGAGTGTGCATGTTTGTGGAAAGATAATTAGTAGTCAAATTGTACCAACACACCAGACTATTCTCTCGGGTCTATGGCTAGTTTGCAGTTCTTTCTACTTCCTTAGGGTCAAGAATCCAAGGCCCTTCAAGATATGTAACACCATAGACTAGTAGAAGTAATTACACAGCGTGCCCATACAGCAGCTAATAATAAACAGTTTTCATAATTAACCAGAGTAGCCACAGGAAGTTGCACATACAAAGAGGATGTACAACTGTTGCCATGCTGCTAACCACTTACAAAGATGAAAACCAGGGAGAAGCTTAGGGAGTCCATACATGATTTTTTTTTTTCGTTCAACCAGCTAGTTAAACAAAAACAAAAAAATGATTTCCCCATCCACACATTCAATGTGGATGGGGAAATCCTCCCACTGTGCTATTGTATTCTTCCAGTGGATAGCCAGGGTGCTCCAGTAAGGGCAAAAAATAGGTCTGACCAGTTTAAATAAGTTAAGTGGATAAATTCATGAAAGGGATTTATTTTACTGTATACTGTAAATGGTCTGATTTGCGTACAAAGATTTGTAATAGTATGGTAATCAAGTGGTGAAAAAAAAGTGCCAACTGGTGTCAGTAGTAGTAGTGAATTAAGCTCCGAACATTGGTCTCAGTGAGGGTAAAATAAATGCCCATCGGTGTCAGTGTAATAAAGTAAGCCACAAGCACTGTTCTCAGATGGAAAAATGAGGCCCAATTATTGGTGCCAGTGGAATAAAATAACTCAAAATCATAGGTGAGTGAAAGCAAAAAAAAACCTTAAAATTCAAGAGATTTAGCCAAGTTCCTGGTAGATCACCCCATAATATCAGATGGCTCCTGAGTGTCCCAAAAGACTCGAAAGCTCTGCTGGAAGATTGGAATATTCCACATTTGCTTCAACCCCCGTCTGCTGTAATCCCTGGCCCTCATAAAAACTATAGCGATCAATAAAGAAAGGAAAGACAATGACATTTTGCTAACCTAGTTAGGATTACTCCTCTTTCCTCACGTTCTTCAAATACATCAACGCCCCCACCCACATCATCCCACCATGTCCATATTTCAAGTTCCTCCTCTTAGCAATAATCGCTTATATTTTATTCACAATTTTCTGTCCAGCCTATTGCTGAAAGTGCTATTTTTCCATAATCTCTCCTCTCTCTTCCAGCGCTTGTCATGATGATGATCAGTGACACAATTCCACGGAATGTGTATGTGCTGTTTATAAGGAATGGGGGATTTGTAACAGTAGCTATTCATATCCACGTCTCCATGTAGTGTCTGGACGTGTTTTGGCAGACACCTTTTGAAGAGTCTGCAGCTTACGGTAGCCATAGCGTCATCACCACTGTGAATAATGCATCAGTGCATGACATCAACTCAACATGAGCTAAAGGAGGTGAGAATAACTACTTGTCTTGTTCTTCCATGTGAAAAGTCTTTGCCAGCTCCAACCAGAAGCAGTGAAGGATCTAAATACATTTATTACAACTGTAAAATGTCATACTCCAAAAAGCCTGCAGCAATTTTTCGCCATTCCTTGTGTGACGGATGGGAGGTATCGCTTAGCTCCAACTGTAGAACTTATAAAATCTTATAACTGGAGCTCTGCTTCTTTCCATTGCCTAATGGACATTCCGGAGGCTGTTTTCTTTAGTGGAAGGTATTATCTTTATGGACATGCCACACAGATGGATAAATGTGTTTGGACGTTTAAAGGCTCAAGCAGCGAAATAATGAATACAGGAGGGATTGTTTCAACTAGTGACTCAATAAAAGGAACGCTATAAATTATCAAAGTGTTGATTGTTTTTGCAAATGCTGGGTGGGTTACTGAGAAACAGTAGAATAGATTTAGACATTCTGTTATTGTTTTAGAGTGATTGTACATGTAGCCAGCAGAGCAGGAGTAGACAAAAATTGTAGAAGGCCACTAAGAAAAAATGGGTGCATCCATTATTACTGTAAATGTTTGGTCTTGTCATAGTGCTATCTGGCCTGGTCATCTCCATCAGGAATGGACAAAGCTCCTACAACACCCTCAGCATACCCAAGTGACATTTGCTACTGATTTGTATAACTTTCTGTGTGATGTCATTGGCACCAGTGCTAAGAATAACATGCAATAACAGTTAAAGTTCACTTGATGTTTTGTTATAAAGGCCAAAGATAAAATCAGAGTGCATCTCATTAATCTGTAAATGTCCAAGTTTATTTGCCCCATATATAAACCAGCCCCAATTCAGGGATAAATGCATCAATCAGCTAGCTGTTGTACCTAAGGACCACTGCTTTAGTTGAGTAATCTCTCTACAGTGGTCAAATGCACCCTCATACTTGTCAGCAGGACAGGACTTAGGGTGGTGGGGGCCCCTGGGCTTGAGTCAATTTTGGGCCCTACCTTCTATACATTACCGTATTTATTGGTGTATGACACGCGCTGGCGTATAACAAGCACCCCAAGTTTTGGAGGGAATTTTAAGGAAAAAAACTTTTAGGAGGGAAGTTTAAGGAAAAAACTTACATTTAAATGCCCATCAATGCAGCCTTATCAGTGGCCATCTGCAGCCTTGCCCATCCATCTGCAGCCTTGTTCAGTGTCATTTGCAGCCTTGTCAGTGTAGCCTTGTCATTTGTAGCCTTGTCATTTAGAGTCCTGTGTATCTCGGTGGCTCTCGGGTCCTCTCGGTGGGTCACGGGTCCTCTCGGCGCCTCTCGGGTCCGAGTGTACTTGGCTTGGCTCACAGTCACGCTCAGTCCCTGTGTTATGTCCATCATAGGGCGGGACTGGGCATGACTGTGAGCGGAGCCAAGCCCAGTACACTCGGCTATTTATCTCGGCAGGGCCCACGGGGCCCCTTATTGGGTGGGGCCCATGGGCTTGAGCCCAGTCAAGCCCAATGGTAAGTCCGGCCCTGCTTGTCAGAACTACAGCATTGCAATCAACATTACAGAATTGCAGAGCTGTAGTTGTGACTTAGTAGGGGGCATATTAGACCACTGCTGAGAAACTTCTGCTTCCACACCAAGGAAGGACTAGGAACATTTGGCTTGAGGGACAAACAGAGTCAACTGGCCCATGCATTGTAGAAACAAATTAATGTGGGTTAAATAAAGCTTACCAAGCAGAGTACACCATAGTGTCTCATTGACTGGTGAACGGGGTTAAAGGTGGATGTTCCTAAAGGATATGGTTTGTTGTAAAACAACTTCACATCTTCTACCATTGGCTTTATTACCATAGGAATTCTCAACATCTTGGCACATGACATTCTTAAAACTGCAACAAGCGTTGGCGCAGAAAGGCCTCGCTTTGTCACAAATTGGTGTGAACAAGGAACAAGTAGTTATATAATGCCCAGCAGGTATCACAGATCCCAGATCCTGCTCTAAATGATGTCTGAATTAGGGATGAACCAAATACCACCCCGCACCAGAACTTGAGAACAGACAAAAAATTTGTGCGAACATGCGAACACCATTACAGTCTATGGGACACGAACATGAAAAATCAAAAGTGCTAATTTTAAAGGCTTATATGCATGCTATTGCCATAAAAAGTGTTTGGGGACCCGGGTACTGCCCCAGGGGACATGTATCAATGCAAAAGAAAGTTTTAAAATGGCTGTTTTTTCAGGAGCAGTGATTTTAAGAATGCTTAAAGTGAAACAATAAAAATTAAATATTCCTTTAAATATTGTGCCTGGGGGGTCCCCTTAGTCTGCCTGTAAAGTAGCACATTTTCCACATGTTTAGAAAAGTACTGCAGCAAAATTACATTTCTAAAGGAAAAAATGCTCATGGCTGTAATGTATTGCCAGATCCCGGCAATATACATAAAAAATCATTTTAAAAAAACAGCGTGGGTCACCCCCCACCCCCCCCCCCCCTTCCTTCAGGTTTGCATGGATATTAAGGTATACTCCATGGCATTTTTTTTTAAATAGCGTGGGGGACCCCCCAAAATCCATAGCAGACCCAAAGGGCCTGGTATGGACGGAGGCAACCCATGACATTTTTTTCTTAATTCTGTCATAGGACTTCCCTTAAGCACTTCAATACACTATAATATATATTGTACACGGCATTATATACCCTTCACTGTATTATATATACTACACTGAGGGCACTATATACTCTGAACTGCAGTATATAATTTATAGGGACTGCACTGTATACTCTGAACTGCAGGATATATGCTATACGGACTGCACTATATACTTTGCTGAAAAATTGGGCCTTAGGTGGTGGTGGTGGCAGAACATGGTAACCCCTCACAGTTACTCTTGTTGGGTGCAAGAATGGTCCCTGCTGTTACATATTATTTAAAAAATGTTAATTACATGCTCTTGTTAAACAGGGGCAGAAACATTGGGCCTTAGGTGTTGGTGGTGCCAGAACACTGTAACCCCTCACAGTTACTCTTGTTCAGTGCAGGAACGGTCCCTGCTGTTAAATATTATTTCAGAGGCTGCTTGCCCTCTTTTAGTGACCTGTGAGCATCTGCCTCTCCTTGGAGGCCTTTCAGACATGATGGGTATTTTTTTTAACACCACACTACACTGTATTATATACTGTGTACACCACCTGAAGTGTATTTGAAACTGTACACACTGTATTATATACTGTGTATTAGGGATGAGCTTCGTGTTCGAGACGAACATACGTTCGACTCGAACATCGGCTGTTCGCCCGTTCGGCGAATTCCGAACGTTATGGGCCGTTCGCGCCAAATTCGTGTGGCGCTCACGGCCCACAATGCACTGCATCATCGCAGTGCATTCCTGGCTCATGATTGGCCAAGCATGCACTGTGACCCCGCATGCTTGGCCAATCACAGCGCCAGCAGCGAGGAGAGCCATGATTGGCCACAGGCAGGATGCCTATGGCCAATCATAGCTCAGGCTGTGTAGTACACGCCCAACACTATATAAGGCCGCCAGCGCGGCGGCCTAGTGTAGTGTGTTGGCGTCTGAAGCAGTTAGTGAGTGTTCTGTGTACCTTCAACACAGTACACACCGATCGTTATCGGCCGATTTTCAATCTTGCTCTTCTGTAGTGGTTGTTGTCTGTGTGCCCTGACCGCAGTATACACCGCTATATTCACCTCACCTATATAGCTAGTGATAAGCTATAAGCTATAAGCTAGTGATCTATCTTTTATAATAGAGCTTGCAGTCAGTAGTGTTAGGAGCTTGTGCGTGCTGTCTTCGTGCTCTGTACCCAGTTCACACCGCTATATCCACCTACATAGCTCTTCTCTATTTGAGCCCACTTGCCATCTGCAGGAGTTATTGGAAGTTGTGTGTGCCTCCAGCACAGCACAGTATACATCTGTATATACCCCTTTATCTCTGGTGTTCTGGTGTAATAAAGGCATCTGCAGGAGTTAGTGGGTTTTTTGTGCCTCCAGCACAATATACACCTGTATCTACCCTTTATTGCTGTTCTCTAATAGAGGCATCTGCAGGGCTTAGTGGGTGGTGTGTGACTCAATTACAGTATACCCCTTTATCTCTGGTGTTCTATAATAAAGGCATCTGCAGGAGTTAGTGGGTGTTGTGTGACTCCAGCACAATATACACCTGTATCTACCGTTTATTGCTGTTCTCTAATAGAGCCATCTGCAGGGCTTAGTGGGTGTTGTGTGACTCCATTACACTGCTGTTTTACCCAACTCCCTTCAGGCCATTACCATGTCTGGAAGGCCAGCAAGGAGAGGCAGACAGGCACGAGCCGATAAAAGAGGGCAAGCAGGCTCTGTGTCTAGAGACAACAGTGCTGGTCGTGGACGCGGTGCATTGTCATCAGCACGTGGCCATGGGACACGCTTGTCCTTCTTTTCGGCAGCTGGACATGTTGAACCGCAACATGCCAACGACTTGGTAGAGTGGATGACCAAGCCCTCTTCATCCTCCTCATCCTCTCTCACCCAGTCTCTGGGTACTAGCAAAGCAGCTGCCAACGCATCGTCTTCCCTCCTCTCAATGTCATCATCAGTGACTCCTTCCCTAGACCCACCACGTCCTCCTGAGGAGTCTCCTGAACTCTTTGAGCACAGTGTTGGGTACATGCTCCAGGAGGATGCCCAGTGTTTTGTGGGCTCTGATGATGACACTCAGCTAGAGGAAGGCAGTAGCGTGAGCACAGAGAGAGGGGATGCTCAAGAAGGACAGCAATCTGGCAGTCATGTTCCACAAGCTGCAGCATACTGCCAGGTTTGCTACAGCGATGAAGAGGGAGGGGATGATGAGGGCACTGACTCCACGTGGGTGCCTGGTAGGAGAGAGGAGGAGGAGGAGGAGGAGGCGCATGTCCAACGAGGCAGGATGCCCCCTGGGGGCCAGCTTAGGGGCAGCACACCGACTGAATCACACCGCAGAGCTCCGCCTGTGCAGGGCGCTGCCTCTGCGCGTTATTCTAAAAGTTCTTTGGTGTGGGCCTTTTTTGAGACGAGTGCATCAGATCGCACCGCTGCTATTTGCAACATATGTCTCAAGCGTATCTCGTGTGGCCAAAACATCACCCGCTTGGGCACCACATGCTTGACCAGACATATTTTGACCTGCCATGCAGCTCGTTGGCAAGCGTACCTCAAAGACCCACACCAAAGAACAAAGCGGACCTCTCCTTGCTCCTCATCAGCTGGCATCTCCAACCCCACTAGACCTTCAGTCCTCTCTGAAACCTGCTCTGAGAGGAATGAAGGTGTAGAATTAGGTGTGTCACAGCCAAGTGCTTCCGGGTACACCCATGTCCGATTATAGCAGGCAAATGTCCCTGCCCCAGCTGCTGGACCGGCGAAAGAAGTTCACTCCCAGCCATCCACATGCCCAGCGGTTGAATGCTAGCTTGGCTAAATTGCTAGCACTTCAACTGCTGCCTTTTCAGTTGGTAGACTTGGCCCCCTTCCGTGAGTTTGTACAATGTGCGGTTCCTCAGTGGCAGGTCCCCAAACGCCACTTTTTCTCACGGAAGGCGATTCTGGCTCTCTACCGGCATGTGGAAGGCAATGTCCTTGCCTCGCTAGACAGGGCGGTCAGCGGTAAGGTGCATATTACCGCTGACTCATGGTCCAGCAGGCATGGACAGGGACGTTACCTGTCTTTCACGGCCCATTGGGTCACTCTTCTGGCAGCTGGGAAGGATGCAGGACAAGGTGCAGTAGTGTTGGAGGTTGTTCCGCCGCCACACCTCCAAAATGCTACTATTGGTTGTGACACACCTCTCTCCTCCACCCCCTCCTCTTCTTCTTCCTCCATGGCCTCTTCCAGTGCTCTGTCCTCAGAACCAGCGGTGCTCCGTAGGCGTTGCAGGGGCTACGCAAGTACGCAGGCAAAACGATGCCATGCCGTGCTTGCGCTGGTTTGTTTGGGGGACAGGAGCCACACTGGGGCGGATGTTTTGTCAGCTCTGCAGGGGCAGGCCGAGAGGTGGTTGACGCCACGCCAGCTTAAGCCAGGAATGTTTTTTTGTGACAATGGCACCAACCTCTTCTCCGCCCTCCGACAGGGACAACTGACCCATGTGCCCTGTGTAGCTCACGTCCTTAACCTGGTGGTGCAGCGGTTCTTGGGCAGGTACCCCGGCTTACAGGATGTACTGAAGCAGGCCAGGAAAGTCTGTGTGCATTTCCGCCGATCATTTAATGCCTGTGCTCGGCTGGCTGAACTCCAAAAGGAGTTGAACCTGCCCAAGAACCGCCTTATATGTGACATGCCCACCAGGTGGAACTCAACGTTGGCCATGCTGCATCGGCTGCACACGCAGCAGAGGGCCATCAATGAGTACCTGTGCGACTACGGCACCAGGACAGGGTCAGGGGAGCTCTTTTTTTTTCTCATCACGCCAGTGGGGCATAATCAGGGATGCATGCACTGTCCTGTCACCGTTTGAGGAGGCCACAAGGATGGTGAGCAGTGACAGTGCATGCATCAGTGACACTGTACCTCTTGTCCACCTCTTGGAGCATACGCTGCGTGGAATAATGGACAGGACACTTGAGGCAGAACAGAGGCAGGAAGAGGAGGACTTCCTTGCCTCTCAAGGCCCCCTTTATCCAGACAGTGTTCCTGCTGTGCCACCCATCACACAGGAAGAGGAGGAGGAGGATGATTGTGTCAGCATGGAGGTGGAGGCTGGCACTCAGCATCAGCAGCATCAGCAGCAGCAGTCTTGTAGGGATGATTTACAGTCCCAAGAAACACGTGGACTTGTACGTGGCTGGGAGGAGGTAGCTGCGGATCATGTTGCCCTTAGTGACCCAGAGGACTCCGGACCGAATGCCTCAGCTAACCTACGCTGCATGGCCTCCCTGATCCTGCAAAGCCTGCGGAAGGATCCTCGTATTCTTCGGATCAAGGAGAGGGACCATTACTGGCTGGCCACTCTCTTTGATCCACGGTACAAGGGTAAGGTTGCCGACCTTATCTTGCCATCGCAGAGGGAGCAGAGGATGAGACATCTCCGGGAGGCCTTGCAGAAAGGTCTGTGCAACGCGTTCCCAGAGACTGGGAGGTTACAAACTCCTGGTCCTGGACAACGTGTTGCTGAGGCATCGGTCAGAAGGAGCAATGGAGAAGGTGGCCGTCTGACTGATGCTTTCAGACAATTTTTTAGTCCGCAGCCCCAAGGTATGATCAGTTCCAGCAACCATCGCCAGCGTCTGATTTACATGGTGCAGGAATACCTAGGGGCAAGGTCAGACTTGGACACCTTTCCCACCAAAAATCCTCTGGCTTACTGGGTCTTGAGGATGGATCACTGGCCAGAGCTTGCACAGTATGCAATTGAGCTACTGGCCTGTCCTGCATCCAGCGTTCTTTCGGAACGCACCTTCGGTGCTGCTGGTGGCTTTGTTACCGATCACAGGGTGGGCCTGTCCACCGAATCAGTTGATCGACTGACCTTCATCAAGATGAATCAGTCTTGGATCACCCACAGCTACCAAGCACCTGAAGCTGATGTAACCGAATAATTTTTTTTTAAATATCACATCCCTTCAAGACTGCCTATGCTGATGCTGAGTGACTGTCCTGTTATGTTGATTGTCTATCCTCTTCCTCCTCCGCTGATATGTTGGAAGAACATTTCTGGTTCTGGGTGATGCCATCAGCCCAATTTTTCTGCCCCTGTTTAACAGGGGCGTTTAAGTACAATTTTTGATGCAATGCTTTGCAGCAGGGCTAATTCCTGCAATAAAACTAGAGTATATGGGAGAGGTTGCAGTGTCGTGGCACCAGCACCAGTGCCTAAGGCCCAATTTTTCTGCCCCTGTTTAACAGGGGCGTTTAAGTAAAAAATTTTATGCAATGCTTTGCAGCAGGGCTAATTCCTGCAATAAAACTAGAGTATATGGGAGAGGTTGCAGTGTGGTGGCACCAGCACCAGTGCCTAAGGCCCAATTTTTCTGCCCCTGTTTAACAGTGGCGTGTGATTACAATTCTTGATATAATATTTCACAGGAGGGCCCATTCCTGTGCCCACCCAGAGTAACTGTGAGGACTTATAGTGTTGTGGCACCAGCACCACAACCACCAAAGGTCAATTTTTCTACCACTGTTCAACAATGGCATGTAATTACAATTCTTGATATAATCGTTCACAGCAGGGCGCTCCAGCGCCCAGCAAGAGTCACTTTGAGGGCTTACAATGTTGTGGCAAAACCAACACCTTGTTCCGCCATTTCTGCAGAGCATATAGGGCAGGCCCCTACTTTCAAACATCCAACTTACAAACATCTCCTACTTGCAAACGGAAGGAGACAACAGCAAGTGAGATGAAAAAAGATGGACGACAAAACAAATTATACAGGGGTGATAACCCTTCCC
Source organism: Lithobates pipiens (assembly GCF_037356315.1). Classification (NCBI taxonomy): domain Eukaryota; kingdom Metazoa; phylum Chordata; class Amphibia; order Anura; family Ranidae; genus Lithobates; species Lithobates pipiens. Next base: position 540,018,582 of record NW_027507758.1, read on the forward strand.
TATGTTTTCCAAAAAGCTTAAAAATAGTTTTTTTGACTGGAGCTACACTTTAAAAATGTACCAGTTGAAAATTACAAACAGATTCAACTTAACACAACAAACCTACACAGTCCCTGTCTTGTTTGCACCACCTGTATACTGCTGTTCTGAGTATATAGGGCCTGGGGGCCACACGCATTTCCTTTTTTTAATATAGGTACAGGGTTCCTTTATATGCGTACAAGACCCAAAGGGGCTGGTAATGGGCAGGGAGGGCTACCCATGCCATTTTTATCAATGGTTTTCAACCATATTGCAGGAACCAGATATAACATTAAAACCGCAAGTAGTTTTTTATTTCCGTTTAATGTCATTTTGTGCAGGGACTGTTCTAAACACGGGAAACACGTGGCACTTCACAGGCATACTACAGACACCCCCCAGGCACCATATTTAAAGGAATATTTCACTTTTTTTTCACTTTAATCATCATTAAAATCAGTGCTCCCGCCAAAACGGCCATTTTTAAAAACATTTTAGGCATTGACCCATGTCCCCTGGGGCAGGAGCCAGGTCCCCAAACCCTTTTTAGGACAGTATCTTGCATATTAGCCGTTAAAATTAGCACTTTTAATTTCGAACGTTCGAGTCCCATAGACGTCAATGGGGTTCTAAAGTTTGTTCGAATTTTGGGTCCGTTCGAAAGTTCTGGTGCGAACCGAACCGGGGGGTGTTCGGCTCATCCCTACTGTGTATACCTCCTGCACTGTATTATCTATTATACACCACCTCCTGCACTGTATATATAGGCTACGCTGAATGCAAAGTATATATATATGCATACATATATACACAGTATCTCACAAAAGTGAGTACACCTCACATATTTTTGTAAATATTTTATTATATCTTTTCATGTAACAACACTGAAGAAATTACACTTTGCTACAATGTAATGTAGTGAGTGTTCAGCTTGTATAACAGTGTAAATTTGCTGTCCCTTCAAAATAACTCAACACACAACCCAGCCATTCATGTCTAAACCACATGTCTAAACCTCTGGCAACTAAAGTGAGTACACCCCTAAGTGAAAATGTCCAAATTGGGCCAAATTAGCCATTTGGCCTCTCCGCTGTCATGTGACTCGTTAGTGTTAGAAGGTCTCAGGTGTGAATGGGGAACAGGTGTGTTAAATTTGGTGCTATCGCTCTCACTCTCTCATACTGGTCACTGGAAATTCAACATGGCACCTCATGGGAAAGAGCTCTCTAAGGATCTGAAAAAAGAATTGTTGCTCTACATAAAGGTGGCTTCCGCTATACGAAGTTTGAGAAGAATGTGAAACTGAGCTGCAACACAGTAGCCAAGACCATACAGCAGTTTAACAGGACAGGTTCCACTCAGAACAGGCCTCGCCATGGTCGATCAAAGAAGTTGAGTGCACATGCCCAGCGTCATATCCAGATGTTGTCTTTGAGAAATAGATGTATGAGTGCTGCCAGCATTGCTGCAGAGGTTGAAGGGGTGGGGGGTCATCTTGTCAGTGCTCAGATCATAAGCTGCACACTGCATCAAATTGGTCTGCATGGCTGTTGTCCCAGAAGGAAGCCTCTTCTAAAGATGATGCACAAGAAAACCTGCAAACAGTTTGCTGAAGCCAAGCAGACTAAGGACATAGATTGCTGGAACCATGTCCTGTGATCTGATGAGAACACGATAAACGTATTTGGTTCAGATGGTGTTAAGCGTGTGTGGGGGCAATGAGGTGAGGAGAACAAAGACAAGTGTGTCTTGCCTACAGTCAAGCATTGTGGTGGGCATGTCATGGTCTGGGGCTGCATGAGTGCTGCCGGCACTGGGGAGCTACAGTTCATTGAGGGAACTATGAATGTCAACATGCACTGTGACATACTGAAGCAGAGCATTATCCCCTCCCTTCAGAGACTGGGCCGCAGGGCAGTATTTCAACACGATAACGACACCTCCAAGATGACCACCGCCTTGCTAAAAAGCTGAAGGTAAAGGTGATGGACTGGCCACGCATGTCTCCAGACCTAAACCATATTGAGCATCTGTGGAACATCCTCAAATGGAAGGTGGAGGAGTGCACAGGTCTCTAAGGCCGCATACACACGGGCGGATTGTCTGGCCAACTAAGTTCGTCAGACAATCCGACAGACAGTCCGTTCAAAATTTGCATGAACGGACTTGACCACACACGATGAGCAGACAGTCCGCTGAAAGCGTGCACGATGACGTGTACAGCACGTACGACGGGACTGGAAAAACGACGTCCTATACACTGCAATGCAACCTTCTGCCGTGTAAATCCTTTCTGAGCATGCGCCATACTTAGTTCGTCCAACTTGCCTACACACGAGTGGACTGTCCGCTGAAACCAAGTTTGGACGGACAAAACCAAGTTTGAACGGACAAAATTTCAGAAATTCCGTAAGACTTTGTTCGTCAGACAGTCCGCTGAAAAAGTCCGCTGAAGCCCTAAGTTAGACAGACAATCCGCCCGTGTGTACGCGGCCTAACATCCACCAGTTCTGTGATGTCATCACAGAGGAGTGGAAGAGGACTCCAGTGGCAACCTGTGAAGCTCTGATGAACTCCATGCCCAAGAGGGTTAAGGCAGTGCTGAAAAATAATGGTGACCACACAAAATATTGACACTTTAGGCCCAATTTGGACATTTTCACTTAGAGGTGTACTCCCTTTTGTTGTCAGCGGTTTAGACATTAAAGGTTGTGTGTTGAGTTATTTTGAGGGGACAGCAAATCTACACTGTAATACAAGCTGTACACTCACTACTTTACATTGTAGCAAAGTGTCATTTCTTCAGTGTTGTCACATGAAAAGATATAATAAAATATTTACAAAAATGTGAGGGGTGTACTCACTTTTGTGAGATACTGTATGTATGTATATATATCAAATATACTGCCTGTACTGACTGAATATATCAAATACACTGCCTGTACTGACTGAATATAGAGTTTACACTATTTATATTCTAGTCTGTATATATATAGCCAATAGCCAGTAGCCAATAGCTTCCCTAGCGTCGGTTTTTGTCTGTCGGACTAGCATACACACAAACGGATTTCTCGATAGGAACTGGGTCCGGCAGAGTTCCGGCTGAAAAATTTGAAACATGTTCTATTTCTAAAGTCCATCAGTTTTTGGACAGCAAAGGTCCGATGGAGCCCATACACGATCGAATTTTCTCAGACGGATTCGTTCCGTCGGACCTTTACTGTCGAAAAGTCCAGTCTTGTGTGCATAAGGGTCAGGATAAGGTTAGGAGTCGAGAGATGTAGGACACCTTTTTTTACACAAGTTCTTGGATCCAAAACCAAAATACTGCCTTCAGTGATTACAGAAATCACTTGTTTTAAAACCAATTCCTGCTGGAGTTCCTATTTAAAAGAAAAATAATCTCCACTCCACATAGTCTACCTCTGCCAGTCTTTAGGGATGGACCAAAACACTTACAACTGCCTCAAGTTCAAAGCATTCCTTGCTAAGCTGCATTAACTGAATGTCTTTTTCCTATGACTCATCACAAGGTCCATAACAAAGAGAAGTTAACCATCCTATCCACAGAGTGAAGAACCCACCACTACCTCCCATGTGTGTTACGAATGAAAAACCCACTTCACATAAAACGTAACTGGAGCACGTATGTGTATTTTTCTTGTAGTTATAAATCTCGGGATTATTTTTATTGGTTAGAGAACATTCTTTGTATAAGTAACCCAAGAAACTCGAAGGAAACTTGTGTTCATCGCTTTCCTTAATTGCCAACTCCGTCCTTTTCTTGCAGAACAGGGAAGAATAGGAAAGTTGTTTTTTTTTTCCTTTCATGATGTTAGTGAATAGAAAAGTAGAAAAAAATTTCCATGGTTGAAGCTGCAGCCCTTCGTTCCAGCTCTGTAACTAGAAACAGCGTCCTTGCTGAAGAGGCCTTGATGGAGATGAAATGATACATGGTCGTCAGGGAGTTTCGTAGTAGGGCAGGACAAAGTTTATAGTAGAGATTTTGTGGGTTTAGTCAATAAATGATTAAGAGCTTTGAGGGACCAGATGGTGCATTACGCAGGGAAAGAATCCAGCACTCCAGGGACTAACACACCTTGAGGATGGAAGAGTTTCTTGGCTGCTTCTTAGGAAATGCAAAGTGCACATTTGGCAAACCAAGAAGCTAACGGCTTTCCATCAATGGATTTAATAATTCACAAAAAATAATAGATTTTTATTAAGAAAGGCAAATGGGAGTGTTTACTTAATTGACTTATTTTTGTATATCAAAAGTAGCTGGCATGGTAGAAATATGAGCACCCCTTATGTTGCTGGCTTTATGGCTGTTAAGACCATGCTTTGGCTTTGCTACTAAAAGAAGACATAAAAACTAATTTAATGGCATTTCGTTTTCTAAAGCACTGTGGGTCTTTTTAAAATACAGTTTTTACCCATTTTCCATCCTTTGTTGCATCTCAGTGTTGCTGATCTGCTGCCGCCTCTTACAACTATCTCCATCTTATATGCATTCCGGTGATGGTTGCACAGCATTTCTCAAGGCAATTTTTATGATCGGTGGACCATGCCAGCGTATCCTGTACTGAAACTGCCACAAATAGTTTCCATTAGAAGCTCATTTAACAGGGTGACAATGCAGAAGTTCAACTGGGAGATGTGAGAGTCGTCATCCTATAACAGGAAAAGTCTGAAAAAGTTGTAGGCAGGTGCAGCTTACTTTCTCCACCGCATAGGTATTACAGATAGAGAGGCAGTCAAAGGGAACATGGCCTCTCTAGGGTTTCTTGGGTCACTGGGGGAGCTATTCCATTGGATGCTGCCACCCCACGTGACTCCTGCTTCAACCTAGGGTTAGGCAAAGACTTTTTAAGGCCTCCCAAGTTTGGCCTGTTTAGCGCCCTCTAGTGTAAAGTGCTAGGTTGTACATAGGTGTTTCCTGTATTGTAGGTACATTTAGGCTTGGCAGGTGAGTGAGACTGGGAGGACTGTGGGAAGTAGCCAGGTGGGCTTGCAGTGCCTGAAGAGGTGGTGCTGGGATCAGTAGCCACAGGAATGTAGACATTGGACTTTTTGTACACACATGTAGCACCCCCTAGCCTTGCTAGAGTGCTATTGGTGAGATTTTTGTTTAGTGTAGGTAAATTTGTTCAGCCTTGGTTGGCAGCTAAGCCTGACTATGTTTTAATCCTGGGTTGGGGAGAGATCCAGGGAGGGCTGGATGACTCACAGGCAGCATCACTGAGACCTCCCCCCTACTTTTCAAACTTTGGGTACCAAGCGCCGGGATCTTAAACTTGGGCAGCCAGCTGTGACTACTTGCAGCCTCAGAGTGAGCTGGCCACTGTGCTGTGCCTTGTGAATAGTCCCACAGTCTCCTGAGACCTAACTTCCACTCCAATCGCCTAGGCAGTCAAAGCAGGAGTGGGAATGGGTACCTGTCAAAATCAGGTAACCGCTTCCCTTTCAAAAAATGGCATTCCAATTATGAGAGATGAGGGGGGAGCAGAAGGAATAGTGGAACTTCCCCTTTGGGGTGAAGTTACACTTTAATGCATTACCTCCATCTGTAGTGTGAGAACTGACACTTCCTCTAGAGAAGCTACAGTACATATCCTACAATCCTTGGTTTCTCAGTCTAGTGTTCTGCATGGGGAGAGAATGAGATTCACATTGATTAGATCTGAAACAGCCACAATTAGGCAGAGCAATTAACAGAGAAATCAACATGTTGCAGGAGATATGTTTTCTCCACATTAGCACTCCCACATTTGTGATGCAACACAGATAAAATGGCAAGGCATGGACTGGACAATGTGTGACCTGGAACAAGATGTTGCCTGTCTCTTTAGAGAATAAGGATAATCTAGGTGAATAAATACATGTACATAGGGGAATTGAATCAGTCATAACACTACAAATTGCAGCCACAACCTGTGAGCCCATCATTTCAAGGTAAGGCAAATAAATGACAGAATATAACTACACTAAAATCAACCAAAAACAAAAACATCTGAAAGTTCACAATGCCTTTAACCCCTCATTCATTCAGCCGTCATTTTACAATAGACTAGGTGGAATTACTGTTGTTCTGGGAAGACGTCATTTGATGTCCTCCCAGGATCAGGCCATGCTTCGGCGCAATCTGTCACCTGTCATGTCCACTGGACACGGGCGATGACAGATCAGTGTACCGGCCCCCTGCTGATACCATGTGATGATCGCTATGGTCAATCACAACAGATTACATGACAGTTGTACATAATGAAAGGCTTTGATTTATGCCTTTTGTTGTGTAGTAATGTGATGAGCTCTGGGATTGGTCACAGTGATCACATGGTACAGACAGGGCCAATCACAGCCCAAATGTACCATGTGATTAGTGTGGCCAATCACAGCTAATCACAATAGCAAACACTGAATGAGTAGTTTTCATTCAGAAAAAAATGGTTGCTTATAGATGTAAAATTTGGTTATAAGCAATCATAGTGTGTAAAAAAAATATAAAATCCTGATCACTACCCCATGCTAACATTGTATTTCTCTGATCATTGTACATAAAAAAAGTAAAAAAAAGAAAACAAATGTAATAAAAAAAAATTAAAAAATTTATTTTACACACTGTCACCAGTCAGTGTTCCTGATAACCGCCACACTAGTTATATGATGGACATGCCCTGAACTGGCGACAGTATGTCAAAACATTAAAAAAATTGTGAAAAAAAAAATGTAATTTCTTAATTTTCCAAAATAATTGTGACAAAAATTTTTACAACTTCAAAAAACTCGCCATGCCTCTTACTAAATACCTTGGACTGTCTACTTTCAAAAAAGGGACCATTTGGGGGCTATTTGTACTGTCCTTCCATTTTTGGGCCTGAAGAAATTAGATGCCAGTACATCTGGTTTGATCGATTTTTATATATATACTGTACCATAGTTTGTGGACGCTATAATTTTCTACAGACTAAATAATATACACTGATTTGGGTTATTTTCACCAAAGAAATGTAGGAGAATACATTTTGGCATACATTTATGAAGAAAGATTATTTATTTGCAAAATGTTATAAAAGAAATAAAGAAAAACATTTTTTTTACCAAAATTTCCTTATTTTTCTCTCGTTTATTTTGCAAAGAAAAAAAAACAGTGGTGATTAAATACCACCGAAAGAAAGCTATATTTGTGCGATAAAATTTCATATGGGTACAGCGTTGCATGACCAAGCAATTGTCATTAAAAGTGCAACAGCTCTGAAAGCTGAAAATTTGCCTGGGCAGGAAGGGGGGTGACAGTGCCTGGTATTGAAGTGGTTAAATTAGTCACTGAGCCAGAAAACATGAACAAGGTGAAGTCAAAAGTCCTGATCTGCATGACAGAAACAAAGTGGGACCATGATTGATATGGTGTTAGGATGATTGAAGCGCATTATTTCTATTTTTACATTAATATAAAATGAAATAGTTCAACTCACCATAATGCAGAATCAGTGGGAGCCCTGAGTTTGTCACTTGCCATATCGCCTGCCATCAGATGCAACTTGTCACTTGCCCCGTCGCCTGCCATCAGATGCACCTTGTCACTGACCATGTCGTCTGCCATCAGATGCAGCTTGTCACCTGCCACGTCACTTGTCACCAGATGCAGCAGTTCACTTGGCACCAAATGCAGCTTGTCACCAAATGCAGCACCTCACTTGTCACCAGGGGACGGCACTGTAACTGTGATCTCCACTGGCATTTTACAAAGGAGCTCTTGTGGAGGCTGAGGGGAAGAAACGAGAGATGGAGCCTCGGTGGCTGCAAATAGAGATGGAGCTGCCGCCAACCTGCCCCCCCATCCTGCGGCCTTTCCCACAACAGGTCACAGACCGGTGTTCTGACACAAAGTGTCCGCCTATCGAATAGTGTCCGGGCCGTGCTGCGCAGGCACAGCGCTTGCGCAGTACAGGGGACAAGGAGAAGCCGAACATCTCCGAAGAAGAACAGCATCTGCGCACTGAGTGCAGGTTGAAGCCCCACCATCCAAGTGGACATAGAGTTGCTCATAGTAACAGGGCCCCTCATAGGCTCGCTTCGCTCGCCATGCTTAGGACATGGCCTTGCTTCGCTTGGCTCTTTTATATTCTAACTCTGTGTCCACTCAGATGGTGGGGCTTGAACCTGGACTCACTGTACAGGTGACGTTTATCTTCGGAAATGTTCGGCTTCTCCTTGTCCCCCGTACTGCACAAGCGCAGTACAGGGCGGACACTATGGGATGGGGGAAACTATCTGATCGACCACCGGAGTCAGTCCGCGGGGCTGGGGGTTGGTGGCAGCTTCATTTATATTGGCAGCTACCTGGGCTCCATTTCTTGTTTCTTCCCCTCTGCCTCCACGAGAGCTGGTCTTCTGTAAAATGGTGGCAGAGATCAAATCACCAGTGTCGGCCCCCGGACCTCTAGTGGCGGCTCTGGTGATACTCCAGGAGTCGGGACAAAGCCAATTTCCTGTGATTTTTCCAGGGGCACGGTAAGACCGGGACAAGGGTCTGAATACCGTGAATGTCCTGTGAAAAGTAGAACTGTTGGCATGTATGCCTTAGTACCCATAGTCAGGATTGGAGACTCATTATCTCCTCAAGCCTCCAAATTCCAGGACACAAATGAGGACTTAATAATTCTGGGAGAAAGAACATCAGATCCCCTGGAACCCCTCACCCTGCACAGGTGAATATTCCTGAATACTCCAAACTGCTTCTTGTCATCCCCTTTAAGGGACCACAACCCAAACAATGGAGACACATGCCTCCCATCCAGGACCCATCCTGTACAATCCAAACACTTTATCTCATTTCTCTACCTCTCTACTAGAAGGTTTGGTGAATTTAAAATGGTTAAATTATTAAAATGTATGTTTTCCTTGTAAATTTTTTATTTTATTTTATTTTTATTTCATTTTTTTTTGTGTACGCCCCAACCTCCCTTTTTTCCTGCTATCTTTTCTTTGTGTAAGAAAAAAAAAACAACAACAATGAAGCTAATGAGGGGCCTTTTTAGCACAAGAACAGGGCTAAGATAGTTGATAGGAGCTTCCATGACGCTCAAGAGCCATTTAAAGCTCATTCTATCCTAAGAATCCCCCAAAAACCTCTCAAGATTATTTTCTCCATTGACCTCCATCACATGGGGTGTACAATACTGTACAATGTTTACCTGTACACATGTTCTGTACATCTCCACGCAGGCAGTCCCATTAATGTCTATTGGGACACAGCAGGTGCATGGACATAACCACTGTATTCCAATATGACATCCATGTGGATGCAGGTGCGTGTCCCAGAAATCACAGGCACCCACATGGGCACATACACTTGAAAAGTTCTCAGAAGTCTACTGTATCCTCTGCCCACAGCAATCCTATTTAAGATCTTTTACTAAAGGGAGAGGAGCTTCCTTGGTGTCTTCAGAAGGGAAGACCGGTATCCAGAGTGATGCATCTTTGCAGATAGTGGGGTCCTGTCCTTCTCACATGGGCCTAAAGCAGATATCACCAGCAGTAATGAGCTTAAGTGTGTTTGGACTAGGATCAGAAACCAAGTGCAAGCCTGCTAGGAAGCTGTCTCTATGGACCAATCATCTGTGTCTGGGGGCATTCCTTACCCCCTAGCCACATATTTACACACCCTTTGACACACAGTTTCCTGGTGGGATTGCATATGTGGGTTCAGATCCTAGTTTGAACAAACTCAAGCTCATCCACTAATCACCATTCCCATCTTTGTCTGTTCTAGCTACTTTGCCAATAACCACTTACTCTTCCTACGACACCACAAAACAACCTATTCACTTCTTGGTTATTTCCCGCCTCGACTACTGCAACTCTCTCCATAACTGGCCTACCTTTACACAGGCTACCCCCCTTCAGTCTATTATGAATGCTGCTGCTAGACTAATACACCTTAATAACCGATCTGTAACTGCTGCTCCATTCTGCCAATCCCTTCATTGGCTTCCCCTACCCCACCATATAAAATTCAAAATATTAACCGCAACATTCAAGGCTATCCACAACATCGAGCCCCGCTACATCACCAATCTCATCTGCAGATATCGCCCAAATCATCCTCTCTCCTCCTCCAAAGACCTCCTGCTTTCTAGCTCCCTTGTTACCTCCTCCCATACTCGCCTCCAGGACTTCTCCAGAGCCTCTCCCATATTCTGGAACTCCCTGCCCCAGTATTTCTGGTCAGCCCCTACCCTGTCCAGGCAATCCCTAAAAACTTACTTATTTATTGAAGCTTACCCCCCCCCCCCACCTAAGAACTGTACAGAGTCACCTCCATCAGATCATTACCCACAGCTATTACCTTTTGTACCACCTCCCCCTCCCTTTAGATTGTAAGCTCCACGAGCAGGGCCCTCCTGTCCCTTCTTCATTGAACTGTATTGTAATTGTACTGTTCCCTCTCTGCATTGTAAAGCGCTGTACAAACTGTTGGCGCTATATAAATTCTGTATAATAATAATACTCCCCTCTTATATACCGTACCCCCTTTCCTAGTGTAGCGAGGTCCCAAGCGTCCTTTAGTCTAATGAAAACCTCCAGAGCCAGGGACAGCTGACATCCTTCTATATAGTGTGGCTTACCTAATAGCCTCCAGCTGTGTACAGGGCAAGATTACCCTTCGGTATGTACCGCAATCCGGTGTCAGTCAGAACAGGTTTAGACCCACTCAGGCCGAACCCTACACCCGGAGCATACTTTCTCCAATCCACCATCTCGCCTCCAAACTGTGCCATCTTCTCAAAACCACAACCAGGCACACGTGGCAGCACTTCCTTATCCTCCTCTGCAGAGCTCCTCCCCCTGACAACGGATTGGTGTAGATACTTTCTGGAAGCTTTAGTGCCTGCCTGTTTACTTCTGCAGCACACCAAATCTGTAATGGAGTCTAACTTAACCCTCATAACACTGGTGGGAAGTGCCAAAAGACCAGGCTGATTCTCTCCCATGAGCATTGGGACTTGTTGGTTCTTCCCCAAGTTGTTAGAATACATGAAAAGACAATCTATGAGAAGTAGAGATGTTACTTGCCACTTTCACAAGGAGCCAGACAAAATCCCCATGGAGCTGTAGCTGGTTGCTATGGGTGACTTATGCAAGGATAATATCTTTGCCCCACATTGGGTGCCAAATGTAGGGGGCTCCCAGGCCTCCTTTAGTCTAATGAGAACCTCCAGAGTCAGGGACAGCTGACATCCTTCTATATAGTGTGGGTTACCAGACATGGTGGGTGTAGTGCAAGATAGATTCATGGGCGCCAGACACTTGCAAAGAGATTTATTTTCTCTTGAACGGAACTGTGGGAGAGAGGGTTTAGGGCCAGGACACCCTTAGGTAGTTGCAATGTTAATTAGCAGATTCCGAGACTTCTACAGGTAGACAGCCATGCAGGGGAAGGCATTCAGCAAGACACCACATCTGCATGTGTAGGAGCTCTGTCTCCAATGTCAACAGTCTTATAACAGTTCCCAACACGATTTGTAACAAATTCCTTTACTGCTCCTGCAATCACCTCTTAAAGATTCTTAGCCCACTGAGTTCCCATTCTCTCTCACTAGACTTGCTGTGCCACTGAATCCTGTGAGTTCTTCCAATCTTCTTACTAAAGCATCACCGCCGCTTAACTGCTCGGTCCCTGGCTTGGCACTCCAGATACTCCTCAAGCGTCAAGCCACTGGCTGGGTCCCTAGCTTGGTACCTACTGAAGGTTCCTGATTCCTCACTGCTGCTGGTTGGTGAGAATACTGTGTAGTACGTGCTTCAGCTACTCAATGTGGTCCCTGGTAATAAGGTGGTCGATTCCTTAAAGATGACAGCTTTTCCTCTACCTCTGACCGTGATAGATTCTCCAGCCGGCAGAACAGTCACTTCTGGTTGGACTGCAGACCCCATGCTGCTCTCTTGCTTCTGGATAGGCCCTCAGAGAGCCTAGCAGCCAGATGTGCCTGGGATAGGCCCAAACTCCGGCCTAGCAACCCGGGCAGCCAACAACACATCCACCCAGACAGCTATCCAGGTGGCACAGAACCCCGATCACCTGACTACACCCAAATGTATAGGTTCTCCCAGCAGGCTAAGGGGCCCAAGAAAACCCCTGAGACAACCCATATACCCTTAATCTGTCCTTGCATTGCCCTTGTTTTATCTAATGTCACCAGGTACCCAGTCACCCAGCGTCAGAAGAGAGAAGTGCAGCAATTCCAGACTTAGGGTGAAATCAATTGATCCCTAAGAATTGGTCAAGGCAACTATACCTGGCAGGTACATTTAGGAGCAACCCTGCCTAAACTTCAGGGTGCAACACTAGCCTAGGGTGACCCCTAGTGGTCAACCCAAGTGCTACTGCTCAACCCAAACAAGGGAGCAGTAGCACAAGGGAAAGGTATCATTGTTCTAAAACAAGCATTTTGCTGTACTTTAAAAAGACAAAACATTGGAATATGCATGTATTGTAGAGATCTATATGCTTTTTTTTATTTTGCCAAGATATACACTTTAAGATTTTCCTATGTATAAAATAATGAAGATACAGTAGAAACAGAATAAAGCTTAGAGGTTTCAGGTGATCCTTTATTTCACATCTCAGTGACTCCTCCATATTGTTAGTAGCATGAGATAGGGAGTGCAGGAATTTAGGATCAGATGTACACTCATTAAAGCTCCATGTTTATCCATACGGAGATAAATGAGAGTTCATCCCTTATTACATTAAGTTTATTCATCAAACTGAATATCATTTCTCATTGGCTAATTTCTACACGACAGCACAATGTCCTGAGCATCTAGTCGAAGTAGATGAAGGTCTGCTGATAAATGATTTGAAATACATTGATGGGACTCCATGTTTTCTACAAACTTGCAGCGAGACATTGGATACTTCCTCTAATCAAGCTACAGGTGAAGGAGTATATACTGTATGAAGCTCAACTCCAGGAAAAATTGAAAAGTATCCCTTGCAGTTATTCATCATGCTACAATATTTTCGAAAAGTATTTTTTTCCTGCACTGAGCATCTGCAAAATCTTTAACTAAGGGAGGCCATTACACGGTGAAAATTTCTTTCCTGCAACCTCGGGTTGCAGGAAAGAAATTCGCTCAATATCCCCATCAACACAAACAGTGTTGATGCAGCAATCCCTGCTGCCGAGCCATTGTCTTTTCTTGACGGGGGGCGCAGGGGAAGCCACTAGCGATAATCGGAAGTAAAATCGATCTATCAACTTAGTACATTAAGCCTGCCAATACATGGTTTGAATTGATTGCAAAGATTCAAACCATCTATGGCCGGCATAACTCATCCACACTGCTCTTGACAGCCAGTTGGCACAGAGCCCTTATGCCACGTACACACAACTGGACTTTTCATGGGTCATCGTGGTTCTCAGGTAGGATGGAATAGGGATTTGGGACTCTGGACACCAACCAGAACTCACCAGAGGCAAAAGAGCAGGCGGACTATCTAGGTACAGTGTAGGGAAAATACAAATAGAGTACGTAAACTGTCATAAATGTAGCGCCAGCTCCTGAAAGCACGCGATATGTATTTTTGGCATTTAATCTTCCTGGAACCGCAGTTTGGTTTTGGGTTTAATTACTCAAAATTTTGGCCTCAGTATCAGTCTGGCTGGATTGCATTGTGTTCTGCTTGACCATAGGTGGCGCTGTCATCCCTGGCAGGTGCTAGAACACAGTCCAGTTGGGTGGATTAAGTGTTAGTTCTCTCTCGGAACCAGCCCAGTGGGAGTGTCACTCTTGCTGTGCATTCTGGGAGAGGGTACTTAACCACTTAAGGGCCAGGCCTCTTTTTCGGACTTGGTGTTTCCATGTTTAAAACAGTTTTTTTTGCTAGAAAATTACTTAGAACCCCCAAACATTTTATATTGTTTTTTTTCTAACACCCTAGAGAATAAAATGGCGGTCATTGAAATACTTTTTTTCACACCGTATTTGCGCAGCGGTCTTAGAAGCGCACTTTTTTTGGAAAAAATTCACTTTTTTGAATAAAAAAATAAGACAACAGTAAAATTAGCCCAATTTTTTTTTATACTGTGAAAGATAATGGTATGCCGAGTAAATTGATACCCAACATGTCACGCTTCAAAATTGCGCCCGCTCGTGGAATGGCGTCAAACTTTTAGCCTCAAAAATCTCCATAAGCGACATTTTCATATGCGGGCGCTACTCACGTATGCGCTCGCTTCTGTGCGCAAGCTCGTCGTAACGGGGTGTTTTTAAAAAAAATTTTTTTTTTTTCTTATTTATTTTAATTTATTTTATTTATTTTTACACTTAAAAAAAAAAAAAAAAAATGGATCACTTTTATTCCTATTACAAGGAATGTAAACATCCCTTGTAATAGAAAAAAGCATGACAGGTCCTCTTAAATATGAGATCTGGGGTCAAAAGGTCCTCAGATCTCATATTTGGGCTAAAATGCAACAAAAAAAAAAAAAAAGAAAATCTGACATTTCAAAAATAAATATACCTTTAAGAGGTATGGGCGGAAGTGACGTTTTGACGTCGCTTCCGCCCTCCTATGGTATAGAGACGAGTGGGGGCCATCTTAGCCTCACTTGTCTCTATGCCCAGCCGACGGAAGGACCCGATCGCCTCCGCCGCTACCGACGGCTCCGGTAAGCGGCGGAAGGTGCGGGAGGGCGGCGGGAGGGCGGCGGGAGGGGGGGTGGCACCTCTCCCGCCGCCGATAGCGGTGATCTCGCGGCGAATCCGCCGCGGAGACCACCGTTATCGTACAGCCGACCGCCGCCTGAAGAGATGGATATCTCGGTTGTGGCAGCAGCTGCTGCCGTTACCGAGATATCCCTCTTCAAAAAATGGACGTACATCGTCGTGCGGCGGTCGGCAAGTGGTTAAGGTGCTGACGTCACATGCTTCGGGGTTTCCGGTCCAGAAGAGCTTTCTGACTGTTGGGTCCTGGTCCTCCTGACCAGCCCCCAGGGCTCTCATGGCCTGGGGTGCGGATCCACCCGACTCCAAGTCTCGGGCTGGTTGGCCCGAGGCAAATTAACTGAAAGAAGGATTCAAAGGTGGTCCAGTGCCGTCTTGGTTTGTGGAGAGGCCCAGCATCTGTAGAAGCATCCAGGGGAGGAGCCTTCGGGAGAGGGCCACGCAAAGGTTGGCTTCTCAGCAGGAGCCTGGAGGCTAAGTTGAAAGACCCCAAGCGAATCTGGTCTCGTATGGTATCACCGGACCAGCTGCAAGATACTGGTACCGTACGAGTGTTCTCTGAGTTGTCTACATCTTTCAGTTTTATTCAAGTGTTCTACAACAAGTCTGTGGCAGAGACTTTATTTGATTTAAACACCCTGTTGGCTGCCAGGCCTGGAGAGAGAAGGACTATCCGATAAGGGTGAGGATCCAGCTGTGAATGGCTATTCTCTGGATTTCATAATGTGAGAGACTCCTTTGTCTGATTTAGTTCAAGAGTACCTGGACTTTCCTACCTAATCCCTCTAACCCTACTTTGAGAGACTGTGTTCTTTAAATTCTTATTTGCAAATAAAAATCACTTAAGCGGATCTGGCGTCAGTCTCTGCAGTTCTTGGGCCATCTACATCGGGAAACCCCTAGACATACACGAGGTCAAGAAGGTAACGGTAAGCCCAATTAAATCAGCCGCTCCTTCGGGGGTCAGTGCTACATAAAAAATTACGAAAATTTTATTAATACAAAATACATAGCAATAGAATTAGAATTAAAAGCACAGGTGACTTGTTCATACATAGTACTTTGACTAGTTTTGCGGGTACTCAGATACTTCTTTATCAGTGCCAATTTGCTGAACAACCTAGTGACCATCACGCTCAAATATATTCTAAGAGCTACTTTAACACCTGGAAAGGTACGGTATTAGCAAGAGCAAGCCCTTCATCATGTAATAAAACTGCCTGTTGAGATGGAGTAAGGCATGACCTGAGCTTGGCAAAGTCTGCAAACTGGACAATTTCCTGAACAAACACACTACTCAAATCTGGAGGGAAAGCACTAATAAGTTTCTTATGCGTCGTACACACGATCAAACAATCCAATGGAAAAAGTCCGGCGGACTCAAGTCCGCTGGACAATCCGCCTGTGTGTAGGCTCTTTTTTACCCAAAAGTCTGACGGACTAAGAAAGTATTTTTGCACTCCAATCTGTCCGCCGGACTCGCATTTCGGCGGACAATACGGCCGTGCATGTGCCAGTTTTGAAATGAACTGACTTTTCCCGCCCGGAGAAAAGTCCGCTCATTTTGAGCGCGTCTCCAGGTAGCCGGGACCAGCGAAGGCGGCGTCGTTGGCCCTGTCACCTATAATGGGGAACCCCTACGCTGAAAAATCAGCGTATGAGTCCCCCCTAGGTCCATATCAGACCCTTATCCGAGTACGCTACCCGGCTGGCCAGGAAAGGGGGTGGGGACGAGCGAGCGCCCCCCCTCCTGAGCCATACTAGACAAGTCCACTATTACTTTGAGGCTGGGTCCAAACTTACACAAATGCAAACATTGCATGTGATTCGCTCCAGATTCCTGTGCACATCACATGCGATGTCTGTGCGATGCAAATTCAGCCATGCAGTTTTTTATGGCTGAAATCACAACATATTTGCACCAAAATGATGCAGGACCCTTTTTTGGGTCTGCACTGGAATCGGATAGCAGGGGTGTTCAGACCCATGCGATGCGATTCCATCTGATTCCACAGCTCACACTTTGATCTGCGAACCGATTTGAGGGTGTCAATAACTTTTTACGCAGTGAATCGCTGTGCTTCCCGCATTGTACCAGTGTGAACCTAGCCTAAATCTTTTATACACTGAGTGGTATGTTACCCTGAGGTCTTGTAAGGCAACAGACAACTGATTTAAAATAACATTGAAAGTTTCACATCCAAACTTTTCCCTGGGAGAAAAAAACAGTTTCCTCTGAGATGTTGGGTTTGCAATATATCACTTGTTTCTCTTTGTTGATCTGCTAGTAGTGTAGTTGATTTGTAGTCTGCATTGCCACATTGTTCCATCTTGTGACACCCCCCCCCCCCCCCCCCCACACACACACACACATTTGTTTTGTTTTTAATAATATTTTTTTTTTTTATAATTATAAATTTTTTTATAAAGTAAGTCTGGGGCCCTCTCTGGGCATTTGTCCTATTTGCCCCTTATAAATCTGGCACTGGCTGAGCTCTCAGTTCCTGTTGACATAGACGTTGCTTTCAAGCAGGGCCTTGCACCACATGGTTGTTGGTAGATCTAAAGATCAGATTGTAATGTGTATGGCAAGCGTTAATATAATCATAATGCAAGGTCCTCCATAAAGGATAGCTGAACATTTGTGTACTTCTTTTAAAGTGACATTAGACATGACATGACATGAGATATGAACAAAGCATATCCTTCTATAGTGTGCACTTGTCTCAATCCAGAGCACTAACTGTCAGTTCTGTCTGCTTCCTCTGCTATTAGCATATATCACTTCTGACAAGTTTTCCTGACACCAAGAAAAAAATGGTGATGGGGAGGGACCTCCAGCTGATCGGCAGCCTCAGCTCTGTTTCTGTGTGCTGTGTGAGGGGGGTTTGTCTCTTTTCTCCAATCAGCTCCTAGTGCGCTCCTCATTTATGTAACTTCAGCTCCACCGCCTGATTTTCAGAGCTGAGAGATTCTGTGTAAATTCTGCACTTTGAATGGATGTTGGGGAAAGACGGCTGCAGATAAACAAGTACAATTGATGAAGGATGGTTTGTTTCATCTCTGTGTATCACCTGAGGCCAGTCACTTCACTGGATATATGTGGGGGTTTACATCCACTTTAAGCCTAGCTCCAGGCTCCACCCTCCAAATCAACCCCCCTTACCACTTTGCAGTGGGGTGTTAGATACTGTACATGTGATTTTTCCCATTGAACCCTATGTCACTATTGTGTCCTCTAGCGAGGACAGTGGGAGGAACCACAGCACCCAGCAGGGGACACTCTATATTTTTTTTAACTTGTAGCTCTAAGGCAATCACATGCTTAGGAGGGTATTAGAACTGTGGCATCACTGTTTTTAGACTGATTAATAAAATAGTCTGTTTATAAGGGTGGGAGACATAGGGAAGACAATTATACCACCAGCAGCAACAGTGACTAAACCAAGTTTTCAGCCCTTGAGTTAATCATATCAACCACAGAAGGGTCAGCATTGCGTTGTAATGAGCTAAATTGCATGAGTCCAACATCCCGAGTGGTTTCTGTTTCCATCCAACATAAGATACATTATATTGCAAAAGTATTGGGACTCCTGCCTTTACAGGCACATGAACTTTAATGGCATCCCAGTCTTAGTCCGTAGGGTTCAATATTGAGTTGACCCCCCCTTTGCAGCTATAACAGCTTCCACTCTTCTGGGAAGGCTGTCCACAAGGTTTGAGAGTGTGTCCATGGGAATGTTTAACCATTCTTCCAGAAAAGCATTTGTGAGGTCAGGCACTGATGTTGAATGAGAATGCCTGGCTTGCAGTCTCCACTCTAATTCAAGATAATGTGTACTATTGGGTTGAAGTCAGCCCACAGTCAAGTTCCTCCACCCAAACTCGCTCATCTGTGTCTTTATAGACCTTGCTTTGTGCACTAGTCCAACTCATTTGGTGGAGGGGGGAATATGGTGTGGGGTTCTTTTTTAGGGGGTGGGCATAGCCCCTTAGTTCCAGTAAAGGGGATGCTTAAGGCGTCAGCGTACCAAGACATTTTGGACAATTTCATGGTCCCAACTTTTTGGAAACAGTTTGGGGATGGCCCCTTCCTTTTCCAACATGACTGTGCCCCAGTGCACAAAGCAAGGTCCATAAAGACGTGGATGAGCAAGTATTGGTTGGAGGAACTTGACTGACCTGCACAGATTTCTGACCTCAATCCAACAGAAGACCTTTGGGATGAATTAGAGTGGAAACTGCGAGCCAGGGTCTCACGTCCAACATAAGTGCCTGACCTCACAAATGCACTTCTGGAAGAATGGTCAAACATTCCCATAGACACACTCCTAAACCTTGTGCTCAGCCTTCCCAGAAGAAGAGTTGAAGCTGTTATAGCTGCAAAGAGTGGGTCAACTCAATATTGAACCCTACGGACTAAGACTGGGATGCCATTAAAGTTCATGTGTGTAAAGGCAGGTGTTACAATACTTTTGACAATATAGTGTATGTTCATTTTTTTTCTGTGTTTTAGTGTGCTGAGAGGTCCATATATGTCAACAGCAGCACATCAAAGTACATGTAAATTGCTTTTTGATACAACATGTATTAACAAGCCTTGGTCAATGGCTGTCAACCTATCTTCTCTAAATTTTAAACTAAAAAATTAAGACTTACATTGACACGTGGCATAGCACCTGTCCATTGCTACAAAAATGCACCTCTATGCACACACAATGGGTCCTTCAACTTACAGATTTCAATATGCTGATTTTACCATGTCATATAGTAAGAATATTATGATTCTGAAAACCAGATATATTGAATGTTATATGCTGTAATCACAAGAACCTCCACCCCTTCCCCATTATGGCAGCTAACTAATTTATTTTTAAGTGTGCCCCCTGGTGGTGACACATCAGAGTTACACTGTAAGTTTAGTGATGCACACTTTTCAGTTTGACATATACCCATTGATCACTGCAATTACATTACATATGTTCTCTGTTCTGCTCTCTCCTTTAATGCGGACTAATTCAGTGCATTTGGCAGCAAGATGACTTTTCCAGCCGTCATCTGGGAATCATTTTCTACTTTGAGCTCGGGTGATTGTGCTGTGTACAACCTGAATAACTCATGAGTACAGGTGCACTTGGCCCAAAAAGGCAATATTTCAGTAATTTTAGCCTGTCTCACATAGATTATGTGCATGAAGTTTGTGCACAATAATTATGTCCACAGATATTCTCTCATGTCTCTTTTCTTAGGTCTATTGTACCAGAAAGAAAAAAAATTAGGCTACTGGAACAGATAAAAAAGAGGAAAAGAGTTCCCTCTTGTGGTCATCTATGCCATGGCCACTTATGCCAAAAAAGCATTCTTCCGCTATCAGAGGTTCCCCCCCACTCAATCACTTCCCATCACTTAACCAAGCAAACAAACTCAATTGCACTATATTTTTTTAATAGGTGTCATGCTGGATCTCCACAACAGATCGTGTTTTGCATCACAGACAGTCCTTATTTGAAATCCAGGCTTAACACATGGGGGGTTATTTACTAAAGGAAAATACACTTTGCACTGCAAGTGCACTTGGAAGTAAAGTCGCTGTAGATCCGAGGAGAACATGCAAGGAAAATAAAAAACAGCATTTTAGCTTGAACATGATTGGATGATAAAATCAGCAGAGCTTCCACTCATTTCAGAGCTACCCCTTAAGCCTCATACACACGATAGGACTTTGTACAAACTTTCCCTTGGATTTTTGTACAAAGGGAGTCGGCCGAGAACTTGTATTGCATACACACAGCAGCACTTTTTCAGCCAACTTTTACCAAATCACGTGGTTTTTCTGCTCTTTACCGCCACCTTTGGTCAATGTCTGTATTGTTGTCTGATCTTTTGCATTGGTTCTGAGCATGCGTGTTTGTACTTTGTACAAAAGTCCTATGTTTTCTGTACACACGATCAGACTTTGCTCCATCGGAATTTTGTGGCCAGAAAGTTTGTCCGTTCGCACAGCCAACAAAAGTCAGATGAAAACCGAAAAAGTTTGTCCGATGGAGCGTACACAGGGTCGGATGTTGCTCCAAAACAGCTAATTTGCATGTTTCTTGTCAAAAAGTCAGATCGTGTGTACGGGCCTTTAGATTTACAGCGACTGCACTTCCAAGTGCACGTTCAGTGCGAAGTGGATTTGCCTTTCGTAAATAACCCCCATACTACCTACTCTTACTTCAGTCTTGTTGTGCTTTGGTTTTGTCCAGATCTGTGCAGTAATCTAGCAAGAAAAATCATTTGAGCTTTGCTTTTGTGCAGGAGTATTCTCTAGTAAAGACTGGTCACTGCTGCTCTCTCTCCTTGTGCAGGGTGACTGGTCTTGTCTCCGCCCCCTCCTTCTGGGCCCCTTCTACAACTATGCTTTCTGAACAGGCTGCACAGGGATGACATAACTGCTACTTCTGCAAGGAAATATCTGGGTTGATAAAGACATTTGGTGCAAATAAAGTGGATTTATTTATTTATGGCTATTGAGGAATACTGTATACTTAATTTTTTTTTTCAAGTTTTTTTAGAGTTCAGCCTTGCCACCTGTCCGGATGCAACCAGACAGTCTGGGTTTTGAATCATGTGTCCAGGTTTCAGACTGTTTGAAACCTGGACACATTATTCAGATGGGACTGCAAACCCCCCCCCCCCCCCCCAACTTAGACGTGCCAGGGCATACCCTATTCACCCAGTGGGATTTCCCCTTTTGCCCGCGTTGCACATACCTATGCTCCCCATTAACCAAGTACCACATCCACCTAGTGCATAGGCCCCCTCCCTCCCTTCTCTGTCCTGCCCCTGAGCAAGTGAGTACACTAAGGTAAGGGGGACTCAGGTGTAAGGGTGCTCTGTGGACTCTGATGTAAGGGGGATCTTTGGGAACTCTAATTTAATGGTGAATGCTGTGAATTCTGATGTTAGTGGGGGCTTTGGTAAGCAGAAACCCCCTTACATCAGAGTTCAATTTTATACCACAGTCCACAGTGTTCCCCTGTAATTAAAAAATAAATTGCTGTGTGCCGCTTAAGTGTTCCGGTTTGGCTTGAAGAAAAGGTGGCAACCCTATTCAGCCTTTACCCTTCCAATTCCAGACCCCTTTTTTCATTTTGCACACACATAATAAAGTGCAATTTTTTAACATTAAAACATACTTAGTGGTTGTAAACCTCAGACATGAAATGTGAACAAAGCATATCGTTCTATAGTGTTCACTTGTGTGTGCACTTGTCTCAATTAAAAGCACTAAGTGTCATTTCTGTCTGCTGCTTCATTCCTCTACTGTCTGCATGAGTCACTTCTCACAAGTGTTCCTGACACCAAGAGAAAATGGTGGCAGGGGAGGGACCTCCAGCAGATTGACAGCCTCAGCTCTGTGTGCTGTGTGAAGGGGGGTGTGTCTCTTTCCTCCAATCAGAGTGTAAATTCAGCTCTCCATGCCCTTTTTTTCTGAACCCTCAGACAAGCCTTATAAATTCTGCACTTTGAATGGATGTAAAGAAGAAAATACTGCAGATAAACAGGTACAAAGTTTGTGGGAGGATCTGTTTTATCTCTGTGTTTACCTGAGGCCGGTCACTTCACTGCATATATGTGAAGGTTTACAACCACTTTAAAACCCTAAAAGATGTTATATTTTCTGAGAATGCAAAGTTTTTATGTCATGGGATATTAGCACTACTGTTTATCATTCAATACTCTCAGTAAAAGACAGGGTAGGACTGACAACTCATGGGGCCCCCGGGCAATAGGAGATTATGGGGCCCCCAGGCAATCAGAGATTATGGGGCCACACAGTATACACAAACAAACACACACAGTATACAATCACTCAGTATACACAGACATGTTTCTATTAGCTGAGAAGGTATTGGAGAGGTGGGACAGCTATAATCTCGGGATTTTTAGACCAAAAGGATGTCGGTAAGGGACATTTCAGAGACAGATGTAAAAAAAAAAACACAAATTTTTACATACTGTCCTTGGTTTTACTGAGGTTGGCAACCCTGATGGGGCCCCCTAGTGGCATGGGGCCCTCGGGTAGTGCCCGAGTGGCCCAATGGTCAGTCCGCCCCTGGTAAAA
Organism: Lithobates pipiens; assembly: GCF_037356315.1. Taxonomy (NCBI): domain Eukaryota; kingdom Metazoa; phylum Chordata; class Amphibia; order Anura; family Ranidae; genus Lithobates; species Lithobates pipiens. The sequence goes on from NW_027507758.1 coordinate 540,041,449, forward strand.
GATACTCTTTAATAATTTTAGTGCATATAAACAAAATATAATGTCTAATTTTTGGCTAAATATACAAAATCAGGTTGCATTATGATAAAGGGAAAACAGAATTTTAGATCTGTTTGAAAAAGTGTGAAAAAGGAAAAACTGAAATATCACATTGATATAAGCATTCAGACCCTTTGAAACAACAGGTTGAAAAAAGACACAAGTCCATCTTGTTCAACCAAAAATAAAAAATGCATATATCCCATATACACAATCCTTCACCCACAGTTGATCCAGAAAATGGTGAAAAACCTCAGCAAAGCATTCTCCGATTTGTTACAGCAGGGGAAAAAATCCTTCTTGATCCGCTGAGAGGCAATCAGATTTTCTCTGGATCAACTTTACCTATAAATGTCAGTTATATTATGTATATTTAGGAAAGAATCCAGGCTTTTTTTAAAGCAATCTACTGAGCTGGACAGAACCTCCTCTGGAGGGAGTCTATTCCACATTTTCACAGCTATTTAGTGAAGAAACCTTTCCATATTTGGAGATCTTTTTTCCTCTAGGCTCCCTTGTCCTGGACTGTATATTCTAGATCAGGTCTTACTAATGATTTGTACAGGAGTATAACAATATCTCTCTCTCTCTCTGGAGTCCATACCTCTCTTAATACAAGAAAGGATTTTGCTCGCTTTGGAAACCGCAGCTTGGCATTGCATGCTATTATTGAGTTTATGATCTACCAAAACCCTCAGATCACTCTCCACTATGGATCCCCCCAGTTGCACTCCCCGTAGTATGTACGATGCATGCATATTCTTAACCCCCAAGTGCATAACTTTATATTTATCAACATTAAACCTTTTTTGCCACTTAGTTGCCCAATTAGACAGAGCATTGAGGTTGGCTTGTAAATTGGAGACATCATGTAAGGATGTTATTCCACTGCATAGCTTGGTGTCATCTGCAAACACTGAAATTGTACTTTTAATCCCAGACTCAATATCATTTATAAAGATATGAAAAAGTAAGGGTCCCAACACTGAACCTTGGGTTACACCACTAATAACCTTAGATCATTCAGAGTAAGAATCAATAATCACCACTGTCTGAATTCGTTTTTTTTTTTTTTGCCAGTTTTCTATCCATTTACAAATTGATCCTTCCAACCCTGTAGACTTTATCTTACACATTAGCAGTGTGTGGGGAACTGTGTGAAACGCTTTTGCAGAATCCAAGTGTAGCGCTGACCCCCGAAGGAGCGGATACATTTTTCTGGGCTTACTGATTACCTCCACCACCTCGTCACTCGTTATTCTTGTCTAGGGGTTCCCAGGGTTGATGACCCAGTAACTGTAGAGACCATCACTTGAGTTCCTTTTTAGGATTTCTATTTGCATAAAACGGATGAACAAACTCATTGTTGGGAATAGAGGGTATAAGGGTAAAGTTTAGCTCAGGTGCTTGAAACTGCTAGCTTCAATAAAAGTCTCTCTGTATATAATCCAGGGAATAGTCACTCGCAACTGGATTCTTTAACTGTTGGATAAATCCTTGACTTTGGATCTAGCAGCCAACAAGTGATTCTAGCTTTGCAAAGTCTCTCTCTCAGACTTGGTTGAGGTAGGAACATTTCTTACTGTACCAGTACCTTGCAGCCGGTCCGGCGATACCATAAGAAATATGGATTCAATCATGTCCATGGCAGCTCAGCTTCCAGGCTCTTACCGAGCAGCCAGCCTCATACGTGGTCCTCTTACTGAAGAGTCCTACCCTGGTTGCATGTAGAGTTGCTGGGCCTCTCCAAACCCGAGACGGCACCGGAACACCTTAGAATCCTCCCTCCAGTTACTGCGCCTCGAACTAGCCAGTTCCGAGGCTCGGAAACGGATGGATCTGCACCCCAGGCCATGAGGGCTTCTGGGGGCTGGTCAGGAGGACCAGGACCACAGAGTCATCAACAACTTTTGGACCGGAACCCAGAACCACGTGACTTCAGCACCTTAAGTACCCTCTCCCGGAATACAGCGCGAGACAACGCGCCCACTAATTGGCTCAGAGAAAGAGATTGGCACCCAATGCTGTTCTAATGCCTCTCACAGGTTCAAACCCCACCTATGACCAGGCAGAACCTCAATACAGCCCAGCCAAACTGATGCCAAAGCACAATTTAGAACAATTAACCCTAAAACTCAACTATAGTTTTGGGCAAAAACAAAATTTACAGAAATAGCGGGTACTCATCAGGAGTACCGGTGCTACACAAGTATACCACATCCACAGCCACACCTCTGTCCAAGGTTTCACTTACCTCCTCATAAAAAGAAATCAGGTTTGTTTGACAACTTCTGTCTTTCATGAATCCATGCTGTCTGTTGCTTAAAATATTTTTTTCCAGCAAGAACTTGTCTATGTGGTCTTTTATTAAACTCTCCAGTATCTTCCCAACTATAGTAGTTAAACTAACAGGTCTATAGTTACTTGGTAAAGACTTTGATCCCTTTTTAAATATGGGCACCACATTGGCCCTGCGCCAATCCAGTGGTACTATTCCAGTTATTAACGAGTCCCTAAAAATTTGAAATAATGTCTTCAAAATGACAGAGCTCAATTCTTTTAGGAGCTGTGGGTGGATGCCATCTGGTCCAGGTGTCCACCTTTATTCTGTCTAAATATTTCTGGACCATATCACTTTTGAGCCATTTTAGATCATTTGGGGCTGCGTCAATACCACCCCCTGTATAGACATGAGCTCCCTCATGCTCCTTTGTATATACAGAATTGAAGAAAGTATTTAATAAATTTGCCTTCTCTTTGTCCCCATGCTCAGACCTGACCTTTTTACTATTAATATATTTGAAGATTTTTTTGGGGGGTTTGTCCTACTATCTTTTGCAATCTGTCCTTCATTTCGAATTTTTGTGTTCTTGGTTTCCTTTTTACATATTCTGTTATATTCTTTGTAGCATTTAAACAATGATGTTGGTTCTTAATTTTTATGTTTTTTAAAGTTATTTTCTTATTATTTATAGCCATTTTAACTTTGGCCATGAGCCACATAGGTTTTATTTTTAGCCTTTTAAATTTATTGCCTATGGAAATATACTTTGCAGTGAGTTTACATACAATCCATTTGAAGAATTACCATTTCTGTTCTGTGTCCATTGATGCCAATATTCCCTTCCAGTCTAAATCCTGGAGAGCAGCCCTAATCCTTGGAAAATATTCTCTCTTAAAGATAAGTGCTAACATTAAATAAAATCATGTTATGGTTACTGCTACCCAGATTTTTATATGAATATTAGTAATAAGCTCTGCATGGTTTGAGATTACTAGGTCGAGAAGAGCGTCATTCCTAGTTGGGGTCTCAATAAACTGGACAATAAATGTGTCATGTAATGGGTCTATACATTTTTGCCCTTTAACTGTTCCTGCTGTGCCATTACTCAAGTCAGATTCCGGGTAGATAAAATCCGCCAGTATTATCACTGCCCCAGCCTTTGCAGCCCTTTCCACCTGTTCAAGAAGCAAAGTCTTCACGTCCTCACTAACACTGGGATGTCTATAACAAACTCCAATGATAACCTTTGTAGTATGCACTCCCCATGTACAGTTCCACCCATATGATAGCATAATGCAGGGTTCTGGTCTATTAGGCATCTGATGGCACCTCTGCATTCTGTTAAAGTCAATAGAGCAAAGACTGCACTAAACTAACTCCTTCCACAGCTAGAGCCACTGGGGTATGACAGCTCTGAATTTGCTGAAAGTTCTAAAAGCTGATCACTTCTGGGTTCATACTATCCTGGGCAGGGCTTTTTTTTTTTTGCGGGAACGCAGGGGACTGCAGTTCTGGCGCTTTCAGCACTGACTATATTGACACTGGCTACTGGGGGATCTATTCTAGCTGGAAGGGATTTTGGTATGGGGGTTCTATTGTTTCTGGTGGGTGGACCTATTGTTGCTGGGGGTGGGTCTTATATTGCTGGGGGGTTAGATATTGATGGGAGAGATCTACTGTTGAGGGAGGGATCTATTTTTGCTGACTGCTTGACAGGCCATTGATGCTGGCTGTGAGGAGATCTGTTGCTGCTGTCAGGGGTCTATTGTTGCTGGGGGGGGTTACTGTTGATGGAGGGGGTTCTATTGTTACTGGCTGCAGGGGATCTATTTTACTGTGTTTCTGGTTATCATTAACAAATGCCATACAAATTACTTATAACCACAAAATGATACTTGGTTCTGTATTCTCTAAAAAGGCAGTAATGGGAGGTGGATAGGGGGTGGAACCAAGGAATGGTGCTCTGAGGTGGGGGGGCAGAGAATAGGGGTGACCCAGAAAGGGGGAGTTCCTGCCACTTACTCTCCGAGAAAAAAAGCCCTGATCCTGGGGGGATTCATGAAAGCTAATCTCTTGAAGCTGCCACTCCTGACATCTACCATAAAGGTTCTGGGCACTCATGGTGAACATGGTAAGCCTGGGACACATGGCAGGAGGGAGGAGAGGCAGCTCTATAGCAAGTGTATAGTAGTGCGTGTCACTATGTGAAAGCTGAGAGTCTGGAATAAAAATGTAAAGAAACACCCAGCTGTTGTAGCAGACAGGAGTGTGTTTACATACCAGCGAATGAAGTTAAACTCATGGTAGTGGCAGTGAACAAGTAAAACATAGACATAGAGATAAAAACACTCTATCCAAATAGATTTTTTTTTAAAGGTTTCAGCTTGGATACACTTTAAGAAACTTTTCAGAATCTGGTCCAATGTGCCTTGCACCATCAAGCATGAGGACATTGATATCTTTACATGCAGTGAAGTAGGTGAAGAGTCAATGGCTGTGGGAGGTTCATTCATACAACTCACCAGGAACTAAATCATACCTCCCAACTTTTTGAGATGGGAAAGAGGGACACCTAACAGCAAAAGTATGCAGGCATAGGACACACCCCGTGCCCCACCCCCTTAAAGGGGAATTGTACAAAAAAACAAGATTGGTTAAAACCACAAGGGCTTTTTTTATCACTACTATTCCTTTATATTCCCGATATATATATAATTGTGCTACCAAATAGAAACAATGTATAAAGCAGCCAGCATCAACAATGATACAATTGCATAGAAAACAAAAAAATAAATAAATGCGGCGCTAAAAGTGAAAAAATCACCAACTTGTGAAAAAGGTGAAAAAAGATTTGCACAGTGGCATTGCATAAGCCAAGCATAATAAAAATAACACCCTCAGATGAAGTCGGATATGACGAAACGCGTCAGAGCGTAACTATACCGGAAGTGACGAGTGCGCCTCAATCCCTGCGTTTCAGCGAGCGGTAGTAAGGCACGAGACAGCGAAAACGTTCGTTCCTCCTCGATCATAACTGAACCGATGGGATAAGGCACAGTACTTTTTCAATGCTTAAATACTTTGTTTATTTGGTACGCATATATATGTTGGGTTTCGTTTTGTCTAAATAAATAGTGTTAAACAATATCACACTATGTTTGGGCATCTTTGCTTTTTTATATGAGAAAACTGGATTCCAACAAGAGAGACATCTAGTGGCCATAAGAAGCATTGTTGATTGGCAGTTTAAAGGCGTTTTTGATCTTGCTGTTCGGTGAGTGCATCCCCAAAAGGGGATCGTGTGTGCCCCACAAGTGGTGAATTTTTATGGTGGAAGCTGCAGTTTAATCACAACAGTGAACAGATAAAATAAGCACCTTCTATCCTGGACACGGATCAAAATTTCAATGAACTCACTCTATATATAAAAAATCTTTTAAGAGTGTATATGCGCTGCTATATATGAAAAAGTGGACTTCTTTTAAAAAGTTACAATTTTTTGTATATTGTTTATATTTCTGTGTTTTAAAGCAGCAGCTAAAGAAAGGAGATTTTACGCCAGTAGAGTATATTTTTAAAAGAGTATTTTTAAAAAAGTATTTTTTTTAAAAATTACAATCTGTATATCATATTATTCTTTTAGCTTGCATATTGGTTTCCTAAAGCGCAGAGTGGTGTACTAATTAGGCAGGCATTTATAGTAATTTTTAGTACACTCTTGTATAATATGTATAGATAAACAATACAGAAATCCACGTGAACAATGTATAAAGATCCCCACAATATATGTGGATGAATAATAAAGAGATCCACGTGAACCGTACCACGTAGGTCAAACAAATAATGTGAAAAACAAAAAATTATCCTATGACACGTAAGAAATGAATCGTCCCCTTAAACAACAAATAGTTCCTCTTCAGTAAGGAGTGATCCAAATTGACAAGAGTGCCCAACATGCCCCAGTTGAAGCAAGTTATTGCGAAACATGTCGGGTACTTAGCCTGCTGGCGAGATTTTCCACGCATCCAGACGACAGCTTCGTTGTTGTTTTTCTTTTTTGTACCCCTTTTTACTGCGGGCTTGTACATGCATGTATTTCTAATTTTAAATATTTTTTAATAAACGTATTTTTTTTACTGGATTCAATCTACTCTATGAGGAGGCCTTTTTCTTTTTTCTTTTCCCCTTTCTTATTTTTGATACACCTACTATGATGTGAGTACTTCCTACGTTGGAGTTTAAGCTGAGGATATCCTACATTGGACATCCCGTTTATACAGGGTACGGAAGATGGCTTGGCGGAGTGGAGGTTCACACCATCCCTTTGAGAGGATTGCTGTTCATTACAGCTTGACGCCTGACTGACTCACCACTAAGGTGTGTGGGTCCACACCTTCGGGTAAGAGTACCCATTACTTATCTTTGTTTATCCAGTATGCTGTATTACCTGCATGAGGAGCTTTGGAAGGGTGTCGCTATGATGGTACCTTCAGTGTTCCATTTTACATTTACTGGAAGTTGGGCACTCCTGTCAATTTGGATCACTCCTTACTGAAGAGGAACTATTTGTTGCTTAAGGGGACGATTATTTTCTTACGTGTCATAGGGTAATTCTTTGTTTTTTGTTTTTCACATTATTTGTTTGATCTACGTGGTACGGTTCACGTGAATCTCTTTATTATTCATCCACATATATTGTGGGGATCTTTACACTTTGTTCACGAGGATTTCTGTATTGTTTATTTATACATATTGCATTTGTGTTATTTTTATTATGCTTGGCTTATGCTATGCCACTGTGCAAAAATGTTTTCACCTTTTTCACAAGTAGGTGATTTTTTTCACTTTTAGCGCCACATTTTTATTTTATTTTTATTCCTTTATATTGGCTTTTGGAATTTACAAATGCAGCAATTTAGAAATGAGATGAAAGGTTTAGCGCTGGAAAACACTTTTTGATAGATAAAAAGAGCATTTTTAACTATATAGATCAGACCAAAATAAGGGACAAATGAGGAGGAATGAGGGACAGAGGGACATTGCTCCAAATCAGGGACAGTCCCTCGAAATCAGGGACAGTTGGGCGCTATGATTAAATTAATATTTGTAGTTCCAGACATCTACTAAAGACATCTGCCAAGAGTAGTAAGTGCAGCAACAATGCATGGGCAGACACTGGTTGTAATAAAACAAAAATAATTAACAATGCAATCAGAACCTCTAGTAAATCTCAATTTTTTTATGAAAACGGTTGCATGTTAGGGAAAGTTTGGATGTTGACCCCCTCTGAATTCAGCTTTCACTATAAGTTAAAACAGAACTTTACTTACTTAAATTTGCAAACAGGAAGGTTATGTCTATTCTTCTCTGAGGCTCATAGTCCACAAATGGACACAGTGTTTATGCAGCTTGAGCGGACAGTTGTTGTGTGCAGGCACCCCATGATAGTGTATGGAGATGCAGCAGCCACTTGGACAAAGCTACTTGCCCCAATTTTACAGCCATACAGGTGCGATTAGGCAGCTCCGAATGTACACTGTGTTAAATTTGCATTAAATTTGCATGAACGGCTGTGTCCATGCAACCACTGCATCTGTATACACTAACATAGTCTACCCGGACGCAGCACCTGGCGGCTCAAGCTGCAGTGACACATTGCATGTACAGTACATGAACTATGGGTCTCAGCGCTGTGGGAATGAGGCCTTAAAGGGGTTGCAAAGGCAGAAGTTTTTTTATCCTAATGCATTCTATGCATTAAAATAAAAAGCGTTCTGTGTTTAGCAGCCCCCCAGCACCCCCGAATACTTACATGAGCCACCTCTCTGTCCAGCGATGTTCATGAGTCCCTCAGCCATCTGGGACTCTTCCCCCTGATTGACTGAGACACAGAAGTGGTGCCATTGGCTCCCACGGCTGTTAATCAAAGTCAGTTAGCCAATCAGGGGAGAGAGGGGATGGGCCAAATGACATCCATGTCTGAATGTACACAGGGAGCTGCACCTCGGTTTTGGTGCCCCCATAGCAAGCTGCTTGCTGTGGGCCACTCAACAGGAAGGAGGAGCCAGGAGCAGCAAAGAGGGACCCAAGAAGAGGAGGATCCGGGCTGCTCTGTGCAAAACCAACTGCAACAAGCCAGGTAAGTATAATATGTTAGTTATTGAAAAAATAATGCAAACCCATTCAGGAACTTCTTCGCCCAAAACGTCAACTAGCCCAACACCTCTTCAATGAAACAAAATTGATCATTGCTAAGTCTTGGAAAACTCCTGTAATCAGTTTCGAGGCAGTTAAAAACCGCATGAATGATATCATGATTAACGAAAAATTATCATCCATGGCTTCTGATACACATGACAAATTTCTCAGAATCTGGAGGCCCTGGATATCCTGTACCCAACCTTCTAGATTTAGCAGCCAACTTTTGTCTATCTAAGGGCTCAGCGTGCACCCCCGCTCCCTTTAGTGGAATGGACTCTCCCCCCCCCCCTTCTGTTCTCCTCTCTCTATTCACTCTGCTCTCTTTCTGCCCTCAACTATCACTCACTTCTTTCTTCTCTTCTTCTCTTCGTCTTAGTCTCTCTTCTGTACTCCTTCGAATGACTTTGGTCGCGATGGAGCCAAGTTAAATCTGACGGTTATGGTAGTTGGAAATAACCGAACCAGACAGGCTATATTGCAATTCTCATTCATCTTATTTTTCTATATGTACTTTTTGAGTTTCTTTTCACAAGCTTTGCCTACTTTGGTTATTCTTTTGTGGTGGAAGTACGACAGGGCGAACCTTCTATGTTGTACTACTTGTTTGCACCACCCACATTAAGGATATCTACGAGAAACGATGTGTCAGGCATATAGTACATATGGTATTATGGTATTTAACGGATGATTATGCCTTTTCAGAATCACTTAGGCTTTCAATTTCTTCATCATTAGCGTTATTGCATACAGCACTATATAGCCAACATTTTGATGTCGGGGTTTTTTTTCCTTTTTTCATTTTGTTGTTGGATGTTTACTGTAACCAGTAATTATTTGTATACTCTTGTTATACTTCATTTTCAATAAAAACTTTTGTAAAAGAAAAAATAATAAAAAAAATAGACTTTACAATCATGTATCGGCCTTCTTGCAAACTAATGTAAAACATTTATTGAACTAGCATGGTAGATGTTATTAATAGTGTGTTTCAATTAAACATGAAAATATTTCACTGAATTAGACACATAATATAATAATATAATTCAGTACAGTAATACAGTTCAAGCCCAATTTCCAAGTTAGAAATTAAAAACATGCTCTGATCATTTACAAAGAAACTGCTTATACCCCCTATCCATCATTTATTTCTTTTTAGAACACTGATTTTAGGAAGCTGTATTTCTCAGGAAGGAAGGTTGCAAAGCACAGCATGATTGGCAAGAGACTGCAACCCCCCTCCCAGAAGCACTCTGAAAGCCTTGCTCAATCTGGCTGTGATGTACACATGGCACAGTTACAGTGTCCTGTATATACAGGCCAGGATTTTCTAATCCCTCCAGCTGTATGGATTTTGCGCATGTGACATAAAGCCAGAAGTGGAGAATTGCATACTAGAGTATCACATGAAATGAATTGTAAGCTAAAATAAGCTTATCATCTTCCTAAATAGCATTAGCAGTGCACTGATGTTTAGAGTTGGTTTTTCAGATAAATATCTTTTTATTAGCTCTTAAGGAGTACAAACACCTGTGACCACAGGAACATAGAAGAAAAGGAGAAATACAGGCACAGGGAAAAAGGTATCCACACACATCACAGTCTAATACAATTTTCTTTAGTAGTGACATCAACAAATGATTTTCATTTCCACGCTAACCAAGGTCTGCAGAAAACCCATTCTAATAGCTAGTAGTCTTTTAGATGAGTAGTGGGCCTGGATGGTGATTATGACTTCGGACAGGTTGGGTGTCATTCCCCCCAGTATCTCGTGAAGAGAGTTTGTTTTTAACCTTAAATTAGAACTATGGGCAAAGCTTTTCTTTCACTTTGGACAAAGAAGGGGAGGGTTATAATCCCTGTGGGTTTTTTTATTTTATTTATTTTTTGCCCTAATATGTCCCATTGAGGAGATTTCCCTTCACTCTCTGTCCCATAACCAAAACAGAAAATGAGAGGAAATCCCTGCAAATTAAGGGAATTCCTTGGGGACCCCCAGGTCACCAAAACTAGTGTCCCCATTGGAAGATTTCCCAGGGTGAATCTTCATAAAGGGGGCACAGACAGCAATTAAAACTGACAGGTGTTCTAATCCCTCTCCACACTAAGTTTTGCCTTTTGTTTTACTGTAAGCAATCACTTGGGTAGATTTACTAAAACTGGACAGTGCAAAATCTGGTGCAGTTGCGCATGGTAGCCAATCAGCTTCTAACTTCAGCTTGTTCAGTTACGCTTTGACACATAAAACCCGGAAGCTGATTGGTTTCTCTGCAGAGCTGAACCCGATTTTGCACTCTCCAGTTTTAGTAAATTACCCCCAAAGTGTTCAAGGCGGGGTTTGTTCATATACTAGTGTGAATTTGTGTTTGTTAAATACTAATAATGATCCCGCCTCTCTATCCAACTTCTGTGCAGAACATCATAGGACGCTGAAGATCATATAGGCCCATGATTGCTTTACAAACTTGTTTTAATATCAGTAACCCCAATCTAGTGGCGGCTGGTGCTCAACATTTTTGAGGGGCACAAACAAACTGATAAATACAGAAAAAAAGCATCAATTGCAGTCTCACTGTGCCCATCAAATGCAGCCTCTGTGCCCATCAATTGCAGCCACTGTGCCCCATCAAATTTAGCCACTGTGCCAAAAAATGCAGCCACTGTGCCAATCAATAGCAGCCACTGTGCCATCAAATGCAGCCACTCTGCCCATCAATTGCAGTCACTGTGCCATCAAATGCAGCCACTGTGCCCATGAAATGCAGCCACTGTGCCATCAAATGCAAACACTGCACCCTATCAAATTCAGCCACTGTGCCATCAAAATGCAGCCACTGTGCCCATCAATTGCTGCCACTGTGCCATCAAATGCAGCCACTTTGCCCATCAAATTCAGCCACTGTGCCCATCAAATGCCGCTATTGTGCCCATCAAATTCCACCATTTTGCCCATCAAATGCAGTCACTGTGCCCATCAAATGCCGACACTGTGCCTATCAAATGCGGCCATTGTGCCCCATCAAATACAGCCACTGTGACCCCTGCTGTCTGACCGGCACTTACCCTATCTTGGTGGCGGGTCAGGCAGCGGCGAGCTGTGTCCTCTATGCGTCTCTTCTTTCTTCCTGCTAGGCGTCCAATAGCAGCACCTGTCCTTTCAGCCATTCAGGTGACAGGTATCAGACCTGTGCTACCTGATTGGTGGAGAAGCAGTTCAGTGTTAGAAAAGCAAATATTCATTTGCTTTTCTAACACACCTGGGTGGGCTCCAAGTGCAATGCTCTGTGCTTCGAGTCCACCCTTTTTGAAGCCTATTAAAACCTATGGCTCTAATCAGGTGCTTCAAAAAACACCCCCGCCACTGTAATTCAGGCGCCTGGCGTCCTATAAGGGGCTGGATGCCCAAATAGGGAGTGGCGGAAATGGATAGATTCATGAAATGCATGAATCTATTCATTCCACATAGAGAGGGGGGCTGGAGAGAGTGGGCGGCGCCCATGTGCCCTTAATGGACGGGCCACTCCTGACCCAATCTCAAAAAGCTTTAACAGGGTAATGGGATTTTAAAAGCAATTTTCAATATCTTTATATCTGCAGCTTTCATTCAAATAAAACCTGATGATCCTACCATGAAGGTCCTTGTTCAGGCACTTTCTAGTATGGGGTAACAATGCTCTGTCCTTGACTCACTATTGTGCTCCTGCATTGTCAACCTGTCACAGAGACTTCTGATGAAGATTGAGAGTGCCTGTTTCAACACACAGTACACATGCATGGGGTCAACAATTGTCACCACCTGGAAACCCATCCTGAGAAATGCCATGCCAAAAGCCAATGAACATATACAGAGACTGGCTGCAAATAGGATGCCAGAGATCAGCAGCACCGAGCTGCAACAAAGGTTTAAAGCATTTTATCTAAATGACAATTGTTTATATAACATGTCATTTTCTTATACTACGTACACACGATCGGACTTTCCAGCAGACTTGGTCCGACGGTCTTCCCGACGGACTGTCGGCGGAGGTCCGATGGACTTTCCGAATGAGCGGACTTGTGCACACACGAACGGACCTTCCGGCAGACTAGGTCTGACGGACTTCCCGATGGACTTTTGGCGGAGTTCCTTCGAACTTTCAGAATGAACGGACTTGCTCACACACGGACTAAAGTCCTTCATTTTGAACATGACTTGAGGTACGACGGGACTAGAAAGGGAAGTCAATCTCGTAGCTTTCATCGGCGAGATTGACACCTTGCGAGCACCGTTGCCTGGTATGGATTTTAAGGGGAATCCCCTACGCCGGAAAAATGGCGTGGGGGTCCCCCCAAAGTCCATACCAGACCCTTATCCAAGCACACAGCCCAGCCAGTCAGGAAAGGGGGTGGGGAAAGGGGGTGGCGAGCTCCTGAACTGTACCAGGCCGCATGCCCTCAACATGGGGGGTGGGTACTTTGGAGAAGGGGAGCGCCCTGAGGTCCCCCCACCCCAAAGCACCTTGTCCTGATGTTGATAAGGACCAGGGCCTCTTCCCGACAACCCTGGCCGTTGGTTGTCCCGACAACCCTGGCCGTTGGTTGTCTGGGCCTGTGGGCAGGGGGCTTATCAGAATCTGGGAGCCCCCTTTAATAAGGGGGGCCCCCAGATCCCAGCCCCCCAGCCTATGTGAATAATTATGGGGAACAAGACAGAGCCCACACATGATCGAATTGTTCGACGGATTCCAGTCCGCCAGACCAAGTCTGCCGGAAAGTCCAATCATGTGTACGGGGCATTAGCGTTACATCTTTGTCATGATAATTCTTGTCCCTATGCACCGGGTTTTTATGTATAACTTCTCCATTTGTTATTTTCTGTTTTCTACATAAAAATTAGGAAATATAAAAAGAAAAAGAAAAAAATAATTAACTTGCCTTGTTTTTTTTCTCAATGCACAGTTTCAAAATACACAGCTAGGAAAATTCTACCAAATAGAAGGTTCATTTAACTGTTCACAATTACCTTCCCTTTGCCCTGTGTTCACCCAGCATATCCCTTACCATTCGCTTCTATGGAGAATTGTAGCTGGTGGTTGAGCGTACTTCAACAAACATTCAGGCCCTGGCCTCCGTGTCCTCGTTGGACAGGCCTCACCACACTGGTTCCAAACCTCAGATGAGAAACAAAACATTGGCAAACCCCGCTCCGAAAAGAGAAAAATGATTTCATCCGTGTTGGAAAAGCCAAAACACACAAAACTTTGTCCATTTGGGGTTTATTTTAAATTAATTATTACATGTTCTCTTCTTTTTGAGGGAGGAACATGAAACAAGCTGTATAGAGTTGCATAGCGAATGTCGGTGAAACAGAAAAGTCTGATGGCACATAATCAACCCCCCTCCATATCAAAAAGACCTTTATGGCAGTTGTTCAAAGTTATCGGAATTCATTTGTGTCTTTTTTTTTTTTTTTTTAGTTAAGCACCTGAGCTGCAAGTGCACTTACACGATTCCAGACACAGAGGCCCAGCCAACAAGTGCCGAGTTTGTGGTCGCAAGCTTGAAGTAGTTAGTCTATTATGCAAGTCTTTCCAATTATCCAAGTAACCAGGTCTGCATGTGTTTAGCTGAAGAAATGTGGTTCTGACGCCTGCCTGATTTATTTTCCTACTTGGTCTCTATCCCCATGCATAGTTTCATTCAACATGCCAAAATCTTTGCAGAAGAGACTATGTCACATTTTTATTGATTGGAAAATATGCAGGGGGAGAGCTGACAAATGAATCTGGTACATCTGTCTCCCTACGAAATGCTCAGAGATGTGGTTGGAACCTTTGGTAACATTTAGGCCTGTCAATCGCAGACGCTCCCTCAAGCCCTTTTAAGGCCAATAGAAGGTGTATGTTTGTCTCTCGATTCCTTAAAGTGTATGTAAAGGTGAAACTTTTTTAAGTATTAGAGTGGTTAAACCCTCTGACAAAATTCTACTGTGTCCTCTCTTTGGAGATTTACCATTGTCTTTGAGACAGAAAGCGAGTGGAAAACCTAAATGTTGGCAATGTCACAAGAGCAAAAAAAAAAACATTTGGCTGTGGCTATGCATAAACTTTAACCACTTCCCCCTGGGTGGATGTCATATGACATCCTGGAGTTTAAATGGTTGTACTGGGATAATGCCTGCAGCTACAGGCATCATCTTGGTATCAAGTGATGTGGCTTCTTGTAGAAGTGATTTGAGTGGTTATACAGCCACTTGATCTCTTCTACAGGCTTTGGAAGGAGGTGTCCCCCTCTCCCCCGCTGCTGCTGGCTTTCCTGGGCTCCCCCATCCGATCTGTGAGCCCGGCACCGCTCCAACTGTCAGCATCCTGTCGAGTGGATCGAGAGAGAGGAACTGACGTTGTTCCTCCCTCTCTGTGACGTCGGAAACTGGAAGCGACGAGGAGTGTTTGTCACTTCCGGTTTCGGTTCTTTATTTGCTGGCCAATGAAGCAGCTGATCAGACTGATCTGTGTCTGATCAGCTGCATTGGAGGCCAGGGGAGAAATCTAGCGTTTAATAGACCCCAGATCTCTCCATAAAGAGTTCCTGTTGCGGCACATGTTAAACGAAGGGATGTAGTTCATCCCTCGTGCTAGCAAGTTGATCCAAGGTAAAAAACAAAAAAACAAAATTAAAGGGACAGTGTAAATAGAAATTTTTAAATAAAATAAATTATAAAAAATTTAAAGGGCTCCTGTCCCACGTGCTCATGCGAACACATACTTCCCCACACACATATAAAAACGGTAATCACACCACACGTGTGAGGTATCAGTGTAAACATCAGAGGGGGAACAATAATTCTAGCACCAGACATCCTGTGGAATTCTAAACTGGTAACCTGTAAAGGCCCTTAAAGGGCTGCCCATGAAGGTTTTTAGGTACCGCAGTTTGACGCCGTTCCACGGTTGCACGTCATTTTAAAAAGTGATCTATTAGGCATTTACTCAGCGTAAAATAATTTTTTATATTGTACCAAAAATTGGGTATTATATTGCATTTGTGTGTACTAAAATTCATTAAAGTGTATTCTTTCCCAAAAATTTGCATTTTAACCACTTGCTTACAGAGCACTTTCACCCCCTCCCTACCCAGGCCAATTTTCAGCTTTCAGTACTGTTGCTTTTAAATGGTAATTGCGCAGTCATGCAACTCTGTACCCAAACTCAATTTTTATCAATTTTTTGAGACAGAGCTTTTGTTTGGTGGTATTTAATCACCACAGGTTTTTTTTTATTTTTTGCTAAACAAATAAAAAAAGGCAGGAAATTTTGAAAAAAAAAAGTTTTTGTAAATATGTAATTTTTCTCCTTCACAGATATGCACTGATGGGCACTGATGAGGTGGCACTAATATGCAGCACTGATGATCAGCACATATGGACACTGATAGGCGGCATGAATAGGCGACAATAATAGGCACTGATAGGAGGCACTGATGGGCACTGAAAGACATCACTGATGGGCACTGACAGGCAGCACTGGTGGGCACTGTTGGGGCTGCACTGATAATCAGGACACTGATGATTAGTGCCCTGATTGTCAGTGCAGATGTCCCCACTGAGGAATGATGCTTACCAGCTGTCCTCATGCGCTGTTGCTTGAGGAGAGGAATGCCAATGACTGACATTTCCTCTTTACACTGTGATTGGACACGTCATAGGCTCTTTACTGTGATCGGTAATGTGCCATGTCCCAGGGGCATGTCCTGTTCCAGGACAGAGCACACATGCATGGCGAAAATGGGAGGACGCCATATGACGTCCTCCCAGAACGAGAGTGCTCCTGCCCATCGGTCATATCACTATACGGCAGGCAGGAAGCAGTTAAAAACCACTGTGCATATATTGTGTGACATAGAAAATTGCAACACCCACCATTTTATTCTCTAGGGCCTCTGCTTAAAAAGTTATTATATATATATATATATATATATATATATATATATATATATATATAATCTTTGGGGGTTCTAAATAATTTTCTAGCAATAAATGCTGATTTTCTTTTTTACTTGTGAGAAGTTTCAGAATTGGCTCTGCAGCGAAGTAGTTAATGAACAGTTTATAAACTAGGTAATGCACAAGCTTCTGGAACCATCACAGGATGCAGCTTAAGATGTCTTCACAAATCAGATGACAGCAATCACAGGATTGTAGGGGGAATAATATACTAAAAGCGGCTATAGGGAAATAGAGATGTTGTCAATAAATTTGGCTATGAAAGTGTACATACAGTACCGTCTATATCTACAGAGTAATGCAAAACAAAGGAAGAATGCTAACCTTTATTTATTGGGAGTTTATGTGCATTTGTTACTTTTGTTAATTGTGGTACTGTAAAGTCCTGTCCAAAATAATTAGATATTTTTTTTAAACATCTTTTAAGAGTCTATAAATGTATTTAAATGCTCTATTTAACACCCTTACTTATAAGCATGCTCCTTCGAGAATTGTAAAACCGGCATCACCATATTTATTTGTTTGGAGTTCAGAAAGTTGGCTCATTTCCGCCTCGCTGACTCCATGGACACAAAGAAGGCATAACTATCACAATAGTAAACCGCTCATGGTGCAGATGCTCTTTATTTCTAAAGCACAGGCTCTTACTGAATTGTAGATATGAACTGGATGACACAGGACAATTCTGAAATTCTGACAAGACCAATTGCTTTTTTCCAATTTTTCCAGTGGTACAGTATATTTAACAGACCAAAATGCAGAAGAAGTAACATGTAATTTTTTGTTAGAGTTTACATACTTTAAAAAGTTTTGTATACCTGCAGTATCTCTGGGTGTCTTCAGCCAGGTCCAGTGATGTCATGGGTATTCTTCACCCTCTGCCTTCCACCGTCAGTGAGCAGATATGAAATTCTGCAGAGAGGCATCACATCATGACACCACTCTCTACAGCAGTGTTTCTCAACCTTATTTCTATCAAGGCACCCTTTAAAATGATGCACAATCTTGAGGCACCCCATTTTAAAATCTAAAAAACAAAACAAATAGTTTTACATAAGGCGGGAACATCCATATGTGTAGGATACCCAACGTTAGAGATGACTTCCAAAGCAAATACACCTTTGCAAACTGGTACTGACTAGTGTACCAGTGTTTCTCTTCTCCCTAAGTTTCCCTTGCTTATCAGCTAATGTGAACCCAATGCTGAGAGAGAGGGGCAGGGGAGGGAAATGCAGTGCAGGTGCCCAACATTTAGGTTATCAACCAATTACATCATTAGTTGTTAGGATGCTGGGAGCTAGAAGGTTGTAATGGTGCACAATGAAAACATTTGGCTTTATGTAACTAAAAGGCAGGCCTGATTCACCCACTGGCTTGTTTATAATTTTTGAAGAATTGTAGACATTTTGCCAAGGTACCCCCGAAGAAACCTGAAGGCACCCTGGTTGAAAAAGGCTGCTCTACAGTAATCTATTGTGAATCCAGGATAGGGAGGCAAAGCCTTGAATGATTGGTTGAATAATGCTGAGTGTTGTTCAATCCAAAAGAGGAGTTGTGCCACATCACTAATTTGTTAAATCTATGTGAGACAATACCAAAGGTTAGCTGAGTTTTTAGAGACCTGTGAGGGACTCTGCTCCCCGCTGATATGATATTTTCTGAAAAGGACTTACACTTTATTGCATATTAGTACATGTGTGCCCAGCGCTGTCTCAAATTGTAAAATTGTACCATAAGTTATCTTTAACCAAGGGCAACATAAAAATGATATGTACATTTCTATTATTAAACTCAAGTCCAGAAAGAAAGCACCAAGAGTCTTCAGAAAGTGTAATCCATGCTTGACATAAACTTGTGCCAATGGTGGACAAATAGATATGTGCTGTTCCGTGCTCCCCTCCTCATGCTTTCGTATTCACCAGCTCCCGGTGGTTCAATCGCCTATTTGGTATATGGAGAGGTCTTCTGGATATTTAGTGGAAAATTTGCTTCTTTATATTTCCCAGCAGGGCTGTCATGGTTATGCAGTGATCTTCCTGTTTGCTTACCTCCCCTCATGTGTTCAGACTAAGAGGCCAGCCACTTCCCCCTGGTGGTTTTTATAACCTCTCCTCTAAACATGGCTCCACCCCAGGCCCTATCAGGGAACCTTATATTAACCTGTGCACTGCAAGCCAACAGTGCTGATCAACCATTGTGTATTCCTTTGTGTGTTTAGCTTCCTGTTACCTGCCGTGTGCTCTTCTGTTGTTCCGTTACTGACTTTGGTGTGTCTTTGACTATCCCTGTTTGCCTGTGATCCTGACCTTTTGGCGTGTCCCTGACTATTCCTGTCTGCTTGTGGCCCGGCCTTGGCTTTGTCCCTCACCATCCCTATCCTCCTGTTACCTACTGTGGGTGTGAGCTGGGGGACCCTGGGGGTCACGACCTGGAGCCAGTTGCAGCCAAATCCATCCTCACCACTCGAGGCTCTGGTGAACACCTGCTGGCTCTTACACTCCGTGCCCCAGGGAATCTTAAGCTCTAACCCCGGTGGGACCTGTCTCCCGTCCGCAGCAGTCAGCCGTAGGGTCCACAACCTTGCGGTGCACTCTTGATCCCTACGGTGTGCATCTGTCACCTCGCCTCAAGGTGACCTGACAAGGGCAGTGTACTGTATATCTTGGATGGGTTTATGTAAAAGAGATCAAATAGTGCCCATAGCGCAATTCCATTATTTTATTATTAAAACATGTTAAAATCCATAGGTAATTCACTCATGTGTAAAAATTACAAAACAAGCATCAAAATGCTGATTTAGAAACCTGTTCTTGTGGTTTGTGTTTCAATTGTACTCCAAGGACCAGATTTGACGTCATCGGAAATCCTGCCTAATGCATTTTGCTCCTCCCCGGAAGCGCCATCATGACTTTAAGCCTCACAGCTGTTCAAGGATCATCCTGCTTCTGCTTCGTCCATTCTGTAGATCTGTGTTGCCTTCACTTCTTGGGCTGCTTCTTGGTCACTACCATTCCATTTGTTCTTAAAAGGTGAACTAACCCTTTAAGGAAGTATGCTACTATTTTCAGGAAATTCAAGTTAAACAGTAAATATTTCAGGGTGCTATTAAGGCACAATCAGCATTTCTAGATGTTCCCTATAAGACAGCAAATCTTTACTTTTTAGGTTCAGGTCCACTTTAAGAGATCATGACTTTCATTGTGCCATATGCACGAGATGAAGGTGTTTCATTAATACTCAGTAATCTTCACGCTTCAACTCAAGAAGTTTGTATTATAAATCTGAATTAAAGTGACTGTTTTGTAGCTGTAAGAATTCTGTCCTTGTTCAGGTGCTGATCCTGTGAAACATAGAACATAATCAATCAGCTTCACACATTTATGGGAAGAAAACTTCATCTTCACAACACATTTTTTAAAGTTTCATAAACAGTATGAGCAAGACCAGATAGTATCAGTTAGCTTGAGGTGTCTCTTGAAAGCTGTCAAGCAGTTTCTTTTTTTTTTTCACTTGGAGTTGATAGAATTATAACAAGCTATATCTAAGCATTCTTCGGCTTTGTGGTGTAAGTCCTGCAAGGCAACTGATGACAAAATATTTCAATACAGGTGCCAACACAAATCATAAAAATAACACATTTTGTGTCTGCCCTGCATTATATCCTAGGTTGCTAAGCTGCTAGTGCTTTGATTTTGTTTAACAAAGGTAAATATTTCATTGTTCAATCGCAGTTTCAACATCAATGGCTACAAAGAGAGCTAATGAATTTGTGCGCTATTTTAAACTTAAAGCAACAGAAAAAAAGAGTAAAATGACGCCCAACGATTTATGTGAAAAAGTATATAAACACATGCAGAATATCCGATATTTTTCATCTTAAGGTGGCCAAAGTTAGATTAAAATTCGGCTCAATATTTTACTTTAAATGGCCACTGCAGTTTAACAGAAATGGATCTGCCAAATATACAAAAAATATAAAAGTTTTACCCAAGCTCAACTGCAATATTTTATATCCAGTAGCTGGAGTCCACTGCGCTGGCTGGGGTGTCCAACTCCTAAGGTTGAAAATATCAGTAAGATTAAAGCCGGCAACTCAGAGTGTCTTACGAAGAAAATTCTTTATTGGCTATATGTATAAAAGCATGATACAAAAGATGGACTTCTGTTCAACCGCCCTGTGGGATAAAAGCCATTTAATCAGCGACTGCAGCACTGATCGATGTATTCTAACAGCAAGGGGGTCTCCCCACTGTCAGAATACAATAACATGGTGGGAAGGATTCCCCCATCCATCACAAATGTGTGGAAGGAGGAATCAGTTCTGTTAAAAATAAAAATAAAACTGAACTAACTAGCTAAGCAAAGGCAATGGGACTGGTTAGTAAGATGAAAATAATAAAATTAATAAATAATAAAACAATAATTAGTAAATTAATAAAATAATAAAATTAATACAATTACTAAATAACTCAAATTAGATTGATTTACTAAAAGCAAATAGGCTGTTTAATCTATAAGGGAATGTTCACTTAGCTTAGTGAATATGGGGATATTCACTTTGCAAAGAATACCCAATTATGTGCATGGAAAATTGAAAAACAGTATTTTTGCTTGCACGTGTTTGGATAATGGAAGTTTGCAGAGCTTCATCTTATTTACCTAAGGTGTTACTGAACCCACAACAGTAACATCAGTCTGTATACAGGCATACCCCACTTTTAAGTACACAATGGGGTTTATTTACTAAATCTGGAAAGTGCAAAATCAGACTCACTCCAGGTTTTATTACCAAAGCTTAATTGAACAAGCTGGGAGCTTAGAAGCTCATTGGTTTCTATGCAGAAGTGAGCCTGATTTTGCACTTTCCAGCTTTAATAAATAAACCCCATTGTGTTCTTAAAAGTGGGACCCATACAGGCAAGCTGCGCTAAAAAGTTTTAATCGATCAAATCAAAACATATAAAAGTCCATATTAAATCACTATAGCTTCTTGATGTCACCGTAGTGTGATTTAAACAAACCAGGAGAGTGCCCGGCCACTGTAATGTAAACCTGCTTACCAGATGGCAAGCATAAAGGGCAGGTGGTTATAACGCAGCTACGGCCTTTAGCTTGTAGATGTCAAACCAGTTCCAGCAGACTGGATCGTGCAAGTCTCTCCCTCTCCCCATCTATGGAGTCCGTCTTTGCTCAGGTATATACCCCAGAAAAAGAAGGCTGACCATAGAGTAATACAGGCTATGATATTGTATTTATAAAAAGAGGTAATGCCCTTACATCTATATGATGAATTTTGCATATGTTTAAAAAGTAATGCCGGGAGAGGGAGAGACTTGCACGATCCAGTCTGCTGGAATCAGTGTTTGACATCTGCAAGCTAAAGGCCGCGGCTGGGTTATAGCCACCTACCTGCCCTTTATGCTTGCCATCTGGTAAGCAGGTTTACATTACTGTGGTTGGACACTCTCCTGGTTTATGTTAATCACACTGTGGTGACATCAAGAAGCTATAGTGATTTAATATGGACTTTTATATGTTTTGATTGATCAAGACTTTTTAGCACAGCTTCTCTATTCTAAAATACAATCCCCTGTGTTTAATAACGATGTGTCCCAGTGTCTGTGCTGTATAAAAAATATGACGATTTTTACCTTATTTCACAGTGCCTGCCAGCGCTCACATTACTCCTCGCCTCTCTCCTCTCCTGGGCTGAGAACTACAGCGGGAGAAGCTGAGAGCCCCTGCTGACATCAGCCAGGAGGAGGGGAGAAGAGGAGGAGAGAGGTGAGGAGTCACGTGGGTGCCAGGAGGCATGGTGAAATAAGGTAGAGATCGTCATATTTTTTATACAGCACAGACACTGGGGCACATATCATTATTAAACAAAGGGGATTGTATGAATATAAAATAGTTATGAAAGCAGAAGGAGCGGAAAGGGGTGGGGAGCAGAGCGGCACTGTCACAAGCTGACAGGCGGGGGGAGGAGTACAGATGAGAGACAGCTAATGATGGAGGCACATCAACTAACCATGGTGTCAGGGCTCAGCGCCCATGATAAACAGTGGTCAGTTTACAGGGAGGAGGGCAGAACCAGGCAGGATCAACCAGGTATTTCAGCCGATACAGGGCTGAAGCACAAGCACGAGCACGGTGCTACATAACATGCTTTAAGGTAACAGGATCTATTTTTTTTTTTTAGGGTATGCTTTAACATTGTCATTAACATTGAGTACAGGTTTAAATTAAGTTTCTATTTAAAAGGTCAGATCATTCAAAAATAACTAAAGGCAAACTTTTTTTTTTTTCAATTTCTAATTGTCCTGATCATCAATGTCCTTAGAACTGAAAGTAAGGATTAAATTAAAAATTTTGAGTTGCCACCAGAAAAGGGCCAGGAAAATCTTCTAATGGTCACACTTGTTACTGTGAGAATTATCTAAGCCCTTGTACACACAGTCGGAGATTCCGACGGAATGTGTCCTATCGGACCGTTTTGTCGGATATTCCGAATGTGTGTGGTCTCCATCGGACTGTTTCCATCGGAATATCCGACGGATCAACTTTTCCAACTTGCCGGTAAAATTTTCCAACAAAATGCTCCGATCGGACATACTGCGATCATGTGTAGCCTACTCCGACGGACAAAGTGCCACGCATGCTCAGATCAAATTCCTAGACCAAAGCTATTGGCTACTAGCCTGAACGTAGTCCCGTCCTAACGAAATAACGTCATCACGTTATGTACAATCGGATTTTCCGACAACTTAGTCTGACCGTGTGTATGCAACATCACTTCCAGACCTCTTCCAGAATTAATCCGTCGGAATTACTCCGACAGATTTGGTTGTCGGACTCTCCGACCGTGTGTACAAGGGCTAAGAGGTAACATCCTCTACATTGACAGGAAGTGAATGTACATCTTCCTAACGAGACACAGATGGCAAAAATTAAGGGGGGAAAAATGACAACAGTTTTAATAAAAAAAAAAAAATTGGCTTTAGATATACTTAAGGTATGTTAAGTTTTAAAAAATCATACACATTTATCACAATCAGATATTCTTTAATAGTCAATCTACCTCTGATTAAAAAATAAGGACTCATATTTAGATGTCATGGACTAGAATAATACGTCATTTATGCAGAAATTACATAGTTAAGATAATTCTCAGAGATAATTTTACATTAATGAAAGAATTATGGAAATTGCCCTCTAAA
This sequence comes from Lithobates pipiens, assembly GCF_037356315.1. Taxonomy (NCBI): domain Eukaryota; kingdom Metazoa; phylum Chordata; class Amphibia; order Anura; family Ranidae; genus Lithobates; species Lithobates pipiens. Next base: position 540,065,168 of record NW_027507758.1, read on the forward strand.
TGACTCTTATGTTTCAGCTACTTTCATGTTGAACTATTAGATCTTTCTGTTCATTTTCATGACTGCGAATTCCCAAGTTGTCCTTTTTTGTTTTGTTCATTGCTGGATTCTTTCAGTACTTCCTAAGACAGCTCATTCATATCTGTTTAATTGCTCACCTTAACCCATTGGTTCAACCAACTAGATGTAAGAAGTCTGAACTCAACCGTAATCAATGACCTAACCCTAAGAGCTAGTGGCCAAGCATTATGTCGGCTCATAGATGACACTAAACTATTACAGAACCCTTTTCTTTCTAAACACGCTTGCGTTGTTTCATATCGTCTGTTCCAGGACTTTAGTGTTTTCCACTTGTTAAGGCTTGGCAGAATGAAACATTGCATATACCGCCTCCCAAAAATAATATAAGTACGTATCTACGCTAAGAATCGCTGTGCCAAAAATACAAGGTAATATTTTTGGCGACAGCGGGCGTATCTTAACAAATACGGACGCAAATAAATCATGCTGCCACAATTACAATATCATTACTTTATTCAGCCTGTTTAACTCATTAAAGGTCACCCCAATGAAACATAAATATGTCAGGGGAAACATGTTTCATTGCTCTAATTGTTATAATACTATTCATCTTGTACAGCTGTCTGTCCTGTTAGTTGAAGGGTCAGTCCACCCAAGGGTGCTATCTTAGTTATAGGTGGGACCTGGTTGGTTGTGTCAGACTCTGGCTTTTATGTTTAAATACTTCCTGCCAAAATTCTAGAAAGTTTTCTTAATTGTATTGTTTACAACATGAAAAAATTATAAGCTTTCTTTATAATGCTAGAAGAATGAGGTTGTTTTTCTGCTCATATTCACACAGACTTCTCCAAAACGTATTTCTTTATGATTTCATGAATAGAATATTTTTATTCGTCAGATCTCCCGAATATTTTGTGGTTGGTTTTTTAATCAAGATCTTCTTTTTTTTTACATTTTGCTCATCTTCATAATTTTTTTGGCGTGTTTTGTGTGTCAACTTACCACAACACCATTATTATCTTTTTATTTTATTGTTTTATTTTTTAATCTCTAGGAGGTTGTTTGGTGTTGGTGCCCCTTGTTATTTTGATTTTGTATTTTTGAAATGTACCTGCCTACTCACAAATAAACTGTCCTTTTTGAAGTAAAACACATAGGCAAGTATTTCTTTAACCAAAAAAAACCTTTATTAGGTTTCATAATTAAATAAACAGGAGGGCAACGCTGGAGAAACTGGTCAATTTGGCGAAGCCTTTGGCCCCCAGGGCAGACATCAATTATTTAAATGAAAAATTGGTGGCCTGAGGAGTCCATATCTAAACGGAGAACAGTCTGGTCCAGAAGTCCAAGAGATCAGGAAGAGCAGATAACAGCTATGTCCACAGGCTGTGGTCATACAAGAGCCTGCATCTTCTGTCAGACCAGACTGCACCCAGGCCATCACTCTCTGGTCTTCCTTAGGAACTTCCCTCCAAGCTTCCTTCCAGGCTGTGGCTCTGCTCTTGTAGTTGTGGCAGGAGGTGGAGGATGAGGAGGGCGATGGTCGACCTCCCAGCTGCCACTTGCCACAGCCCCCTCCCAAATGAGGTCTTCCTGTGTATGAAAATGGGACATAGTTTTAGTTTTTTGGTCATCAATCACACAATCTTCAGTTCATGACTGATGCAAATTGAATGTTAATAAATATAACAGACTATAATTCTGACCCCAGCATTTTTCATTCTTGTTCCAATCATTTTTGGTCACTACTGTCTATTGATATGTAAAATACTTTGTTAAATCAGAACTTACCGATCAATAACAACATCTAGTTAACATCATTAACCTCCCTGGCGGTAATCGTGAGTCTGCATATAAAAGTGTGTGGCGCTACCTTTAAAATAAATACCAAAATATGTGGGGGGGGGAAACAAAACAAGCTAAGATCAAAATAAATGTGCAAATAGCAAAGCTCTATGCTGACATACACATGCACAACACAAATGTGTATAATGACTGAAAAGTGCAAATCACCTATAGCAATGTGATAAATACAAATCGCATAAAATGTGCAAAAAATCGCATAACATGTGCAAAAAAAATCGCAGAATAGTGTGTAACAAAATCGCTAAAAAAATTAAGAAACAAAGTGTCCAATAAAATGTTCAAACTGATGTTCCAGTGCTTAATAAATTCAATATCCAAACGTGCTGATGAAAACATGCCGTATTCACTGTTCAGATGAAAACGTGCTCCACAAACCACCTTCAGTGCTCCACCAGTGCACCCCCCGTTTCCCCCAGCCTCTCACCTCAATGGTAGACCCCGCAGGGTCAAATAACACATGTAGGGGAAATAGATGATATGGCTCCTTCTCAGTATTCCTCACAAGATAATCTCACAGGGTAATCTCACAAGGTAATCCAGTGCCAGTAATCATAAGGGAAGAAAGGGGACTTTCATGTGTAAAATCGTATCATTTATTTAAATAATAAAAAATATCCACTCACATGAAATTTCGAATATTGCGCTTGTAAACATAAGAACTTCAGGTCTCGGCCGCGGCCGGAAGTGACGATCGTAACACCTGGCTCCTCTCTGACGCGTTGCGTCACAGACTTGTGACTTTTTCAAACAGGGAGGATACAGGGAGATGTTACTTACCTTGTCCCCTGGATCCAGTGATGTCCTCCGCGCTGTGTGATCGAGCTGTCCTCCGCTCGATTCACACAATGTCGAATGCCGCCGAGTTCCGTTCCCTGCGACGTTACGGCGCACGGGAGCGGAGATCGACGCCAAATTCAAAAAAGTAAAAACACACAAAACACACACAGTACTGTAATCTTACAGATTACAGTACTGTATAAAAAAAATTACACACCCCCTTTGTCCCTAGTGGTCTGTCCAGTGCCCTACATGCACTTTTATATTATAAATACAGTTTTTTCTGCCTGGAATTTGGAGATTGTCCATAGCAACCAAAAACGGTCCTTTTATGTCAAAAGTGATTTTAGACCAACTAGAAAACAGCGACAATATATTAGAATCACTTGCAGAATTGAGTGATAGCGATTTGTGGGGAAATTCGTCATCAAACACTAAATCTAATGACAGCGACAATTCTGCAAATGAGCAAAATTTCAGTGTTTTTGGATTTGATTACATTATTGAATAATTTTTATTATTATTTATTATATTATAAACTTTATCATACCCGGGATGTCTGCTAGACTCTGGTTTGAACATATTTAAGAGAGTTATTCCTAAGAATTACAGGACTACAATATAAAACGCCAAATTTCCATGCAAAATAATTGTACCGCTTTCAGCACCTAAAACCAGAACTAATCATACCGCCAGGGAGGTTAAATGTATGACAATAAATATGTTGAACAATGCTATACCTGTCTCAAGCTGGGCCCCTCCCCATGTTGCTGCCTGGAAAGCCCAGGTTCGATATTGGAAGCCTCAGCTGGGGCGGGGGGGGAAGCCTTGAAGGAAGACGGTAGAGTGGTGGCCTGGGTTCCCTTGGGTCTGCCAGAAAATGCAGCCTGTCATAGTACAACATCCTGGGGACATAAATGTCATCTGGATCTCCTGATCTCATGGACTCCCGCACCTTCTTGCTCACCCTCAGATATGTACTTCTCAGGGCACCAATTTTGGCCATGACATAGGTCATGTCTGCTGTGGGGACCATTGTCTTCACCAAAGCAAACTGTTTCTCCAGTGCTGCCTTCCTCTTTCTTATGTCCGTATAAAGGGGGTTGTTCATCTGCCACAGGCAGGGCAGCTCCCTGAGCATATCAATGACTAGCCCCAGAAAATTTGATTCCTTGAAGGGATTCATATTCTCTGCAAGACACAACACAAGACAAACCCTAATGTCAGGCTAAACTCTTCTAAACTTGTTCCAATATAGGCCTCAATCTAGAAGCAGTATAGGCTAGTGATGTACCAAGTTAAAATTGTACGTTATATTTTTAGAAAAGCCAAATTTGGAAGATGTACACAGTGTGTCAACATGTGCTATCTCCCATCATGGGGGATCAATGTCCGCGTTTTGTGGGTGCAAGCTCTTCCTTGCTACTAAAGTGGCTGAGATGAAGGGGTTGCACCCCCAAAACACATACATTGATTCCCCATGATGGGATATATCACATGTTGACATTAGACATGGAATCAGGAGGAAAATGCCCAGTTTGAATCACAATTTGTGTCCATCTTCCAAATTTGGCTTTTACAGGGGTGACACCCCATGTGACGAAGGCAATATCAACACAGATTTGACATACTCATGTCTGATATTGTCTTCTTTTCAAAGTTGAACTTTGTAAGTTCCTCAGTTCTGTATGTTATGCTTTGATACATGCCTGTTTCCAAAAAAAGGGCAAGTTATATTAATGTTACCAAAAATAATGTTATATACACCATATATGTTGGTTTGTTGTAAAACCCTTTTATAAACGCACATGTGAATGTGCTTTGAGTAAAAAGTTTAATTATGAACAATGTGTGGCTTCCTTTTTCAATGCACAAAAGCAGTATTGTAGTAAAGTTGTTGTTTTCTGTGGCAATGGGTGTTATTTACTAAAGGCAAATCCACTTTGCACTCCAAGTGCAGTTTCAGGTGCACTTTTGCAGTGCACTTGTAGTGCATATTGGATTTGCCTTTAGTAAATAACACCCACAGCGCTTTAGAATTTTCCCCAATCACGCCATTTTCATGACTCCACACATTTCTGTCATGGTGCTGAAAATTAGCAATATATTATTTCAGAAGCTCACTGCGGTCCTTTCTACACCCAAAGCCAAAACAATTGTGGAGAGCTTCTTAACCTCCCTAGCAGTAATCCCGAGTCTGGCTCGGGTTGGGAATTTACTAGCAGGAGCGGTAACCCCGAGCCAGACTCGGGATCGCATCGCTGGATCCAGGGGAGGACACAGTGAGACTTAAGCCGCGTACACACGGGCGGACTGTATGGCCTACTTAGTCTGTCGAAACACATTTCAGCGGACAGTCCGCTCGTGTGTGGGCTTCAGCGGACTTTTTCAGCGTGCAGTCTGGCGTACTAAATATTTCGGAATTTCCGTAATACTGTCCGTCATACTTTGGTTTCAGCGGACAATCCGCTCGTCAGTAGGCTAGTTCGACGGACTAAGAATGGCGCATGCTCAGAAAGGATTTACACGGCGAAAGGTTGCATTGCTGTGTATTGGACTTCCTATTTCTAGTCCCGTCGTACGTGCTGTACACGTCATCGCGCAAGCTTTCGACGGACTGTTTGTGCATCCGTGTGTGGTCAAGTCCGTTCATTCGAAAGTATGACGGACTGTCCGTCGGATTGTATGACGGACTAAGTAGGCCATACAATCCGCCCGTGTGTACGCGGCTTTACTTACCTTGTCCCCTGGATCCAGCGATGTCCTCCGTGCTGTGTGATCGAGCTGTCTTCCGCTTGATTCACAGTGCCGAATGCCGCTGAGCTCCGTTCCCTGCGACGTTACAGCGCACGGGAGCGGAGAACGGCGGCAAATTCAAAAAAGTAAAAGTACACAAAACACACACAGCACTGTAATCTTACAGATTACAGTACTGTATTAAAAAATACACACCCCCTTTGTCCCTAGTGGTCTGTCCAGTGCCCTGCATGCACTTTTATATTATAAATACTGTTTCTTCTGCCTGGAATTTGGAGATTGTCCATAGCAACCAAAACGTGTCCCTTTTTCAGTGTTTTAGGATTTGATTACATTATTGAATAATTTTTATTATTCTTTATTATATTATAAACTTTATCATACCCGGGATATCTGCTAGACTCTGGTTTGAAGAGATTTAAGAGCGTTATTCCTAAGAATTACAGGACTACAAAATAAAACACCAGATTTCCATGCAAAATAATTGTACCGCTTTCAGCACCTAATTCCAGACTGAATCATACCGCCAGGGAGGTTAATACTGTTAAGACAGAGCTGGTCCTTCTACCGCTCCTTGGAGCACCGGGGAGCGGTATAAGGACCAGCTCTGTCTTAACAGTATTAAGAAGCTCTCCACAATTGCTTTGGGTGTAGAAAGGACCTGCAGTGAGCTTCTGCCATTCCTGACAGAGAGACAAAGACATTAAAGGAGAAGTAATATTTATGGATTTGGGGAGAAGAGTTTGAAAAGATCCAGTGGGCTTATATTTGCATGGGGTTATCTCCTTACCGCAAGGTAAGGGGCCATTGCCTACCAACGTGTGTGTTCACGGAGTGATAAAACACCTGGATGGTGTCATTTTCTGGAGATTGCACAGTCTGCACAGTGAAGCACTTGCACTTAAAGAAGCTTGTTTTTTGCACCATTTATGAATTGAACACTTATTTATACTTTTAGATTTAGATATTGAAATGTGAACTGATATTCACTTGTATACTTTGGATTGATTCTTTTCTTATTTTATTTATTTATTTATTTGGCTGCCTCTGCAGTACGTTTGCTTATTTGCACAGAGTGGATACACCTTTTTTTGGAACACTCTGCACCTTATGGATGTTGATAGAAGCACAATTGTTTACAGCATATTTATGCCTTCATTTGATTAATATTGGGTCACTTTGCACTTTATGGATACGTTAGGTTGTTTACAGTATACTTATGTAATTAATCGTCTAATTTTAGCCGCATAGTTGGTTTATTGACCCCCCCTAGCGGTAATCCCGAGTCTGGCTCGGGGTAGGAATATACTGATAGGAGCGGTAACCCCGAGCCAGACTCGGGATGGCTTCGCTGGATGCAGGGGAGGACACAGGGAGAGTTACTTACCTTGTCCCCTGGATCTAGCAATGTCCTCCGCGCTGTGTGATCGAGCTGTCCTCCGCTCGATTCACAGTGCCGAATGCCGCCGAGCTCCGTTCCCTGCGACGTTACGGCGCACGGGAGCGGAGAACGGCGGCAAATTCAAAAAAGTAAAAACACACAAAACACACACAGCACTGTAATCTTACAGATTACAGTGCTGTATTAAAAAATACACACCCCCTTTGTCCCTAGTGGTCTGTGCAATGCCCTGCATGCACTTTTATATTATAAATACTGTTTTTTACTGCCTGGAATTTGGAGATTGTCCATAGCAACCAAAAAGTGTAAATTTTTCAGTGTTTTTGGATTTGATTACATTATTGAATAATTTTTATTATTCTTTATTATATTATAAACTTTATCATACCCGGGATGTCTGCTAGACTCTGGTTTGAACAGATTTAAGAGCGTTATTCCTAAGAATTACAGGACTACAAAATAAAAGCCAGATTTCCGTGCAAAATAATTGTACCGCTTTCAGCACCTAATTCCAGACTGAATCATACCGCCAGGGAGGTTAAGCATTGGATATTTATTTTTAATTGTATTCATTTTATTTTCTGTACAACATCCTACCTTTTACTCTCTGTATGTTAACATTTTTGGAAATGAGTATTTAAAGGCAAAAGTATAAGGTCCCCTTATCAGATTCCTCACCCCATCTGAAGGCCCATTGCAAAAAATTAGGGGGGGGGGTGTTTTGGGCAGGTAACCCTCTCCACTTCATTGAGAGCTGAATGCATATATAATGTGTGATACTTTGGCCAGCCCCTCCTTACTTACAATATTGGCAGCCCACTGGACAGGTAAGAAGTTTCATAATTTAAAAAACAAAAAAAAAACAAAAAAACACTGAACAAATGGAAGCACATTTTTACATTCTGCTATTACCTATCAAGATAATAATAGGATAAAAAAAAACTTAAAACAGTAGCATTTGAAAGTATTGAGGCAGGCCCTTTCACTACATGCTTTGGTGAATTCATCCATTAATCTGACCACTAAAAAGGTAGGTATAGTGTGTATTGGGTTTGGCAAAGTCAGCAGATAGAGGATTGCTATCAGCTGACCTGCAGTTGGGGGAGGGGAGTGTTTAGGGGGTGTTTAGGGGAAAGCAATACCATGGAGCTGACAAAATACATTGCTAAGTGACTAGGCTAGAGGTGTATGGGCCCAGAAGAGTATGCTGACGAGGTTAGTGAAGGCAAATATGCATGAAGGACCAAAAAGGAACTTTAAAAGCTTCCAGCATGCATGAGGACAAAGGGGCACAGCATATCAATTACAGTATATTGCAATCATGGTAATTAGGGAATGATGAAAGAAATACAATACATTAGCAAACATTAAATACATAGAATGTGATGTTAAAGGAGAAATCTTACCTTAATATAGTCCTTCTGCAGGACCTGTATGATGGCAGAACAGGTCTCTGGAATAATGATCCCCAGAGCCTGGGGGGAGATGCCTGTCGAGAACTTGAGGTCCTGAAGACTTCTCCCTGTCGCCAATACCACAACGTGGCAACTAGCCTCTGCTCCGGAGTGATGGCTTGCCGCATGCAGGTATCCTGCCTGCTGATATAAGGGGACAGCAAAGCCAACAGACAGTGAAAAACTGAGTTAATTCCTGAAATCTTCAGGATTATTCTCCCGGTACTCACGAAGTAAAGTTATGTGTGAGAATTGGTTACGCTGGAGCAACCAATTCTTGCTCCATGAACTCCTCCTTGCCCTGTTCATGGACTGGGCTTGTGTCAAAGCTAAAAGCCCAACACCAAACCCCTGCACAGCACGAACTCTACAGCAAGTACATACACGAAATATTCAAAACGGTCGGCTGGTCAGAACGGACTAACAGAAAGCACCGATAAACAGCTCGGCCCGAAAGAACGAACTGAAAACCAGAAACGAGCAGACAATAAGCACTGACAATCAAAGCATACTATATGAACATAGGCCGCAATGACAAACAAATGTGAACTGACTACTCGCACTAATAAGCAGATACTCACCAACATGCACAAACTGTAGAGCAGTAATGATCTGAAGCACAAATCTGAAAAGCGCGAATCGTCTCTAACCAAACTTCTACTAACACGCGATAAACACGAGATCAGCAGAAGGAGCCCAAAGGGTGCCGGACGTGGTGCTGAACTTCCCTTTTATAGTCCCGTCATACGCGGTTTACGTCACCTCATTCTTGACGATCAGAAATTCCAACAGATTTGTCCGACCATGTGTAGGCAACACCAGTTTCAGACAAAATCCATCGGAAATTATACAACGGATTTGGTGATCGGAATGTCCGACCATGTGTACGGGAGCTAACACAGCACAATTCCCCATTTATTATAGTATTCTCAGCGCATGGGAGGCGGCGATCGGTGCGCCACTATAGACATGGCGCACGGCATCTTCAACTGAAAATTTTAAAAAGCTGGAAGTGCCAATATTATGGGGGTGATGTGGGTGATGTGAGGACTTGGGCGACTTCAACGCAACTTGGGGCGACTTACAACACGACTTTAAGTCGCCAGGCAACTTTGGTTGTGGCCAATCACAGAATAATTAGCTCTCGGGGGGGAACTCCACGCCAAATTTTAAATAAAAAACTGGCATAGGTTCCCCTCCAAGAGCATACCAGGCCCTTAGGTCTGGTAATAACTGCCCAAGTAACAAATATGCCCAAAATAGAATAATAGAATGATAAAGTAACCTTTTCTGAACAAGCTTGCTGCACCTGCAAGTACACTTAGAACTGTGTGAGGTCAATTTTGGGGGCTACCCCAAAGCACCCTCCCAATGTTGAGGGCATGTGGCCTGGTACGGTTCAGGAGGGGGGGCGCTCTCTCGCCCCCCCTCTTTTCCTGCGGCCTTCCAGGTTTTTTGAGGGGGACCCCCACGCCATTATTTTTTTTTATTTTGGCGCGGGGTTCCCCTTAATATGCCTACCAGACCTAAGGGCCTGGTAAGGATTTTGAGGTGGACCCTCATGCCATTTTTTTTTTAAATTGGTGTGGGGTTCCCCTTAATATCCATACCAGACCTAAGTGCCTGGTATGCTCTTGGAGGGGAACCCATGCCAGTTTTTTATTTAAAATTTGGCGTGGAGTTCCCCCTCGAGAGCTGATTATTCTGTGATTGGCCACAACCAAAGTTTCCTGGCCTGGGGGCGACTTAAAGTTGCGTTGTAAGTCGCCCCAAGTTGCGTTGAAGTTGCCCAAGTCGCGCTGTGATTCATACTTAAGTCGCCCCAAGTCGCACTGGAAGTCGTGTGAATGGACTCTTAATGATACGGCGTGTGCTATTATCAATGCCATATTATTATTGCTGTTGCGCATATGCATGCGCCAGTTCACACACTCAATTAATGATTTATCCGGCACACCAATTAAGGTATGAACCGGCGCAACTCATTCATCTTAGTAAATGACCTCCATAGTGTTTTACAAAAAGTAAATCTCATCCATTTAGGATTTACATTTATCTGCACATCTGCAGATAAATGCAGGCCAGTGTCTTCCACAGTTTAAGAACTGACTTCTTCCTGGACCCTCTGCAGCTTTGGAGCAATGGACGCTGCAAAATCATGTAATTATGTGTTAGTGGATAAAGGGATATCTAGATGTATTATGAGAAGTCTGTTCAATGTATTATCGTCGAGTGCGATCATAATTCTTTCAAATAATTTCACACATTGAGAAGACTGGGTCTTGGGTATTAAAACTGAAAACGACACAGCGTTTGTGCTGCCCATGGCAACCAAACACTTTTTGTTTTTTTTTACTATGACATCTGACATCTTTTTTTCCCATCTCTGTCCCTGTTTTAGGTCCAAACCTCTGACAATGAACATATCAGCTTCACCCCATGAAGTCAGCACATGCTCCCTTTTGCCACAAGCCCACCTTGCAGCTTTCTCTTCCCAGTCCTTCTGACTAACATACACTGGAGATTCCCCAGGGCAAGGTTGGATAAAGACTTGGCACACAGCTGTCTTCTGGTACAATATTTTTACTGGAATATAGAAAAAATGCAAATGCAACTTTCCCACGAAGGGGATACCAAAAGTAGGCTTAGCGAAACAGCATTAACACAAGTACACATATGGAATATGTTTTAAAGGACGTACTATCGATCAACAGCCCCTCCTCCGGGGCGGCACAGTGGTGTAGTGGACAGCACTCTCACCTAGCAGCATAAGTGTTGCTGGTTCAAATCCCAGCCACAACACCACCTGCCTGGAGCTTGCATGTTCTCCCTGTGCCTGCATGGGCTTCCTCCCACACTCCAAAAGACATGCTGGTAGGTTAATTGGCTTCCAAAATGTGAGTTAGGAACAGGGCTCGAGTGCTGCGGGAACGCATGGGAACGGCGTTCCCGTACTATTTCCACAGCGGGAACGCCGTTCCCATTAGCTATCTGGGCCGGCTGAGGCTATGCAGCGCGTAGTCCGCGCCGCTCCTCAGCCGCCGAGTGACTGTGCGTGCCCACGCCGAAGTCATGTGACCGGTTGCTAGATATGGAGCAGCCCCTGCCTAGCAACCGGTCACATGACTTCGGCGTGGGCACGCACAGGCACTAGACCGTCAGTGTGACACACGCGCGCCGGACTGTCCTCCCGCTCCCCTCTACCCAGTGCCTCCTGTGGAAACAGCCGCTGCACTTTGAGTTTACTTAGTTCTTCTCCCCCCAGAACAGAAGGGAAGAGAATACCAGGAGGTCAGTCACTAGTAGTGTGTAAGTAAGTTGCATTCTGCAATACCCTGCCAAATTGCCAATACTCATCCATACTGCCAATACTCATCAATACTCTGCAATACCCTGCCAATACTCATCAATACTCTGCAATACCCCGCCAATACTCATCAATACTCTGCAATACCCCGCCAATACTCTGCAATACCCCGGCAATACTCATCAATACTCTGCAATACCCCGCCAATACTCTGCAATACCCGCCAATACTCCGCAATACATACCCTGCCAATACTCTGCAGTACCCTATCAATACTCTGCAATACCCTATCAATACTCTGCAATACCCTGCCAATACTCTGCAATACCCTATCAATACTCTGCAATACCCTGCCAATACTCTGCAATACCCTATCAATACTCTGCAATACCCTATCAGTATCAATAATCTGCAATACTCTACACTACCCTATCAATACTCTGCACTACCCCGCCAATACTCTGCAATACCCCACCAATACTCTGCAATACCCTGCCAATAATCTGCAATACATACCCTGCCAATACTCTGCAATACTCTTCAATACCCCGCCAATACTCTGCAATACCCTGCCAATACATACCCTGCCAATACTCTGCAATACCCCGCCAATACTCTGCAATACCCCGCCAATACTCTGCAATACCCTGCCAATACTCTGCAGTACCCTATCAATACTCTGCAATACCCTGCCAATACTCTGCAATACCCTGCCAATACATACCCTGCCAATACTCTGCAATACCCTGCCAATACTCTTCAATACTCTGCCAATACTCTTCAATATCCTGCCAATACTCTGCAATACATACCCTGCCAATACTCTGCAACACCCTGCCAATACTCTGCAATACCCTATCAATACTCTGCAATACTGTGCCAATACTCTGCAATACTCTGCCAATAAATACCCTGTCAATACTCTGCAATACCCTGTCAATACTCTTCAATACTCTGCCAATACTCTGCCAATACTCTTCAATATCCTGCCAATACTCTTCAATATCCTGCCAATACTCTGCAATACATACCCTGCCAATACTCTGCAACACCCTGCCAATACTCTGCAATACCCTATCAATACTCTGCAATACTCTGCCAATACTCTGCAATACCCTGCCAATACTCTGCCAATAAATACCCTGCCAATACTCTGCAATACCCTATCAATACTCTGCGATACCCTATCAATACTCTGCAATACCCTATCAATACTCTGCAATACCCTATCAATACTCTGCAATACCCTGCCAATACTCTGCAATACCCTATCAATACTCTGCAATACCCTGCCAATACTTATCAATACTCTGCAATACCCTGCCAATACTCATCAATACTCTGCAATACCCTATCAGTATCAATACTCTGCAATACTCTGCGAATACTCTGCAATACCCTATCAATACTCTGAAATACCCTATCAATACTCTGCAATACCCTGCCAATACTCTGCAATACCCTATCAATACTCTGCGATACCCTATCAATACTCTGTGATACCCTGCCAATACTCTGCAATACCCTATCAGTATCAATACTCTGCAATACCCTGCCAATACTCTGCAATACCCTATCAATACTCTGCAATACCCTATCAATACTCTGCAATACCCTGCCAATACTCTGCAATACCCTATCAATACTCTGCAATACCCTGCCAATAGTCTGCAATACCCTGCCAATACTCTGCAATACCCTATCAATACTCTGCAATACCCTATCAATACTCTACAATACATACCCTATCAATACTCTGCAATACATACCCTGCCAATACTCTGCAATAAATACCCTATTAATACTCTTCAATACCCTGCCAATACTCTGCAATACCCTGCCAATAGTCTGCAATACCCTGCCAATACTCTGCAATACCCTATCAATACTCTACAATACATACCCTATCAATACTCTGCAATACATACCCTGCCAATACTCTGCAATACCCTATCAATACTCTGCAATACCCTGCCAATACATACCCTGCCAATACTCTGCCAATACTCTACAATACATACCCTGCCAATACTCTGCAATAACCTGCCAATACTCTGCAATAACCTATCAATACTCTGCAACCTGTGCCAATACTCTGCAATACCCTGCCAATACTCTGCAATACCCTATCAATACTCTGCAATACCCTGCCAATACATACCCTGCCAATAGTCTGCAATACCCTGCCAATACTCTGCAATACCCTATCGATACTCTACAATACATACCCTATCAATACTCTGCAATACCCTGCCAATACTCTGCAATACATACCCTACCAATACTCTGCAATACCCTATCAATACTCTGCAATACCCTGCCAATACATACCCTGCCGATGCTCTGCAATACTCTGCCAATACTCTTCAATACATACCCTGCCAATACTCTGCAATACCCTATCAATACTCTGCAATACCCTGCCAATACTCTTCAATACTTATTCCTTTTGTGGGATATTTTCTAATGGGCTGTGTAACAGAATTTGGAACAGGGTGTATTTGTGGTAGAAATTCCCTGCGAGGGAAAGATCATCACCCATTGTGTTGATTGTTTTGTTTGACACGTTATTTTGTTTTTGTAAACTGGCACTTTACAATACATGTTGTACTGTATTTTCTGTGAAGTATATATGCATATGAGCGTACCTTTTTTTTTTTTTTTTGGTGGGGGAATGGATCTTGGGTGGGAGTTCCCACACTTTTTTTCCCAGGACTTGACCCCTGGTTAGGAACCTTGGATTGTGGGCTCCTTGAGAGTAGGGACAAATGTGCAATGTATGTATGGAGCCCTGCATAAATTGACAGTGCTATATGGGTACCTTAAATAAAATAATGATTTAATAGATGAGCATCTTAATGAGGCACAATGTGGGTTATTTACTAAAGGCAAGTGCACTTGGAGATGCAGTCACTCTAAATCTAAGGGGTCAGCTCTGCTGATTTTATCATCCAATCATGTGCAAGCTAAAATGCTGTTTTTTTATTTTCCTTGCATGTCCCCCTCGGATCTACAGCGAATTTACTTTCAAGTGCACTTGCAGTGCAAAGTGGATTTTCCTTTAGTAAATAAGCCCCAATGAACAGGGATAGGGACAATTGTAGACACTCAGGGTGGACTGGGGTCTTTATTCAACCTTACTAACTATGTAATTAACTATGTAACTTATGGTGCTTAAGGGCTCAGGGGCTGAGATGTGGAATAAACCACACAAAATTTATGAAACAGGTCTTAGACTGGATATTCAAAGAAGTTATGGGAGAGGAAAGAAAAAAAAATGGGGGGGGGAGTCCAAGGAACAGGGGAAGAAGAGAGAGATAAGAAGAAAGATCCCCCAGGCTGGGAAATTATCAGGGTCAATTAGACAGGCCTAGGCTGGTTGGATGCAGAGTAGGGAGAGCGGAAGGCCACCACAGGGCCCACACCTTGAGAAAATTAGTGTGAGAATTGTGGAGGCTACAACTCATCTTCTCATTGATCATGAGGGTCGTCAACCTCAAGCAAATGAAGCACTGGCTATTGTGTGTTTAGTGGCAATAGATAGATGGGTAGCTTCACTTGGTACGAGAAGAGGCCCCGGATCGGGCAGTGAAGCAGTGCTAATTTGGCATCTTTATAAATAGGTACATGGAAGAGGGTAAACAACAATCCAAAGTCCCTTGACTAGAATCCCACCAGATGGGGGCAGGACCACCAGATGTGAAGTTTGTCTCCTTGATGACCGAATCCCCGAAAACATCTATCATTGTAGCATGGGTTTGATTTGGCTGGGAACCAATACCAGCGCAGGAGCACCTTGTAGGCTGCCTTCAGAGTGGTCTTATTAAAGGAGCACTTTGCAATATTGGACCAGGCTTTACTCCAATCTGCCAAATCAATGACGGATAGGTCTCGTTCCTATCTTGGTACAAAGGATAGTGAGGCTGGGGTACTGCTGGAATTGAGGGAGGAATATATCAAGGAAATGGTACCTGGGGCTCCTGGGGAATTCAGGCAAACATATTCAAAGGGTGTTTTCTGGTATGGGAAAGTATCATGGCATCTGAGTGAAGATATCCAGTGTTGCAAATGGAGGTAGTGATAAAACTCAACTGAGGGAGCTTTGTGGGTCTCTTGGATTGAAGGCCAGGAGGGGAGAGATCTGAGAAAGTGCCAGACCTCCATGAACCCGTGAGTGGGTCACCATGAGAAAACATTTGGTTGTTCTAAGCATGGCATTGTTCAAAAGGGGGAGGAGTGGGAGGAGCGGAGACCCAACCCTGCCGGAGCTTTAGGCTATGAGCTATTAGGGGGCAAATAGAGGGGGGGTGAAGTTTGGGGGGGAGCCAAAGCAGGGCGGTGACAATGACCAGTGTACAGTTAGGAATCTCTGGAAGAACCCAGAGAGGAATGTCAGATGCGGCCTAGAGCAGGGTGCTGCTTGGTAGTATTTCTTAACATTTGGAACGCCCAGCCCTCCTTGAAACCTATGGGCTTTTATCTGGCAGAGAGTGAGACCCTGGGGTGCTTGTGGGCCCAAATAAAGGGGAGGATTCTATTTTGAAGGCGGCATATGTAAAATGCAGGAACCCTAACTGGCAGGACCGAAAGAAATATAAGATCTTTGGGAGGGCAGTCATCTTGACTGCATGTATGTGGAAAAATCCAGGATAGGGTGGGAAATCTCTAGGAAGCCATAAGAGCTGTGATGGGACAGGAGAGAAATGTTCAGCACACTAGTTTTGTGTGGATTGATTCGGAGCCCGGAAATGGCAGTAAAGTGGGTTAGAAGGGACTGCAAGTTAGGTAAGGAGACTATTGAGCTGGTCAGGTTTAGGAAAGCATCATTTGCAAACATATTCACCTTATAACACTCACCTGGAATTCCATTAATGTTTGGGTCAAATCTAAGAGCTATTGCTAAGGGTTCGAGGGTGAGGCTAAAAAGAATGGGAGATAGGGGGCACCCCTGCCGCATTCCTCTGAAGATAGTAAACGAAGGTGATAGATATCCCGTTTAATGGACGACGGCAGAGGGGGAAGAGTAAAGAGCAGACAACCAATGAAGGATGGGGTCCCCAAAACCCATCGTTTAAGATGTATTGTAGGTAATCCCACAAGAGGGAATCAAATGCATTGTAGATGTCGAGCGAAAGGAGGAAGCCAGGGATTTTGCAGTGGTGTAGCAAGGTGATCACGTGCATCATCTTCCAGACATTGTCCCAGGCCTGATGGCCTGCCACAAAGCCTAACTGATCCCTCAGGGTCAGGGAGCAGATGAACTTGTTGATGTGAGAGATCTTCCCCAAAAGTTTAATATCTTCAATCAATAGAGAAATGGGGCAGAAGGCCTGGGTATCATAAGCTTCATCAGTAGTTTTAGGGAAGAATCGGGAGAGGGCAGAGCACACTGTTTCATACTGTTAAAATAAGCCATCAAGTGGGAGAGCAAAAGAGAAGAGAACTTGCAATAGTACAGGCCTGAAAAGCCATCTGGCCCTGGTGCCTTCAATAGATGGAGGCTCTTAATAGCCTGGGCAACCTCAGTTTCTGAGATGTCAGCCTTAGGAGCTTTACGAGCCGCTGAGGAGAACGGAGGGAGGCAGAGGTCATGGAAGAAGTTATTTGCTAGATCAAGAGGGAATGGTGAGGGTTTATTGTACAGCGAGGTATAGAAGTCGGAAAAGACTGCAGAGATTTTTGTTGGGTCTGAGGAGAGATCCCCGTCAGTAGAACGAAGGCGAAAAGGTTTTTGAGCGTAACCCTCTTCATTAGGTAGCACACGGCTGTCTTCAAGAGAGACCTGCCACAGCTAGCAGTCTTTCCCCTTGTCTGTCCCTGCATCGTGCTGATCTACTCACTGTCGCTCCTTGTTCCTGCTGCCTCTCCGAAAATGTTTCTTCCAACTTCCTGTGGTAGGATCCTTCCAGGCTAGCCTCCCAAGCTCCAGCCTGAGGTAAAACCCTCAAGGGCCTCAAGGGCTATCGGCAGACTCTCGTCGGAATTGCTTCTCCAACTTCCACCCGATTCCCTGACTGGCATGGCTCATTCCTATTTAGGAGCTCCTTAGTCCCCTGCCATGCCCACTTCTTGGGGATTGGCTAAGGTCCCCTAAATATTCAAGACAATCCCTGAGTTTGCATGTTCTCCCTGTTTGTGTGGATTTCCTCCTACACACCAAAGATGTGCTAGTAGATCAATTGGATCTAAACTGGCCCATGCATGTGAGATAGGGACTTTAGATTTTAAGCTCCTTCATATCTATAGCACTCCCTAAATTGTCATTGTTACATGAATAAAATTAATTGAGTAATCAAAACTCTGTAATTCTTCTTCAACAGAAGGTATTTGGTAATTTGAGTGTTGCTATAGGGAACCGGTAGCAACATTTTCTTGCAAAAATGAATTTCAGCCCCTCTGTTTTTAATCAATTTAGATTGACATTTGAATACAAGCCTATTTTAATCAGACACTATTCATAGTTGTCTCTTTAATGTCCTCAGAGTATTGAACAATGTGACACCTCCCCTTCATGATGTAAAATGAGGGAAATCTTACACATCCCTCACTGAACATTTTTGGATTGCTTTACAAGACATATAAAAATAGAATTCTCACTTTATTACCTTATTAAGCGAGAAGATATTCTGCTACTAATAAATTATTCCAAGCTGCATTGCTGGATGTATAGCACATGTGACCTTGTAAACCCCACACTGACAAACAAACACAGAAACAGTTTTGTTGCTATGTCCTTAAATTACTCCTTTTCACCTTCCTAAAATAAGTATTAAGTCATGTGTTGGGATGGGAATTGCGATGTAGAAGACTTACAGAAAAGTGTGATGTGTAATCCATTCTGCTGTACTTTCTGACACAATTTTAAAGGCTCCTTAAACACAGCGCCTCCATGGAATGGATTCCACTTGCTCAGCTGGGGATCGCTCCACTGATCCCCGCTGAGCAGGTGAATGACAGGTCCTGTGCGCTCAACGGTGGAAAGCGGACACGGACACAGTCCAGCTCTCCTCAGTCTGTTTTCATCTGATCCTATCTGATCCACCAGACGGATTGGAAAATAGGACCACCATCCATCTGGATTTTGCGGGCAGGATCGGATCGGAAAGAATAGCGGCAGATGTCAGCGGACATGTGTCCGCTGGCATCCGCCGCTCCATAGGAGTGACTGCAAGGTCCAATCAGGGCTGCCTGAAAAACTGACAAGCGGACCTGATCGGAGAGCCTATGTGAAAGGGCCCTAACTAAAATGAGTAAGGGCCTTTTCACATGGGCTTTCCGATCAGGTATGTTTGTCAGCTTTTCAGGTGGACCTGATCCGACCTTGCAGTCTTCCTTATGTTATAGCGGATGTCAGCGGTGACATGTCCGCTGACATCCGCCACTACTCTGTCTGCAAAATCCAGATGGATGGTGGTCCATCTGTCTAGCAGATCGGATTGGATCGGATCAGATGAAAATGGACAGAAGGCCTTAGTTAACTGCTAGCCAGGGCCGTCTTTAATATTGATTGGCCCCTGGGCAAAAAAAAATATTGCCCCCCCCCCCCCCATGCAGTTTCACTCTCCACCTGCTTTGAGACATACTATAAAAAGCAGCTAGCAGCTAGAGTTTTCTGAATCAGATCAGACAGCGATTGTGATTGGTTGCCAGAGGTTACATTGTATCATTACCGCTCACTGACTGGGAGCTAGACATTACAGCACATCATTTCTGCTTGTTGATTGGTTGCTAGAGATTACTGTACATCAATACTATATCAATACTGCTCACTGATTGGTTGATATAGGTTACTGCACATCATTACTGCTTACTGATTGGTTGCTAAAGGTTACAGCACATGATCTCCTCACTGACTGCACACCATGGACTGGGTAGGTGAGGGGGCCCATTAATAGACAGAAAACTCCTAGGGATCCTAGGACTCCTGGGCTCAGTGGCAGTGCTGGGGGAGGGGAGGGTGTGATCAATGGCAAAGCTGATTTTTTTTTTTATACTGACTACCAATATAAAGAGGAGTTTCAATACTAGCCACCAATGTAATAGGGGTTTACACTGACCACTAATGTTATATAAGCATTCACAGTAACCACCAATCGAAGGAGGGATTTACACTGACCACCAATGTAAGGGGAACATTCACACTGGCCACTAGTGTGAATGAAAGGATTCTACACAAGCACCAATGTAATGAGAAGATTTACACTGACCACCAATGTAACTGAGACATTTAGCCTGTGTTCACATTTGTGTGTGTTGGGAAAGCATCCAAAATTGCTTTCCTGACACCACAGAAATGTGCTGCCCTTTAGCAGATACACAGCAGTGCCATTAATTGCTAATGACACCCTCACGCATCTGCTGACCTTGTGATTTTGGAAAAGGGTTTGGAAGTTTCTTCCGCATTCGTATCGCATAGTGCAGCCTATTGCAACGAATGGGCTGTCCTACACGTGACCTACATCTTTATTATCCCTCCTGTCAGTACACCTTTGCATCCTAAAACACATGTTAACCTCTGCACCCAAAACCTCCCCCATCCTCTCCACTCCAATCTGGAGACATAATACCCAAGATTGTTAGAGATTACGGCCATTGCAGCTTCTTTACAAATCACTATTCACTGCTGGGTTTTAATGGGCCATACAACAAGTACCAATGGGCAACTGCTTGGGCAGAATGGGACTAAAATGTACACAGGGCAAAGCATAGGTTCACTGAGTTTGGCTTTAATCTGTATTGTAGATAATCCACTAAAAACAGATTCACCAGGATATTCATAGGAGTTGATTTAATATATCTGGAGAGTGCATCAGCTTCCAGTTTTTTTTTTGTGTCAACGCTTAATTGAACAAGCTGAAGTTAAAAGCTACCATGCAAAGCTGCACCAGCTTTTGCACTCTCCAGTTTTAGTAAATCGACCCCATAGCACTTTCAGATCTTATGTTACATAGTCAGGTTGAAAAACAGACACCAGTCCATATGGTTCAACCAATATAAATAGAATGAGGAAATTGAAAGACACCATTAAGGCCTAGTTCATCTATGCATTTTTTAGTGCATTTTCAGTTTTTCCTTTGCAGAAACACACTACAGTCCATTTAACATGGTTTCCCATGGGTCACATTCACATCTGTGCATTTTATGGTAAGGGACTTTTTCCTTGTTGCGTAGACTTCAATGGATCAATAACATGTATTGAAAAATGTAAAATGCACCTGGAATATGTAAACTGCAACCTGCATAGATGTATAGATATACATTATTATACAGGATTTATATAGCGCCAACAGTTTGTAGCAAAACAAAAGGAAGGCAGACAGTACAGTCTCAATACAATTCAATAAAAGAGGAATCAGAGGGCCCTGCTTGTTAGAGCTTACAATCTAAGATGGAAGGTCAAGTGATGCAAAAGGTAATTACTGTGAGGGATGAGGTGATGGAGAAATTAAAAAACAGTTTATTGGTTAGATACAGGCAAAGTGTCTCTAAAGGGATGTTTTTTTAGGGATGGTTTAAAGGTGGATAGGAGACAGTCGGACAGATAGGGCTATAGAGTTCCAGTGGATGGGAAAGGCTCAGGAGAAGGCCCGGAGGAGATCATGCAAGGAAGGACGTGACAAGGGGGATAGAGAGCAGGAGGTATTGTGAGGACCAAACAGAATGGTTTGTTTGGTATTTTGAGACAAAGCGTCTCAAAATAAAATATATAGATTTCCTCCTTGTACTTTATAATGACCTTAGAGTGAATAATACTGCACCAATGCAAATGTCCTCTGTGACTCCCACTCTTATGCCGTGTATACACGGTCGGACTTTCCGACTTGAAATGTTCGATGTGAGCTTGTTGGCAGAAAGTTTGGACCGTGTGTATGCTCCATCGAACATTTGCTGTCGATATTTCCGCGCACAAATGTTTGAGAGCAGGTTCTCAAATTTTCCGCCAACAAAACTTGTTGTCGGAAAGTTCAATCATGTGTACACAAGTCCGTCGCACAAAAGTTCACGCATGCTCTGAATCAAGCAGAAGGAGCCGCACTGGCTATTGAACTTCCTTTTTCTTGGCTCGTCGTAAGTCTTGTACGTCACCATGTTCTCACGTTCACAGTTTTTGTCCAACATTTGTGTGACTGTGTGTATGCAAGACAAGTTTGAGCCAACATCCTTCAGAAAAAAAAACACGGTTTTGTTGGCGGAAAGTCCGATCATGTGTACGCGGCATAAGAATGACAGAGGGTAGTTTTCAAGGATTATTCCAACTGAAATTCAGAGTAATACAAGCCAACAGACATTTAGCAATTTAGCATGCAGCAGATCTGCCAGGTGCAAAAGATCAATGGATAAAAAAACTAGATCCCCAACAAGCCAGGGGCGGATCCAGAGTCTAGTCTCGGGAGGGGCACTGCCAGAAAATAAGGCTGCTTTCACACTGGGGCCACTAACGGGTGGTTTTATCAAATTAATTTCTACTGAGACACAAAGCCGCTATATCCCAATATGACATGTTGGTGCGGGTCCTTGAATAAACTCTGCATGCATTCTGGGATCCGCACGCATGACATATTGGGATATAGTGGCTATGTGTCTCAGTAGAAATAAATGAGATGCATGTAACACTTTATGCATCCCCAAGCCAGTAAAAGACAGCCCTGCATGTCAGACACATGTCTGCCCTGTGTGAATGAAGCATAAAGATATATTTTTCTGTCATTCTATATCATCATGATAATCGCACAATACAGGTGCTGTGGCTCAACGCACCTGTACTGTGAGATGATTATCATGATGATAATGATGATGATTGGTAATTGTAATATGGCATATGGAGGGGGTTAATGTACTCACTGATGTATTACTGACCAGTGGCAATTAATTAAACCCCTTTGTGCTGCATAAAAGGGGTTAATTAACATTGATTAACATTGATGGTGCGGCTGTCATTAATGCAGCACAAAGGAGTTAATTGCCACTGGTCACAAATACATGAGTGAGTACATTAACCCCCTCCATGTGCAATATTACAATTACCATTGTAAATTATTTCACTCCCCACCCCCAAAGCGTTAACCACTTCACATGTAAGACAAGGTGTTAACTCATTAACATACCAATGCCTGTCGTAGCTCATTAACATAACAATATCTGTCGTAGTTCATTAACATAACAATGCCCACCCTAGATCATTAACATAACAATGCCTTAGCTAAGTAAGTGATCACTCACTTGCAGTGCACTGAGCTGGCTACAAGTCCATCTTGTCTTCAATTCTGCGCACCTCTGAATCATGACCTCACACCAGCCGGGACTAGGAAGCTCCTGTTGGGTGGAGATCACTCTGCCTGACAGGGAAGTGAAGTGACACTCGCACCACTCAGCTGCAACTCTGCCAGCATGTAGCAGTGGCCCCAGTGTCACATCGATTCCAGACCCCCATAGTGACCCACTGGCCTCCTCTAAATGAACTGATGGGAGCCAGGGGAAGCAGAAATAAAGTCCCTGCAGCTGCATTTAGATGCCTCATTAATGCAAATCTGGTGAGGTGGCGGAGGGAGAAAGCCTTGGAGTAAGTACTATTTTCTGGGAGGGGGCAATTGCCCCATTGCCCCCCCCCCCCGGATCCGCCCTTGCAACAAGCATGCTTTGTATTCAGGGTCAATTTGACTCAACATTTCCAAGTTTGAATTTTATTATAATACAGGATTTATATAGTGTTAACAGTTTGTTCAGCGCTTTACAAAATTAGGGCAGACAGTACAGTTACAATACATTTCAATACAGAAGGAATCAGAACGCCCTGTGTTGTGCCGAGTATTGAAATAATGAGCTGGAAGCTTCTTGTATACAGCAATATGCTTTGCTTTAAATGGAGAAATACCAATGCATGTCTTTACAGCATGGAAACAGGAACTAACCACAAACAAGTGCACTGAACTTAGATAGATGGTACATCCTGTGATTATATTATGTCATAGATACACACTTTAATACCACAGCGCCACCTACTGCATAGATAGGTATAATGCATATATATAGTTCACAGTATATATAAGCAACTAGCTGTTGTTCTTCCAACATCCCTTCTCAAAAGCATGTGCTTTGTCAAAATACATTCAGCTTTAAGATGGAAAACAGCCCTTCCCCCAACATTGGAAGAAGTCATCCAAATCCTTAACCAGAACTTTCAGATGGAACATTATTTTGCTAAAGCTAACCATTCCACAAGTCGTTTTCGCAGATCCTGGGAGCTCTGGATTACTAACCCGAAGAGTGCTCCTCTAATGTGATCATACCCATCGTCTATATCTTATTAAGGTCTTAATTGCTCTTTATGTTTGGAGATTACTGGCTAACTCTAGTCACGTATGTAACTATGCCCCTCTACCTTTCCCCCCCCCCCCCCCTATCTTTACTTTTCTTTCCTCATCCTTTTATGAATGTTTGAATACCATGCCTTTATTATCATCTCTGTTTATACTCACACCGGGATATGCCCATTTGGTGATGTCTATGTACTTCTTTTTTTTCTCAATAATTTCAATAAACATTAAGTTTAAAAAAAAAAAAATACATTCAGCTTTTTCTGGATATAATTATGACATTCATTCAAAAGGGCTTGGTGAGTGCATCAGCGGTCATTTCCTCTGATGGGCAGTATTGAATATCAATAACACCTTGTTCTTGATTGTCCCTCAGTAGGTGATATTTGATGTCGATGTGTTTGGTCCTAGGATTGACCCTTTCTGATTGCATAAGCTTTATACATCCCTGGTTGTCTTCATAAATTTGAATTGGTTTTGACATGTCTATCCCAATGTCCACAAAAAGTTGACAAATTCCTATTGCTTCTTGACATGCGTATGCTACTGCAATGTACTCTGCTCAGTTGAAGATAGAGCGATATTTGCTTGCTTTCGACTAGACCAACTTGTTCCTTCCCCATACTGGAGATGAATCTACTTGTGGATTTGCGGATGTTGCTGGTAGCCGTAACGTCATCTGAATTGTTCCTTTGATGTATTGTATTACTCTTTTTACTGCATTCCAGTCATCAAGTTAACAGGGAGCTGAGACTTTCCTGCATAGTATGCCCACTGCTGTGGCTATGTCTGGTCTTGTCACAGTGGCAACATATAGCGACTTATCGATTGCTCTGCGATACATGTCATTGTTGGGTAGCAAGCTTTCTGCTTCATTGCTCTTACGATAGCCTGGTTCCATAGGAGTTTTCACTTCCTTTGCATCTTGCATATGGAATTGTTCCAAGATTTCGGAGATGTTCTGAGATTGGTTGAGAAGATAGCTTCCATCTTCTTCTCTCTCTATTTGGATTCCCAGATAGTGGCTAATGTTCCCAAGTTCTTTGATTTAAAATGTTTCTTTCAGCTTGTGAATCTGATTGTAATCTCCTTCTTGCTTAAAACAAGTTAGAATGTCATTGACATAGATAAGGATGTATATCCATCTGTCTGTTGAGTCCTGGAGTAGAGACAGGGGTCTGCTTTACTTCTTGAGAATCCCTCTCTAGTAAGCACTTCATTTACTTTCTCATTCCATATCCTTGCAGATTGTTTATGACTGTAGATGCTCTTCTGATGTTTACACACAAGGTTATCTCCTTGCTCAAACCCTGGTGGTTGCTCCATGTAGAGCACAGAACTTATCCTCTCTGGAGAAGAGACGCTTGAAAGGGGATATGATTTCAATATACAAATACCATACTGGTGACCCCACAATAGCGATAAAACTTTTTCGCAGAAGGGAGTTTAACAAGACTCGTGGCCACTCATTAAAATGAGAAGAAAAGAGGTTTAACCTAAAACTACGTAGAGGTTTCTTTACTGTAAGAGTGGCAAGGATGTGGAGTTCCTTTCCACGGGCAGTGGTCTCAGTGGGGAGCATCGATAGTTTCAAGAAACTATTAGATAAGCACCTGAACCACTGCAACATACAGTCATATACATTGTAATACTGACATATAATCACACACATGGGTTGGACTTGATGGACTTGTGTCTTTTTTCAACCTCACCTACTATGTAACTATGTAGAGGTCTTCATTAACGTTGCCATATAGGAAAACTGTTTTAAGGTCTAGGTGTTTCACTTGCATGCCCTTCACGGCTGCAAAACTAAGAAGCAATTGGATGGTGGAATGTTTTACGACGGGAGCAAATGTTTCATAGTAATCTTCACCAAGTTTCTGGGAGTAACCTTTGGCAGCTAGTCTGGCTTTGTAATTATGGATATTCGATTCTGCCTCTGATTTTACCTTGAAAGGACAGGGCTTAGTTCTTAGCCCCTGTACACACCGTCGGATCTTGTCCGTTGGATCTTGTCTGTCGGATCTTGTCCGAAACTGTTGCATACACACAGTCGAACAAAGTTTTCGAAAAATCCGATCTTTCAGAGCGTGATGACGTAATTTCGTTACGATGGGACTACATTCAGGCTAGTAGCCAATATCTTTGATGTAGGAATTTGATCTGAGCATGCGTGGCACTTGGTCCGATCAAAATTCTCTACACATGATCGGAGTATGTCCGATCGGCCCAGTTGGTCGGGAAATATTTCCAACAAGTTGAAAAATTGGGTCCGACGGATATTCCGACGGAATCAGTCCGATGCATACCACACACAGTCAGATTATCCAACAACACGGTCCGATAGGACACATTCCGACGGATTCTCCGACCGTGTGTACAAGGGCTTATAGTTACCTTCATTTATCTTAGTTCCTATAATTTTGCTAATTCTTCTATCAATTCAGTGGGTGTGAATCACCCTCACCCATAGCTGGATAGACTTTTACATAGAAAATTTTACAAAGAAAATTAATAAAAAAAAGAAAAAAAAATAACATAAAAAATATATAAAAATTAAGAATCCTATATGAAACAATTTACGTCTAGTTCCACCTTTAATCCTAATGGCTTCATTGTGTCCAATCTATGTATCCAATACATTTCATTCCGTGATACCTCCCATCTTAAATTTGAATTCCGCATATTCCGTTCTATCCTATCACTAGCATAAAATTTAGGCTACTGCGGATCTCTATTAGAGATAGACATAAATTGTTTCATAGAGGATATATAATTTTTATTAGAATTAAGAAATGGGTGGCCCCAAGAAAAGGAATATAAATTACACTGTTAAGTAGTAAGGTAATAAGTGATGGTAAAGAAAGTATCAGTATATTAACCTTTTTAACAAAAGGGTGAGCAGGTGAAAGGTTAGATTTAACAAGTGGATATATTTAGCAAGTTTAGTATTGAAAGTGGGCAAAGAGAGATACCATACGTATTAGTAGAGTGACAACAGTAAGGAAAATGGCGGTGTGGCCACTTCCGGAAAAAAGATGGCGGCAACATCACTTCCGGGAGGAAAAGGTAATGTATACCAGTAAGTAATGTGGCAGTTCGCAGTTTCCGGAAACAAAATGTCAGCGACGCAGCTTCCGGTGACACAAGGTATACTAACGGAGGAGGATGAGGGGTGATTGTGTCACATGGTTGGAAAAGATTAAGCAGAGGAATTGGCGTGAACGGGGGATGGACGCATGGAAGGCTAGGATGGGTGTAAAGAGTTAGGATGGCTGTAATAAGTAAGAATGTTACATGCCCATAATAAAAATGGCGGATGGAACACTTCCAGGAACGGATAAACAGTAGGAATACCCACGGCCAGATTAAATAGTTTGAATAGACAAACAGGGGCAAAAAATAAAAAGGTAAATAAGAAAGAAGGAATGGTGAGGTTGGTTAATAAATAGGTGGGACTGTGAGCATAGTAATAAAAATAAAAATCATTTGGCATATAAAGTACACACCAAGACAAAATATGGCGGATTGGGTATTTCCGGAAACAAGATGGTGGCCGAGCCACTTCCGGTGTCACTGAAACCAAGAATGGCAGCTTTAGTGACATAAGAGGTAAGAGGAGGTATAAAAAGGAGGGAGGAAAGGGTCCTAACAGCTTCCTGATGACGCAGAGGGGACTGCGAAACGCATAGAGGCTGTGGGATTGGTTCATAGTGCAGGTGACAGCAACAGGTGAACCAAGGAGAGGGCAAAAGAGGTTACCTGTGGAGCAATACTGATTGGCCCAGAGCGCACTTTCATTCATGGCTGGATAAGCTTAGTGTCAGCTAGATGACATGTGAGTGCAATTGGTTTTAAAGTTCTTTTACAATAAAAGTTGGAACATTTTACACTACGTTGGTTCCATATGTTTTTTATGAATTTACATAATCTGTGGATTGCTAACCAGAGAATAAGCGTGTATAAGGAGTGGTTATCCATTGAATGAACCAAAAGCGAGCTTCCATATATTTCTGGTGAGTTACCATTTCCTAAGGTGGTGGTGGCTCGAAGGGTGACTTGTGGTGAGGAGCTACGCACATGAAAACCGGAAGAATTAATTAATTGTTTATTTAACAAGGAACTTTTACCAGAATTGTGGAAGGGGAGACGCACCCCATTTTTATATACACATCACGTTTTGAATGGAGTATTTTTTAGTTAATGTAAGAGGAAGGGCTGTGAAAAAAAACAAAAGTTTTGGTAAAATCATTTTCGCTGCAACTATTCTGCCCGAGAATGAGATCTGGTATGATGACCAAAGTTTAAGCAGATTTTTGATATTGTTAATTAATGGAGGGTAGTACCTGCTTGGTATAGTGATTTATATAATGGTGCAATCTGGATACCTAGATATCTAAATGAGTCCGTGCTCCAATTGAATGAGAATTTATCTTTAACTGAAGATATTAAGGTTGGGGGAATATTGATCGGTAGGTCATGAAAGATGTCGAGGGTTTTAGTTAGATTGGGTAGGGAGATGAGAGGGTCAGTTATAAATAGAAGCGCATCATCTGCATAAAGACTTAATTTATATTCTCTGGATCCCTTGTAGTATCCTTTAATGTCTATGTTGTTTCTAATAGCGCAGGCAAGGGGTTCTATCGCAAGTGCGAAAAGTTGAGGGGAGAGGGGACAACCCTGTCTGGTACCCTTGGTCAGGGGGAAAAAGTCAGAGTTGTTGCCTGGGAGTTTAAAACGTGTTTGTGGGTTATGATACAGAGCTTTAAAGCCATGTAAGAAGTCATTGTTAATGCCATATTTGAGGAGTAGGATGTCAAGATATGACCAGGAAACACTATCAAAAGCTTTGTGTATATCAAGGCTAAGTAGTAGTGTGGGTTTGGTATGTAGGTTGGAGTCTTGAATAATATTTGAGGTCAGTCGTATGTTATCTGTTATTTGTCTGTTTGGAATAAAGCCTGTTTGATCGGGGGTCTACTAATGGAGAGATGACTCTGGATAATCTGTCTGCCAAGATACGGCCAAATATTTTTAAGTCGATCACTGATATTGGGCGGTAATTTTGGGGGGTAGTATGGTCTTTATTTGGTTTGGGAAGAAGGGACATATTGGCTAAGAGCATTTCAGATGGGAATTGGGTGCCTTGTAAGATATTGTTGTATAGTTTAGTATGGTGTGGTGTAATAGTAGAGGCAATGTTTTTTTTATAATAGGACACAGAAAAGCCGTCTGGGCCAGGAGCTGTGGCTATCTTTAATGTTCCAATGATTTTATTGATTTCAATGTCAGTGCATGGGGCATTAAATGAATGGAGTATTTTTAATGGCTCTTGAGGGTAGTCTGTTTTGCAGGTAGGTTGCAGTCATGACTGCTTCTCCCCAGTACTTGTGAAGTAGATTGGTCAGGGCTCCTTAGAACACCCCAGACAGCACCACCACCCCTCTCCTCCTTCCCTTCCAGAAAACAGTAGAACATTGTGGAAAGAAGTGGGAGGCCTTGATGATGCTGCCTGTGAGTCACCCAGCTCTGCTCCGAGTCACTACCAACCCAGATCAAAACACACCCAAGCTTGGCTAGAGGGTGCTACACTATTGAATGCTCATGCTCATGCATCTTGTGTACATTTTTTAATTTTTTTTGTCCTGTCCCCTTTTTTATTGCGTTGCCATTCTTTAGCTTTTGGTTTCCTGGATTCATATTGGTGGCGGTCCTGATGGGCAGTGCTAAAATCATTGTACCGATCTATTAAATATGGACCTACTACAACTAATGTGTTATATGTATGTATATATAGTGTTGGCAATGAGGGATCATCCTGAGTGAAAGTTATGTTTGCACTCAGGGCTTTTTTTCAGGGGGAACTTGGTGGAACTCAGTTCCACCACCTCTGGCTCAGACCCTTTGGTGCCTGCTCACCACAATCACTTGTAAACACAGAAGTCTGGTTTCTGTGTTTACAAGTGACAGCTCTGCACTCTGTGTGTAACCCCCATGAACTCTGCACTCTGTATGTAATGCAATCCTGATATTTAATGCCGCTTTAAGACCCTCCTGTTTGGGAAATATGAGCACACCCTCTGTTTGATGTGATTTGGAGGATGTGTGTGTGGGGAGAGGTTTTGAGGGTCGTGGTTGAGTTCCAGCCCCTATTGCTTGAGAAAAAAAGCCCTGTTTGCACATATGAGAATGAATGTTGAATAAGTTGCATTGTCACTGAGGTACCCATGATAGTTACAAATTATCTAATTAAGATTACGGATACTTAAGGACACCTTCTGAGTCACTGCGCCAGCTCTGAGGAATGCTTGGTTACAAGCGAAACATGTAAACAAGAAGCAAGACATCATCATTTCTCTTGTGGTGTGAGCACTGGTTTGTCCACCCTTACAGCGGACTATCTCTACTCATCCCAACTTTCCGTTAATCTATATTCTTAATACCAGATTGGTAGACTTGAATTGGACAGTGCTGTATTGTCTGTATAGTGTGAGGATGCTATGAAGACATTGCTATAAGCTTCTTATAGTGTACCTTTAAAGTGGTAGTATACTTTATTAACTTGTACCTACAGGTAAGCTTACCGTCAGGCTTACCTGTAGGTACAATGAATATCAACTAAACGTATACCGTTTAGGAGATATCCATATCACCAATAGCTGATGACGTAATTCAAGCATGCGCAGTGACGTTCTGCATTCAGGGTATACAGTGTGCCATGAAATACAGAGTGCCGTGCCATGGCCAGGGCTCCCACGTGCATGGGCAGGAGTGATGTCATCAAGGCCCTGGCCATTCGTACAGCCAGAGCCCATGAACATGGAAGGAAGACAGAGTGAAGATGAAAGTGCTGTGCTAGAGCACTCCGTGTACAAGCAAGTCTGTCATAATGTGCAAGTATGCGATGCATACTAGTACATTATGACCTAAACCTGCAGGGGCCCGAATCTTTTTATTTTTGTGGCAGTTTACTACTGCTTTAAAGGTAAACAGCTGGTAACATTAAAGGAAAAATAGGGTAAACTGTAATTGAAGACACATATTAGGAGATATTAATACAGGGTTTACCTTAAAGAAATATATGATATCACTTTCACAATTATATTCTTGCTCTTACAAATTTTGGCATTATAATAAAGAAATTCTGTAAATAGATTTTAAGAAATGTAGAACGTACGACCTGTAAAGAGAAAACTTAGTCCTGGCACTGGTGCCACCAATCTTCTCTTTGTTGGAGAGCTATAGTGGCTTAAAGTGGAAGCAAACCCTTCTATCGTTTTCAGTCAAGGAAGCCGCCATCTTGGCCTTTAATAATTCTTCAACTGCCATAATGCTGCACATGTGATCAGTTATGACACCAGCCATTGGATGGTTTGAAAGTTTGGTTGAGAGCACAAACAATAAACGTTAGCATTTGCGGTATGCCAGGAATGTAAGTGTTTTTTTTAAACTGGGTTTACTCCCGCTTGAAGGGAATACTAGTCCCTAAATCTCTACAGAACACATTAGAGACATAGCGGACAGCAGATGGAAACACATTGTGCAGTCACGCACTCCCAGAAGAGTTTGATGTTGATGATTTTCCAGCCACTATAGCTGCACAACAGATCGAAGATCAGCAGAACAGGCGGCAGGACAGGAAAGTTTTAAAGCAGAACTTCAGTTTGGATTTTTCTTTATCTATGTTTGCAGCAGAGGGGGTCTGACCCACCCACAGCAGCTTGAACCACACAGACTTCTGGGACATGTACTCCTTATGACACCACTGTTCCCTGTCCACTGTCATACCTCAGAAAGAAGAATGGGACTGGAGCGGTCACGTGACTGCTACAATGCATTCCTAAAAAGAAAATTATTTTGTTTGTAATTTACACTTATTATTATAGGCCTTGTTTACACACTTGGTGCCCTCTGATGAGTGATCCAAACGCAGATGACAGGTAGTGAGGAGGTATTATATCATCTGATCACTGCCTGTTTTAGCCCCTCAAACCCCAAACCAGCACATTACACGTGGCTGGGGTATTTGCAGGGCATCCCCATTCAGTTCAGTACCACCCACTGAACATGACAATGGGGATAACTTTTTCTGCAAAGCACCATGGCCACAGCATATGTGCACACCCTCTGTTGCCTTTGCAGCCTAAGGGTGAATGGTTGGGGGGGCCATAAAAATGTGGCTAGACCAACTTCCAACCACACGTGTAAATGAGGAAAAAGAGTGTATAATGTCCAGGGGTAGGTAAGGGATCGGGGGGAAACCAATACTTTGGTGTCTGCTATAAAGTGTATCTCAACCCAAAAACAAATAAGTAAAATATTACAGCTTACTAGTCTCAAATTGGGTGGCTGTGCTAATTTTCTTTTTTCCAGGCTATTCTTTCCTTTAGTTTCACCTTGTAATCCTGCAAAAAACACACTTCCCATCCTAAAGCTGTTACATTCACTCCTCTACTGAATCTATGAAGGGAGCCATGTTTGTCACTCTAGGCTGCTTTGCTGATTTTGACTATAAATACGTCTTTATCTTTTTATCTCTATTAGGGATGAGCTTCGTGGCTGTTCGTCCGTTCGGCGAAATCCGAACACTTGGTCCGTTCGCGTCAAAATTTGCATGGCGCTCACGGCCCACAATGCACTGCGATGGCGCAGTGCATTGCTGGCTCATGATTGGCCAAGCATGCACTGTGACCCTGCATGCTTGGCCAATCGCAGCGCCAGCAGCGAGGAGAGCCATGATTGGCCACAGGCAGGATGCCTGTGGCCAATCATAGCTCAGGCTGTGTAGTGCACGCCCCACACTATATAAGGCCGCCATTGAGGCGGCCTCGTGTAGTATGTTGGCATCTGAAGCAGTGGGTGTTCTGTGTACCTTCAACACAGTACACACCGATCGTTTTTGGCTGATTTCCTATCTTGCTGTTGTGTAGTGGTTATTGTCTGTGCCCTGACCGCAGTATACACCACTATATTCACCTCACCTATATAGCTAGTGATCTATCTTTAATAATAGAGCTTGCAGTCAGTAGTGTTAGGAGAATACTTGCGTGCCGTCTGCGTGCTCTGTACCCAGTACACACCGCTATAATCCACCTACATAGCTGTTCTCTATTTGAGCCCAATTGCCATCTGCAGGAGTTATTGGAAGTTGTGTGTGCCTCCAGCACAGCACAGTATACATCTGTATATACCCCTTTATCTCTGCTGTTTTCTGGTTATTGTCTGCGTGCCCTGACCGCAGTATACACCGCGATATTCACGTCACCTATATAGCTAGTGATCTATCTTTAATAATAGAGCTTGCAGTCAGTAGTGTTAGGAGATAGTGCGTGCTGTCTGCGTGCTCTGTACCCAGTACATACCGCTATAATCCACCTACATAGCTGTTCTCTATTTGAGCCCAATTGGGGTTATTTCCTGCAAATTCCTGCAATAAAACAGGGCTAATTCCTGCAATAAAACTAGAGTATATGGCAGAGGTTGCAGTGTGGTGGCACCAGCACCAGTGCCTAAGGCCCAATTTTTCTGCCCCTGTTTAACAGGGGCGTTTAAGTACAATTTTTGATGCAATGCTTTGCAGCAGGGCTAATTCCAGCAAAAAAACTAGAGTATATGGAAGAGGTTGCAGTGTGGTGGCACCAGCAGCAGTGCCTAAGGCCAAATGTTTCTGCCCCTGTTTAACAGGGACATGTAATTACAATTCTTGATATAATATTTCACAGGAGGGCCCCTTCCTGTGCCCACCCAGAGTAACGGTGAGGACTTATAGTGTTGTGGCACCAGCACCACAACCACCAAAGGTCAATTTTTCTACCACTGTTCAACAATGGCATGTAATTACAATTCTTGATATAATCGTTCACAGCAGGGCGCTCCAGCGCCCAGCAAGAGTCACTTTGAGGGCTTACAATGTTGTGGCAAAACCAACACCTTGTTCCGCCATTTCTGCAGAGCATATAGGGCAGGCCCCTACTTTCAAACATCCAACTTACAAACATCTCCTACTTGCAAACGGAAGGAGACAACAGCAAGTGAGATGAAAAAAGATGGACGACAAAACAAATTATACAGGGGTGATAACCCTTCCCTATGTTTTCCAAAAAGCTTAAAAATAGTTTTTTTGACTGGAGCTACACTTTAAAAATGTACCAGTTGAAAATTACAAACAGATTCAACTTAACACAACAAACCTACACAGTCCCTGTCTTGTTTGCACCGCCTGTATACTGCTGTTCTGAGTATATAGGGCCTGGGGGCCACACGGATTTCCTTTTTTTAATATGGGTACAGGGTTCCCCTTAATATGCGTACAAGACCCAAATAGGCTGGTAATGGGCAGGGAGGGCTACCCATGCCATTTTTCTGAATGATTTTCAACCATATTGCAGGAACCAGATATAACATTAAAACCGCAAGCAGTTTTCAATGATGTTATTTCCGTTTAATGTCATTTTGTACAGGGACTGTTCTAAACACGGGAAACACGTGGCACTTCACAGGCATACTACAGACACCCCCCAGGCACCATATTTAAAGGAATATTTCACTTTTTTTTTCACTTTAATCGTCAGTAAAATCAGTGCTCCCGCCAAAACGGCCATTTTTAAAAACATTTTAGGCATTGACCCATGTCCCCTGGGGCAGGAGCCAGGTCCCCAAACCCTTTTTAGGACAGTATCTTGCATATTAGCCGTTAAAATTAGCACTTTCCATTTCGAACGTTCGAGTCCCATAGACTTCAATGGGGTTCTAACGTTCGTAACGAACGTGGGGTCCGTTCGAAAGTTCTGGTGCGAACCGAACCGGGGGTGTTCGGCTCATCCCTAATCTCTATTACATATGGGGGAATTGGTAGCTTACAGAAGATAGCTAGTAAGGAATATAACATTGTGCTTTAGTTCCGCTCACAGGAAGTGACAAGCACACTGCATTTATTGAAAGACTGACAGGTATTTAATCTAAAAAATAACAATAATGCAGCCCCCACATCTAAGGACTGGTAATCAACAGAACATTCAATTTTGTTTATGAGTTTAGATATCCTTTGTCTTCTTTATAGTGCAAACTTTTTCCACTTCAAAGGTTATGTATAAAAGTTTTGTGCAAATTTCCTGCATTTATTTTGGTATTAAATATAGAGGGGTCTAATGACACCTCTACGAGAACCTTACGCCTCCAAGGGTCAGGGATAGAGGGACTTTTCCTATTTAAAAGAGAACTTGAACCTCATAAAGGTTTTTAGGTTTTGGATTTTTAGGTTCTGAGGGTAAAACATTGCTAAGCCCTATTTTCATTTAATCTGGCCACATAGTAAAACTCTTAGGGGTTCCCATGTCTCAAACAGTTAGACAGATGCTGAGGACTTACAAATAAAGAGGTGTTCTGTCATTGTAATTAAACTAGCACTTCCAACTAGAATTCTCCTGAAAATGCTAAATGTTTTTGCCTTCCAGTAAATCTGTCATAAACTTGGATATCTCAAACTGAGCACTGCATAAAAAGAGGTCACTGTAAGTTTACCTTTCTCTGCACACATTGAGCTTGACCCACCAAACCCCACCCATTCTGAGGCTCACAATTGGTCCCTTCCATTGGCTGAGCATACTATATGACCTTGGGGATTATACTACATGACCTTAGGAATACTTGGGAGACAAGAAAGGGGTTAAAACAAGTTTGACTTTTACAGGAAAAACTAAGATTTGCATATAAATTTAGCTGCCTGCATCTTTGTATCTGGTCATCATGACTGAAGAACCCCTCAATAATAGCCCAGTTACCATTCAAACCTTTTCTTTGTAATAAATACAATAGACTATATGAAATGGACTTAAAGTGGGACTTCACCCAAAAGGGGTAGTTCCACTTGTTTGCATTCTTCCCCCCCCCCCTCCTCTGCCACATTTGGCCCTTTTTTTGGGGGGGGGGGGGCGGGTATCTGGTTTTAAAAGGTACCCATTGCCATTTCTGGTTGGATTGCCGCAGCGATCCGAGTTGAGGTTCAGCCTCCCCATCCTTCCCCCACAGACTTCCAGGACACATCATATGCCTCTAAAGACTATGGGACCATTCACAAAGCACAGCACAACGCGACTCACACATGTGCAGTGGAAAACTGGCTATAAAGCCACAAGGCTTCACTGCCAGTTTCCCTTAGTTAAAATGCCGGAACCTGGACCGAATCTGATTGAAGACTTGATTCGGGTGAGGACAGCACTGGATCCTTGGACAGGTCAGTGTCCTTTTATTAAAAGACAGCAGCTACAGTATTAGTAGCTGCTGACTTAAATGTTTTGAGGGGAGACTGGAGCTCTTCTTAAACTGGCCATGACAGCCATTTTATTAATGCATAGCAATTAAATTAACAGAATTGCAATTGCAAATCGCAAATTACCCATTTTACCAATGAAGTAACCAGAAATTGTGGGGTTGAAGAGAGTGCAAAATCTGGTGCAGCTCTGCATAGAAACCAATTAGCCTCCACAGTTGTTTTGTCAAAGCGTAATTGAACAAGCTGAAGTTAGAAGATGATTGTCTGCCATGCACAGCTGCCCCAGATTTTGTACTCTCCAGCTTTTGTAAATCAACCCCATTGTCTTTAGTCCAATCTGTTTAAAAGTGAACTGCACCACCCCCATTCAACTCAAGGACCTCCTGTTGGAAAACCCAAATTCTTTGGAAATTAAGCATCATGGGGACCACTTCACCCACCAAACACCAGAGGGCTCCATTCTCTCAGATGTGCCCCCTTAGGCACAAAAAAACACTGCTGATTTTGCAAGTGTCAAAGGCCCCCTACCATCCTGTCTGTCATAACAAATCACCTGCTCAAGTAACCAAACAAACTAGGGTGGCTGGGGACAACTTTTCAGCTCTGTAGAAGTTTCTTCAAAGGCCATCCCTAGCTCAGTCATTCAAGGTATCTCCTGTGGCTCCTCAGCTCGTTGTCATCTTCAGTAGAAGTAAGCCTCTCCCACCACACTCCATATGTAAAACCCCACATGAGGGGCAGTCTTTTCTTGACTTGATAGGAGAGGGAATGAGCTTCCTTCCTGTCAGAGCTAATGTACTAGGCTTCGTTGTGTAAGCCCTGGCCCCATGAAGGACATCACTTCTCCACACACACCCACAAACTGAAGTGCAAAGGTGCAATGTAGGAAATAAAGCACCATCAGAATGAAGTGAGTGGGCCTCACATTGTGCCACAGGAAAAGGTGGAAAGGTAAAGATAAAGATTTTTATTATTATTATTTTTTTTGGGTGCTGTGATTGATAATGCATGACTAACTGAATTGTTTTCTGAATAGGTAATCAACAGAGCACAGGCAAGTCTGATGGCTCCAGTTTTGTATGGTTTCATTCTTTGTATGGGATACATTTTTTTAGTTACAGTTTTCACTTATGATGACCTGTATGTTTGCAGTTTATACATTTGGAAGGTTTGTGAGATATTTCATGGACAAAGTTCATTTCCTGTGGTCAGCTTCTCTGGCAATATGTCTAAGGTTCCTAAATGTGTTATTTCGTGCCAATCCCACTTCAAGAAAGCTACTAGCAACAAAATGTTTTAATATGTCTAAAGGAATTAGACTTAAAGCGGAGTTCCACCCAAAAGTGGAACTTCCACTTATTTGATTCCTCCACATTTGGCATCTTTCGGTAGGAGGGGGGAGTGGATATTTGTTTTTACATGTACCCTGTCCCCACTTTCCTGGAGACCGGGCCACAGCAAATAACGTCAGCAGCTCAGTCCTCCTCCTCCTCCTCCCTATTCCCTCCCCTTCAGCTGGGCCAGTGAGAGAGCGCAGTGCGCTTCAGGCATTTGCAGTAGTGACCCGATTGTGAAGCCGAAAGGCTACACTGACGGTTTTCCTTAACCGCAATGGTGGTAGCAGCACCCGACCGCTGATGGAAACATCAGCTGCGGTGCCGACATCTCTGGACTCTAGGACAGGTAAGTGTTCTAATGTTAAAAGTCAGAAGCTAGAGTATGTGTAGCTGCTGAAGTTTCATTTTTAAAGGGACAGGTGGAACCCCTCTTTCAGTGTTTTTACTTTCATAGGATTTTGCCACAGTAAAGTTTTGCATTGGATGCCTACACCTATGCTAGCCCTATTACAAGGCAACAATTGTGAAGCTCTTTTACAGTTGCTTGGAACTCATTGTGTCATATTTTATTCCCTTTATGCAAAACTCCAACCAAAACGGCAGTTTTTTTAGTTATGAATGGAGTTGGGCAGGGTTGAAACCTCTAGGAGTTTTATGTTGCTGCCTGCATTACCTCTGGGAAGATTACAAATTACTTCCTGCTCCCATGACAGGATTTCAGAGGGACAGGAAGTGTGTGAAAATTTCTTGAATGGGGAAAGTAACAGCAGCAAAATTTAGCAAAAAATATTTCTCTTTTGGCAACAATTGAATTTGAAATGGTTAAACCTCTGTGAGCCTATTACTGTTTAAACCAGGGGTGCACAACCTTTTGAAGAGTGAGGGCCACTTAAGCGACTTGGTAACCGGTCACGGGCTACAATGAGCGGAGCGGGTGGATGGCATGTCTGTGTCCGCTCTGCATTTGCAGAGCAGACACAGACGCAGCCCACGATACTTTTTAGCGGATCATATTGGAGGTAGAATACAAGTCGGTTTATGTCTGCCACTACCTAGAGGTGAATGGAGGGTCCAATTGGTCAGACTGTCAGACTGACCGTGTGAAAGGGGTCCAAGGCTGCTTTCACACTGATGCGCTGCCATTTACCTGCACCACGTGTGCAACGCAGGTTTGGTGCACTTTCAGAAAGCTCACCAAACTCGCACCAAACTCACAGATAATAATAGAAGTCTATGGCTCAGTGCAGGTAACCCGCAGGTAAACTTCTCTGCACCTACGGATCAGTTTAAAAGCAGCCCAGTAACCACTGCAGAAAAGATATGCCCATATATACACTGTGATTTTAATAATAAACTGACCTTTAATAACAGTATTCTTTCTATTCTATCACAGAGCAGGAGGTCGCGGGCCACATCAGAGGGCTCCACGGGCCACATGTTGGGCACCCCTGGTTTAAACCTTCCTGTCCCAGTGACCCTTATCCTCCCAATTTCTCGTCCTGGTGTTACATGGGGAAAAAGTTAGGGAAGTCTCCCTAGTGGAGTCAGAGATAGCAATAAAATCTTCAGGATGTCAAACCGTTGCCTGGGGTAGCTCCACATTCTATATCAAACCATGAAGAAGGAGTCCCTTAGAACTCTCAAAACCCATTGTTTTTATTGATGACTCCAAAAAACAAATTCTTTACCCAGCTGATTATGGTGCTTTCCTTCCTTACCTTCCAGTTTTCCTGAGATAAGAGGCACATTTCAAGTTCTATTCTCTATGAAAGAACCCCTGTACACCTGATGAAAGACCCTATTAGGCTCCTTAAACTGTACTAGGGATTCACACACCTATCCTTTATTTAGCTATAAAAACTGGACAGCGGTTAAAACCTTTCCCCAGGCTACTTAAAGCTAAAATAAAGTTTTCACTGGAATTTTGGCTTTAAACATCATTTTATCATTAGGAATGTTCATACTAAAATAGTAGTATAGTAAACAAGGGTATTCATATTATTTACACAAGGCGCATGCCAATAGTTTAAACCTTACATCATTTCTACAATTTTATAAGGACCAAACAAAAGCAAAGCCACCAAAGGATGCTCTAGTGATGACTATGTTATTTACTTCTTTTTAGTTGGCATACTAGTCCTAAACTGCATTTCAAATAAACTTTAAACTAAGTTCTGAAGTTACTTAATCTTGTTTTTTTACGTTCTATGTCATATAAAACAGTGGTCCAAGTTATTTATTACAAGGAATAGAAAAAAAAAACGAATTGTGTTTAAACTTATATGCCATTTCTAGGTTAAAAAAAGCATAGTGATGAAATTATGTGGATACATACCGCTATTGTTGTCCAAACCACACAATTGCAGGACCTTGCTTCAAGGGTATATGATATAAAGAACAAACATCTAAGGTTACTAGCGTGCCCTGAGAGAGCGGGGCTGCTCGGGAAACATCAGCTACACAAAACAAGGCTTATTGAGATTCCTGACAACCCAGTCAGTTCCAGCCAGGCAAGTTCCCAAAGGTGCAGAAGAATTTTTTTTAGTTTATATGTGCAAAACACAGTCATATCTGTTGTTTTATGTTTGTTTACTTTGTTTAGAATTTGTCTTCTACATCTTCTACATCCCAAGTTAAAGCTGAATTCCAGGCAGACATCAAACATAATACTCAATGGGCAGTTGAAATGCATATATTTGAGCTGTTTTACTGACCAAAGGATTTATAATAGTTAATAATAATAATAGTGTCCAACCAGTTTTGTGATGCAGGCGCTTCTGCCAGGCAGTATAGGCAGCTCCTGGAATTCCATTGCAGGCTTAAATGCAGCTAAAGCATAAATAAAGGCTATTGTACGTTTTTTTTTACGTTAGCTTACTGGGTGTGTGAGTAGTTATATATGGATTTTTAGACTGGGAGGTTTAAGAAATAATATTGTGGGATGTTATCCCTGAAGTTATAAGAGAGGCAAGTGAGCTTTATAATCAATCTAGCTGGATTGGAATCTGGCAGAATCAGTTGCTTATAGCATGCAAAGACTGTGATATATATATGGTCTGGTGTCCTGGTTTTGAGAAAATACTAATTCCCATTGAAGGTAAGAAGGACGTGGCTGTGCCTAAAGATTAGCGAAAGTTCCTTACTGCGTAATAATCTCATGGACTGAATATTCACCTGAAGGTTAAAAGCTGAGCAATTTTACTTTCATAAACCCACCATTGAGTACCTGTATGCAGAAAATACTTGACTGGTAGCACCTGGAACCAGTGGCCTAACTAGAACCTTCAGGGCCCCGATGCAAGAAACCATGAAGGGCCCCCCTTAACCCCAGCCAGGGCCCTTCCCTGCGAGTCTGGCGGTGGAACTCCAGGGCGTGGTCACAGGTATGACCTTTGTGAGCCCTGTAGTTCCACCACTGGTATCAGTAGTTTTCATTTATTTATTTTTTTACATTTTTAGGTGCCCCATTGGGGGACTGTCCCTAGGCAGGATTGGGTCCCCGTTCCCAGAAGAGATGAGGTCCTTTTCTCCAGGGCAGATGAAGTTACTGCCCCCAGGTGAGAAGGGGTCCCTGTCCCCAGGGGGATATGGAGGGGGTATGTAATAGTGTGTGCTAGCTGCCTATGCTGCTGCCGGCCATATGTAGAGGGGGCTGCATGGGCCCCCTGCATAACAGGGCCCAGTTGCGGTCGCGACTGCTGCACCCCATATAGTTATGCCCCTGCCTGGAACAGAATACAATTCACTATACATGATAGTGTTGGACTGGTCAAGGAAAAGAGGTGGAATTAGATTGTACAACACCATATGAGGCAATTCAGAACCTGAGGTCTCCAGCCACCACTCCCCGGCATTGTCAGGAAGGCAGATGTCACAATCAATGTCCATTATAACTTTAGCCTCATCTGCAGGAGTAGCAGGTCTACTGCAGGTAGCAATGCTCTCCACCTCAAAAGAAGCAGGATGGACCGCTGTGCAACCTTCTCAGCCAATGTAGCTCACTACGGGGCTTTGTTTTACCCCATTCATGGGACTTGAAGATGACTTAAAATGCTACAACATACCACAAATGACTAATGAGAAAGTGCAAGCTCCTAAAGGGTACTACAAGCCCTGGGATAATAAGCACTATAATAGAGACTGTTTATATTCATGAAACCTTGTCACATCTTTCCATTTATCATAATAATGTTATATTACACAGTGTAATCATCTTATCCAACAACTGTTTCATGGGGTATTTTAGAATCTGGTTGTGGGGAAAGTCCAGTCGCAGGAACAGAACTTGTATTAAAGTCAAAGTTCAGTCATTCACAACAAGCCCGGCAGGAAGGCACCCGACCGGGAACACTCACAGAATGCACAGCGATGTGTAGCAGAGCAGATCTCGGTGGGCCGACAGCATCTGTCTTAAGGAGTGGAAGGCAGCTTGGCCGGTCTGTATTCAAATGGGGAGGTGTCCAATAAAGATGGCATGTCCCTGTCCTTTCCCTACTCATTTGGAACCTCTCCCTGTCGCTAATCACTGTGCCTGTCAGACAGTGACCTGCCCCTACACTACCCACACACTCCCCTGGGAGAAGGGCCTTAAATAGGCTCCACCTGACCCAAGATAGCTGCCAGAGTCACATAGGGGAGCAGCATCCAATGGGATAGCTTCCCCAGTGACCCAGGAAACCATAGAGGAACCATGTTCCTCTTGACAGCTTCTCTGAGCTGCTGAGAGAGGGAAGCTGAAAAACGTATTTTCCATAGACATGTCCAGGAACCCAGCTAATTGTGAAAACTGAAGTTAAAGGGGCCTGCATCTGAGCAGGGTAAGCAAATGAGTACTCCAGTGCAAAACCAGCCAGCACGGTCTCCATTGTTAGTGACTGTCAGTAACATACATATGAAGGGAAGGCTACTTGAGATACAGTATATCGGTATAGAGTAGAGTCTATGGGTATAGGGATGCATGCACGTGCATGGAAGATACATAAAAGCATATATAGGTTGGACATACAGTACATGCTGGCTGGGGTGTGTGGCACCTGTATTCTTTAGAAAATGATGAGAGAAAGAAGCTAAGATTCTGAAGGGATCCATAGGATTTTCATTATTATTTTATTCTGTGTATACTCTGTTGGACTTTATATGTCTCTGGGACTGTAAAATCCAATAAAACACTACACTCTTTGGAAAAAAAACAAGGATGCCTGGAATTTGTTTAAAGGTTTTCTTTTCCCACTCTCGCCCCCTCATCCTGTAAATATGTTGAATGAGAGAGACTGATAGCACTATACCAAGGAATAGAGTAAAGACTGCTCAGACTTAGAGTGCCATCTGTGTCTATCACACTCTGGGTATTGCTGTGCTGTGGATTATAATATAGGTACATATATACCTGCCTGCACCATTTGAAAGACCTTTTTTTTATACATAAACCATACCCCCCTCACATGTACAAATCTTCACATTGCATGTCTACTTTGGATAAATGCTGTCTCTCTAGTTCTATGCAATCAATGCTAGCCAATGGTAATCCTGTGTATATTACAGAAATAATGTTTACCAGGTCTTCCTTCTGCACAGAAAACTAAAATGAGTTTTAATTTAGGAATAGCCTACATGAGCATCTGAATGCTTTCCAATGCTTTCAGGAAAACATTACATGTATTTCAAATAAAATCACTGTGGAACATGTTTGAAATGCATTTTTCTTGTGATCACATTAGGCTGTATGAATTCAAGCAGAGCAACACTGAAAAAAAGAAGAATAAATGAAATTGTGGATCGCTTCATACCGTCTAAAACAAACGTGAAGCACTGGAATCCAGAGGTTTCAAAAATGCTTCAGAAAAGCATGTCACTATGTCAAATGCTTGTTAACTTACTGGTATGTTTTTTTGCTTAAAGTGGAAAAGTTAAACCCTCACATATACCAAGTGAAGTGAACAGCCTCAGATGATACACAGAGATGAAACAAATCTCCCTGTCATGGTTATGCAGTGATCTTCCTGTGTTTGCTTACCTTCCCTCATGTCTTCAGACTAAGAGGTCAGCCACTTCCACCTGCTGGTTTTTATAACCTCTCCTCTAAGCATGGCTCCACCCCAGGCCCTATCAGGGAGCCTTATATTAACCTGTGCACTGCAGGCAATCAGGGCTGATCAACCATTGTGTATTCCTTTGTGTGTTAGCTGTTTCCTGCCGTGTGCTCTGCTTCTGTTTTCCGTTGCCGACTTTGGCGTATTGACTATCCCTGCTTGCCTGTGATCCTGACCTTTTGGCGTGTACCCGACTATTCTTGTCTGCTTGTGGTCTCGACCTTGGCTTTGTCCCTCACCATCCCTATCCTCCTGTTGCCTACTGTGGGTGTGAGCTGGGGGACCCTGGGGGTCACGACCTGGAGCCAGTTGCAGCCAAGTCCATCCTCACCACTAGAGGCGCTGGTGAACACCTGCTGGCTCTTAGACTCCGCGCCCCAGGGAATCTTACGATCTAACCCCAGTGGGATCTGTCCCCTGTCTGCAGCAGTCAGCCGTAGGGTCCACATCCTTGCAGTGCATTCCTGATCCCTACGGTGTGCACCTGTCACCTCGCCTCAAGGTGACTTGACACTCCCTACATAAGTTTTACATGTATATCTGCTGTCTTCTGCTTTATTTACTGTTTAAAAAGTGCAGATCGTGTTAGAATTTTCTCTTCCTGATTCACCTGTGGGTGTGGATTCTTGCCATACACTGGGAGTAAGCTTATTGGAGGAAAGGCACACACCCACTCTCCACATAGGCAGAGACTTGCAGAGCTGTGCTGTGAATTGACCTGCTCTCTGCTAATCTATTTATAGCACCCACCCTGACACAAATTTCAGCCTGGTTTTATCACAGTTGACAGAGAACTTGTCAGAAGTTATCATTCTGATAACAGAAGAAAGGAGCAGGAAAAAGCCACAGGACTCAGGGCTTTGAAGAGAGATAAGAAAACACTACAGATAAATGTGCCCAGCTCAAATTTCATGGATGGGATTTAGATCCACTTTAAGACCCCTTTCACACTGCCAGCGTTTTTCAGTCGCTACAGCGCTAAAATTAGCGCCTGTATAGCACCTGAAAAAAGCGTCTCCTTTCACTCTGGAGCGGTGCGCTGGCCCACAGGCTTTCACACTGGAGTGGTGAGCTGGCATGGCCTCACAAAAAGTCCTGCCATCAGCTTCTTTGGAGTGGTAAAGGAGCGGGGAACTCGCTGCTCCTCCACCGCTGCTCCCCATTGAAATCAATGGGGCAGCACTGCGA
The DNA here is from genome assembly GCF_037356315.1 of Lithobates pipiens. NCBI lineage: Eukaryota > Metazoa > Chordata > Amphibia > Anura > Ranidae > Lithobates > Lithobates pipiens. The sequence continues at coordinate 540,109,954 of NW_027507758.1, forward strand.
TACCACCGGCAAAACCCCGCTCCGGTAGCGTTTTGCAGACGGATTTAACCCCTTTTCAGAAATACACACAAATAGCGCCGCTTTATCGCCGACACCCCCGCGGCTTGGTGTGAAAGCCCTCTAAGCCCTTGTACACACGGTCGGAGAATCGGACCGTGTTGTTGGATAATCCGACTGTGTGTGGTATGCATCGGACTGATTCCGTCGGAATATCCGTCGGACCCAATTTTCCAACATGTTGGAAATATTTCCCGACCAACTGGGCCGATCGGATATACTCCGATCATGTGTAGAGAATTTTGATCGGACCAAGTGCCACACATGCTCAGATCAAATTCCTACATCAAAGCTATTGGCTTCTAGCCTGAATGTAGTCCCATCGTAACGAAATTACGTCATCACATTCTTAAAGATCAGATTTTTCGCCAACTTTGTCCGACCGTGTGTATGCAACAATTTCGGACAAGATCCGACGGACAAAATCCGATGGGCAAAATCCGACGGATTTGGTTGTGGAAATCTCCAACCGTGTGTACAGGGGCTAAGAGAAAAAAACAAAGTAGCTAGAGAAAAAACAAGTGGACTCAGAGCTAACATATATATTCTGTTCAACTGATTTGCAAGCCTAGAATGCTAGGATGCTAGGATGCTAGGCACAGATCTCCAAATTCGCTATACTCTTTCTAAATACTGTATCTCGTCCTAATCAGTACCTAATACAGCATGCTACCCTAATTATATCATAGTTGATGATATACCGTGTACCACTTTTATACATAATGGAGCAGGTATATAAAAACTAAACCCATAAAATTGAAGACGTTTCCCAACAGCCGGGTTTGATGCTTTGTTGCCCCGCAAATAAAATGTTATTGGTTACTATAACCAACAACTTTATGTTTCTACCCATTACATTTTTGTCTGACATCATATAAAGTTTGCAGTCCTGATGATAACGCACAGGCCTCACAGGTTTAATGCACATATAGTATAATATATATATATATATATATATATATATATATATATATATATATATATATATATATAAATTAAAGGCATAGCATACTGTATGTCAAGTCAAGGGATTAAGAGGGTCATGAGGCTTAGCGTCTTAATGCCAGCTCGGCAAAACTGCTGGCTTTGCAGCTTTTCTCATTACAGTTTGTGGAATCAACCCTCTTCCACAAGTTTATGGCCTGTACTACACTACAGTGGGAGGTACTCAAACTCAGCCACCAATATTTTTCACAGAAGGCAATCCTCCACCAGCATGTGCAATGGAATTTTATTGTCACTGGACCATGCTGTTAGGGGCAGGATACACATAACCATTGACAGATGGTCCAGTAAGCATGGGCAGGAAGGGAACACTGGGTCAATCATCTGGCAGGTGGAAAATATGCAATACAAGGCACACATGTCTGTCCCATGTCTGTCTGATGGTGACAGCACAGTCACCTGTATCCATCTCTCTTCACTGGCCTCATCCTTTGACATCTCAGAACCAGCAGTCCTCTGCTAGCACCCTAGAATATATGCAATGTCACATGCCTGACCACCTACCATTTTCAGCCAGGCAAGATCATGTATGGCAATGACTATTAACCTGCTGACCAATTTTTATTTTGGAAATATCACACACGTACCTTGCCTGGCACATGTTCTTAAGCTGGTGGTGCAGCAGTTCGTCATGAAGTACCCTGATTTCCAGGTGGTCCTTCATCGTGGCCACTTTAGATGGTTGTACCTGGTCTGTGTTCCTTTGGCAGAAATGCAGCACCAACATCAGCTGCCAGCCAACCGCCTCATCTGTGACACCTCCATGCTGGACCACAATTTTGGAAATGCTGCAGAGGCTACACCAGTGTGCCATCAATGTCTTCCTGTGTGATTATGGTAAGGGAACAGGCTCTGGGGAGTTGGAGTTCTTTTTACAGCATTTATGCCTCATCATTTAGGACACATGCAACATTTTGGTTGAGCTGCCACCAAGTGGGAAATAATTATATATTCATCTGGTGGCAGGCTAGAGCAACAAGCTGCATCTGGTAGCTGTGGTAGCAGACTAGAAAGACATGCTTCATCTGATGGCTGTGGTGGCAGGCTACAATGACAAGCTACATCTGGTGGCTGTGGCAGGAGGCTACAGTGACAAGCTGCATCTAGTGGCTGTGGTGGTAGGCTACAATGACAAGCTTCATCTGGTGGCTGTGGTGGCAGGCTACAGTGACAAGCTGCATCTGGTGGCTGCGGTGGCAGGCTACAGTGATCAGCTGCATCTGGTGGCTGCAGTGGCAGGCTACAGTGATAAGCTGCATCTAGTGGCAGGCTGCAGCAACAAGCTGCATCTGGTGGCTGTGGTGGCAGGCTAGAAGACATGCTTCATCTGATGGCTGTGGTGGAAGGCTACAATGAAAAAGCTGTATCTGATGGCTGTGGTGGTAGGCTACAGTGATAAGCTGCATCTGGTGGCAGGCTGCAGCAATAAGCTGCATCTGGTGGCTGTGGTGGCAGGCTAGAAAGACATGTTTCATCTGATGGCTGAGGTGGCAGGCTAAAATAAGCTGTATCTGATGGCTGTGGTGGCCGGCTACAGTGGCAAGGCGCATCTGGTGGCTGTGGTGGCAGGCTACAATGACGAGCTTCATCTGGTGGCTGTGGAGGCAGGCTACAGTGATAAGCCGCATCTGGGGGCTGCAGTCGCAGGCTACAGTGATAAGCTGCATCTGGTGGCTGTGGTGGCAGGCTACAGTGATAAACTGCATCTGGTGGCTGTGGTGGCAGGCTACAGTGATAAACTGCATCTGGTGGCTGTGGTGGCAGGCTACAGTGATAAACTGCATCTGGTGGCTGTGGTGGCAGGCTACAGTGATAAACTGCATCTAGTGACTGCGGTGGCAGGCTACAGTGTTAATCTGCATCTGATGGCAGGCTAGAGCAACAAGCTGCATCTGGTGGCTGTGGTGGCAGGCTAGAAAGACATGCTTCATCTGATGGCTGTGGCGGCAGGCTAAAATGACAAGCTGCATCTGATGGCTGTGGTGGCAGGCCACAGTGGCAAGGTGCATCTAGTGGCTGTGGTGGCAGGCTACAATGACAAGCTTCATCTGGTGGCTGTGGAGGCAGGCCACAGTGACAAGCTGCATCTGGTGGCTGCGGTGGCAGGCTACAGTGATAAGCTGCATCTGGTGGCTGCGGTGGCAGGCTACAGTGATAAGCTGCATCTGGTAGCAGGCTACAGCAACAAGCTGCATCTGGTGGCTGTGGTGGCAATGGCATATCCGCAAACATCAGTTTGCTGATCTCTTCTTCAGCGATCTAAAACATAATCCGTGTGTACGGTATTGTGTCACTTCTGGGTTTAACTGTAACTTTTCCCAGCTGCTGTGGCTGAGGAAGAAGTTGATAGAGTGCAATCTATTAGTTTTATAGGGCAGAGGAGTAAATCAGGGGAGGAATCAGGGGTCTAATAGGCCCCTGATGTCTCCATAAAAGGAGCCTGTCTTTACAGTATGCTATCACATACAGGCTATTGTAAAAAAAAAAATTAAAATGTAAAAAAATTAAGTAACATATAATAAATAAGAAATATAAAATAAATTCTCCTGCTCCCAACATACACACACATAAGAATTTAAAAATGCATGTGGGGTATGCGCCTACATATGATAATGCCAATTGCACTACACATTATAGCGAAAGTCAGAGTGAGAACAATAACTCTAGGACCACATATGGTTTAAAGCCACACTGCGGAGTTGTCAGGGGGTCATTACAGCACCGAATGAGTGGTCCCCCACCCAGACATGGCGATGAAGAGGGACCTGCAGAGGGTACTTAAGTAAGTATATCTGGCTTCACTAGATATGGGGAAAATGCTTAGTATGCCTGGAGTGGGCTTTAACTCTAAACTAATAACTTGTAAAGAGGCTATTAAAGGGTTGCCTACACACAAATTTGGGTGCCACAGTTTGTCCCCGTTTCACAGACACATTCTTTTAAGGCTTGATTTGTTTGGTATTTATTTATTCATCACATCCTTGTCTTTTCTATTTTCCAAAAAATTTGTGTATTATATTGTGTTTGTATGCATTACAATTAACTATAGTGTGCTTTTTATGGAAATATCGGTTTGATAAACATGTGCGCTAAGATATCACATAACAAATTTCAACTACCCCCATTTTATTCTTCAGGGTCTCTGCTTTCAGAAAATATATAATGTTTTCAGACCTAAAATGTGAATTTTACCATGAGTACAAAACCCCCAATAAAAGGCCCTGGTAGAAAAGTGGTTACTCTGAAGCCTTGTATGTGGAATATAGTATTTAATTAATCTTTATGAGGACAGAGATACATGCTGGACCTACATGAGAAGTTAGGATATACAGGAGACCAGTTTGGGGCAATTGACATTCATGTTTTCTTATAAATAAGTCCAGAATATCTCAGTATATTCCAGAGTCCCTCTCTATAGAGTATATTAGATACCTACCTCTACCATGACGCTACATAGGGATGCATAGCAATTAAAGCAGCAGCAATTAGTAAGGAAGCTGACTTTCCACTCTGTCTCTAGGCTCAACATTAAATCATTGTGTTGTAAATATAATAAAATCAGAATTATAAACATTTCAGGAGAAGCCCACAATGTTGCTCTTTGCGCACGGTCCTTGCTGGTTTTAGTGGGATTTCCAGATGCCCTGCCTGGGGGCAAGTGCCCCATCTGCACCATATTTTGTTTCAAGGCTGGCGAGCGGCCTGAGCCGAGGAGCTTTGCCCAGAATAATCCAATTCAAACTAATGTTAAGTCGTTAAAGTTTGAAAACCGCAATCCTGAAACATTACATATTTAGCTATTTAGTGTGACTGCCATGGATATTGTTTTCAACTTACGAGACCACATCTGTCGTAACTTTACTACCATAAATAGTAAGTGAAGCCTAGGGCAAAAGGAATGTACTTCTTGTTAATCTGCTTGCTGAGCGCTGCCCTCCCACCTCCACTCTGCACACAGTATTCACAGGCTCCCGCTACAGCTGCCCAGCGCTGCGTCCAATAACCTCTTCATTGCCGGCTGCTGCCCGTAGTCCCCAGGCAACAAGTACAAGCAGACAACTGCTAATGCTGTCCGAGAAACACTGCAGCTGCCAAAATGCCTTCCCAATGTAAAGCAAATGTGAAAACAATCACTAAAATCTCATATAAGCTTTAACATGTGAATGTCATTTCAAAAGTCATTTCCATGTTTTTTTTTTATAAATCTGCAGCTTTCTTTTAAATAATACCTTGTGATCCTGTCATAAGGCTTCTTGCTCAGGCACTTCCTGTTATAGGCTGACAACGCTCTGTTCTTGCTACCAACTTTTCTACTACATGGTCACTGTCACATAGACTTCCTATGGGGACTACAAGTGGCTGTTTCAGCACACGTTACACTGGCACTGTCCACTGTTGTCACTATCTGGCCCCACATCCAATTTCTGTCCAAATCTTGCGGCTTTCATCTCCATCACATTTATAATATATATGCCACTCCCTTATTATTTTGTTACCTCAACTATTATGATTCCTCACTGGCCTACCTCTATATAGACTATCCCCCTTCAGTCTGTTCAGATGCTGCTGCCAATTCATCTACCCTACCAACCATTCAGTGTGCACTGCCTACTCTACCAATCCGTCTGATTGTCCTACAAATAAAATTCAAAATACTAACAAGATACATATCCATCCACAGCTCTGCCTCCAGCTTCATCACCAACCTCATTTTTTTTATAAATATTTTTATTAGAGTTTAACAAGATACAAGAAGCATATCAATTGACAAATTGCATGAGGTATGAGATTCAAATACCTGGTAAAACAAGACTAAGGAGAAAGACCTAACCATAAGCATTATTCAAGAAGAAGGAAGAAAGAGGGGAAAAAGAAAAGAAAGGAGAAGAGGAGGAGGGGGGGGGGGAGGAGGAATCTGGGGGATGTGTGCCATCTTAAGCGCTGCATAGTACAGTAAACACCATATCACGGGGAACTGACAACCATAAGAAACATCATATCAATATCCAATACCCCTACATACTACTGACAGTTGATACGTTAAAGACACATTAATAGTAGATCTGTGGTAGCCAAAAAGATAAGTCTGAGGAGACACATGGTGGATAGAGAGAACCAGCATCAAGGAGGTAGTAGGATGACCGGAGCAGCCGGAAGGTTATCTCATGGGTTCATGGCGGATAATGCACTACATTGAGAGGATGGGTAGGAATATGGGAGGTCGGTAGCTTAAGTACTCCTAGCGAGTTATTAAGGTTGCGATGGAGGTACCATTCGGTGTATCTGAAAGGGTACATAATTGATGGAATGTCGTCTGGAGAAAAGGATTGTTCAATGTAGACTTTCCACCTTGCGAAAAACCGGGTAGTAGACTGGAGATGCGAGGAAATAGTGTCCAATCTTTCCATGTAGAACAGGGATAAAAGAGCCTGCTGTACGCCATGTAGACTTGGAGGGGACGAGGAGATCCAATGGGACATAATAGTTCTACGAGCAGCCAGCAGACAGATGTGCATCCAGTGTGAAAGCACCCCAGATCCAGGGTGAGTCTCGTCAGAGTTAGTTAGGCCACAGCTAAACAAGCACATGAGTGGCTCCTTCGGCAAACGAATTGTGGTAATAGTGAATATGTAATGTATCACCGAGTCCCAAAAGGTGGAAATTGAAGTACATTCCCAGAGGCGATGAAGCAATGTGGGGCGATCCAAGGAACACCAAGGACACTTTGCTTGGGAGGGATCTCCAGTGGTGGTGCGAAATGGGTAGTAGGCCCTGTGTGCAAGCTTAAATTGCGTTTCCCTCCAGACTTCAGAAATGACGAGTTTATGAACGAGTCTGTATCCTTTTAGAATATCGTCAGAGAGGGTCGTGTCGCCAAAGATGGAGGCCCAATTTTTGAAAGGGGCGAGGTGGTACTTATCAGCTTGATAGGAGATCAACTGGGAATAGAGATCGGAGATGGAATAAGTGTCACGTTGAAGCATGGAGTCAAGGGGAGACTTGGAGCAGGAGCCTGGCTGAGTCCCTCCTATAGCTTGCAGATAGTGAGTTAGTTGGAAGTAGTGAAACACTTGAGATGGAGGGAGGGAGTATTCGCCAGCCAAAGTATGGTAAGGTTTGAGTCGTCCCTGAGGAAGGTCATATAGGGAGGCTACCGAAGTAAGACCTTTCGAACTCCAAAGTGTGAAGGCCTGGTGTGTCGTGGAGGGAGGAAACATTGGGTTCCCCTGGATAGTCAGATGTGTAGAGAAGTTGGTAGATAGTCCCATGAGTTTTCTGACTTCCCTCCACGCAATAATTGTGTCACGGATGAGAACATTAACCTTAAGATGACCCGGAAGAACATGTAAATTGGAGTGAAGAACAGCAGGGAGAGTATAAGGATGTACCAGTGCATTTTCGAGAACATAGTTCGAATATCTAGATTTACCCACTAGCCAATCCAACCCTTGGCGTACTAGACAAGACAGGTTATAGAAGCGAATATTGGGCAGGCCAGCCCCTCCCTCGGACTTCGGGAGACTTAGTTTCTGAAGAGCAATGCGAGGCTTCTTATTTGCCCATAGAAAGGCATTCAGGGCTTTATGTAGTTTTTGGATGTCAGAGTGTTTTATTAAAAGTGGGATAGTTTGCATCGGGTATAACAATCTCGCAAATGAAACCATCTTGAAAAGGTGGCATCTCCCAAAGAGCGAGAGCGGCAGGCCTGCCCAAGACTCTAGTTCCCGCACAATCTTGGTCAACAGTGGAGGGTAGTTGAGGGAGTACAGTGAGGAGGGTTCCCTACCTATGCATATACCTAAATATGTGATGGAGTGTCGTGCAAGAGTGAAGGGTGAAGATGACTGCCAGAGTATGGCTTTGCGTGGATTTAGGGCTAGAACTTCAGTTTTGTCATAATTAATCCGAAACCCCGAGCATTGCTGGAAATTTGTAAACAGGTCACGAATGATGGTAAAATCTGTTAAAGGGTCCGAAGAGAAGAGGAGAATGTCATCTGCAAAGAGGGCAGATTGCAAGGTTTGGTCGTGTATGGGGATACCACTAATTCCTTCAGGGGAATTTAGGATTCTTGACAGGGGTTCAATGGCCAAATTAAAAAGTAGGGGAGAGAGTGGACAACCTTGCCGTGTGCCTTTAGTGAGGGGAATAGTCGGAGAGACAAAATCTGGAGTCACCAGCTTGGCAGTTGGGGCAGCATACATCTGGCGCAGGAAATGCAAGACCGGGCCAGAGAAGCCAAAGGTCTGGAGAACCTTAAACAGCCAGGTAAAATTGATGTTATCAAAGGCCTTCTCGGCATCGACCGAGATAATGGCCATGTCACAATCCGGATTTCGCTTGGCACATTCCAGTGCCAAGAGAACCTTACAGATGTTGAGGGTTGCAGATCTACCAGTGGTGAAACCAGATTGAGCTGGGTGAAGAAGAGAGGGGAGGAGCGCCGCTAGACGGGATGCAATAATTTTGGACAGGATCTTCACGTCAACATTTATCAGGGAGATCGGTCTGTAAGATCCAGGGTGGGAGGGGTCCTTACCCTTTTTTGCTATCAGTTTAATATGTGCCTGGGAGCCTGTAGGAAGATAGGAGCCCCCCTTCCAGAGAGCAGTAAACACCTTACACAAGGTGTCAGGAAGGAAGTCTTGAGTAATCTTATAAAATTCCGCAGTATAGCCATCAGGACCTGGGGCTTTGGAGGAGGATAGGTGTTTAATAGTGGATTTGACATCTGCTATTGTGATGGGGGCGTTAATGGCTTCCAGTTGCGTGGCAGTTATTTTTGGCAAGTGGATTTTGGATAATAGTCGATCCGCTAAGGATTGGTCGATAGGGTCAGTGGCGTATAAAGAAGTGTAATATTCAGTGAGAATACTACTAATCTCCTCTGGAGCAGAAGCAAGAGACCCATCTGCACGTTTCAGGGTATGTATGTAGGTGGGGCGATGAAAGCCTGAACAAAGCCTAGAGAGAAGTTTCCCTGCCTTGTTGCCGTATTTATGGAGGCGCAGTGTGTGGTAGGAGGAGGTCAGACGTTCCTGTGCATCGGCCCAGAGGTCAAATTCCTGCTTGGCTAATTGCCAGGCAAGAAGGTTAGCAGGAGAACGACTGCGCAGAAGGTTGAGATGCATTGTACGTAACTTTTGGCTAGCTAGCAAGTATTGCTTCTTGGAATGTTGCTTATGTCTGGAAACATAGGCTATGATCTTGCCCCTAAGGTAGGCCTTTCCCGCTTCCAAAACAAGTTAGGGTCATTTAAGTGTGCACCGTTAGTGTCAGTATATTCCGACCAGCTAGTTAACAGCATCTGCTTGAAATCCTCGCTATCTGCTAAATGTGTAGGGAAACGCCACGTGTTTATTGGCGACGAGGGTTTGGCATATAGTAAACGGACTAGGACTGGGCTATGGTCTGTGATTACCATATCTTTAATCTCCGGATCTCTAACGAACGACACTAGGGGCGGGGATGCAAAAAAGTAATCGAGTCGCAAGAAAGATTTGTGAGGGGGCGAGAAATAAGTGAATTCCCGATCGGTGGGGTGAGCAAGGCGCCAGACATCAGTGAACTGGAGGGTGGAAAATGTCCTATCTAGTGGTGTGGTAGTGGGTGTGCGAGGACCGATCATGGTGATATCAGGAGGATCCCGATATTGCCTATCCTCTAGCGGGTTAATGACTGAATTAAAGTCCCCACCAACTAAATGTAGAGTTTCAGGCACGTTCGATATCCAAGCCAGCAGGTCTTGGAAAAACGCGGAGTCAGGTGAATTAGGGGCATAGATGTTAGTAAAGGCTAGATCTTTGTTGTTCAAAGAGAGACGTACGGTAAGCATACGCCCACCCGAGTCAGTGCGAACGTCCCGTGTCGTATAGCGAAGGTGTTTGTGTAGGAGAATAACTACACCTGCCTTGCGACCATCCGCAGGTGAGCCAAAGACCTCTCCGACCCAGAGTTTCTGGAGGCGAGAGATGTCGTCAGCGGACAGATGGGTCTCCTGAAGGAGCGCGACATCCGTCCGCAGACGTTGAAGATGTCTAAGTATTTTCATGCGTTTAGCAGGAGATCTAAGGCCCTTGACATTCCACGTAACCACGGTCAGTTGGGTTCCGCTTGTGTCAGCCATCAGGTGTGTGGTGAGTGCATAAAAGTCTCAGATCTACTATTAAAGGAGATCCGATGGGACTTAGGGTGGGTATTGTAGTAGGGGCGGGTATGTGTATATAAGACGGCACATTGGACAGGGGGGGAGGAGAGAGAGGGGAGGAAAGGATAGCAGGAAAAGGAGTAGTAGGAAAAGAGTAAAGAAGAGAGAGAAAGACAGGACAGTAAAGCAACTAAACAAGTGTAAACCACATCTTCACTTTTTTCCACACAAGGAATGTGGTAGAAACACATCTCCCAGAGAGTGACCGCACCCCCTGGGAGAGGCAAGATTTGCACCTCGGGGTAGAGGGAGGGGTATAAGGAAAAGCTAGGGGAAAAGGGGGAGGACCGAGGCAAAACAAGGGAAGGGAGGAGGGGGAAGGGAGGAAAAAAGAAGAAAAGGGGAGGGAGGATCAGGGAAGAAGGGTAGGGTAATGGACTGCAGGAGGAATCAGATAGCAGCAGCAAAATAAAATAATGGGAGCATCAATATATCAAGTAACATAGGTAAAAGAAACATAGGTAAAAGAAAATAACCAAAACACATCAGTAGACAAGCCCATGGCAGGCAGCCGGGCCCCTGTATATACCAATCCCCCTGTATATACCAATCCGTAACAAAAACGACGGGAGAGGTATAAAGTGAGGGAGCAGTCGCAAACCCAACACACTGAAGGTTCGCAAAACAACTTGCAAAACTGTAGGGCAGCGAACATCCATCCTGCATTAAATCAATAGGAGTAGCAGGATCACCAACACAAGGAAAGGCGCTGAAGCTCAGCAAAAGGTGATCTTCAGCGAAGGGCTGTGCGGGGAGGATGAGTGGTCGAGCGGCTTCGTTTGTAAGGCGGTTTTTCAGGACTCATACGTTGGGGGGTGCCGGTGTGAGGCTCGAGAGCCGATCCAGGCGAAAGACTTCTGGTTGAGGGGGCATGGGCCTTGTCCATGTCTGCAGGATAGTTAAGAAAGTGTTCTGCCTCAGCAGGAGAGGTAAACGTGCGGCGGGTACCATCAGAGGAAGTAATATGAAGTACTGCCAGGTATGCTAGAGTAAATTTAACATGGTTGTTGAAGAGGGCCGCACAGATCGGTGAAAAGGCCTTGCGCATCTTCATGACTTCAATGGAATAGTCAGCAAATAGAAGCAAGGTCGCCCCATCGACAGTCAGGGAACGTTGGGATCGACATTTTTGTAGAATGGCATGCTTATCAGCATAGTTGAGGTAGCGGACAATGACTGCCCTGGGTTTAGCGTGCTGTTCATTGGGGTGGCCTAGGCGGTGGGCCCGTTCAACAATGCATGGCGTTTTGAGGCCTAATTGCGCAGGAATGGCTTCGGCGCAAATGTCAGTCAGCTGTGCAGCAGTAACCGATTCGGGTAGGCCCACTACCCTCAAGTTGTTCCTTCTGGCCCGATTTTCCAAATCATCGATTTTAATCCAGAGGTCTCTGGTAGAATGGGTAAGGCGTGCTATGGCCGCAGATTGTGCTGTGGTGTCATCTTCCATGAGGGAGATGCGTTCCTCCGCGTGTGTGAGGCGTTGGGCCTGCAGCTGGAGTTCAGTGTGGAGCTGCTCCATGGCCTTTTGTATAGCTGTGTCTATAGTAGCGGTTAGCGTGGGGGTCAGGAGAGACACTACTGCCTGTGCGATGTCAGCAGAGGGGGCCGTGGCAGCGTTGGGAGCCGCCGAAGACAGCGGGGAAGGCTCAGTGAGGCATTGCATAGGCGCCATCTTGGCCGCAGTCTCGGCCTGGTCCGTGTCAGCGGCGACCGCCGCGGCGAACGATCTGTGCGCGGATCGCTCCAGAAAGCGATCCATCGGCGGCTCAGCTACTCCCGGAGTCTGGTGGGGGGGTCCCCGAGGCGTATGGCATGCTTAGAGGCTGGTTTCAGGGGGGTGAGCGGTCGGAGCGGTATCCGCTTACCTCCTCCTCATGTGGCGCCGGAACCAGAAGTCTCTCCAACCTCATTTTAAAATATCAACCAAACCTCCCTCCCAAGACCTCCTGCTCTATCGCTCCCTTGTCAACTCCTTCCCTGCTCATCTCCAGGAGTTCTCCAGAACCTCTCCCATCCTATGAAACTCCCTACCCCAATCTGTCCATCTGAATCCTACTTTGTACACCTTTAGGCAATCTTGAAACCTCATCTCTTCAGGGAAGTTAATCATACTTTCACCTAACAACTGAACTTTTACCTTTTCCATCAACTCGTACCCCTACAGTTATTACATTTTTGTATCACTTGGCCCGTGCTTTTAGACTGCAAGTTCTCATGAAAATGGCCAACCATTTTTTTTTTCCATTTGCATGGACCTTTTGCCATACAGCAGCAAGAATATACTGATTCCTGTTGCTGGGATTGGCAGCTGTGTGTGGATAGTAGCTTGGATTACATGTAGGCAGGTGCCTACAAGAGGGTTGATGTGTTTTTGGTGTTCATGTTTTTGAGTTAATTAGGTCATCTTGGTGCATTTTCTTCATGTTACACTGTGTATCTAGGTTTATCTGTAAGTTGGGGGTAACTAAACTGTAAGAGTTCATGTTTTTCCCACCACTTGTAGCAAAGTTATTGCTCTCTACAGGTCATACCATATAAAAAAAGGGCTTACACAATGCCCTGGGGAGCTGTTCCTGTGAAAATACTGGCAAACAATGTAGCTGTTATTCTGCTTGAGTGGATCACCCCCTTGGAGGGGGGGGGGGGGGTTATTAAGTGATGGGAGCCCAGTAGGGGTTATCAGTGGGATCTTGACTGGAGACCATTATGGACTGCCAAGTGCCAGTGATGGACATATTGCCTTCATGGATTACTGCCTAAATAGACTCAAAGGGACTATGTTGCCCCTTGTGGAATATTGCTTACATGGACTTGTGCCTTGAAAGGAATGCTTTATGGCCTTTGCCTTCTGCCTAAGGAACACACACTTTGTGGGGCACTTAGAGAACCATGTACAGGAATGTACAGAAGATTTCTTGAGAATTGTTCCTGTGTCATGCTAAACTACCTCAGTGTTCATGTGCTTTGCCTGGTCTGAAGTCTCTGAAAGGGGTGCATGCACAGTGTATCAAAAGATCAGCGCTTACAAGTTGGGGGCTGAGTTATGCCTCGTACACATGATCAGACTATCCGGCGGACTTAGTACGGTTGACCTAGTCTGGCGGAACACCCGCAGGACTTTGCAGCTGAGGTCCGCCGGACTTTCCGTACGACGGACCTGCCCACACACGACCGGACTTTTCCCGCGGGCTAAGTCCGGTGGACAACCCGGCGGACTATGGCGGGAGTCCGGACTTTTGAAATGAACGGACTTGCCCACACATGGAAGAAAGCCCGTTCATTTTGAACTTGGCTCCAGGTAGACAGGACTAGCGAAGGAAGTCAATGTCGCTGCCTCCATGGGCGAGATTGACACATCGCTGGCCCCGTCACCTGGTATGGACTTAAAGGGGAAGCCCTACACCAAAAAAACGGCGTGGGGGTCCCCCCAAAGTCCATATCAGACGCTTATCCAAGCACGCAGCCCGGCCGGTCAGGAAAGGGGGTGGGGACAAGCGAGCGCCTCCCCCCTCCTGAGCCGTATCAGGCCGTGTGCCCTCAATATGGGGGGGTGCTTTGGGGAAGGAGGGCCCTGCAGCCCCCCCCCCCACTCCAAAGCACCTTGTCCCCATGTTGATGAGGACAAGGGCCTCTTCCTGACAACCCTGGCCATTGGTTGTCGGGGTCTGCGGACGGGGGGCTTATCGGAATCCGGGAGAACCCTTTAATAAGGAGGCCCCCAGATACTGCCTCCCCAGCCTATGTGAATGAGTATGGGGTACAATGTACCCCTACCCATTCACCTGGTGAAAAAAGTGTAAACAAAACACAACACAAGGTTTTAAAATAATTTATTGCACAGCTCCGGTGGTCTTCCGTCTTGGTATGTCTTCTCGCCGGACTTCTCCGCTATCTTCTGCTAGCTCTTTTACTAGCGGAGGATAAACAAAAATTAGTGTAGCGCTAGTAAATGAATTAGTATGGGGATCTGTGACTAAGTATAGGGAAGGCAATAAAGACTAATCTCATAAAACACACATGTGAGATAATGTGCACGTATAAATGGAAAAAAAAAACATGAAATAATGAACAAAAGTGAAATCAACAATTAGCTAGGTATGTGGATTCAATATTCAAAGGAAAAATGCACATATATCCTAATAAATACTGAGAAAAACAGAAAATGTGTCCCAATGTATAGTCCACATATATTATGTAGTAAAAAATATATCAATGATGATCTTTCCAGCAGCAGAGTGAGGGACCACACAAATCAACCAGGAGCAACAGCTTGTCTGTAGTTACATCAATTATGAAAAAGATGGGTACTCTTACCATTATGGTTGGACACACCTGTCATATGACAGTGGGTCAAAAGCGCTTGAAATCCTGACTGGTCTCAATCAGGTGTTGTGCGTTTTAGACAAATCCTGGTAATGGGTCATCACTATATCATCTCTAGGCTCCGCAGTAGCTGGAACTCCTCATATAGATGGCTGGGTTGTGCATCTCCAGGCTCCAAGGGGTCGAGCACTCACATTTGAATAGTATCCAGGTTTTAGTATATCATGGAAAAAAAGGCAAAAAAGAAAGAGGGGCTCCGGATGGTGCAGGTCAGAGAGAAACCAATGGGTTTATTGAAAAAGTCATAAAAAATGACATAAAAAATAGCAAGTGATCACAAAATAAAGTCGGACAGAAAATGTATCATAAAAGCAATGTGGGGTACAAATAATGCAAGACCGACGCGTTTCGACAGCAATAGGTCTTCAACAGGGGCATATATGGGATTCTATTTCTTTTTATTTCTTTTTACTAGCGGAAGAGCCCGGCTTTCTTCTTCTTCATCGCCACCGCTGCCCGGGGGTCTTCTTCCGACTTCGGGGGTCTTGTCCCCCTCTTCGGTTCTTCTTGCCGGGCCTCCGCTTTCTTCTCCCAGCTCTTTTACTAGTGATGGCCCGGTCTTCTGCCGTCGCTGCGCCTCTTCTTCCGACTTCGGGGGGTCTTGTCCCCCTATTCGGTTCTTCTTACCGTGCCTCCGCTTTCTTCCTATAGCACTTTTACTAGCGGTGGCCCGTCTTCTGTTGCCACTGCCTTCTCTTCTTCTCTTCTTCTTCTTCTTGAGATGTTGACTCGACGCTGTCTCTGGCCGCAATGACAGGGGCGCGTTGTGCGCTGAATTATATAGGGACAATGGGCGGGGTCAACGGGGGATGTCCCCGCCCCTTATGATGTCACAGTCCCAGCATCCTCCAGGACTGTGTCATCATAAGGGACAGGGACATCACCCGGTGACCCCGCCCATTGTCCCTATATAAGTCTCCGCACAACACGCCACTGTCATTGCGGCCAGAGACAGCGTAGAGTCAACATCTCAAAGAAGAAGAAGAAGCAAAGAAGAAGAGAAGGTGGTGGCGGCGACAGAAGATGGGGCCACCGCTAGTAAAAGAGCTATAGGAAGAAAGCGGAGGCCCGGCAAGAAGAACCGAAGAGGGGGACAAGACCCCCGAAGTCGGAAGAAGAAGCGGCGGTGACACAAGACCCGCCAACCGAGCTGGGAGAAGAAAGCGGAGGCCCAGGAAGAAGAACCAAAGAGGGGGACAAGACCCCCGAAGAGGGTGACAAAACCCCCAAAGTCGGAAGAAGACCCCCGGGTGGCGGCAACGAAGAAGAAGAAAGCCGGGCTCCTCCCCTAGTAAAAGAGCTAGCAGAAGATAGCGGAGGAGTCTGACGAGAAGACCCCCCACGACGGAAGACCACCGGAGCTATGCAATAAATTATTTTAAAAACTTGTTTTGTGTTTTATTTACACTTTTTTCACAAGGTGAATGGGTAGGGGTACATTGTACCCCATACTCATTCACATAGGGTGGGAGGCCGGTATCTGGGGGCCCCCTTATTAAAGGGGGCTTCCGGATTCCGATAAGCCCCCTGCCCGCAGACCCTGACAACCAACGGCCAGGGTTGTCGGGAAGAGGCCCTTGTCCTCATCAACATGGTGACAAGGTTCTTTGGGGTGAGGGGCCACAGGGACCCCCTTCCCCAAAGCACCCCCCCATGCCCCCATGTTGAGGGCAAGCTGCCTGGTATGGCTCAGGAGGGGGAGCGCTCGCTCGTCCCCACCCCTTTCCTGACCGGCCGGGCTGAGTGTTCGGATAAGGGTCTGATATGGACTTTGGGGGGACCCCATGCAGTTTTTTTCAGCGTAGGGCTTCCCCTTTAAGTCCATACCAGGTGACAGGACCAGCGGCATGTCAATCTCGCCGATGGAGGCGGCGACATTGACCTCCTTCGATAGTCCCGTCTACCTGGAGCCACGTTCAAAATGAGCTATGGCTCACGAACAAGGCCCGCACTACCACTAGGCAAACTAGACAGCCGCCTAGGGGCCCCGGCTGCTGGTTTGTACCGTTTGACCTTGGCCTACAGTAGTCCCTGTCATTTTATTTTTTTTGGGTGCCTGGGTCTTCAGGGTCATGCAGACAGGTTGTCCCAATCTCCCTGTTGGCTCCAATGCCTGGAGCTTGATATGCCGCCACCCCGTCCTCTTTCAAAATGACAACGGGGGTCATTGGTTCTGCTTTGGGTCTTGGACCAGGCTAGTGCCATGCACCAAATAGGGTAACAATGTGGGTGGTATGTTCTCTCCTGTGCAAAGTATGTAGGGTGGTTTGGTAGGTCATTTGGTCTTGTGGAGGCACTGTTGGTACTTCCCATTTGTTTCTTCCCCTGGATGGGGCAGTTGGACTGGTAAGCCTGTCACAGCCTTGTGTTTATTTGGGGTGTATTTCACTGCAAACTATCTGAGTTTTTTTCATCTCCTATATTTCTTCACAGATTTAACATTGCTGACGGGAGGGGGGGCCTGGGAGCTGGTTTGCCTAAGGTGCAAAATAGTCTATCACTAGCCCTGCCGCCAAGCCCATACACTGCAATGACAGACTGTTACTGTTAGCTGCTGCAGCTTTTCATGCCTGTTCTTACAGCCAGCGATTACCTGTGGTGAGATGCGGTAGATACAATTCATATGAATCCAGCCATAATCCATGGGCGATTGCTGGCTTTGAAAACAGCATGAATAGCTGCGGACACAGATAGCTTATTATTCAAGCTGCTATCCACACACAGCTGTCAATCCCAGCAACATAAATTAGTAGCAATCACTTTTCAGAAAAACCTAAAAAGCTAAAAGGATGGGACAAGTGATTAAAAAAGGGTAATAACTGCGGGAGGATGGGTTGATGGAGAAAGTAAAAGTTCAGTTGTTAAGTGGGTTTTCAGGGATCGCCTAAAAGGTGCACAAAGTAGAAGATAGGTGGACAAATTATCTGTCATTGCAGTGTATGGGCTCAGCCGTTGAGCGGCCACTGCTATCTGTACACAGCTGTGAATCCCAGAAGCAGGAATCAGTCGATTCTCGCATCTGGGATTCGCAGCGTAGTAAAACACCCGCACAACCCTCTTGTCTTGTATTGTAACTCCACTGTCTCCCTTTATATTGTAAAGCGCTGAGCAAACTGTTGGTGCTTTGTAAATCCTGTATGAAATGCCATGCTGCCAACCCTGAAATACATGCAGACAAAGAGGTTAGGGGAGGTCAACAGCACTAAGCTGCAATTAAAGCCAGAGGCTCAACATAGCAGCCAGAAAACTAGCAATTTTCAGTGTAAGAAGCAATGGCAGCCTCTCAGAAAAGGTTTCCTATAAAGTATAGTTGTAAGTAAAGGAGTGCAAGGGCTGCCATTGCTGGTCTGATTCTCAACATGCTATTTGCCTGGTCGGGTCTGGCATTAATACTTCCAATCAGTGGTGGCTGCTCTTATGGGGTGCAGGGGCCCCCCAATCCATGCGCCCCGCCCCTAATCTCCATGTAGCATGAATTTCAATGTGTTTTTTTAGGCACATAATTAGAGCCAGAGGCTCTAATTGGCTTTAAAAAAGGTGGGCTTGGGGCACAGAGCACTGCACCCGCAGCCCACACAGTTGTGTAACATTAGCAAATTAATATTCACTAATGTCTTCCTGTCTGGCCAATCAGGAAGCGAGGCCTAAGACCCGATTGGCAGAGAGTCCTAAGTCCTGATTGCCGGGAAGAGAACCCACCACCGGCACAGGGACTCAGAAGGAGATGCAGGGGGAGCCGCTGAAGCTGCGTCATGGATGGGGTAAGTGCAGGGCTGGCGGGGGACCTGGTGGGCGATGGGTGAGTGAAGCAGTGATCGTTCGATTGTCAGGGGGTGTGGCGATTGATTGATCATGCCCTGGGTGGTTAGCTGGCTGGGCAATGGTTTGTTGGCTGGCTGGGGGGGGGGGGGGGGGGCTGGCTGGGTGGCCCGGGCCACACCAACCTGCTCGTGCGGAATGACATCACAAATTTTGCTCTGCCCGACACGTTTCGCCGAAACAGGCTTCAACTGGGAAAGGACACTATTCTGGTTCAGACAACTATTTTAGAAGGTGGAAGGTAGAGATTTTGAAATATCTGAAACATTTTGGTATATTTTGTGATGATTACATTTTTGCATTTTTATACTTAGTTGTGTTTTGCATTTATTTGCTTACTATACCCCTGGGGCTCATAAATGTGGTACTTTGGACTGTTCCCTCTATCTGGTATGGTTCTTTTTTTTTTCTACTCTCTACTGATAGCAAAGCTCTTGACCTTGTATTCTCCTACCTTTGCACTCCATGCAACCTTTCCAACAATCCTTTTCCTCTCTCTGATCACCACATTATTATTTTCACTCTCTCCCTTTCTTTCACCTCTTCTCCCTCCAACTGCCTAACAGATACCCACAGAAACCTTCACCACCTCAACCCTTTCCCCCGCACTACACACAGAATCAGAACCCGACCCCACCAACCTTGGCAAACAGATGACACGAGAAGTCTCAAAAAACAAAGCTGCGCTCTTGAGTGCCTGTGGCATGAGACTAAGCATAATAAGGACTTAAACCAATATAAATCTGCCCTCCAAAAATACAGTTCCTGTCTCCTCACAGCCAAGCAGACCTATTTTATCATTCATATTAACACCTTCTCATCCAGCCCCGATCAAGTCTTCTCTACCTTCAACCAGTAGTGTATTTAGGTTTTGTGCTGCCCTAGGCCTGAATAAACTTGTGCACCCCATAATTTAAATATGACCCACCCCTTCCCGTCAAGGCCCCGCCTCTTGCTGTTTAAGGCCTGTCCTGAAATTTTTGAGTGGGGACACTAGTTCTGAGGGCCTGGAGGGGGGGCAAATTAATTTGCTTAGATTTTCTCTCACTTCCTGTTTGGCTATGGGGCAGGAAGTGAAGGGAAATCTCTGCAATGGGACAGGGATGGTAAAAAAATAAACTGACAGGGGCTATAACCCTCCCTTAGTCTTTCCAAAATGAGAAAAAAAAAGTGTTGCCCATAATTCTACTTTAAGCACACATTTCTGATAATATTATGGTGACGACTAAGAATATATAACCATGCCAATGGTGCAGCAGAAAACATATAGCACAGTGAGGAAGGTTTGTGGTCCAGGATGATAGGACAGTCAAAATTTGAAACTGTTAAACGGCAGAGCCTGCAGTAGGCAGTTGGCCTTCGTGGACGGCGGGAGCGTTTTATCTTCTTTTTCAGGTGCAGCGGGTGGTGTGATTGATGATGGATTTACATCAGGGGACACATTTTTTTATTTTTAAGTAAAGGAATTGTCAAAAACTCTCTGTGTTTTTATTACTTTTTGACACTTTTTTGGGGAGGGGAGGAGCCGAGATCAGGGGCTTCCAGATTCTGATAAGCCCCTTGCCCGCATAACCCCACAACCACAGCCCAGGATTGTGGGGAAGAGACAATTGTCCCCATCAACATGAGGACAAGGTACTTTGGGGTGGGGGGCAGAGCCCCTTTTGCCCAAAAGCATCCCCCCACATGTTGAGGGCATGTGGCCTGGTATGGTTTAGGAGGGGGTGCTCACTCGCCCCCCCCCCTTTCCTGACCTGACAGGCTGCATGCTCGGATAAGGGTCTGGTATGGATTTTAGGATGGACCCCACACCATTTTTATTTTTATTTTGGCAGAGGTTCCACCTTAAAATCCATACCAGACTAGAAGGTTATGCAGAGCATTTGGCAGGCCGAACATCTGCTGAACACCCTGCAAATCTGGGTGTTTCCCCAAACAGGGCGAACAGCTGTTTGGCCTGGCCCCCTTGCTGGTACCGAACCGTTCGCCTAACCACCTGCCCCCTGGACATTGTTGGACATTGTTCCCTCGCAAATGCTACAGTCACCCTGTGGCTCTATCATACACTCTCTAACTCACATCTTCAATCTCTCTGCCTCTTCTGGTATCTTCCCCAACTCTCTAAAACAAGGACCAGTCACCCCCATACTTAAAACGCCTTTCTCCTTGCTCCCCTTTTCCACCAAACTCCTTAAACATCTAGTTTTCAATCAACTGAGAAACCATCTTACTGAGAACAAACTTCTTGATCCCCCTTCTTCTCAGCACTTCACAGAAACTGCTCTCCTACAACTCACAAAGGACCTACTAAGAGCTAAAACCAATTTACTGTTAGCCCTTGTACACACGGTCGGACATTCTAGTCGGACATTCCGACAACAAAATTTTGTCCGAAACTTGTGTTGCATACACACGGTCAGACAAAGTTGTCGGAAAATCCGATCGTACGTAACGTGATGACGTTATTTCGTTACGACTGGACTACGTTCAGGCTAGTAGCCAATAGCTTTGGTCTAGGAATTTTATCTGAGCATGCGTGGCACTTTGTCCGATCGGAATTCTCTACACACAATCGAACAAAGTCTGATCAGATCATGTTATCGGAAAGTTTTATAGCCCAGCCCGATGGAGCACACACACAGTTGGATTATCCGACAACACAGTCCGATTGGACATTTTCCATCGGAATGTCCGACCGTGTGTACAAGGGCTTACTCTTGGACCTCTCTGCTGCCTTTGACACAGTGGACCACTCCCTCCTCAAAAAAACTCCACTCCTTTGGTCTCCATGACTCTATCCTTCACTGGACTTCTTCTTACCTATCCCACCGCACCTTCAGCGTCACTTAAAATTCTACTTCCTCTTCCTTTCTCCGTTGGGGTCCCCCAAGTTTCTGTTCTTGGACCTCTACTATTCTCAATCTACACCTCCTCCCTGGGTCAGTTAATAGCCACCTATGGCTTCCAATACCATTTATACACTGCTGACAACCCAAATCTATCTCTCTACCCCTCAGCTCACTCCATCAGTCTCCACACACATCACTAATTTACTAACAGACATATCAGACTGGACGCAGACTGGACACATAGGGATGAATGGACCTTCTGACAGGAGGAACTGTTCAGAATGCATATGTGAAAGGGACCTAAACCTGCTTTGACCAGGTTGCCAGTGGCTACTGGGACAAGAAATTAGAGGAATCCCTCCAACTTGGACAGAGAGAACCATCAAAATACTTTTATAGTTGGACGGGGAAAGGGTTAGAACATTGTTTCGGCTTTACGTGAGTATTCCCTCTACTTCCTGAGTGGTCTGAAGAACAGAAAATGAGGACACATCTATTGAATGGAAGCACGGGATACAATACAAGCCATAAGGAGTTCTGACTCTACTTTAAAGTTTGCAGAGAAATGACATCACTTGATGTTAGGAATTGAAGCATAGCATAAAGCAGTCCAACAATTATGGCTCCTTCTCTGAACAATCAGTCCTTCAAACAATGAAATGGTGATGATGTAGCTGTGAACCATGTGATAAAGCCTGTAAAGCACAATACATGCACTGACACAACACTGCATGTCCTGGCTGTCATGAGAACAGGCTCTTTTTGGCTGCGATCACACAGAATGAGAACCAGACTGTGTGTGAGAGCCAGAGACAGTGCGAGCCTCCACACAATGTACAATACACATCTCTTGTTGTACAGTGTTAACTCAGGCCACAGACAAGACTGTGGGAAGATTTTTGTAGGTATGGTGTTATGACTGGAAAATCGCACTTCGCAATCACTCATCCCGCAAAGTTATTTATTTATTTGTTCATGTCTGAACCAAAAGATAACTGGAAGCTTTCATTGCGTAAATACACAATTCTAACTTTAAGCTGAACTCCAGGCGGATGTTGAATACACATATTAAAGGCTAAGTTCACCTTTGGGGAAAAAATTATAAATGCATATATTTTTGCAAAAACAATATGTGCATTTATTATTTTTTCCCCAAGCAGCTTGAAATGCAACACCTGCAATCACTGGATCGGGCTCTCAGTTTTAAAATTGCAGGGCTTGTGAATGAACTACGAATGCGTTTATCAGCGCCCTTGCAGTTCATTGAGAACTATAATCCACCTGCTGTGATGCCAGACAGGACTTGTAGCTTTCTCATTCACAGATTGCTGTGAATGAATGATGCGCCGATTAATAAATGTTGCAGTGCATGCGGGGAGAGGGAGCCCTGCCCGCTGTCAGAAGGAGGAGGAGGGGGTTGGGTTTCATGCAGCTCTGTAATCATTATAAAAATCATTAAAGTGGTATTAAACCTCTCAGTTTTTAAAATGGAGCTCCACCCAAAAGGGAAAGCTCCCCTTTTCTGCCTCCTCTGCTGCCACATTTGGCACCTTTTGGGAAGGAAAAAGGTACCTGGTTTTGACAAGTACCCGCTCCCACTCCTGGCTCAGTTCGCCGGGGCGTATTGATCCGGAAGTTCGGCCCCCTTCATCCCCTGCAGCCCTCTGGGACACTTCACAGGTCACAGAAGACTGTGGCCCATTCACAAAGCACAGCGCACTTCGCACAAGTGCAATAGGAAACTGGCTGTGAAGCTCCAATACTTCACCACAGGCTTCCCATAATCAAGATGGTGACACCAGCACCCGATAGCGTATTGAACAATCGGCCCGGGTGAGGACACAGCGGGCTCCCTGGACAGGTAATTGTCCTAATACTAAAATTCAGCAGCTACAGTATTTGTCTACACTTTAATTCATCCCAAAGGTGTTATATTGGGTTGAGGTCAGGACTCTGTGCGGGTCAGTTAAGTTCCTGCACCCCAAATTCACTCATCCATGTCTTTATGGCCCTTGCTTTGTGCACTTGTCCAAATTATTTGGTGTAGGGGGGATTATGGTTTGGGGTTGTTTTTCAGGGATTGGGCTTAGCCAGTAAAGGGAACACTTGAGGCATCAGCATACCAAGACATTTTGGACACTTTCATGCTCTCAACTTTGTGAGAACAGTTTTGGGATTTCCCCTTCCTTTTCCAACATGACTGCGCACCAGTGCACAAAGCAAGGTCCATAAAAACATGGATGAGTGAGTTTGGGTGGAGGAACTTGACTGGCCTGCACCTCAACCTGATAGAATACCTTTGTGATGAATTAGAACGAAAACTGCGAGCCAGGCCTTCTTGTCCACATCAGTGCCTGACCTCACAAATGCACTTCTGGAAGAATGGTCAAACATTCTCATAAACACGCTCCTAAACCTTGTGGACAGCCTTCCCAGTAGAGTTAAAGCTGTTATAGGGTGGTCAAACTCAATATTAAACGGACTAAAGGCCCATACACACGATCAGACTTTTTGACAACAAACATGCAAATTATCTGTTTTGGAGCAACATCCGACCGTGTGTACACTCCATCGGACAAACTTTTTCTGTTTTCATCGGACTTTTGTTGGCTGTGCTAACGGACAAACTTTCTGGAAACAAAAGTCCGATGGAGCAAAGTCTGATCGTGTGTACAGAAAACCATAGGACTTTTGTACAAAGTACAAACAGGCATGCTCAGAACCAATGCAAAAGATCAGACAACAATACAGAAGTTGACCAAAGGTGGCGGTAAAGAGCAGAAAAACCACATGATTTGGTGAAAGTTGGCTGAAAAAGTCCTGCTGTGTGTATGCAATACAAGTTCAGGGCAGACGCCCTTTGTACAAAAATCCAAGGGAAAGTTTGTACAAAGTCCTATCGTGTGTATGAGGCTTAAGACTGGGATGCCGTTGAAGTTCATGTGTGTGTAAAGGCAGGCGTCCTAATACTTTTGGTAATATAGTGTATGTGATTCTGCATATCCGGGTAGGGGTCGTGCTGCATCTGTTGCAGATCGGCGAGGAGAGAGGCTGGACAGAGACATATGTAAACAATACAGAGCTCTGTCCTGCCAGTGAGGATGTGATGGATTTTGTTTCCTTGCAGGGAATACAATCTATCACATCCCTTATACCACTTTCACACTGAGGCACTTTACAGGCGTTTTAGCGCTAAAAATAGCACCTGCAAAGCGCCTGAAAAGCAGCTCTCCTGTCACTCCAGTGTGAAAGACCAAGGGCCAAGGGCTTTCACACTGGGGTGGTGTGCTTGCAGGTCATTAGAAAAAGTCCTGCAAGCTGCATCTTTGAAGTAGTTTAGGAGCGCTCCTAAACCGCCCCTGCCATTGAAATCAATGGCCAGTCCTGCAGAAGCGCCTGCAAAGCGATGCCCCCACCGCCTCAGTGTGGAAGTGCCCTAAGTGAAAGCAGCACACAGTGTACACAAAAACACTGTTTAGGCACACATTTTACACCTTGATTGCCCTAGATGTTTCACCCCTTCCCAGACAGTGTCAGTTGTACAGTCCCAGTGCATATTTTTAGCACTGATTACTGTATTAGTGTCATTGGTTAGCACAAAGTGTGAAAAGTGTCAGTTAATGTCAGATTGTCCACCACAATATTGCTGTCCTGCTATAAGTCACTGATCGCCGCCATGAGTAGTATAAAATTAAAATAAAAACAATTCCAGTATATATACCATATACTGGAATTTCTATACCCTTTGCACAAACTAATCAATATATGCTTATTGGGATTTTTTTTACCAAAAATATGTAGCAGAATACATATTGGCCTACATTTATGAAGAAATTTAATTTTTTCAGTTTTTTTTATTGGATTTGTTTTATAGCAGAAAGTAATTATTATTATTTATTTTTTTCAAAATCGTGGGTCTTTTTTTGTTTATAGTGCACAAAAAAAAAAAAAAACCTAGTGGGAATCAAATACCACCAAAAGAAAACTCTATTTGTGGGAAAAAAATGACATACATTTTATTTATGTGCGTCACATAGCGCAAATGTCAGTTAAAATAACGCAGTGCTGTATAGCAAAAAATGGCCTGATCATGGAGAGGGGTAAATCTTCGAGAGGTCAAGTAGCTAAATATGCATTAACAGATAATCATCTTGTCTTAACATGTCCAGCAAGTGCTACATACTATACCTTCTATATGTAGTGTTCTCCCTACCGCTTAATCTGAACCCATTTTGTAAAGGTTCTCTTCTGCTTTTAGATCAAGGTTTTGACTTGTAATCCTGTCATTTTTATATTTAGTATGTAATTTTATGTTATGTGTTTCCATTTCATAAACAAAGGATAATAATAGTAATATAACTACTATTACTACTACTACTAATAATAATAACAATTAGTATGCCGTATTACAGTGGAGATTAGAGGCTGCCTAAGTCAGATGTTGCCCATGTTAAAAGAGAGCTGCCTCCAAACTTCAGGAATTGTACTACCTATCTTCAATCACTCAAGGGGCCAGCACTCATACAATACACATCTGTTTGAACGATATTGGCATGTCATAGCAATGTATTCTGGAAAATATTTTAGGTTGGTAAGTAAACAGTACAATATTACCAAAAATGATAATTATTCTGAAATGATATAATATTCTTATATAGGTTGCAAAATGTCCGCTTGTTGTTTTTTTAAGTATTTCTAAAGCCAAACTCTGGGCAAGTGGAAAATCCCTTATGAAGTCCATTTTTCTTTTCTTCATTTGCCATCTGTGTCTCATTGAGGACTAATTTCCATCACTGCCTGTCAAAAAGACACCATAGGACAGTGATGGCTAACCTTGGCACCCCAGATGTTTTGGAACTGCATTTCCCATTATGCTCAACTACACTGCAGAGTGCATGAGCATCATGGGAAATATAGTTCCAAAACATCTGGGGTGCCAAGGTTAGCCATCACCGCCATAGGATATTATGCCCCGTACACACAAGCGGATTTTCTGTTGGAAAAAACTTGGATGGTTTTTCCAACGGAATTCCGCTCAAGCTTAGCTTGCATATACACGGTCACACAAAAGTTCTCTGAACTTTCGACCGTCAAGAACGCGGTGATGTACAACACTACGACAAGCCGAGAAAATGAAGTTCAACGCTTCCGAGCATGTGACGAATTGTTTCCGAGCATGTGTAGGAATTTTGCGTGTCAGAATTTGTACAGACGATCTGAACTTTTTCCGACTGAAAAATAGAAAACATGCTCTCAATCTTTTTGCTGCCTGGAATTCTGCCAGCAAAAGTCCGATGGAGCATACACACAATCGGAATTTCTGACCGAAAGCTCACATCGGACTTTTGGTGGCAGAATTTCTGATCGTGTGTATGGGACTTTTAGAGGAAATCTCTGTCAAGTAAGAAGAAAGCACCCTTTTAGAAAGTTGTCTCTGGAACAGGTACCCCAAGGGTCCATTTACACGTATCCAGTCCATTGTATTGCACATGTGTGCATTAACATGTGCTGTGTTAAGGCAGATCATTCAATATAAATGTGCTGCCATTTCACTGCAATGCACCAATAACCACCATGCTATGTGCATTGAGGTGCACCGTTATGCATGTTAAACTATTATACAGTGTTTTTCATTTACAATGAATGGCACCCAGGACTGCTTTTAGAAACCATGGGGCCCCATGAAGCTTTCTTGACAGGGCCCCCCAACAACCCCCCCAGGTTGCAGCAGAACAGCGACACCTAATTTATCCGCCTATGCCCCAAAAATGGAAGAAAAAAAAAGTTCCCCCTCTGCTCCTACCTCCTGGGTCCCTTCTGTTGATATGATGAGGACCAGGAAAATGTCATTTAAGCCCTGGTAAGCAAGTATGAGCGGAGGTGGTCTAGTAAAGATCAATTTATTAATTTAGGTAGAAATTAA
This sequence comes from Lithobates pipiens, assembly GCF_037356315.1. NCBI lineage: Eukaryota > Metazoa > Chordata > Amphibia > Anura > Ranidae > Lithobates > Lithobates pipiens. Next base: position 540,137,198 of record NW_027507758.1, read on the forward strand.
CAATAAAGCTGCCCTAGCCTCCCTGTTTAGCTGATGAGGACTGGTTGTACTGCCTTATCAGTGGCCCCGATGGCACCACAACATACCACACATAAAGCATACCTCCCAACATTTTGAGATGGGAATGAGGGACACCTACTAGCAAATGTATGGATACGACACACCCCCTGCCACACCCCCTTAAAGGAGAATTAACAAAGAAAAATAGCTTTTTTTTACCACTACTATTCCTTTATATTGGCTTTAAAAATTTACAAATGCAGAAATTTAGAATTTGGATGAAAAAACCTGGGAAACACTTTTTGAAGGCTAAAAATATATACAACTATGAGGATCAAAATGAGGGACAAATGAGGGGGAAAGAGGGACAGAGGGACATTGCTCCAAATCAGGGACAGTCCCTCAAAAATCAAGGACAGTTAGGAGCTATGCATAAAGCTGTGCACTTAGTGCGCATTAAAACAAAATAGTCTAAATAGCTGGGGGGGAATGGTGACAAAGCTTACAAGACAAATAGAGAGGGTAAATCTGCCCAGTGGGGACAACAATAAAAATATCACATGAGATCTAACCATCTCACATTCTAAAACAATAAGAAAGAAAATGATACACAAGCCAAAAACATAACTGACTTTTGACCCAAAACAGCAGTACAGTGTGTATGTATATACATGTGGCTAGGATAGAAATATTAGATTGGAAGCATTCAGTTTCATTATTTTCTGTAAAGAGCTACATAATATAGTGGCATATATCAAGATGTGAATAAATAAAATATACACATTTTCAAGAAATCCATCTAAAAAAATGTGTCTTTCTCTTTACCGCAACAATTTTACAAGCCTATAATTATTACATGTTCCTTTACAAACAACCTGTTTCTGACATATCACTGCCATAATGGAACACACAGTATGCTTTACCTTAAAAAAAAAAAATTATCCAACAAATTACAATGCACAGATCTAGAAAAAAAAACAAGGGGAAAAAAATTTGAATATATGAGAAAACACGTTTATTGATTCAGCCAAAGAAGCTTCTCCATTCTTGGCAGGTGGCCATTTTGTATGTCACTGCTTGCACACCACATGCTAGGACAATGTACATGTCGCTATATAAAACCGCAAGACAACAGATGTTCGTATTCATGCGCTGGTGACCACAGAGGTAATAGATGTTGTTAGACATGCCTCCCCAAGACCACAAAGATCACGTTGCTGAATGTGAAGAAAGCTTTGCTAGGTTTCCCAGACACGAGAAGTCAAAACAGAGTTTGCAGGCTGTTCGGCTACGTTACCTACAGGGACAACATGGAGTACTGAATGGTTCGACAAGTCATACTTTATGGACTTGACTTATATGTGTCTACGGAGGGTTTCCATGCTCTCTGATCCCGATTCCATACAATAAATAATTCCTCTAACATAAATGTGCAGCTGTGCTTCAGTTGCCGTATAGATGCTTTTCACAGAGGGCTGAAGCCTGGACGTGGGCCACCATTTGTATTTAGATATTGTGAGAAGGTTCTCATGTCAATAATAATAATACCTTGGGGAGCCCACCTTGGAAAAACTGAACGTCGAGTCTGTAACATATACAGTGAAAAAGATCTTTGGTGGTTGTCAAGACTTCAATACATAAAAATACAGTTTTTTTTTACACTGCCCACTGAAAGAGATATATAAAAATATGAAATCTAGCTGTAGAAATACGGAAGAAAGGAATATAAAGGAAGAAATGCTACCTAAAGCAGCTAATCAAACAGTAGCTTTTGTTTTTCTACCAGAAGGTAGAAAAACTACAATAAACACATTAGCGGCTCTTGTAGTGTATGCTTACCCAATTTTATCCTTTGCTCCAGATTGTATTTATTTTCCCTGAATTACAACCCTGCTGTTTAAAATTTTTGTAACATTTCACTTGTAATAGCAAGCAATAAAATACATGTCAGCTGAGGACACATCTAAAAAATAGTTTTGTGATTAAAATAAAAAATAAAATCTTAAGATATTGTACTTTATGCAGTTATCCATTTACACTGGCTTGCAGCCCCAAAATATTATTTCTAGGTCAGCTTTTTCACAGTAATAGCAGAGGCCAGCAGGAGAACATGTAAGAGGGTGTTAGTGATCTTTTAGGATGATCCCTACTCTGTTGCCAGCCAGACTGGGTTAGACTTCCTTTTCCCCTTAAGCTGGCCATATACTGGTAGAATTTAATTTGAAAATGTCCGTTTGATCTTCTAATGGTTAATGGTGACAAATCAATGTTTGTTTTTGACCATATGGGCAAGAAAATTCAAAGGCTCAGGATTAAATATGTTGTTGTTCGTTATCTGAACAAAAAAACTTCCAATGGTTAATGTAGTCCTTAGTTGGGAAACAAATTTATCTACTACTGTAAATAATCAAAAATCAAACAATCAATAAAAATTTCTATACAATCATATGGCAACTGAACAATATGTGTCAGTGAGTCAGGGATGAGCACACTGAATGCTATATGAAATGTTCTTTCATGAATGCTCTTTTTAAAATGTGTGTTTGGACAGCTTTAGGGTTTACAGTATATAGGGTATATAAAGAGGGAGGAGGGAAGAGCTACTAGTGGGGTGGGGTGGTGTTTGGGAGCAGTAGGACCAAAAAAGAGCTCCATTAGCTAGTGGTAAGATAGCCACATACAGTATTTCTCTCAGCAGTCCCTAGCTTGGGCCAGGTTCAGCTATGTAGTCTGAAAAGATTCTCAGAGTCGTTTTTAGCAAAGACTCAAATTTATAACACCGGCAAACAAATACATCAAAGCAGGGCAATATGTTCCTATGAGAGGACTGTTATGCCAAATGTGAACTTGTAATACCCATTGCCATTAATTAAAGCATCATGAAAAGCAAGTTCCCTGACTGGACATTACATAATGAGAGAGATTGAATGAGTGTAATGCTTAACATCATGTAAAGGGTTCTCACACCCTGGCAGTCCTGACATACAGCAAGGGCAGGTGACCAATGTCTTTTTCTTTGGCCCTCTGGGTTAAAGACAGAGCGAGGAGGATTTTGCTGCTGTCTTGTTATTCAAGTGAGGGAGACTGGTCCAGGAAGAAATGCACCCAGTGAGTGTCTTTGTTATACATGTGAACTGGCTTAGCCACCTGTGCTCTACCTGGTAGGCCCTCTTGTTTTCAGGATGCTCAGCTTATGTTTCATGATCTACAGTAGGCCCACGGAAGCAAGGTTTTGATCACCAACCTTCTCCATGTGGGGGACAACTGCAGTCTGCTTCCCCTAATCCCATCCCAAAATAGCTTTCCATGGCAGGCAGTATGTTCAAGGAGGCCTCCCAGGAGGGAAGATCTTTGCAGCTTCCTACATTCTAAATTTGTATAAAAGAATACAAATTATAACAAGCGTCATAACTTGGGTTACATATATAAATAATAGAAACATATCTATATATTCATAACTATAATTAATCTTGCAGTAGAGAAGAAAATTAAGCATCGATGAGACAATATAAAATGGTAATAGATGTGAGGATCCAGAATAAGGTCAAAATCTATGGAAATAATTTGTAGAGCATGCCTCCAGACCACCCATCCACCCCATATGGGCTCAAGCTGTGGATGGGTGTGGGCATGGTTATCTAGTTTTTGAAACGTAATTGCAAATAATATTTGGATTATGTGGTATATAATATAAAGATGTAACAATCTCATTAATAAACATTAGCTGAGCGTAACCAATTTTAAGAAGACAAATAGTGAAACTCTAATCCTCAGAAGAAGAGGATGCAAATTGAGAAATAACACAGTAAGTAAAATATTAAGGTATCCCAAAGTTGTCTTTTGTATTAGTGAACAAGAAAAGGAAAATAAGAAAAGTAGATAAAGAAAAGAGTATAAAAAACGTACGGGCAACATAGTAGCATTAATGAATATCAAATAAGGGATACATTAAATTGCCCTTCGTATAAAAGATGACTTAGGAAGACAAGAAATAGAACAGGAAAAAAGAGAAGGAGAAACAAAAGAAAAAAAAGAAGAAGAAGAGGAGAAATCTCTCAAAGTGATGACCCAGCTCACAGCATGGATAAATAATACGACATTAATAACACAAGGAATCTAGTAAGGTACCAACGACTGGTCAAACTCCGGAGAAAGGAAGTGTTTAACCCATGGTTGCCAAATCATACGGAATTTATTAATGTTATCTTCGATAGCTGTCATTTTGGCAAAAATTAGAGCTTTGTTCATTCTGTGTTTAGCTTCCACCACAATCAGATTATTGGTCTTCCATGCCTTGGCTATGGTTTGTTTGGCTGCAATATTAATTTGAATGAGTAATTGGAATTGCTTTTGAGTGAGTGAAGCCAGTTTGAGATTTAAAAGTGGAATGGCAGGATCTGGGACAATATAGGTATCTAAAGCTTTAGAAGCCATTGCAAATATATTTTTCCAGAATTCTTGTACCACTGGGCATTGCCCCCATATGTGAAAGTGGGCTCCTGGTGAAGAGCATTCTCTAAAACAATTATTGGGATTAGATGGAGAAAATGTTGCTATTCTAGCTGGTACTAGATACCAACGTGCTAAAACATTAAAGTTAGTTTCCAAAGCATAACTATTAGGAGATGATGATTTGGTGGCTAACCAAATATTAGACCAGTTGTTGCTGTCCAAAGTTCGTCCCATATCCTGTGCCCATTTAGCAGTATAAGATGGAAGCAACTTGTAAGAAGTGGTAATGAGTGTTTGATAAATAGATGAAACATGTTCAAATTGAGACATTTGATTGAGTGGTGTACTTGAACTGAGGAGAGGCATGTAGAAATGAGCTTCCTACATTCTTAGACCCGTACACTGGCTATACCAAGCTTGAAATTCAAACCGGAAGTGGTTATGCTGACACCACCTAGCTCGACCACATTGATTGGGAAATGGAAGGAGCCGGGTAGAAAAAAAAAGTTGGATGAACAGTGACTGCAGCCAATCAGCTGCAGTCACTATTTGGGTATTCTGACAGCCATGGGTGCTGACTGTCAGAATGATATAGTGAGCAGCAAAAAAAAATGTAACATATATGGCCAACTTAATACCTAAGTACAAGATAGCTGTTAAACAGCCGCATGTGGCAAAAGCCCAGGAGGGAAAACCATGTGACAGTAAGTGCCTCAGATATCTATTATCGTTATTAACTTATTGGTTAGATATTAAAAATCCTTAACACAAAATGATGTATCTAACACAAAACTCAGGAAGCAAATAGCTTCCCCAACAAAAACCCCTACAGTTAAAAATAGGAAGAAAGGGATGAAACAGCGTAAAAGAGACCACCAAAAACAGGGACCACCCTGACTCAAAGGTAATAATGGAAACAACAATACATGAAGAGCTTTAGGTATCCCACAATAGTTCATAAACACAAAACCAAAACATAATAATGGACAAAAAATATATATATCCCATGATTGTACACCAATACCCCAACCCTCAATTAAAAACACATATAATGATGTTACCACACCTCCTGGAAGGAACTGATGAGAATAACAGCAAACTCAGAAATATTAATAATAATAAAAAAAAATTATAATAACAAAAGACTGTGGGGTTGATTTACTAAAACTGGAGAGTACAAAATCTGGTACAGTTGTACATGGTAGCCAATCAGCTTCTAATATCCGGTTGTTCAATTAAGCTTTGGCGAAAAACCTGGAAGCTGATTGGTTTCTATGCAGAGCTGCACCAGATTTTGACCTCTCCAATTTTAGTTAATCAACCCCTATGTCTCAATCAAAATATTGTAATCCAAAAACACAGTCAATATATCAAGTAAAAAAAACAACAACATTCCAATTGGATCATTATTTTGCCTTATTGTAATGCTATATTGGTATTTTTTGGGATTCTACCTAGAGAGGAATTTATGAGTAGTCCAAATAATTATTATTTTTATGTTGACACAGTGCCAGTGTGCGAGGATGAGTGACTCCCATGCACATGCCAATCAAGAGGCTGAAAACCCAGCACCCAGGAAAAATCCTGGGGAGAAGATTTCAACTCCCGGTGAGAGCTCCAAAGCTCCAAGAGTCGCATCTTTGGAACAAAGGTGAGTATTGTGGGTTTTAGTGCATTTACCTATACAGTTTTTCACTTATGGGGCATAAGGGGATAAAAATGATCTAGGATGTGGAGGCTACCGCTCTATATGTTATCTTTATTGTCCCCAGATGTTCAGACCTTTAGAAACATTATATAGATTTTGGAAAAGAGCCAGTGAACACTTTATGAACTTATGGCTGTTAGTAAGCTCAGGAGAATTCCAATTAGCCACTATAGATAGGTTGAAAAGCTTTGTTATTGGCAGACAAGCTGCAATTAAAATATTACCTATTGCTGTTCACATTTGTGGGCTTATTTGCAGTATGCTATTCAGGCTTGAGCTTGTAAAATCCTGCATGCTGCAGTCAAGCTGTATTTTTTATTTAACCACTTGACCACTGGGCACTTAAACACCCTTAATAACTAGACCAATTTTCAACTTTCGGTGCTCTCACATTTTGAATGACAATTACTCAGTCATGCAACACTGTACCCACATAAAATTTTTGTCCTTTTTTCACACAAATAGAGCTTTCTTTTGGTGGTATTTAATCACCGCTGGGTTTTTTATTTTTTGTGCTATAAAAGAAAAAAGACTGAAAATTCTGTAAAAAAAATATTTTTTATTTGTTTCTATTATAAAATTTAGCAGATTAGTAATTTTTCTTCATACACTTTGGCCAAAATGTATACTACTACATATCCTTGGTAAAAATAAGTACAAATTGGTGGATATTATTTGGTCTTTGTGAAAGTTATAGAGTCTACAAGCTATAGTGCCAATATCTGAAAATTGATCACACCTGAAGTACTGACGGCCTATCTAATTTCTTGAGACCCTAACATGCCAGAAAAGTACAAATACCCCCCAAATGACCCCTTTTTTGGAAAGAAGATATTCCAAGGTATTTAGTAAGAGGCATGATGAGTTTTTGAAGTTGTCATTTTTTCCCACAATTCTTTGCAAAATCAAGATTTTTTTTCCTTTTTTTTCACAAAATTGTCATATTATCAGTTTATTTCTCACACACAGCATATGCATACCACAAATTACACCCCAAAACACATTCTGCTATTACTCCCAAGTGCGGCGATACCACATGTGTGAGACTTTTACACAGCGAGGCCCAACATGCAGGGAGCACCATCAGACGTTCTGGAGCACCCAGGCCAATTCTGACATTTCTCTCCTACATGTAAAAATCATCATTTATTGCTAGAAAATTACATAGAACCCCAAAATATTATATATATGTTTTTTTTAGCAAAGACCATAGAGAATACAATGGCGGTCGTTGCAACTTTTTATCTCGCACGGTATTTGCGCAGCAATTTTTTGAACGTTTAAAAAAAAAAAAATAGTTTTGTGCTTTAAAAAAAACAAACAAACATGGCGGCAAACGTCGCTACTTCAAAATCCTCATAGGCGGACATTTTACATTTTTTTTTACTGGTTACATGTTTTGAGTTACAGAAGAGGTCTAGGGCCAGAATTATTGCTCTCGCTCTAACGTTCGGAGCGATACCTAACCATAACCATAACATGACGCTGGTTTGTTTACAAGTGATTGCTCTGTCGATGAGCGCCTGTTTACCATGATGCGCCGGGTCCTGTGGACCCCGCGGTCATGGATGCTCTCGAGTGCGCGCCCCAGGGGGCGCGTGAGAGCGGAATTCTGGGAGGACGTCATATGATGGCCTCCCAGAGTTAAGCAACCGCCCTGTAGCCGTCATTCGGCTATGGGCCGGTTGGTAACTGGTTAAAGATGCACCAAAGTGTAAAAATAGTGCACAAACCCAGGTCAACAGGCATTTTCATGGTAGCAGGATGAAGGACTTACTGGTTGTGAGACTGAGATATCCTTAAAAATAAGAAAAATGTAACAGATAAACATCTCCTTAAAGATTATGAGTAGGGATGGGCCGAACACCATTCCCCCCAGTCGGTTTGCACCGGAACATGCGAACAGGCAAAAAATTTGTTCGAACACCGTTAAAGTCTAGGGGACACGAACATGAAAAATCAAAAGTGGTAATTTTAAAGGCTTATATGCAAGTTATTGCCATAAAAAGTGTTTGGGGACCCAGGTCCTGCCCCAGGGGACATGTATCAATGCAAAAAAAAGTTTTAAAAACAGCAGTTTTTTCGGGAGCAGTGATTTTAATAATGCTTAAAGTGAAACAATAAAAGTGTAATATTCCTTTACATTTTGTACCTGGGGGGTGTCTATAGTATGACTGTGAAGTGGCGCCACAGACATTTCTCCCATAGACTTTTAAAGGGTGTTCTGCGGCTTTTGAATTTGCCGCGAACACCCCAAATCGTTCGCTATTCGGCGAACAGTCAATGTTCGAGTCAAACTCATGTTCGACCCAAACATAAAGCCAATCCCTAATCATGAGCAGAAAAGGTACGTCCAAAAAAAACACCTTATCTGAATACCTTGGGCATATATTATATGCTGGGGCTTCCTCTTCCACCACTCTTCTGTGATTTACAAAGAAATACACATCATCTTACATTATGTATGTGCACTGATGTTTGCTGACTGTAGTTTCCCTGTAAAATACAACTCATGGCAATGTTCCAGAAATTGGATTCAGTTATCCCTAAATGAACTAGGAGGCTAATCTTGCATATAATGTTAGCAGCTAGAATCGCCATAGTAAGATGCTGGAAACAGGCTGGGGTAGAAATGGACTATGTCCACCAATTAAACTGCATAACGATGAATGATAAACTCTCCAAAAAAATACACTTATTAAATTTAAGAAGACTTTGGACCCCTTGATCAGATATATTTCTCTAGACTGATGAGACCTGGGAGCAGCCACTCTTATGCCGTGTACACACGATCAAACAAACCGGTGGAAAAGTCAGCCGGACAATCTCCCCGTGTGTGGGCTCCGGTGGGCTTTTTTTGCCCAAAAGTCCAGTGGACTAAGAAAGTAGTTTTGCACCAAAATATGTCCGCCGGACTCTCAGTCCGGCGGACAATACAGCCGTGTGTGTGCTAGTCCGCTGTACGTTTGAAATGAACAGACTTTTCCCGCACAGAGAAAAATCTGTTCATTTTGAGCGCGGCTGCAGGTAGCCGGGACTAGCGAAGGAAGCGTCGCTGGCCCCGTCACCTGGTATGGAGTTAAAGGGGAAGCTCTACGCGGGGGTCCCCCTGGGTCCATATTAGACCCTTATCCGAGCACGCTACCCGGCCGGTCAGGAAAGGGGGTGGGGACTAGTGAGCGCTCCCCCCCCCCTCCTGAGCCGTACCAGGCCGCGTGCCCTCAACATGAGGGGGTGCTTTGGGGAAGGGGGGGCCGCTGAGGATTTCCCTCAGATGAAACAGATGTGGTAATTACTAAGGCAGTGAAACTGATCAAATCACCTGTACAAGTTAATGGAAAGCCTGAAAACATGACCTGTTGGGGCACCTTAAGGACTGCAGTTGAGAAACAGTGAGTTATTTTATGTTTCTGTGCCCCACTTTCATTCCTGTCCAGGAGATGCAGGAAGTGAGGGGAAATCTCTCCAGTGGTATTCTCAAATTAGAAAGTTGTCACAGAATCAGGTGTCCCCATCGTCTACGCTCCTTATTCTGCATTTTGCTTCCTCCTTCTTCCCATTGGGCGGCCATTGATGATATTATCCTTGCACCCAGCCACCTATACTGCAATGTGCATGTGCTACTGGCAGTGTACACAACAAAAAGTTCTCAGTGGAAAGGGAAGGAGTTTTTTTAGCAGACAAGACATACAAAGTCTTCTCTACCAAAAAACTCAACTTTTTTTGTTTCAGTTCCACTTTAAGATAAGTAGACAGAAACCTTGAAATCTGTGAATAGATTGTTTAGACGTTTATTCATCCAGCTTACCTGAAACTGACACCACTTCACCAATGATCTGTTATTTCTGGATGATGGTGTGCAATTTACTAGCCGAAGGGAGTTTTATTAAACTTTTCCTGGAATGATAGGACAGTAATTAAGACAATAGATTAACTGGATATTTCTGCCAATTTCAGAGGAAGCCATTTGTAAGAAAGTCCCAATAGACTCTTGTAATTTACAACAATATTGCAGTGAATGCTGACACTTACAGTAAAGCTCATGTGCCAGAAAATATGAAATCTGTGGACTTTTTAGACATATTTGTAATTTATGGTTCTTGCTATAATGGATTTAGCGGGTGTGAAATTCCAGGACATTGGAAAAATCAGGTAAGGAAATCAGTTAGTTGCGCAGCCAAGGCAAAAATGAGTATCTGCCATTCAAATGGTTAGACCACTCAAAAGTGATATTTCAGTTTTTAGTAGGAGAAGGTGAAATCACATTGTACTTTCTACCTCTCGGGGCCTCAACTGGTTAGATCTCTGTGCTGGGTTTCCAGATCTGTTATGGACACCAGGTGATCTCACTTTCTCTATTGGATGTTGTATTTACTAAAGAGTATATTATACAACATGCACCAAAAGGAGCTGGAACACACAAAGGTGGGAACACCTAAAATTCCTAGGTGGACAGGAACGGAGATGCGCATTATGACAAGAAGATTTCACTTCTGGTGTTTTAAGCCATATAAAAAGCCAGGTACCCAGACCACCAGACCCAACCCCATCCTTATACCACATTAATGTCCTTTAAAGTGACCCTGTCACTATAGGAAATTGCTTAAATTAGGGTGTACTTTCCCACTGCCTGTGCTGCTGAACTCCACTTAATTGCTGAGAGATCCTCTAATGAAGCCTCTGTGAAGGTTCTCGATTATCCAGGTCAAGGTATATCTAGTAGTAGGCAATCTTGTTCAAGTGTATTTGTTCTGTTATGTTAAAGGTGTTTTTACACCTCCAATCCTGTCCTTGAACAATAATTTCTGCTTTTCCATGGTGATTGGATCCTGTGTGGATATAAACGCTGGGATCATTTCCTGACAATAATTAGAACTGAAGAAGTGGATTGGATAAACTACAAAGCATCTTCAACATTACAGAACAAGTCCTATTGAATGTGACTAACTACTACTAGATATTATGCTAAAGTCTTTTGGGAAACCAACACTTTCAAGAGTATCATTTTCTTTTCCCCGAAAGCTATTACCGGTCCTTCCCTTTGACACCCCAATGTTACAAGAGACATTAGTGGCCTGGAGTTCAGTGGGAAGAACCAATGAGGTCTGTGGTGGACCCAGGAGATTGACGCTCCCATGTTGGTTCTCCAAAGGACTTCAGCAAAATTTTTATCATTATCAGAGCAGTGTTCGGTTGCACAGACGATAGGAAGAGTGAGTATTTCCTGTCTTTTTTTTAACAGATATGTCATCGTTTAAACCGTTTACTTTAAACATTATTTCTACAAGGGGCTGGCAGGAGCTCAACTTTATGTGTCAAAGTACCCTCCTAGTGTGTTCTATCTATCTGTGAGAGCTACTGGGTTTTGGAGCACCTGGGCAGCTATCTCAAGATGCATGCAAATTCTTGCCCATATCATATTCTTGAAGTCTGTACACACAGGCCAAATGTTGGGAGACATCGGCTGTTTCATAAAAAAAAAAAAAAAAAAAACGGCCACTATTCCACCAGTGTGTATGTCAGTCTGGTTGGCTTCTGTCGGACAAGCATGGCTGGAAAACCAGCAGCTGACTGACTCCCAATCAGTGCTCTCAGCCAATGTGCTGATCAGAGTGTTCTGGAGGGTGTGTTAGAACACAACAGCTCAGTGGGGGAGATCGCTGTACTAACTTCGGATGGTTAGTACAGTGGCTCTGATCAGAGCTGACAGTTGAATGAAAAAAAACTCATAGTGTGTACCAGGCTTAAGAAACACCAATTGTTTGATTTTCCTGCATTTGTTTTTGTCTCCATCCTCCCACACAGAAGGGGTCACAAAAGGTGTCACCTGGGTGCAGCTGCATTCCTGAATGTTTTATTCGCCACAATGGAGAGTCCATCAGGGAGTGTGACAGCATTATTTGGTGTTGTAATCTCTTGGCAGTTTTGCAAAACCAGAAATTCTCTTGATGAGATATCAACACTAACAGACAAATGTCAGTAGATGAGTCAATTTGTCAGCTAATACAAAAAGTAAAATAGCTGACAAAAAATAAAATACGTGGCTGGTAATGCCCTTTAGAGGGAAACAAATCTTTTTTGGGTCAGATGTATTTGTTGTTTCCAAAATGTGTGGTGGAGATCACTGGTTAAAAATAGGCCAAACGGTTCAGTAAGCACTATTTCTGTTAATGACCAGACATTAGCAAATGTTAATGTTGCTTGACCTGTTTAACAATGTGTTTTGTAAATGGTGAGATTAAAGTGATTGTAAAGACTCATTTTTTTTTTTAAATAAAAATAACAAACATGCTATACTTACCTGCTCTGTGCAGTGGATTTGCACAGAGCAACCACAGAGCAAGATGGCTGAGACACTCGTGGACATCGCTGGACAGAGATGGGGGCTCAGGTAAGTCTTAGGTGGTACTGGGGTGGCTGCTGCACACAGAAGGCTTTTTATCTTAATGCCCCTTCTGACGTTACAACTCCTTTCAAGTAGTTATAAAGCCTAATGCATTCCTTGCATTAAGGTAAAAAACTTTTAGGCATCAGTATGGCCCCCTCACATTGCCCCCCGCGGTACTTACCTGAACCGTTCATTGGATCCAGCTCTGTGCCTGTCTGCAGCTCTTCTCTCTCCTCACTTCCAGGTCTCACAAGCTTTGCTGAGTCAGCGGCTCCCGCTGCTGTCAATCAAAGCCAGTGATGAGGAAGCGGGGAATGGGGCCCAGTCCTGTATAGACAGGGCACTCACCAGAAAGGAGGATTCAGGAGTGCCAGCAGGGGATTCGAGGAGAGGAGGTTCGGGGCTACTCCATTACACAGAGTTATGTCGCGTACACATGTAGCCGACTATCCGGCGGACTTCCCGCCGGACTGTCCGCCTGACTTTCCGAAGGGGCTACTTGCCCACACATGGCACTTTTTCAGTGGACTAATACGGCGTACTAAGTCCGCCAGACTATCCGCCGTACTTTTGAAATGAACAAACTCGCCCACACACGCGGAGGAAAGTGTGTGTTAATAAGGGGGCCCCCGGATACCGGCCCCCTACCCTATGTGAATGAGTATGGGGTACAATGTACCCCTACCCATTCACCTGTAAAAGAAAAGTAAAAATAAAAGACACAACACACAAGGGTTAAAATAGTTTATTGCACAGCTCAGGGGGTCTTCTGTCCGTCTTCGGGGGTCTTCTCGCCGGACTCCTCCGCTATCTTCTGCTAGCTCTTTTGCTAGCGGAGGAGCCCGGCTTTCTTCTTCGCTGCCGCCCTCTTCTTCCGACTTCGGGGGTCTTGTCGCCCTCTTCGGGGGTCTTGTCCCCCTCTTCGGTTCTTCTTGCCGGGCCACTGCGCCTTCTTCTAGCTCTTTTACAGGCGGTGGCCCGGTCTTCTGTCGCCGCTGTTCTTCTCTTAAGATGTTGCCTCGTCGCTCTCTCCACTCACAATGACGGGGACGTGGCGTGCGGCGACTTATATAGGGACATCACCGGGTGATGTCCCGCCCATTATGATGTCACAGTCCCAGAGGATGCTGGGACTGTGACATCATAATGGGCGGGGACATCACACGGATTGATTGATCATGTGTACGAGGCATAAGTGTAAATCTGCTTGCAATTTAAAAAAAAATGCATTTACATTCACTTTAATACACCAGTAAGTGTATGAATGTAATTATAAAGAAAAGAAACAGATAAAAATATTTAAATTCTCAAGGTTTTTCATCTTAAGGCATTCTATGCATTAAGGTGAAAAACCTTCTGTGCTGCAGCTGCCGATAAAAATATTTAAATTCTCAAGGTTTTTCATCTTAAGGCATTCTATGCATTAAGGTGAAAAACCTTCTGTGCTGCAGCTGCCCCCCCCCCCCCCCCCGATGCCCCTTTTTCTTACCTGAACCCGATCCTTCCAGCGATGGGGACGAGCACAGCAGCTCTAGCTGCTGTCTCGGTTCCTCATTGGAAAGATTGATAGCAGTGCAGCCATTGGCTCCCGCTGCTGTCACACTCCAGTGACATGGGAGCGGGGGGGCAGGGCCGAGTCCTGCTGTCTGTGTCAATGGATGCAACAGCAGGACTCTGGAGTGCACACGCATGGGTGCCCCCATGGAAAGTAGCTCTCCATGGGGGGCATCCAGAAAAGGAGGATCGGGCCGCTCTGTGCAAAACCCTTGCACAGAGAAGGTAAGTATAACATGTTTGTTATTTAAAAAAAAAAACCTTTACAATCACTTTAATACATGACAAAGTGTTCCCAGAGTTTTATGGGTTATCTAAAGAGAGAGCACAGCTAGCTTTGCAGCTCCCTTTCTCTGACGCAATCCTGTAACTTAATCGGTAAAGGAAGGGTCACTGCTGTGATGACCAATGATATTGATGATGAAAAAAGGAGACTAGAGTTTACCTGTGGCTGCATAGAAGACTAAATAATGAAATAAAAACATATTTCATTTTTTTTTCTCCTGACCATAATAATAACAATAAAAGTGTACAGAACCACTATACAGCCCCTTTAAATAGACATGACAAACAAAGCTTACCTGCATAGTGCCTCTGCTTATCACCGTAGCCTTCATTTTAAGCACCGGGCTGCTATGTTTTTATACATTTCCGAGGATGCCAGGAGAGGGGATCAAAAGGTCTAATTCTGCCAATCTTAAAACACAGGGACAGATTATATATATATTATTAGGTACACCTGTTATTAACAATGTATTTCAATTACTCATGAACCTAGTCATTTAGAACAAAATTCTTTAAATCTGCCGCACCAACCACAGAGAAAATATAAGATAAATCATGTGTAATCAAATTTTGGCCAAAAACTGTGATTATTGATATAGTAATGTTTTTAGAATGCTTCTTCTATCCCTTATTGGTCTGCTTATGACTAGGTGCAAAACACACTGCTGGAAGATGCATAATGTAGCCCAAATTCCTGTCCTCCATAAGTGCTTTATCAGTGCTGCATTCTTCATTTGTCCTATGGTTTAAGTTTGCTGGACCGTGTGCATGCAGAACAATAAACAAACATTCTATTTCTTCTTTTTGAGTAAACTGTAGAAATTACATTGCAGGGGAACTTGGAGATCAAAGTAAAGATATTTGCTGCTTTTTCATGCCTTGTATTCAACTGCCACCTTGTGGCCACCTAAAGGCATTATCCTACTGCTGTGCTGTCACCTAGCTCTGGTAGACTATGAGTTCCATTTTTGACAATTGAAAACTCTGATGTAAGTTAGGATAAAACAGTATTCCCCTCTGGTTAGGTTAGTGGATGAATAATAATAATAATTTAAAACATACAGAATTAGCTGCAAGGACTGAAGATAATCACCTTCAAAAATGTGGTTGGTGGTAATTTGAACAAATTTAATATGTAAAGCATCATGATGGCCTTACAAAGGGCCACTTCTAGATTCTCAGCAAACTCACATTATCTCAGAGATAGCTAAAACCATTGGCATTTTTCAGTTGGAACTACTACAGACTTATGCTGGTCATACACTATACTGAAAATCGTCCGAAATTTGGTCATTTAGACAGTTTGTTCGTTTTTTGGACAGTTAATGGGCACAAAATCGATAATCCTTGGGATGTTTCTGAGCCGAAAAAAGGAAGGACAAGGTTGGAAATTTTCTGCCGAACGAACGATAAATTAAAAGGTTAATGTGTTTACTGTCCGAACTGTCTGCACTAGGTATATGTTAAAAAAATGCATTCATTTATTTCCAATGAACAATTTATCGGTCATTACATGATGGCACTATCATTTGCGCTCACGGCCGAATGTTCGTTTTTCGAGTAATATCTCACATGTGTGGTGCGAACACTTCTGCGCGCAAGAGGGATGGGGGCACTTTATTTTATTTTTTTCCTATTTATTTTTACACTGTACCTTTAATTTATTTTTTTAATCACTTTTATTTCTATTACAAGGAACATCCCTTGTAATAGAAATAAGCATGACAAGTCCTCTTTGTGGAGAAATCTGGGGTGAAAAAGAACCCAAATCTCTCTTTTACCTTTAAAAACTAAATTTGTTTACTTCCGCCCTTGATCGGAAGTGATGTCATGACATCGCTACAGTCCTCTGAGGCCAGAGAGGCAATCAGAGAAAATCTAGTCTCTTTTTGCCTCGGTGACCAGCCGGCCACACCGTTAGATTGTTTCTCAGGCACACCTGTCAAAACTGTAATCCCAAGAAACATCAGTGAGCCATGGGAGGGGGCTTCTGAAAGCGATCAAGTGGCTCATGAGCCACTTGGACTGATTTCATGAGAAAGCCAGCCACCGGCTGCAAAAACGATACTGGGGTTGTCTGATAGCTTGAGCCGTAACCCCGGTAAACCACTTGCAAACCGCAACGTATATATACATATTGTCGGAAAGTGGATAAAGTTCATATGAAATTTTAAGCAATTGAGTTCTACTTGAAGAATATATCTGAATACATCTAAGTGTGCAATAAGAAATTGCAGGTCAGAGTGTAGCACATGGGCTATTCAATTAACATTTACCATTTGCATTCTTTTTTAGGCCAGAAACACATCTTCACGTTGCTCATCCTTACTATTTGAAAGAACATGCCATGACTAATAGTTCACCAAAAGCCAGAGAGCCAAACCTTGCCTCGCCCTCATCAATATCAACTGCTAAAAACTGGAACTGTACAGCATTTACCCTGTAAACCTCAACAGCTTGTTCTTGCTTGCTTTTGGTGCTGAGAGCATTTTTGGTGACGATTCAGTAAAACCAATCTGTTTTTAATCTGCTTCTAAAAGCAAAAATCCTCAGTAAATGCTGGATAAGTTAATACCTGCCATACAAAATGGCTGACACTAATGACAACCGGAGCTGGGTTCACGGTACTGCTTAATTTCTCTTTTGACACGGTTATCTAAAAGAAAGTTTTATTGATTGTGTCACTATGTTTCAGCCTTTGGATCCTCCTGTATGTTGTGTTTTATACTCGTACAAGACTGTAAGTGCACTATGCCAAAATGGCTCTGTGTAGGGATATCTGAGGTATGACACAATGCTTGTACATATCAGGAACAGCTTAAACACTCTTTAATAACTGCACAGAAATGCCAGCTCGACTGCTCCACGCTGAAGTCATCTCTGCAGACAATCTATGTGTCAGAACTGGGAAATGGACTTAAATAAAAATATATTCAATATACGCATTATATTTTATCTGGATCAGACTTGATCTTCATTTATTTTTCTAATGCAGTAAAGGTTTCCTTTTAAAATGGTTGCGGTATGTGTAATGTTCAACACATAGGAGATGCCAAGCTGCAGACATCATGAGACAAACCGAGCAATGGAGAAGGTCTGCCTTCATAAATTTCCCTGTCTGCTTGAGTTGAGTAGGGGCAGGAAGGGGTGAGTGGGTGGGAGCTGGATTAAGGCTTTAAGAAAAAAGAGAAATAAAACATACATTTAGAAACTTTAAAATAAAATAAAACTCTAAATAAAAGTGACCCAAAACAATTGCATATACTTTACATTCACTGGTAAACAAATTGCCCCATTTAGAAAACACTTTATTTAAAAGCATCAAGCAACATTCACTCACAGGCATTTGTTAATATCTATTCTTCAGCATTAACAAGTACTTACTGTACTATTCACCGTAACCCAGCGATATTCACCATACAATCACAGAAAACCTTTACAGAGATAATATGGCATTCCCTGATCACAGATCTTGCCCAAATGCAAAAACAGTTCACAATCCATAACAATGTGTATTAAATAAGACCACATCCCATATTTACAGTATGTGCTAAAAAGTTGTATTTACCAAAAAAAAAAAAATTATAATAAAATGGGATTTTTGGAAATATCGAAAAATCCAATTTTTAGAGTCCATTGAGGGGCACAGAATTTCAGAACGTGTCGAGTTTTACTGTCTCCTTCCTACAGGAGAACTGGACATGGGCAAAACAAAAAATTGTGGGCCAGCCCAGTATAATTGCTCTTACTCTCAGCATGCCTCAGTTTTGTGATAAAGCAGTACCAAGAGCATTATCATAAACATGAAGTGGTAGAACCTGTGTCCCTTAATGGATCTAAAGAAATTGATTTTTTGGGGGGGGGGTACACACAAAAACCCCATTGTCTTTCTCATCCATTGAGGGGCACAGGAATTCAGACACCGTTGGGACACGTAAAAGAAGTCCAACTGGGGGGTGGGCAACAGCAACACAATGCAAACAGACAGTCCTACACAAAAAATAACAGAACTGGGGCTAGCAGCAGCTCAAAAAGTCGCTTGCGGAATCTCATGTCGATACCTGGCACCAGATGAGGTAGTAGAACTTGGAGAACATGTGTACAGAAGACCTAGTTTGCTTTGCAAATCTGCTTTGCCAAAAGCCCAAGAAGTTCTCACAGATCAAACAGAGTGCACCTTGACAGGTGAGGATGGAACAAGATTCTTAAGATTACAAGCCTATCCCTTCCCTTTTTATGGCCTAAAAACTCTACATAACTTTATGCAGGACTCTATACCAAAGAAAGTAGAGGCACTGGTGGAAGAGTTTGGTCTACCAAGCAAATCACACTTTACGTGTGCCCGTATCATACATTTTCTAGCTAAACACCCTATCCAGAAGCCCCACGCTCACCCTAAAGCATGGAAATGTTATACCTCTACAGAAAGAGGAATATCACTTTTTTAAAAACATCCTACAAAACAAGAACACATTCCAAAAAACCAATACAATGCTAAAATGGGAAGTAGACCACCATACCTCCCTACCAATGGCAATCAGCCTTCCGGCCAATATATAGTGTGAGTGACGCATTGTGTCGACCATTAGGAGATGATTCTTAAGATCACAAACAGATGGTATTACACCCTCTATAGGCTGGCTAAATTCTCCCCATCCCTACTCCCGGCACAACTGTGGTCAGGTATGGCACTTACTACACACCATTTGGGAATGCCTCAGCCTAACAACAAGTTTTTGGAGACAGGTTTTTTGATTTATATCCTCATAAACGGGGATTCTTTCTCCCCCACACCCGGATTTAGCACTTCTCAACATTGGTATAGACACATACCCACACCCCTTTCAACCCTTGATCACCCATGTACTGTTAGCAACCCACTTGACTATGCTTAGAAAATCTAGTGTCTCCTACAACATCTCAGATGCAACCACAATAGTTGAACAAAACTATACCTATGGGCACCTCTTAGTGATTAACTCCCTCACATGTGCAATATTTGATCAGGCTTGGTCCATATGGACAGATAGAGGCAAATAGGTCCTGAGAAAGGTATAGTCACAAGGCCAAAAGGACACAAGTTGCTATATCCATTACATCGTTCTTTTATTATACTTCTTGACAATATGTATCCTGCTGTATTTACTAACTGAACACTTGTCAGGTCATGCTTAATGTTAACCAATTGCTGCATTTTCATATAACTATGTATCACACACTGCTGATTCATATTATGACCCTCCCTCTTACGCCCCATACACACTATCAGATTTTCTGTAGATTTTTTCCTTCAGATTTACCAAAACCATATAATATGAGGTCAAACCTTAGGAGTTTCAATTTGTATGAATTCAGACAGTCTTTTACACTACATGGTTTTGGTAAATCTGAAAAATGTAAGCTCTAATGAGCAGGGCCCTCTGATTCCTACTGTATTAAACTGTATTGTAATTGTGCTGTCTGCCCTTATGTTGTAAAGCGCTGCGTAAACTGTTGGCACTATATAAACCCTGTATAATAATAACAAGGATGACCATCTTTACAACATGTACCAGTCCCTGTTTGTATACCTTTTAAACCTAATAAGAAAAAAAAAATCATGAACCTGAATAAGGGTTTGTCTGCACCACCAAGAAACAGTGGAATTAGAAGCTGGTTTCCTTTTACTGGGACCATCAGGAATGAAAAATAGAGTTAGTCTTTTGAATATAAGCAGTTACTGCCAGGTAATCACACACAGTATGAACTACATCCACACAATAAATGGAGATCTTCATCTGATCGGCTGGGGCCTGACAGGGATGTAAGAATGTTTTCATGGTTGAGATGAAAGGTAAAAACGACCTTAGGAAGGAAGTTCTGCATCTCCTTATCAGTGTGTAAGCACAGTAATGAAAAACCGAGGTGATTGCAACAATGAACGCAACTTTGTGAGTGAGATTGGAAAAGGGTCCTGATCAGTTCCAATGGTGCTTTTCAAAGTGTTGAGAGAATCAAATTGAGATTTCCCTGAGTCACAGGCGACCACACAGGTGGAGAGAAAGACACCCTTTACAAAGTTCTTAATCAAAGAATGAGATGCCAGCTGTATCTGAAATAAGATATCGAAGAGCAGAGACCTGAGGCTTAATGGCGCTAAGCGCCAAATAACAATTCAGGCACATTTGCAAAAAGCAGCCAGTGACCGTGAAGGTGGCAAACCGATCTTGGAGGATACAGACAATCTGGAAAAGTCTAGAGAGCATCCACCAGGAGTCTGTTAAGGTCAGAAAACAATATTGACCTGGGCCAGTTTACAGCTATGAGGAACACTGGAATGCCTTCTATCGTGATCCTATGAGGCAGATGAAGGAGGAATTTCAAAAGAGGAAAGATGTAGATCAGGCTGTATTGATCCCACAGAGCCACCAAAGCGTTAAAAAACTTCTGTTAGAGGATTCCTGTATCTGAGGACAAGCCTATCCAGTTTATTGTTGAACCTGGAGGCAGGGAGGTCTACGGCCAGTTTCCTAACCTGTAACACAAGTCCTGGAAGACCTTAGGCTGTAGGGACCATTCTCCTGGGCCTAGGCACTGGCAGGTGAGGAAGCCTGCCTGTCAATTGTTGATGCCTGTGATGTAAACGATAGACAAGCCTGGAACATGAAGTTCTGTCCAGGACATTGTGAGTCTTCTGGTTCCTCTCTGATGGTTGATGTCTGACTGAATTCTGATTGAATGAAACTCCAGTCAGGATGTCCAGGATTGTAAGGAAAACCAAATCTGAAGTTCCAAAATATTCCTTAGGAGATGGGATTCTTCTGACTTCCAGGTCCCCTGCATTGACAGGGTGTCTGACTGAGTTGCAAGGGTCTTTTTAGAGATTGGAAGAAATATCTTCCCCAACTCTATAGCAGAATTCTTGGGCCACCAATTATGAGAAAACTAGCTTTTGGTCTGTCCAAGGACTGGACTGACTTGTCTCACAAGGACAGGAGGTTGAGTTGTAGGGGTCTAGAGTGGAATCAGACAAATAGAACTGCCTTGATGAAGGATATCATCAGCCCCAAAAACCCAGAAATTAATAGTCAGATGACTTCTGGACCAAAGTGTCCGAGTCTGGGAGTGGAGAGTTTGAAGCTTCTCCTAAGGAGGAAAAGTTCCTGCTTGAGCTGTGTCTAGGATTGGACCAATTGAATGAGTCGGTTCCAGTACTGACTTCTAAATGTTCATGATCCAGCTGAACCTTTGCAAGGTCTGGACGATTCATGCTATATTGTCTACCAGAACCTGTGCTCACTTTATATTCTTTCCCTCTGTAAGAGGTTGTGTCTAGGTATCTCACAATAACAATGCCTTGGGAGCGCAGAATGGTTAGTACAGGAGCCAATACCATGGTGCAGATAATAGGCCAAAGGGCAAGGCCACAAACTGGAAGTGCAATGATCCTATTGCAAAGTGGGGGAATTGCAGATGTGCCAAATAAATGGGGAGATGCCGGTATCCCTGATAAAGGGTGGCTGTGCCAGACCTGGTAGATTCCATGTGGAATTGCTGGAACATAATGAAGACAATTGGGGCTTTAGTTTCCAGATAGGGTAGATGCCCCATGTTGGCATGGGAACTATAAACTAGTTGAAGTAGAACCATTGGAACTGTTCTACGACAGGAACAGGGGCAATGATGCCCTCCACCACAAAAGCCTGCTGGAGCTGCACAGAGATCTGCTAATCTGTGCAGTGACACAGGTCGGGTGGAAGTAATGAACTTAAAAGGGGGCTGGGAACTAAATTCTAGCTTGCAGCCCCTGAAAACCACTTTCCACCCAAGCATCTGAAATACTTGCCCAAGTGTCTGCAAAAGGTACCCCGTTGCCCCGAAAATAAGACCTAGAGTGATTGTCGGTGATGGCTGCAATATAAGCCCTACCCCCCAAATAAGCCCTAGTTAAAGTCCTTATAGGTCTTATTTTCAGGGTAGGGCTTATTTTCGGGGGAAAGGGTAGGGCTTATTTGGGGGTAGGGCTTATATTGCAGCCATCACAGACAATCATGCTAGGTCTTATTTTCGGGGAAACAGGGTAACATATATCCCCCCACTTTGAAAGTGCAGGTGTCCCCTTACACTAAAGAACATGAATCTGAAGGTTTAGAAGTGGACTGGGAGCTGAACTTAAATTTGACTTTGGAGGTCGAGCATCGGGTATAACAAAAAGGACTCTTTATGGCCTCCAATGAGGACTGTGCCTTCTGGAGGCTTTTTCCGCTGAGGAAGAGGAGTATGCTTGGCCCCATTAACATCCTTGATGAGGGTATCGAGGGCAGACCTAAAGAGATGTTATCCCTAGAAAGGCATGCAAAGCAAGCTCTTTTTGCATGTGGTTTCTACAGCCCAATGCTTCAGCCAAAGAGCCCTCGCCATGTTTAATGAGAGGCGGATCAGGGAAATAAGTTGACAGGCTTCTAACAACCTGTTCACACTGTAGTGCAAGGCTGCAGGCATGAGCTCCAGATACTCTGATCAGGATTGACTGCCATGGTGATCAGATTTCTTCAAATGGCCTTATCCTAATCACCTAGGGGTTAACAAACTAATGTCACAGTCAGGACAGGATACAAAGCATGGCCTTGTCAGATAAGATTTCTGCTAAAAAAAATCAAGAAATTAAATAGAGATCTAGAGGACTTTCAAAAGGATAGAGTATACACCTGGGAGATGGACAGAAGTAGGATGAGACAGGTACCTATGGCAGATTACCCGAAACATTACCTAGCCATGTGCACCCCCTAAGAAAACCTCTGACCAGCAATGGGAACCCCAAAAGCCAACATCCCAAACTCCCTCTGAAAGGCGATCCTTTCAATGGTTCAGACAGTATAGCTACAGCTGAGAACACCAGAGCGAATATGGCTTTGACATCCCCCGTCTATGCCCAGGAGGTTAACACCCCAGGACCACCCTGTCCCATTGCATCCACTAACAATACCTTCATTACTCTCTCGTCCCACTCCATACAAACCAGCTCCCAGTACTCATTAGAATCTTGTCACACTTCTGCTGCTTATGAGCCATCACAGGAACATTAGCTTCTACAGATGGCCCTTCTAGTAAAAGCATGCCAGCCCTGTTGGATGATTTTTTTTTTAGTCCACACCCCATCTCTCTTCCCAGTGGAGAAGACCGCAAAAAGAAAAGAAAGAAGAGACAGACAAGGTGGGAGGCGTAAACAAAAAGCACCACGGGGAACTACCTCAGATACCATAAAAATTTTGAATTTATCATCCCACATTTTATCCATAGAGGAAATCTCTATCCTTAAAAAAGGTTTGAATTTTGCTCTGTCTAGTTCTCCCAATCCCTTTGTGCTCTTCAGAGGTTTAAATAGTTTTACTCGTAAATGAACGCTAAAATTATTCTTTTACATAAGGCATTCTTCTTCCTCCTCTTCTAAAGATACCCCTGCACCTCTTTCTCCCACTACCTGTTCTGGAGTGTGGAATGAGAAGGGATATTAATTTTCTTGAGATTCTTGAAGAACTTCAGGCGGAAAAAATATGTGAGGAATATCTCCCCTACATACCCATGTCGTATGCCCCGATTGCACATACAACTTTCAAACCACCTTCTACTTTTTATCCTTCACATACAAAAGGTTCTGTTATAGATGCATTTAATCATGTAACGTTTGCTGAGCTACATCAGTTGTGTGATTCTACCAAGCCTGATTTAAACATCATAACCTCAACCCCAGAGAGAGATTGGCCCTGGAAGCTTTAGCTAGCAATCATGACCTTATTGTGACAGGCAGATAAGGAGGGAGGAGTAGTTATTCAAGATAGATCTGACTACATTAAAGAGGCTGAAAGATTGTTGTCAGACACCAAAACTTATATCAGACTTCCTAAGGACCCTTTGGATACTTTCAAATCCAAATTAAAATCCCTAGGAGATCAGGCATATAGAGATAAGGTCATCAATTCAGGAGAATATCAATTCTTGTATAAGGAACTTTATAAACATCCATATTTCTATCACCTGCCAAAGGTGCACAAGGATCCCATATTTCCCCCTGGGAGGCCAATCATTGTGGCTATGGATAGCATTACGAGTGGTCTGGTCCAATATGTAGATTTCTTTTTGCAATCTATAGTTCAGTCTCTACCATCTCATGTCTGCAATTCCTCCGATTTGTTGGATTCCCTGTCATACTACACATGGGAGAGCTCCTACACTTGGCTCTCTCTCAATATGACTTCCTTGTACACATCAATCCCGCATGAAGTTGGACTCACGGCATTAGGGCATTTTTTAGCACAGGAGGGACCTAACCTACATCATCTACAGGCCCAGTTCATCTTGGATTGTATGCAATTCAGCTTAGAACACAACTATTTTAAAGTAGTTGTAAACCCTTACAACCAACTTTGACCTACAGGTAAGCCTAGATTAAGGAAGTAGACAACGGCACCCAGGCGCACTGAGCGCACCGTAGTCAACGGCGATATGCCGCGAGTGGCGGCTCCTGTGCGCATGCGTGGGAGTGACATCATCGCGGCTTTGCCGAATGACATCGGCGGAGCAGTGAGACCCACCGAGAAGATGGATGCGTTGGACTACAAGGGACAGCGGTGACTTTGCTGGCTCCTGTGTCAGGTAAGTGACACATAATGGACTACTATGCGATGCATAGTAGTCCATTATGCTTTACCTTTGCAGGGAATGAAAGAGGAAGTAAACTCATCAGGGTTTACTTCCTCTTTAAGCATCTCGGGGGTTACTATCTCCAGGTGCATGGCACTGCCATGGGTGCTTCCTTTGCACTTTGTTATGCCAATCTCACCATGGGTTGGTGGGAGGAGTCATGCATCTGGAGAAGTAACCCCTTTGCATCTCAGATTGTCTTCTATGGAAGATATATCGATGATATGATTGTTATATGGGATGGTCCTCCCTTTTCCATTTCCCCTTTTGTCCAGTACTGTAACAACAATAACATGGACATCTCATTTACTCATGTACATGATACTCAAATTATCCCATGTGGAGGGCAGTATTGTGTCTAAGCCCTTGTACACACGGTCAGACATTCCGACAACCAAATTCGTCGGAATTTGTCCGACGGATTTTGTCTGAAACTGTTGCATACACACAGTTGGACAAAGTTGTCAGAAAATCCGATCGTACTTAACGTGATGACGTTATTTCGTTAGGACGGGACTACGTTCAGGCTAGTAGCCAATAGTTTTGGTCTAGGAATTTGATCTGAGCATGCGTGGCACTTTGTCGGAATTCTCTACACATGATCGGACAAAGTCCGATCGGATCATGTTGTCGGAAAATTTTATAGCCCAGCTGGAAAACTTGGTCCGTCGGATACTCCGACGGAAACAGTCCGATGGATTATCCGACAACACGGTCCTATCGGACATTGTCCATCGGAATGTCCGACCATGTGTACAAGGGCTAAGACACATTTCAAGCCCTCAGTGGGAAATTCATATCTCCATTTTGCGAGCTGCCACCACCCTAAATGGAAGCAGAATATCCCAAAGGGCCAATTTTGTAGATTGAGAAAGAACTGCACACTGGACAGTGACTACAAGGCACAAGGGCAACATTTAATAAATACATTTATGGACAAGGGATATGACTCTGATATAGTTCATAAAGCCTTTTTGGAGTGCCAAGCCCCCATCACCAATCAGGACAACTTCTGTTACTAATTCAGAGGTCATGTTCATTACCCAGTATCATAATCAACATAAAAAGATGGAACACATCATTAGACGCCACTGGGGTATTCTTTTGCAGGACCCGAAGTTAGAACCAGTTTTGCCTGAGAGACCAAGGGTCATCTATTGTTAAGCTAGAAGTGTGAAAAAAAATATGGTAGCCCCAATTAGAATTCCTCACTGTACTACTTCAGCCGGAACATTAACCACCTTTTGCAATCTGACGGGTATGTTTCAGTGTAAAAAAATCAGATGTAAAATGTGCCGTTCGTCCAGCACTGCCAGAAGAGTCTTAAAGATAATTCAGGTAAAAGCTATCATATCAAGCAATTCTACAGTTGCTCAACAGAATTTTATATATTGTTTGACTTGCCCCTGTGGCCCCCTATATGTAAGCCACACTATTTGGACAACAAGGGCCTGATTCAGGCAACATCGGAGACTTATTGAAAAGGGATTAGATGAACATTGCGTCCCTAGGCACTTCCTTTAAGTCCATAATAAATTCACTGAAGGGTAAAAAGTATCCCTCCTTATGACTCCCAGGCTGAAAGGTTCCAGAGGTTATGCTGTAGGGAAACCTACTGGATCTTTACCTTGAATTCTCTGGCGCCTGGGGGTTTGAACGAGGAGATAGAAGTCAACACAATTCTTTGATACCTATACCTATACACGCAACTGACAGTATCTCCCTTCTGGCTTTTTTTACCGCCCCCTTCTATCCATTACTGTCCCCCTTTTTTACCGCCCCTTCTATCCATTACCGCCCCCTCCTATTTTTTTATACCGCCCCCTCTTCATAGTCTGTGTGTATAAATCCTTTGCCCTTTAGATATGCTGATAGGAATTATTACCTGGTGTGTAGCTCGAAAAATGTATAATTTGTATTTTTTACTGTAATTAATTATGTAGTGATCACAATGGGTTATTTTATTTGAAGTCACCTTTTATATAGTTATTATTAGATTTTTTAACATTTATTATAAAATACTATCATAGATGTGTTACTATGCAGCCGTTCATTCGGATCAGATGACATTTTTTATAATTTTTAAGGATTATTTATAATCATGCCCATTTTCCTTTATTCCATTTAATATAATTTTTATCTCATTGTCTGCTGTGCTATAGGTACACTTGTGCCATGCTATGACAGCTATACATGTTGGCCAGTATAGCCCTGTTGATTGGACGATTGGCCACGTCCAGTCTCTGTACTGATTAGGTGTTTTTTGTTTTATTCTATCCTGACAGTATAAAATTTCCCTTCTAGAGGAGGGCGGGTATACCTGAAGAAGGAGGCGGCACTTCGGAAACATGTTGCGGACCGCCCCGATTTGGTCTCTTGCTAGCTCTGTGGGAGCAGGTGTGAGAGCTGGAGATGCTGCTGGTTATACACCTCCATATGGCAGGTCTGAGCTTATCCCCACAGTGGTCTTCTCAACCCTTGTGATGGCTGCCTGCTTGATTGGTGATCCACATCCACCCTGGGTGCAGCTTGCGAGATACTTTTATGTAAGTGTATCTGAATAAAGTGTTACTTGCTTTTATTATCACACTGACCCAGGTGCCCTCTTTCTGCTGTTTTTGTTTGTCAGAGAAAGCAGTGTTCTTTTAGGTCTTTTAGGTCCTTAAAGACAGGTGCATTCTTCACTGGGGTGATCAATGCTTTGGTTACAAGATACTGCCAGATCCACAAATGGGAACAGTCCATTTTAAACAAGATTTCCCCAAACAGGTACACTCGGGAGGAACAAACAACTTGTCAGAATTCTCCCAGTCTTCACATAGGAAGACTGCATACATCCGGTGTTCTCAAAAGATCTTAGCAGTCATAGCAGACCTAAAGGAGCCTAGACCATTTTTAGGGTGGAACATGCAACATGTTCCCATTCCTGCAGCCGCTCGGGGAACCGAGCACCTGGTGTGACAGCAGTACGGGGAGAAGTTCCCTGTACCAGCTGTCACTTTTTAAAAAGAGTGCAACTGTGGGGGCCTCAGCCCACATGGCCATGTCATTCATTCACAGAGTTCTGTGAATGAATGAACTACAAGTACTGACATCCTTGCGGCTGTCAGCTTGTAGTTCTCAATGAACTACCATGGCACTGTCGAACGCTTTGGTAGTTCATTGATTCTTCCTGTCAGTGTGAAACTACCTGCTCATATGATGTACAGGCAGACAGTTTACACTGACTGTCTGCAGAAGCCCTGCATGGCACCAGCGATCTGCTGATCACTGTTGCAATGCTTTCCAGGCTCCTTTTTCTTTTAAACGGTGATCTTATCCTTTAAACCACTGTCTTTATGGAGTTTACATGTTCTCCAAGTGCTTGCATAGGTTTCCTCCCACACTCCAATGACATGCCAAACTGGCCCTAGTATGTGTCTATATGTTAGGGGCCTTAGAATGTAAGCTATTCAAGGGCAGAGATGAACGTGAATGTAAAATGCTGTGTAAAATTGTTGGCACAATATA
Source organism: Lithobates pipiens (assembly GCF_037356315.1). Classification (NCBI taxonomy): domain Eukaryota; kingdom Metazoa; phylum Chordata; class Amphibia; order Anura; family Ranidae; genus Lithobates; species Lithobates pipiens. Next base: position 540,165,775 of record NW_027507758.1, read on the forward strand.
TTTACCTGTAATAATAATACAAAAATACATTTCTGATACATTTGCAATTGATTTATTCTTCAAAGCATCTGCTCATTAGTGTTAGTGCAAATTAAAAAGTAATATGGACAGTACTTTGTCAGTTGTTTTTGTCCCAAACATCTGCAATTTCAGCCCTGCCCATAATAACACTAGAATCAAAGAAAACTGTCAATGCAGAGTTACATAATTTTACCAAATCATAAAAGCCAATAGATTTATGAAGAGTTGTAAACTACAAGTATATTGATGTCTAAAGGAAATGAGCACATATGACGAGCCTCCATCACAATTTCTGAAATGTAGATGTAAAATTAAGATCTTACTTTTAAGTTCTTTTTATAACCCCCTCTTACATTGGAATAGAGGCTGGGGGGAGAAGAGGATGCTGGAGCACTTACCATAATGTGCAAATATGCACACCAAACTTGCTAATTATGGTAAATTTACCGCTTAGTTATTCGCAGCCACCATAACTCTTCAAGAGAGCAAAGATCAGTAGCGTAGACAGTAGTACAAGTATTTAAGCACTTCAGCCCCAGAAGATTTGGCTGCTCAATGACCAGAGCATTTTTTGTGATATGGCACTGTGTCGCTTTAACTGACAATTGCGCGGTCCTGCGACGCTGTACCCAAACAAAATTGACGTCCTTTTTTTACCACAAATAGAGCTTTCTTTTGGTGGTATTTGATCCTCTCTGCGGTTTTTATTTTCTGCGCTGTAAACAGAAAAAGACCGACAATTTTGAAAAAAACACAATATTTTGTACTTTTTGCTAAAATAAATATCCCCAATTTTTTTCAAAAAAGCTATTTTTTTTCTCAGTTTAGACCGATATGTATTCTTCCACATATTTTTGGTAATAAAAATCTCAATAGGCTTATATTGATTGCTTTGCGCAAAAGTTATAGCACCTACAAAATAGGGGATAGGTGTATGGCATTTCTATTATTATTTTTTTATTAGTAATGGCAGCGATCTGCAATTTTTATCGTGACTGCGACATTATGGCGGACACATTTTTGGAACGATTGACAATTATACAGTGATCAGTGCTATAAAAATGCACTGATTGCTGTATAAATGTCACTGGCTGGGAAGGGGTTAACACAAGGGGGCAATTAAGGGGTTAACTGTGTTCCCTGACTGTGTGTTCTAACTGTAGGGGGAGGGGACTGACTAGAGGGCATGACAGATTGTTGTTCCTAGCTATTAAGAACTCACGATCAGTCTCTCCTCACAGAACAGAACATGGATTTGTGTGTTTACACACACGCACGTCCCTGTTCTGCCTCTAGTGCCCACGATCGCTCATGGCCGGTAGTCATCGTGACTGTCGGCCACGAACATCGGCACCCCCCTAGTGCGGCAGTGTGCGCGCCTGCTATCACGCTTAAAGGAGTTGACGTATAGCTACGACGGCTCGTGGGATTGTACCGAACTGCCGCAGTATAATGACTAGCTGGTCGGCAAGCAGTTAAAGTATATACAGTTGCAAGAAAAAGTATGCGAATGCCTTGGAATTAATTGGCTTTCTACAGTAATATGCCATAAAATGTGATCTGATCTCCAACCAAGTCACAACAACAAACACAACAGGGTTTATTTACCAAAGCTGCAGAGTGCAAAATCAGGCTCACTTCTGCATAGCAACCAATCAGCTTTTGACCTCAGCTTGTTTAGTTAGCGTCCAGGTTTTCTTGCCAAAGCTTAACTGAACAAGCTGAGGTTAGTAGCTGATTGATTTGTATGCAGAAGTGAGTCTGATTTAGCACTCTCCAGCTTTAGTAAATAAACCCCACTGTACTTAAAGGGGTTGTAAAGGTTCATGTTTTTTCACCTTAATGCATCCTATGCATTAAGGTGAAAAAACATCTTACGATCACTGGCCCCCCGGCCAGTGGCGGAACTACCACCATAGCGACCCGTGCGGTCGCTACGGGGCCCGCAGCTGAGGAGGGCCCGGTGAGCGGGCGGCAGGTGAGCCGCCGAGCTCCCTGTCCGCTCGGCGCTCGTACAGTCACACTGACTGTATGAGCGGACACAGCCAGGTGACTCCGCGGCGGCGGGGGGTTGTTGGGGAAGCTGCGGGGAGGCTTAGTGGGTGGCCAATCAGCGGGTGGCGGGGCAGAGAGATGACATAATCTCTCACCGCCCGGCGCCCGCCCTGCAAACTGCCAGCTCCGCTCTCACTCACTGTGCAGGCAGCAGAGATTACATCCTCTCTCTGCTGCCTGACTCAGACTGGCAAACAGAGCGACTTTAACAGGAAAGTGACAATCCGCAATGTGTGACAGGTGACATGGCAAATGGACAATCCACAATGGATGGCAGGTGACATGGCAAGTGGAAAATCCGCAATGTGTGGCAGGTGACATGGCAAATGGACAATCCGCAATGGATGGCAGGTGACATGGCAAGTGGAAAATCCGCAATGTGTGGCAGGTGACGTGGCAAGTGGACAATCTGCAATGTGTAGCATGTGACGTGGCAAGGGGACAATCTGAAACTTGTGGCATGTGACGTGGCAAGGGAACAATCTGAAACTTGTGGCAGGTGACGTGGCAAATGGACAATCCGCAATGTGTGGCAGGTGACGTGGCAAGTGAACAATCCGCAATGTGTGGCAGGTCACGTGGCAAGTGGACAAACCGCAATGGGTGGCAGGTGACATGGCAAATGGACAATCCGCAGTGGGTGGCAGGTAACGTGGCAAATGGACAAACCGCAATGGGTGGCAGGTGACGTGGCAAATGGACAATCCACAATGTGTGGCAGGTGACGTGGCAAGTGGACAATCCGCAATGTGTGGCAGGTGACGTGGCAAGTGGACAGTCCGCAATGTGTGGCAGGTGACGTGGCAAGTGGACAATCTGAAACTTGTGGCAGGTAACGTGGTAAATGGACAATCCGCAATAGGTGGCAGGTGACGTGGCAAGTGAACAATCCGCAATGTGTGGCAGGTCACGTGGCAAGTGAACAAACCGCAATGGGTGGCAGGTGACGTGGCAAATGAACAATCCACAATGTATGGCAGGTGACGTGGCAAGTGGACAATCCACAATGAGTGGCAGGTGACATGGCAAGTGGACAATTTGTAATGTGTGGCAAGTGACAATCTGCAACTTGTGGCAAGTGGACAATCTGAAATGAGTGGCAGGTGATGTGGCAAGTGGACAATCCACAATGGGTGGCAGGTCACGTGGCAAGTGGACAATCCGCAATGTGTGGCAGGTGACGTGGCAAATGGACAATCCGCAATGGGTGGCAGGTGACGTGGCAAATGGACAATCCACAATGAGTGGCAGGTGACATGGCAAGTGGACAATTTGTAATGTGTGGCAAGTGACAATCTGCAACTTGTGGCAAGTGGACAATCTGAAATGAGTGGCAGGTGATGTGGCAAGTGGACAATCCACAATGGGTGGCAGGTCACGTGGCAAGTGGACAATCCGCAATGTGTGGCAGGTGACGTGGCAAGTGGACAATCCCCAATGTGTGGCAGGTGACGTGGAAAGTGGACGATTTGCAATGTGTGGCAGGTCACGTGGCAAGTGGACAATCCACAATGGGTGGCAGGTGGACAATCCGCAACTTGTGACAAGTGACAATCTGCATCTGGTGGCAGGTGACACACTCGAGGCTCCCACTGATTCTGCATTATGGTGAGTTGAACTATTTAATTTTCTATAACAATGCAATAATAGAAATAATGTGTTTCAATCATCCTGACAGCATAACACAAATGGTGCCGTGATAATTGAAGCGCCAACATCAGCCATTGCCCCAATAAATTGCCCCCATAAAAGTATTTTCTATCAGTGCCCCTCCCGAGACTAGAATCTGGATCCGCCCCTGGGTGGGGGGGGGCCCATACAACATTTTGCTATGGGGCCCTGTGATTTCTAGTTACGCCCCTGCCCCCGGCCCCCAGTTTTACTTGCCTGAGCCCTGGAAAGTCCTGCGTCTGGAACAAGCTCTTCTTTGGCTCGGTCTTCTCTTCATTGGCTCGGTCTTCTCTTCATTGGATAGATTGATAGCAGCACAGCTATTGGCTCACGCTGCTGTCAATCAACTCCAATGATGCAAGGGCCGGGTTTCGGGGGCGAGTCCTGTATTCGGCGGCTATGAACGCCAAATACAGGACTCGGGAACGTGCCCGCAAGGTAACCCCCTTGGGAGAGGGCTTCCCAGAGGGGGTCATTGAAAGCGGGGAGGAGCAGAGACAGCCACCGAGGGGCCCCAGAAGACGAAGATTGGGGCCACTCTGTGCAAAACGAGCTGCACAGTGGAGGTAATTATGACATGTTTGTTATTTAAAAAAAAAAAAATATTCAAACCTTTAGTGTCACTTTAAGCTGATAAAACACAAACAATTCTAATTTCTCATGTCTTTATTGAACACACCCCTTAAACAAGTGATGGAGAAAAAAGTAAGTGAACCCTTGGCATTAATAGCTGGTCGCACCTCCTTTAGCAGCAATGACTTCAAGCAAGCTCTTTTGGTAGATCTGGATCAGAAATGCACAATGTTCAGGTGGAATTTTGGACCATTGTTCTTTACAAAACGACTTCAGTTCAGACACATTGTAAGAGGTCTGGTGTGAATGGCTCTTCTGAGGTCATTGCATAGTATCTCTAAGGAGGTTAAAGAGGAGGTCCAGCCTGAGTGAAAAAAAATTTAAAGTCAGCAGCTACAAATACTGTAGCTGCTGACTTTTAATATTAGGGAACTTACCTGTCCAGGGAGCCCACGATATCTGCACCCCAGCCGATCTTTGGATCAACTCCTGGGTGCTGCCACTGCCATTCCTCGGGATACCCGGCAGTGAACAGCTGGTTCCCTACTGCATATGTGCGAAGCGCACTGTGCTTTTCTTAATCATACATCACGGGACACAGAGCTACAGTAATAATTGTATGTATGGGTTATATGGCACCTTTAGGTGGTGAACACTGGCACACCCTAAACAGGAAGTTCAATTCCCCATATAACCCCTCCCCTTACCAGAGTACCTATGTTTTTTTGCCAGTGTCTTGGGTGTTGGTCACGAGTAAAGATGTGCTGTGCTGAGCTCCGCTGGAATATTCCTTACTGGGGCAAGCCATGCAACCGGATCCATTCAAAGTGTCTTTTGCAGGCTGAATTGAATGGTACCCGGGCCTTGTGTCCAAAGAAACAAGGTTTTGGCTTCTCTTTTTAGAGAGCTGGACCCCAGTATCCAGTATTTGTTTTTTTCAGCCATATTCCTGGTGGCGTGCTTTTTACGTGCCCAGGGCTGTGGATCCGCTCCCCCCATAAAAAAGGGGGACCCAGTCCCTAAAGGTTTTCTAAACGGAGCCCACCGTGAGAGGTAAAGATTGGGTCTGTTACCACAGAACCCTGCAGCTGGAATCTGGATAAGGTAAGGGAGATTCCTAAGGAATTTTTCTAATTCTTGTGGGTTTTCTCCTTTAAAGCAAATGTTGCTATGCCTATAGTCACCACCGGGGGCTGTCAAGAGCATGTACCTTTCCATGCTTGTCAGTCTCATCTCTGTATACAAGCTGCACGCTTCCTCTGGTTCAAGCTCCAGGTAAAGTCGTGGGAAAGGGGGGTTTTTCTCCTCCTAGGAATGTCCCCCCACCTGGACAGCTTCCTCCAGGCAGTAGGAGCATGGCATCAGATGGGCCGCGCTGCTCCTGTCGCCATTATGGCGGTTCCCATCAGCAGCTCTCCTCCTCCCCCGGCCCTCCTCCATGCGGTCTGAGCAGGATCGGAGCCCGTTCGAGCGGGAAAACACTCTATTTTAAAATAGATGAGGGGGGGTGTGATGGGTGGTTGGAGGAAGGGGACGGGGCTTTGTGGCATTGACATGAATTAGTGTCTACAACGTGGGCTGCATAGCTATAAAATGCACCTTTTTTTAGCTGCATACAGCTAGGAGAGACACAGAGCCGACAGGTGGCATGTGAGTGACACAGGCATTCCCAGGCACATTTACTTTAAGCACCAGGCTGAGCTTAATAGCAAAAGCAGTTGCTGGACTATTTCTCAGCAGTGGGTGCATTTTTTTGGTTGGACCTCTGCATTGTGCTCAGCAGTATGACCAGAGGGGGTGGTTCAAAGGCCGCAAAGACCAAGGACACAAAGGGGTCACCCTCAGGTCCTTAGGACCCTCCATCTGCAACACCATCCCGTACTTATGAGGCTGGTCAGAGTGAGCCATCAGGGGCTGCAATTACTTACAACATTTCAGCCCCTGTCTATATAACTGACCAGGTTTTCTCCTCAGCTATGAGTGGCTTAGAGGAAAGATTAGTGGCTTTAACCACGTCTTCACAGAGTGGATAAAAACACATTAGGTCCCCTTCTACCACCCAGGATCCCCAAATGGAGGAACTGTGGGAGGGGTTAGATGAATCCCCCTCAGGGGACCATGAACAGGCTGATGATTATTTTTCAGAGGAATAGGGGGGAAGGCTGTTCTTCAGCTTCCCATGCTGAGAAGTTGCTGGTGCATTTTCTAACTGAAATGGTCCGCGCCACATTTAACCACTTTCAGACCGGACCATTTTGCTGGTAAATGACCAGAGGTCTTTTTACAATTTGGCACTGCGCTGCTTTAACTGGTAATTGCGCGGTCATGCAATGTTGTACCCAAACAAAATTTGCGTCCTTTTCTTCCCACAAATAGAGCTTTCTTTTGATGGTATTTGATTGCCTCTGCGATTTTTATTTTATGCGATATAAACGTAAAAAGACCGAAAATTTTGAAAAAAAATGATATTTTCTACTTTTTGTTATTAGAAAAATCCAATAAACTCAATTTTAGTCATACATTTAGGCCAAAATGTATTCAGCCACATGTCTTTGGTAAAAAAAAAGTCAATAATTGTATATTTATTGGTTTGCGCAAAAGTTGTCACATCTACAAACTAAGGTACGTTTTCTGGAATTTACGCAGCTTTTAGTTTACGACTGCCTATCTCATTTCTTGAGGTGCTAAAATGGCAGGGCAGTACAAAACCCCCCCAAATGACCCCATTTTGGAAAGTAGACACCCTAAGGAAATTGATAAGTGGCATGTTGAGCCCATTGAATATTTTATTTTTTTGCCTCCAGCGATTGTCATTATTCAAAAAAAAAATTTTTTTTTTTTTTTTTTACACAAAGTTGTCACTAAATGATATATTGCTCACACATGCTATGGGCATATGTGAAATGACACCCCAAAATAAATTCTGCTGCTTCTCCTGAGTACGGGGATACCACATATGTGGGACTTTTTGGGAGCCTAGCCGCGTACGGGGCCCCGAAAACCAAGCACCGCCTTCAGGCTTTCTAAGGGCGTAAATATTTGACTTCACTCCTCACTACCTATTACAGTTTTGAAGGCCATAAAATGCCAAGATGGCACAAAACCCCCACAAATGACCCCATTTTAGGAAGTAGACACCCCAAGCTATTTGCTGAGAGGCATGTTGAGTCCATGGAATATTTTATATTTTGCCACAAGTTGCGGGAAAATTACAAACTTTTTTTTTTTTTCACAAAGTTGTCACTAAATGATATATTGCTCACTCATGCCATGGGCATATGTGAAATGACACCCCAAAATAAATTCTGCTGCTTCTCCTGAGTACGGGGATACCACATATGTGGGACTTTTTGGGAGCCTAGCCGCGTACGGGACTCCGAAAACCAAGCACCGCCTTCAGGCTTTCTAAGGGCGTTACAGTTTTGAAGGCCATAAAATGCCAAGATGGCACAAACCCCCCCCCAAATGACCCCATTTTGGAAAGTAGACACCCCTAAATTTAGGGGTACACTAGTGAGACTAGGTAATAAATGGCGGGTGCCCTGAAACTATAAAAAAATAACTAACCAACCAGCGTCACCTGTAACAGTTATATGGTGATCACTGGTGAAAGGGTTAACTAGGGGGCAATCAGGGGGCTTTATGCGGTAGTATATGGGGGTCCCTGGCGCTATAAAAAGCTGCGGCGAACCTAAATACCTACCTGCCTAACTAGCGTCACCTGTGACACTAATACAGCGATCAGAAAAACGATCGCTTATTAGGCTGGGTTCACACTGGAGCGATGCAGGAACGCCACAAATCCGCGGCGGGTTCCCGCATCGCATGCCTCCCGGCGGCAGTTCACACTGCCCTATGCGAACTGCTGGGAGTGTCAGTGAAATGTTAATGACACCCCCAGATCAGTTCGCATATCGCAGTGCGATCTGCAAACTCGGATCACATGGTGTGAACACCCATGCGATCCGATTCTGCTGCGGGCCAAAAAAAGGGTCCCGTGCGAATTTGCGGCGGGTGCGGCGGGAGCGATGCGAATTCAGCCATACTATCTGTATGGCTGAACTCGAATCGCACAGAGATCGGATGTGATTTGCACTGCAGTGCGGTGCGAATCACATTCGTTCTCATAAACCGCTGCAATGTGAACCCAGCCTTAGTGACACTGGCGACGGGGGGTGATCACGGGGTTAAACCTTTATTGGGGGGGTTAGGGGGGTACATTAGAACTAAAGGGGGCTAACCCTAACTGCCCTAACAGTTATTACAGTCACAAATGACACCAATGCAAAAAAAAAAAAAAAAAAATGACATTGGTGTCACTGTGACTGGGGGGCAGGGGTAATTGGGGGGGTGATCGGGGGGGGTGTGAGTGTGCCTGGCATGTTCTACTGTGTAGTGTCGTGTTGGTGCAACTCACCGATCCTCTCTCCTCGGTGTCGGAACGAAAAATACCGACACGGAGGAGAGATTACATCACTTCCTCTCCTGTGTTTACATTACAGGAGAGGAAGTGATGTCACGGAGCATTTTCATTCGTCGGGAGCGATCGCGAGGGGGTGGCCATGAATGAATGGCCGTCCCCTCGTCCGGGATCGCTCCCGAACGAATACCGACCGCCGCAGGCACCGGGCGGGGGCCCGATCGGGCCCCCAACCCGCGGGCAGGCAAGGACGTACATGTAAGCCCTTATGCCTGCCCGTGCCATTCTGTCGACGTACATCGTCGTGCGGCGGTCGGCAAGTGGTTAAACTACCCTTAACAGTTGAAGAGCCCACCTCCTGTTTGGGTTCACTAAAGCCCCCGCAAGCCTTGAATGCTTTTCTTGTCTATTCATTACTAGAAAAGCTTATGTATTCTGAGTGGAATCATCCCGATAAGCACTTTTTTCCTCCTAAGAAGTTTTCAACACTTTATCCTATGGAGGAAAAATTCACTAAGATGTGGAGTATACCAGCAATTGACGCTGCTATATATTCTGTGAATAAAAGTTTGACTTGTCCGGTTGAAAGTGCACAAATGCTTAGGGATCAAACTGATAAAAAATTGGAATTCCTGTTAAAAAACATTTTCTCCCTGACAGGTTCAGTGGCTCCACCTGCAGTGGTGGCAATTGGGGTATGTTAATACTTGAGTGACCACTTGAAACAGGTGCTCAAGGTGTTCCCTAAACAGCAGGCCCAGTTATTAACTGAGCTGCCAGCAGCTTTGTGTTTTGAAATTGACGCAATCAAAGATTCTATTCTTTAAACCACTCACCTTATGCTTGGCTTGGTACATATACGTAGAATCTTATGGTTAAACGGTTGGTCAGCCGAAGCGCCATGCAAGAAGCTCCTGGCTGGTTTTCCTTTTCGCAGTGAAAAGCTGTTTGGGGAGGATTTGGACAAATATATCCAAAGAATATAAAGTGGAAAAAGTACCCTTTATCCAGTTAACAAAAAGAGTAAACTTCCCTCATTTAAACAAGCTCTTTCTCCAGTGCCAGGGGCATCAGCCTCTAGGCAGTCACGACGGCCTCCACCGTCAGGTTCAAGAGGTAAACTTCAGGGTCAACCCCAGGGACAAAAGAAGTCCTGGGGGAGGAAGCCCACAAGACAGAGCGCTAAAGCCTCTTTATGAAGGGGCACCCCCGCTCGTTCGAGTGGGGGGAAGACTTCTGCAGTTCTCAAAGGTCTGGCAGGAAGAATTTCAGGACAGATGGGTGGTCTCCACAATAGCTCTAGGTTAAAGAAGTCTCCCTTTCTAGTGTCAGATGACTTTTGTCGCAAAAGGTCTTCATGGTGGTGCCTGTGGAAGAGCAGGGGTCAGGATTTTATTCAAACCATTTCACGGTACCAAAACCAAATGGGGATGTCAGGCCAATTCTAGATCTGAAAGATCTAAATCGATTCCTGAAGATTCGCTCTTTTTGTATGGAATAAATCCGATCAGTAGTCTCCATCCTACAAGGGGGAGAGCTTCTGGCATCAATCGACATCAAGGATGCATACCTGCATGTACCTATTTTCACCCGCTCACCAGAAGTATCTGCGTTTCGAAGTAGAAGGACTTCATTTTCAGTTTGTAGCCTTGCCTTTCGGTCTAGCTACTGCACCTTGGATGTTTACAAAACTTCTGGCCCTTCCCCTAGCCAGGTTAACCACTTGCTTACTGGGCACTTAAACTCCATTCCTGCCCAGACCAATTTTCAGCTTTCGGTGCCCTCACACTTTGAATGACAATTACTCAGTCATGCAACACTGTACCCAAATTAATGTTTTGTCCTTTTTTTTCCCACAAATAGAGCTTTCTTTTGGTGGTATTTGATCACCTCCTGGGGTTTTTATTTTTTGCGCTATAAATGAAAAAAGACCGAAAATTTTGAAAAAAAACGCATATTTCTTTGTTTCTGTGACAAAATTATACAAATTATTAATTTTTCTTCATAAATTTTGGCCACAATTTATACTGCTACATATCTTTGGTAAAAATAACCCAAATTAGTGGATATTATTTGGTCTTTGTGAAAGTTAGAGAGTCTACAAGCTGTGGTGCGAATCGCACAAAATTGATCACATCTGATGTACTGGTGGCCTATCTCGCTTCTTGTGACCCGAACAAGCCAGGAAAGTACAAATACCCCCCAAATGACCCCTTTTTGGAAAGTAGACATTCCAAGGTATTTAGTAAGAGGCATGGTGAGCTTTTTGATGTTGTCATTTTTTTCCCACAATTCTTTGCAAAATTAAGATTTTTCATTTTTTTAATTTTTTTGCACAAAATTGTCATTGTAATAGGTTATTTATCTCACATGGCATGTGTATACCACAAATTACACCCCCAAATAAATTCTGCTACTCCTCCTGAGTATTACAATACCACATGTGTGGGACTTTTGCACAGCCTGGCCACATAGACAGGACAATGACATGTGACACTGATGACAGATCGCACTTATACGTGGCACTGATGACACGTGGCACTTATACGTGGCACTGATGACACGTGGCACTTATACGTGGCACTGATGACACGTGGCACTTATACGTGGCACTGATGACACGTGGCACTTATACGTGGCACTGATGACACGGGGCACTAATACGTGCCACTGATGACAGATGGCACCAATACGTGGCACTGATGACAGATGGCACTAATACGTTGCACGAATATGTGGCACCGATGACAGATGGCACTAATACGTGGCACTGATGACACGTGACACTGATGACAGATGCACTGATAAGTGGCATTGACACGTGACACTGACGACAGAGGGCACGTGACACTGACAGGTGGCACTGATGACAAATGGCACTGATACCTGGCACTGATGACAGATGGCACTAATATGTGGCACTGATAACAGATGGCACTATGTGGCACTGATGACACGTGGCACTGATGACAGATGCCACTTATACGTGGCACTGATGACAGATGGCACTGGGGACAAATGGCACTGACAACAGGTGGCACTGGGGACAGATAGCACTAACAGGTGGCACTGGGGGCAGGTAGCACTGGGGCGGATGGCACTGAGGCGGATGGCACTGAGGCGGATGGCACTGGGGTGGATGGCACTGGGGCAGGATGGCACTGGGGCAGGATGGCACTGGGGCGGATGGCACTGGGGTGGATGGCACTGGGGCAGGATGGCACTGGGGAGCATGGCACTGGGGCGGATGCCACTTTTTTTTTTTTTTTTTTTTTATTTCCCCACTTACAGCCGCTGCAGCCGTTCATCTCTCCCCTCTCACATGCTGTCTGTGTGAGGAGGGAGAGCGGCGCTGAGAGATGATCTCATATGTTTACATATGAGATCATCTCACATTGGACACGCCAATCGCGCTGTAAACGGCCGCTGTGATTGGCCGTTTACAGCGATCTGTGTTTGCCTGTCTTCGGGGGACACGGCAAATACAGAACTTCCCTGATGCGCGCCCGCGGCGGCGCGCATTGCGGAAGTAAACACCAGGACGTCCAGGGACGGCCTCCCGGACGAAAGCGCCTGCTCTATATCTGTCATTTGGCTATAGGGCAGGTGGGAAGAGGTTAAGGACTCAAGATATAACAATAATAGCATACCTGGACGACCTGCTTTTAATAGACTGGTTGGTAGTCCGCTTGGAACAAAACGTGGTCACCACGGTCAACTACCTGGAATACCTAGGTTGGGTCATCAACCTAGAAAAATCTTCTTTAGAGCCAGTAATAAGATTAGAGTACTTGGGTCTGGTCATAGATACAGCCCAGAAGAAGGTGTTTTTACCCCAGGTAAAGATCAGCACCATAAAGGAGCTGGTCCAAGGGGTCAGGGCAAAGAAGGGTCCTTCCATTCGCCTTTATATGAGGTTCTTGGGGAAGATGGTGGCTTCATTCGAAGCAGTTCCCTATGCTCAGTTTCATTTGAGACTGCTGAAAAACAGTATCCAATCAGCCTGGAACAAGAAGATTCAGGGACTCGATTTTCCAATGCGTTTGTCGCCAAAAGTGTGCCAGAGCCTCAGTTGATGGAGGATATCCGAGAATCTACAGAAGGGAAAATCCTTCTTACCGGTTACCTGGAAGGTGGTAACAACAGATGCCAGCCTTTCAGGTTTCTGAAGCAGTCCTGGAAGAAGCGTCTGTCCAAAGGAAATGGTCCAGAACTGAAAGGACCTTGCCCATAAACATTCTAGAAATTCCAGCGGCGCGTCTAGCCCTAAGGGCCTGGACATTCAGGTTGCAGAAATATCCTGGTAAGTTTCAATCCAACAACGCCAAGCAGTGGCTTATATCAATCACCAAGGGGGCACCAGAAGTCAGGCAGCCCAGGGAGGGGTAAATCATATTCTAATCTGGGCAGAAAAACATGTGCCGTGCATTTCGGCAATCTTCATTCCAGGGGAGGGGACTGGCAGGCAGACTACTTAAGTCGCCAGCAGCTGTTCCCGTAGGAATGGTCCCTTCACCCCAACATCTTCCTGACTATATGTCAAAGATGGGGGATCCCAGATGTAGATCTGTTTGCGTCCAGGTTCAACAACAAAGTTGACAACTTTGTGACAAGAACAGATGCCTTGGTGAGACCGTGGGATCAGTTCTCACTGATTTATGCATTCCCTCCTATTCTGCTGCTACCTTGACTTCTTCGCAGGATCAAGCGAGAAAGGAAGTCAGTAGTTCTTGTGGCCCAGAAGATGTTGGTATGCAGAAACAGTAAAGATGGTTGTAGGGGCTCCATGGACCACCACGTCCAGACCTGCTATCGCAGGGACCAGTGTTCCATCCTACTTTACAAAAGCTAAATTTAACAGTTTGGCTATTGAAACCCACATTCTAAGGAATCATGGTCTTTCAGGCTCAGTGATACCTACCGCGATTAATGCAAGGAAGCCAGCTTCCAGAATCATTTATTATAGAGTCTGGAAGGCATATGTTTCTTGGTGTGAATCCAAGGGTTGGCATCCTAGGAAGTATGTCATAAGTATAATTCTTGCCTTTCTGCAAATGGGGCTAGAATTGAAACTGGCCTTGAGTACAATCAAGGGCCAGGTCTCGTTCTTATTAGTATTGTTTCAGCATCCGCTTGCTTCATATTCTTTGATCCAAAGCTTTATACAGGGGGTAACGCGGCTTAATCCACCGGTTAGGGCACCCCTGAACCCTTGGGACTTGAATTTATTTCTGTCTGCATTACAGAAACAGCCTTTTGAGCCGATATGACATATTCCTTTGGTCTTTTTGACATGAAAGCTAGTTTTTCTGGTAGCCATTTCTTCTGCAAGAAAGGTATCAGAGTTGGCGGCTATTTCATGTAAAGAGCAATATTTAATAGTCCACAAGGATAGAGTAGTATTGCGTCCTCATCCTAGCTTTCTGCCAAAGATGGCTTCAGGTTTTCACCTAAACCAGGATATTGTTTCACCTTCATTTTTTCCAGAACCCTGTTCTAAGGAAGAAAAGTCAATACACTCTTTGGATGTAGTGAGAGCAGTCAAGATCTATTTGAAGGCGACTGCTCAGATTCGAAAAACAGATGTTTTGTTTGTGTTGCCTGAAGGTCCTAGGAAAGGACAGGCAGCATCTAAATATACTATTGCCAAATGGATTTGGCAGATAATTATTCAAGCTTATGGCTTGAAGAAGGTTCCACCTTTTCACATCAAAGCGCACTCCACCAGGGCAGTTAGTACTTCATGGGGAGTGCATCACCAAGCCTCCATGGCTCAAATCTGCAAAGCCGCAACCTGGTGGTTACACATATATTGCTTTGCTACAAAACTGAGGTACTCACGGTAAGGGGAGGGATTACATGGGGAATTAAACTTCCTGTTTAGGGTGTGCCAGTGTCCACCACCTAAAGGTGTCATATAACCCATACATACAGTTATTACTGTGGCTCTGTGTCCCGTGATGTACTCCAAGAAAAGGATTTTACAGGTAAGCTGTTATAAAAATCCTATTTTTAATTGGCCGCGGCCCTGTCTCCGGAAGTGGGGAAGGGCACCCCCCAAAGGTGCCAAATGTGGCAACGGATGGGGGGATGAAGCGTATAAGCGGAAGTTCCTCTTTAGGGAACTCCGCTTTAAGGTCTGGGCTCTGACTGGGCCACTCCAAAAGGCAAATTTCCATTTTCTAAAGCTAGTTTGTGGTGGATTTACTTTGATGTTTAGTCATGCTGCATCACCCAACTTCTACTAAACTTCAGTTGGCAGGCACCCACCCTAACATTACCCTGTAGGATACTTTGGTAAACTTGGCAATTAATTTCCCCTCGATGATAGCAGGTAGTCCAGGCCCTGAGGCGGTGAAGCAAGACTAAATCATGTTGTTCCCTCCACCATACTTCACCATTGATGTTTTTTTGTTGGTAAGCCGTTTCCTTTTTGCACAATACAAAGTGCTGAGTATTCTTCCCGAACAATTCAACTTTTGTTTCATTAGTCCACAAAACATTTTGCCAGAACTGTTGCAGTTTGCCAAGGTGTTCTTTGGCAAACTTCAGGTGTGCAGCAATGTTTTTTTTTTGTTTTTTTGGGAGCACTGGCTTCCTCCATGGTGTTCTGCCACGGACACACTGCCTGTTCAAAGACTTACATATGGTAGACTCATGAACAAGAATGTTTACCAGTTCCAGTCATGTCTTCAAGCCTTTAGCTGTTACTTGTGGGTTCTTCTTTACTTCATTGAGGATTCTGCATTGTGCCTTGGGAGTCATTTTGGCTGGGCGCCTGTTTCTAGAAAGAGTAGTCACAATACTAAACTATCTCAATTTGTCTGACTATCAGTTGATGGATGCCTTAACCACTACAATACAGGGCACTTTCACCCCCTTCCTTCCCAGCCCAATTTTCAGCTGTACCCAAATTAAATTGTTATCATTTTGTTTGCACAAATAGAGCTTTATTTTAGTGTTATTTATTAACGACTCAGTTTTTTATTTTTTGTGATACAAGTGAAAAAAGAGCGGAAATTTAGAAAAAAACAATATTTTCATTTTTTCTATTTTAAAAGAAATCCAATAAAATCAAATTTTGTCATAAATTTAAGGCAAAATGTATTCTGCTACATGTCTTTGGTAAAAAAAATTTGGCTAAGTGTATAATAATTGGTTTGTGTGATCACGGACATATGTACGCAAATGATCATGTACATATGTGTGCAGGTGATCACGGACATATGTGTACAGATAATCATTGGGACATGTGATTTTAGTGGGACATATGTGGGGGACATGTTTTTAATATTAGGGACATGTGTTTTTATTATTTGGGGACATGTATGTTTTGGGGACATATGTAGGGACATTGTGTTTATACTGTGTGGTGTGTTGTGTGTTTACACTAGGCTGGTGATCAGTGAGTAAAAAGCTGTAAAAAACAGCTCATACTCACTGATCATCAGCCGGCTGCAGCGATCTGCTCTCCTCTCCTCAGCGATGACTTGTGTGAGGAGAGGAGGAGCAGATTGCCTAGCAACCGGCTGTTTGTTTACATCACGTGACGGCCGTGATTGGACACGGCCGTCATGTGATGAGGAGGGCCAATCACAGAGCCCTCCTGCCGATCCGAGATGAGCCGTGTCCGGGTGACACGAGCGCATCAGGATCGCGCCGCAGCGCGGGCACACGCAATCCCCCTCCTTCTGAAGGACATTCCTGAACGTTCTCTCAGAAGTAGAGAGCTCTCACCCGGCCGTATATGTACATTGGTCAGGTGGGAAGTGGTTAAACACTTTGAGATTGCTTTGTATCCCTTTCCAGCCTTTCGCAGATCAACTACTCTTGACTAAATGTCTTCAGAGAGCTTCTTTTTTGTGAGCAATGGTTCACATCAGCTAATGCTTCTTATGAATAGCAATCTTAAAATGTTTAAGTGTCTTTTATCAAAGAAAGTAGCTTAAAACCATACCTCCAACTTCATCTCATTATTTGGACTGCAGGTGTGCAAATTGATTCCAGTTAGCTTTCAATGAAGTCATTAGTCTATGGGTTTACTTACTTTTTTCCTCTAGCACTGTGTATGTTTATTGGGTGTGTTCAATAAAGACAGGCGAAATTAGAACTGGTTGTGATATCAGCTTAAGCAGATTGTGTTTGTCCACTGTTGTGAGTTTTTGTGATTATATCACATTTTATCGCAAATTACAGCAGAAAACCAGTTAATTCTAAAGGGATTCATATACTTTTTCTGGCCACTGTATATTGCCAAACCATTTTTATGATGATTTGGGTAACTGTAAAGCTACTTGATCACTTCGATATGCTGTTTGCTCCTTCGCCTCTTGGGTATCCTAGGCACACTTGAGTGCTGTGAGAGCCTGGGACATCCAAGTAGAACAGACAAGGAACTATTCTGAAATCTCTCTAAAGCCTCATCGGACTTTGTACAAACTTTTCCGTGGACTTTTGTACAAAGGGCGTGGTCCACAAGTTTGTATTGCATACACACGGTCGGACTTTTTGACAACAAACACGAACGTAGTGACGTCACAACGTACTGACGCCACTTCAAAAGAGGACGTTCAATGACTCCAGCGCCACCTTTGGTCAACTTCTGTATTGTAGTCTGATCTTTTGCATTGGTTCTGAGCATGCGTGTTTGTACCTTGTACAAAAGTCCGATGCTTTTGCGTACACACGGTCGGACTTTGCTCCATCCGATTTTTGTTGCCAGAAAGTTTGTCCGTTCACACAGCCAACAAAAGTCAGATGAAAACAGAAAAAGTTTGTCCGATGGAGCGTACACACAGTCGGATGTTGCTCCAAAACAGCTAATTTGCATGTTTGTTGTCAAAAAGTCTGACCGTGTGTATGGGCCTTTAGAGGCAATGAACCTGCAAGCCCTCAACTCTGAACACTTTCAGGTTCAAACCAGTCAGATCCCTGCCCCTGAAGCCAGGAAAACAGCATATTGATAATACAATTACGTAAAAAATTGTGTTAAAAACAATATGTAAGAAATCGAATTTAGGAAAAACACTTGGGAGGCGTGACAAACAATTGCAGAGTGAGGATGTGCTGGCCGGAGTACCATGCCTTACAGGTGACATTGCAGACAGCTCCTGGATCATCCTCTCCTCTCCAATGTCTGTCTGCAGATAGACTAGGTGAACACCCTATTCAACTCAGGAATCATCCATCCAGGGTTTCTTTGTGTCTACAGCTTCCAAAGTGGCAGATCCCTTGGAAGCTAGGAGCTCCTACCTGGAAGGTTTCAACACCATGCTGCTGCAGAATGGCCTGAGCAGGACCAGATGATGGAGTCCTCCAGACAAAAAGCTTAAAACATGTAACTTCTACGTTTTTTTTGCTGTATGCTTCGGATTGTTCCTTATTTCACCTTTTTATGTAATTTTTCAGATGTCAATTTTATGATGTACACTATTACATGATTGTATGATTTTGTTGTATCTTTTTATTTTACCTTCTCTGAATAATAAAAAAAAAAAACGTTTGTAAACAAAAAAAAAAAAAGCATAAAACACATCAGACTCATCTACTCTATCATCTCTGTCTGGGGCTCCAGGCCCCGGAAAAGGCAATGGAAACTGAGAGTCTCTTCCAAGATCCTATAATTTTAACAAGCATGACAAAAGAATTGCACTTCTACTTTCAAACTATGCAAGTGTCCAAACCCTTTTATATTTTACAGTAAATTTGTATTTTTTTAATGCGCACTGAAATTAATTTAATTGAGCTTTTTTCAACTGAAAGTATACATCTGATAAACAGCATTGCGAAACATTAAAAATTGCAAAGCAGGCAGCAGAGCCTGCATATTAATTGTGCAACTATTGCTGTATCTATATAATTATAAACCAAAATATTTAATTTATATTGATTGCAATATTTACGACAAGCTACTACTCTCTTTTACACATATCTGAAAAGGTAAAAATGGATAACATTAATTATCTCATTACAATGGCACCTACAAGTTGGCTAGATGTATTAGGCAACAAATGAACATGTCCCTGAAGTTGATGTGTTGAAAGCAGAAACAATTAGGCAAGCATAAGGATTTGAGCTATTTTAGGTTTGGTTAGACGACAGAGCAACTGCAAAACTGCAGTCCTTGCGGGATGTTACAGGTCTGCAGTGGCCAGTGCCTACCAAAAGTGATTCAAGGAACGAAAATCAGAAACAGGTTCATGGGTGACCAAGGCTCATTGATGCACATGGCCCGTGTAGTCCAATTCAACAGAAAAGCCTCTGTAGCTCAAACTGCTGAAAAAGTTAATGCTGGTTTCAATAGATAGGTGTCAGAATGGACAGTGCATTACAGTTTGTTGTGTTGGAGCTGCATACCTAAAACTGGTCAAATGTCATTATGACATCAAGCAGACAGCATAACTTTAAAACATAATTTACCTTTGCTATCTGTATAAAATATTGGACGATCCTACCAGTGACAGGAACTTCCTGCAACAGGGTGACAATCCAGATTCCCCAGCAGCAAAATTACTGCAGCTTCGCCACCCTTTTGAACACTACCAATGTCTTAATGAGGTAGGTCAAAAAAAAAAACACAAACAGAAAAGACATCAAAAGGGCCAAGAGAACATCTGAATTGTTTGTTAGTATAGATGGAGCATGAAGAGGAATATCCATGTAGTTTTTCACTATACATGGAATTTAAGCTCTGTAGTGTTAACAGGGCCCTTTTAAAAAGCTCCTGGTTGTACATTTGGCACAGTTTCAAGAATCCAGACACCTTATATTATTTGAGGAGTCCAAAGGCAAAATGTCCCCCATGGCAGGTTCTAGCTTTGGATTCTTCAATCCATCCCAACACTGGAGTACCTCAGACAAGGATTCAACACTTTGGGATGGTGGTAGTTCATACACAATTCTTCACTTACAGGGTCTCTTTAAATTTGTTTTGTAAGTTTATTCTTATGGATGGAATTGTAGTATGTAGCCAACTATATCTTCCTGCTAAAATGACTGCCATAACATTTCTGTGTGATGACACCAGTGGATTTAAAGAAGGCCATCCTCATCTCCTTCCAATGACTATGGCTAAGTTAATTTTGAGGTGTATTCTCAAATTCACATTTACTTACATATTAGATTTAGTTTTCTTAAAGGAATCCCTCACTGAGAAAAAAAAACCGACATTGTAGACCTCCTTCCAAAAGCACTGACCCAGAACAAGCAAGTGAAGTTGGAACTTTTGATGTCCACACTGATGACTTGTAGCCACAGGATCATCATGACAGCCAGGCAGCTTGCTTTTCCAGATGGAAAGTGTGGTGTGGGCAGCCTCCATATTTCTTTTCCAACATGTCTGGTTTAGGTCACTTTTTAATGAATAGGTATTAAGTCATTACATATTGTTCAGCTCCTTAACTAAGCTAATAGCTTCATATTAAAAAGAGAGGTAGCATAACATGGCTCTTTCTTCTGGAATTTAAGGTCCAGTATAATGTATTATTACAGTTATCACATTCATTATTATTATTGCTTCAATCCACCCATAACTGATTTCAATGATTTACTTGCTGGCTCCTATTTCGCAATCTAAATAAAAGTAATCTCCAAAGTAGTACTGCTTATCTAACCTTGGAGTCTCACCTCTCATGCAGCAATCTTCACAATAAATCAAATTAAAAATTCAACTAATTAATGACTAGAGCAGGGGGACAGAGATGGAAATGCACCCCCTCCATTGAAGTCTGATACACTCTACAGCATTGCTGTAACATGCAAATATGTGTAATTGTGGTGTATGTATAAACATGGCTCACTGCGGTGCCATTCATTTTGAATGCTACCCCAGTACATTTGCCAGCGTACCACAATGCATGTGTGTTTTAGAGTACCTCACCACACACATGAAGCATCTGTGCATTGTGCCAGATGCAATAAAACCTGCATCAGTGCATTGTGGCGTGTTGGCGGCCCATTCAAAAAAAAATAAAAAAGTTGGTCCTAAAATAATGCATTTAACGCAATGCAAGTATGTGAATCTAGCCTCCATAAATATAACAAGCTGCTGGGGAATTAAAAGGTCAGCCCTAGAGCTGGGCTCATGTATCTTCGAAATCACACATGTCCGATCCCGCCAGAAAGCCACACTGCACAGCGCTAATCACAGGCAGTGAGACATTTCCTGATCTGTGCAGCTGTGAACCGGGAAATGTCTCACTGCCTGTGATTTGCGTTGTGCAGTGTCGGGTTCCTGGCAAGATCGGGCATGTGGGATTTCGAACACGCCCGAGCCCATCTCTAGCCAGCACCAGTTTAAATTTTGGGTGGAACAACCCTATATGTCATCTCTGCATAATGTGTGCAGGTGTGCATAAAATTATATATAATATAAAATATTTAGATTCCAGAAAGCCTCTTCTTTTTCTCTTCCTTGTCCAGCATACTTTGCTGTAGGCTGATCTTTGCATCTTCAAACTGAGGGTTTAGCTGCAAAACTTTATGGAAGTCCTTTATGGCCTCATCAAAAAATCCTGTAAAAAAAAAAAAAAAAAGTAAACAAAAAAATAGAGTGAGGTCAAAAGACTGAAACATCAGAGACAAGATAGGTGTGAACGTAGGGTAAAACCCATGTGTTTTTTAGTGTGTTTTGCAGTTTACAGAAACGCACTACAGTCCATTTAAAATGGTTTTCTATGGTACTACTTACATAGTAGGTGAAGTTGAAAAAAGACACAAGTGCATCAAGTCCAACCTATGTGTGTGATTTTATGTCAGTATTACATTGTATATCCCTGTATGTTGCGGCCGTTCACATGCTTATCTAATAGTTTTTTTAAACTATCGATGCTGCCCACTGAGACCACCGCCTGTGGAAGGGAATTCCACATCCTTGCTACTCTTATAGTAAAGAATTCTCTATGTAGTTTAAGGTTAAATCTATTTTCTTCTCATTTTAATGAGTGGTCACTTGTAAACTCCCTTCCTCAAAAAAAGTTTAATCCCTATTGTGGGGTCACCAGTACAGTATGTGTAGTTCCGCAAAAGCTGGAGGGGCATAGGTTGAGCACTTATGAATTAAAGCAGTGCAGGTTCATCATGAGTTTCGGTTCACACTGGGATGGCTTCAAAGTCGCCTGATTTTGAAGCCGGCCCATACAAAGCGACTTCAGAGTGGCTTGCAAACAACTTCTGTAATAGAAGTCAATGCAAATCTTTCTGAAGTCGCCCCCAAAAAGATAAGGGAACCTTTTAGAGGGCGAAGAATGGTTAGAGCGGTTCCATTACACTGCATGGAGCGCGATTTGTCATTCAGCTAAACCAGCCGACAGGTCGCCTCAGTGCGAACCAAGCCTGATGGCTAGGAGTTTCAGTAAAGCAGTATGATAAGCAGAACTGTGTGATGCTTCAATCAGGTCTGTGTGTTCTGCCATACAGACAGGTCAGGTCACAAGACTCAGGCACTCTCACACAGGCTAATAACTCTTAAGCAGACACAAACTTTAGCAGCACCAACCTAAACGATACAGGACCAAGCCCCTGTTGTAATAAGGCACGTCGAAATTAGGGCTCACTCGTATCGCTTCTGTGTAGTCATCCATTGCTTCATAGAAGTCAACCCGGAAATACTTAATTTGCCCTCTATTATTGTAGGCGGTCGCTAGTTCTTCAGAGCTGCATTTGCTGCAGAAAACAAATAAAAAGGGAAATTACTTTAAAAGGTAAAAAAAAAAAAAAAGAGAGCAAAAAAGAGAACATAGTTGGAGACAGTGGGAGAATCAAAGAAAGGGCAGATTTATAACAACCCGAGAAGACAGCGTACTCCCAATCATCATAAATAATTTTATATTATGACATCATAACAGCAGGCAGCGCTGGGAGTGCTGGCCTTGTGTGACTGGACAAATGCTGAATATGTAGGTGCAGCTGAAAAAAAAAGACATACAGCATTAAATCCTTCTATCTTAACCTTTACAAGCCATTAAATGCTAAACAAAAAATATTTTCCAAATTACATCAATCTAAAAACACTCCCTCTTGAAGGAATTATTTAACTAGTAAATCACATTTTTGGTAGGATACCTTTTTGACAAGCAAAGTGTTGTAATTTATGGCGGAACCATACAAAGAAGACTTTGGCTATAATAAACCACTCTAGCTTTATTTCATAGGGGAGTCAAAGACAGCAGCACCATTTGAAAAGCTAACCTCAAAAACTAGACGTCACCTTTTTTAAATGAAGGACAGCCATTTACTGACCTATTCAAACCTGCTGAATGTTTTACAATAACTGGAATAACTTAAGGAATCCTAAAAATAATTTTCAGGACGGTGGTCAGTGGGAAGAATGCCCCATTTACAGCAGTGGTAAAAGTGCCACCTTTACAGACAGTGAAAAAAAGATCACTGGTGTCATGGAACTTGTTCTGCCAAGTAGTATTGGACCCAGAAGTATGCAGGCACCATCAGATGGGATAGTGAAAAAGTGGGCGCAAAACCATGTATACATATGAGTGTCACCTAGACTCACATAGGTGTAACATAATAATCAGCACATATACCATAAAAATATAACATTACCATTCCAATATATATAAATTGTGGAACAAATATAAATGGGTGTGTTTTTTCTGTGTAGGTAAGATCTCCAACACCGTGCCTTCCGAAAGTGCAGTGTGCTGATTTCTTGTGAAAAAAAATGTTTCACTCAAAGTGACAAATCTGCTCACCAGATATCTCTGGCCACAAAGTGACCACTAGGCATAAGGTATGGAAAACTTCCTCAGCAAACCAGGATCCTCCAAGTCAATTTAAGCTTCAATTGATCATCTCCAATATCGATAAAACCGCATTCAATCATTCGTTAAAACATACAGCAGATCGCAGCTCAGCTATGTGATGAGGCAAGGGCCGGTCCGTCACTTAAATGTGAAACAGGGAAGCGCGGCATGCATCTCAGCTGGGAGTGGAAGAGATAGCTCCTGTGTCAAGCATCTACAGCCTCGTTTTCAGTGCATTTTGTGCTCTGGGGCACATCATCAGTTTTTTTTTCCTGATGACGTGTACCTGAGCACGAAATGAAAAACGTCCGATAATTTGAATGTTAGTAGAGCCAACATAATCCCCCGTACACACATACAAATGTTGGATGTGAGCTTGTTGGCTGAAAGTCCAACCACGTGTATGCTCCATCAAACATTTGTTGTCGGATTTTCCGCCAACAAATGTTGGCTAGCAGGTTCTCTAATTTTCCGCCAACATATTTTTGTTGTTGGACTTTCCGATCGTCTGTACACAAGTCCATCACACAAAAATCCACGCATGCTTGGAAACAACTACGAGCCGGAAACGCTTGGTCTTGTAGAACTAGCATTCGTAATGGAGATATCACGTACGTCACTACGTTTGTAATTGTTGGCCAACATTTGTGTGACCGTGTGTATGCGAGAAAAGTTGTAGCCAACAACCTTCGAACAAAAATCCACCGTTTTGTTGTCAGAAAGTCCGATCGTGTGTACGAAGCATAAGATTTTCAAGCAAAAAAAAAAAAAGGAAACAGACGATCATTTATCCAATATTCTTATCGTGTGTACAAGGCTTTAGGATAATGACGTGCTCTGTACAGTGCTGTGAGGTGTTAGGGATGCTATAGGTGCCTATAAAATCCAGACATGCTTTGTAGAACATAAGTAACCTCTGGACTATGCACTGTGCTTTCACATTCCTCTACTGTAAAAGTTAGTTAGATTATAACTTTGTTTCAGGCATGTAAAAAAAAGGGACTGAAATGGAAATAAATGGTTTTATGAAACCGCACTTGGAAATGTGTACTTGGGACACAAATCTAGTACACGCATTTCTTGGCACATACCGTATTTGCCGGCGTATAAGGCGGCTGGGCATATAAGACGACCCCCCTAATCTTCCATTTAAAATGTTGGATTTGTGCTATACTTGCCCTATAAGACGACCCCCTTCCGACCAGTCTGTCAGCCTGCTCGATGTAACAGTTAACACTGTCTCACAGTATACATACAGTATACCTCGCTGAGCCAATCATGGCGAGCGATGTATTCTATTCATGAATACAAAGCCTGCTCGGATTGGCAGGGGCTGTAACATCATCAGCCCGTGCCTCTCTCAAAGCCAATCGGAGCAGGCTACCGTATGGCCTGCTCGGATTGGCAGAGGTGGTTACTCCAATCCGAGCAGGCTTTGTATTCACTAATAGAATACATCGCTTGCCAGGATTGGCTCAGCGGTGTATACTGTGTACAGTATTACCGCACATTTATTGCGAGCATCCAGTAGGCTGTCATCCAGCGGGCAGCTTGCATAGAAAATGACCCCTGCTTTATACCCGGCGTATAAGACGACCCCCGATTTTTGGCCGTTTTCTTTTAGTGTAAAAGGTCGTCTTATACGCTGGCAAATACGGTACTATAAAAACATGGTTATACAGGGCGCTGCTGTACAACACGCTTGCTCTGGAAATGACATGTAGCATTGGGAAATGCCTTCAAGACTTGAAAACAATAATGGGCCTCAAGTGCGGCCCCTCAAACTTCCAGAGGTCCACATGGTAGTAGCTAGTTTTCATGTGTTGAATTAAATTGCATCAAGTTAGGCAGCCCATTCAAAATAAATGTAACACACCACGCTGCGTAAACTGTTGGAGCTATATAAATCCTGTATAATAATATAATAATAACATGAAAATGTTGATCCTGTGTTTTTTTTTGTCTTTTTTTTGACACACACTAAGAAAATGGGAATTATTAAAGTAGAACTATAGGCAAATCTTTTTTTTTTCATTTTGGATAGCTCAAGGGAGGGTTATAACCCCTGTCAGATTTTTTTGCCATCTGTGTCCCATTTAACTTCACTTCTTGTCCCGTTGCAAAACCGGAAGGGAGTGTAAACCCCTGCAAATTAAGGGAATTCCTTGGGGACCCCCAGGTCACCAGAACTAGTGTCCCCATTGGAAGACTTTCCCCTATAACTTTTCTGGGAACAGTCCAAAATTTACTTTGTGTGATCAGCACAGGGCCAATCAGCACTGTCCAGAGGGTCTGGGGTCCTGCAGTCGTATAGGACACTGAGCGCAGTATGAAAACTCCTACAAACTTTAACCAACCAATGATAGAAGTCATAAGACTGCTCTAACTGCTGAGTAGAAAGGGTATTTAGCAGTTTTATTTACTAAAACAATTGCATTTCCATCTTCTAGTACTGTGGGAGACCAGATATAGTGAACGCAGGGTCCTGGGTTTAGTAACACTTTAAGGTACACATGTCAAACACAAGGCCCATGGGCCGATATCCTTTCCCCAGCAATCGCTACCAGGGAGGAGGACAAAACGCCTCCTCCAGATCCAGCGCCTTTCTGTGCAGCCGTGGAGAGGGTCCTCTCTGCCCCCCTCTAAGCAGTTGGAAGCAGAAGGGACAGAACTCCTCCTACAGATCCTGTGCCTCTGTGTGCAGCCACAGCACCCCCTTGTCTCCACCTCCCCTGGTCTTAGCATTCAGCAGACTCAGGAAGCTGACTCCCGCACTCCTCCGCACTTTCTGCTTCCCAGTGCCTACCCCAGTTTCTTCCAAGCAGCAGGTAAGTGGGGTGCACTGTGATGTAAGGGACGTTTGGGGACTCTTGAATTCTGATGATGGGGGGGGGGGACTCTTTACATATGATATAAGGGGGAGTGGGTTGCTCTGACATCTAGTCTTTCAGATACAACTGAGCTTTTGAGGGCAACCATAATGCTGATGCGGTCCATGATAAAATGGGAGTATGAGAACCCTGCTTTAAGGCAAGGAATGCATTAGGGTAAAAATGTTTCGGCTTTAGAACCACTTTAATACTAGAGCACTC
Organism: Lithobates pipiens; assembly: GCF_037356315.1. NCBI lineage: Eukaryota > Metazoa > Chordata > Amphibia > Anura > Ranidae > Lithobates > Lithobates pipiens. Next base: position 540,192,366 of record NW_027507758.1, read on the forward strand.
CAAATAGGTAAATAGTGAAAACCTCCTGGGGTTGCCAGTTTTCTTAGAGCATATTCAGCTTGTAGATGATGTGTGCTCTCACCTCTTTTGTGTGCAGCGGTCTATGATTTTCCCATACAGATCCTCAGCCACATCCAGATGACGTTTCTCTAGCTCTGCATTGGCTGTCTGCAGCAGACTATGCTCCATTCTGAAAGAAAGCAGAATTCCAAGATTCATTTGAATATTTGCTTTGGTATGTGCAGATGTGAACCCTTAGACCCCTTTCACACCATGCCACCCATAGCGTCGACGGTAAAACGCCGCTATTTTTAGCGGCGTTTTACCGTCGGATTTGCGGCGCATTTCGGCCGGGAAAGTGTTAAAACACCCGGCAATACACCGCAATAGCAGCGTTTTGCCGGCGGTATTACAGCGCTGCCCCATTGATTTCAATGGGGAGCAGCGGTAAACACACCGCTCCAAAGAAGATGCTGGCAGGACTTTTCCTGACGTCCTGCCAGCGCACCGCTGCAGTGTGAAAGCCCCCAGGCTTTCACACTACATACAATGGTGCAGCAGTTTTAGGGCGGATTGCAGACACTATTTCTAACACTATAGCGCCTGCAAAACGCCCTTGGTGTGAAAGGGGTCTTAATATTACATACTGCTAGAGAAGTACAGCACAGCGATTTGGTGATTAGCACTACTGTCTGCAGTGTTGTTATTCTTGGTTTCATTTCCACAACTGTCTCTGCATGCATGAAAGTGTTGCTCTGATGATGATTTAAATGGAATAGGTGATAAAAATTCTAAATGTGCTTGAATGCCAAATATATATGAGAGGATGAGAATATATCAGAAAAATACCAGTCAGTGCAAGTCCTCATATACAGTGGGGAGAACAAGTATTTGATACACTGACGATTTTGCAGGTTTTCCTACTTACAAAGCATGTAGAGGTCTGTAATTTTTATCATAGGTACTCTTCAAGTGTGAGAGACAGAATCTAAAAAAATATGGAAAAAAAAAAAGACGAAAATCACATGGTATGATTTTTAAATAATTAATTTGCATTAATTGCATGACATAAGTATTTGATACATCAGAAAATCAGAACTTAATATTTGGTACAGAAACCTTTGTTTGCAATTACAGAGACCAAACATTTCCTGTAGTTCTTGACCAGGTTTGCACACACTCACTGCAGCAGGGATTTTGGCCCACTCCTCCATGCATACCTTCTGCAGATCCATCAGGTTTTGGGGCTGTTGCTGGGCAATATGGATTTTCAGCTCCCTCCAAAGATTTTCTATTGGGTTCAGGTCTGGAGACTGGCTAGGCCACTCCAGGACCTTATTATGCTTCTTACGGAGCCACTCCTTAGTTGCCCTGGCTGTGTGTTTTGGGTCGTTGTCATGCTGGAAGACCCAGCCATGACCCAGCGTCAATGCTCTTACTGAGGGAAGGAGGTTGTTGGCCAAGATCTTGCGATACACAGCCCCATCCATCCTCCCCTCAATACGGTGCAGTTGTCCTGTCCCCTTTGCAAAAAAGCAGCCCCAAAGAATGATTTTTCCACCTCCATGCTTCATAGTTGGGACCGTGTTCTTGGAGTTGTACTCATCCTTCTTCCTCCAAACACGGCAAGTAGAGTTTAGACTAAAAAGCTCTATTTTTGTCTCATCAGACCACATGACCTTCTCCCATTCCTCCTCTGGATCATCCCGATGGTCATTGACAAACTTCAGACTGGCCTGGACATGCTCTGACTTAAGCAGGGGGACCTTGCGTGCGCTGCAGGATTTTAATCCATGACAGATGGGGTGTTACTAATGGTTTTCCTTGAGACTGTGGTCCCAGCTCTCTTCAGGTCATTGACCAGATCCTGCTGTGTAGTTCTGGGCTGATCCCTCACCTTCCTCATGATCATTGATGCCCCATGAGGTGAGATCTTGCATGGAGCCCCAGACTGAGGGAGATTGACCGTCATCTTGAACTTCTTCCATTTTCTAATAATTGCGCCAACAGTTGTTGCCTTCTCACCAAGCTGCTTGCCTATTGTCCTGTAGCGTTGTGTAGGTCTACAATTTTATCCCTGATATCCTTACACAGCTCTCTGGCCTTGGCCATTGTAGATAGGTTGGAGTCTGTTTGATTGAATGTGTGGACGGGTGTCTTTTCTACAGGTAACAAGTTCAAACAGGTGCAGTTAATACGGGTATTGAGTGGAGAACAGGAGGGCATTTCTTAAAGAAAAAAAATAACATCTCTGTGAGAGCTGGAACTCTTAGCCCCTGTACACACGGTCGGAGATTTTGACAACCAAATCCGTCGGATCTTGTCCGTCGGATCTTGTCCGAAACTGTTGCATATACACGGTCAGACTAGGTTGTCGAGAAATCCGATCATTCAGAACGTGATGACGTCATTTTGTTACGATGGGACTACGTTCAGGCTAGTAGCCAATAGCTTTGATGTAGGAATTTGATCTGAGCATGCGTGGCACTTGGTCCGATCAAAATTCTCTACACATGATCGGAGTATGTCCGATCGGCCCAGTTGGTCGGGAAATATTTCCAACAAGTTGGAAAATTGGGTCCGACGGATATTCAGACGGAATCAGTCCGATGCATACCACACACAGTCGGATTATCCGACGACACGGTCCGATAGGACACATTCCGACGGATTCTCCGACCGTGTGTACAAGGGCTTACTCGTTAGTATGTGATCAAATACTTATGTCATGCAATAAAATGCAAATTAATTATTTAAAAATCATACAATGTGATTTTCTGGATTTTTGTTTTAGATTCAGTCTCTCGCACCTGAAGAATACCTACAATAAAAATGACAGACCTCTACATGCTTTGCAAGTAGGAAAACCTGCACAATTGGCAGTGTATCAAATACTTGTTCTCCAGGCTATAGGCACACACAGAACAATCTGGTGCTTAATTAAATAAGTAATGAAAATCAGTCCAAAAATCCTGTGCAAAGTCCTCCAAATAAATATCTTCAAATAACAAACTTCATATGATACTTAAATCTTCCATGGTAAGTACTGCCCATACCGGTGCAAAATAAACAATAGTGCTCTTATATAAACACCATGTGCCACATCAGGCTCCCAAAACCTTCACCCTTCAACACAAAGAAGTAAGGCATGTATTAACCAGACACTACAAACCCTCAGCTCCTTATTCTTAGTACACGCGGGCTGAATGCCAGGCGACATCAGCCGACACTCGTATGTCTCTGTCAGACATGCATGCTGGAAAAACAGCTCCCAAATAGAGCTCTCACCCAATGGCAGACAGCGCTGAAAGTAGTGTTCTGGTGGGCGGGGCCGCCCCCGTCAGAACAAAATAGCTTAGGATTGCTGTACTAACATTGGGTTGTTAGTGCAGCCACTCCAACCTGAGTGAACAGTTTTTTTTTCCTTCAACCTAAAAAACTGATAGTGTGTACCAGGCTTTGGGTTAGGGCCCCTTCAGCCTCCTGTCCACTGAGGTCTCTATTGGTGCACTTGCCAGTACCTCCAGGGGTGCGGTTCCTTTAGGATCCCGAAGCATCCATGCAGCCATTATGCACTGGTCTGTGGTGCCACTTGGGAAGCTAAACCAGGTTTCTTTGCTCATGTCTCTGCCTTTGGGTCGTTCTCAGAGCCCTACATTGCAAATAGCACTCAGAAGAAGCTCCTGGCACTGGAGGTACTCCGAGTGCAGCAAGAGAGACCCCTACTTTTTTCATGGTCTATGAAAACTTAAATAAAGAATTAATAAAATAAATAGGTAAAACCCATGCTATTTACAAAACTGAGTAGCTGAAGAGTTATTAAACCCACATATATAACAATCAGAACCATCTCGCTTTCTATTTAAAGTGTTTTTTAAATCAGAATTTTTTTTTTTAACCTTAGCCACTTGGCCTCCGGGAGATTTACCCCTTGACCCATGATCAGGCCATGTATTACTTTAATAGACAATTGTGCGATTGTGCAACATACCAAAAATAACATTTGTTCTCCCCCACAAATAGAGCTTTCTTTTGGTGGTATTTGATCACCTCTGTGATTTATTTTGACTATAAACAAAAAAGTGTGACAATTTTGAAAAAAAATTAAAAAACTATATTTTTTACTTTCTGCTATAAAACATATGCAATAAAAAAAATCAAGTTTCTTCATCAATTTAGGTTCTCCTACATATTTTTGGTAAAAAATACATGTATATTGATTGGTTTGCGCAAAAGTTATAGCGTCTACAAACTATGGGATAGATTTATTTATTATTATTTAATTTTTTTACTAGTAATGGCGGTGATCAGAAACTTATAGGGTGACTGCGACATTGCAGCAGACATTACACTGACACTTTTTGGTGATCAGTGCTAAAAAATAGGCACTGTCACTGTACTAATGACACTGACAGGAAAGGAGTTTACATCAGGGGCGATCAGTGTTAACTGTGTGCCTAGCCAGTGTTTTAGTACTGTGGGGGAGGTGCTTGTACTAGGGGAAGACATGGAACCATGTCCCTGCTTTGCAGAGATACAGGATCCAGGTCTTCCCTCCAGTCAGAATGGCGATCTGCCTTGTTTACATAGGCAGATCGCCATTCTGCCTGTGTGCAAGGTGATTGGCAGGTGCCAGTGGACATCCAGTCTGCAGTACCCACCGCTGAGCTCCTGCTGTGTCCGATCATAGTGGGAGAAACCTGCTGGTGGCGGGCATGCATGTGCCCTACCTGGAAGTGCCAACACACCTTTATTTATATGATCCAGTGTTCTGTCAACAGAGCAGTAATTGCATATGTCGACGACTGTTTTCACAGAACACCGACAGCGTATACACTGCTAACCAAGAACATGGCTGCCTCCAAGGCGGCGACAATTTTTTTTACTCCTTAGCCGATGTTCTGTCAAAACAGCCAACTCGTGTACCGTAGTGTATATGCTGCCGGGTATGTGACAGGCCCTCTTTATACCATATAAGTGACAGGTCCTCTTTATACCATATAAGTGACAGGTCCTATTTAAACCATATAAGTGACAGGTCCTCTTTAAACCATATAAGTGTCAGGTTCTCTTTAAACCATATAAGTGTCAGGTTCTCTTTAAACCATATAAGTGACAGGTCCTCTTTAAACCATATAAGTGACAGGTTCTCTTTAAACCATATAAGTGTCAGGTTCTCTTTAAACCATATAAGTGTCAGGTTCTCTTTAAACCATATAAGTGACAGGTCCTCTTTATACCATATAAGTGACAGGTCCTCTTTATACCATATAAGTGACAGGTCCTCTTTAAACCATCTAAATGTCAGTTCCTCTTTATACCATCGAAATGACAGTTCTCTTTATACCATATAAGTGCAGGTCCTTTTTATACCATATAAGTGACAGGTCCTATTTATACCATATAAGTGACAGGTCCTATTTATACCATATAAGTGACAGGTCCTCTTTATACCATATAAGGGAAAGGTCCTCTTCATGCCATAAAACATCCATTCCACACACTGGGGTGAATAGAGGAAGTGAAGGAAGAGACAAGCAGAGCCATTCCCAGGATCTGGTCTTCATACCCGGCAGCAGGAATCAGTGACAGTCGGATGAATACTATGAACACATTGTACAGGAAGTCCATACAACGTACACACATACCCCAGAGATCCCTTTACAATGGTATCCATGGAAACACACAGACCCCCCACAACTTACGCGACTATGCCCGACAGCGCAACCTCATGACGTAAATGGCTTCGGGAGGAGCACGCCTGACCACGTGGGAGGCGGGACTTTTAAAGAGACCGTGCATGTAGTGGAGAGACGCTCTCTTTCCATTGTAGTTATGATGATGAGCTGTAGGACTATGGGCTGTTATCCTTATGGAGGTACGAATAAAGAGAAATAAATATAAACAATACCAGTGTATATATATTATTTATTTGTGATAGTTATGTACTCGTTCCCAGACACATATGTGCTCCTCTATGGCCACTTGCAGTGACTTGTTTTCTGTGATGTAGTATATACCAGCTGTGTATACAGTGCGGCTCCATGTGTAAGAACCCTGAGAAGAAGAGAGCCCACCAATAATCAGATCCTGACACAGACCCCCACTAAGGTTTTCTTCACATCTATCTATGCTGGCAATGTGTGTGCTTTCCTGACACACACAAACCTGCTGCCCTTTATCAGAATTACCTTTTAAAGTGGTAGTATACCACACCGGTTTTTTATTTTTTTTAAACCCTCAATGTAAAGGGATAATGTGCTAGTATGCGTCACATACTAGCACATTACAAGATATTTAGAATGCCGCACTGTCAGCACTGACAACTTGACAAGTGCTTCCATCTTCACCCATCTTCCAGGTTTGTGGCCTTCAGCCATCTGATTGGCCACACCATGATGATGTCACTCCTGCACATGCACACGCCACACAGGACTCAGTGGCCGCGGTATGGATTCTGGAGGGATGGCACGGGTATATCGCCCCTTCAGAGCGCAGTGACATCATCAGCTGCATGCAGTGTGAATATCTCCTAAACCGTGAAGGAGATATTCATAGTACTTAGAGGTAAGCCTTATTATAGGTACACGTTTACAGAAAGGGTTTATTGCCACTTTAATTCTTAAAGTGGTTGTAAACCCTTACAAACCACATTGACCTACAGGTAAGCCTAGATTAAGGCTTACCTGTAGGTCCAAGCAATATCTCCTAAACCTATATGGTTTAGGAGATATTTGCCCGAAAACGAGCACCGCTGTCTACGGCGCATGCGCCGTAGACAGCGGCGCGCAGGTGCACTGGTTGCGGCAGTTCCAAAAATGGAGCTGCCGCATTTGACGACTCCCGTGTGCATGCGCGGGAGTGGCGGCTTCGCTGAATGACAGCGGCGGAGCTGCGAGACGCCACCAGCAAGATGGATGCGGCGGACTACAGGGGACAGCGCGACTTCGCTGGCTCCTGTGTCAGGTAAGTGACACATAATGGGCTACTATGCGATGCATAATAGTCCATTATGCTTTACCTTTGCAGGGAAAAAAAAGAGGAAGTAAACTCATCAGGGTTTACTTCCTCTTTAATGGCATCCATTTTGAGAACCGGTACCCAAAACTGAACTGCATATTCCAGGTGAGGTCTTACTAATGATTTGTACAGGGCCAAAATTATATCTCTCTCTCTGGAGTCCATACCTCTCTTAATAAGAGAAAGGACTTTGCTCGCTTTGGAAACTGCAGCTTGGCATTGCATGCTATTATTAGGCTTATAATAAGGGCCATCTTTAAATATTGTTTGGATCCTGGGAAAGCATTTTCTTTCCACCTCTGCATCCTCCGTCCACCTCTGTACTCCCCCCCGTCCACAGCTACATCTGTATCCTCTGTTCACAGCCACCTCTGTACCCCACCCCCCTTGTCCACAGCCACCTCCGTCCACCCCCCGTCCACCACCCCCCACCCCCCGTCCACAGCCACCTCCGTACCCCCCCCCCCCCCTTGTCCACAGCCACCTCCGTACACTCTCCCTGTCAACAGCCACCACTGTATGGTATCCTCTGTCCAAAGCCACCTCTGTACCCCACCCCTGTCCACAGCCACCTCTGTATCCCCCCCATCCACAGCCACCTCTGTATTAAGGTTGCCACATTTTCTTCAAGCCAAACCCAAACACTTTAGCAGCCTGGGACACCTTTGGGTGCACCCAGAAGAGTAGTAATGTGGTGCACATAGTGTGCCGCAGCCAACATTAATTGTGGTCAAATTGCTATTGCTGACATCATCAACCTGCATTCCAGTAATGCTGAACCTGCCCCTAGACAGCCGCCCACAGCTCCCAGATGGCAACAGACTTGTGTGCGACTATCTTGGTTACCTGGGAAGCCACAGCCCAGTCTGAATAAAGTGTCCAGGTTTCAGTCCGCCTGAAACCCGGACTCATGATTCAAAACCCATACTTTCCAGGGGAATCCCAGACAGGTGGCAACCCTACTCTATATCCTCTGTCCACAGCCACGTCTGTACCCCCCCCCCCCCCATCACCAGTCACCTCTTTAGCCCCCCATCCACAGCCTCCCTCCCTTTACAGTTCTCACTGCTTCACAAATCCACACCCTCCTTCTCACAGTTCTCACCCTCATAGCAATGCTGCACTGTTATGTGCGTGTGCGCTCTTTTACCAACACACACAGCGCAGTCCCCACTTATAAGATCTGTAGAATACAGCCAGAACACTTCACTCTGTTCTGTGCTGTCCTATAGAAGTCTGAGATGGGGGCAGGGGAGCAAGGAGAGCCACTCTGCCTCACTCCCTGTCAGGACAAGCCGACTCTTAGCCCTTGTACACACGGTCGGACATTCCGACAACCAAATCCGTTGGATTTTGTCCGAAACTGGTGTTGCATACACATGGTCGGACAAAGTTGTCGGAAAATCCAATTGTTCAGAACGTGTTGACGTTATTTCGTTACGACGGGACTACGTTCAGGCTAGTAGCCAATAGCTTTGGTCTAGAAATTTGATCGGAGCATGCGTGGCACGGATCGTGTTGTCGGAAAATGTTATAGCCCAGCTCTAAAACTTTGTTGGTCAGATATTCCGACGGAAACAGTCCGATGGAGCCCACACACGTTTGGATTATCCGACAACACGGTCCGATTGGACATTTTCCATCAGAATGTCCGACCCTGTGTACAAGGGCTTACACATACAGCGTGCAGCTGTGCTTCTCCCCTGTCAGTGTGTCTGTTCAGGTTACCTGGCCGGGATAGAAAACGGGGGAGTACAGTACAGCTGTATTTGTGACTGCTACACCGGGAGAATTATTTGAGGGGAGCACAGTCTTCAAGGGTAGCTGCTTTGGGGGCCCCTAACAATGACAGGGCCCTAGGCAGCTACCCCTTTTGCCCTGTGGTAAAAACAGCCCTTCTTATACCAAAACTCCCCAGATCCTGCTCCACCATTAATTCCCCCAGTTGTACTCCACCTTGTTTGTATAATGCAGTGATGGTGAACCTTGGCACCCCAGATGTTTTGGAACTACATTTCCCATGATGCTCATGCACTCTGCAGTGTAGTTGAGCATCATGGGAAATGTAGTTCCAAAACATCTGGGGTGCTGAGGTTCACCATCACTGGTATAATGCATGCGTATTCTTAGCCTCCAAGTCCCGTATTTATTGGCGTATAACACGTACTTTTTTTCCCCTTAAAATCTGGAAAATCATGGGTGCGTGTTGTACGCTAATCCTCCGCCGATTGTGAGGTCTTCTGCGGCTTGACAAGGCTGCAAATGACACTGACAAGGCTGCATTGGTGGGCATTTAAATATAAGTTTTTTTCCTTAAACTTCCCTCCTAAAAGTTTTTTTCCTTAAAATTCCCTCCTAAACTTGAGGTGTGTGTTATACGCCAATAAATGTGGTACATAAATTTACATTTATCAACATTAAACCTCATTTGCCACATAGTTGCCCAATTAGACAGAGCATTGAGGTTGGCTTGTAAATTGGAGACATCCTGTAAGGACGTTATTCCACTGCATAGCTTGGTGTCATCTGCAAAGACAGAAATGTTACTTTTGATCCCAGACCCAATATAATTTATAAAGATATTAAAAAGTAAGGGTCCCAGCACTGAACCTTGGGGTACACCACTGATAACCTTAGACCATTCACAGTATGAATCATTAACCACTACTCTCTGAATTCTGTCTTTTAGACAGTTTTCTATCCATTTACAAACTGATCTTTCCAAGCCTGTGGACTTTACCTTACACATTGAATTGTGTCAAATGCTTTTGCAAAATCCAAGTCCATGTCCACAGCCACTTTCCATTGTCCAAGGTTTTACTTACCTCCTCATAAAAAGAAATCAGGTTTGTCTTACAACTATTGTCTTTCGTGAATCCATGCTGTCTGTTGCTTAAAATATTTTCCAGCAAGAACTCATCTATGTGATCTTTTATTAAATTCTCCAGTATCTCCCCAAATATGGAAGTTAGTGTGCTTTCACACTGAGGCTTTGGGGGGCGTTGGCGGTAAAGTGCTGCTATTTTTAGCGGCGGTTTATCATCATTTTAGCTTTGTTATCCGCCCGCTAGCGGGTCAATTTTAACAAAGGGTTAAAAAAGGGTTAAAACCACCCGCAAAGCCCCGCTACAGTGGCACTTTGCCGGCAGTGATACCCATTGATTTCAATGGGCAGCGCTGCAAAGATGTTGCTTGTAGGACTTTTTTACCGCCCTGCAAGCGCACCACCACCGTGAGAGGAGAGGCTCCATAGCTGCCTCAATCATAACAACAGGTGATAAAGAATAAAATGTTTATTTGTGAATATATGACAATTGGTTACAACAATTTCTGTTTTGGTTAACGTTTTTAAAATAATATATAATACAATTGAATTACTTCTGATTTTGCACATAAAGATTTGTTTTCAAAATATTTTAAAACTACAGTTTAAAAATTGTACAATATAGTGCAATAGTAGGCTTTAATGGGCTATTGAACACATGAATCTCTCTGTTATTCATATTCTTTCACAATTCAGTTGAAAGTTCAGAAAACCTTGGTCTAGATCACCAGTGAGTAAAGATGACAAGTGAATTTTGAGTGCCTTTTCACATACTCTGTGCCACTGCAGTGCTTTAAAAGAGAATTGTGGGATTAAAAAAAAAAAAAACAATCATACTGAGGTGGATGCAGCATCGGTCTGATGCTGCATCTGTCCCCCGCCCCCTCTAAGACAGAGAACTGAGCAATCAAAGACCGCTGATCACTCAGTTCTCAGTCAGCAGTGACTTTCAGTTACTGACTCTCCTGCTCTGCCCCTCCAGCGCTGACTGGAGCACCGGGCTTTGCAGTGGGCGGGAGCAGCTAGCTCAGGTTTTCAGCAGCATGCTGAGAGGCTGAATCAGCTGCTGCTCAGGTATCTGAGTGGATCCTGACATTAAAGTCAAGATCCCTCTAGAGTCTGAACCAGCTGAATGACATCAGCTGACAGCAGGTCAGCTTTGGCTCTACTTCTCCTTTAATATGCATTTTTTTAGATCAGCTAGTCATTGCACACGGGCTGACCGCATATTGCACCGCTCCAGCAGAAGCCATCCTCCAGGAACATTACAGTGTAATACAGTATTGGGAGCCCTTCTGAACTGCATTGTTCTACATAATGCCAATCAGTTGGCCAATTCTGGGGTGTTACTGGAAGGAAACATGTCCCTGTGTCAGCGGTATGACTGGAAGGAAGAAAATATTTCCCTGTGGCAATGCTGTCACTGGAAGGAAAAAAGGTCATAGAATCCTTGGTGTCACTGTAAGGAAAAAAAATATTCCTGCATCAATGGTGTCACTGGAAGGAAAAATACATTACGTGGGCTGCCAATGCACTGCAATAGCCAAAAAAAAACAATGCATGCTTTATTGGGTGTTATGTTAATGCACCAACGTAAGAATGGGCCCTGAAGCAAAGCCACGATTTGCACATTCATGTCAAAGCAATAGGTTGGAATTAGTCCCCACCTCCTCAGCAGCATATACTTGCCTTTCCTTCACTTGCCACTCCACTTAATGCTAGGAGCCAAACAAAAATGCCCAGTACCCTGTGTATGTTATGACTTCATACTTGCATAGGATTTTGCTTTCATTCCTAGCAACTAAACAAGCAGTTGGGAGGGCAAAGACGTTAAGTATATGTATCTGTGGAGGTCTATTAACATAAGTGACACTCAGCTTGCAGATCGCAGCTTTGCTTTATTTGATTACAGGTAAAAAATTACATACAGGATCTCAACGCTTATGCATTTCTGCCCAGTGAGAGCCCATTAGTATACAGTGCTGTATCCCGGCAGTGGCATATGAACTTCCCGTCCCACTATCGGGAACAAAATCAAGTCAGGCTGAGCGAAGCTCAGTGCATTGGCTGGCAGGAGCCACGTCGCCTACCGCAAATCCACATGGAGTCTTATAACTGCATGGGGTACAGCAGTGGTGAGGTTTTGTCTACATGTGGAGGTCTGCATTACAGTGAACCTGTTCATGAATAGTAGTCCTCCATATATAGGGCAGATCTGTATGCTTCCACCCTCATCCAAACAAAGCAGCACTTACAGAACTTTGTGAGCACTGTTCCTCTCTTGGTAAGCTCTCTATGTGCCTAGTACAACAGATCTGTATATGAATTTAGTAAAGAAAATATGGAACAGCAGGCAAAAACTCAGATTACTTTCAAATAAACTGTACAAAAATAATACAAAAATGTGTTCTTGCCGAAATCCAGTATATGTTCCTTGTATAGTGCTTTGTATGTTTTTTTTTTTATTATGGTCAAGATAATCAAAACATATTTTTTGTCATGTAAATATGAAATATGACATATAATTTGTTAACCAGTTTACTTTTGTGTGTTGCTGTGAATGGCCTTCAATAACAGAAGTTAAACTACACCACTTTTTGATTGAAAAAGCCTATGGTGTGCAAAACAAACCCAAAAACTTCCACCCGGTGCCAAAAACAGTGGACACACATCAAGAGTGACACACAAAAACGTGCAACGGGTGTCTGCTGTCCTCCACAAGGAAGGACCTTACCCTGATCCCCTGGGGCGTTAGGCTCCAGACGGGGACTGAGGTACCAATACATGGCCCATCCAGCCAAAGCCGGACGACCACCTTTCTCCGGAAGGTCTGCCGAAACAGACCCACCCAGGTACTAGGGTAGGGGCTCCCCCGAAGGGAGACCCCCCAAAGAGAGGGCGAACCAAGCCAGAAGGCCTATGTCCACCCTCCCACAAGACTTTCAGGATAGGTCCGAGGACTGACACCCTACTCAAACGTGCAAGTGACAACACAAAACGTGACAAACCACACAAATAAAATAAATAAAAAGTGGGGAAAGGGATAGTGAAGAGGAGAGTGAAAAGGTGGCCATTGTGCAATACAATAGCCAGGCCCTCCGGCCAGGAATCAAAAATTCCTCTGGTCCTAGCCAAAAGGCCGGGCCCTAGAGGAAGGTGTGAAAAGTGTGTATACGGTGAAGTGTCCGTGGTGCCAGACTTCAAAGTGATAAATCACAGTGATAGTACGGCACCCCTGAACTGCCACTTCAGGGGCACATCACCATAGGCTTTTCAAAAGAAGCATCCCCGACCCCCCAGCCCAGACCACAGCAGCCCCCACTCCAGCCAGAAAGGCATGGAGATCCAGGAGCTTAGTGAGACCCTTTGCCATCAGGCCTCACCCTCGCTCCTATCACTCCTACCTAATTACATTCGGGAAGTACAGGCCGCCCCCCTGTTGGAAACAGGGGAACAAACATTCCCTCCCGAAAAACTGACTAGAGCTAAAGCTGCCCCAATCCAGGCCAGAAGGCCAGGGTCCCCTCCCCTGGCACCGACCAGTGGTTCTCCATCCCCATCAGAAGGCTTCCCTTTCGGCCTACGAACCGCTCCGGGTCACCTTTACACCAGCAGGTTTTGCATAGCAACCACCACCCCTGCTCCACCTCGCCGTAGAGCAGGGACGGAAGCAAGCGCCACCTCCTGGTAACTGATAAGAACAGATACTACACTTGATCTTAGCCAAAAGGCCGAGAAGTTAAACTACACCACTGAACTATTTAAAGCTGAGCTCCAGGTTTTAGTGAATTTTAAATAGTTTGTTTGGACCACGCTGGTCCAAACAAACTATCTACTTCACTAACAGATGCAGCAGCTGTGAGCACTGAACCTGTGTGTAGCCTCAGCTACATACAATATACAGCACTGTGTGCCAGCAATGGTATACAAACTTCCTGTCTCACTCCTGGAAATCGAGTGGGACTGAGCACTGCTTAGTCATTCATAGGAAGTTTTGTATTCCATGAATGAACAGAAAGCTTTCTCTGATTGGCTGCAGTGGGGATTGTGACATCATCTGCCCACCTCTCTTCCTCAGTCAATCAGAGGAAGCTTTGTATTTATTCATAGAATACAAAAGTCCCTGTAAATGGTTGAGCTGCGCTCAGCCTGACTTGATTTTGTTTCCAAAAGCGGAAAGGGAGGTTCACATGCTACTGCCAGGACACAGCACTGTATACTACTGAGGATTCATACAGTTTACATAGCACAGCCACTGTATCTGTTATTGAAGAAAAAAGTGCGTTTGGACCAAACTATTTAAAGTTCATTGATACCTGAAGCTCTGCTTTAAGAGCATGGATGGATCAGCTTCATCCTGCTGTGGTTATAGGACTCCAACTGGGTTTTTTGTTAGAATGAGACAGTTACAAAGTGATCACACAGTGCTGGGTTTTCTTTTTGAGCTGGCCATACATGGATCGAAATTTAGCTGGTTCAGCAGAGACTGACCTAACTTTGATCCATGTATGAGCAGGGAGGTTGTACAGAAGTTGATCGGCAGATTGACTTCTGTGAAATCACCCTGCCAGATTTCCCCTGCTCAATCAGAGCTGAAGACTATGACCTGCAATGCTGAACAGTGTATTCTAATGGTGAATTACCCCCCCCCCTCCCCCCCCCCCAAGCTGTCAAAATACAATAGCTCAGTGGGGAGCATTTCACTATTTACATGAAGTGTGTGGGTGGGGGAATCAAATTAGGTTTGAAGAAAAAAAAAAACGATCATCTATAGGCTGCTTTAAAAAGACCAGAATGCTCTCCAAAATAAGTGTCATTATTTGCTTCCCATATGAAATGTTTATTTGTAAAAGCAAAGATTTATACAAATAATGAAAAAAATTATACAAAACGGTTTATAAAATTGTAAAAGAAAAAAACAAAAAAATACAGTTTCCCTTGAAAGGACAAAGAGAACCCTTACTTAGTTACAGAACTATGGCAGTTAGCATAGAGATTCAGTAATCCTCTTCTGCAATCACAGCCATCATCAGCTTTACACAGCGAAACCCTCTGCCACCATTGCCAAGTCTTTCTTCACACCAACGGAGAACTCGTGGGGGAGATTTACTAAAACTGTAACAGATTCTGCTGCAGCTGTGCATAGTAACCAATCAGCTTCGCCTTCTAGGTTTTATTGTCAAACCTTTATTGAACGTGATGAAAATAGAAGCTGACTGGTTACTATGCACAGCTGCAGCAGAGTGTGTGTTCCAGTTTAGTAAATCTCCCCCATAGAGTGCAGTTAATGTGTAATGTCTGTACCAGGTGTTGGGGTACTCCAGCTGACTGATTTCTTAAGTAGCCCAAGTGCTCTTAAGGGATACGTTTGCCTTTTAGAATTTTACACCCATATTTAGGGTGTAAAATGTAACATATTCCAACACACCTCTCACCCCCTTTTTTTTTTTTTCCTTAAAAGGTGAACTTATCCTTTAAAAATACATTTTCTGTGCTTAAAACTTCACGTTGACATGCTCCTACAGTGTGTTATTTAGGCTTTCACTGTGTTTTTTTTTTCTCTGATTAAGAAACAATTAAAATGAAGTAACTGCCTAACCTAAAGAAAAAACTGTCATGTGAAAGTAATATAATAATAAATACGTATTAGGAATATTAATGTACATAGTAGGTATGTTTAAATTGACATCCCAGCGGACAACCTTCCTACAGTGATCAGGGGCAGACTATCAGCATATAGATTTTATTTATAATATATTTACACTGAAATGTCTCATACATTTTATGAAGTGGAGCTGTGGCAGAGAGGACAGAAGCTGTATGCAGCAATCTCTCGATCTTGAACGCCGTGCTTGCAAACGCTGCACATCCAGAACTGGTATTCTGTAATGGGTCTCCCTGAAGCAATGCATGTTGGCAATTTTCCTTCACTGCTGTAAGAAACAAACAAAATGACTTAAGAATTATTTATATAATAAATATCATAGTGCCTTAAAGATTACCTCTAAGTCTCCAAGGTAACTATGCTTTTGGTCGCATTAATTTAAAAAAGGGAGGATCAGAATCCCAAACCAGTTGTCGACTAGGCTCTTCTGCCTGAAGCTCATCCCCCAAACACCTAAAGGTTCATGTCCAAATACCCGGGCATACAATCATGGGACCAGCATCTACCAGATCAGGCCAGCAGTTTTACTGCTACAGGGCGGCACCTGTGCACTGATTCACATATACTGTATAAATGTGATGCAACACTTCCGGGAAGGGGGCACGCATGTGCGCCGCAAAGCTCCCCGCTTACGCTGTGAATGCACACAGCAGAAGCCGAACGGCAGATGCAGGGTACTCAATGTCCTCCAGCACCCACGATCCTTAGGCAGAGAGCCAGGATGATGATCTGCCTATGTAGGCAGATCATCATTCTGACAGGAGGAGAATGGATGGAGTTTACGTCCCTGCAAAGCAGGAAATAAATTAAATTTCTTGCCCTAGTGAAAGCACCACATGCAGTTTAGCAAAACACAGTTTTAGCTAGGCACAGTTAACCCTTTGATTGCCCCTGATATTAACCCTTTCCCAGCCAGAGTCATTAGTACAGTGATAGTGCATATTTTTTTTAAGCACTGATCACTGTATTAGTGTCACTGGTTCCCAAAAAGTGTAATCATATTTTGTTCTGTATATATGTTTGTTTATTAATACACCAGGAGGACATTGTTTAGCCCATTTGTACTTCCTGGTAATATTATGTACACTGTGTAATTTATGAATAAAAATTGTATATTATTGTGTCCATTTGTGTCCAGAGTTGATGGTCATTTAAAATCCCACCCATTCAGGGGGAAGCCTTTTTTTGATAAGTATATAGGGATTGGACCACTTCACCGTTATTTGACCCATTTTCAGTTCTTTTCTCGTTTAAAAAGTGTCAGAATGTCCGCTGCAATATCACAGTCCCGCTATAAGTCGCTGATCGCCACCATTACTAGTAAAAAAATAAAATAAAATAAAAATCCCATAATTTTTAGACGCTATAACTTTTACACAAACAAATCAATATATGATTGTTGTTTTTTTTTCTAATATGTAGCAGAATAAATAGTGGCTTAAATATATGAAGAAATTCGATTTTTTTTTGGATATGTTTTATAGCAGAAAGTAAAAAAATATAGCTTGGACCCTGAGGAGGGATCCCCCAGATGCGGATTGCAGGACTGGCCGGTGGTGGTCCCCCCCCCGCCTCTTTTTCTTTCCCCTCTGCTACTATACTCTTGACTATGATTTCTCCTTTGGTTCGGCCCCTCTGGGTATCTCACTATTCTCTTGATATAATTATTAAGAGAAAGGTATCAGAAAAGAAAAAGGAAAACAACTGTGCGGGATACGGAGACTTCCTAGCCCTCAAAATCAACGGCATGCACCACACTGTATGTGTTTGGACCATTGAGGCAAGAGATCCTGTATTTGGAGGATATCCAATGTCAATTCAATATTGTTGTGGTTTCTGTATCACCGTATTTAAATAAAGAATTGGAAAAATATATATATATTTTTTTCAAAATTGTCGATTTTGTTTTTTATAGCACAAAAAAAACACACACACAAAAAAAAAAAAAAAAAAAACACACGCAGAGGTGATCAAATACCACCAAAAGAAAGCTCTATTTGTGGGAAAAATTTGTGGGAACTGCACAATTGTCAGTTAAAGTAACAGTACTAGTATTGCAAAAAATAACCTGGTTATGAAGGGGGGGGGGGGGGTAAATGTTCCAGAGGTCAAGTGGTTAAGGCTAATTACTCCAGCATCCCCAACAGGCATGCTTGTCTTCAAAAAAAAGTGAAACTAGTGATTCCTGCGAGAATCCATAAAAACATATTTTGAGTTTCATGCTTGAGGTGATAGTAGCTGCATTAGTGCAGTTGCAACAAGAACAATTGAGTACTGATACCAAAAACTATATTAGTGCTGCTTGGACCTTGAAGAAGGGGGTACACCTCAAAATCTTTTCCTGAAAATTTTAATGTTAGTGCAAATAAAAAAATGTATCACAGGACAGTACTCAATTGTTCTTTTGGCATTTCATAAAATCAATAGGAAAAATGTTTGATAACCCGTTTCTAGTTTCTAAATTTGAACTATTCGTAGGATCCCTGTGTTGATATCACATGTCATACGAACCGTTCTGGGAGGACATCCGTCTCAGGATTCCGGCTATCTTTTGGACTGTGTTTGGTGAAGATTTCCAAGGCAAGGTCTTCATATTGCTGTCTTTGCTCAGGGCTCAAAGTCTCTAAGGATTCCAGTTTAATAAAGGCCTTGGAACAGGTACCAAATGCTCTGTTAGCACAGGCACAGAGCGCCAGCAAGGAATAGATCTCCACAGCAGGAATAATATCTTCATAATCTCTTAGGTATAAAGCTGGGAATCATAAAGACAAAAAGGTAAAACTTGTGTGCACCAAACAGACTCAACTCTGTTCCCAATATCCTATACCAGGGATATGCAATTAGCAGATCTCCAGCTGTTGCAAAACTACAAGTCCCATCATGCCTCTGACTCTGGGTGTCATGCTTGTGGCTGTCAATGTATTGCTATGCCTCATGGAACTTGTAGTTCAACAGCTGGAGGTCAGCTAATTGCATATGCCTGTCCTATACTGATGACAAAATGAAGACAATTGTTTAACCCCAAATTTTAAACTTTCTAGGTTTGTTCCCTACATTAATAAGAAGTAAAACCATTATTCCAGATATGTAGTAATCATAACTCCCAACTTTTTCGATGGGAACAAGGGATGATGAAAATGTATGTAGGCATAAGGCAACCCCCCTCCCCTTGCTATGCCCCCTTAAAAGAGATTTATAAAGAAAATATGATTAGCTAAACCCACATGCTTTTTTTTTTAACCACTACTATTCCTTTATTCTGGCTTTTGACATTTACAGATGCAGCAATTTATAAATTGGATTAAAGGTTTAGCACTGGGAAACACTTTTTGAAAGATAAATAGTGCATTTTAACCCTACAGATCAGACCAAAATTTGAAGAAAGGAGGGACATTGTTCCAAATCAGAGACAGTCCCTCAAAATCAGGGACAGTCCCTCAAAATCAGGGACAGTTGGGAGCTCAATAAGTAGCTAAAATTAGCACTTTAATGTGGGCCTGTTAAAATTCCTAAGTAAGTAAACTGCTATAAGGCTAGGTTCACACTATAGCGATGCGGGAACGCCGCAAATCCGCTGCGTTTTCCCGCATCGCATGACTCCCGCCGGCAGTTCACACTGCCCTATTGCGGACTGCTGGGAGTGTCAATGAAATCTTAATGACACCCCCAGATCCGTCCGCATATCGCAGTGCGATCTGCACACTCGCACAGGAATCGGATCGCATGGTGTGAACACCCATGCGATCCGATTCTGCTGCGGACCAAAAAAGGGTCCCGTGCGAGTTTGCTGCGGGAGCGATGCGAATTCAGCCATACTATCTGTATGGCTGAACTCGCATCGCTACAGAGATCCGATGTGATTTGCACTGCAGTGCGGTGCGAATCACATCCGGATCTCCCCCCGGCAGCAGTGTGAACCCAGCCTAAAGGAGCTATTATACTCACACAATGTGTCAGGGGTTCAAGAGTCTGACACTCTCAGAAGTGTTTAATGCTAAAAACACTGACAGAGGTTGCAGTGCTGAATTGAAGGATGATTGTCAAAAAGGTCCACCAGGGAGGGGAGATCTCTTCCATTGCAGGGACATTCTTTTAGGACTTTATCATGGAACTGACAGGGTCACTATAAATTACACAACAAATTAAAGTGATGCCACTTTTCTCCAAAGCATCATAAATAGCTACAGCTCCTTGTTCCTTTTTTTTTTTTCCCCCCAGACATTTTTTCATAACAGTTTGAACTTCCCATTCAACAAAAAGCCTTCTATATGAACCGATTGAGACCAAAAGTGCCAATTACTCCCATAATTGGTAATTCAGTTTTGGGTGAATGATGGTGGCCTTTATTAACTGAATTCTATATGGTTTAGTCAACTCAAGAAGACACATATCTTCATATGAATTCTTGGGGTCTACACAAGGAAATCTCTTTCCTATCTGCTGCATCTGCTTAATAGGGAAATAAGCTTGAATAGACACATTCACAGAATGGCAGCGGGATGAGGAACTCTAATTCCACTGCTCAAGTCAAAGAGATGCAAAAAGCAACTGGGTGCCTCAATCCGTGGCTATCCAAAAGTTAAACACACAGTAATCTAGATTGTTGAATAGCTTATCTGTAGTAAGAAATATCCAGTCCAGACTCACCTGTCCTCATGGCAGCATCTACATAGCCTTCATAGAGCTGCCTGTGAGCGAGCAGGAAGAAGTGATAGGCCTCAGCCCCTCTCCAGGCATTGTCAATTATCCGATTATCAGACAGGAGACTGTCTTCCTCTAACAGACCAGCCAGTGCCGATGTAGCCTGAAAAGCAGTAGGCAAAATTACATGGAACGCCCAGCATTATATGACTGGAATCTGCTTTAAAGCACAGCAAAAGAAACATACGATAACTGCAGTGCAGTCTTATGTTCATGAAATACCTAAATTTCAGTGTTCTGTTTTCCAAAGTGGATATTTTGTTGTTTGGCATAAACATAGAAAAGTAATACTGGAAAAAACAAGTGGTCCATCAAGGCTATGCCTTTTTGTTCTGTAATTTTTTTTTACCTTTGTGCCCGAGTTTAGATCTATGCTTGACCCAAACATCAATTACTCTTTTAATTCGCCGCTAGCGGCCGAAGAAAGGCACCCGAAAAGCTCCTGCAAAGTGCTTCGGCAGCGATGCCCATTCATTTCAATGGGCAGGGGTGATTTGGGAGCCCTAAACTGTTCCAAAGATGCTGCTTGCAGGACTTTTTCTAATGTCCTGCAAGCGCAGGGCTCCAATGTGAAAGCACTCGGCTCTCACACTGGGGAAGCGCCTGAAAAATGCCTCAGTGTGAAAAGGGTGTAAAACTTTCCACAATTTCTCAAAAAGTAAACCAATCTTGGTAACTGTGTTTTGTCATAGGAGTTTGCATTGCCTGAACTCCAGGTGTTTTAATTTTACCTTTTGCCATTAGTCTGAGCAAATCAGGATTATCATACCTCAGTCTGGTTTCCTTTCTGCTTTCCTTTCTGTGTTATCTTCACGTGTGTATGGTATTGCTCCACCAGTAATGCTGCCAGCACATACAGCTTCTTTACACGGAGCGGCTTTGTTCGTTTCTTGGCCTCTTCATCAGCAATCTGGAATACAACACAATAACAGTTACTGAACTACAAAGGATCACTGACAAGACCATTCATTGCTGATTTCCAGTAACCTCTATGACTGGGAAGATAATGTATTGAGAAGGTTGCTGCCTCTACACTCACATAATCCCATTTTACTAGAAGCATGTTGGTGATGCTTTGCAATCTATAAGTGGGTGAATCAAACCAAACTCAATATTTCTTGCTTGGAGTTTCCTTGCAAGTGTGGGGCTGCATTTCTGCAAATGGAGTTGGAGATTTGGTCAGGATCAATGGTGTCCTCAATGTTGAAAATACAGGCAGAGAATTATCCATCATGCCATACCATCAGGGAGGCGTGTGATTGGCTCCAATTGTATTCTGCAGCAGGATAATGACCCCAAACATGCAGCCAATGTCATTAAAGTGGATCTTCACTCCCCTAGTCAACACTGATTGTTTAAACACTTCAGCCCCGGAAGATTTGGCTGCTCAATGACCAGGCCATTTTTTTTCGATACGCACTGCGTTGCTTTAACAGACAATTGCGCGGTCGTGTGATGTTGTACCCAAACAAAATTGACATGCTTTTTTCCCCACAAATAGAGCTTTATTTTGGTGGTATTTGATCACCTCTGCGGTTTTTATATTTTGAGCTATAAGCAAAATAGCAACAATTTTGAAAAAAAAAAAACACATATTTTACTTTTTGCTATAATAAATATCACAAATAATAATAAAAAAAAAAACTAAAACACTAATTTTATTTCCTCAGTTTAGGCCAATATGTATTCTTCTACATATTTTTGGTAAAAAGAAAAATCGCAATAATCGCATATTGATTGGTTTGCGCAAAAGTTATAGTGTCTGCAAAATAAGGGTTATATTTATGGCATTTTTATCAATATATATATATATTTTTTTTCTTACTAGTAATGGCTGGTGATCTGTGATTTTTATTGGGACTGCGATATTGCGCACTTTTGACACATTTTTGAGACCATTGACAATTATACAGTGGTCAGTGGTATAAAAAATGTACTGATTACTGTATAAATGTCACTGGCAGGGAAGGGGTTTACACTAGGGGGCGATCAAGGGGTTAAATGTGTTCCCTAGGTGTGTTCTAAGTGTAGGGGAGATGGGACTGACTAGGGGAGGAGAGAGATCGGTGTTCATACTTAGTATGAACACACAATCTCTCTCCTCTTCCCTGAGAGAACCAGGATTTGTGTTTACACACACAGATCCCGGTTATCGCTCTGTCACAAGCGATCGCAGGTGCCTGACGGTCATCGCGGCCACCGGGCACTCACATCGGCTCCAGGCACATGCTGCGGGCGCTTCCTACAACGCCTTAAAGGGCCAACATACAGTTTTGGCAGTTCGCCCAGGGGAGCCAACCTGCCGCAGTGAAACTGTGGTGGCCAGTCAGGAACCGGTTAATTCTAAAGCTGCTATGAGTTGTAAATGGAGATAAAAAAAAAAAGTATATCATATTTACTTGTTTTAAACTTTTTTTTTTTTTTTTTCATTTCTTCAGTTACTTCCTGGTTTCTTACCTAGGCAAATTACTGTATTTATCGGCGTATAACACGCACATTCATTTTAAGAGGGAGGTTTCAGGGAAAAAATTGCATTGTAAGCAAGGAACTTTGAAGCAAAAAAAGTCTGTGTCCATCTGCAGCCTAACAGGTGCCATCAATGCCCATCTGCAGCCTCACAAGTGCCATCAATGCAGCCTCACCATTGCTATCAATGCAGTCTGATCAATGTCCATCTGCAGCCTAGAGGGGGCAGGGAGGGTGGTGGGATGAGCGCCGACAGATTGCATACCATGAGAATCTCCTATGATAGACAAAACACTGGTCCAATGGTGGCCCAGAAGAAGGGACTTCCTATTACAGAGGCCGCCAAGTAAACAAGAGATTCTCACTGTATGTAATCTGACCGCACTTGTCTCTGACCCTCCCTGTCCCCTCTGAGGCAGCTAAAATTGTAGTATTGGCGTATAACACGCACATGCTATTTGCACCCAATCTTCATGGTGAAAAAGTGAGTGTTATACACCAATAAATACAGTATGTCGTACATCCCAGTAGTCTTCACTGGAAGGGGGGGGGGGGGTTCTCAGCTTAGCACACTCTCCTGCTTGCATGCTTGAGCTAAGGGCAGGAGGATTCCAGGAAGTAA
This sequence comes from Lithobates pipiens, assembly GCF_037356315.1. Lineage (NCBI taxonomy): Eukaryota > Metazoa > Chordata > Amphibia > Anura > Ranidae > Lithobates > Lithobates pipiens. Next base: position 540,215,664 of record NW_027507758.1, read on the forward strand.
ATCTTACATGAATCATTTTCCCTTACTCAACATGGCCACGGCCAGAACTGCTGGGGGGATTTCAAAGTGATTTCTCAACAAAATAAATTATAGAGACATGAATGGGTGGGGGAATTTGCTTTGAATATTAAAAATGAATTAAATAGTGTTTTGGTTTGGTGAAGATTTGCTTTAACAGCTATCTTCAGCATAAAGAAGAACAAGGAGTCCTGGAAGTGATGGTTTGGCCCCACAGAGCCCTGATCTCAACATCATGGAATCTGTCTGGGATTATATGAAGAGACAGAAGGATTTGAGATGGCCTACATCCACAGAAGATCTGTGGTTACTTCTCCAAGATGTTTGGAACAACCTACTTGCTGAGTTCCTTACAAAAATTGCATGCACGAGTACTATGTGTACCTAGGAGAATTGGATGGTGGTTTGAAGCCAAATGGTAGTCACAATAAATATTGATTTGATTTAGTTTTTTTTTCTGTAGTAAACTATTAAAATATAAATTTTTAAAAGCATTCCTACTTTACAGCATTTCATTATATATATATATATATATATATATATATATATATATATATATCACACACACACAGGATATAAAAAGTCTACACAAAATGTCAGATTTCTATGGTGAAAAAAAATGAGACAAAGATAAATAATTTCAGAACTTTTTCCGCCTGTAATGTGAAACCTATAAACTGTACAACTCAACTGAAGAAGTAAAAATAAAATAATGTGGTTGCATAAGTGTGCACACCCTTTATATAACTTGCGCCGTAGCTGTGTTCAGAATTACACAATGACATTCAAACTGATATTAAATAGGAGTTAGTACACACCTGCCATCATTTGGCATAAAAGGCATTAACCCCAAATAAAGCTCAGCTGTTCTAGTAGGTCTTTCCTAACATTTTGTAGTCGCATCCTACAGCAAAAGCCATGGTCCGCAGAGAGCTTCCAAAGCATCAGAGGGATCTCAAAAAAGGTATCAGTCCGGAGAAGGGTACAAAATAATTTCCAAGGCATCAGACATACCATGGAACACAGTGAAGACAGTCATCAAGTGGAGAAAATATGGCACAACAGTGACATTACCAAGAACTGGACATCCCGCCAAAAGGCTGAAAGCAACATTAAAGGAGCTGCAGGAATATCTGGCATGTACTGGCTGTGTGGTAAATGTGAGAAGAATCTCTTGTATTCTTCATATGTCTGGGCTATGGGGTGGAAGGATGTTTTGGGTGGCTTGAATATTTTTCTTAGCCCGGCCTGTGTTCAGGTTTGTTGAACTTTTTGGCCATAATTCCAAAAGATATGTTTGGCGCAAAAACAACACTGCACATCATCAAAAGAACACCCACAGTGAAGCATGGTGGTGGCAGCATCATGCTTTGGGGCTGCTTTTCTGCAGCTGGAACAGAGGCCTTAGTCAAGGTTGAGGGAATTATGAACAGTTCCAAATATCAGTCAATATTGGCACAAAACCTTCAGGCTTCTGCTAGGAAGCTGAACATGAAGAGGAACTTCATCTCTCAGCTTGACAACAACCTAAAGCATACATCCAAATCAACATAGTTACTGTACATAAATCGTGAGGTTTAAAAAAGACACAAGTCCATCCAGTCCAACCCGTGTGTGCATTTATGTTAATAATAAATTGTATATCCTTGTATGTTGTGGTCGTTAAGGTACCCATTTAGATGTTTGTTTCAATTATCAATGCTCCCCGCTGATACTACTGCTTGTGGAAGAGAATTCCACATCCTTACCGCTCTGACAGTAAAGAACTCTATGCATTTTGTGATTCAACCACTTTTCTTCTAATTCTAGTGAAAGGCCACATGTCTTTTTAAATTCCCTTTCACTAAAAAGGTTGTTCCCTATGCTAGGGTCACCAGTACGGTATTTGTACATCGATATCATATCCCCTCTCAAGCGAGGATAAGTTCAATGCTCGTAGTCTTTCCCAACAGCTGAGATCCACTAGTCCATTAATTAGGTTTTTTGCCCTTCTCTGGACTCTCTCCAGTTCCAGCACATCCCTTCTGAGGGCTGGTGCCCAGAACCAGACAGCATACTCCAGGTGTGACCGAACCAGAGTCTTGTATAGTGGTAAAATTATCGTTTTATCTCTGGAGTGAGTCTACTTTTTAATGCATGCCAATATTCTGTTTGCTTTGCTAAGCCCATTTACTAGGACCACCAGGTACTTTTCCATTCTAGATTCCCCCAGAGGTTCTCCCTATAGTGAGTGAATTGCATTCATATTTTTGGCACCCAAACGCATTATTTTACATTTTTCACCATTAAACCTCATTTCCCATGTAGTTGCCCACCCCATTAATTTCTTTAGGTCTTCTTGTAAGGTTTCCAAATCCTGTGTAGAAGTTATTGCCCTGCTTAACTTTGTATCATCTGAAAATACTGAAATTGAGCCATTTAGCCCATCCTCAAGGTCATTTATGAATAAATGAAACAAGATTGGTCCCAGAACAGAACCCTGGGGGACCCCACTTTCCACACCGGACCATTCAGAGTACTCCCCATTTATCACCACCCTCTGGACTCACCCCTGTAGTCAGTTTTCAATCCAGGTACTCACCCTATGGTCCATGCCTAAAGACCTTAGTTTGTACAGTAAACGCTTGTGGGGAACTGTATCAAATACCTTTGAAAAATCCAGATACACCACATCTACGGGCCTTCCTTTATCTAGAGGGCAGCTCACCTCCTCATAGAAGGTTAATAGATGGTCTAACAAGAATGATTCTTCATGGATTCATGCTGATTACTGCTAATGATACCGTTCTCATTACTGAAATCTTGTATATAGTCCCTTATCATCCCCTCCAAGAGCTTGCAGACTATTGATGTTAGGCTGACAGGCCTGTAGTTCCCAGGGATATATATCTGCCCTTTTTAAACAAAGGAATGGCTTCCCCGGAAAAAGTTTTGGAATGGCCCAGCCGGAGCCTCGTAATCTGACAGATTTGGAATGTTTTTGCAAAGAAGAATGGGCAAATATTGGCAAGTCAAGATGTGCCATTCTGATAGACTCATACACAAAAAGACTGAGTGCTGTAATAAAATCAAAAGGTGCTTCAACAAAGTATTAGTTTAAGGGTGTGCACACTTATGCAACCATGTTATTTTATTTTTACTTCCCTCCACCTAAAAGATTTCAGTTTGTTGTTCAACTGAGTTGTACAGTTTATAGGTCACATTTAGCCTAGGATCACACGACTGCGATGCGATGTACTGAGCATTTGATCCATTTTTTTTTCTTTAATTCTTTTTTTAGTTAAGGCTGCCTTTACACCCGTCTGCTCTAATTGCATTGAATTAAGACACTTCCTCCATTTAAAACACACCAAAACAGACTAAATATTGCAGCTGCGTCTTTTTTTCTGACATAGAGCCTAGGTTCACATTGATGCAATTTGACATGTCAAATCACATGCCGGATCGGTACGGGCTTTGCGGCTCCGCACTAATTCCCAAAAGTAGTTCCTGTACTACTTTTAGCGACTTCGGGAGGAGATCTGTGCAGGAACTCGCACAGATGTCTGTCAAATAGCCCCCTGAAGTCGAACTGCATGGCCGGGATACAATTGTGCGAGTTCAGCTAGGCCTGCATGATTTCTAACCCGCAGCAATGTGAACCTAGGCAGAACACTACAATGCAGATGCACTGTGGAAGTGCCTTGGGGTGTCAGCAAGTGTAAGGTGTGTTACAATGCAATGGTGTAAAGCCAGCCTAAGCCCTTGCACACACGGTCGGACATTCCGAAAACAAAATCCGTCAGATTTTTTCCAATGGATATTGTCTGAAACTGGTGTTGCATACACACGGTCGGACAAAGTTGTCGGAAAATCCGATCGTTCGGAACGTGATGACGTTAGTTCGTTGTGACGGCACTACGTTCAGGCTAGTAGCCAATAGCTTTGGTCTCGTAATTTGATCTGAGCATACGTGGCACTTTGTCCGATTGGAACTCTCTACAAACGATCGGACAAAGTCCGATCGGATCATGTTGTCGGAAAATTTGATATCCAGCTCTCAAACTTTGTTGGTCAGATATTCCAATGGAAAAAGTCCGATGTAGCCCACACACGGTCGGATTATGCCATGTGTACAGGGGCTAACATTTAAACCTGCACCAGAATTATTTCAGTTAGGCTCTAATCATTCGCTCTGGGAACTTTTTATCTGCAATGCTTTCACACATATGTGTATTTAGTTGTTTTTCTGCCTGAATGGCACCTCAACACACTTTGCTAAATGCACTCAAACAAATGTACCTGTGTGCATTATGGAACATTAGCAGCCCATTCAAAATAAAGAGGATGCCTTCATACAACACATGTACAGTAATGCAATGCATCAACAATGGTGTGAGGGGATCCTAAATGATGTTTCTTTTACTTGCCCGGATACACAATTCAGCGCTAATACACACTACATGCCAATTTTACCCTGAGCAGGAACTTTTATAGAGGTCACAAATACATATTCCAACAATACCTGTTTAGACAACCAAGGAACAATAAGGAAAGGTGCATGTATACCAAACCACCACTAGATGTCAGCACTTGTTAATTTTATGCTCAAAGTAGAATATGAAGCGTTCCTTTAGAATCTGGTTTGGAGAAACTAACAAGATCATTCACATTAAGAGCCCAGTCACACTACATGGATTGGGCTGTATTGATTAGTGCAAGCCTAATTGAATAACAAGCAAAAATCTATTGTTTTTAGTAGTCTCAGTTCACACTATCGCATTGTGTTGGTGCGCATTTCTTGAAAATGGAACCTGCTGCATTTGACTGTAGCAAAACATGGTACAACATGTTACAAAGCATCAGAGTGCATTGCAATGCATGTTAAGGAAAGAAAAACAATTTACGTTGTCTCCTGATGTGAACAAAATAGCCTGCACATCAATAAAACGCATATAAAAAATGTCAACTCACGTGCATTTCACTCGTATCAACACGAGCTACATGCAATGGACATGGTGTGAATCCACATGTGTAGAGACATGTGCTGATGTGCATACAGTATGCAGACTACTTTTGCTGACCTGTTTTGTAAAAAAACTAAATAGGATTTTTATACTAACCGTAAAATGTTTTACAAGTCCATTTGGGGACACGGGAAGTCTTTAAAGAAGAACTAAACTCTCCTATCCTTTACAGCCGAGGAAGCTGTCATCTTAGCCTCTGTTTGAGCTGCAGTTGCCATGTTGCTGCATGTGATCAGCTGTGAAGCCACACATTTAATGGCCTGACCTTTCAGTTAAAAGCTAACATAAGCCTCCTAGCAATTATGACAGTTCTCATTCAAGGAATGGATTTAACTGTTCTGGAAAATAGTTAAATCAGTGGGTTTAGTTCCGCCTTAGCCTTTGGGTTATACTGCCAGTAGCAGAATGTCTCCTGTAGGTAGCAGCAATATAACCCATTAAATATGTACTGTGTTTGTGTCCAGGGGCGGACTGACCATTGCCACTAGGGGCCCCCATCAGGGTTGCCAGCCTCAGTAAAACCAGGAGGAGAAGTATGTAAAAATCTGTGTTTTTTTTTTTTACATCTGTCTCTGAAATGTCCCTTACCGACATCCTTTTGGTCTAAAAATCCAGAGATTATAGCTGTCCCACCTCTCCAGTACCTTCTCAGCCAATGGAAACATGTCTGTGTATACTGTGTGATTGTAAACTGTGTGTGTGTGTGTGTTTGTGTATATTGTGTGCCCCCATAATGTCTGATTGCCTGGGGGCCCCATAAACTTTCAGTCTGCCTCCGTCTGTGTCCCTCAATGGATGAGAAGAAAGTAAATCGTATTTGTCTTTAATACCTTGAGTGAAAGACCTGCAGCAGGTTGCGCTTCGAATAAAAGCTATAGCAACAAAATAATTTTGATAATATTATGCATAAGGCCAACTGAATCACTTCATCACTACATTGTGTTCATGGACGATGCAAAACAGACAAAGGTTTTATTGCAGTCTAAACAATATTCTCCAATAATACTGCCAATTCCCATCACAATAAATCTCAAAGCTGTTCAGGCACAAAAAAACAAAAACAAAATCTAGCATAGAGGATTTACCTTCTCTAAATGCAAACACTGAAGCATAAAAATCAATGGACCATCAAAGCAGCATCAAGACTGCAGTGTGAAACAAAATGCCAATGCTATGCCAGACAACATTTTATACAACAGTCATATGGAGCAAGTGTAGGATTTGGAATTCGTGCTAGTAAAAGTCCGAACACCATACAAGCAACCCACGCATTATTTTTTATGTACACAAAAGTTATATCTAATTTCTCCCAAGATACAACTTATACAACAATTAACAACTTCCAGTCCCATAAAATCTCTTCTTTGTCGATCTTGTCAGAGCTGTGAGGGTCCTACGTACAATGCAGCATTATCAGTCCTGCATTGCTACTGAGGGGCCCGCCCACAACCTGGAGCATCAAAAAGAAGAAAAGAGTGCCAGCTGCAGGAGGCGCAAGGGATAAGATAAGGGATAAGATAAAGTAAAAGTGTTTTACTGGCACCCTAGGCAGGTAGAAGATACCCTGCCATTGTCTGAGGGTGAGGGGAGGGGAGTGTGGGCAGGTGCTGTACTGTAACATGTTACACCCTAAATATACAGTATCTCCCAAAGTGAGTACACCCCTCACATTTTTGGAAATATTTTATTATATCTTCTCATGTGGCAACACTGAAGAAATGACACTTTGCTACAATGTAAAGTAGTGAGTGTACAGCTTGTATAACAGTGTAAATTTGCTGTCCTCTCAAAATAACTCAACACACAGCCATTAATGCCTAAACCGCTGGTAACAAAAGTGAGTACACCCCTAAGTGAAAATGTCCAAATTGGGCCCAAAGTGTCAATATTTTGTCTGGACTCCATTATTTCCCAACGCTGCCTTAACCCTCTTGGTCATGGAGTTTACCAGAGCTTCACAGGTTGCCACTAAAATCCTCTTACACTCCTCCATGAGGACATCACAAAGGTGGATGTTCGAGACCTTGCACTCCACCACCTTTCGTTTGAGGATGCCCCACGCTCAATAGGGTTTAGGTCTGGAGACATGCTTGGCCAGTCCATCCCCTTTACCTTTAGCTTTTTTAGCAAGGCAGTGGTCATGTTGGAGGTGTGTTTGGGGTCGTTATAAGGTTGGAATACTGCCCTGCGGCCCAGTCTGAAAGGAAGGGATCATGCTCAGCTTCAGTATGTCACAGTACATGTTGGCATTCATGGTTCCCTCAATGAACTGTAGCTCCCTAGTGCCGGCAGCACTCATGCAGCCCCAAATCATGACATTCCCACCACCATGCTTGACTGTAGGCAAGACACACTTGTCTTTGTACTCCTCACCTGGTTGCCGCCACACACGCTTGACACCATCTGAACCAAATAAGTTTATCTTGGTCTCATCACACGGTTCCAGTAATCTGTGTCCTTAGGCCGCGTACACACGGGCGGACTGTTCGTCCAACTTTGTCCGCTGAACAGTGTTTGGGCGGACAGTCCGCTCGTGTGTGGGCTTTCAGCGGACAGTTTCAGCGGACAGTTTGACGGACAAGGTTTTTCGGAATTTCCGAAAAACTGTCCGCTGAAACCTTGTTTCAGCGAACAGTCCGCTCGTGTGTAGGCTTGTTCGTCAAACAAAGTTGCGCGCATGCTCGGAAAGGATTTTCACGCCGAAAGTTATAATGCAGTGTATAGGACGTCGTATTTTTCGTCCCGTCGTACGTGCCGTTCACGTCATCGCGCACGGTTTCAGCAAACTGTTCGTCCGTCGTGTGTGGCCATGTCCGTCCATGCTAAGTTTGAGCGGACTGTTTGCCGAAACTGTTTGACAGACAAAGTTGGGCGAACAGTCCGCGCGTGTGTACGCGGCCTTAGTCTGCTTGTCTTCAACAAACTGTTTGCAGACTTTCTTATGCATCAACTTTAGAAGAGGCTTCCTTCTGGGACGACAGCCATGCAGACCAATTTGATGCAGCGTGTGGCATATGGTCTGAGCACTGACAGGATGACCCCCCCACCCCTTCAACCTCTGCAGCAATGCTGGCAGCACTCATATGTCTATTTCTCAAAGACAACCTCTCAAACACGTGCACTCAACCTCTTTGGTTGACCATGGCGAGGCCTGTTCTGAGTGGAACCTTTCCTGTTAAACCGCTGTATGGTCTTGGCCACCATGCTGCAGCTCAGTTTCAGTGTCTTGGCAATCTTCTTATAGCCTAGGCTATCTTTATGTAGAGCAACAATTCTTTTTTTCAGATTCTCAGAGAGTTCTTTGCCATAAAGTGCCATGTTGAACTTCCACTGACCAGTATGATAGAGGAAGAGAGATAACACCAAATTTAACACACCTGCTCCCCATTCACACCTGAGACCTTATAACACTAACGAGTAACATGACACCGGGATGGGAAATGGCTAATTTGGACCCAATTTGGACATTTTCACTTAGGGGTGTACTCACTTTTGTTGCCAGCGTTTTAGACATTAATGGCTGTGTGTTGAGTTATTTTGAGGGGACAGCAAATGTACACTGTTATACAAGCTGTACACTCACTACTTTACATTGTAGCAAAGTGTCATTTCTTCAGTGTTGTCACATGAAAATATATAATAAAATATTTACAAAAATGTCAGGGGTGTACTCACTTTTGTGAGATACTGTAGGTATAACATGTTGCAAAGGTGAACTTATCCTTTCATCTCCATGTATTAAAGGCTGCAGCTGACCTAACATGGTGTCATTACATACCTTGAACAGGAGCTTAGCCGCTTCTAGGAAGTGATTAGCTTTGCGGTAAAGTTCAATTGCATCCAGAGTTTTGTTCTTTTCTAACAAATGGGAGGCATATTTGGCAAGCAGTGATCTTATTTCTTTCATGTTGTGATTTTTGGCAAGCTCAACAGCTTTATTCCACTGTAAGAAAGAAGCCAAAAGTGTGAAATATAATTCATATTTTCTCTCTGAATTTAACAATGGAGCTATAGTTATGCGATAGCATGTTATACAGAAATCAAATACATGCAGCTGGTAAACTTACAATACATTCAACCATTCCCAGTTTTACACATTAGCCTTCTTAAAGTAGAGGTCCGAAATAAACGTACCTAATCTTAAACCTGTTCCCACCCCTATTCAATGCCCCTTTACCTAACTAGCCTGTAAAAGGCTGAGTATACTTCCTTTAAAGAGAGGAAACATATTGGTTACAATAAAGCAACACAGACAACTTGATAAATAAAGCTGGATATACAAATATAGTTTTTGTCTGTTCAGTCTGCAAACCGAACAAAAAAAAAAAAGTTATATATTTCTTCATCCACCCTATGCAATCTGAATGGAAAAATCTCTCCCTACAGCTATTATATTCTGACAGCCTGCCCTGACAGCTGTCAAAATACCCAAACAGCAGCAGCATTGGATTGTATCCACGCACTGTTTAAGTAACAATTCTCCACCTGACTTTTTTTCATTTTTCAATTAAGGGATGTAGGAAGGGAGGGGATTGACAGGGCCACCCACTGATGGAATATGGGCCAGTTCATCATAAACTGGCCAAAATGTGTTCAGGATACGGCCAGCTTAAAGTGATTGTAAACCCTAGTCTTTTTTTTTTTTTTAAATAACAAACATATCATACTTTCCTCCATTGTGCAGTTCTAGGAAGCTCAGTGTACTGCTGCATCTTCTCCCCCAGCTCTTAAGAAGTTAAGAACAGAGGGAATGCGATCAAGTATTAAAAAGGAGGGGGGTGGGGGAGGGTTTACAATCTTTGTTTTTTTATATCAATGAACACAAAAACACAAATGTTTTGCCTTTCATTTTTATTTTAAATTGAATGTGTTGTTTTACAAGGGGATAGTTTACACTTGCTACTGTTTCAAGCAGGATGCTGCCTAAGACATTCTCTACTTGCTTGTTTTGGAAATGTTTTGCTACTACCTTAAAGCACACATTTCCTGATCTCAAAAGGCCTTAAAGCGGTATTAAAGCCTGCATTGCGATTTTTATCTACAGGTAAGCCTTTAATAAGGCTTACTTATAGGTAAAATTAAAATCTCCCAAACAAGAACCCCTTAGGAGATATTCACCCTGGGTGCCGCCACTGACATCACCGGCGCATTTGTTCTGAAGGTCCAGCATCCTGATGGCCGACATCATCGTGGCTCCAGCCAATCACACAGCCGGAGCCAGTGAACCCGGAAGAAAGACCGGTGGAAGAAGTCAGCCCTCTCAGTGGTGACAGCATGGCGCTAAAAGGGCTTCGCTCTAAGATAAGTATTTCATAATGTGGTAGTATGCAATGCGTACTTGCACATTATGCCACTGTCTTACAGGTGTTTTTTTTTTAATACTGTGAAGAAAAGAGAAAGAGGCGCCTCTGGCTGTAAAAATTATATTTAATAAACACTCACATAGTAAAACTCTACACCCAGAGGCACCTCTCTCTTTTCTTCACAGTATTAATTGGGAACCCGTTTCAGTTTCCACTGGATGGCTGTCGTTTTTGGACTGTTGTTTTACCCCCCAATGAAAAATTATTTCCTTCCTTTTCAGAAAAATACTTTTTGAAGAAATAATTTTTCTGTCCCCCCCCCCCACCCCTCCTTCTCCATTCTCCGTGTGTACCATATTGACTTGATTACACTCATAGTATTGTCATTTCTTTTTTAGTATTATTATTTTTAAAATACTGTACATATAAAGTTTTTTCAATTTCTTGAAAAAAGCGGTAGGCGGGTGTGTGTTTTTATGAGTGCCATAATATTTGTATATGTTTTTTTTTAAGCCAGCCACAGTTTACAACTGCTTTAATAAGCTATTTTTCTTTCTTTGGAAAACAGATCAACTGATAAACTACTCAACTCTACAGTGCGTGACAGGTATATTTAAGAAATAAGGATTTAGCACGTCGGAGCTGCTGGAGGAATTTTACAAGTGGTTGATTAGCACCATTTAGTCCTAGAGGAAAACAGCTGTTTTACCATACATCAATCTATAGGCACAGAGGAGACATTCTCTCCATCCATGAACATAGAAATACAGAAGAGCACAACAGCGGTCTGTCCTGTGTTGACAATTCTAGCTCCCACTTCTTGTGTTTGCAAACACAACATAAAGATACTCAGAGGAAAGGGCACCAAGGTCTACACACAGCATGTCTATGTGACCTCCATGCCAATAGTTTAACTTGCAGGTCATAAAGTTCATGAAAGTTTGTATACAATAAAAACAGTCTGTGTGCTCCTATATTAGTAAAAAAAAACTGAAAAGGAACACGGCTGTTACTGGAGGGAAATCTTCCACCATAGATGTAGGGTAAAAATTACCCATAAACATGGACACCTGTTGTACCATTAGCAGGTGAATGTTAAAGTGTATCTATACACAAGAATAAAAATGTAAAATAATGCCTTTAAAGAAGTCCACCTTTTTGAAAAAAAATTATAAATGCACATTTTTTTTGCAGGTAAAAAAATTAGCGTTTAGAATTTTTTTTTTTTTCTTTTGGAGCCTGTAAAGCATTGCACCAGTGATCAGAAGATCACTGCTGCCATGCAGGTCTCCTTCAGACCTGTGAGTAAATCTGTATGCCATACATCCCATATGGGCAGGAAGAAATGAATGAACTACCATGGCGCTCCACAGCACCGTGGTTTTTCTTTGAGAACTGCAAGACAACAATCGCTAAGCATGTCAGGGCCTGTAGTTCATTCACACAGAGAGCCGTGTGAATAAATGATGTGGCCACGTGGGTGGAGCCCCGCACGGCTGTGTTGATTTTAAAATTAGTACTGCAACATTGGGAACATGTTACATGTTCCATCCTAAAAACAGGTGTAACATGTAGCATGTTCCCACAGGTGAACTTATTCTTTAACAGTCCCTAGATGTAGTCCTTTCCCATTATCAACACCGCTAATGAATTTTTTTAATAAAACCTGTTTTCAATATATACTTTCTTATGGACTCAGTGACATCATCACATGCTCTTTTTGCTTCTTTATGGAATGCAGGCAAATTATGGCTGCTGTGAGGGGCTATATATAGCTTTTTGAAAAATATCAGAGCACCCTGCTCTTGGACGGGTTATGCAAATATCAAAATGCCATGATGAATGTCAGTTTCTAGAAGTGCATACAGACTGTCCTAAGTAATGCCAACATGTGATGCAGACCCCCTATTACTGAAAGAACCAAAATCTAGATAGTAAGCTCCTTGAGGGCGGGGGCTGATGTGAATGTATAACATATATGTAAAGCTCTGCATGAATTGATGGCGCTATACACGTACCTGTAATAAATAGATAAATAAATCAAATGAATGAAAATGGAAGGGCCAGTGACAGTAAGGCTTGGGGACAAAGTGCTAGATGATGCAGGACATATACCAGCCTGGAAATAAGGGTTTTATCTGACTTGCTATAGCTTCTAATGCACACTATGGGGGAATTTACTAAAACATCTAGGTTTTATTGTCAAAGCTTAACTAAATAGGTCGAAGTTAGAAGCTGGTTACCATGCACAACTGCACCAGATTCTCTGTGCTCCAGTTTTAGTAAATCCCCAACCTCCCCTATGATTATCTTACAGTGTGCAAGGAAGGATGGAGTTCAGCTATAGGTAAATAGTGAGGGTAAGAATGAAGATTTAGAATCTCAATAAGCAACAGATTACAAAACTGTATCTGTGTACTGCTATGCAACTACTGCTTACCTGGTTGAGGTGCATGCATGCATCTACAGCTGCTTTTGGCATGTTACACTTGAGGAAGGCGGCTACAGCCTGCTCACACATTCCTACTGTCAAAAACATGCGAGCAATGTCCTGGACAAGAACAATAAGAAGCAAATGCTGATCACATTTATGTAGTAACCAAATGACAAAATCCACATTTTTCATATAAATTATCTATTAGGGGTCTATGCTGTCAATATAAAACTTTGTCAAACTATTAAAATACACCCACCCACAACCACAGTTAACTCATTCGCTTTGTTCTTACACCAATAACTTTACAAAAAAAAATTAGCTTTTATGTTGGTGGATCTTTCGTAGATGATTGCAGTCTATTGTACTGCCAATAGATTACATTTTTAGGTGAGAATTCTACCAGCAATGTCTTTCTGCACCTTCTGTATCTGTGTGTCCCAGTCTGTCCCTGTTTGTTTGTCTCTGTCTTATTCAAGCTATTCAAGCATAGGCTGCGATGTGAACAATGTGAATTACGTCACTTCCGGGATCGTTCATTGCAGAGGAGATCAGGAAACAGAAACTGGAGACCCAAGAACCCCAAGTACTGAAGGACAACGCAGCACCTCCCTGGTGTTGTAAAAATTATCGGGCAGCTCTACAGCCACCTGGTGTTAAAAAAACACCAAGCTCATGACTTCTAATGCAGCCGTGAGCTTGTTTTAACCACTTATATACCAGGCCGTTTATAAATGTACCTTAGTAGACAAGAGGTTAAAGTGGATCTAGTGTCAAATATAAATTTTAAGGTTAATAGCATGTGGATCAAGTAATATGGTTGGACTCACTGACCTATAATGAGGTAGAACTAAGCTTGTCTTTTGCAAGAAAAATCACATTTTAGTTTTGAATCCAGGGATGCTTGTGCATTTATGTATCAAATGTCATTTCCCAGGTTTGTGATTATAAAGGATAAACATTTTATTTTTCAAAAATAACAAACATGTGATACTTACTTGCTCTGTAATTTGTCTGCACAGAGCAGCCCCGATCCTCTTCTTAAGTCCCACTCCTGAATTCCTTGCCTCTCCCCCATCCTCAGCCGAGTGCAGCTTGTTATGGGTGGCACACGTGGATGCTTGCTTGCTCCTGAACCGACTCCATATGCCCCCACTCCCTCCCCACTGGCTGTGATTGACAGCCGCAGGAGCCAATGACTCCTACTGCTGTGTCTGAGCCAACGGGGAAGGAGAGAGCCAAGAGAGCTTCTGCTCTTGTGCACATTGCTGGATCAAGAACGGCTCAGGTAAGTATTCAGGAAGGAGGGGAGGCTCCTTGCAGAAGGTTTTATTTTTTAGCTTAAAGCGATAGTTAAGAGCATTGCTATTAAAAAAATAAAAAAATAATTGGGCCCAGGGCAGTTTAAGTTCTAATGTGCTAGTATGCATCCCATACTAGCAGTTTTTGACAGACTTACCTGAAAGCAAAGCCCTCCAGCAGCGTGCTGTCACCGCTGAAGGTGCTTCCATCTTCACTCTCCTTTCCTCTGGGTTTGCAGGCTTCGGCAATATGAATAGCCGAGTCGGCGATGATGTCATTCTTGCACACGCGTGTGGGAGTCACCGGCTGCATCTAAATTAAATATCTTCTAAACAGTTCATGTTTAGGAGATATTTACTGTACCTATAGGTAAGCCTTATTATATACTTGCCTATATATAAAAAATCATAAAGGGTGTTTACTCCCACTTTAATGCAGAAAATGCATGGGTGCTCAACACGCGGCCCTCCAGCTGTTGCGTAACTACAAAACCCGTCATGCTCCTAACTGTCAGCATTGCAATATCTCATGGGAATTGTAGTTCTGCAACTGGAGGACCACAGGTTGAGCACCCATGCATTAAAGCAGTGATCATCAACCCCCTGTCCTCAGGGCCCACTAACAGGCCAGGTTTTATGTATTACCTTGGGGAGATGCAGACTAGAATACTGCAAACACTGAGCAGAAAATGATATCACTTGTGATGTAATTTCAGTTATCTTTGAAAACCTGGCCTGTTAGTGGGCCCTCAGGACAGGGTTGATGACCACTGCATTAAAGTAAAAAAACTTCTGCCTTTAGAACCACTTTAAGCATATTAGAACATAGAAGTTCTGTGGGCTTTATAAATGCAATTGACCTGAGCACCATGCATTTACATCCCCTATACATTTATAAGTTATAGCAATGTATACATGGTGATTAAAGCTTTTTTTCCAGAGATTGTCCTACTTTTTGGTAAAACTTTGTGTATCAGTCCTGCTTGAAACTTAGGCGAAGGGGGTACATCCAAAAAAACTTCCTGAAAATTTGAATGTTATTGCAAATAAAAAGAAAGCATCTTAGTACTGTTTTGTAGCAATGTACATTATCCTATATACAATGTAGCAATTTGATGATAAACTTACAGGAAGCAATTTATGGTTCTCTGGTAAGGAATTAGCTAAAACCTCAAGTCCGTCATAATCTTCCAACATGTAGTAGCATTCTGCCAATCGTTCCTGATTCCTGCCCTGTATATAGTACTGTACAGCGTTCAACCTACAAACAGAGAAATGTCAGTAAGACATAATGCTAATTGAAGCCTCAAGACTATTTTCTCTTTATACTCCAGACTCGCTCTTCCCACTCTGAAGCCCTGTGCTGACATAGATGGGTAATGGGCTACCCCCTAATCGCAAGGGTCCTCACACAGACTTGCTCCAACTTTGGGCTCAGGCACATAGGTAACGAACATTGGGTCTGGTCCCCTAAAGCATTGACACACAACCTAGAGGGCAGTAAGTAATGCACCATTCAATCAGAGATGTGAAAGTCATCCATAAGCACCACTCTTTTTAGCAATTAATAAAGAGACCCTTGTACCCTTGATTAGTTATTGATCATTTAAGTGTTTGCCTAAGAATGAACATCATCAACAATGAAGGATAATATAAAGCACAAAAATATCTATATATATATATATATATATATATATCATATATAGTTGTATACAATTGAAAATGGACTTCTGTAAAATAGTATAGAAATATCGTATGTACCCATCCATACCATTTTTGTCTGTCTGCAAAGTAGTCACCAATGGCATTGTAGGCCTGTTCTAGCAGTGCATCGTCTGAGTCCCCGGCACCCGTTCTGAGCAACTGCAGCACTCTGAACCAGTCACCCAACTTTATTCTTAGACTGATGGCAAGATCTCTGTAAAGAGTATTAAAGTTTAGCTCAGCAGCAAGTCATATGCTGTTCATATAAAATTACAACTGGAAATTACCAAGAATGATTATGTAAAAGATTCTTTATGGAAGGCAATGCAACTTAGACACTTGGGGTTTATATACTAAAGCTGGAGAGTGCAAAATCAGGCTCACTTCTGCATAGAAACCAATCATCTTCCAGGTTTTATTGCCAAAGCTTAAATTAAACAAGCTGAGGTTAGAAGATAACTGGCTACCATGCACAGCTGCACCAGATTTAGTAAATCTACCCCTGTGTGGCATATAACTGGGGAGAAGTCCAGTCTCTCGCTGACCCTATGGAATTTGAGAAATTATGGGGCATGGCTTGTCCCAATCATATCATATTTTAACTCATCCGGCCAATCTTCCTCTCCCGAAATATCTAAATGTGAACGAGGGCTGCACATGACCTTCACTGAACATCAAAGTGAATTAATTATCCAAATGGCCCATAGGCCATAGGTAAAATCAAGGAGATAGGGTACAAAATGTAAACCAGATGGTACAGGGTCCTAGCGACCTTACACGGGTTGTTTGCCCAGAGCTCTCGATTATGTTGGAGGTGCTGCAAAGAGGAGGGTACCATGCTCCATATCTCCGGGTCCTGTCCAGGCCTTGCTGATTTCTGGGCACAAGTTTGACACTGGATCCTCAAACTGACATACAGATGCCATCAGAGGCACAGGCTTTACTGTTACATTTAACACCGATGCTGGGGTATAAACGCTCCTTATTACTACATATACCAAATGCGGCAAAAGCTTGCATCCCTCTGTTATGGAAGCAGCAGCCACACCCATCAGCCTGTGGTTCGCTAAAGTTAATTAAACCCACCAAATGGAATCGCTTGTAGCATCGGCCAACCATCAGGCAGAACGTTGCTGTAAAACACGGTTCTATTGGAGTGAGTTCACTTGCTCTTCTGAATATTGAGAAATTGTAGGTTCACCAATGTAATTAGGGGCTCTGGATATCATGGTGGTTCAGGATGATATCTTCTTGTGGGAACCCAGATCTTGCTCACTTCCCATCACCTCTTTCTTCTCCTCCCCCTTCCCCAACAACCTCATCCTCCCCAGGACTTGGTCCTGGTGCCTGATTAGCTATGGTGTGTCCTAGGTGATATCCCTTTTGAACCACCTTGTATAGTGTAAGCTATATATGTTTTCTCTTTGACCCATTCAGGTATTGCCTGAGAGATACCCATTTCAGTACTGACAATTGGCTATGTCAGGTGAGGAGCACTGGTGTGACAACCTATATATTGTTTTGTTGAATTTGTTGAGAATCTCATCTCTAGTATGTTTTGTTAAAAAACACAAATAAAGAATAAAAAAATAAAATAAAATAAAACTCACAAGACCCCTTCTACTAACTTGGCCAGACAAGCTTATCAGGTACTCTGATTTACTTTATTTTTATTACTGGGGCCTGACTTCATTTGACTTGAAAGCTAAACTCTCCATTACAATATTAAAAGAGAGCTTTAGTGGTTTATAAGGGCATTGGACCAGGCAGCTGACGAAGCTCAACCATGTGTTAGGGAAGAGTCAGAATCCAGTAAACACCATAAGTGAAACTGAGCACATGAGGCTTTTCTAGCTAATAAAGGTAATAGCAGACACACTGCACACTATTTACTTATTAATACATTGCTTATTTCAGAGAACTAGATAAAATGAGGACAGACATTCATGGTGGATGAGAGGGTTTATAGCAGGAAATGAAATAAGGTCATGCTGTAATAGAATATTTTAGCCATGAAGGATCAGATTTTGTTTAAGATTTTAAGATTGTTGTAGCATATTAATGCCCTTTTTTCCTACAGTTTTCGTATCTCACCTCCTGTCCATATCCAAATACATCCTCTCTGCTTCCTCAAACCTGCCAAAATAAGCAGACACCTCTGCTTGCTTCATGGGCTCACTCTGTAGATTGCCCAGTCGCTTCACAAACTCTATGCCTTGGTAGTCTTTACAGCGTACAAATGCTTGTTCTGCAGTTTGAAGATCCAGTTTCTGTAGGGCAGCCTCAGCCAGTAAGCGCCTGTAAAATGCAAATTCATGTAAAAATGTTATTGTATTCAGCAATATAGGAACACCATACGTTTAAACCTCTACAACAGATAACAGTTGAATCACCGAAACTGCGGACAAAGCCTTCTTATAAGGGATAAATAACCTGTTTGACTCAATACTTTCTGGATAAATTTGAATTAGAGCTATTGAGCTCTGTAAACAATGCTCAATTAGTCTAGAGCAGCCTCTCGCATCCTGGAAGAACCTTTCCAATAAGGTTTAGAAACTGTGGAACCTCTGCTTATGTTATAGCTGTGTCTGTGATTACGTACTTGAGAGTCAAGAGCTGAATCCATCGGTCCCATGTTGCAGGCTCTACAGCATGACCTTAACCCCCGGAACTATCAGGTGGGAAATCAATCTGCCACTGCTCAAGGAATCCCTAGCAACTTTCAACTGAACCACAGGGTTCCACAAAACCTTGGTTGAGAAAGGCTGGTCTAAAAGTGCTGTAGAGAAGCGGATTGTCCTGCACTGTTCAAGATTGATGCTGGCAAACAGGACAGAGAGAGAAGCGGCTTTGCAGGACTGGTCATGAATATTGAAACTAGCAGGGGGCAAGCCTGAAGAACCCTGCATATTAAGGTAAGTAATACTCTCTATTACATTTCACATAGACTAAATGAGCATTAAAACCTGAATATATGGGGTTGGGGAGACACCTGTTTCCTTTATGTAGGCTGCTTAAAAAGACAAAAACAAATTATATATATATATATATATATTATATTATATATATATATATATATATATATATATATATATATATATATATATATATATATATATATATATATATATATATATATATATATATATATATATATATGAAAATGTCTAAAGTTTTTGGATATCTGCCCCAGATACCCATATGGCAAATGTAAACCTTTTTAGGCCATATCACCAATCAGATTTTAGCTGAATATAAATGAAAGAATCTGATCATGGCTCACAGCTCAACTCTTCATAAATCGGACTTTCATACCATCTTGTAATGCTCATGTATGCACCTATGTGCAGAGTAAAGTTACACTATTTGGTGGGGGAAAATCCTGAATTATTAATTCAAAAAAAATCTGTGTTTATACCTTAATGTAAAAATGTTATTCTTTCCCTGCTAATAAGAGGGCTAAAGTCCCGGACTGAACTATAGATTTACTGCTGAAATGGTTTTATAGCCTGGGTAGCACCTGGACATAAGGTGTCCATGTAACAAAAAGCAGCTTTGTGGCAGTGTTTATTTTCATGAAATACATTGCTGCGTATGATTAGGGCTTCACATGACATTCCAGCACCAGTCTAGACCTCAGTGTATCTGACATTCCACACTGCTCTGCTGGAAGTAACACATACAGTACAAATCCCCTCTCAGCCAGTTCTGCTCATTACAGCATAAATCATCTGCTTAATCCAAGAACAATGCCATAAATTACTCAATGTACAGCAAACTGCTTTCAGTTTTTCATTACCCAAAGCAAATCACTACCAGGAAAGCAGATGAACAGACTCCAAAAAGGAACCAAAACAAGTCAAGTCTTCTTGGCCTGGAGAATTAAAAAAAGCCAAGCAAATGATAAAGCGGAGGCTTGCCCATAATGGCCAATCAAATTCCAGCTGTCCAATTCTCGATGCAAGTTAGAAAGTAAATATAAAGATTGTATTACTAAGGCATGGAACTGGCATTACTTCTAAAAAGAATGACGAGTATTCTAATAATAACGTTCTGATGTGCAGGGAATGGAGATTAGACCACCGATCTCCCTAACTAGAAGATATCCAAACTTTCTAAACAAAGGGCCAGTTTACTGTTCTTCAGGCTTTAGGGGTCTGGACTGTGCTAAACAATGCACAAAGCTTAGTAGTCAGTGGGAGCAACAAAAAAATGATATAGTGCCTGTGGTCAGTAGGAGGAGGAATAATGCTCCATCAATGATATCAGTGGGAGGAATACTGACTTCATCATTGGTGTCAGTGGGAGGAATTATGCTGCATTGTTGGGGTCAGTGGAAGGAATAATGACCCGAGTCACTGTGGTCCATAGAAGGAATAGTGCCTCATCATTGGTATGACTGGGAAAAACATTGACCCATCCTTGGTGTCAGTGGGAGAAATAGTGTTCCATGATTTATATCAGTGTGTACAATTATACCCCATTGTTGGTGTCAATAGAAGGAATAGTGCCTCTTATCATAGGGAGGAATAGCACTCCAAGGGCCAGACAAAAGCAAGCATATGGCTTGTGGCCCACAGTTTGGAGACCATTGCTTCCTACTATACTGTAAATGCCTCTTACTTTTTGTATTGGAAAAAATGGTGAATCGTTATAACAGTATGTAGGTTATATCACTTTCATTTCTGTGCCCCTGGGCAGATTTCTCCTCACTTCTACTGACAGTTTAGACACTGGGACAGGAAGTGAGGAAAATGTCGCCAAAAGAGACAAAACAAACAAACATACAGATGCACCTTTTTCTACATTTTGAGTATAAAAAAAGCCACATAAAGTCAACGTGTTATAACATAGTTCCAGCCTGTCACTGTACTGTATTCCTTTACTCTGCCTGTTGATCTCCATAAGTCCCTTGTCCATGTTTGCCATGTTTCTCTCTGTTGTATATCATGTGCTCATATCCTTTGTACTGTACAGTCTGTACATATGCAGCACAGATCTAAGCTTAGCTTATCCCAGATATCATGTTTCCACTTGAGGTCTTAAATAGGGCCTAGTCCTTATTTCTAATGCCATACATTGGATGCTTTTTCAAACCACAATTTTAGTGTTCTGAGTGCATTTCTGCATACGCGTTTACACACATTGTTTGTAATACCTTCCGATGTTTTTTTCAGTTTTTTCACAGTTTATTACCCACTTGACTTTATGTGCGTTCTGATCCGTTTAATGATGCTGGCCGATCGCCATAATCCCTCTCTAGGTCTTATGAGTGTAACTGGATGCAGGGGGATGGGTACTCTTTGAAAACGTTTGTGTAATATGTAGATCCTAAATTAACAAACTAATGACTAAATTAAATACTATGCACAGTTAGGTCCATAGATATATTTGGACACAGGCACATTTTTTGATTTTTTTTTTAAGGTATTTACCAAAACATTTTCAAGCTATAGTTATATAATGGATATGGGCTGAAAGTGCATACTCTCGAGTTTATTTGAAGGTATGTACATCCAAATCAGAGGAAGGATTTAGGAATTACAGCTCTTAAGATTAGCCACCCCCACCCCCTCCCTCTTTTTCAAGGGGCCAAAAGTAACTGAACAATTGAATCAAAAGCTGTTTCATGGCCAGGTGTGGGCTACTTCGTTGTTTATTCATCAATTAAGCAGGTAAAAGGTCTGGAAGTTGATGCTAAGTGTGGTATTTGCGTTTGGAATCTATTGCTGTGAACATACATTATGCATTCCATGCAAGTGAGACAGGCCATTGTAAGGCTTCAAACAAGAAAGAAATCCATCAGAGAGCAACATTAGGAGTGGCCCCCAATGGTGAAGGAAGGTATTGCGGTCAGCAAGTGTATATAAAACTTGCAATCAGGGCCCTGATTGCATATATTCGTGCCTAAGGATATCTGAGTGCCTCCATGGGGGCACCAATAGGTGACATCCCTGGAGGAATACCCAGATGGTCGACCAAGATAATGAGTCCTCCTAAGCCTTCAAGCCAAGTAATATCCAAAGAAATTAGGTACAGGGCCCACCTTATACTAACATGCCAAATAAAGAACTATTATTCTGAAAATACATGACTGGGTACCAATAGTGGGCATATCACCGGGCTTAATCAAAGAAATGGTCTATATGATAAAACTTCATTGATGCCAGGTGATTTGGTGGCTTCAATCCATAAAGTCTCCTTCTGGAGAATGCGTTTATCCTAGTTGTCGCCACGTGGGTCCTGAAGTATCACATCTAGTACTAGAAATCGCACAAGGGCAGTATTAAATTTGTGATAAAGACCCAGGTGGCGGCTAACAATGGTAATAATTTTGGAGTATTGTGAATAGTATATGTGGTTGTAGATCCGTTGTTTGAACTGGCGGATTGTTTTCCCTACATAAAATGCTCCACACTGGCAGAGCAGAGCATCAAATATACCACTCCTCGCATATAGCAATCCACATGAAATTTTTGGAAGGGTCTTGTTGTCTGGTACCTATGGTGCAAGTGAGTTCAGATATATTGTTTACATACATTAAACATATTTTTTACAGCAATTTGTTTAGATTTTTATTTTATAATTGTAAGTTGTCTTATATGGTATATTGTTAGTAAAAATATTTTTCTATCTAGAAACATTCCAGCTCCTGAAGAAGCGATGGTTATAGTCGCGAAACATGTAGAGCAGAACTGTTTTTAATCTATAAGTGGAATCCCAACTAAGAGTATACCCTCGTGTGGACGCATCTTCAGTATTGTCACACAGGACTGATATCTTGTCTGTATATTAGAGGAAACACAAGTAGTCCAACGCTATATATGTATTGTGATATATATGTATATTAATAAATTAATTTTGTTATAAAATCTATATATGTTCCTTTAACCACTTCCCACCCGGCCAATGCATATATACGGCCGGGTGGGAGCAGTCTACTTCTGATAGGACGTTCCTGAACGTCCTTCAGAAGGAGTGGGATCACGCGCGCGTGTGCCCGCGCAGCGGCGCGATCCCGATGTGCTCGTGTCACCCGGACACGGCACATCTCAGATCGGCAGGAGGGCTCTGTGATTGGCCCTCCTGATCACATGACGGCCGTGTCCAATCACGGCCGTCATGTGATGTAAACAAACAGCCAGTTGCTAGGCAATCGGCTCCTCCTCTCCTCATACAGAAGTCATCGCTGAGGAGAGGAGAGCAGATCGCTGCAGCTGGCTGATGATCAGTGGGTATGAGCTGTTTTTTGCAGCTTTTTACTCACTGATCACAAGTCTAGTGTAAACACACAACATACCACACAGTATAAACACAATGTCCCCACATATGTCCCCAAAACACACATGTCCCCAATCATAAAAACACATGTCCCTAATAATAAAAACATGTCCCCCACATATGTCCCACTAAAATCACATGCCCCAATGATTATCTGCACACATATGTACGTGATCACTTGCACACATATGTACATGATCATTTGCGTACATATGTCCGTGATCACACAAACCAATTATTATACACTTAACGGAATTTTTTTTTACCAAAAACATGTAGCAGAATAAATTTTGGCTTAAATTTATGACAAAATTTGATTTTATTGGATTTTTTTTAAAATAGAAAAAAGAAAATATTGTTTTTTTTTCCAAATTTCTGCTTTTTTTGCGCTTATATCGCAAAAAATAAAAAACGGAGTCGTGAATAAATACCACCAAAATAAAGCTCTATTTGTGCAAACAAAAATGATAAAAATGTCATTTGAGTACAGTGTAGCATGACCACGCAATTGTCACTGAAAGCGCTAGAGCGATGAAAGCTGAAAATTGGGCTGGGAAGGAAGGGGGCGAAAGTGCCCTGTATTGAAGTGGTTAAAGTCCATCTTTCTAAACATTGCAAATACCATATACTTTGTGGGACATGGCACAATTTTATTGTTTTAGGTGCCTTATTGCCACCTACAGGCACCAACAAACCAAACTTTAGAGATATACTGTCAGCCCAGACTCAGCCAAATGCAGCAAAGTTGATTGGAAGGTGCTTCACAGTACAGATGGACGATTCTGGAATATTTTGCAATGGCCGAGTTAATCGCCTGATCTCAACCCAATTGAGCCTGTATTTCACTTGCTGAAGGCAAAACTAAAAAGGCAGAAAGACCCACAAACCAAGAACAATTGAAGACAGCTGCAGTTAGTGGCAAAGCATCAGAAACCCAGGTCTTTGGTAATGTCCATGGGTTTCAGACTTCAAGCAGTCATTGCCAGTAAAATTATTCTTAATAAAATATTAAAAATGAACATTTTATTATATTCACTTGTCCAATTACATTTGAGCCCCTGAAAATTGGGTTGCAGTTCCTAAAATTTGTACTTGATATTTATGTTCGACCTCTTGAATTAAAGCTGAAAGTCTCCACTTCAAAATTAATTTGGATTGTTTTGCTTTAATTTTATTCTGGTGGCATACAAAGCCAAAAGTATGAAAATGTCCACATATATATGGACCTAGCTGTATTTGATAAATATCAAACATTACAAAATGTATATTAACATCTTTAGTTACCAGAGCCTTGGGTGAGGGTTGTCCTCTATAAACTGGGATGCATCCTCGATGCCGACCTTCTCAATTAAAGCTCGGCTGTCTCGCAATGACCGGATTTCAAAATTAATGATATAGTCCTTGTTAGGGTGTTCGGGATCCTAAATAGGAAAACCAACAATGACAATGTTACAAACTGTGTTCTGGACATTTAAATATGGCTTACAAAAGTCTGAAAAAAAACCTCCACAAATCTGTTGAGTAGTTATTTACAAATAAATATGTGAAAAGTGTGGTGTGCATTTGTATTCAGCCCCCTTTACTCTGATACCCCTAACTAAAATCTAGTGAAACCAATTGCTTTCAGAAGTCACCTAATTAGTAAATAGAGTCCACCTGTGTGTAATTTAATCTCAGTATAAATACAGCTGTTCTGTGAAGCCCTCAGAGGTTTGGTAGAGTACCTTAGTGATCAAAAAGCATTACGAAGGCCAAGGAACACACCAGACAGGTCAGGGATAAAGTTGTGGAGATTTTTAAAGCAGGGTTAGGTTATAAAAAAAATATCCTAAGGTTTGAACATCTCACAGAACACTGTTCATTCAATCAACCAAAAATGGAAAGAGAATGGCACAACTGCAAACCTACCAAGACATGGCCGTCCACCTAAACGGACAGGCCAGGAAAAGAGAGCATTAAGCAGAGAAGCAGCCAATAGGCCCATGGTAACTCTGGAGGAGCTGCAGAGATCCACAGCTCAGGTGGGAGAATCTATCCACAGAACAACGATTAGTTGTACACTCCACAAATCTGGCCTTTATGGAAGAGTGGCAAAAAGAAAGTCATTGCTGAAATTAAGCCATAAGAAGTCCCGTTTGAAGTTTGCGAGAAGCCATGTGGGGGACACAGCAAAAATGTGGAAGAAGGTGCTCTGGTCAGATGAGACCAAAATGGAACGTTTTGGCCTAAAAGCAAAACGCTATGTATGGTGGAAAATGAACACTGCACATCACCCTAAACACACCATCCCCACTGTGATACATGGTGGTGGCAATATCATGCTGTGGGGATGCTTTTCTTCAACAGGGACAGGGAAGCTGGTCAGAGTTGATGGGAAAATGGCCAAATACAGGGCATACTTAGAAGAAAACCTGTTATGCTGCGCACACATGGTCGGACTTTCCAATGGGAAATGTTTGAAGTGAGCTTGTTGTCAGAAAGTCTGACCATGAATATGCTCCATCAAACATTTGCTATCGGAATTTTCGGCCAAAAATGTTTGAGAGCAGGTTCTCAAATTTTCTGACAACTTCACTTGTTGTTGGAGAGTCTGATCATGTGTACACAAGTCCGTCCCACAAAGCTCATGCATGATCGGAATCAAGCAAAGAAGCCACACTGGCTATTGAACGTCCTTTTTTTTTGCTCTTTTGTACATCACAGCGTTCTTGACGTTCGGAATTTCCGACATTTGTGTGACCGTGTGTATGCAAGACATGTTTGAGCCAACATCCTTCGAAAAAAAAAAATCCAATTTTTTTTGTTATCGGAAAATCCGATCGTGTGTACATGGCATTAGAGTCTGCAAAAGACTTGAGACTGGGGTGGAGGTTCACCTTCCAGCAGGACACGACTCTAAACATACAGCCAGAGCTACAATGGAATGGTTTAGATCAAGGCTTATTCATGTGTTAGAATGGCCCAGTCAAACTCCAGACCTAAATCCAATTGGGAATCTGTGGCAAGACTTAAAAATTGCTGTTCGAAGACGCTCTCCATTCAATCTGACAGATCTGGAGCTATTTTGCAAAGAGAATGGGCAAAAATCTCTCTCTAGATGTGCAAAGCTGGTAGAGACCCAAAAAGACCTGCAGCATAATTGCAGTGAAAGGTGGTTCTACAAAGTAGTTACTCAGGGGGGCTGAATACAAACGCACGCCACACGTTTCACATATTTAATTGCAAAAAAATTTGAAAACCATATGGTTTTCCCTCCATTTCACACTTTGTGTTGGTCTATCATAAAAAAATCACAATAAAACACATTTACATTTTTGGTTTAACATGAAAACAAAATCTGGAAAATGTCAAGGGGTATGAATACTGTTTGAAAGCACTGTATAATAAAACTCTTTCAGTGGTATATTTTATTGACCAAAAGAAAGTAAATAAAAGAAGTTCATTGATGGGGTTTACATATACCGTATATACTCGAGTATAAGCCGAGATTTTCAGCCTCTTTTTTGAGGCTGAAAGTGCCCCCCTCGGCTTATACTCGAGTCATCGCTGTCTGCCTGCTCGATCAGCGTGTCGAGCAGACAGACAGCGGCCATTCTATTCTAATTCAAAAGCCGCGCCTCCGGCTCCGCCTTCGCCTGTGATAGGCGGAACACTGAATTTCCCAGCAGCCTGTGTTCCGCCTATCACGGACATCCGCTCATCCTCGTACTACGGACGAGGATGAAAGGATGGCCGTGATAGGCGGAACACAGACTGCTGGGAAATTGTGTTCCGCCTATCACAGACAGGGAGGCGCGGCATTTGAACAGGAAAATGGGCGCCGACGAAGAGCGGTGATCCTGGGACGGGACCGGACGGAGGCTTGGCTCGGCTCGGGACGGGACGGGACCGGACGGAGTCTCGGGACGGGACCGGACGGAGGCTCGGCTCGGGACGGGACGGGACCGGACGGAGGCTCGGGACCGGACGGAGGCTGGGGACACAGGTAGGCTGGACACACAAGGCCACACACACACACACACACACACACACACACGGATGGACACACACACAGGGATGGATGGATGGATGGATGGACGGACACACACACAGGGATGGATGGACGGACACACACACAGGGATGGATGGATGGATGGACACACACACACACACAGGGATGGATGGATGGATGGACACACACACACACACAGGGATGGATGGATGGATGGACACACACACAGGGATGGATGGATGGATGGACACACACACAGGGATGGACAGGCATATCTCACCCTCGGCTTATACACGAGTCAATAGGTTTCCCAGTTTTTTGGGGGTAAATTGGGGGCCTCGGCTTATACTCGGGTCGGCCTATACTCGAGTATATACGGTACTTTAAAATGATACACAATAACCTAAATGCATTAGGTTATAGACATTCAGACCAGCTGAGCAGAAACTACAAAATAGAGAATCATTTATTTAAAAATAAAAAGTAAGAATTCTTAGATATAGTAGCTCCCCGTTGCAACCAAACATAATTCACTCTGCTGAAGACAGATCAGCGACAGATAAATGCTAATTTCTTGCTAAGGGTTACTGAACATAAAGTGTATCTAAACCCAAAACAAAGTTTTAATACATTGCAATTTGCAGTTCTTAGCTGCGATCTCTGTATTAGTTTTCTTTTTATTTTCAGAGTTGTTTTCCTTTATTTCCACCTAGTGAACATGCCACTAACATACTTCCAGTCCCTCATGTGAAAATTCTTTCCTTACTTATATATTATATCTATGGAGGATAAAGCATTGCCTCCTAGTGTAGGAAGTGTTTTGGGACTACAGAAAAACATCTCTTTTCTCTCCTCTATACATATAGGGAAGAGGTGTTCTGTAGTCTTTAGAAATAGATGGAAACAAGCACTCTGCTGTACATTCATTTAAAGTGCATCTGTAATATTAAAATATAATTCTATTAGTGAAGGTGGTAGAGAAGGTAGATTAGTTCTTCCACTACAACAATAAAAAAAAAAAACGGTGTAAAAAAAAAAATATAAAAAAATTCATATGGGTACAGTTTTTCATTACTGAGTAATTGTCAGTCAAACTTTCGCAGCACTGAAAAATGTCCTAGTAATGAAGGGATATACAGACAAGTGGTTAAAGACTGTTGTAATCTGGGTGATTCCTATGCTTGCTTGAATTCTTAAAGTGGTTGTAAACCCTTACAACACACTTTGACCTACAGGTAAGCCTAGATTAAGACTTACCTGTAAGTCCAAGAAATATCTCCTAAACCTACACGGTTTAGGAGATATTTGCCGAAAGACATGCACCGCTGTCTATGGCACATGCGCAGTAGACAGCGGCGCGCTGGCGCACTGAGCGCGCCGCCGTCAACGGCGAATATGCCGCGCATGGCGGCTCCCGTGCGCATGCGCGGGAGTGACGTCATCGCGGCTTTGCCGAATGACAGCGGCGGAGCAGCGAGACCCACCAAGAAGATGGATGCTCTGGAACTACAGGGGACAGCGGTGACATCGCTGGCTCCTGTGTCAGGTAAGTGACACATAATGGACTACTATGCGATGCATAGTAGTCCATTATGCTTTACCTTTGCAGGGAATGAAAGAGGAAGTAAACTCATCCGGGCTTACTTCCTCTTTAAGTTCATTTTCAAAACAATAAACTTATTGAAACAGAAGAAAAAATAAAAAAGACCTTTGTAATCCTGTGTAAGTCTACGTGTATAACATAGCAGCTCTAGTAGGATAGCCTCTGATTGACTTCAGGGTCACTCAACACCTAGGTGCATCAATGTAAGTGATATCAGGCTCTCTTACATTGTAAATTCTTTACAGCCATGAGCGGTACTTAAAGTGGTTGTAAAGGCTCAAGATTTTTTTTACCTTAACTACTTCCCACCCGTCTAGTGTACATAAACAGGCCGGGCGGGCACTCTCTCCTTCTGAGTGGACATTCAGGAACGTTCCTTCAGAAGGAGGGGGATCGCACGCAATCCCGATGTACTCGCATTACCCGGACACGGGGCATCTACGATTGCCAGGAGGGCTCTGTGATTGGCCCTCCTAATCACATGACGCCCATGTCCAATCACAGCCGTCATGTGATGTAAACACAGAGCCAATTGCTAGGTAATCGGCTCTCCTCTCCTCACACAGAAGTTGTTGGTAAGGAGGAGAGAGCGGAACGCTGCAGCCGGCTGGTGATCAGTGAGTATGCGTTGTTTTTTACAGCTTTTTACTCACTGATCACCAACCTAGTGTAAACACACAATGTAAACACACACATGTCCCCACAAAATGTCCCCAAAACACGTCCCCAAATAATAAAAACACCTGTCCCCCACATATGTCCCACTAAAATCACATGTCCCAATGATTATCCATGATCACCTGTGCACATCTGTACATGATCATTTGCGTACATCTGTCTGTGATCACACAAACCAATTATTATACACTTAACGGATTTTTTTTTACCAAAAACATGTAGCAGAATACATTTTGGCTTAAATGTAAGCCAAAATTCGATTTTATTGGATTTCTTTTCAAATAGAAAGAAAATATAGTTTTTTTTCCAAATTTCCGCTCCTTTTTCGCTTATATTGCAAAAAATAAAAACCGGAGTCATGAATAAATACCACCAAAACAAAGCTCTATTTGTGCAAACAAAAAGCTAAAAATGTAATTTGGGTACAGTGTAGCATGACCGCGCAATTGTCCTTGAAAGTGCAAGAGCACTGAAAGATGAAAATTGGTCCGGGAAGGAAGGGGGCGAAAGTGCCCAGTATTGATGTGATTAATGTATTCTAAGCATGAAGGCAAAACACTTTCTCTGAGCAGCAGCCCCCCTAATACTTACCCGAGCCCCATCTCAATCCGGCAATGTGCACAAGACTCCCACTCCTCACTGGCTGAGGAAGCAGCGGCAGCCACTGGCTCCCACTGCTGTCACTCACAGCCTGTGAGCCAATGAGGAGGGGGGGCGAACTATGGCTCTTTGTGTGAATGGACACACAGAACAGCATCTCAGAAGCAAGCCTGCATAGGTGCCCCCATAGCGAGCTGCTTACTTTGTGGACAATCGGCAGGGGGAAGGGGCCAGGAGCTCCCGTGAAGAGGAGGATCGGGCTGCTCTGTGCAAAACCAATAAACAGCGCAGGTGAGTATGACATGGTTGTTATTTTTAGTTTTTTAACGGAAACCTTTATAATCACTTTAATGCTAAAAGGTGCAATTTTTCTGGTAAACAATATTAAAATAGATGTGCCCTTAATTTACAATATACAAACCTTTAATAATTCATCCAAAAGAACAGATTTTATTTCCAAATCTTCAAAATTGCAGATATATCCTGACGTTTGTATGGGTTCCTGAAATAAACAACATCTTAAAATAAAAAAATATATATGAAATTGATTCTATATAAAAACTAGAATTATTAATTCCTTTTGACTTGTGTTTGAGGTAATAGTTTGATGCTTAATTGATCAGTTTAAGTCACCAATATACAACAGTCTATTTGTGGGTTGTATGGCCTTCAGAAGAAGTCAGCCAATCAATCCATAAGGCATCAATGCCATATTTGCAAGTTAAGCCTTTAAGACGCCTGCATGTACGCCACCTATGTGCCTAAGGATTACGATTTTACCCAGGTACAGCTAAAAGGGCACCCCTCTACCTCCATACTCTTTATTGGAAATCTGATGGTCTGGGAACCTCTTTTGTATACTCCTCTGTAATGAACGAGAGGCATTTCCAAACACATCCAACGTATTTCCCTTGCAGTCTAAGTTAAGACCTAATGTATTCATGTGTCAGTAGTTTCTTCATCATAGCCAGATAGCCAAATAGATTCAAACTTTGCTTTTAGCTTTGGCAGAGATATCTCCTCCTAATTTCCCCTAACACTCAAAACTAAATTATCCTATGCAATACTTATTGTGTCTGTGTGCTCTTCCTATTCTCATACTAGAATTCTTAAAATATAGACAACAGTTTTTGTGATGCAATTTGGAAATACATGCCTCTGGATCCAGGTTCCTGAAAACATACATCCTGGTTTTCTCCATCATTGCAAATAAGTCTGGATTGTCATTGGCCCACTTCATGTCCCAGACATCCTTGCGCTCAAACTTCAGTTGCTCTCCAATTGTCTGCTGCCCTGTGTCATAAGAGTTCGTGGTCTCCAGATCCAGAAACGTGAGGACTCCAGAAAGATCAATTATAGCCAGGCGGCTGAGGAGACCATCAAATAAACTTAATACAGGACAATACAATTATAATATACAACTAATCACATCATCATCAGGCAATGAATGACAATTCTACATTAATACATGTTTTTTTTTTTTTTTTTTTAACTGCTGTAAGCTAAAAAAGGTATTAAAACTGGGAGTTCATATAGAAGATAAATCAGGCTGAATAATTAAGGTACCCTAATACTTATTTATTCCAGGCAAGATCTAAATTGTGGACACGTTGGTTCCAACACGACCAAATCTGTCTAAAAATGGGGCCATATATATATATACTATAAGGACTGTATTGCAAAGCAAAGAACATTATACTGTCAATTCCCGAAGACATGTCTAAAGTTATATCATATGATTACCTAAACAGACATGATCATACCTACTTTTTTATGTTGTCAAACTGTCTGCAATTAGAAGACCCTTTTTCAGAGCCTCGGCTGACTGCCATTTACAGCAGGGACATATTGCGGGTTATTTACTAGAGGCAAATCCACTTTGCACTACAAGTGCACTTGGAAGTAAAGTCGCTCTTGTTTCGAGGGGGGGGGACAAGCAAGATAAATAAAAAACAGCATTTTAGCTCGTACACGATTGGATGATAAAATCAACAGAGCTTCACCTCATTTCAGAGCATTCCCTCAGATCTACAGCGACTGCACTTTTTAAGTGCACTTGCAGTGCAAAGTGGATTTGCCTTTAGTAAATCAACCCCATAGTATAGTATTTAAACATTTTCTATTGAGGTTGCTAGAACCCTATTGGGTATCTGCAACCTAGAAAGAGAAGAACATCTGTTTCCACCCAGACCATTCTGTAAATGATTCTGGCCACTCAGATCAGACCCAGTTCTAAGGAAGGTCCAAGACCTTTGGATTCTCAATGAGGTTTTATACTGATAAAGGAACGGGTAATACATGTGGGCAAAAGGGATGATGCAGAGGTGCCCATATATTTCTGGAGACCTGTATTCCACACAAGTAGCTAGTATAACTACCTGAAACGTGTCTTTACATCAAATTGTTACAAGCCAGCGAAAAAAGCTGAATTCAGGCTTGGACAAGGAATGCATGCTTCATAAAGTATTAGTTGGGAATGCTTAAGGACAATAGCTCAAGCTAAGGAATTTCAATGACAAGATCACTGCACATAAGTTTCCAGGCTCACTTGCCTGCCACTGCCTTTATAAGGGGTGCAATTTATTTTATTCTATATTTTGAAGAAAAGACCAAAAGGATTAGAACAAATAAACCTCAAAAAGTTGAGCAGGGACAAATCCAGGAGCTATAACAGGGAGATCATTTTACTGGAGTTCCCAAGATATATATGAAGCCATAGAGTTACACTGCCCAGTGGACTCCATTGGTAACTGCTGAAAATTACCCATAAAACTCCTGCTTCTAAAGTCAGCTGTTGAAAAAAAAGGATTGGTCCTGCTCATTAATGAAAGTAAAATGAGGAACAGGTTTAGTACACACACCTGGAATTGCAGTTCAGACTCATCTGATAAGCACGGCAGCTCAGTCCATACTTCTGCACTAAAGCCACGTTGGGTAGACTATACCTATGCACTGCTCCCGACTCACGTGCCTAGGGAACATTGCAAGAACAGACAGCATAGGTTTAATGTGACACAAAACTTTTATTCTCAAAAATCATGTGCTTATACATTTTACTTAGACGTACACCTTTCTATCCATAAAATGTGTCCTGTGGACGCGTTAATAAACGTTACCACTTTGACAGCATCCAGCGAACACTTTGTGTACCTGCTAAATGTTTAACCCAGTTGCCTGACAGTTTCTCCCCACTAACACTTAAGATCCAATTAGAGTGGTTTCTGATCATGTGATCTCCATATCAGGTATGACATTGTCATTGCATACAAGTTTCAGCTTTCATATGTTAGCAGACTAAGGCTTCATGCACACGAGACGCAGATGCAAACGCTGCTGGACACATGTTGAAACCGGCGTTTAGAAACGCGCGTTTTGCCGCTATTTTTACCGCGATTTAGCGGTGTTTTACCGCGTTTTACCGCGTTTGCGTCTAGAAGCGTTTAGTTAAGCTAACATCATAGACCCTCCCCAGCTCAAAAATTAACTATTTCAGCAATTTTGTGAGACGAGAGTGAGTAGCAGCAGCTGTGAGAGCTGCAGTGTACTTGTATTTAGCGTGTCACTTGCCACGGCACCTGCCACAAGTTGTGGATTGTCCACTTGCCACGTGACTTGCCACATCACCTGCCACGTCACTTGCCATGTCATCTGCCACAAGTTGTGGATTGTCCAACTGCCACGTCACCTGCCACAAGTTGTGGATTGTCCACTTGCCACGTGACTTGCCACATCACCTGCCACAAGTTTTGGATTGTCCACTTGCCACGTCACTTGCCACAAGTTGGGGATTGTCCACTTGCCACATCACCTGCCACGTCACCTGTCACAAGTTGTGGATTGTCCACTTGCCACATCACTTGCCACCTGCCATGTCACTTGCCACAAGCTGTGGATTGTCCACTTGCCACGTCACTTGCCACGTCACCTGCCACAAGTTTTGGATTCTCCACTTGCCACGTCACTTGCCACGTCACTTGCCACGTCACTTGCCACGTCACTTGCCACAAGATGTGGATTGTCCACTTGTCACATCACCTGCCACATCACTTGCCACATCACCTGCCACGTCACCTGCCACAAGTTGTGGATTGTCCACTTGCCACGTCACTTGCCACATCACCTGCCACGTCACTTGCCACGAGATGTGGATTGTCCACTTGCCACATCACTTGCCACGTCACCTGCCACGTCACTTGCCACGTCACCTGCCACAAGTTTTGGATTGTCCACTTGCCACGTCACTTGCCACGTCAGCTGCCACGTCACTTGCCACAAGATGTGGATTGTCCACTTGTCACATCACCTGCCACATCACTTGCCACATCACCTGCCAAGTCACCTGCCACAAGTTGTGGATTGTCCACTTGCCACGTCACTTGCCACATCACCTGCCACGTCACTTGCCACGAGATGTGGATTGTCCACTTGCCACGTCACTTGCCACGTCACCTGCCACGTCACTTGCCACGTTACCTGCCACGTCACTTGCCACAAGATGTGGATTGTCCACTTGTCACATCACCTGCCACGTCACTTGCCATGTCATCTACCACAAGTTGTGGGATGTCCAACTGCCACATCACCTGCCACAAGTTGTGGATTGTCCACTTGCCACATCACCTGCCACGTCACTTGCCACGTCACCTGCCACAAGTTTTGGATTGTCCACTTGCCACGTCACTTGCCACATCACTTGCCACAAGATGTGGATTGTCCACTTTCCACATCACCTGCCATGCCACCTGCCACAAGTTGTGGATTGTCCACTTGCCACGTCACCAGCCACATCACCTGCCACAAGTTGTGGATTGTCCACTTGCCACACCACTTTCCACGTCACCTGCCACGTCATCTGCCACAAGTTGTGGATTGTCCAACTGCCATGTCACCTGCCACAATTTGTGGATTGTCCACTTGCCACGTGACTTGCCACATCACCTGCCACAAGTTTTGGATTGTCCACTTGCCACGTCACTTGCCACATCACCTGCCACGTCACTTGCCACAAGTTTTGGATTGTCCACTTGCCACGTCACTTGCCACATCACCTGCCACAAGATGTGGATTGTCCACTTGCCACGTCACCAGCCACATCACCTGCCACAAGTTGTGGATTGTCCACTTGCCACATCACTTTCCACGTCACCTGCCACGTCACCTGCCACAAGTTGTGGATTGTCCACTTGCCACGTCCCTTGCCACGTCCCCTGCCACGTCACCTGCCACAAGTGGATTGTCCACTTGCCACATCACCTGACACAAGTTGTGGATTGTCCACTCGCCACGTCACTTGCCACATCCCCTGCCACAAGTGGATTGTCCACTTGCCACGTCACTTGCCACGTCCCCTGCCACAAGTGGATTGTCCACTTGCCACGTCACTTGCCACGTCACCTGCCACAAGTTATGGATTGTCCACTTGCCACGTCACATGCCAGTCACCTGCCACAAGTTGTTGATTTTCCACTTGCCACGTCACCTGCCAGGTCACTTGCCGCATCACCTGCCAGGTCACTTGCCGCATCACCTGCCACAAGTTGTGGATTGTCCACTTTCCACGTCACTTGCCACGTCACTTGCCACAAGTTGTGGATTGTCCACTTGCCACATCACTTGCCACCTGCCATGTCACTTGCCACAAGTTGTGGATTGTCCACTTGCCACGTCACTTGCCACCTGCCATGTCACTTGCCACAAGTTGTGGATTGTCCACTTGCAATTGCAATTGTTTAAAATATTTTTCTAATGGTTTTTCATCATTTGCAATCATTTTTGAGATTTTTAATGTAAAAAAAAAAAGGTCACCTTTAAAAACGCATATAAAACGCAAACGCGGCTAAACGCGGTAGCGGCGTTTTGCCGCGTTTTACCGCGTTTTGCGTCTGAAACGTGGAAATTTTTGCTTCTGAACGCATTTTTTTGCTTCTGGAAAAACGAGATTAAACGCAACTGCATAAAAACGGAAAAAAACGAGACTGTGTGCATGGACACATAGGATAACATTGAATGAGTTCAGGGGCAGTTGAAAAAACTGTCCAACTGCATCTGAACGCGCGTTTAACTGCGTCTCGTGTGCATGAGGCCTAAGGATGATCTCAGGCGTGTTCGCAAACAGCATGTGCAGAGCTCGCCAGGAAGTCGACACTGGGAGCGCTAATCACAAGCAGTGAGACATTTCCCGATCTCTGCTGCTGAACATCGGGAAATGTCTCACCACTTGTGATTAGCGCTGCACAGTGCCTACTTCCTGGCGGGCTCTGCACGTGCTGTTTGCGACCACGCCTGAGCTCATCCTTACTGCAGACTGTAGATGGTATTACGTCTCTGTTTACTACTGTAACTGATAAATACTATAATTGTAATACATTCATTAAAATGCTAAAAAAATAAAATATATACAGTGTATGCATTAAAATAATGTTTGTTTGTTTTTTGTGCATTTTACTTATTTATTTTGCATAAAAAAGCACAGTTTTTATTAAAACAGTGTACCAAATTAAATCCTTAATGCTCTTAAAAATGTAAGCATTATTTAGGTTGGCAAATTAATCGTAAAGTTATAGCAAACGTTGCTAAACTTTAGCATTTTTATTAAACCATAACTTTTTTTTAGTTTTGGATAGAAGGGGGCTGGATTAGAACACATGTCAGGTTTTTATTGCTCTCTGTGTCCCCGTTAAAGAGCCTTTCACCCTTTCTATTTGTCCTGTTTACCATTATTAACCACTTCAGCCCCGGAAGTATTTACCCCCTTAACGACCAGACTATTTTCTGCTATACGGCACTGCTACGATTTAACTGAAAATTGTGCGGTCATGCGACGTTGTACCCAAACAAAATTGATGCCCTTTTTTTCCCACAAATAGAGCTTTCTTTTGTTGGTATTTGATTACCTCTGCAGTTTTTCTTCTTTTTTGCGCTATAAACAAAAAACACTGACAATTTTGAAAAACTATATATATATTTTTTACTTTCTGCTATAATACATATCCAAATAAATAAATAAAAAAAAACCCACATTTATTCATCAGTTTAGGCCTATATGTATTCTGCCACATATTTTTTTATTTTTTTTTAAAGAATCACAATAAGCATATATGGATTGGTTTGCGCAAAAGTTATAGCGTCAACAAAATAGGGGAATGATTTATGGCATTTTTTTTTTTTATTACTAGTAATGACGGTGATCAGCGATTTTTAGCAGGATTGCAGCAGCTAGATTAGACACTTTTGGCACTTTTTTGGGACCAGTGACATTACAGTGATCAGAGCTAAAAATATCCACTGACCACTGTATAAATTACACTGGCAGGGAAGGGGTAAACACAGGGTGATCAAGGGTTTAAGTGTGTCCTAGGGAGGTGTTTCTAACTAGGGGGGGAGGGGGGGGAGTGGACTGACTGGGAGTAGAGGGAGATCGCTGTTCTTAAACGCTAGGAACAGATGATCACACTGTACTCCCCTGACAGAATGCGGATCCGTTTGTTTACATTGGAAGAGAGGTCGCAAGTGGCTGGCAGACATCGTGGCCACCAGACCCGCGTAACGGCTCCTCCACTGTGCAGCGGGCATGCAGGGTCACAGTGTCCCGTACACGAAATTACGTACAGGTATGTTGATTTGCGCAATAGAGCCACCCTGCTGCAGTATATATGCAGTGGGTGGTCCTTAATTGGTTAAAAGTTAAAGTTAAAGTGGTTGTAAACCCTTACAAACCACTTTGACCTACAGATAAGCCTAGATTAAGGCTTACCTGTAGATCCAAGAAATATCTCCTAGACCTACACGGTTTAGGAGATATTTACTAAAAGACAGTCACAGCTGTCTACGGCGCATGCGCCGTAGACAGCGGCGTGCAGGCGCTCTATCGCCAATAGTGGCATAGTTAGTGGGATATCCCGTTAGTGGCAGCTCCCATGCACACGTGCAGGAGTGACATCATCGCTGCTTCGGCACTGTGAGTGGCCGGAGCAGCGATACCCGAAAGAAGATGGGCACTCCGGACTACAGGGGGACAGCAGTGACAGATCAGAAACAGGCTTTTCCAGAAAAACAGATATGTTCAGGCACCTTGAGATACCTAGTAATAGGCACATCAAAATCACAAGTGGTTACAAGTCAATTTGATATCAAACAGCTAATATCCAGCTACTGAAATCAAGCATTCCCACCACAGAGAATGGCTCAGGTAATGGGCAGATCAGTATCCTCAGCACGGTCACACTTGGCATTCTACAGACTAGGTATTTTCAAGCAAGGGTTCCCAACCAGGATCCTCATGTAAAGATAACCCTTTAAAGTGGTTGTAAACCCTTACAAACTACTTTGACCTATAGGTAAGCCTAGATTAAGGCTTACCTGTAGGTCCAAGAAATATCTCCTAAACCTATACAGTTTAGGAGATATTTACCCGAAAACAGCCACCGAATGCGCCGTAGACAGCGGCGCGCAGGCGCACTGGGCAGGTCGCAGATCGCGGCGATATGCCACAAGTGTCGGCTCCCGTGCGCATGCGCGGGAGTGACATCATCATGGCTCTGGCGAATCACAGCGCCGGAGCAGCGAGACCCACCAAGAAGATGGACGCTCGGAACTACAGGGGACAGCGGTGACTTCGCTGGCTCCTGTGTCAGGTAAGTGACACATAATGGACTACTATGCGATTCATAGTAGCCCATTATGCTTTACCTTTGCAGGGAGACAAAGAGGAAGTAAACCCATCAGGGTTTACTTCCTCTTTAAAGAAAATCACAAATTTTGGGTTGTCCCCAGAAAAGTAATAGAGGGGAAATCCTCCAATGGGGACACTAGCTCATGTGACCTAGGGGTCCCCAAGAAATGCCCTTAATTTTCAGGGATTCCCTATCACTTTCTGCTTGGCTGTGGGTCAGCAAGTGAAGGGAAATCTCTGCAATTGGACACAGATGGCAAAAAAATTAAAAATAAATCTGACAAGGGTTATAACCCTCCCTTACTCTAAAATAAGAAAGAAAAAAAAATGTTTGTTGCTTATAGTTCCACTTTAATTTTATCATTCTATAGCTACTATTCTCTCTGATTCTGGGGTTACTGTTATAAAAAGTCTTCTGCCTTTTCTGCATACACGGCTTCTTTCCTGAGGATGCTAATTTATGTCTAACCATTGTTTTTATACAATGCATTTAATACTAACTTCATTTTTAGAAATATAGCAGAGCAGAGTATTTCTATGCTGAACTGCTGCATAATTCAGACACTACTTCCTACATGTCAAGTTAGCTCATTGTTGCATCACATGGCTTACATATCTCACAATGCATCAAGCTTCCTGCTTATATTGTGGATCTGATGTAAGAACAATTTACATTTCCTTACTAACACTCACTCAGCATTTACATTCTGTTTTCTATCACAACCTTATAAAGCAAAAGGGAGTTAGTCGGTGACAGAATATATGAAAACGGTTATACTTCTATGGCACTTACCACAATTAGGACTTTATCAGATGCAGTTATGCTGCAAATAAGATCCCTTGTAGCCTGAAATATCAAAATACAATAATTACAAGCAGCAAAAAAATAAGAATTAAAGTGGAACTTCACTCTCTCGATCAACTTTGACTATTCTTAATCCTCATGCTGCTAGCATTAGTAAACATATAAGAAAGTATATCATATTTACTTTTTTACATTTTTTTTTTACATTTCTTCAGTTACTTCCTAGTTTTCATGCCTATGCAAATTATGTCATACATTCCAGGAGTCTTCAGGAGAGAAGGAAGGCTGATTGGACATACCGGGGCAGGGAGTTCCAGAGGATGGGAGAGGCTCTAGAGAAGTCCTGAAGGCGAGCATGGAAGGAGGTAACAAGGGAGCTAGAGAGCAGGAGGTCCTGGGAGGAGTGGAGATGGCCATTTGGAGGATATCTGCAGATGAAGTTGGTGATGTAGCTGAGGGTGATGTTGTGGATGGCCTTCTATGTTGTAGTTAGTATTTTGAATTTTATACGGTGGGGTAGAGGAAGCCAGTGAAGTGATTGGCAGAGAGGAGCAGCACTCAGCAATATGCTATATTACCCATGCATGTATATTAATTTTAAGAAACATTTATATTACTATTACTCAGTGGCTGTGACCACCTCATTTAAAGTGCGACTCTTCTTTTTTTTGTAAAAAAAAAAAAACGGACTCAATTCCCCCATCCACACATTTGAGGTGGATGGGTGAATCACTCCCGCTGAGCTAATGTGCTCTGACAGCAGAGACTTCATCTCCATCAGAATACACTAATCATCATCAGCTATAGCTCATCGAACAGCATTTATCCGACAGGCTGGTTGTACAGAAGTCGATTGGTAGATTGACTTCTGTACAGTCACTGCACCCATAAATGGATCGAAGTTTGGCCAGTTAGCTTTAGGTCAGCTGTACCTCTATAGAAACAAAGAAGGATTTAAGAAGCATGTCAAACTTACCTAAATCTAAAAGCATGCTACGTTTGCCCTTTTCCATAAGTGCTTAACCACTTGAGATCCGCGCTATTGCCAAATGACGGCATTAGCGCGGATCTACTTTTCCGGGACTACGTCTATTGACGTCGTCCCGGTTACGAGCGGCCTGCGCGCCCCCTGAGGGGCGCGCGCGTCGCGCTCTGTGATCGGCGAGTCCATGAGACTCGCCTGATCACCGATCCGTGTAAGGGGTCGATCCCGACCCCTTATCACGTGATCAGCTGTCAGCCAATGACAGCTGATCATGTGACAGAACGGAGCCGGCAATCGGCTATTATTCCTCCTCGCGCTGACAGCGCGAGGAGAGAAAAAAAAAGCCGATCACCGGCGGCCGTGATCGGGACATCAGTCCCGATCACGGCCAGCAATACAGCTGACCACCTGCCCCCTGCCAGTGCCCACCTGCCCACCGCAGTGCCATCCTGAATGAAAGTAAGTGCCCCCCGTCAGTGCCACCCAGCAGTGCCCATAGTGCCCACAGCGCCACCCACAGTGCCACCCACAGTGCCATCCAGCAGTGCCACCAACAGTGCCACCCACAGTGCCCACAATCTGCCGCAAAGGTGCTGCACCCCAGTGCCGCCCATCAGTGCCCAGCAGTGCCGCCCATCAGTGCCCAGCAGTGCCACCTATCAGAGCCACCTATCAGTGCCACCTATCAGTGCCCATCAGTCCCATCTATCAGTGGTACCTATCAGTGCCCATCCATGCCACCCATCCATGCCACTTATCCGTGCCACCCATCCATGCCATCTTATCTGTGCCCATCTTTGCCCATCAGTGCTGCCTTATCTGTGCCGATCGGTGCCGCCTTATCTGTGCCTATTAGTGCCGCCTTAACTATGCCTATCAGTGCAGCCTATCAGTGCCCACCAATGCAGCCTATCAGTGCCCACCAATGCAGCCCATCAGTGCCCACCAATGCAGCCCATCAGTGCCCACCAATGCAGCCCATCAGTGCCCACCAATGCAGCCCATCAGTGCCCACCAATGCAGCCCATCAGTGCCCACCAATGCAGCCCATCAGTGCCCACCAATGCAGCCCATCAGTGCCCACCAATGCAGCCCATCAGTGCCCACCAATGCAGCCCATCAGTGCCCACCAATGCAGCCCATCAGTGCCCACCAATGCAGCCATCAGTGCCCACCAATGCAGCCATCAGTGCCGCCTAATCAGCGCACTTCAATGAAGGAGAAAAATGACCCGTTTGCAAAATTGTATAACAAACTATTAAAACATGATTTATTTTTATTTTTTTTGCATCTTTTTTTGTTTGTTTAGCAAAAAATAAAACTCCGAGCTGTAATTAAATACCACCAAAAGAAAGCTCTATTTGTGGGAAAAAAATGATAAAAATTTCATTTGGGTACAGTGTTGTATGCCCGCGCAATTGTCATTCAAAGTGCATCAGCGCTGAAAGCTGAAAATTGGTCTGGGACTGAGGGGGGTTTAAGTGCCCAGTAAGCAAGTGGTTAAAGCTGTGCCTGCATTGCATTAGTTAACTGTTTGTTTTGTCCAGGGGCACACAGAAAGGCTACTTACCCGATCTTTCAATTCTCTGGAAAACAGCGCTCCTTCCCTTCCAGTGGTGGACAGTTCCTGCTGTCCTCATGTCCAGAGCTGGTCAGTCACAAGGCCGCTAGTGCACGGGATGGAAGGAGCAGCAGGGACCGGTCTTGCTCTTGGAGAATCGGCCGATTAGCCAAGTATACCTCCGCTC
The DNA here is from genome assembly GCF_037356315.1 of Lithobates pipiens. NCBI lineage: Eukaryota > Metazoa > Chordata > Amphibia > Anura > Ranidae > Lithobates > Lithobates pipiens. The sequence goes on from NW_027507758.1 coordinate 540,257,792, forward strand.
TCCTCATCCCTAGACAAAACGAGTAGTTAACCTATGCAGTGCGGGCAAAGCCCCACTGTATGGGTAAAAAAAAATAAAAATTCTGGAATTCTTCTTTTAAGCTAAAACTTTCAGCAGGGTAGGTGAGGGCTAAAACAGCTGTCAGTTTTGGGGGTTTTTTTTGCCTTCTGTGTCTCTATAGAGATATTTTGCTTCACGTCCTGTTCTATAGGCTCAACATGAAGTGAGACGGCATCATTTTAAAGTGAGGAAAATTCCCTCTTAGGCAGCTTTCATGGGACTACCCACCCCCCCCCCCCCCCCCTCCTCCTCCTCCCCAAGGACACTGCTAAGTATTATTTTCCTTCAAAAGGCCCACATAACATAACCATAATGCAAATGTGTAAGATCTATAAACTGTTCTCTAAAATAATATTTTATCTTAAAAAAACAAGGTTTTGTGGTGCCCCCCATGACATCTTAAATTTGGTACAGTGGAACCTTGGATTACGAGCATAATCCGTTCCAGGACAATGCTTGTATTCCAAAGCACTTGCATATCAAAGCGAGTTTCCCCATAGAAGTCAATGGAAACAAAAGGTAATTTGTTCTGCATTGAATTCTATTGCATGCAATACCGCATGTGGCCATAGGTGGGGGGAGGGTGCCGGAGAGCCTCAGAAATACTCGGGGACAGCTTGGCTGAACTCGAAAACCCCTCGGAAAGGCTTGGGAACTGAGTATTTCCGAACGGCTCCGAACCGTTCCGAGTGTCACCGACGCCCCCGCACCTCTGGCCAAATGCACTACTGCACACCCCATTAGCTTGAATTCTACTCCTTTTGTGAGACAACACCGTAAACAGAGTCAGGATTTTTTTTTAAAGTTGCTCGTCTTCCAAAACGCTTGTTAACTGCGTTACTCATTAACCAAGGTTCCACTGTATTTTAGTACTGCAGGTAACTGTTGCATGTGCAGATACATGCCAACAGCGGTAGTCAGCCTGTCATCACTTTGTATAGGCTTCCCAGTCACAGTAGTTTGCATGAATCTGTTATTCCAAATGCAGAAATCCACTGTCCAGCTCTAACTGCACTTGTGAATAAGACCAAGTTTTCAGTACACAGTATGTTTTTGAATTCTGTTAAGATGTGCACTTTACAAGAATTTCCACATGCTGGCCCAAGGACTAAGGACAAAGACAATCATTATGTATTTACCACCAATGCTTTATTAAAGTCCATCAGACTGTCACCCACTCCAGCAGGGCTATCATCGATGTGAAACACCCTGCAAAAAAAAAATTAAAAAAATGATAGAACATTTCAACTGCGATCAGCTGGCTATAGTGTGATGCTGTGAATGTTACCATAGTTCAGATGTTTACCGTTCTCTCCCCTCTTTCTTGGTCCGTAACAACTGATTGATTTCCATTGCAGTCAGCTTTTTTGCTACTCTGTACTGCCAGACATAAAAGGCTTCTTTAGATGCCGCTATAACATGGGTTTTGGTCATAGTCACAAACAAGGGCACTGCAGAAAGAAAACAGATTTAGACAAAACAGGAACATTTAATGTGAAAACTGAAGAATGGGATGCCATTCATCGGAGAAGCTGCAGACAAGAAAAGTGGTGATGATGTCACTCAAAAGGATTTGGCTGAACCCTATCGTTACATGCCTGCCTGCTACCATCACAAGCCAAGAAGACAAAGAGTGGTCATGTGTACAGCCAAGTGGGCTGTGCAGAGAAACAGTGAACGCTGCAAACTCCTTCAGCTCCATTCTGCTTCTCCTTTAGCCAACATAAAAGTGATAACAGGGTTCAAGCGCCCACTGATTCACTATGTATATGGACCATACATATGGATCATATATAAAAAATAAAAAAAAAGAAATTTAAAGCGTATATCTGTACGCATGTTTTTTTGTTTTAAAAAAAGAAGAGAATAGAACTCTGTAACTATGTAAGCGTTGTTGGTAAAAAAAATTTCCGTTAAAAAATAAATTCTCTTAATTCCTATTCTGGGGACACAACATACAGTGAGTGGAGATTTCTCCAAAGTACATGTTAATCCCCTCCTATTTGTCATCAGAGCAAGTGTTGCATAGTTACATAGTAAGCCAGGTTGAAAAAAAGACACAAGTCCATCCAGTTCAACCACAAAAAAAAAAAATAATAATAATAAATATCATACAATCCCATATACCCAATTCTATACCCACAGTTGATCCAGAGGAAGGCAAAAAAAACCAGCAGAGCATGATCCAATTTGCTAAAGCAGGGGAAAAAATTCCTTCCTGATCCCCCAAGGGGCAATCGGATTTTCCCCAGATCAACTTTACCTATAAATTTTAGTACCCAGTTATATTATGTACACTTAGGAAATAATCCAGGCCCTTCTTAAAGCAATCCACTGAGCTGGCCAGAACCACCTCTGCAGGGAGTCTAGTCCACATTTTCACAGCTCTTACTGTGAAGAAACCTTTCTGTATTTGGAGATGAAATCTCTTTTCCTCTAGACGTAAAGAGTGCCCCCTTGTCTTCTTTGTTGACTGTAAAGTGAATAACTTGACACCAAGTTCACTATATGGACCCCTTATATATTTGTACATGTTGATCATATCCCCCCTTAATCTCCTCTTATCAAGAGTGAATAAATTCAGTCCCTCTAATCTTTCCTCATAGCTGAGCTCCTCCATGCCTCTTATCAGTTTGGTTGCCCTTCTCTGCACTTTCTCCAGTTCCCCGATATCCTTTTGGAGAACTGGCGCCCAAAACCGAACGGCATATTCCAGATGAGGTCTTACTAATGATTTGAACGGGGGCAAAAAGATCTCTCTCTGGAGTCCATATCTCTCTTAATACAAGAAAGGACTTTGCTGGCTTTGGAAACCGCAGCTTGGCATTACATGCTATTATTGAGCTTATGATCTGCCAAAACCACCAGATCCTTCTCCACTATGGATTCCCCCAGTTGTACTCCCCCTAGTATGTATGATGCATGCATATTCTTAGCCCCAAAGTGCATAACTTTACATTTCTCAACATTAAACCTCATCTGCCACATAGTCGCCCAATTAGACAGAGCATTGAGGTCGGCTTGTAAATTGGAGACATCATGTAAGGACGCATAGCTTGGTGTAATCTGCAAAGACGGAAATGTTACTTTTGATCCCAAACCCAATATCATTTATAAAGATGTTAAAAAGTAAGGGTCCCAGCACTAAACCTTGGGGTACACCACTGATAACCTTAGACCATTCAGAGTAAGAATCATTAACCACTACTCTCTGAATTCTGTCTTTTAGCCAGGTTTTCTATCCATTTACAAACTGATATTTCCAAACCTGTAGACTTTACCTTACAGTTCCGCACACACGGCTCATGTGTATCGAACGCTTTTGCAAAATCCAAGTATATCACATCCACCGCCACCCCTCTATCCAAGGTTTTACTTACCTCCTCATAAAAAGAAATCAGGTTTGTCTGACAACTTCTGTCTTTCATGAATCCATGCTGTCTGTTGCTTAAAATATTTTTTTCCTGTAAGAACTCATCTATGTGGTCTTTTATTAATCTCTCCAGTATCTTCCCAACTATAGAAGTTAAATTAACAGGTCTATAGTTACTTGATAAAGACTTTGTTCCCTTTCTAAATATAGGCACCACATTGGCCCTGCGCCAATCCAGTGGTACTATTCCTGTCATTAATGAGTCCCTAAAAATTAGATACAATGGCTTTGAAATTACAGAGCTCAATTCTTTAAGGATCCGTGGGTGGATGCCATCAGGGCCAGGTGCTTTATCCACCTTTATTCTGTCCAAATATTTCTGGACCATATCACTTTTGAGCCATTGTGGATTTGGGGCTGAGTCACTACCACCCCCATGCTCCTTTGTATACACAGAGCTGAAGATAATATTTAATAAGTTAGCCATCTCTTTGTTCCCAGTCACCCACTTCAGATTATTTTGTAAAGGGCCTACATACCCAGACTTGACCTTTTTATTTTTTACATATATATATATATATATATATATAATATAATATAATATAATATAATATAAAGGCATCCTTTGGAAGATTTCCCCTTGCCTTCTGTTCTAATGAGAAATGTTAAAGGGGACCTTCCTTCACTCTCTTTTTTCTTTGAAATTGCTCCATACCCCCTCCTGTAACACAATTATATTTTATATATATATATATATATATACACACACACACACACACACACACACACACACATACACACACTGCTCATAACAATTAAAGGAACACTTTTTAATCCGAGTATAGCATCAAGTCAATGAAACTCCTGGGATATTGTACTGATCTGGTCAGTTAAGTAGCAGAGGGGGTTGTTAATCAGTTTCAGCTGCTTTGGAGTTAATGAAATCTCTAAGTCACTAGATGAGCAAAAATGAGACGACCTCCAAAGCAGGAATGGTTTTATAGGTGGAGGCCACTGACATTTTTTTTCCCTACTCATCTTATCTGACAGGTTTTTTTTTTTTTTTACTAGTTTTGCATTTGGCTAAGGTCAATGTCACTACTGGTAGCATGAGGCGACACCATGCATATTACCACATTATGGAAGAGAGATCCTTGTTCCTGGACATTTTATTCAGTTTAAATTATGTTTTTAAAGGAATAAAGAGCTGCATAATCATTTTCTTTTATATCTGCCTGGAGTTTAACTTTAATAAGTATCAGACTGTTGTCTATGGATGTGCTGTGACACTAGTAAATAGTAAGGATAAACCTCATATAGGCACCTTGAGCCAGAGTAAGGGTCTGAGTGTCCACAATCCATGGGGGAAGTCAGGGAGAATGGGTGTTCAGTGAGAGAGCAAGGCAAGCCATAAGCTACATCATTTTCTTTCTTTCCGCCATGGGTAAATTCTCTTGATTCCACCATCAACACCGTCAGTGTTGATGGGGAAATCCCTCCTGCAGAGCTATTTTGTTCGGCCAGTGGGGAGCCTTCACTGTTGGCAAAAAACAATGATCACTGCTAGTGGCTACAGCTTCCGGCAGTGATTGCATGCAGAAAATCTGACAGGCTGGTTGTGCTGAAGTCTCTCGAAGAACCAGCCTGCCCATACATAGATCAAATCTCTGCCGGTCCTTGCTGATTCGACCGAGATTTCGTCCATCTTTGGCTGGTTTAAGGGTTTGATTTTTTTTTCCAAAGTCAAAAAGCTATATCAGATTTGCAGGTGATGAAGTGCACAGGCATTGGCTGGAGAAAAGGAAAACACTTTTAGCAACCAATCTTTTGATATGAAAACAGGTGCACTCTAAAATACCCAGTGGATGAAGCATTACCCAGAAGCCCGTTCTCCTATTGGAAGGGGTCATCAGCACATATTTCCCAGGTAGCTTTGCTGAAAGTCAGATCTGTGCTTGTACATGCTAAAAATCATATTGCACTTCCTCTGTATGTCATACACTACAGACAGTGCAGCTTTAAAGAGGAAATAATGAGGGTATTACCGTTGACTTTCTTGTGAAAATGCTAATTGCCTGGCTATCTCTAGTTGTATTTTCCAAGCCAGCATTTTTAGCAGCATAGGTCTTAAATGTCAGTCTCTGCAGTGCAAAGCTGGGGTTTATTTTAGGAAGCAGTGGTGTACATGGACTGAGGTGGGCAGAGAACAATAATAAAACTGTGACTATGACAAAAAAGTATTTTCACTGCTTACAATGATTTACAACGTAACCTCAGAAATCCACTGATCCATGGCAGTTGCCAGAGGAAAAACAAGCACGTTCTACCTGCATTCCCCAGTGTTACAAAGGCTTATTTTCCCAGGTCTAGAAAGAAGGTTCTGAAGCTGCCAATCTTCGAGTTAAAAAGGAATTTTACAGGATGAGGATAAAACAGATGAACACTGAACATTTGGCTGTGTTTACCATGAGCAATGAAAGGTACATTTGTTGGATGTCATAGCAGAACTGGGAGACTAACGGAGGCAGGAGAATGTACATACTGCTATTTACTTTCTATGAAAGGTGAGGGCTTTACAGTATAAATTCTCACTTCTCAAAGACGGCTTCCATTCCAGAGCATTATGTAATAAAAATAGCACCTAGTGAATATTAGGAAAATCTGCAAAACAAGCTGGAGGTTTATTGTAGGTAATGTTCCAATTCAAGATATACTATATGTAAACGTGTGCAATAAACTATTTAAAAAAAAGAAAAAAAAAGGCTGCGGTTTTCCAGTTTGGATGGTGGCAGCCTGCCATGTTGCTGCTTTAAAAGTGTTACTAAACCCAGGACCCTGCATTCACTATACCTGGTCTCCCACAGTACACAGAACATGGAAATAAAATAATTTCAGTGAATCTAAACTGCTAAATACCTTTTCTCAACGACAGTTAACCTCCTGAGATCCGCGCTATAGCCAAATGACGGCTACAGCGCGGATCTACATTGCCGGGACGACGTCTATTGACGTCGTTCCCTTTCCTGGCTCCCCGCACGCTCCCGCGAGCGCGCATTGGGGAAAATCTGTGTTGGTCGTGTGCCCTGGACACAGCCAATCACAGAGCGCTGTAAACGGCCAATCACAGCGGCCGTTTACAGCACGATCGCTGCCTCCAATGAGAGATGATCTCAAATGTAAACATATGAGATCATCTCTCATTGCCGACTGTCTCCTCACACAGAGACAGCGTGTGAGGAGAGAGATTCTGAATTAATTGTGCCCAAACAGTGTACAGTACTAGTTCTAGTGCCATCTTTGCCCACCTGTGCACCATCTGTACACCGCCAATGCTCATCTGTACCCCGCCAGTGCCCATCTGTACCCCGCCAGTGCCCATCTGTACCCCGCCAGTGCCCATCTGTACCCCGCCAGTGCCATCAGTGCACCATCAGTGCCCGCCAGTGCCAATCAGTGCCTGTCTGCAATCGGTGCCCATCTGCCGCCTCATCAGTGCAATAAATCACTGCACATCTGTGCAATAAATCAATGCCCATTTGTGCTGCCTCAACAGTGCCCATTTGTGTCACCTCAACAGCACCCATTTGTGCAACCTCAACAGCGCCCATTTGTGCCACCTCAACAGTGCACATCTGTACAATCAGTACACATCTGTGCAATAAATCAGTGCACATCTGTGCCACCTCATCAGTGCATATCAGTGCCCATCTGTGCCACCTCAGAGCATATCTGTGCCACCTCAGAGCATATCTGTGCCACCTCAGAGCATATCTGTGCCACCTCAGAGCATATCTGTGCCACCTCAGAGCATATCTGTGCCACCTCTGTGCTGGTTCATCAGTACACATCTGTGCCCTCTCATCCATGCACATCTGTGCGATCAGTGCCCATCTGGGCTGCCTCATCAGTGCACATCTGTGCCATCAATCAGTCCACATCAGTGCCACCTCATCAGTGCCCATCAGTGCAGGTTTAGCACACACCTGTGCAGTCTCATCACCACCAGCAGCCAACCATGTCTAAAAGAGTCTTTTCCGCCGAGGCGTACCAAATTCTTTCCACGGCCGACGAGAGCAACGGGGTGCTCTCTTCTTCAGATTCCCTTTCAAATTTGGATTCTGAAGCCGACATAAATTATAAGCCAATCCTTAGTAGTGAAACACTGACTGAATCCAAGGAGGAAGATATCCGGCCCATCAAACGAAGGCGTTCTAGTGAGGCAGTGGAGCCCACCAGCACCGAAGTGCCATCCACCAGCACCGCAGTGCCTCGGCAAGAAAAGGCCAAGTACCAGTGGGGTGTCATCTCAGCCCCAAAGGGCTAGGACCCATGCCGGCCTTCCCTATGCCCTTCAGAACCCCTTGTGGCTTCCTCCTAATTCAGGAGAAGCCAATGTTCCCCCTTTCACTGCCCAGCCAGGAGTCCAGGTGGACACAGAGAATTTTACCCCAATACATTTTTTGAATTTAATTTTTACGGAGGACATGTTGGCGTCAATTGTGGCCCAGTGCAACCTGTATGCACAACAATTTAATTTTGCAAAATCAGACATCTTATTATGCCGTCCCTACGAATGGAGAGACCTAACAGTGGAGGAGTTCAAGGTTTTTTTAGGCCTCACATTTAACATGGGACTCAAAAAAAATATATCAATTGCGTACCTATTGGTCAACCCACCCCCTCCACCACACACTGCTCTTCTCCGCGGTAATGCCCAGAACCAGGTATCTGATGATCATGAGGTTCCTACATTTCAGTGACAATACCCAGTGCCTTCCACAAAATGACCCAAATTACGACAGGCTTTACAAAATTCGTCCAATATTAAATTTTTCAGAAACATTCCCCAAATTGTTTACCCGGGCCAACACATATGTGTGGATGAGTCCCTTATTAAATTTAGCGGCAGGCTTAAAATTAAGCAATTTATCCCCAGCAAAAGGGCCCGCTATGGGCTGAAGGACTACAAATTGTGCGACTAAGCCACAGGGTACACATATTCATTCATAGTGTACGAAGGGAAGGACACCCAGCTGCAGCCCCCTAATTGTCTGGACTACTTGGGATCCAGCGGGAAAGTTGTTTGGGATCTCATATACCCCCTACTGGATAAAGGCTACCACCTGTATGTAGAAAACTTCTACAAATCTCTGCCCCTGTTCCACAACCTTCACTGGAAGAAGACGCCAGCATGTGGCACTGTAAAAAGGAATCGGAAGGGCTTTCCTCAAAGTCTTGTGAATAAGAAGCTGGGGAAAGGAGAAACGGCAAGTCTGTGAAACAAGGAGGTTCTGGCAGTGAAGTGGAGGGACAGAAGGGATGTATACATGTCTTCTATCCACAATGATACGTTCGTGGAAATCCCCAAAAGGAATGGCCCCATAAAAAAAACAAAATGCATTTATGAATATAATTTGTTCATGGGGGGAGTCGACTTCAATGACTAAATGATGGAATCATACCTTGCCACAAGACGGACATACCATTGGTATAAAAAAAGTAGCAATTTATTTTTTTTCAATTGGCCATATACAATTCCTATGTCATTTACCGCAACTCCACCCAAAACCCCAAACGCTTCTTTGGCTACCAGGAGGACGTTTTCACTGCCCTTATTTTCCCGAACGGCCCACCAGAAAATATCCGATCAGATGTTTTTAGTCAACTCTCCGAGCGTCACTTTCCCGATAAAATCCCTCCCAAACCAACAGGCCAAAGACGTCAAAAAAGATGTAAGGTGTGTACCAGAGCAGGAGTCAGAAGAGACACATCTTATTATTGTGCACAATGTCCTTCCCAACCAGGCCTCTGCATAGGTGACCGTTTTCGCCGTTACCATACTTCAATAAATCTTTAGTGAAGTATGGTAAACATAATCCTCAGTTCCTGCCTTCATACACCTTCACACCCCTTATGCCACTGCCTGCTCTGTAACTGACCCTGGCTTGTTATTCGACCACTCTTATGCCTGCCGCTTCTGTACATACCGCTGCCTGATCTGGAACTGACCCTGGACTGTTATTCGACCATGCTTCTGCCTAACGATTCTGTACATACCTCTGCCTGATCTGGAACTGACCTTGGACTGTTTGACCACGATATTTGCCTGCCTCTTGGACTGATCTTGTATTCTGCAACTGGACTAGTGGGATTCAACACGTGGTCTCACATATGTGAGGGGCTCCAGTATAGTTTTTCTGGATGAAGAAAACAATTTTCTTTGTTTTCTTATTCCTAGATTAGGATCTGGAGATTCGTTGGCTTCAAAGAGATTTGGGTGGGAGAAGCCTCTACCCCTATCCCCATTCTGTCCTGAATGAGGCTCTACTTCTGTCTGCTGCCTGTAGGACTTACTGCCCTCATGCCGCACTGACCACACCACATGGACCTGCCTACTACCAGGACCAATATTTTTGGCACTGCTGACAATATCTCTGCACTGACCCTGGACTGTATATGGACAGTATCCCTGCCTGCTGCCTGAAAGATTGTGTTCGCTGTTGCTGACCAAGTCCCTGCCTGCTGCCTGGACCAGTGCTATCCTCCTGTGGATAACTGTGCTTCTAAAACCACAGGTAATCTTTTCTTTACCCTTTGCTCAGCATAATGTATTTGGGGGTGTAATTCTTGGTATGTGCAGGCTATGTGTCCCTGGAACGCCCGGCGGTGTTCCTTGCATGTTGCGCCTCTGTATGTGGCCAGGCTGTGTAAACGTCTCACATATGTGGTATTGCCATACTCAGGAGGAGTAGTAGAATGTATTTTGGGGTGTTATTTTTGCTATGTAAATGCTATGTGTTGGAAATATCTTATAAACGGACAACTTTGTGTAAAAAAAAAAATAAAAAAATTGTGTTTTCATTTTTTTCCACATTTTCCAAAAACTTCTGGAAAAAAATGAACCATCCAAAAGACTCATTATGCCTTAGATTATACGTTGGGGTGTTAGCTTTCCAAAATGGGGTCATTTTCTGGACGTTTCCATTGTCCTGGTGTTCCAGGGCCTTCAAAATTGTAATAGGCGATTGAGAAATTAAATGTGTAATTTATGCTCCTAGAATGCCTGAAGGTGCTACTTCAATGTTAGGCCTCTGTATGTGGTTAGGCTGTGTAAAAGTCTCACACATGTGGTATCGTTATACTCAGGAGGAGTAGGAGGATGTATTTTGGGGTGTTATTTGTGGTATGCACATTCCGTGTGAGAGAAATAAGCTATTACAATGACAATTTTGTGAAAAAAAATCTTAATTTTGCAAAGAATTGTGGGAAAAAATGACAACTTCAAATAACTCACCATGCCTCTTATTAAATACATTGAAATGTCTACTTTCCAAAAAGGGGTCATTTGTACTTTCCTGGCTTGTTAGGGTCTCAAGAAATGAGATAGGCCTTAGTATATCAGATGTGATCTTTTTTTTTATGATTTGCACCATAGCTTGTAGACTATAAATTTCACACAGATCACATAATATGCAATAATTTGGGTTATTTTTACCAAAGATGTGTAGCATTATAAGTTGTGGCCAAAACTTATGAAGAAAAAATTGATAATTTGCAAAATTTTATCACAGAAACGAAGAAAAATTCATTTTCTTTCAAAATTTTCGGTCTTTTTTCATTTATAGCGCAGAAAATAAAAAACCGAGAGGTGATCAAATACCACCAAAAGAAAGATCTATTTGTATGAAGAAAAGGGCAAAAAAATCATTTGGTTACAGTGTTGCATGACTGAGTAATTGTCATTCAAAGTGTGAGAGCACTGAAAGCTGAAAATTGGTCTGGGCAGGAGGGGGGTTTAAGTGCCCAGTAAGCAAGTGGTTAAAGCAGTCTTGTGACTTCTATCAGTGTCTAGGTAAAGATTGTAGGAGGAGATTTCATTCTCCCCTGATTGTCCTATGAGGCTGCAGGACCTTCTGTCTGGACAGTGCTGATTGGCCCTATGATGACCATATGCACTCTCGCAAGAAAAAAAAAAACTCTCTAGCAATATCCACCAAACTGGACATGTGCAGAGTACCATCAAGGCTCTATTCTATCAGATGGATTGGGGACTGTGGAAGAAGGCGAGGATCAGAATAGACAGGATAATACAGCTTTTTTATACAATGCAGAAGATTAACCTCTTAGGTTCCACAGGGAGTATAGCAAGCATGATTTACTGAATATACAAACTGATTTTACTGTTGTGGGTTTAGTAACACTTTAAGTTGATGTTTTCCTAGAGGGATCTCTGCATTAGCTAGGCTGTCATTAACCTAATTTCCCATGCAATAGATTGGACCTCTTTGCATGCATCAGTATGCTTTTAATAATTTGATTCCAGGCCTATTGTTGTTTACTATGCTATTATTGACTATCGGGTTGATTTACTAAAAATGGAGAGTGCAAAATCTGGTGCAGCATAGAAACTAATCAGCTTCCAGGTTACTTTTGTCAAAGCCTAAATGAACAAATTGAAGTTAGAAGCTGATTAGTTATCATGTACAGCTTCACCAGATTTTGAACTCTCCAGTTTTAGTAAATCAACCTGGATGTTCTGATGTCAATTTATTTTCCCCTGAGGAAGAGCAAGTCTTGAAGTGCATCTGGAAATTGGGAAGGAAATTATTTACTGCAATCATTCTGTACGCCTTTCCCTTTGGGACTAAAATATTTTCAGTACTGCGTACAACCTATGTATTCTTGGGCAAAGTTGTTGAACATATATTTACCTCATGGTCTGGATTAAGTATTCTGTTTCTTTCCAATAAAGCTTTGTAATGTTTTCTATACTACCCTGTTTCCCCGATAGTAAGACACCCCCGATTGTAAGACATATCGGGAGTTTCAGAGGGGTCGGCTAATATAAGCCGTACCCCGAAAGTAAGACATATGTCTTACTTTCGGGGAAACACGGGGGTATTGCCGCCTCCCTCTCATCTAGCTGCGCGCCGCCTCCTGCCCACGTCCGCACCGTCCCCCTCTCCATACGTCGCCGCGTCTGCCATTTCCCTCTGATCTTAATGAGCGCCGCCTCCTGCCCACGCCTGAGCCATCCCCCTCTCCATACGTCACCGCGCCGTCCCCTGCACTTGTCACTGCCGCCTCCTGCTTAAAATATGGTAATGCACACAGTATTAATCATACATCAGTAAAACATACACACTGGCATACTGGGGTATCATCTGCTGTATGTAACCCAGTGGGTATCAGCAGGTGTCAGACTGGATTAAATACAGCAGGTGGTACTGTATCACACATAAATCTGTTTTATCCTCCAGTATTCCACTGTTCGTTCTTACCATTTTTCATTGTTTTACATGTTATGCAATGTTGTAACAAGACATTCTTGGCACTTCCTTTTATAAAACTGTTTTGTGGTGAATACAATACTGTTCAGGTTGTTAATAAATGTTAATTTTATGGTTAAAACAAAAAATTCGACAATTTTTTTCCAATATAAGACATACCCCGAAAGTAAGACATAGTGGGGCTTTTGGGGATAAAAAGAAAGTAAGACACTGTCTTACTTTCGGGGAAACACGGTAAGTATGGTGTCTGTTTTTTGTGTCCATTAAGGCCCCTGCAAAAGGATAAACCATTTGTGGTTCTATATACTGTTCATGTTGTTTAGGGTCAGGCACCAATGTAGTTTCTAATCACCACTTCTTGTATATACTATAACTATACTAAAAGTGTATATACTAAAACTATATACTAGAAACAAATCTGAACCTGCCTCTATAGGTGTCCCTGTTCTGAGTACCTGCTGAAGGACACCTGTCATGAAAATAAAATCAAGGCTGCCGTTGCCAACTTCTTATAATGAAAAAAAAATGTTGCCCGATAGTCATGCTAAAGTGTTAGAAATGCTCATAGCTCCTCAGTGTTCTTTGGCTTCCCTTAGAAACATACTGCCAACCCTGCCAAGGGTTTCAAAGACCAAATGGTGTGACCCAACCCATGCTGGAACCATGTTTGGCATAGAGTTACTGAGGACTGTTTACAATGGTAAAAGATGAGAGACACACAGCCAGATGTAAAAAAAAACCTAGCTTTTTCCAAAAAAAAAAAAAAAAAAAAAAAAAAAAAATGGATGATAATGGGAACCTAGAGTCACAAAAACATAATATTTTATTAAATGGATAGGTACTTACATATATCAATATATTTTGAATCCAGAGGCGTTCCAATGGAATTACATAAAACCAGAACGTACTAAAAGTAAGAAGAATACACAGCATCTTAGTATAAATATATATGTAACACAAAATCACACAGTTGGCAGCACGAAAGCTCTTATGATAACAAGTAACCCAGAGCAACCAAACGACAGCAATCTGATCATCATAAAACAACATGTCTGTGTAGATAAAAAATAAAATAAATACCAAGGAGTTTCTAAAGAGTATCATAGACACAGAAATCGGTCTCCTGTCCGTGTGACAAATGTTGCAAAATAAAAAATCAGTGATTTTGTACCACAAAACTCTTGATGTCCAATAGTCCCTAGATTTACAGAACCCTCCTGCCCCTGTACTGTCCGTGTGACTACCCCAACCAACTACAGTTAAATTAATCAACAAGGACAAATAGCAGAAGGAGGGTATGTAACGTTTTCTGCATGGTGCTGCATTTCTGAAAAATGTCCGTGACTCCAGCCAGCTTCTTTTCTACTTCTAAACTTGTAGGATGGGTATCGTTTTCTGTTCTTCTTTCCATTCACTGTACCTTTATCTTCTCTTCTGCTGTCCTTTCATTATATCCAAGTTCTCTTCACTAGGTTCCTGAATCCATCTGTTGGTATTGTTCTTTTGACCCTTTATATGTCTTGATATACACTGATCAGCCATAGAATTATAACCACTCACCATAACAAGACCACCCACCTAATATTGATTACCCTTTTGTTACCAAAAAGCCCTGACCCATCAAGGCATGGACTCCACTAGATCTCTGAAGGTATGGTTTGGTATCTGGCACCAAGCCATCAGTAGCAGATCACCGCTGGCTTGCCTTTTTCCCATAGTGCATCTTGGTGCCATCTCTTCCCCAGGTAACTGACGCACACACCCCTGACCATCCACATAATGTAAAAGAAAACGTGATTCATCAGACCAAATCACCTCATTCCATTGCTCTGTGGTCCAGTTCTGATGTTCATGTGCCCATTGATGGAGCTTATGGCTGTGGACACGAGTCAGCATGGGCACTCTGTCCAGTCTGCAGCCCCTTACATTTAAAACTACGATGCACCGTGTGTTCTGACACTTTTCTATTGGAACCAGCATTCATTATTTTAGCAATTTGAGCTACAGTAGCTCATCAATTGGATCGGACTTCATGGGCCAGGCTCCGCTCCCCATCTGCATCACTGAGCTTTGGCCACCCATTGTACAGTTGCTGGTTTGCCAATTTTTCTTTCATGAACCACTTCAGACCAGGAACATCCCACAAGAGCTGCTGTTCTGGTGTGTTCTCACCCAGTTGCCTAGAATTGCAATTTGGCCCTTGTCAAAGTTGCTTAATTCCTTACACTTGCCCATTTTTCAACACAACTTCAAGGACAATATGTTCACTTGCTGTCTGATATATCACACCCACTTTCAGATGCCATTGTAATGAGATAATCAACATTATTCACTTTACCTGTAAGTGGTCATACGGCTAGTTGATGTACACAAACACTTAAATAATTATACTTATTTAGATTATCTTGCTTTTAGAAACCACACAGACTTTTCAGGTTTTGTGGATACACTGATATGTACAATGACTTTATTTTGTGAACACTCTTTGATATCATCTTAAATCTAGTGACTGGCCCTTCCTATTAAATAGGTTGAGAGATCAACAAATCAATGTAGGTGGCTCGTTACTTTCTGAAGCTGTGCCAATACTTTGGGGAGGTTAGTTCAAGCCTGGTTTAGATTCATTTCCTACAACTCCTCTATTGACTAGGCACAATAACAGAGGGATAATAAATACTGCATGGTTGCATGCTATGATAAAACGTCTAGATAAACAATCATGCAGCCAATCAGTTTGGTTTTCCTGTATGTGGCTACAGTTTGATGGCAGCCAATATAAAATAAAAAACAAAAAACAAAAAAAAAAAAACATAAAACTGCTTTAAAACTTTATTTCCTTTATAAAATTTGTAGAGATTTCGAGCCATATCAACTCACTACACATACATGCTGCATCTATTGTTGCAATATGATTGCACGTTGTCTTTTTTTTCTCATGGTTATTATATTACTCATGACTCACAATATAGCACTCTCTATGTAGCTACTGGATCTAATTTCTGCAGTCATTTGCCAGGTGTGCTGACTATACCACTTGAAATACAGGGAACCACTAGAGAAAATCAACAAACCTTCGAAAGTGGAACCTCAACAATGGTAAAATGTAAAAGGCATCAAAATCACTTTCAGGTTAAAAAGTTACAATAAGCACTAAGAACCAGTTGACACCAGAATCGTACAGGAACATGGTGCATGTTCTCGTGACTTTCCCTGCAGTAGAATGGGCTGAAATCACACAAAAAGTAGTGCATGCCCTACTTTTGAAAAAATGTGTCACACTAAATCCCATGGTACTGCGGTACCATGTTATCTGTTGCCCGCAAGCACGCTGAGTTTGCAATCTGCATTTGGGATGCAATTTATAATGTATTTGCACCCTATCATATCACAAAGACAGTGTGCTTTGAACATGTTGGGGGAAACGTGCACAGAACACGCCTTTCCTGCACTGCGTTCTGGTATAGACTGGCTCTTAATAAAAACATGGCCTTCCATCAAAGAAATTTAGCTTCAGCACCTAAAAGCAGATTTCCAGCTATTTCCATGTTTTAATAAACAGACACTCACTTGTTGCACGATCTAGCGATGTGGCCGCCCAAAGTCTCGGTTCTCTCCCCCACCTCTGCCCAGCGCAGGCATCACTATTGTGGGTACCCATCTGTCACAGCTTGTGGCTTCACAGCCAGGTTTGATTGCACAGCCTGAATGGCTGGGCAATCTTCTGGGACCTGGAACATGTCCCAGAAGATTGCGGGGAGGGAGGGGGAGAGGAGAACCCTCCGCTCGAGCTGCCTAGGCGGCCCGAGTGGAAGTGGGAGCTGGGTATCTGTCAAAGCTAGGTACCCACTCCCCCCCCCCCCCCCAAAAAAAAATGACATGCCAAATATGGCATGACAGGGGGTCAGGAGTGCTTAAAGCGGAAGTTCCACTTTTGGGTGGAACTCTGCTGTAGCCTCCCTGGCGGTATTCCAGAGTCTGGCTCGGGGTGAGATTTCAGTACCATAAGCAGTATTCCCGAGCCAGACTCGGGATCGCATCGCAGGATCCATGTAGGGGTTTACTTACCTTGTCCCCTGGATCCAGCGAGGTCTCCCCGATGTGAGCTGTGAGCCGCCGTGTCTCGCTCAATCTGTGACAGTGCCGAGCTCCGTTCCCTGCGAGCGTTGCGACGCACGGGGACGGAGTTCGGTGCCAAATTTAAAAAGTAAAAACACAGTATAGATACAATATACTGTAATCTTACAGATTACAGTACTGTATCAAATAATTAAACACCCCCTTTGTCCCTAGTGGTCTGTCCAGTGCCCTGCATGCAGTTTTATATTATAAATACTGTTCTTTCTGCCAGGAAACTGGAGATTGTCCATAGCAACCAAAAAAATTTCAATTTACATCAAAAGTGCTTTTAGACCAGCTAGAAAACAGCGATAATAAATTAGAATCACTTGCAGAATTGAGCTATAGTAATTTGTGGGGAAATTCGTCATCAAACACTAAAAGTAATGACAGCGATAATTCTACAACTCAGCACATTTCAGTGTTTTTGATTTGATTACATTATTGAATCATTTTTATTATTATTATTTGTTATAATTAGTTGAAGGCTGGCCGCAGGCCAGCCTGTATTTGTAGGAGGAGCCTGAGAGGGCTATTTAAGCCTCCTCCTCTGTCAGGGCCAGTGTCGTTAGGGTTTCTGAGTGGGCGGCAGCAGAAGAGCTTGTCTGGGGATTGGGCTTGGCGGTTTCTGGGTTGGAGCGACGCCCCCCCCCCCCCGGGTTTCACCGCGGTCACCTGGGTGGAGGTCGCTCTGCCGTCTGCGGGTGTATTTGCAGCCCATGTTCCTGCAGCATGGTTGGTGGTGGTGGGGGGGCGACAGTCCAGCCATCCGTCACCACCCTCCGCTCCCTCTGAATAGCATGCCGCCCGCCCCGCGTTCATGCCAGGGGGGAGCGGGGATGCAGCTGTCCCTTTACCGTCCACTCCTCATGCTCCTAGCTCCCCTAGGGAGCCGGCCGCCAAACCCACGTGGCGGCCGGCTGATTCTCCCTGTGTGTGTGGGGGGGGGCGATCGGCCGCCGCTGGTTATGCTCCCATACACGGCCGTCACCAGGGGCTGCCAAGAGCCCGCCTGATGTTCAACGGCCGCTTGATCCTCTCTCCCCTTGTTCATGTGGCGGCGGGGGAGGGGGTGATCGGCTGCCGCTGGCTCTGCACTCCATCGCTAAAGAGCCTATCTGTGCCGCCCGCCGGCTCCCCTTGGTCCCATGTGCTCGGCGCCGCCGATTCACCTGGGGGGGGGGGGGGGGAGGTGGTCGGCCGCCGCGGCTCCCCCCTCCCCCTCGCATGTGCGGAGGGTCGGCTGGTTCTGAGGGGGGGCGGGGGTGTTCGGCCGCCCGGCGGTTCCTCTCTCCCCGTGCACTCTGGCTGCCTGCTCGGCTGGACCTGCGCTCAGACTGTTAAGAACTGGAGGAAAAAAAAAAAAAAAAAAAAAAAACGCACTCCTGATGGGTCTCGGACATGTGTCTCCTGGTGGGGGGAGGTGGAGATAGTCGGCCTCCCCCTCTTCCCTCGCAGGTACGGAGCACCCGCCGTTGCTCCTCGTGGGGGGGAGGGGGAGATAATCGGCCGCGCCGCCTCCCCTTCCCCCCCCTCGCATGTGCTGTGTTCCGCCGATTCTCCTGGTGGGGGGGGGGAGGCTAATCGGCCGCGCCGCCCCCCCCCCCCTCATATATGCAGTGTTCCCGCTGGTTATCCTGGCAGGGGGAGGGGAGGGTATTCGGCTGCGCTGCCCCCCCCCCCCTGCATTTTTCCTGCAGTAAAGTTTTAGAGCTATGTGCAGATGTGGGGGATAAAAGTTTTGCTTTTCATCCTGAGGTCTTGTGAACGTTTTGGTTCAGAGAGGAGCTAAAATGCTTCACTTAGCGTTTGGAGGTTTCATCCTTAGATGAAGTGCGTTTGGTGACCGTGTTTTGGCTGTGAATACTGGAAGTGGTAATTCTCATTTAAACAGTTGTCACCGGGTGTCCCCGTTGGAGGATTCCCCCTCCAGCTCTTCTTCTAGTGAGACCAGTACATGTTGTATTTTTCATCACTTTCTGACCCGTAATTATGGTTTCCATGGGAAATATTTTAAATCTCACAAACCGCATAATGATCTGAGTCCCTTATTGCTCAAAAAAAAAAAAAAAAAAAAGCAATGTATTACAGATACACGTTAATATTATTTATATTCACAAAGCGTTCTAGGAGACTAGGCAGCTCATTTAAATGATGTTTGACCTGACTAAACTGTAAGTACAATGTGCAAAGGGCACCCGGAGCAATTTCACACATCTAACAATACTCCTGAGCTCCACGGGGTGGGCCTCCTGAGCTCCACGTGTTGGGTCCCCCCCCCCCCAAAGCTCCACGTGGTGGGCCTCCTGAGCGCCGGGTGTTGGGTCCCCCCCCCCCTCTGAGCTCCACATGGTGGGCCTCCTGAGCTCCACGTGGTGGGTCGTCCTCCCCCCTCCCCCCGCCTGTGCTCCAAGTGGTGGGTTTCCTCCTCACCCACCTGAGCTCCTCGTGGTGGGCCTCCTGAGCTCCACATGGTGGGACCCCCCCCCCCCTCCTGAGCTCCACGTGGTGGACATCCCGAGCTCCACGTGGTTGGTCCCCCTCCCCTCCTGAGCTCCACCTGGTGGGCCTCCTGAGCTCCACGTGGTGGGCACCCCCCCCCCCCTTATGCTCCATGTGGTGGGTTTCCTCCCCCCACCCGCCTGAGCTCCACGTGGCGGGTCTCCCCACCCGCCTGAGCTCCACGTGGCGGGTCCCCCCCCCCCTCCACCTGAGCTCCACGTGACATTTCTGTCACAGCGCTCAGTCTAGCATTTCTGTCTCTGCGTTTCTGTGCAGCGTTCTGTCTCAGCATTGCTGTCGCAGCGTTCTCTCTCAGCGTTGCTGTCTCAAGTGTTCTGTGCGGCTTTTCCGTCACAGCGTTCTGTGCGGCTTTTCCGTCACAGCGTTCTGTGCGGCTTTTCCGGCACTACGTTTGGTGCTGCATTTCCATCACGGCGTGCGGTGCAGCATTATTGTCACGGCGTGCTGTGCAGCATTACTGTCATAGCGGTCTGTCCAGTTTTTCAGTCATAGCGTTTATGTCCAGCATGTCTGGCATAGCGTTTCTGCTCCTGGATGTCTGTCGTAGCGTTCTGCCCCGGCATGTCTGTCGTAGCGTTCTGCCCCAAGACTGCTGTCATAGCGTTCTGCCCCTGGACTGCTGTTATAGTATTCTGACCCTGGACTGCTGTCATAGCGTGCTGCCCCTGGACTGCGGTGGCTTCTGGAGCAAGATTTCTTTCATGGCGTTCTGACCAGGATTTCTGTCATGGCGTTTCTGATCCAGGATTTCTGGCATTTCATTTATGCCTCAGCGTTTCAGTTTTGGTTGTTGCTGTCATTGCGTTTTGCCTCTGTTTCTGCTTCAGCGGTTAGTTTCAGCGTTTTTTCTGTCATGGTGTTTTTCATCATGGCATGTTGTGTTTCTGTCTCAGCGTTTTCTGTCTCAGCGTTTTCTGTCTCAGCGTTTTCTGTCTCAGCGTTTTCTGTCTCAGCGTTTTCTGTCTGTGTTGCTGCCAGCATGCCTGTCATGGTATTTCAGACTTGGTATTCAGTCTCAGAGTTTCTCAGAGGGGCATTGTTCACTCATGGCATACTCTGGTAGTCGTTCGTCCTTGTGGATTGTCATGTCCCATCGTGTCTGTGTCATGTTTGTACCTGGGTCAGGTAGCTAGGGCTCACACGTCAGGATCTGTCACGTCTATGGATCCATACGGGCTGAGGTTTTCGTTATTAATTGATTGTTGTCCTCAATCTTCTCGCCCGTATACCATACGTCATACGTTGCATGTTCATTCACCACATCCATACGACTACCCACCACGGTCCGTGGGTACACTAGCCCTGAGTTTTCTGGTAATTGCCTGTCTCTGCACTGCAGGTCACTCGGACTCACTTACCACTTACATGTTGGGTGGAGGGGGGGGGGGGGTCCGTCCGTCAGGTTCTTTTAAGTGCAGTGGTCTTGACTTTTCTGCTCATGTTTCATTCTTAGTTAGGCAGCGGGTATTGTTGTTCTCATGTCTGGTTGTCTGTCATTTCTCTAGTTTGTGTTTCAGGTTGGGCCGTCTTGACATCCATACCAATATCATCCATGCTTGCTATCACTTCCTTCAGCCCGGCCGTTGTTAAGGGCTAGTGGATTGGTGCTGATGTCTTTTCACCACTGGGCTCACCCTTGGGTCCGAAGCAGTCAATAGTTTTTCCTTCAGTTGATGTCCTGTTGTGTTGAGGCCCTGGTTTCTGCCCAGGGATGTATAGTCTCTCTCAGGGCATTTGTTAAGCCACTTCCCCGTGACGGTCCTTGGGGGTGTAGGTTGGGCAGATGTCACAATGGTTTGGATGCCACTCTTGGCTCTGATCTTGTTTTGAACTTATTGCCTGGAGTTCCACTTAGGGACATCAGTCCAGTCGTCTTTTCCGATCCCCAGCTTGTTCCAAGTAGGGGGGGCTTGGGTATGTCTATTATGCCATGGGGACCATTTCCCCAGGAGGGAGTTTGGCCCTCCTTGGTTCAGGTTTCTGTCCCAGCTGTTGGGTTCAGGCTGTAGCATGACCCGATCGTATCCGTTGGGACCTGGGTCCTGCGTCCGGTTTGATTTCTCCAGGTTGACAGTATTATTGCATGGTGCAGGGGCCTTATCCGCTTACTCCGTCACATCCATCAGGTTTCCAGCTTTTCGCACTCCTGCTAGTGGTCTTTTTGCCACTCACCCTCTTGGGGGGGTATGTCTCTGGGCTATTTCATTGGGGTAGTTCATCTTTTGCAGGGGTTTCCTTGGGCCAGGCCTTGTTCCTTTCCCCTCGCGTATTCCTCTCATTTCACAAGCAGTTCATTCTCGGGTCTGGGTATCACGGGAATCTGGCTCAATTCAATCTTTCAGGGGATGTTCAGTTGGGTTAGGGTAGTGTCACAGGTTCGTTAGGGGGTTCCTTCTCATCGCCAAGGCAGGAGTCGGTGTGTTCTTTTGCCATTGCGAACCCTTTTCGGTTACTTGCTGGATACGTACTGCTGCCGTCCGGGAGCACACCTTTATCCGGGATGGTTCATTACCTTCCCTTCTTCACCTAAATTTTGTGTCTTTTTGCCCTCTTCTCAGGCATACTGACCAGCTAGGCCAAGGCACACCTCAGGCCTTGGTTCTTAGGAGTATCGCATTTCCCGCTTGAAGACTCTGACTACAAGTTGAAGGCTGGCCGCAGGCCAGCCTGTATTTGTAGGAGGAGCCTGAGAGGGCTATTTAAGCCTCCTCCTCTGTCAGGGCCAGTGTCGTTAGGGTTTCTGAGTTCCCACCCACCCGTTCCCCAGTTCATACATTCTCATAGTATTTTGTTCTTATTCTTACATTCAGGGTATGCCCTCTTCTCAGGCATACTGACCAGCTAGGCCAAGGCACACCTCAGGCCTTGGTTCTTAGGAGTATCGCATTTCCCGCTTGAAGACTCTGACTACAATTTATAGTTATTTATTATATTATAATTTATTATTTTGTATTTAAAATGTTATCACACCCCAGATGTCTATTAGACTCTTGTTTATTTCTAAGAATTGCAGGCCTACAATAGGACACAGTCCACTGCATCTGGTGTGAATGGACCGCTACCTGACAAAGTGCCCCCTCCAATGACTGCCTCAATGTCCTCAATAGTTCTACCAGGTTTGGCATCTTCTTGAAGGGCCAGCCTGGTATGACATAGCTCCTGCTCATGTGCACAGGAGTTCATTCATCCTGTCACCCAGCAGATGCAGGAATTTTACACATAGATGGCTCAGTGTACATTTAAAAAAAAGCATTGCTGGCAGGAAAGGTGCTTTTTACTGCAAAAGAGACATACTGAGTCTCTTCTGCAATAAATCCTGCCTGTCAGCAAAGCTTTTGAAAGTAAGAGTTTAGTTCACCTTTAAATGTAAGTGCGTCTAAACTAACAGTTTTTTCTTTGTCCCTCTGCAAAGATTCACAAACACCTGTTAATTCTACCAGTGATGTCCACCCCATGATGATTCCTGTGATGGACTGACAATGCTCCTAAATTTGAAACAGTGTTGTCACCTGCATAGGCTGTGCCTTACTGCACTACATTGGGAAATATTCCAAGGGTTGTAGTAATCAGCGTCTTCGCTGCTAATTGACAAGCCTGTAGCTTGTCAATCCGCTGCTGCCCACAACTAGTTCTGTCCACTACTTTTTGCTGCTGAAACTCTCCTATTGTGAGCTGCAGTGCCTGCGAGGGGGAGCATGCGCGGACACAAAGAAAGATTTGGCTCACTTAGACCCCTTTCACACCAGGGCGTTTTGAAGGCGCTATAGCGTTAGAAATAGCGCCTGCAATCCGCCCTAAAAAAGCTGCACCATTGTATGAAGTGTGAAAGCCCGAGGGCTTTCACACTACAGCGGTGCGCTGGCACGACGTCAGGGAAAAGTCCTGCCAGCAGCTTCTTTGGAGCAGTGAGTTTACCGGTTCCTCCACCGCTGCTGCCCATTGAAATCAATGGGGCAGCGCTGTAATACCACCGGCAAAATGCCTCTATTGCGGCGTATTTCCGGCGGTTTTAACTCTTTCTCGGGCGCTAGCGGGAGGGTAAAAGCTCCCGCTAGCAGCCGAAATGTGCCGCAAATCCGGCGGTAAAACGCTGCTAAAAATAGCGGTGTTTTACCGTCCACGCTATGGGCGGTGTGGTGTGAAAGGGGTCTTAGGGAAGGCAAAGAATGTCATTTGGAAATGTGGGGAAAAGACCACTACAGCATAAATAAATCAATTCAAAGTGAAGAAAAAAGCTGCCAACACTCAAACAAAGTTAAACATGAATAGTGAAACAACAGTGTAGCGCTAATATGCACACTAAAATAAAATAGTGCATGTGCCTGAATGCAATACATATAAAAAACAAAATTTTTTGTGTGGGAAAAAAAAAATAAAAAATAGCTGTGCTTGGACACAATTAGTGTATAAATTAGACACAGAGCAGCAGTCTGCAAAAATGTGAAGGGAAGAGCTCTTCCTGTTGAGGTGACACCAAACCAATGGGGATGGGAAACTGATTGCCTGTAGTCACTCTCAGCAACACTTTGAAGGCAAGTAAATAAATACTCTTAGCAACTGGGATGGACACAACATGTACAACAGTGGGTCAGACAGGCTCGAGATCCTATGAGGTCTGGATCAGGTGCTATACACAGGAGGTGGTCAGGCAGGTCCGATGTAGTATCCCCGACTCTCGGTCCCAAGACTCCACGGGCACTCTACAATCCAAATAGATGTCGCCCCAAACAGTTCCTCATAGACTCCAAAAGAACATATGGAAAAAAAAAGGAGGGCTCCAGATAGTGCAGGTCAAACCAGACGGTTTATTGAAATTTGTCATATGTCAGCAATGACACAATAAAAGTGATCACAAAAATGTAAAAAAAAAAAAAGGATAAAAGCAATGTGGTGTACAGTAAATGCTATCCCAACACGTTTCGACACTAGAAGGTCTTCAACTGGGGCAAATCATTTTTTGATCACTTTATTGTGTCATTGCCGACATATGACATGATATATTTCAATAAACCATCTGGTTTGACCTGCACTATCCGGAACCCTCCTTTTTTCTATATGTTCTTTTGGGAACTGTTTGGGGCGACATCTATTTGGATTGTAGCGTGCCCATGGAGTCTTGGTTCCGAGAGTCGGGGATACCGCATCGGATCTGCCTGACCTCCTCCTGTGTATAGCCCTGATCCAGACCTAATTTTTGTGGACTGCTGCTCTGTGTCTAATTTATACACTAATTGTGTCCAAGCATGGCTATTTTTGTTTTTCACACACAAAATTAGTTTTTTATATGTATTGCATTCAGGCACAGGCACTATTTTATTTTAGTGTGCATATTAGCGCTACACTGTTTCACTAAGAATGTCATTTAGCTTTTTTTTTTTTAAATAACAGCAACTTCAGCAATGCCAGGATAAAAGGGAAAAAAAAAAAACAAACCTGTGCTCCAGAGACTGGTGGTCCCTAAAGGTTGGAAAGATGGACAGAAGAGCATTATGACAATAGAAATATAAATACGATTATAACAAAAGCTTAAAAAAGGAAGGTTTCTAGGATGTTTTGTTATTGTTTAATTTGAAAGGGAAAAAAAAAGGTAAAAGCATATTAACAGACGTTAAAGTGTTTCAAAGGCTGATTTTTTTTTTACCTTCATGCATTCTATGGCACTCGTGCGGGTTGTCCCTCTGATACTTACCTAAGCCCGATCTTGATTCCACGATGTGCATTAGAACAGCGGTTCTCTTGGCTCACACACAGCAACAAGAGCCATTGACTCCTGCTGTTGTCCATCATAGTCAGTGAGGTGGGAACAAGGGGCACGGCCAAGACTTGCTCTATGTGTCTTATAGATACACAGAGCGGGGCTCGGTAGAGAGCCCGCACGAGTGCCTCCATAGCAAGTGGCTTGCTTTGGGGGCACTCAGGATGAGGGGGGAGCCAGGAGTGCTGGCAGTGGACTCAAGAAGAGGTGAATTGGGGTTGCACAGAGCAGGTAAGTATAACCCCCTGTACACAGGGTCGGACATTCCAGTGTCTGATCGGACCATGTTGTCGGATAATCCGACCGTGTGTGGGCTCCATCGGACTATTTCCGTCGGAATATCCGACCAACAAAGTTTTAGAGCTGGGCTATAAAATTTTCCTACAATATGATCCGATTGGACTTTGTCTGATCGTTTGTAGAGAATTCCGATCGGACAAAGTGCCACGCATGCTCAGATTAAATTCCTAGACCAAAGCTATTGGCTACTAGCCTGAAAATAGTCCCGTCGTAAGGAAACAACGTCATCACGTTACGAACTATCGGATTTTCCGACAACTTTGTACGACCGTGTGTATGCAACACAAGTTTCGGACAAAATCCGTCAGACAAAATCCGATGGATTTTGTTGTCGGAATGTCCGACTGTGTGTACAAGGGTTAACATGTTTGTTTTTGTTTTTTTCAATTTTGCCTTTTACAATCACTCAGTATTAATAGAAACACTAAAGGAAAGATTCAAGATACAGATTTTACCTTAATTCTGTTAAGATCTGAGTCATTGTCATCCTGTAAAGAAAAAAAAAGAAGAAGAATGTAAGAACACAAAACTAGAAAACAGCAAACAGAAGAAGTTCATGATTGTTATGTGAAGGACCATCCCTTTAAATGTGGTAAAATACATACAAAATTTTGTAAAATTTGTTATTCTCAATTTATGGCGATTATATATGCGGGGCCTGATAAAAGTACTCCTGAAGAAGCCATCGTTTGGTGAAACATGTAGAGATCAACTGCATCTGTTCCATGTATTGTATGGTCATTCTTGTTGATTCTTAGATGTTTCTAAATAAAATTTTGATATATTTTTATATATTACTTGTCGCTGTTGTGTTTTGGCACCTTAAAAATCCCATATTTTGTTCTCTTGTTATGTATTTAAAGGATTTCAGTTAAAGAAACCATAAAATATATAGGATTTTGTACTGACAGCACACACATTTCAGAAAAGGGGACATAACCTAGCAACATATAGGTTGGAAGGGGTAATATTTAAACATGTAAAAAAACATTTTTGTCCTACCGCCTGGTGTTAAAGGTAATTGTAAAACCTCACCTTGTAAAACAACCCAATCAGTTTAAAATATAAATAAAAAGGCAAAATATTTGTGTGTATAGATATGAAAAAAAACATTATAAATACCCCTTTTCACTTTTTTTTTTTTTTTAGAAGTGATCACATTCTCCCTGTTCTCAGCTGCATAAGAGCGGGGGGAGGGGGAAGCAACACTACACTGAGCTTCCCAGTGGAAGGGTGTGGGACAAGTCTGATCATTGGAGGAGAGCAGGCTGAGTTCCCAGCACAGAAAGGGAACTGACTAAGGTGGGTTGTCATACCTAGTTTGGTCAGTTTTTATTAGGAAAGCAGAGGGACTGGCAGGAACACCAGGGATTTTACACAAAAGAGACAATACAAAGAGAACAGGATATGTTTTTATAAGGCAGGCACATATCATATACTCTATGCAATGCAAGCACATCATGGCTGTTGGGAGGGGCTAGCAGGGTGTTGTACATAGCACCCTGCAAGGTAGCATGCTGGCTCTTGGGAGACTAGCAAATATCAAAATGGCTTGATTGAAGGATGTCCACCCGGAGAAGTAGATGTTTCATGGTGGCTACATTTGCATGCAGACCACCCTAGGAAATCTTGTGATGCTGAGCCTCCATGGCTGGTAGAACTGAAATCCAATGAATGAAAGGGGTAGGACAGGAACAGCCAGACTGGGGAGGAAAGGGTTAAGGCGTCTTCTAGCCAGGAAATGAGACCACCTCTATCTGACATGCTGCAGCTTCCAATGTACATACCCTGGAATTCATAAAGGCTGGTGCAGACAGATTTCATGAAAGTGATGAAGAATGCGTGAAATTTAGGTACCTATCTAGAACTTGAGCTTGAATTTAGCTCATGCTGCGCCACATTTAGAATGTACTCAAGACACTTTTGAAAAATCTGTCTGAGCCAGTTTTTTACTCTGTATGCCAAAAGAGAGTTGGTGTTAAATAGCACAACTTTTACATTTGGCGCATTCACTGCGACACAATGTAAAAAGTGGTGCATTTTAGAACTTCCTGAATTTGGTGCACAAATCGCTGTCAGAAACAAAAGTATTGCAAATGATTCATGAATTTGGCGCAATACATCAATGCCAGAAAAGTGGCGCAGCAGCTTTCTTGAATTCCCCCCATAGTGTTCTAATGCTCACAGTGAGCAGTGAAATAAGTGTAAACTATTTCCGTACAGCAGGGGATCCTGTACAACTGTGCAAGGCTGATGGGAAGGTTGGAGTTCAGTTTAAAAAGCAACAGACCAACCTGGGGATGGTTTTCATCAGCCTTAGTAGCGAGAATGCAGAAATCGCCAAATGTGGTCACAGATATCAGGCTCTTTACATACTTCACAAACTTCTCGTTATTCTTGGTATCCCAGAAAACCACACAATACTCTGGACGATCAGGTCTTGTGTAAGCATATACAACAGTGTTAGAGCAAAAGCCCCACTGCAAGGAAAAAAACAAATAAACAGCATGATGGTAAAAAATATATTTAATGTGACAATTAAAACATGCTTTATTTGTGCACAAATCACCAAATTTCCCATAAAATTAAATTCTCAGAGCCCATTCATGCCATGCTATCGGAAAATATCAAAGAATGCAGTCAATAATCAAATATGATAATAACCAATAACACCAGATAATTGTACTGACAGGGATTTGGTTTATTAAACCATGTGTGGCCAAATTATAGACAAGGAAGCTCATTGAACACACAGAGTTATTAAAGGAGTTGTAAAGGCAGAAGGTTTTAATTTTATCTTAATGCATTCTGTGCTGAAGAAGAAAGTGTAAAGCTTCACTGGTAATAAAAAGCTGGCAGAAGGTGCCAGTATATAATAGTTCTATAAATGTAGGTGTCATATGATGTTCCCATGTGTAACTCCATGATTGAATTACATTTCTTACCTTGTAATCTGGTCTAATGTTTGCAAAGTAAATGAATGAATCTACAGCCAGTCCGATTCTCAACCCTCCTCCTTCCCAGGACACAGCAGACATTTGTTTTCCCGGAACCTTCAGGGTACGTAGATGCTTGAGAAAAAAAATGAATAAATAAAATACAACAGAAATTGTTCTCTCTCATAATTCCCACTTCTACAATTGGCAATTTGCAAATGTAAGCATAAAACGCTACCAAAAAAAAAAAAAAGCCTATAATTACCTAGCCTGTACTGTGTTTTTATACCCCAGGTTTCTGAATGCCATCAGCAGGGGCAAACCAATGTACATGAAGAAAACAGGGGAGGAATTTACAGTGCTTTGAAAAAGTATTCATACCCCTTGAAATTGTCCACATTTTGTCATGTTGCAACCAAAAACGTAAAATTTATTTTATTGTGATTTTATATGATAGACCAGTGATTCTCAACCAGGGTTCCTCCAGAGGTTGCTAGGGGTTCCTTCAGCAATGGGGAATTTCTGCCACTCAGATAAGTTCCCACCGACACCATTGATCTTTTTAACTATCTGTAAGGAGGTAATTCTTCCCAATGACAAGTGTAAGGACCATTTTTCCCACTGACCATCACACTATTGTATCATGAGTTGTAGATTTCTAATTTTTAGCAGGGGTTCCCCGAGGCCGGAGAACCATTTCAAGGGTTCCTCTGTGTTGAAAAGGTTGAGAAAGGCTGTGATAGACCAACACAAAGTGGCACACAAATGTGAAGGGGAAGGACAATGATAAATGGTTTTACATTTTCTTTACAAATAGATGTGTAGGGCTGCAACTAACGACTATTTTCATAATCGATTAATCGGCCGATTATTTTTTGATTAATCGGATAAAATCATATTAAAAAAAAAAAGGACAAAAAAAAATAAAAAATATGCAATTTCTCCATTTATTGAAAAAACTGAGTATTACACTCAAAATGCAGAATAAAACACCAAAGATGGAGTAACACTATCTCCCCCCCCCCCCCCCCCAATAAAATGCAGCTTACTACAAGCATAAAAACATAGTCAGCATATCACTGATGATTTGCGCCAAGCTCACCATCGACAAACAGACCACCGTGATGAGTCCCGGGATGACGCCTATTGGCGCAAATCATCAGTGATATGCTTGTAATAAGCTGCATTTTATTGGGGGGGGGGGGGAGATAGTGTTATACCTTTTATTTAAATAAACAATGTGGCTGTGCCGAGCAAGTGGAAAGGCTTAGCTAGGATTAGATAATAACTAACTACTATCTAATAGATAGTAGTTACCGTATATACTCGAGTATAGGCCGACCCGAATATAAGCCGAGGCCCCCAATTTACCCCCAAAAAACTGGAAAACTTATTGACTCGTGTATAAGCCGAGGGTGAGACATGGCTGTCCATCCCTGTGTGTCCGTCCATCCCTGTGTGTGTGTCCGTCCATCCATCCCTGTGTGTGTGTGTCCATCCATCCATCCATCCATCCCTGTGTGTGTGTATTCATCCATCCATCCATCCCTGTGTGTGTGTGTGTGTGTGTGTATTCATCCATCCATCCATCCCTGTGTGTGTGTGTGTGTATCCATCCATCCATCCATCCCTGTGTGTGTGTGTGTGTATCCATCCATCCATCCATCCATCCCTGTGTGTGTGTGTGTGTGTGTGTGTGTGTGTGTGTGTGTGTGTGTGTGTGTCCGTGCAGCCGTGTGTGTGTGTGTCCAGCCTACCTGTGTCCCAAGCCTCCGTCCCGAGCCGCCGTCGTCCCGAGCCTCCTCCGTCCCGTGCCGTGCCTCCTCCGTCCCGTGCCTCCTCCGTCCCGTGCCTCCTCCGTCCCGTGCCTCCTCCGTCCCGTGCCTCCTCCGTCCCGTGCCCCCTCCGTCCCGTGCCCCCTCCGTCCCGTGCCTCCTCCGTCCCGTGCCGTGCCGATGGATCGCCGCTCCAGGATCGCCGCTCTTCTCGGCGGCCATTCTACAATTCAAAAGCCGCGCCTCCTTCTCCGCCTCCGCCTGTGATAGGCGGAACACTCAATTTCCCAGCAGCCTGTGTTCCGCCTATCACGGACATCCTCTCATACTCGTCCGTAGTATGAGAATGAGCGGATGTCCGTGATAGGCGGAACACTGACTGCTGGGAAATTCAGTGTTCCGCCTATCACAGGCGGAGGCGGAGAAGGAGGCGCGGCTTTTGAATTTTAATGTCCGCCGTCTGTCTGCTCGATACGCTGATCGAGCAGTCAGACAGCGGTGACTCGAGTATAAGCCGAGGGGGCACTTTCAGCCTCAAAAAAGAGGCTGAAAATCTCGGCTTATACTCGAGTATATACGGTAGTTATTAGGTTAGATTAGCTAATATATGTAGTGGTACCTGCTTAAAAGAAGTTTTGAATGAGGGCAGGTGTTGTAAATTTTTCTGTGACCCATGAAAAAAAACGAACCCCGTCACTTCCAGTGCGGCTCCGTCACTGAAACAGCTGACGGCGGCCCTTTACCGCGCATGCGCCACTTCAATGCTATTAACAGCGCATGCGCAGGATATTTCTTTAGCGGTGGAGAAAAATTATGGACTCAAGCGGACTACAGTGGACAAAGCCATCAACTAAAATTAAAATGCCAGGGAAAAGAACATAAAATTAATGTTAGCAAAAAGGAAAACAAAAAAAATAAAAATAAAAAAAAACAGCAAATGTGCTTGGATTTCCATTCTATACATAGAAAAAGAGCAAAAAGGATCAAAAAATAATTGAAGTAAAAAGACACCCATGTGCACACCCACAACGATCAATCAAGGCTTAGTTTCACTCTCAAGTTGACCTGGAAAATAAGAAATCAGATCTGCCACAGATGGCATTCTCTTTGATAAGCATCTAAATAATAATTACCTCTCCAAATGGGGTGTAAAACTGTACAATATTGACGTCCTTATCCTGAGTAGTGGCTCTCTGGGAGCCTGCTATAGCCAGGACACTTCCACAGTGATTCCACTGTATGCTGACTACACTCATTCCAGTATCAATCAAAATTGGGTCTAAAAAAGGAAAAAACACATTTGGGTAACACTGAGAAATTAGCAATTTAACAGTAATCAATGTATTTATTTAAGAAGACCTACACTTAAATGATGACATGCTAACAGTCTTTCTGAGATAGCGAAATAAATATTAGACCGCTTGCACACAGCAGCTTGAAAAAGTTCAGTACAGCTTTTTTTTTTTTTACTGAGCTAAAATACAGCCCATTTAATTGTAATTGCCTATGCACAGAGATGTCTAAACAAACGCTGTGCTTGTAATTTATGCCTCATGCGTGCAAATATGCATAAATGCGTGCAAATGCCCATTTATATATTGCGCAGAATGAGAATGCAAGAATAAGTTTTTGCGCATATACTCGAAAATGCGCATAAATACACGCAAATACATACAAAAAAAAAACATCGGAAAAAGTAGAAGCTCAAACAGGCGTATTATATGCAAGAGGCCTTAATGGAATATTAAAGCAGAGTTACAGTCCCCCAATTCAATTTTCTTTAAGACTCCACTCTAACTTGATCCACTCTATATGCAAGCTTTAGTGTTATTCATGGAGTCCTTTTTATTTGTTTGAAATTATTAAAAGTACATGAATCTCGGAAGCAGGCAGGGTCCATCTCCACTGTGGGCATCTGAAGCCCTCTTCTATTTATTTCCGGGAATCTGTGCAGCTGGCTACCCAGCATGCACCTCCTGATCTCGCGCCTGCGCAGTAATGTCACCGTGCGGCGCGCCTTCCTCCTGAGCTCTAACACGTTGCTATAGCGGCGCCGGCGGACGTTCCCGTCAATCATTGCGAGATCCCGTCACTAGGCGATTCACAAGGACTCCTGGGATACATGATGCTGCTATCCCAGGAGCCCTTGCCAATCGCCTAGTGACGTAATCGCCTAGGCGGATACTGCCGGAAGTGCAGGAGAAAGAAGGTAATTAAAAAAGGTATTTCCTTTAAAAAAAAAAAAAAATTTAATTTCCATTGCGAAAAGGATGCTCACAGGGGATACCATAGGGGAGGAAGTGTAGAAAATGGGTGGAACTCCGCTTTAAAAGAAAGAAAGAAATTTCCTAGAGAAAATGCTGAACTAAGCTCTCTTCAGAACTAAACAAACAATGCAAACCCTGAACAGTTTGTCATGTAATCTCTATGAAAGGGAACCATCAGCCAGTCAGAAGTCTGATTGCCCTTTTAATAGGAATCACATGACCAAAAGCCAAACAGCATCTTCTCCAGGAAAGGTAAGTATTTCAGCCCACTAATTTCCCTTTAATTTTAAAAAGGTCATGGCAACCACTTCAAAAATTGAAGGTAACAGTACAGAAAAATCAATTGTTTTAAATGCTTACTTGCAGTGTTTTTTTTTTTTCCCTTTCCATATTCACTTTCAATGTGCCTCTGTAATTGCTAGAAAATCTGACCTAGTGCAGCATCTCATTCCTTGTAGGTCATAGCCCTCCCCTCTTTTAGGTGTGTATAATTACTGCCAGTGCTGGCCATCTGTGACCAGTCACTTCACTGGGTATATGTAAGGGTTGTACACTTCAGCCAAAGCTAAATGTTGTTTTCATTATTTAACCTGAACTAAACCCATAAGTGCCAGTTGCAGACTGGTTGTCACCAGGATCTGACCATACTGGATATATACATAAATATTCATCAAAAACATGTGGTCAGTTCACCCAGAACAGTGAAATATAACATAAGATTTACTTACTTTCATCATTCTCATGCCTCATTATCTGGCATCTTCCATTGTCAAAACATATAGCCAGAGAGGGGCAATCTGGCTCCACATATCCTTTATTGCCTGGGTACCAATGCATTCCAGCAATACTCAGAGGACCAGACACATTGACCAAACAGCTCAGAACCATTTTTACCTAGGAGGAGAGACACGCAGTATCTTTATATTAGTTAAGTGACCAATTACATGGCTTTTTAAATTTCTCCATTTTGTTTCTCTAACTCAAATAGCCACAATATAAAGATTTTTTCACCGGCAATGGTTCTAGAGCATCCTAATTGTTAGTATTATTACTACAGGCATTTATACAATACTGTCATTTTACACAGTGCTTTACATACTGTACATTCACATCAGTCCATGCCCTCATTGAATCCAGGTATACAATCTAAGGTCCCTATCTCACATACATACACTCACATAGTAGGGCCAATTTAGCCAAAAGCCAATTAATCTACCAGCATGTCTTTGGAAAGTGGGAGGAAACCCACGCAAGCACAGGGAGAACATGACATGCTAACCACTAACCCACTCTGTTGCCCAGTGAATCATTTGTATATCATTTGTAATTTTTTTGAAAGCCACAAACTACCTCGGCATAGTTATCCTTTAAAGTGGAAGTTCAGTCAAAACTTAACTAAGTGCAAGCTTACTCCCACCCTCATTCTAATTCTATTCTACCTACCCTGTAAAAGGAAAGATGCCTATACTTACCTATCCTTAATTCGCTCTGGTATGGTCACGTGATCTCTCCAGCGCCAGTTGTCAGTGATCTCTCCTCTGCACTGAAATGGCTGCAGATCCTGTGTGATAGTGTTACCCATAGGCTTACTATGGGCCATCCATAGTCAGCTGCCCCCTCTCTACACTGATGCCGCTGCTGGAAGCCAGTCATGTGACTGGATTGGAGCGACTTCAGAAAAGCTAAGCATAGGCATTTTTCCTTTTAAAGGGTAGATAGAGGGTAGTCTTTAAATACTTCTGCCTAACAACACTAGGGTCACTGGTTTGAATCCCAACCAATGCACTAACTGCATAGAGTCTGCATGTTCTCCCTGTGCCTACCTGGGTTTCCTCCATGAACTCTGGTTTCCTCCCATACTCCAAAGACTTTCTGGTAGGTTAATTGGCTCCTGTCTAAATAGGCCCTAGAATGTGTATGCATGAATGTGAGTTAGGGACCTTGAGGGCAGGGGGTGATGCGAATGTACAATATACATGTACAAGTGCTGCATAAATTGTCTCTTGTTACTTACAATGAAATTTCCCTGGTTATCATAAAGATGTATTTCTCCATTTGCCATGCCAAACAGAAGGATTTTGCTGTCTGGGGACCATGCAACATGGCACAACTGTATCCCTTTCAGTTCTTTGCCCCAAATTCGATTTCCTGTATGAAGCAAAAAGCAGTAAGTTATAACAAAAAGGTAATAACTCAATATCACGGCATAGGACAGTACAGTATTTTACACAAATATTGTTTAAAATACAAATGAAAGTAAAACAAAAAAAGTAGATTTCCTTTCTCTTCCTGTCGGGATAGAGCTACAAAAGTACAGTTACCAGCTGATGATGTTAGAAATTAAATATCTCTTATTCCAAAAATGTATCTAAAATGAAAAAAGTTGTATTAGGCTAAAATATGTCTTCTAATAAACGCATGAAAGGTCTGAAATAAGAAACTCAAATAAGGTGGATACAGAAATATAATTTGATCTCTTTCTAGTGTTTCCATGTGTAAACCCCTGGAAATGTGTTGCAGTCTCTGGGTGGATTCAGAGTTGATCATGTACAGTATACAATAGGGCCATGTAGGCAATGTTAGGAGCTTTTCGCACTGGGTACAGCTGCAGAAAATTAGCAACTTCTAAACTACCTTGAACCAGGAGGTGTATTTGCCACCACTGTATGTATGGTACAAATAGGCCAATGAATCCAAACATATACAATGGAACAGGGTAATTTAGAATCATCCCATCACATCCATATGCACTGTTTGTATTATAATACAATCTTTAATACTTTTGGTGCAGTACTAGCTTCTCTTTGCCATATCCAAAAAGCACAGCACTAACAAATGTTGAGGTTGACGTTATACCCAATGGTAGCCTTCTGAGGTCCCCTGATATGACATTTCATGAATTACAGATTGTTGCAATTTGGGCATAATTATGTGACAGTCCCACAAAGTATAACCACGTATGACTAACTTCAGAAAATTCTACGGTTTCCCCAGGGTTCATTTTTAAAAAGGTCAGACATCCAAAGCTCCCGGGAATCGTCGGGAGATCTCCCAGCCAGGCCTGTCATTCAGCCACAGACAGAAGACCGAGCAGGTCTTCTGTCTGTGGCTGAGTGACAGGCGGATGTGATGACGTCCCCATCTGTGTGAGGAGGAGGACTGTAAGCCCTTGTACACACGGTCGGAGATTCTGACGGAATGTGTCCTATCGGACCGTTTTGTCGGATATTCCGACTGTGTGTGGTCTGCATCGGACTGTTTCCGTCGGAATATCCGATGGACCAACTTTTCCAACTTGCCGGTAAAATTTTCGGACAAAATGCTCCCATCGGACATACTCCGATCATGTGTAGCCTACTCCGACGGACAAAGTGCCACGCATGCTCAGATCAAATTCCTAGACCAAAGCTATTGGCTACTAGCCTGAACGTAGTCCCGTCGTAACGAAATAACGTCATCACGTTATGTACAATCAGATTTTCTGACAACTTTGTCCGATCGTGTGTATGCAACAGTTTCAGACAAAATCCGTCGGACAAAATCCAACGGATTTGGTTGTCAGAATGTCCGACCGTGTGTACAAGGGCTAACAAAGTCCCGTCTCCTAGATAGACAGAACACGGATCCAATGATACATTGAATCAGTGCAATGTGAATCATAAGAGGCGGAAATTTGTTACAGTTGCCACCGAGAGTTTCAAATCCGTTTCAGAGCGCTGTGTGATCAAGCTGTTATTTCATGGGCACTGGTAAGGCTGCATTCAATTGGCACTAGAAAGGCTGCATTTAATGGTGGGGGGGGGGGGGGGGGGGAGGGGGCGGCGTGAAGCGTCACCTCACTGGAATGAGTTTGCCACCTCCCTGAAATTAATTTCTGCAGGCTGGGATGTCTGAAAGGTACATATAGCTTTCTCATTACCATTGTCCAGTGTAATTTCACCTGCCCAGACATTTCTCCACAAGGTAGATGAGAAATGCTTCAGTGTACCATACAGTATGTACAGTCAGGCACCAAACAACATGAGCACAGTTTACACATTCAATTCCTGTTCACAATAAAAAAGAAGAAATTGAATCTGTCAGGCACAGATTTTCCAACAATCCACTTCTAAAACACAGAAGCACTCTGGGAAGCCCCAAATCAGAGGCCTAATCAACGCCAGCAATGCTCAAATCAAAGTGTGTATGGCCACCTTTACAGTCCACAGAATCTACAACACTCTGATTTGCTTTGCAGATGCTATAACCTATGATCATGGTCAGAGAAAACTCTATAGAAGCCTGTTATTACCATCCACTGAACCAACAATAACAGCTCCATCTTCATAAACGATACAAATCTTCTGGCCATCGGCGTTCCAACTCATACTGCGCACAACTGATTTGTTCCGATTATTGATCATCTCTTCATACCAGGAGCCTGCAAAGAATTTTACAGTTTATTACATTTATGAGGAAGTGAATAATACAGCACAAATATTCTTTGTAAGAAGAACAATAATCTAAAAAATATTAAAAAATTGTTGAAGTCATGATAAATGTAATTTTTTTTAACACAAATTACATGTGTTGCAAAATAACTGACAGACAAATAAAAAAAAAAAGAAAAGCAGAATGTGAGCACAGTCACATTCCATTACAAAATATAGGGTAGCTTCCATCCATGTAACAGTTATTACTTGTATAACATAGCCGAAAAATAAGTAAGCGATTATCTTCACAAAGGGTTTGCAGAAGTCTAAAGCTGGAGATAACCCCTGCCGGTATCGCTAGAGTCTGTAACAGGGGTAGGCAACCACTAGCCCTCCAGCTGTTGTGGAACTACATTTCCCATAAGGTATTGCAGGGCTGGCAGTTACAATTACTCCCAGAGGCATGATGGAACTTGTAGTTCTGCAACAGCTGAAGGGTCCCAGGTTACCTACCCCTGGTCTATATATATATCATCATAGCATGTGGAAGCTCCAGTATAACTGGAGTGCAACAAAAACCACACAGTTAACAATCACATCATAGCAATAATCAGCCTTACAACATCAGAAAGGCAATGAACACAACTATACCGGCTAGTCTGATACCGGTCTTGGCCAATAGCAAGCTGAGAAGATACCCTCATATGCAAACAGGAACCATATTTTATCTCAAAACGATAATTAGCATTGTAGCAACCTATAAGAGACCAGTGAGAAGGGGGCTAGGCCAGGTGCTGCAAATCATGGCTCCCACACATTATAAAATTTATTGGGCGCCCCCTATTTCAATACACCTGTTTTCAGGAGAGCATACTTATGGTGCCAATATTAAAGCTTTACTCCAGCCTGATTTTTTTTTTTTTTTTTTTTTTTAGTTTTGCATAAAGGAAAAGGGTTATACCCTCAGGTAAGTTTTTATTTGCTTTCTGTGCCCTGACTCAGAGATTTTCCTTCACTTTCTGTCCCTCTATGAAAAGACAGAGTGAGAAATTTTTCCAAAAGAAATATAAAGTAATAAAAGCACCACATAGCTTGGAGAAGGGTTCGAATCAATGTTATGCCATGTACACATGATCAGATTTTCCGACAACAAATGTTGGACGTGAGCTTGTTGCCTGAAAGTCCGACCATATGTATGCTCCATCGAACATTTGTTGTCGGACTTTCCTCCAACAAATGTTGGCTAGCATGTTCTCAAATTTTCCGCCAACAAAACTTTGTTGTCAGAATTTCCGAGCACAAGTCCGAAGCACAAAAGTTCACGCATGCTCAGAATCAAGCAGAAGGAGCCGCACTGGCTATTGAACTTCCTTTTTCTTGGCTTATCGTACGTCTTGTACGTCACCACGTTCCCATGTTCGTAATTGTTGGCCAACATTTGTGTGACCGTGTGTATGCAAGACAAGTTGGAGCCAACAACCTTCCAACAAAAATCCATGGTTTTGTTGCCAGGAAGTCCGATCGTGTGTACGGGGCATTAGGCTTTCACTGCTGTCACTATAAAGCATTCCCTTCACTTCCTGTCCTGGAGACAAACTTAAAGTTGTAGATGGAGTCGGGCATTCATTTTGACTTACCCATAATATGAAATGACTGAAAGCCCAATTTAATTTAGATTTTTGCAGTGTTATGTCTCTTATGTCTATGGGTACCAGCAATCTAGAGCCGACACCTCCAGCAAATCAAAACTTGGGCAACAGTGTTCGGTCATACTGGATATTTCCAACTGACCATGATCATTTCCTTCATGATTAGGTCTGCATTCACTAGCTAAACTAGAGTCTGGAAGTACCTACAAGTCAGCATTGGCAGCTAACTTGTTTCTGTCGTTAGGTTTCCTTTAATATAGTAGTATAACAAGTGTAAAATATTAATAATCGAAATATGAAATTTAGTGATATAGCCATTTTGAAAAACTGTGACAGAACAATCTCGGAACACTAGACTCCATGCAGCCTTCTACTGTAGAATCAGTTTAACCAACACTGCTAATGATTATCAGCAATCTGCATGAATTTAAAATGTGAGAGTCTTCTGTATATCACTGTGATCTTTCAGAAGCAGAGAACTTGGGAATCGATAAAGCCCAGGTGCCAAGTAATAGGGGCCTGAAAATGTACTGCTACTCATCAGTGCTCCAGGTTCCTGATGGGTGCTTAATGCCCCATATAAGCCTGACTGGTTCCTGAATTCTTCATGGATTTGCACCTTTCTTATCAACTTATCCTGTTTAGATGTGGCAGAACAGTGCAATAATGTCAAGCATATACAGGATTGCTAGGATCATTTGCTCATGAATGTCCAAAATGCACCATCACCACTAGTTTTTACCTTTGTACAGCATCCATACAATAATAAGTCCATTCTGATCACTGGTAGTTAATTTCTGAAAATGTTCATTCCATGTCACCACTTGTACAGATCCTGCAGCAGAAGTGGAGAGAGTTTAGAATGTCAGATCCTAATATATACGAATCTCTTCAAACCTTGTCAAAATCAATTGAAGTATAGTCAGTTTGAAACACAGTCCCTTTGTATCTCTTTCATCCACATTTGTCCCTCATTTTGGTCTGATCTATATACCGTAGTTGTATATAAATGCACTATTTATGTTTCAAAAATTGTTTCCCAGTGCTAAACCTTTCATCCAATTTCTAAATTGCTGCATTTGTAAAATGTCAAAAGCCAGATCAAAAGGAATACTAGCGGTAAAAAAAAAAAAAAAAAAAAAATAAAAGATTTTTTAAATACAGCTTACCTGTAAAATCCTTTTCTTTGAATACATCACGGGACACAGAGCAGTTATTCATGACTATGTGGGTTATACGTTACCTCTAGGTGATTGGACACTGGCAACCGATAGCAAGAAGGTTCCTCCCATATAACCCCTCTCATACGGGAGTTACCTCCGTTTTTCGCCAGTGTCTTCAGGTGATGGTCACGAAGTGAAGCTCTTCAAAATTTCATCAATTGAGCGTCCCAGTGAGGACGTTGTAATCGGATCTGTTCGGATGGCACGCAGCTAAAGGAATGGTACCCGAGCTTCGATGCATGAACAAGGTTTTGCTTGTAATGTGTCCTATTTAGGCGCTGGACCCTTTGGATAGTGGTATTCTGGTCATTATCTTGCCCAAGATAACCCAAAGGGTGCTTTACAGGCCCAAGGGTGTGGACCCCAAGATGGGGGAAGATTGGGACTGACTTCTTGGATTCTCAGTTTTATAGCAAGCAATGAAGAGTCCCAGGAAATACGGGAGGGATCTCTGTGCCCCGTGATGTATTCAAAGAAAAGGATTTTACAGGCAAGCTGTATTTAAAAATCTGTTTTTCTTTATCATACATCACGGGACACAGAGCAGTTATTCATGACTATCTGGGATGTCCTAAAGCAATGCATCTGAGGGCAGGGATACACAGCTTAGACAAGTCCCAACTGTCCTTTGGCCCTATAAGGCCACCTGCAACACGCTATGACCAAAGATTGTCTCTTCTCGAGACCCGACATCCACCTGATAAAATCTGGTGAATGTGTGAACTGAAGACCAAGCGGCTATCCTGCAGACCTGAGCCAAAGACACCTGTCGATGCACTGCCCACGAAGCACTAACCCTCTAGTGGAATGTGCTTTCAGGTCTCTCGGTGGAATACTATGCCTCCACTCATATGCCTGAATGATAGTTTGGCGAATCCACCTTGAGATAGTTGAAGTTGTAGCTGCCTGTCCTTTCTTAGGACCCTCAGGCAGAATAAAGAGAGAGTCGGTTTTCCTGTATGGGGCTGATGCCCTTAAGTAGACTTTAATAGCCCGTACTACATCCAGCGAGTGGAGTAACCTTTCTTCCTTAGACCCGGGATTTGGAAAAAAGGAGGGCAGAATGATATCCTGATTCAAATGAAAATTGGAAACTACCATTGGCAAAAACTCTCGACGAGGACGCAAGACTTCCCCTGTCCTGGTGCAGAATCAAGTAAGGTTCTCTGCATGTAAGGGCGGTTAGCTCCGACACTCTTCTGGCCGAAGTTATGGCCACCAAGAAGACTAATTTCCTGGTCAATAGGACTAAAGGAATCTGTTTAATAGGCTCAAAGGGAAGATACTGAAGGACTGACAGTACCAAGTTCAAGACCCAGGGGCATAAGGGGGGCTTAATCGGTGGTCTTAGGTGCGTCACTCCCTTAACAAAGGTACGCACCAAAAAATGGGCTGAAATCGTTCCTTGGAGAAAAAACAGATAAGGCCGAAATCTGACCTTTAATTGTGCCCAAGGCCAATCTTAAGCGTACACCTGGCTGAAAGAAAGCAAGGATCTTTCCAATTGTATACTTACGAGGGTTCCAACCTTTCCCTTCGCACCAGGAAATGTATGATTTCCAAACTCTGTAGTAAATGGCCCTGGAAACCGGTTTCCTAGCATTTATCAAAGTGGACAAGGCTGCACCTCTAACCCTGCGGTCCTTTAACACCCTGGCTTCAATAGCCAGGCCGTCAAATTCAGCGACCATAAAGCAGGATGGAATATTGGTCCTTGGGACAATAGATCTGGGCGTAACGGAAGGAGCAATGGGTCCCCTACTGCCAATTTCACAATTTCCGTGTACCAGGACATCCTGGGCCAGGCTGGGGCCACCAGGATCACTGGTCTTAGTTCCTCTTGTATCCTGCGCAGCAGATGCGGCAGGATCTGAATTGGAGAAAAGGCATACAGCAGGGAATACTGGTGCCAAGGAGTCACCAATGCGTCTGTCCCGACTGCAAGAGGATCGTTGGTTCTGGACACAAATCTGTCCAGTTTGGCATTGAACCTGGATGCTAGAAGATCCACATCCGGGGTCCCCCAATGCTGACAAATCTGGAGAAACACCTCGGGATGAAGGGACCAATCCCCTGGCAACAACTTTTAGTGACTTAAATAGTCTGCCTTCCAGTTGTCTACCCCCGGTATTAATACCGCCGACAGAAACGGCACATGCCTCTCTGCCCATCTTAATATGTGATCCACCTCTTTC
Source organism: Lithobates pipiens (assembly GCF_037356315.1). Taxonomy (NCBI): domain Eukaryota; kingdom Metazoa; phylum Chordata; class Amphibia; order Anura; family Ranidae; genus Lithobates; species Lithobates pipiens. Next base: position 540,299,666 of record NW_027507758.1, read on the forward strand.
TGAGCCACTACACTCCTGGTGCCCTCTTGGTGGTTGATATAAGCAACCACTGTGGAATTGTCGGTTTGAACCTGGACCGGGAGACCCTGCAGCTTGGTCGTCCAGAAATGCAGAGCTAGTCAGGCTGCCCGAATCTCCAAGAGATTGATGGGCAAGGCCCTCTCTGCTTGAGACCACTGTTCTTGGACCGACGCTTCCCACAGAACTGCTCCCCAGCCCAGACGGCTGGCGTCCGTGGTCACAACTTTCCAGGCCACTGGTGGAAAGGATTTTCCGATCTTTAAATTGCTGGTTTTTGACCACCAAGTTAGGCTCCTTAGAGTCTGTTGGGACAGGACCATAGGATGATCCAAAAGTTAGAGTGGTTTTGTTCCAGGCCTTTAAAATGTTGCTCTGGAACAACCTGGAGTGGAATTGAGCATAAGGAACTGCGCTGAAAGACGCAACCATTTTGCCCAATAGCCTCATACAAAGGCGAACAGATAGTTTTTCCTCTTTTCATCCTCCGGACGAGTTCCACTATGGAGTCGATCCTTCCAGATATCCTAACACCGCAATTCCCTGGGATCTTAGGACCGCCAATATAGGGGCCAGAATTTTTTCGAAGACCCAAGGAGCCGTGGCTAAACCGAACTGCAATGCGACTAATTTAAAATGTCGCCCTTCTACCGCGAAACTGAGAAACCGTTGATGCGGCATGGAGATGGGCACATGAAGGTATGCATCCTTGATTTCTATGGATGCTAAGTAATCCCCTTTCTTTAGGGAGTTTACCACTGAGCGAGTTGATTCCATACGGAAACTTCGGAAACAGGTTGAGAGATTTGAGGTCCAAAATGGGCCTTACCTCCCCATTCAGTTTCGGTACGGTGAACAGGTTTGAGTAAAACCCTTTGAACCTTTCCCCCGTGCAGGACCTCAAATGATTACTCCCTGCTTTTGCAGATGCTCTAAGGCTAGGAGCAGACATTTCCTTTTCTCTGGTTCCACTGGAACCCTTGAACTCAAGAATGAGTTGGAGGGAACTCCCGAAACTCGATCTTGTAACCTGATATTATGATGGAGATGACCCACTTGTCCTGAACCTGTTTTATCCAAGCATCCAAAAACAGCCAAAGTCTTCCCCCCACCCATAAGAGCGGGGGGCGACCCTTCACAGGTTAGACTTAGAACTGGGCTTGTTTGACCTTTGAGTCCAGGGTTTTTTCTGACCCTGCATTTTTTTAAAACCGGACTGTTGAGGCCATACATACCGATTGGGAGAAGAAGAACTAGGTCCTGGAGCACGGGGAATCTTAAAGGAGGGTCACTTATTCTTCCTATTAACAGGGAGCAATGCGCTTTTTCCACCTGAGATCTTTTGGATATACTTATCAAGATCTTCGCCAAACAGGCGTTCCCCATGAAAAGGAAAAGCTGCAAGAAGCTTTTTGCATGGTGTTTCGGCCGACCAGCTTTTTAGCCACAAGACCCTGCGCATATGCACGGACAGAAGTGCACAGCGAGACATCTGTTGGATTGCATCTTTTAATGCGTCTACTGCAGAGCACAAGGTGTGAGGGAGCTCCGATAAATTCCTCGGTAGCTTCTCATTGACAATGTAGGTTCCTGACCAATTTTTTAACACGATCCTTTAAGGACTGGCAGATGCCAATAGCCGCTATCGCTGGCTGAATAGCTGAACCAGCTACTGTAAAGGAGGCCTTTAGCAAGATTTCTAGCTTTTTATGGGCCGGATCCTTAAATACCTAGGCGTTATCCACCGGGCAGGTAACATTTTTATTTACTGAAGAAAATTACGGCATCCACCAGAGGTGTACCCCACTTCTTCTTGAATTTCTCCTCCATAGGATACAAGAGGGGAAACCTTTTTGGAGGTAAATATATCCTGTCAGGATGATCCCAATCTGCATAGATCACCTGTTCTAATAAAGGATGCACAGGAAATGCCTGAGAACCCTGCTGAGGTCGAAGAGAACCCAAAGTAGAACAGGAGGGTAATTTAAACCCAGCTCAACCCATCTCCGTCAGAGAATGGACAAATAATTTTTGGGAATGGGAGGCTGAAAATGGCTCGTCCGAGCTAGACTCTCCCGTTGAAGAGTCCTCAGGTTCTCCTTCTTCCCAATACTTTGCAACCAGATCCTCCTCCCACTCTGGGTCTGGGTCCCCAGGCCCTGCCTGGTTATTAGAATCCTGATGCTCAGATGTCTCGCCATCATGATCAGGTTCTGGAGAGGGAGATCTGTTACGTTTTCTCCCTGCTTGTGTTACCGAGGCAATCATACCTGCTATTTTACCTTCAAGGCCAGATAATGCGGATGCCAAATCAACTTTAGTAACATAAGCCGAGGCAGGGACACCAGTTGTGGCCACAATGCCTGACAAATGCAATGGTTCAGCCAAGCCAGAAGCTGCAGGACCTTCAGGGGAAGCTGGGATAATATCCTCAAGAGTTTGATCTCCTGCTTTTAAAGGAGGTAATCTTAACCCTGTATTGGTCTTGCTCCCTGTTCCTCTTTTCCTGGAAGACATTGCTTACAAGTATGGGAGGAAAGTACTCCCTCTGAGCTTCTAAGGCCGCGTACACACGGGCGGATTGTCTGTCCAACCGTGTTTCAGCGGACAATCCGCTCGTGTGTGGGCTTCAGCGGACTTTTTCAGCGGACTGTCTGACGAACAAAGTCTTACGGAATTTCCGAAATTTTGTCCGTTCAAACTTGGTTTTGTCCGTCCAAACTTGGTTTCAGCGGACAGTCCGCTCGTGTGTAGGCAAGTTGGACGGACTAAGTATGGCGCATGCTCAGAAAGGATTTACACGGCCGAAGGTTGCATTGCAGTGTATAGGACGTCGTTTTTCTAGTCCCGTCGTACGTGCTGTACACGTCATCGCGCACGCTTTCAGCGGACTGTCTGCTCATCGTGTGTGGTCAAGTCCGTTCATGCAAATTTTGAACGGACTGTCTGACGAACTTAGTTGGCCAGACAATCCGCCCGTGTGTACGTGGCCTAACTGTAATCCAGTATACAGCAGCTATTACAAAGCCTGCAGACTCACGTGCCCAACAAGCTCTATGCCTCCACGCACACACCAGGTGAACTGCCTCTTTTTAGAGGTTTCCAAATGGCGTCATACGATCCACGCGGTAGGCGTGGTATCCGAACGTATAGTGGCGCCAAAATATGTTGCATGCGAGCCTGGAGAGTGCCGACCGTACGAGGCGAAAATCCCCTCAACGGCGCACGCGTACAACCGTACGGCAAAAGCATGCGCGTTCGTATGGCAGCAGCGTCTCCGCATGCGACAGCGTTTCATCATTATAAAAAACACAGCATGGAGACATTCTGTAACAGCTTTGAAAAGACACAGTCAGAGGGGAATACAGCAATCCCAGAGGGAGTACTCACCAGTCCACGTTGCAGGACCTGAGAAGCCAGGCCCAATCTTCCCCCATCACGGCAGGTAGTGCCTCTGTGGACCTTCAATGACCGGGTCCCCTATCTTGGGGTCCACACCCTTGGGCCTGTAAAGCACCCTTTGGGTTATCTTGGGCAAGATAATGACCAGAATACCACTATCCAAGGGTCCAGCGCCTAAATAGGACACATTACAAGCAAAACCTCGTTCTTGCATCGAGGCTCAGGTACAATTCCTTTAGCTTCGTGCCATCCGAACGGATCCGGTAACAACGTCCTCACTGGGACACTCAATTGACGAAATTTTGAAGAGCTTCACGTTCATGACCATCACCTGAAGACACTGGCGAAAAACTGAGGTAACTCCCATATGGGAGGGGTTATATGGGAGGAACCTTCTTGCTATTGGTTGCCAGTGTCCAATCACCTAGAGGTAGCGTATAACCCACATAGTCATGAATAACTGCTCTGTGTCCCGTGATGTATGATAAAGAAAGAAGCACTATTGGGTTTAACTAATCATTTTTTTTTGTATAATTCTCCTTCAAAGTGGTTGTAAACCCTTACAGACCACTTTGTGCTACATGTAAGCCTATATAATTAGGCTTACCTGTACCTACCCAGGATATCTCCTAAACCCCTGTATTTGCATGTGCCAACTTCATTGGCACATGCGCACTGACACAAACTGAAGCAACGGCATGTATGTGCCGTTGCTTCAGTGAGTGTGCCTTTACCACGTGCATGCACAGGAGTGACATCATCGCGGCTCCGGACAATCACAGCACGCAATACCCGGCAGAGATCCCCAGAAGTGATGTCAGCCACAGGAACGGCATACGGGCACCGCAGCGAAGGCTTCGATCTCAGGTGAGTATTACATAATGAGCTAGTATGCTATGCATACTAGCTCATTATGCCTTTGTATTGCAGGTGTTAGTTTTTTGTTTGTTTTTTAAGTGGGTTTACACCCACTTTAAAGCAACATGGCAGAGGGCTGTGTCCTATGCCTATATTTTCTAATAGGTGTCCCACATTCCCATTTCAAAAAGTTGGGAGGTATGGGAATAATGTAGTATAAATCAACCACAGGCTTTTAAACCTCATGGGAACTTCACAAGATAATATCCCAGATAAAGTTTCCAGCTGTATTTATTTATATAGGACTGTCAATTTACATATATATTATACATTTATATCAGTCGCTGCCCTCAAGGAGCTTACAATCTAAGGTCCCTAACTCACATTCATACACACACTAGGGACAATTTATAAGGGAGACAGTTAACCTAGTATCATGTGGAGTGTGGGAGAAAACCAAAGTACCCAGAGGAATGTACACAAAGACACAGAAAACATGCAGACTCTATGCATATATTGTTATGGCCAGAATTCGAACCAAGGACTCTAGTGCTGCAAGGCAGAAATGCTTCCACATACACACAATCAGAATTTCCGACAACAAACGTTCGATATAAGCTTATTGTCGGAAATTTCAACCCTGTGTAGGCTCCATCGGACATTTTCTGTCGGAATTTCCGACAACAAAAATTTCAGAGCCGGATCTCAAATTTTCCGAGATCAAAATCCGGTCGGAAATTCGATTGTGTGTACACAATTCCGACACACAAAATTCCATGTATGCTTGGAATCAAGCAGAAGAGCTGCACTGGTTATTGAACTTCCTTTTTCTAGTCCATTCGTACGTGTTGCCGATTGGAATTTCCGAAAAAAAGTTTCAGCCAACATCCGTCGGAAATAAATCCACGGTTTGGTTGTCGGAAATTCCAATCGTCTGTACACGGCATTCGAGTTTTCGCCACTCCTACTACAACCGGGGGGCATTGACTCTCCTCTTGTTGCACTTTCTATATTGGTAAAAGAAAAAAATTAAACATCTAGGGCATAGTAAAACCACTTCTAATGACCAACACAAATCTAGAAATCTTGGAACTCATGAAGGCAACAATCATGGACCAAAATGTTGGACTAACCCCGTCAGTTCACAAAAAATTACACATTGGATGCTTTAAATGTTTGGGTTTTTTCGCATGATAAGTTTTTTTTTTTTTTTTCCATAAAACATGGAATGGTTCTTTCTCTGCATTAAATGAGCATTTGAGTAATAAAAGCCTTCATTTTTTTATTAATTAGCATTTTATTTCATTAGTCTATTTATCTCTTCGTGGAATTACTCTTCATAGACACTTTCAGTCACTGTTAACACCAGAAGCTAGTACTATTTGACGGGGGTAACACTCTCTGCAATTATCTTTTACAATTTACATTTACAAAACACAGCAAAAAAAAAAAAAAAAAAAAAGATACTATATCAAAAAGGTAAAGACACTCTAATTTAGTTATGTGACTGCAATTTTCAAATCTAATTGGAATGAACTGAAAATAACTGTCACTTATTTGTGAAAATAATCCTTATCCTAGTGCATTGGGAATTGAGTTTTACATGTGTTATTCTTGTGTGGCTTGGCGAATATATGTTTTGCTATTTAGATCTTACCGCTGTGTCCCTCCAGAGTCTGATTCATGGAAAGATTACTGGGAGCAGCAAGGCCTTTTAACTTTGAATCATCTGGAAATAAAGAACATATATTCAGAGTAGAAGTACAATTTTATCAAACCAGTAGATTCCTGTTCCAGGAATTCCACACAGAATGGGATAGTTTCGGCACAGGGGATCCAGCATAATAGAAGGGAAAGTAAGTGTTAGAATGGCAGCGTGGGAGAGTAAGTGTGAGTGAATGTGGGAGATTCAGGGAGGGTTCATTTGAGTTAGTGTAAGGGTTAATATGAGGGTTACTCTAGCTGTGAGGGTTACAGGAAGGGTTAATGTTAGTGCGAGGGTTATAGGAAGGGTTAATGTTAGTGTGAGGGTTACAGGAAGGGCTGGTGTTAGTGTGAGGGTTACAGGAAGGGTTGATGTTAGTGTGAGGGTTACAGGAAGGGTTGATGTTAGTGTGAGGGTTACAGGAAGGGTTAATGTTAGTGTGAGGGTTACAGGAAGGGCTGGTGTTAGTGTGAGAGTTACAGGAAGGGTTAGTGTGAGGGTTACAGGAAGGGCTGGTGTTAGTGTGAGGGTTACAGGAAGGGTTAATGTTAGTGTGAGGGTGAGGGTTACAGGAAGGGCTGGTGTTAGTGTGAGGGTTACAGGAAAGGTTAGTACTAGTGTTAGGGTTAAAGGGAGGATTTATAGAGTGGGTTATAGGAGTGGTTAGTGTTAGGTTTAGAGTCATTGTTAAGGCTACAGGTAATGTGAGGGTTACAGGAAGGGTTCAGTGTTAGGGTGTTAGAATTAGAAAGTCAGTGTAAAGTTCAGCGTTAGGGTTACAATAAAAGTTAGTGCTAGGGCTACAGGGAGAGTGAGTATGGAGTTTCTAAGACCCCTTTCACTCTGAGCCGCGGCCGCTTTAGTGCTGTTTAAGTGGTGCTTTATGGCCCCTAACGGGGTGCTTTTAACCCCAAAGAAGGGGTTAAAAATGCTTGTGTTGTGATGCTTTCAAAGTGCTTTTCAGGCGCTTTGGAAGCACTGCCCATTCATTTCAATAGGCAGGGCATTTTGGGAGCGCTGTATGCAGCACTATCAAAACACCCTAAAGATGCTGCTTGCAGGACTTTTCCTAACGTCCCACAAGCGCACCGCCCCAGTGGCAAAAAAACACACTGAAATGAATGGGAGGCGGTTTTCAGGTGCAATTTAGAGGCTATTTCTAGCGCTAAAATGCCTGAAAACCACCTCAGTGTGAAAGGGGGTCTCGTTATTTAAAAGTCAAAGTACAAATTTCCAGAATCAATACCAGGAAAAAGGGAATAATGTTCCAATGTTTTAGACTGTAACAGTCTACCACCGCACACCATGTTGACTTTGTAATCTTCCCATCTAATGTTTTCAAGCCTGACTTCTAAATGTAAATCACAAATTTGATTACAAAAGAATTGATTTGCTGCTCAAAGGGTTAACAAGTAATACAGCCATACCTGTGATACACCACTGCTGGCTAAATAGCAATGGTGTATGAGGTGTATTACTTGTTAACCCTTTGAGAAGCAAATCATTCTTTTGTAATCAAAGTCAGGCCTGATAACTTTAGATGGGAAGATTACAGAGTCAACATGGTGTGCGGTGGTAGACTGTTACAGTTAAAGTGGTTGTAAACCCTTACAAACCACTTTGACCTACAGGTAAGCCTAGATTAAGGCTTACCTGTAGGTCCAAGAAATATCTCCTAAACCTATACGGTTTAGGAGATATTTGCCCGAAGACAGGCACCGCTGTCTACGGCGCATGCGCCGTAGACAGCGGCGCGCAGGCGCACTAAGCGTGGCATTTCCAAAAATGGAGCTTCCGCGCGTGTCGGCTCCCGTGCGCATGCGCGGGAGTGACGTCATCGCGGCTCTGCCGAATGACAGCGGCAGAGCTGCGAGACCCCACCGAAAAGATGGATGCGCCGGACTACAGGGGACAGCGGTGACATCGCTGGCTCCTGTGTCAGGTAAGTGACACATAATGGGCTACTATGCGATGCATAGTAGTCCATTATGCTTTGCCTTTGCAGGGAATGAAAGAGGAAGTAAACCCATCAGGGTTTACTTCCTCTTTAAAACATTTGAACATTATTCCACAGTTCTGCAGATACCATTATTCTACTCCACCATTAAACCTACCCATCTCTTTTCTTTAAGTTCACTGCAAGACAGCTTTTAACTTTCACCTGGCATGTGGTATTTTCAGGTATCCACACTAGCTGAATCAAAAATGATTACGATTATGAAAGAATACATAGATTCATTAAAAGCTGTTTTATGCTGTATATTTGCTTGTCTTTACACTTGCCGGACACAGTAAAACAGACGGATGTTCCAGAAGGTGATAAATTAAATGTCTTCCAAGGAGATCTGTCAACACCTTCTGCTCCGGAGGAGCCTGGATATTACTACCAGGCAGAACAGAATGTACAGAATCTCTGTACAGATTTGAAAAAATATTGACCTTCCACAAGTGTTAGCCTCAAAAAGTCTTTGCTCCTGTTTTTCCTTCCTTTCCCAAGTGATAATATTCTGTGCCCACAACCAGTGAACACTCTCCAGGAACATCCCTGAATAAACGGCTCTGCCTTGTAGGATCATCCCAATTTACTTACATCAACATACCCTTCAGGCTAATATCTGCTTCCAGGGGAAATGATACTAAGTAAACTCCAGCCGCTCAGACCTAAACTGAAAGGATTCCTTAGTGAAAGACAGAAAAGACGCCATTTATTTACCTGATTGCATTTCCAGCTTTAAGACTTTCAGCAATCCAGATTCTCCTCCACATGCTATATAACCTTGGTCTTTGTTCCAGGATATGCATTTTAGCTGGATATTATTGGGAATGGCGATCTGAAAGAGAGTGAGGTATAATGTGTGAATACTTATAACATGCATACAGTTTATGAAAATGCCTAATTATAAGGAGTACCAAATTCCTTCTAATATATCCGTAATGCTGCGTACACATGAGCGGAATGTCCAACAGAAAAAGTCAGACGGAAGCTTTTCAGCATATATTCCGATCGTGTGTATGCCTCATTGGAGTTTTTTTTTTTAACAAAAATTCTGACGGACCTAGAAGTAGAACATGTTTTAAATATTTCCAACGGAACCAATTCCTAACGGGAAAACCACTCGTCTGTATGCTGTTCCGATGGACAAAAAAATAACGCGTGCTCTGAAGTACAAGACGGAAGCTATTGGCTACTGGCTATTGAACTTTCTTTTTCTAGTCTCGTTGTACTTGCTGTACGTCACTGCATTCTTGACGATCGGACTTTGGCGTGATCGTGTGTACGCACGACAGTTTCAGTGGAATTCTCTCGGAACTCCATCGGAGTTTATTCCAATGGGAAAACCGGCTGTGTGCATAAGCATAAAACCAGACAAAGTAGGACTATCTTGTTACAAACAGAATATTTCTTACGGATATCTTGATTAGAACTTAAATCATTTTATTAACAATAATCTTTTTGTATAAACAAAGGTAAGTACACATTACAGATTTGTAATTGCATTGAACCCCTATTTAAGGTGACACTAAACAATATTCTTATGCCCCGTACACACATGCGGAATTTCCGTTGGAAAAAGTGTGATTGGAGCTTTTGGTTGGAAATTCCGATCGTGTGTATGCTCCAACCAACTTTTTCTGTCTGAATTACCGCCAGCAAAAGATTGAGAGCAGGTGCTCTATTTTTCCGTCAGAAAAAGTTGCCATCGGAAATTCCGCTCGTCTGTATGCAATTCCGACGCGTAAAAGACCACACATGCCCGGAAACAATTTGACGCATGCTCGGAAGCATTGAACTTAATTTTCTCGGCTCATCATAGCGTTGTACATCACCGCGTTCTTGGCAGTGGAAAGTTCAGAGAACTTTTGTGTGACCGTGTGTATGCAAGCCAAGCTTGAGCGGAATCCCATCGGAAAAAGCATCCAAGATTTTTCCAACGGAAATTCCGCTCTTGTGTACAGGGCATTAGTCTCCACAAATAATCCATACATATCCAATACTCAAAGCGGAGTTCAACCAGTTTTTTTAGTTTATTAAAAGTCATCAGCTACAAAAAGGATAGCTGCTTACTTTTAATAAACAGACACTTACCTGTCCCATGGTCTAGTAACGCAGCCACCCAGAGCCTTGCTCCCCTCCCCCTCTTCTCCTCGGTGCCGTCATAGCAACTGTGGGCACCCGGCCGAGACAGATTACGGCTTTACAGCCGGGTGTGCACTGCGCATGTGCGAGTCGCACTGCGCTCTGCTACTGGCCAGCCGATCTTCTGGGACCTGAGTTGTGTCCCAGAAGATCACTGCCAGGGATGGGCCGTCTAGGGCGAAAGGAGGAGTCGCCTAGGCAGCCAAGAACAGGAAGGAGGAAGTGGGACAGGAAGTCCCACTTAAGAGAGGGTACACACCCCCCCACCAAAAAATGACATGCCAAATGCGGAAGTTGGCTGTATAATGTATTTACTGGCAGAAAAAAAAATGATTTACTATCCAAAGTTAAAACAACAAGGGCAGAAGATTTCATAGTCGGGAAGTTGAAAAAAAATGACTGAAGGTCCACTTTAAGCTTTCCCAGTTTAGGTGGGTACCATAACCACTGCCCCAGGTTTCCTGTTTCAAGGTGACTCCTTGCCTTGTAGCATCCTATGGAGCCACCCTTGCATGCAGGGACCAGAGCTGTGTTCCCTTACAGTGTCCATCAATAGGAACGCACAGTCCTATAGCCTAGGATGGCAAAACACTCCCCTGCTCTACCATCTTCCTCCTCCCTTCTCCAAGCTAACAGACTGGCTAGAGCAGGGGTGCCCAACCTTTTGAAGAATGAGGGCCACTTAAGCGACTTGGTAACCAGTCACGGGCCACAAAGAATGGAACGGGGGCGGATGACAGGTCCGTGTCCGCTCTGCATATGCAGAGCGGACATGGACACAGCCCACTCTACTCTATGGGCCCTTCAATCCGATCACCTTCTGTTTTTTTTTTTTCCCCCATCGATCAGATCGGAGGAGGTGAATGGAGGGTCCAATTGGGTCAGACCGATCGTTTAGAAAGGGGCCTAGGGCTGCTTTCACACTGATACGCTGTGATTTACCCACACCACGGGTGCAGCCCAGTGTGCCTGAGGCTTTCCTGCGGGTTGCTGCACTTTGCCATAGACTTCTATTATATCCTGCAAGTGTGGTGTACTTTCTGAATACGCACCAAACCAGCAGCTATTAGAAGAAGTCTATGGCTCAGTGCAGGTAACCCGCAGGTGAACTGTGCTGCACATGCAGATCAATTTAAAAGCACCCCAGTAACCACTGAAGAACAGATATGCCCACATATATGCTGCGATTTTAGTAATAAAATTACCTTTAATAACAGTCTTCATTCAGGTATTACCAGCTGTTGCTGTCCCAGGCAGAATGCGTTTTGTATCACTCCACCTGTGACTCTGGCGCTATACAGGAAGCATCGGCTTATGCTGCTCTGTTCCGCAGCTTGTTTCCTTGTTTCGATCTGGGCTTGCCAACCCGCCATTCCACATAAGTGGGTCGCGGGCCACCATCACAGGGCTCCACGGGCAACATGTGGCCCCCGGACCACAGGTTGGGCACCCCTGGGCTAGAGACTGCACTGTTAACCCTTTCCTGTGAAGAACAGATGATCAGAAAAGCAGCATCGAGAGAGCAGCATTGAAAGTTGTACACTGTAAATGACGGGTTAAAAATATTAACAGATAGTTTACTGAGGAATGTTGTTGGTTTTTTTTTGTGCTCAATGTGTTAAACGCAAAATGCTGAAAGTGTAATACTACTTCGAAGGATGATAGAGATTTGTTAGAATTTTTTTTTTGTTTCTATTGACATGTGTGTCCCTTTTACTCAAAATGCCCATGTTACCCCAAATCATCCACAGGCGATGCTTTCAAAGCCTTTCTATAGGTTATCAGTTTAGAGTTAAAGCAGAACTAAACTCAGCGATTTAGCGGCTTCAAAAAACAGTTATATTCCAGGCATGCCGGCGCTGCTAACTGTCACATTTACTTCTGTTTTCAACCAAACTGTCAAACCATTGCTGGAGTCATAACTGATCACATGTGCACCATGCCAGTTACAGATCAAACAGATCGGAAAAAAAATGGAAAGCAAGGTGAGAGCCCCGGGCCTTGTTTATACTGTTCTCACATGTGCAATACCTCTTGTCTTATCTCTGCTGACCAAACAGATCAAACAGAGGCAAAGATGGCAGCTTCCTTGGCTGAAAAGGATGGAAGGGTTTAGATCCACTTTAACCACTTGCCGACCACCGATATACATTGGCACAATGGCAGAGGTGGGCAAATAGGCGTACCTGTACCTCCCATTTAAGAGCCGGGGCTAGCAGGCGCACGCGTGCCACCTACAGCGTGACCATGCCCGCGGGACCGGCGGACTCAATGTCCACCAGTCTCCCAGCAATCGTGTCACGGAGCCTCAAAACGGTGAAGTGCCTATGTAAACAAGGCATTTCCCAATTCTGCCTTGTGTCATGACAGCTCGCTGTCATGTGAGTTGAAGCCCATCCCCCCCACAGTTAGAATCACTCCCTAGAACACACTTAACCCCTTCATCTGCCCCTAGTGGTTAACTCCTTCCCTGCAAGTGTCATTTACACAGTAATCAGTGCATTTTTTATAGCACTGATCACTGTATAAATGACAATGGTCCCAAAATAGTGTCAAAAGTGTCTGATGTGTCCGCCATAATGTCGCAGTCCCGATAAAAATCGCAGATCGCCGCGATTACTAATAAAAAAAATGAATAATAAAAATGCCATAAAACTATTCCCTATTTTGTAGACACTATAACTTTTGCGCAAACCAATCAATATACGCTTATTGCGATTATGTAGAAGAATACATATTGGCCTAAACTGAGGAATAAAATATATTTTTTTATATTTTTTGGGGGGATATTTATTATAGCAAAAAGTAAAAAAATATTGAGTTTTTTTCAAAATAGTTGCACTTTTTTTGTTTATAGCGCAAAAAATATAAACCGCAGAGGTGAACAAATACCACCACGAGAAAGCTCTATATGTGGGGAAAAAAAGCACATCAATTTTGTTTGGGTACAACGTCGCACGACCGCACAATTGTCAGTTAAAGCGTCTCTGGTCAGGAAGGGGGTTAAATCTTCTGGGGCTTAATCAGTTAATCGTAAGTTATGCCCCAGAATTATTGTTCACACTCTGGCAGTGGTACCTCATGTGTGGAGCAACTTATGTTTACATACATGCATGTGTTTGCATCTGGGTTTTATAGGAGGCTTTTAAAAAAAAATATTAAAATTAAAGTAGATGTAAACCCAAAGTCATCCTTTCTAAACTACTGCCATAGTGGTTATCTATAAGGATATACATGCCTCCTGCATGTATCTTTACCTGTCAAATGTCTCCCCTCTGTCTGTTATGAGACCCGAAAAACTGCATATTCTGTGGGAGGGTCTATTGTCTGGAGCTCAGTGGGTGGAGTCACGATGTCAGTAGACTCCCCACCCATCTCTACACTCCCCTTGTCAATATGCATATTCTCCTGTGTATTTCTTACACTGAACCTCTGCTATGATCTCTAACATCCAGTGAAAAGACAGGAAAGTTACCACATGACTTCAGCATGCCCAATTATGCTGAGGTGTGGATCAGCCAATCCTGGCATAGCAGCAGGAGTGGGAGGGAATTAAAAAAATAATGCATGTCTCTTAGGCCCCTTTCACACATGCGGACAGTATGTCCGTATTTCATCCATCCGTTTGCGGATGAAATACGGACATACATGCATTCCTATGGGATAGCGGGTGTCTGCGGATGAGCATCCGCAGACACCCGCTATTGTCCGCCTCCGCTATTGTCCGATTCTGCAGACGGAGGAAAATCCTATTTTACTATCCGTCTGCAGAGCGGATCGGATGAAGACGGACAGACGGTCCGTCTTCATCCGATCCCCCATAGAGGAGAGCGGAGAGCCGGCAGGGGCGGTCCCGGCACAGTGTGCCGGGACCACCCGGTTATCTGCCGCCTCAGTGGGGACAACGGAGCGATCCCCGCTGAGCAAGTGAATCATCACGGGGCGGATCATTACTGATCCATCCCGTGTGAAAGGGCCCATAGGCTAGTGCACAAGATATGTAAATCACCTGTCACTCACAGCAAGGGGGAGGATTTGACAAAGTTTTTCTCTGTCAAGATTTATCTGACTGAACAATAAAAGAGAATTGCTCAGAGCTGGATTAACTCTTTGTGGCAAGACTGGGCTCATATGATAGGAAATCTTATACTCTACATTATGACATAAAAAAAAAAGAAATTTGGGTTTACATCCACTTTAATTTTATTAATATGTAACACGTTTTATTTTAATTTTAACTTTATTACTATCACAAGGGGGCTAACCAGCACAAATGTGCAGGTGGCAGGTCCTCTTTATGGGGACATTAGGGGTCTAAAAGACCCCTGATGTTTCCTCTGCCCTCCAAAGATTGGGCAGTGGATGTTCCCGTTCTCACTGCTGGGTCATTTTACTGTGGTCCTAGAAGAACGAGAGAGCCCAGTAACCACTATGGGTGGCCCCAGGGGGCCCATGGTATATTCCAGGTACTGTAAAGTTATCAGGCGGCTCTAGAGCTGCCCAGATCACTCTTACTTAAAAGTTGAACACCAGCTTAAAAAAAAAAAAACAATCACCAGCTTCTGTATGAAAGGACATCTGTCCCGAAGAGGAAGAGCCTCAGTGCCCACAGTATGTAAGTGCCAGCAATCAGTGCCACCTATCAATGCCTACCAGTGGTGCGAGCGCCTCATCCGTGTGCCGATCATTGCCCATCACTGCCACCCATCAGTGTCCATCACTGCCAGCTATCAGTGCCCATCACTGCCACCTTATCAGTGCCCATCAGTGTCGCCTTACCAGTGCCCATCAATGAAGGAGAAGAACTACCCGTTTGCAAAATTTATTAACAAAATATAAAACGGTTTTGTATTTTTTTTTTTATTTCATCATTTTAAATTTTTTTAACAAAAAAAAAAAAAACCCAGAGGTGATCAAATACCACCATAAGAAAGCTCTATTTGTGGGGAAAAAAATTATAAAAATGTCATTTGGGTACAATGTTGTGACCGCGCAATTGTCATTCAAAGAGTGACAGCGCTAAAATGACAATTGGTCTGGGCAGGAAGGGAGTTTAGGTGCCCAGTAAGCAAGTAGTTAAGCCTGCGTTACAGGCAGAGACAAGAAGATGATCTGCATGCATGCGACAGTCCCCAGCAATGATCTCGCTGTGTATGGAGCATGAACAATCATACTGCCAGAGAGACTGGCATGGCTGCATTGGACAGCTGGATCTTTGGACCATTATTCTGCTTATGGCCGATACGGCAGACAAGAAGCGAGATCATCTGGATCTTCTCATTACTGCCTCATAGGCTAGAACAAGTAGAGCCAATCACAGGCATGAAGAGGGAACATGTGCACGCCCGATAGAAGAAAGCCACCAGTAGCTCCAGTCATTCCTTGTTAGTATGCGCTCCGAGGAATCCGCCGATCAGGAAATGTCTCATTACCTGTGATTAGCGCTGCGCAGCATCAGCTTCCTGGCGGGATCGTGGAGCTGCAAACACTCTGCCTGACGCCTGAGCTCCTCCTTACTTGTTAGAACTCCAGGCAGATAGAACAGCAGGGCTGGAGTACAAGAGAAGGAAGCAGTACAAGGGGCCAATCCATTCATATGCTGACCAGAAGCATGCTGATTGGAGGAAAGTGCAGAGTGATAGAGAGATGAGCTCATTGCTGTACTGTTTCTCCTTTCACTATCCAGTCACTAGCTGGGGGCGGGTCCAGGATGACCTGGGCTCAGAGGAAGTGAAGCTGGCCATCAGACTAGCTGCGAAAAAAAAAAATAACTACCGCTGGGACCTCTCTGGACTGAAGGTAGATATTGCAGTGAAAGTGGTTTATGTTGTTATCTTTTTACTGGGTTATTCTTTTTTTTTTTTTTTATCTTGATATTCTTGACTGGAGGTCTGCTTCAGATTTGTTTGTCATGCAAGAATGGCAAATAGCTGAATTGGACCCAGGATCTGTCTCCTGCAGTCAATGCACAGCAGAGCTCAGACTGGGGGAGGGAGAAGCAGTGCGAGGAGCAGTCTTACTGCAGTGCAAAGGGCTTACTGATAGGAGGAGAGAGCAGAATGACAGAGAGATGAGCTCATCAGTCTACTGCAGGGGTAGGCAACCTCTGCCCTCCAGCTGTGGTGAAACTACAAATCCCATCATGCCTCTGCCTCTAGGAGCCATGCCGGTGATTGTTAGGGTCTTGCAATGCTTCATGGGACTTTTAGTTTCAAATCAGCTGGAGGGCCGAGGTTGCCTACCCCTGGTCTACTGCTTCTCCTTTCACAGTCCAGTCACTAGCCGTGGGCTAGTTCAGGATGACCCGGGCTCAGAGGAAATGTATGAAATTATGCTGGACATCAGACCGAGGCCATCTCGCTGCAAAAACAAACAACTGGGGTGGGGACTGGATTGGACTCTGGACTGATAATAAATATGTTTTGTTATGCTTTCTTTAACTGAGCTATTTGTTTATCTCAGAAGTTCTGCTTTCATTTGTAATGCAAATATTTCACGTACCAGAGTTAGACTTTTGCAATCCCAGTACAGCAGAGCTCAGACTGGTGGAAGGAGAATCAGCACCAGGAGCTTAATTGCTGCAATGCAAGGGGCATGCTGATAGGAGGAGAGAGCAGCAAGATGTGCTCATCACTGCGCTGCTTCTCCTTTCACTGTCCAATCACAGGGACAAGACCCACAAGCGTTACTGACCTGCAGCAGATAGAAAGCTCTCCTGCCCTGACAGAGCTGTGCAAATTGTAAAACTGGAAGGACAGAATTACACATTGCTTCCCTTCTATATCTACGTATGTGTCTGTCTGGAGTTCAGCCTTCCCCCCACTACTCACCTTCTTGCTGAGGTAGATGAACATTGCTGCACACAGCAGTCCCCCCGGCCCCAATCACTGGAGGTTCCACACATACACAGTCCTACCCCGGGGTAACTAAGAAGCCGAGTCCTCCCGTCTCCAGGTAACCGAGGTCCTTCCCCGTCCGCACGTCACTTCCCGTGTAGAATGGGCCAGCGAAGCACCTGGGAACATTAAACACTAGAGTCCGAACTACCGCTAAAAAGTGTCTGCGGCGCCACGCCTGGTTCTGCAGGAGAGCGGCCATAATGCCATATACCACCCCCTTTTATTTCCCACGTAGCGGTCTCCAACAAAATGGCTAAATTTATGTGGACTTGTCACCAAAAGCTTTTGGTTGCGTTTCACAGATGCAGAATTCGATTCACAGGTACTGGGAAATCTGTGAAAGAAACCGGCGAAGAGATTAATGTCAGTTATAATTTCTAATTCTACAGTGACTTCCTCTTTCTGTGTGATTTTCAAAACATGTTGTAACAGAAAATATATTGGGAAGGGCTCCAACTGTATAACACTATAGGATTGTAAAAGACCTGGGAAACCTTTGGGTGCTCCAAAGAGAATAGTAATGTGGCATGCATGGTGCCTCCTCACCCCCCTATCAGCCCCTGTTCTGAGCTACATTCCTGTCTGAATGTTGTGCCTGGGTTTCAATTGCACTGAAAGCTGGACACATAATTCAAAACCTGAACCGTCCGGGTGAATTGGCAACCCTAGCACTAAGAACCCTTTCACATTGGGTCGTTTTTGCAGGCGCTATTGCGCTAAAAATAGCGCCTGCAAACCAAACTGAAAGATCTGCTGCTGTGTCTCCAGTGTGAAAGTTTTCACACTTGAGCGGTGCACTAGCAGGACAGTAAAAAAAGTCCTGAAGGCTGCATCTTTGGAGCGGTGAAGGAGCAGTGTGTATACTGCTCCTGCCCATTGAAATCAATGGGGCACCGCGGCTATACCGCAGAGGCGCTTTGTGTGGTTCTTAACCCTTTCTCAGCTGCTATCGGGGGGGGGGGGGGGTAAAACCGCCCGCTAGCAGCCACATAGCGCCGCAAATCCGACGGTAAAGTGTCGCTAAAAATTACCACAGACGCACCTCCTGCACCAGCATGAAAGGGGACTAATGAAGAGGAAAAGTGAGCATGGTCGTATTATGCAGAATATTGGATGTGCCTTGGGGCTCATTCATGCCACATGCACACAAAAATGCACAAATACGGGTTAAATCTGTATATTTTGAATGCATTTTACTGTAGATTAAACTGTGTTTTTAAAATGCGCTTTTTGCATATGTATTGCAAAAAATAAAATGTTTTGCTTATGTCTGTACAGGCTACATCAGTGCTCAAAGTACTTTTTTCCTTACTCTTTTTTTTTTGGTATTACATTGACACAATAATGAGTAATGAGTATAAAGAAGGGCAACAAAGCTAATAAAGGGTCTGGAGGATATTAGTTATGAGGAAAGAGAAAAATGTCAAAAGCTGCGCCACAACCCCTGTTAACTGACCACACCAATATAAATAATGAATAAATAAAAATTTGATATGTAAATAAATGAATATAAATAATGAATAAATAGATAAATAGTTCATATATCAACAAGTAAATTACATTAATCCCACATAAATTAATAAGGAAAAAATTGTAAGTCA
Organism: Lithobates pipiens; assembly: GCF_037356315.1. Lineage (NCBI taxonomy): Eukaryota > Metazoa > Chordata > Amphibia > Anura > Ranidae > Lithobates > Lithobates pipiens. The sequence goes on from NW_027507758.1 coordinate 540,318,287, forward strand.
CAGTTCATCAGCCTAAAGGAAAAACAGGGCTTATAAGATAAAGTCCTCTATAAATGTTCCTTTAAGGACGCCACAGTGAATCCACACGAAACACGAGACTGGTGGTTGAATATCCTCTATTCTCAAACCTGTGTACCATGAGTTTGGCTTCATTCTGGAAAGTTTCAGGTGTGCTACAAATGCGTTTTAAGTGCAAAAATTAACCAAAGGGAACCCCTCTGATGGTATGTCTGGGGTGTGCTGAATCTGCCCAGAGCAGAGTATTGTCTGCAGTGGGTTTCCTGTACAAATTCGTGGACACCCTGCCATCTACTCTGGATAATTTTACATCCAAAAACTCTATGGTGTGAGTATAAAGGACACCTGTGAATGTCAAATTATGGTCATTGTCATTAAAATATTCAAGCCAAGTATTCAGATCAGCGTGCTCATCCGACGTGATGAACAACAGATCGTCAATGTAGCGACCGAAAAATGTGGTGTCCCTACGACGAGGACTGTCATGTCCAAAAATGCCGGACCTTTCCCACCAACCCACATAAAGGTTGGCTAGGGAGGGTGAAAAAACTTTGCCCCCATAGAGGCCCCGCATTTTTGGAGATAATGGTCCCCGTCGAACATGAAAAAAATGTGGGTCAACAGATAATCTAGAGATTGAATGATAAACTCCTGAAGTACCAAAGAAAACTTCCCAGATCGTCTCAGGAACCATGAAACAGCCTGAAGACCTGGGTGGTGCAGAATACTGGAGTACAAACTCGCCACATCGCAACTAATCCACCTGAATGAAGAATTCCATTCAAAGTTATTAAGTTTACATAATAGCTGTTTTTCGTGTCCCTGAGATATCCGGACAAGTTAACCACAAGGGGTTGCAGCTGACTGTCTATCCATTCCCCTAGATGCTCATTTAAAGAACCTATACCGGCCACAGAAGGGCGCCCTGTAAGCAGTGTTAATCCTTTGTGTGCCTTTGGTAGATGGTGAAACACTGGCACGATGGGATATTCGGGAATGAATAGCTCTTTGTCTGCTTGGGAGAAGATGCCTGCTGTCACTGTTCTATCCAATAGTGTGGATAGTATCTTTTTAAAAGCCTGTGTGGGGTTGGATTTAAGTCGTTGATAAGTATTGGTATCAGATAATTGGCGCAAGGCTTCCTCCTTGTATGCTAAAGAATCCAAAACCACCACACTACCTCCCTTATCTGCACTCCTAATTACTACACTTTTGTCAGTGGACAGTGTTTTTAACGCCAATTTTTCAGCATGAGTGAGATTTTAGGGAAAAGATACCCTCTGACTGCTACGTGCAAGGTGAGTCAGATCCCTCTCCACCATACTTTGGAAAAGATCCATATCCTTTCCCCTAGACTCCACAGGGTAAAAATCAGATCTAAATTTAAACACAATATCACTATGAATATCTGTGGGGTCACAGGGAGGAGGACTGGATTCCTCTGCCAAATCAATTAAGTCTTGTAACATACAGACATCAATAAATTTCACAGGTGAAGAAAGAGGAACAGACTCACCCATATTGCAGGCATCATAAGGAATCAAAGGGTCCTGTGGAGTGGACTGGAAAAAGTGTTTTTTAAGAGTTAAAGTCAGTGAAAATCTATTAATGTCCAGTATTGTCCCAAAGGGATTGAAATGCCTGCTAGGACAAAAATTAAGACCTCTGGATAAAAGGCTGATCTCCTCATTCAAAGTTATTTTCAATGTATTAACCACATTAAGTGCTATTTCCTGGTTTTGCCTCGTAGTGTGTAATGAGTGTCTTTTGTGGTATCGGTGTCTCTTACCACCCCTCCTGGTTTTTTGATGATAGAAGACTTTTTCTTTTTCTTGGTTTGTAATGACCCGTGAGGGTTTCCTGGGCTTTGATTGTTGATCGGTCTATCTCTGTCTGTATGCACTACAGGTTCAGTGGATCGATCGAATGAAGAATCTGACATAGTGTGTACAAAGGTGTCATCTCCAGGATCTCTCTCTTGATCAGAGAAACTGACCTGTTTAGCTCAGTTCTCGCGTGGTCTGTTCTGAAAGAATTGTGGTTTCTTCCAGACATAAACTTTATTGTTCTCATAGTCAGTCTTATCGCGGAGCATCTTGCCACGCTTACCATCTATGACGGACTTCTCAAGTTTATCCAATTTATTATTCAGCCGTGCATCCAGATCTGTAAAACCTGCATGTGATTGCAATGCTGTTAATTCCTTTTGTATTGTAGTAATATCTGTCTGTAATATTTCCATTTCTTTTTTCCTGGAGGAGACAAGTATGTTCATGAGTTTAAATGAACATGTATCCAGAGCATCCATCCACTCCTTCTAAGGCCCCTTTCACACTGACGTTCCGTTCAGGCCCGCCTGTCAGTTTTTCAGGCGGACCTGAACGGGTGCTCCATAGAGCTCTATGGAGCGTCGGATGTCAGCGGTGACATGTCCGCTGACATCCGACCCGCTCCGATCCGAAAAAGTGTGACGGAGGAAAAAGCTATTTTTCCATCCGTCTGCGGATCGGATCGGGTGACGACGGGCACTGCGGTCCGTCGTCATCCGATCTCCCATAGGGGAGAGCGGCGCTGTGACAGGTCCGTCCCTGCGCAGTGTGCAGAGACAGACCTGTCCTCTCCCTGCTCAGCGGGGATCGGCGGAGTGATCCCCGCTGAGCAAACGGATATCCACGGGGCGGATCAGAACTGATCCGCCCCGTGTGAAAGGACCCTAAAGCTGATCATCAAAAACATCTGAATAGGGAAATTTCTTGATGCATAAACCCCGTGGTATGTGGGTCAGGGATATATATTCAAATAAGAAGTTAATGTCCCAGTAGGCTCGAATTTCTCCTGTCATCAGATGTTCATGTTTTCTAAATAAACGTATAAGTGCAATCCCATCATCGTCCAGTGATTGCATTGCATGCGTTTGTGAGGACTGTTTTAAGGGATTATGGCCTAATGCAGTAAGGGTTCTGCTTTACCCACCTTCCGCTGTGGATGTGGTAGGGGCGATGTGATCCATGATTCTATAGAAAGGGATGTCTTAGGCTCCAAAGTCAAAACTGTATTTATAGTAGGAGATCCTGGTTAATAGCTGTAATCCTTAATCCAGGAGGAACACTGAGCTGGTGGACAGGAATATGTAGAATCCAGAGATTGCAATTGATAGAAAGGATGAACCACCGCTCTAAAGTAATCCTCGAGTACCAAAGCTCTGTCTCCTATTGATGAGCCCCAGGTGCTGACCATTACACATACCATGAGCAAACAAGCAGGACAAAACTCTGGATAGCCGCACACTGGAAAAAGACTTGAAATCCCATTTTTAATTGAAACAACGTGGGTCACATCAAAACAAAATAAAAAAATCCACAGCAAAAGGAATAACAGGGTACAGGTAAACTGACGCGTTTCGCACCGTAATCAGTGCTTACTCATAACTAACCATCTTTCAAGCAAATATATAGCATAAAACATAAAAAGAGGCAAGGCATATCACATAATTGAAAGATTGAAGGCAATTACATACAGCTGAATCGCACTTGCAATTAGATCCTAGCATGTGCTGCAAAGCAGTGAAAATAATCAAGAAAACTTGAAAGAAAGCAAAAAAGAAAAAATCTTTTTGACCAAAATCTAACCAAAAATTAACTCTTAGTGAAAATAGGAATGATGTAAAAGATGCTGCAGGCATACACCACCTTATACAAGTGTGTATGTCTGTATGAAATAATGAAAATATTCAATTTTATCCAAGATCAAAAATGATTAAATCCCGTGCAAGAAAAAGAGCAAAAATAAAATAAAAAATTAGAGTGGGTGGAGGATATAGACTTAATGATAAAAAATCAAACACATACACAAAGGGACCCGTGGAAATGTTAAATATATGTATAAATAACACAGGTGGCACATGTATAATCAGTATATGGTGTCCTGTGAAAAAGCACATCCGTGAGTGTGTCATGTGAAAAAAAAAAACGCATACGTGATGCTTTTACATCAATTCAAAATAGGCATGAATATAATGTGTAATATATGAATCATGTCCTGTGAAAAAGCACGTCTTGGAGTGTGTCATGTGAAAAAAAACACGCCCAGCGGGGTCTCCTTAATGCGCCCAAAATAGCGGTGGATCTCGCCCGATGACTTGGTTTGGGGGGTCCCCTTTGTCGCTGCTCTGGTCCGATGCTTCCTGGTTAAGCTCATACCGGTAAAGAAGCGTGCATTTGCCGGGGTATGAGGCCGTCAGCCAGGAGCTCTGGAAGAAAGCTGCCGCACTCGGCCATGCCTAAGCCACGCCCCCATTATATATTTTTTAAACAGAGGCCCAAGAGAATAAAATATTAGCTGTTGCAATTTATGTCACATGATATTTGCACAGCTGTTTTTCAAACACAATCTTTTTGGGAAAAAATACACTTTTTAATGAATTTTGGTGAACACAAATACAATATAATGCCCAATTTTTTGGTATAATATAAAAACCATAAACCTTGTGTAAATAGATACCAAACATGTCACTTTTTACATGTATAGCGACAAACTAACATACATTAAATTATCCTAAGGCGATGCTTTAAAAGCCTTTACAGGTTACAAGTTTTTTTTTTTTAACATAAAGGAAGGGTCAGGTTACAAGTTTAGAGATACACAGGAGGTCTGGTACTTGATATATTGTGCTTGCTCTGACATTCACAGCGATACCTCACATGTGTGGTACAATGGGCATAGCATAAGGGGTTGCAGGGGTCACAATGGCAACCCTGTCCCTAGCTCCAGGGGGCCCCAGCAGCCTCCCTGTCATATTATCATATCCTTCACAAAGTCCAGCTCTGACCTGCCATAGGGCCCCACAGCCATGCTCCAGTACTGGGTTTCCATTTTGCCTTCCACAATTCACACCCCTCCAATCTCATTGGCTGTGAAGCATTTCCTGAATGGAGAGGAGCATGAGGTAAGTACAGCCCAGGATGGGGAAGTGTCTGTGCTGTGTGCTGGCAACATGGAATGATAACCGTGCTTAGCGAGGCAAGAGGAGGAGACTGCTTCTGTCCTATAGCCATGATGGGACTGTCAGGAATCCGTCCGTCCCGTACGATCGACTTTCCGTACGCGCACGCGCATTCGTGCCGCGGGTCGTCGTGGGCACGAGCGTCTTCCAACGCGCGCGGGTGCACGTCGATCGTATGTGCGCGCGGTACACGCACGCACGGACGAGCGTTAGCTCGATTGGCGCCAGTGGCCCTTTTTAAAGGCGCAGTTACAGTGGTCCTGTGCTGTCTCGTCTGCAGCTAGTGCCTGAGAATACCTGTTTACCTGCCTGCTACCTATCTGATATCTGACCCGGCTCCGTCTGACCTTGCTGACCTCTCCTGCTCCGACCCCGGCTTGTTTGACCCTTCTTGGACTGATTTCCTGTTGCCGAACCCTTGCTTGCACCTGATACCTCTGCTGTCTCCTGCCTGTATCTGCTACCTTGCATCCAGAGGATCCATCCATCCTGATCCAGTGGCCTGCAGCCTTCTGCTTCCCTGCTACAGAGAGTTCCTGCTTCAGAGGATCCTCATCTCCTGACACCTGCTGCTGCACCTGGCTGGACTCTCCTACCCCACTGCGCTCCGGTCTCCCTGTTCCCATTCCAGTGAGACCAGAACCAGAGCCGTAAGAGAGGTCCCCTTCCACCAAGTCAGACTCAATACCCGAAGTTCTTAACAGGGACCTTCATGTGTCTTCTAGTCACCAGCTGGGATACTCTGTACGCCCCCACTCGGGGATGTCCGCTTACCCCACTTCCCTGACAACTGGGGAAAAGACATACACCTCCGGGAGGTGACCTTCCCCCAACACCTTCCAACAGTCACAGAGAAACCTTCAGAAATTGCTAAAACAAATCCCTTAACATCTCATCAGGGGGCCCCTGAAGGGCTACAGGCTCCAGATTTTATGTCACATGGCTTTGCCCTCCCAGATCTAAGTTGGACCCCCCAAAGCCCCCTGACCACCCCTCTGCCCTGGATACTATGCCCGGCTGCTGAGCTCCTTTCCCATTACAGCACTCTATACTGCTCCTCCTCCGCAGGGCTAAAATCACATTCCTAAACAACACAGCCAGTTATCCATGATCTCCACAGGGTGTATCTGCCTACTGCAACTACACTGCCGTTCTGACCAGAGAATTTTGCAAGTCAGAAGGGCAACATAAAAGCCAGAAACACCCTGTGAAGACTGAGAGACTGCATGTAAAGGAATGTGATTTAAGCCCTGTGTAGTGTGGGGGGTGAACTGTATACAGTGCTGAGATGAGAAAGGAGCTCTGCCAAGTGACCTGCCAGGGATCCCTGTCCTCTGATTCTCCAACAGTAATCCCTGTCCTCTGATGTAAAGAGGAACTTAAAACTCTTAAGCCACTTTGGGTATCTTGGCATGCAGTGGGTGTTTCTGCACGCACGGTTGAAGTGGTGGGTGGTAATGAGGGGGGGTCCAGGTCAACTTTTGCATCGGGGCCCACAAGCTTCAAGCTATGCCTTCTGTGGTGTGATCGCTATTTACATAAGTATGCAGGACCTACATGCATGTTTACATTTGTGCATGAGCATGGGTGTATGGGGCGCTTACATTTATTTTTTTTTGGATCAACTTTATTGCTATCACAAGGGATTAACAATATTAATGGGCTGTGACATATCCAGTTTTTAAGCCCATATCTCTCCTTTGGCCTCCAAAGCATGTGATCAAAGCAAGATCAGTTTGACCAGATGCTGTACAAGCCAGTAATGGCTTTTAATCAAAACAAAAGTAATGTAACAGAAGAGGGGAAGAAGCTCTTTCACAGTGATTGCACTTAGAGCAGTTATATCGGTACTGTGCTCTCCGATGGGACAGGAGAGCCTGGTAAAGGTGGAGGGAGTCCTCCTTGTTCCATCTGTAAAAATTATCAAGAGGCTGTAGAGCCACTTGGACCATTTTTCCCAAATAGCGAAACGCTCAGAGAAAAAGGATAATACCAAGACCATTGTTGTAGCTGCACTAATCCTGATCCTTGCTGAACTTGAATCCATGTATGACTGGCTTTAGTTTGCCTCTGTAGATACCCTGTGCTGTTATTCCAGGTATAACAGGCCTCTGTGCACAAATGGCATCCCACACTGTGTATTTTTGGCCCAGGGATGACATCTAGCACCGTGTGTCACAGGCCCACAGATCAGGTGGCACACCGGATATGGCAATGGCACACCCATGAAAGGAGGATGGGAAATGGGAAGTCCATTATAAAACATTTTTATAAGATATGCCTGTAAGGGTTAATCCTGTGTCTAGGGTGGTCCCTTCAACCTCTCAGACCTTAGATCCAATGTATTGTATAAATTCAGATATATCTGGAATCAATTCTCAAAGGACAAATAAAACCACACACACACCATGGCGTCCTTCGAGAACTAATTGTATTGAGTTATTACAAAGCAATTGATATAGGATATTTTACGTCATACAGAATAAGACATGCGCAGTAGACATCAAGACGATTACAGCTGGTCAAGACAAAAACGCTATTGTTCTTTGTTCTAAGCTAGCTGAATTAATATAAGAAAAGATACATAATTCCTTCTGTAGCTAAAAGATGCTGAGAAACAGTGTGAAGGTTATAGATAAGTGTGTGAGAACACACGAGTTAGAAGAATCTCATGTTGAGACAGTTATCTGAGAAGTTAAAGGGGTGTTCAAACTGTACATATTGTGAAATGGAAGTTTGTGAATATTAAGATGGCTGACAGAAACAAGATGGATGCTTAACATAACCTTTCAACCCCCTCTTAAGTCATGGAATGACTTCTACAGATCCGCAGCCTCCTGAAATCTACGGTTCTTGCTACGTTTGTTATATTCTTTTACATAAAGCTGCAGATATTGTGTATATGCGTGAGAAGGTTGGTCGGGTGTAGTACACTTGCTAATACAAAGTAGAATAAGCTTGAAAATCAGGTAGCCTATCAATCCTAACAATAGTACTATGATAATCATAATCACTATGTCCTTTAACCATGAAAAAATTCCACCTAAACCCAAACTAGAAAAGGGGTTCCATCCATAATTACCTATGTCCCTTGCTTGTTTCATTAATTCATTTACCTGTGTTCGGTGTTGATTAATAACATCATAGTAGTCTGGGATTTCCAGGCTGGTATTGTGAAACCATGTACAACATTCATAATCTTGGGTCATTTCGCATAAACCTGTCAGAGCTGCACTCATGCTTTCAATAGCTAATTCGTGTAACTCTAGTTGTCTTCTAATTGCTTTGAGCTCGACATTGAGTAGTCCTATATCTTGGGAGTTTTTTTCCATAACATCATTTATTAAACTAGTGTAGTTATTTAAGTTGTCCATCATGGTTATGCCCCATCCTGTCCAGGATGGAAACCATGTCCATGACTTATCTGAAGTAGAAAACATAGGTGGGGCTTCTCTCTTGTATTTATAAGTTAACCTATGTACTGGACTTGAAGTAACTTGTATGTGATGTTCCTGATTCTGGCCTAGGGCTGACATGACTGGTATCAACTGTGCTAAATAACACCATCCTTTCTCTCCTGCGGGGATCCATGGGTAACAAATTTTAGCACAGCATACATATGTATTGTTTCCCAATGAAAAACTTCTTAGAGAACTACGTTGGGGCTCAGTTCCAGCCTCAAATGCAGCACTATCAAGTTTACTCACAAGTATCCAAGAGGTTGTGTTCCTGTATGTAGTAAGTTCACTAATGGTGTTGTTAAGGGATTGATTTTTGTAACTACACATATGACCCATGATAATGTTACTGGTGTGGAAGGGAATACCCTTTGAAATGTTAAATACAGACTTGGAACACATACCTATTCCGTTGGATGTATTGCCTAACTGAACACACCACTCAGGTTCATGTGTCTTTCCTAAAGTGTAAAACATAATACTCTGATTGCGGTACCCTTCCGAGACATTCTTAATACTTAAGACTAGAGTATTTTCCAATAATGACTTGAGGTTTAGAGGGACAGCTAAAAGTGGGATTTTAGCAGTTTCTGGGTGCAACTTACTACAAATCCAGCATTTTTCATATCCTGACTTTCTAGCGTAAGCATATTTAAATTTTAACAGTAACATTTTTCCAGAAAAACTTGTTTCTTTGATCAATTCATTAGAGACATCTCTTTTACTGCGATTTCTGAGGTGAAAGTCAGTATGGTTGGTGTGTATTTCGCTTTTACCACATATGAGTTTCAAGGCACCTAAGTCTTCAGGATGAAAAATACAGTTAGTTATTATCCACACTGGGACAAAGATCAGAAGTAGAAACATCACCAGAAGGCAAAAGGCCTTCCCAGAAGTCTGTGGTGAAATGAGTGACATCACTGTCCTTTATGTCTGTGCTTGTCTTTTGAGGACTTAAAACACCTGCTTCACCTCTTTTCAGCCTTTCTTGAATTCCTGGGCTTAGATCAACCTTCTTTGCTCTGCTGGCATGGATCCAAGTAGGACTTTCCTCTGTAAGGATGGCGGTCCTGGTGACGGCTACCACTTTGGTCACTGGTCCGAATGGAACCTCTTGCGGCTTTCGACCTTTCTGAAGCCTCTGGACCACAACTTGATCACCGACCTGGAACGGGTGGGTTGGTACCTGTGAAGAAGAAGGAGAGGTGCGAGCAACTCTTCTTTCAACAATATCAAGAGTTTCAATCAGTTTTTTTACATATTCCTCCTGTATTTGTTCCAAATCACCTTTCTCTACCATCAAGGGATGATTAGCCCACGGTGTGGGGAATGGCCTACCCATGAGTACCTCAAAGGGGGAATAACCCGTCACACTGTGAGGGGTCATTCTGATTTCAGCTAATACAGCTGGGAGAACTTTTTTCCACTTGCCAAAATTCCCACCCGTAGCTTTCCTTATCCTGTCTTTAATTGTTCTATTCATTCTTTCTACAATTCCTGAACTCTGTGGATGGTAGGGGAGGTGAAATTTCCAGTCTATTTTTAGTACTTTTACAAGATCTTGGCATATTTTAGCTGTGAAAGCTGGGCCATTGTCTGAATTTATTTGCAATGGACACCCCCATCTAGGAATAATTTCCTGTGTGAGGATCTTCACTACAGTTTGTGCGTTTTCATTGTTGGTGACAAAAATTTCAGGCCAGCGTGACATTATGTCCACGATAACCAAAAGATATTGTTGTTTCTTTCCTTCTTTGGGCATATGTGTAAAGTCTATCTGTAAATGGGTAAACGGTGTTGTTGGGTACTCAAGATGTTCATGCTTTGATTTCTTTGGGTTTGTTGGATTGTTCCTAATGCAAGTGACACATCTCCTTACAAAAGCTTTGACTAGATTAGGTAATCCTGCAATGAAAAAATCTGCATCTAGAAGTTCACATGTGGCATGCCATCCCTTGTGACCCAGTCCATGGTATTGTGCAATGAACAGGGGGGCGCTAGCAACAGGAATACACGGCTTCCCCTTTTTGCAGATTAATCCTGTTTTAGGATCCTTTTGTACCATCCCATCACAGTTCCATTGCGCAATATCATCAGGGGTGGCAAAAGCCTGTAGTTCCGTGAGCCAATGTGTCTCTTTCAGGGAACATGGCTGAGGTGTTAGCATGGGCATTTGAATGTTTGCCTTTTGTGTAGATGCAGCTTCTTTAGCTATTCTGTCAGCTAGTGCATTACCTTTGGCTATATCAGTCATTTGGCCTGTATGTGCCTTACAGTGCATGATAGCTAGTTTTGAAGGCAACTGAATTGCATCTAGTAATGCTGTGACTAGGTCAGAGTGTGAGATGCTCTTTCCATCTGCTGCCACATATCCTCTGCGAAGCCATATTACACCATGGTCCCAAACCACACCATGAGCATACCTGGAATCAGTGTAAATGTTTACCTCTTTTCCTGCAAACAGCTGGCATGCACGGGTTAATGCTATCAATTCAGCAGCTTGTGCAGACTGATAGGGTATTGGATTGGCCTCCAGGACAGTATCCGGCAGTTGGACAACAGCATATCCTGCATGATAGACATTATCACTTGGTCTGCTGCAAGAGCCATCAACAAAAACTGTTTGTGCAGTAGGAATTGGTACTGAAAGCATATCTGCTCTAGGTGAAGTGTCCTGATGTATTGATTGTGTACAGTCATGAGGTGGTGGTAAGTCATCCTGTTCTCCTTTAAGACCTAATAAGGCATTCAAAATTGGAGCTGGGCCAGAGTTTATGTTTGAACTTTTTATTTTCAGGTTTGGATTGGACAGGAGGATGACTTCATACCCACTCAATCTTTGTGCTGACATATGCTGAGTATGTAAAGTTTTGAGGAGTGTGGTAACGCTGTGTGAGGTGTATAAAGTAGTGTTATGGCCCAAGGTAAATGGTGCTGCCAACTCTGCAACCATAGAACAAGAAGCCAACGCTTCAAGCTTCAACGAGACAAGCAGGCATGCCTTGCACCTGTACTGGAACCACCTTTGAGAAAAAAGCTACAGGGCGCAGTCTCCCACCATGTTCCTGGGCCAGTACTCCTGCCATGGTTCTGCAATTTTCCCTAGCAAACAAGTGAAACATTTTGCTAAAATCAGGGAGGCCGAGGCTCGGGCTGGTAACCATTGCACTTTTCAACATGGTAAAAGCATTTAACATTTCATCAGACCATTTTACAATATCAGACATTTCAGAGAGGGTTGCTTGTCTCAATATATTGTCATAGAAAGAACAGTCAGGTATCCATTGGCGGCAGTAACCAATCATTCCAAGAAAGGTTAGCAGGTCTTTCTTGGTAAGTGGGCGGGGCAGACCCACTATAGCAGCAATTCTTTTGTGACTGACTTTCCTAACTCCCGGAGACAGCACAAACCCTAGGTACTCAACCTCCTGTTTACACCATTGTAATTTTTTCTTAGACACTTTGTGACCACACGTATGTAACCATTTCAATAAGGATAGGCTATCAGCTCGGCAGTCCTCCTCTGAAGAACTACAAATCAAAAGATCATCAACATATTGCAACAGTACAGAACCATGAGGGGCAGTCCAAGGCCTGAGGGTGGCTTGGAGTACTATAGAATAGACCACAGGTGAGTCTATATATCCCTGGGGCATTCTACACCAGGTAAACTGGCGATTGTGTTGGTCAATCGACACAGTAAAAGCAAAGAGTGGCCTTGTCTCCTTGTCTACAAGGACAGAGAAAAAAAGCATTCTTTAAATCAATCACAGTAAAACATTTGGCTGTTGCTGGAATGGAGGACAGTAGAGATGGAACATCAGGTACAATGGGTGCTATTGGGACTATGAGGTCATTTATGGCCCTCAAGTCCTGTACAAATCTGAAGGAGCCATCCGGCTTCTTTACAGGGTTAACAGGTGTGTTGTATGGAGAAAAAATTTCCTCCAGGATTCCATCCTGCAGAAACTTTTTCACCATTGGCACTATGCCATCCATCTTTTCTTTAGAGAGTGGATACTGTTTGTGATAGATAGGAAATGCACCTTCTTTGAGAGTGGCCTTGTATGGTGTGCATGAAACAAGTCCTACATCCAGATCTGATGTAGACCAGACCTGGGGGTCTATATCCTCAAAATCTTCTTCACTATTTTGTTGTGACAGCATCAATGAACCTGGTTTGCATGCTACTATAGTGATTTTATCTGAGGAAATGTCTAGACCTCCTTCTGAGTTGGTTCTAATTGTGATTCCTAGTGGCACAAACAAGTCTCTTCCCAACAAATTTACAGGACACCTTGGTATTATCCTGAAAGAATGTGTGCATATGGTGTACCCTTCATCATCTTCTATTGGTAGGGGTGGAGTCCTATATGTTTTTGTCAGTATCCCATTAATTCCCAAAGAGGGTTCCGCTGGTTCCCATTTGCCTCTGAAATGATCTTCACAAATAGTACTCCTAGTGGCCCCGCTATCAACGAGATAGGGGAGGAGTCTCCCATTTATTGAAATAGCAACCATTGGACTGTCAGTGAAATCATCTGAGACAAAAGGAAAAGCTGGGACACTACCCTCCGGGCCCCATCATTGTTGTTGATTTCCCCATTTGATTGGAAATGTTGGACCTTGTTGGATGGATGCCTGTGGTTGTTGTGTCTGGTTAGGGACAGAGCTGGAATCGGGAGTCTGAGAAGGGGTGGGGTGAGGACACTGACTCACCCAGTGATCCTCAGCACCGCAATTGAAACATCCATTGTTTCTAGAGCGACTCATCCCTCTTCCATTTCTGCCTTTAAATCTGCCTCTAAAATTTCCTCTGCCTCTAAAGTTCCCCTTCGTATTCCCTTGGAAATGTTGTGTGGAGACATCTTTCTGTGAAAGAGCTTTGCCAAAGTCAGTTCTAGAAAGTGTTGACCATTCAGTAATCATTTGTTTGACTGGGACCACTAAATGGGGTTTGAGATTACCCAGGAAAGTCTGGATCAATAATGGATCCAAAGTTGTCACAATACCCAAACTGGCTTTCTGTCCATCCTGCCATATGAACCACCTAAGGGTTAACTAGGCATTGCTCAGTACATTTAGTGTTCCTATGAAAACAAAACAATTTACTTGCTTGACTGCCACCTAGCGGTGCAGACAATCAGACAACGGTGTGAATCAGACAATTAGACAATACCTCAACTTAGATTCCTTTACCAAAAAGAAATCAGTACTGTCCGTGATACTTTTTTGTACTAATACAGCTACAATCACTTCAAGACTGTAACAGAATAAATTTGGAACAAGTTCAAGAGTATTTCAGATACAATAAACACACAATCTTGCTCATGGACCTGCTGTTTTGTTTCAGACAAATTTAAATCTTCTATGAAATTAACTTTGCAATGTAGATTAATCTGTTTACCTTTCACAAAATGGCTTTACCCAAATTGTAACTTTTTAACCTCCAGGAATACTACTCACCAAGTATGCCTTTTGGTCCTGGAAACAAAATAGCAGTCCACATATACACACTCAGCGCAATTCATTCAGCGTGATACTTTTAAAGCAAAGCAGTTATACAATCATACACAAAGTTTACACAATACATTGATCATCAGTCACCAGTTCTGTCCCGAACAGAACGAAAACTCTAGAGTACTCTGTAAATTTTTCTAGGTCCCCAAAACCTATTCTTCTAAGATCGCCAAGATCTTTTCTTTTAAGGTCACCAAAACCTTTACAAGTGTCCCCAAAACACTATATGACCCCCAAGGTCATGACCGGTCAACTTATGTATACTTATGAGAGGTTCTATAACCCAACAGCAATCTCTGTGGGATGGAAGCCAAGTCACACACCTGACACCTGGACTCCGGCAAGTCAATTTCACTCAATAAGAATAGAATTCACTTACCGAGCCGTTAAAAGTAGCAGCTTTCCACGTCCATTAAGGGTAAATAAACATCCATCCCGGGACGAGCCCTCAGTTCTGTAAGGGTTAATCCTGTGTCTAGGGTGGTCCCTTCAACCTCTCAGACCTTAGATCCAATGTATTGTATAAATTCAGATATATCTGGAATCAATTCTCAAAGGACAAATAAAACCACACACACACACCATGGCGTCCTTCGAGAACTAATTGTATTGAGTTATTACAAAGCAATTGATATAGGATATTTTACGTCATACAGAATAAGACATGCGCAGTAGACATCAAGACGATTACAGCTGGTCAAGACAAAAACGCTATTGTTCTTTGTTCTAAGCTAGCTGAATTAATATAAGAAAAGATACATAATTCCTTCTGTAGCTAAAAGATGCTGAGAAACAGTGTGAAGGTTATAGATAAGTGTGTGAGAACACACGAGTTAGAAGAATCTCATGTTGAGACAGTTATCTGAGAAGTTAAAGGGGTGTTCAAACTGTACATATTGTGAAATGGAAGTTTGTGAATATTAAGATGGCTGACAGAAACAAGATGGATGCTTAACATAACCTTTCAATGCCCTTTTCAGATGGACATTCCAATCAGGTCCACATATCAGTTTTTTAAGGCTGACTTGATTGGAAGGTCCATTCATCCCTATGGACAAGCAGCTCTACACAGACTTGTGTCCATTGACACCCGCCTACTTCTGGGTTCGATCAGGCCCTTAAAAAAAAAAAGGGTAGAGGACTCTCTCTTCAGTTTAAGGTGAAGCAGTTCCTACTGAACTGTGCGAGATTCAAACCATGTATGGGCAGGCTGATTGCACCCAAGCTTATTGATCGATCCACTTGGGTACAACTAGCCTGTTGGATTTTTCATGAGATCATTGCCAGAGGTTTAGCAATAATCACTGTGGCTCGCCCCACGAAGAGAACACGATAGCTCCCGGGGATGGATTCCCCCATCAACATCAGTGTTCATGGGGGAATGCACCTATATTCTTTCCTGCAACCGCAGGTTGAAAATCTAATCATCTATGGCTGGCTTAACAGTCATCGGAGTTGCACCTGCTCTGACTAGATGCTACAAGGTTGGAATCAGACCTGTGTTCCGGTGCATTGTGTTTAGAACGAATAAAAGAAAAAAAAAATCTTACACACACTATTTATTTTTATTTCATTTTATTAAATGTTTTGCACAATATAACAATAAAGTATATACATAATTTCTTCTGCCATGATGCACCACAATGCATGGTAGTGCGTTAAACTGCATTGTGTTGAATTGCACTGCATGTGTGTTGGAAGTGCGTTGGGTCAATGTGTTGGGGTACCATTGACGATGGATGGCACTGCAACACACTGATGCTTGTAACGTGAATTAAAAAACATAGGTTGCAGTAATGCACATTTACCACAACACAAAGGTGTGATTTGGCACTAAAGCATGGCAGTTCATAGAACAATCCAAAACACAAATTTCCCCAGCATACTTACCAGCTAGCCAGCATAATATAAAGAAAAAAAGGCTGAACTGTTTCCGCAATTTACATTGGATGCAAATATATGTGAAGCCGCACTGCCACGTCAAGGCCCCTCTGCAAAGTGCGGTCCCTAACTATAACGTTTCCAAATTGAGAAATATATAGCAAGAAATAAATTGAGTGTCTAAACTAGTTAAACATTTTTAAAAACAGAAGTTTTTGTTATATATTTGCATTCATAAGTGAAGCTACATAGAGCTCCCAGGAATCCCATTGGATCTTCCTTATGGCTTGTGCTTGGTCACAGTGAGACCTCGTATGATTGGGATTTCTGTGTCCCTCTAATGTAATGTTTCCAGGGTATATGCCTGTTAACCCTTAGGTGCTCGTAGTGATACTGGTGTTAGGTTTAGAAAGTCTGTAGCACCCGAAAAGATTATTTCCACCTATTGTGAAGAAAATGTCATATTGTTCCAGCCACTGTTTTATTGCTGGTTTGATAGTACCAGAAAAAAAAAGAAAAAAAAATGGCCTCCAACCTCCCCTTATAGCCAGTCCAACACACACCTAAAAAGTCAGCCTCCAACCTCCCTCCTGCAAAAAAACATGTCTCACTCCTTCTGGAGCCTAAATGGTCCACCCTTCTGGAGCCTTAATGGGCCATTCTGCTGAAGCCTGAAAGGCCCACCCTTCTGGAGCCTTAATGGGCCATTCTGCTGGAGCCTGAAAGGCCCACCCTTCTGGAGCCTAAATGGCCCACCCTTCTGGAGTCTGCATGGACCACCCTTCTGGAGCCTGAACGGCCTACTCTTCTGGAGCCCAGGGGTCAAGTCCTGGGGAAAAAAGTGTGGGAACTCCACTCCCCCACCAAAAGGAACACATCCCTGAATATCATTCACTCATGGACCTTTTTCCACAAGTAGCTCTTGACGGTTCATTATTAGTCACACTATTTATAATATTAGACAAAAAGTCCTGTTGGTAGCCTTTCTCAAGAAACCTCGAGGTGAGAACTTCTGCCTGTTAGAAATTCTCCTATCTCTGAACAATTACGTCTTAGTCTAATATATTGACTTTTCGGAATCGACTTGAGCCAAGGAGCTCATTACAGGTACGACTTAATGAGCACATTACCAATATACTGATTGGATTTCCGAACCATTCTGTATCCAAACACTATTTGGTGGTGCACAATAAGGATCCGTCCAAAACGCTCTTCCTAGGAATAGATAAATTCAAGCCTCATTGGCGTGGAAGTTCCTTGGTGAGGGAGATTTCAAAGCTTGAAATGGCTTGGATCCACAGTTTAAAGTCATATGCCCCGCATGGGTTAAATATTGACACTGACGTTAATGCTTTTATAGATAATTCTTGATTTTATCAAATTTTTCTTGATTCTTTTGATGGTTACGGAATGAGGTTTATGTAATCTGTACCTCTGTTATATTCTTCTAAACTCGTTCTGAGATTCAGGATAGGCCTTGGGTGTGTGAATTATGTTATTATGAATTTATGTGGGTTTAGGTTTCCTGTTGGGGGACTATATAATCACATTATTAATTATATATATTTTTATAGTTATTTTTATGATGAAATTTATTCACTAATTCATTTAGTACATCAATATATAATTAAGGTTATTTATTTACAGATATTAAAATATACCATCATCACGTTGGGTTTCATATTTATAGTTGTTTCAATAATTATGAATAATATTGCTCTATTGATTATGGGTATACATATATATTTATAGCACTTATATAATGGATATTCACATAATATAATATTAATTGTTGTGTGACATCTGATTCAAATCACACTATTATATATTCATTTTTGATTAGGATATTGATATATGCAAAATATTAAATATCTTAGGTGGGTGCGGGGGATCCACTTTAAATATTTATTTATTTACATCATTTATTTAATTTCTAATTATAAGTTATATATGTAGATTTTTTTATTTAAATTTATATATACCTTCTGGGCCTTCACTAAAAGTGAGATTTATAATATATTAGATTCAATGCGATCTTGGACCATATAACTTCTAATATCTGGATTGGTATATTGTTAATTCGGTTCAATGATCGCGTTCAACATGCGATTGTTTCTAGATCTGTTGCTCACCTAATTTGGGAAAAGATAAAGGTTTTTACCAGTAATCAAAATGGCGTCGTCAGCCGGATCTTGCATCTCAGAACGAGGTCTGGCTATAAATGGTGGTGCGTCGCTGCGCTGCCCGTTTCCCATTGACAACGTCATCTATGACAAAAGGCGTCTGGGAAGGCACGCAGTGACACCACGTTATACGAGGGGAGGACGGGCTCCCGAATGCTGGCCGGCTTTTCGATTTTTTTATGCTGTTTTTAATGGATGTCAAATGTAAGTGCAATTGTCCATATACTTTAATAAATTGTCCAAGAGGGTTTTACACTATGAGGGCTTCCTCTTCTTTTTTGAGCCATTGATAGTGCTATTTGGGATTGCTGATCGTGGGAGTTATTAATGTGACGCTGCTACATATTGGGGATAACTGATCCATGAGCGTCTGATGTATGGAGAAAGACACAGATGATTCATTATTTAAGCTGTATTTGGGTTTCTATCTGGTAAGCGCATTCCACTTCTCGGTGACGGGCACTGATTTGCTGTTTCGTGTGGATTCACCGTGGTGTCCTTAAAGGAACATTTATAGAGGACTTTATCTTATAAGCCCTGTTTTTTCCTTTAGGCTGATGAACTGTGACTTACAATTTTTTCCTTATTAATTTATGTGGGATTAATGAAATTTACTTGTTTATATATGAATTATTTATCTATTTATTTATTCATTATTTATATTCATTTATTTAATTATCAAATTTTTATTTATTTATTTATTCCTTATTTATATTGATTTGGTCAGTTAACAGAGGTTGTGGCGCAGCTTTTGAAATTTTTCTCTAGTCTATTTTAGTGTATGTATCCCACTTAGAGCTATGGCCTTTATTTCGATTTTTGATTATTTTTAGTTGTTATTCCTGAGCGCAGTTCATTTTTTATTTCTATAGTTACGAGGAAAGGTTGTGATCACTGAACTTATTCTCTCTGGAGAAGAGACGCTTGAGAGAGGATATGATTTCAACATACAAATACCATACTGGTGACCCCACAATAGGGAGAAAACTTTTTGCGGAGGGAAGTTTAACAAGACTCGTGGCCACTCATTAAAATTAGAAGAAAAGAGGTTTAACCTTAAACTATGTAGAGGGTTCTTTACTGTAAGAGTGGCAAGGATGTGAAATCCTCTTCCACAGGCGGTGGTCCAGCGGGGAGCATCGATAGTTTCAAGAAACTATTAGATAAGCACCTGAATGACCACAACATACAGGGATATACAATGTAATACTGACATATAATCACACACATAGGTTGAACTTGTGTCTTTTCTCAACCTCACCTACTACGTAACATGTTTTTGTGTGGTATAAAAAGACATCATGTCTTCATTTGTATGCTGTGGACAGAGCACATAGAGATAGAGCTGCACGATTATTCGTCAAGAATCGTTATCGCGATTTTTTTCCCCATTGTGATCTTGAAAAAAGCGTTTCACGATTCTGTCTATGCAAAGAATTCTCTCTACTCTTCTGTAGCCACAGCTGTCAAAAGAAAGGAATAAAAAATCCGGGCAGTCTGCCAAGAATCACAACATTCTTTGGCAGTGAACTTAACTAGAAACATTGTAACAATTTGACAAAGGAAAAGACTTTGTGTGTAGGTTAGGAAAGTTTAGACACTAAACCTTTTTCTGACATTTGTTGGTTTCAAGTTAAAATATATATATTTTTTTGCTAGAAAATTACTTAGAACACCCAAACATTATATATATATATATATATATATATATATATATATATATATATATATATATTGTAAGGGATCTTCCCGGGGTAGGGTGTGTTTGGACACAGTTCACAGCAGACTTGGAATTTATAAAGCAGATCTTGGCGTTTATTCGTGGTACAAACAGTCCAGCAAACAAAATATACAGCAACACTGTGCTTTCTAAGTACAACAAAAATAAAAGTCCTAGCCCGGCTGGGCGCTTACTAACAGGTTCTGCTCACCTATCTGACACTTACAAACACAGCGTCTTTCACCTGGATATCGCAGGGTGAGTTTTAGCTCCAGCAGTGGCTGTGCTTGCAGCTTCCTTCAACACACAGATTGTTCATTCCCTGGCTGAGAGCAATCACCTGCAGACCCTGCAGAGCCTTTAGCTTCCCAGGCTAATTAGGATCAAAGCTCACCTGATCCCAAACCCAGAACTGGATCGGGGGATGTGGAATGACAGGTCCCTCTACCAAACCTACCTGCCATTCCATATAAACCCAGGCCCGGCAAAATTAAATAACAACTCAGCAGCATATCGCTGCTGAGAAACTGATCCATCCTGGATTTACCATCTCACACTGTGTAGCAACCTAGGTGAGATGTACACCCCCTCAATCACTTCTCCTGTGACATGTCTACAATATATATATATATATATATATATATATATTTTTTTTTTTTTTTTTTTAGTAGAGACCCCTAGAGAATAAAATGGCGGTTGTTGCATTATTTTATGTCACACTGTATTTGCGCAACGGTCTTACAAATGCAATTTTTTTGGAAAAAATTACTTTAAAGAATAAAAAAAAAAAACTAACCAGTATAATGTGAAAGATTTTACGTTGCGAGAATCGTGATCTTTTTATTCTAAGCAAAAAAAATCATGCTTCTCATTTTGGCCAGAATCGTGCAGCTCTACATAGAGAGGTTTTTTTTCACCATCCTTGCGTCCAACTTGTGGTGATTAATGTCGCTCAATACACCTGATGTGAAGTGTGGTTAAAGTAGTTCTAAAGTCTGAGGCTGGGTTCACACCATCGCCGCATCCATCTCACAGCAGGGGTCCGGTGCGTGCTCGTTCACCATTCACCGTTTCAGGTCCGATTTCAGCCCAAATGGGCTGACTTCGGACCTGAAACGGACCAAAAAAGGCACACGTTTTTCCTGCAAAATGCACCGGATCTGTTGCGGAGATACTTGAACCGGCTCCATAGAGAGCCGGTCACATTCTCCTGCTGTGCGAATTGGATGCGGAATAACCACATCCAATTTGCATTTTCCGCATCCAAGTCGCATAGGTGTGAACCCAGTCTAAGGCCGCGTACACACGGGCGGACTGTTCGCCCAACTAAGTTCGTCAGACAATCCGACAAACAGTCCGTTCAAAATTTGCATGAACGGACTTGACCACACACGATGAGCAGACAGTCCGCTGAAAGCGTGCGCGATGACGTGAACGGCACGGAAATTCCGTAAGACTTTGTTCGTCAGACTGTCCGCTGAAACAGTCCGCTGAAACCCACACACGAGCGGATTGTCCGCTGAAACACTGTTCAGTGGACTAAGTTGGGCGAACAGTCCGCCCGTGTGTACGCGGCCTAAGTGTGAAAAAAGTTTGAGACTTATACTGCAGTGCATAGCACCACATCCAGTTATGTATATAAGCACAGAAAAAAAGGAAAAAATAGAAAACAGACTTTTGAGGTTGCCACTGTAACCCCAATAGGAAAGAAAATTGTCTTATTAGATCACTGATATTGATTCCTGCAGTTTGGTCTCCAGTCAGAAGGGATCTTCTTGAACTCCAGTGATACCAGTCTATGGGCCATCTATGTGGTTTTCCATGTTCAGCTTCCCTATACATACATATGGGACAGTGTACCAGTAAGACATGTTTATGTACTCTTTTTTATCATATGTTTTAAATGTGATACAATAAATTTTGATATTTTATTATAATGTGAGACCATTTTCTTTCCTATTGGGATTACAGTGGCAACCTTAAAAGTCCATTTTCTATTTTTTCCTTTTTTTCTGTACTAAAGTCTAAATGGTTTTAAATTAATGCTTTTTTTCTCTTTTGTTCGCTGACTGACACAGCTCCATTAATCTTGACCATAGGGTTATTAGGCCACCTTCAGGAGAGGACTAGGCAGAACATGGGGTGGTCTCTCTGGTAATAACCCCTCAGCCTGCTTCCTGCAGCTCAGTTTTTTTCTGCCTAGTGAAGCACCTGGGATTTTTTGCTGAATGTTTGCCTTTTGCGCAAGATTTTAAGATCCTCCGGTGCACACATATGACCGAACTCCCGATGTCTTTGTCACAGTGTGCCATGGCCAGCAGCCACCAGTGGCAGCTGGTGAAGTTTTTGGATGGGGGGGCGCCAGACCCCGCCCATCATGACCCCGCCCATCATTTTGGCCCCTCCCACTTCTCATAAAACACGC
Organism: Lithobates pipiens; assembly: GCF_037356315.1. Lineage (NCBI taxonomy): Eukaryota > Metazoa > Chordata > Amphibia > Anura > Ranidae > Lithobates > Lithobates pipiens. The sequence goes on from NW_027507758.1 coordinate 540,340,494, forward strand.
CCCTTATGTAATCTGAAAAAATTTTTGGCGTGGGTTCCCCCCTCCGAGGGCATACCAGGCCCTTAGGTCTGGTATGGATTCCAAGGGGAACCCATTACGCCGAAAAAACGGCGTGGGGGTCCCCCCAGATCCACACCATACCCTTATCCGAGCACGCTACCTGGCCGGCCAGGAAAGGGGGTGGGGACGAGCGAGCGCCCCCCCCTCCTGAGCCGTACCAGGCCGCGTGCCCTCAACATGGGGGGGTGCCTTGGGGGGGGGGGCGTGCAGCCCCCCCACCCCAAAGCACCTTGTCCCCATGTTGATGAGGACAAGGGCCTCTTCCCGACAACCCTGGCCGTTGGTTGTCGGGGTCTGCGGGCGGGGGGCTTATCGGAATCCAGGAGCCCCCTTTAATAAGGGGGCTCCGGATACCGGCCCCCCACCCTATGTGAATGAGTATGGGGTACAATGTACCCCTACCCATTCACCTGTGAAAAAAAAGTACAAAAAAAACACAACACAGGGTTAAAATATTTTATTGCACAGCTCCGGGGGTCTTCCGTCTTCGTGGGTCTTCTCGCCGGACTCCTCCGCTATCTTCTTGTAGCTCTTTTGCTAGCAGAGGAGCCCGGCTTTCTTCCTCGCCGCCGGCCTCTTCTCCCGACTTCGGGGGTCTTGTCCCCCTCTTCGGTTCTTCTGCCGGGCCACCGCGCCTTCTTATAGCTCTTTTACAGGCGGTGGCCCGGTCTTCTGTCGCCGCCGCCGCCGCCCGTTCTTCTTCTTCTTCTTCTCCTTCTTCTCCAGGAGATGTTGCCTCGACGATCTCCCTGGCCGGAATGCCAGGGACGCGCTGCGCTGCCACTTATATAGGGACAATGGGGCGGTGTCACATGGGTTGATGTCACATGGGTTGGTCACATGGGTTAATGTCACATGGCGACTGTGACATCAACCCATGTGACCAACCCATGTGACATCAACCCATGTGACACCGCCCCATTGTCCCTATATAAGTGGCAGCGCAGCGCGTCCCTGGCATTCCGGCCAGGGAGATCGTCGAGGCAACATCTCCTGGAGAAGAAGGAGAAGAAGAAGAAGAAGAACGGGCGGCGGCGGCGATAGAAGACCGGGCCACCGCCTGTAAAAGAGCTATAAGAAGGCGCGGTGGCCCGGCAGAAGAACCGAAGAGGGGGACAAGACCCCCGAAGTCGGAAGAAGAGGCCGGCGGCGAGGAAGAAAGCCGGGCTCCTCCGCTAGCAAAAGAGCTACAAGAAGATATCGGAGGAGTCCGGCGAGAAGACCCCCGAAGACGGAAGACCCCCGGAGCTGTGCAATAAAATATTTTAACCCTGTGTTGTGTTTTTTTTTGTACTTTTTTTCACAGGTGAATGGGTAGGGGTACATTGTACCCCATACTCATTCACATAGGGTGGGGGGGCCGGTATCCGGGGCCCCCTTATTAAAGGGGGCTCCCGGATTCCGATAAGCCCCCCGCCCGCAGACCCCGACAACCAACGGCCAGGGTTGTCGGGAAGAGGCCCTTGTCCTCATCAACATGGGGACAAGGTGCTTTGGGGTGGGGGGGCCGCACGTCCCCCCTCCCCCAAGGCACCCCCCCATGTTGAGGGCACGCGGCCTGGTACGGCTCAGGAGGGGGGGGGCGCCCGCTCGTCCCCACCCCCTTTCCTGGCTGGCCGGGTAGCGTGCTCGGATAAGGGTCTGGTGTGGATCTGGGGGGGACCCCCACGCCGTTTTTTCGGCGTAGGGGGTTCCCCTTGGAATCCATACCAGACCTAAGGGCCTGGTATGCTCTCGGAGGGGGAACCCACGTCAAATTTTTTTTCAGAAATTTGGCGTGGAGTTCCCCCTTCAGAGCTCATTCTCTGATTGGCCACGGCAAAAGTCGCCTGGCCTGGGGAAACCTTTCTGGCTGTGAAAGCTTTTTGCATTCATTCAGCTAAATGCATGAACATTCTCAACAAAGTAGAAACTAGAAAGCCTTTATGCGGTGACTCACCTGTCTCACTGTCTGGCAGCTCCGCTCGGGCTAAGGAACGGAGCTGCCGACGTCACTTCCGGGTTTTGTGAAGCAGCAGAAAGCCGGAAGTGACTGCCTGTCTAAGAATGACAATGCTCTCGCCCGTAGAATCACAGTGATTTTACGGGCGGAAGCTAGTCGGCGTTCTGCAGTGCGGCGCAAGGCGGGTTTTTAACCCGCAAATGAAGCGCCATGGATGCAATCTTGTGATTGCATCGATGTGGCGCTTCTCATAGTGCACTGTGCCCGGCGCCACAGTACACTATGTCAAATTGTTAAATGACATTTTATTTTTTTTTTAAATGTCTTAAAGGGCCCGTTTTTATTTATTTTATTTTTTTTCACTTTTTTATTTTATTTTTTTTTTAACTTTTTGTTTTTTACACCTAGGGAGAGGGGGGGCGGCGCCCGGGCGCCCCCTATGGGCGGGCCGCCACTGGCAGCCACCCCGTACTGCTCGGAGAGTGGGTCTGTGATGGGATGTCCCCAGCTCATCCGGATGGTAAGTACAGCTCTTCCTGCTTCGGCGGAATTGAGCAGCTAGGCATTCCCTGGGAGGTCGATTAGGGGGTCCCTCTCCTCCCTCTCTTCTCTCTCTGTCCCTATCTTACCTTCCCCCCCCCCCCCGGGGGCTCCTGCATGATGGGATGCTGAGTTGTGTGTGTACCTGTAGCCAGGGGTCCCCTGGGGGGCTCTCACCTTAAATCGGGGGCTGTGCTGGGTCTCCCCACTGGGTTTCTGGAAGTCTGCATGTGCTGATCGCCATAGCGCTGTTCTGCCACCATTTTCTCTGTCCTTTCACTGTGTATAGTTGTTTGTCTGCCATTTTTGGTGTGCCTCTGTGGAAAGCATGGTCAGCGGGCATTTTTTGTGTGATTGTGTCCCTTATACAGGTCGGGCGGTGGCCATTTTGTTGTAGCCCAGCGCGGTTTTTATCCTCAGCGCTGGTCCCTGCTGCTCGGAACGGTGCAGTTTTTTGCTCAGGACACCTGGAAGCTGATACTGGACGCAGACACCTGTAACTGAACGGCGCAGCACTCGGTCGGGGTGGTGAGTCCCCAAGGGTGGCAGACAAGGAGGGTCAGCATGGCTTCAGAAATTGGTGTTTCGTTGCCAGGGTGGTGGTGGTGTGCGGGCGCAAAGGTGGTAAAAAGCGGCCCCTGCCCCCCCCTCGTCCTCCGGGTGGAGCTCTGACACATACTCGGGGCCTGATGAGACTGGCAGTCCCTGCTCTGTCGATTCAGATGACGCTGACCAGGGCCGATCGGACAGTGAGGATGAGTCCCTCTCCGGGCCCACGCAAGACAAAGCGCTAGTTGGAGCACTTATCACAGCTGTGCGTGATACTCTGAAAATTCAGGATACAGCAGGTTCCTCTGCTGAAGTAGCGATCCCCCGTAAGCCAGCCCGTACACCTAAGGTGTTTCCATATCTGACTTATTTAAGTTCATATACAAGGAATGGGGAAGCCCGCAACAGACCTTGTTGGTTCCTAAAATAATGGCGGTGCGCTACCCCTTTGAGGAGAGCCTTCTTAAAAAATGGTCAGCTCCTCCGGTCGTGGATCCCCCCGTATCCAGGTTAAACAAATTAACCATGATCCCGGTAGAGGGGATTCCTGCATTCAAGGACCCTACCGACAGGAAGGCAGAGGCAGTGGCCCTTCCTTGTTTACGGTTGTGGGGTCAGCAATACGACAGACACTTACTGAATGGGCAGAACTTTTGTACCGCGAATTGGAGAAGCAGCAGGCTACTCCCGTCTGCGTGGAACTAGCAGACCAGTTGCTGCACAGCCTTAAGTACATTTGTGACACGCCCCTGGAAACGCTTCCTTTGCTCTCCAGGGCTTCAGTGTCAGCAGTGGTGCTGCCGCTCCTGATTTGGCTAAAATGCTGGTCTGCGGATCAGGCATCCAAAAAGCCTTGACAGATCTACCCTTCCTTGGTGAGTGGCTCCTTGGAGCCCCGTTGGATGACATTATTAAGAATCTCACAGGTGGGAAAAGTACCTTGCTTCCACAGGCCAAGAAGACTAAGGAGCCACGTCGCAGGCAAGGGCCCTCATTTTCCACTCAAAAGAGGCTTTTTCGTCCGTCCTGGACTTCGGCTAAACGCTCCCAGCCCGGCAGGACGACCACTAAGGGACAAAAGTGTCCCTGGAACCACAAGCCTGCAAGCAAAAGTGCTACTGCATTTAGGTTTGCCCCGCCCATCTCTCGGGTGGGGAGTAGCCTTCAGGAGTGTGCAGCCCGGTGGACCTCTTGGCTGTCTGACCAATGGGTCTGCAAACCGATTTCCTTTGGCTACAAGATAGAGTTTCTCTCTTGGCCACCAAACAGATTCTTCCCCTCCAGCATACCCTTACTCCCCGCTTGCCGGGATGCCCTATTGGGGGCAGTAAGGGACCTGCTAAGCTGCGGGGTGATACTGCTTGTTCCAGAATTGGAAAGGTTCCAGGGGTTCTACTACAATCTGTTTGTAGTACCCAAAAAAGGAAGGGGTACGTCCAGTCTTGGTCCTGAAAGCCCTCAATTGTTTTGTAAAAGTACAGAGGTTCATAATGGAATTAGTTTGCTCAGTAGTCACTGCACTCCATCAAAGGGACTCCTTGTCGTCTTTGAACATCCAGGATGCGTACCTGCACATACCCATATGCCTCAGGCATCAGAGGTTTCTGCGATTTTCAGTAGGGGAAGCCCACCACCAGTTTGTGGCTCTCCCTTTTGGCTTGGCATCAGCACCCCGAGTCTTTACCAAGTTATTGGCTCCAATTTTGACGTTGTTGCGACAACGCGGGATCGCAATCATAGGTTACCTAGACGATCTCATCCTGAGAGCAGCTTCCACCTCAGAATTAAAGGAGGATGTGGCGATCACCATGCAAACCCTGCAGGAATTTGGGTGGCTGTTGAACTTGAAAAAGTCGGTACTTATACCAACTCAGTGCTTGGAGTACATAGGCTTACTGCTGGACTCCATGGAAGCTTGGAGTTTTTCTGGAGTTTTCTGGAGTTTTTCTCCCTTCAGGCAAACTGCAGACTCTCAGAGCCGCGGTAAAACCAGAGTCTTGCAGAAGGAGATATTGACAAAACGGGACAAATCTCCATTATCCCTGGATTGGCAGATTCGGGTGAGCCAGTCAGTCAGGGACTCCATGCTCGGGTGGCTGAGATCCCGACACTTCGGTCCAGGAAGTCGCTCCTACCTCTGCATTGGACAGTGATCACAACGGACGCCAGCCTGACCGGCTGGGGTGGAGTTCTAGGAGTACAGTCGGCCCAGGGCATCTGGTCGGGGGAGGAATCCAAGCTGCCGATCAATGTGCGGTTATCTGGTTTTTACAGGTACCTGTTCCCACTCCTGCTCTGACTGCCTGGGCACTCGCAGTGGAAGTCCTCTTCCCTTCAGTCTTCTGGGACCACAGGTCCCAGAAGACTGTGGGACATTTCACAATGCACAGCGCGGCTCACGCATGCAAAGTGATCACACGGGTGTGAAGCTGCAAGCTGTCATAGCCAGATGCCCACAGTTGAGATGCCGGTGCTGGGGACAGAAGACTGAGGGAAGGAACGCTCAGGTGAGCACATCACTGGATCCTGGGACAGGTGATTGTCTGTTTACTAAAAGTCAGCAGCTACAGTTTTTGTAGCTGCTGCCTTTAAATAAATAAACAAAGCTCATCTTTAAGTTTGAGGTACATGTGATCTTTAACCACTTCAGCCACGAAAGATTTGGCTGCTGAATGACCAGGCCATTTTTTGTGATTCGGCACTGCGTCAGTTTAACTGACAATTGCGTGGTCGTGTGACGCTGTACCCAAACAAAATTGACCTCCCTTTTTCCCATAAATAGAGCTTTCTTTTGGTGGTATTTGATCACCTCTGTGGTTTTTATTTTTTGCGCTATAAACAAAAGAAGAGCGACAATTTTGAAAAAAACACATCTTTTACTTTTTACTATAATAAATATCCCAATTTAAAAAATAATAATTTTCCTCAGTTTAGGCCAATATGCATTCTTCTACACATTTTTGGTATTTTTTTTTTTTTACTAGTAATGGCGTTGATCAGCGATTTTTATCGGGACTGCGATATTGCGGCGGATACATCGGACACTTTTGACACGTTTTTGGGACCAGTGACAATTATACACAATAAAAATGCACTGATTACTGTATAAATGTTACTGGCACTGAAGGGGTTAACACTAGGGGGGGCGATCAAGGGGTTAACTGTGTTCCCTCACTGTGTTCTAACTGTGGGGGGGGGGACTGACTAGGAGAGATGACAAATCGGTGTTCATAATTAGTATGAACACGTGATTAGTCTCTTCTCACACACAGATCCCAGTTCTCACTCTGTCACGGCGATTGCGGGTGCTCGGCCATCATCGCGCCCGCTGGGCACTCACATCGGCTCTGGTGGCGGGGTGTGCGCTCGACCTCCAGTAGGCAAAAGTCAAAGTGACGGTAAGGTAATGTTGTTTTGCCCAGAGGTGCCAGCCTGCTGCAGTAAAACTGCGGTGGCTGGTCCTGAAGCGGTTAAATCTGAGCAGCATGTGAATTCTTGAAATATTGCTGTTTTGTGTAATTCTTCCATTACTGTGCAGTAATTCTGCTTGAAAACAGCTCCTACACTTTACCTCTGTGCATAATTTTCAAGTAGTAAAAGACTGGTCACTGCTGTACTCTCTCCTTATGCAGGATGACTGGTCTTGTCCCTGTCGCCTTCTCTAGTTTTCTACACATAGCTTGTTGCAGGTGGATCTGCTGGGTCCCTCCCACGACTTTGCTCCCTGCACAGGCAGCGCAGCAATTATATCACTGCTACGCGTTTAAGGTAATCAAACAAAATAAAATATATTTTTGCACAACCATAAATAAATACAAATAAAACAAGTCCAAATATAACAAAATTCCACCGTGCAACTTTCAGTGACAGTTCATCGCTCTTTTTAGTGACGTTTTACCGTTGTTCTCGTGGTGCTATTCGCCCGCTAGCAGGGCACTTTCACCCCCCGCGCACGCTAGCGGCTGAGAAAGGGTTAAAACCACCGCAAAGCACTGCTGCAACAGCGCTATGCCGGCGGTATAGCTGCGCTACCCCATTGATTTCAGTGGGCAGGAGCAGTGTATACACCACTCCTTCACCGCTCCAAAGATGCTGCTTGCAGGAGTTTTTCTAATGTCCTGCCAGCATACCGCTCCAGTGTGAAAGCAGGAGCTGCTCTTTACAGGCACTATTTTTAATGCTGTAGTGCCTGTAAAGCACCTCAATGTGAAAGGTGTGTTAGTGTAATATCTCTCAGCATTTTTCGGGAACACGAACATCACAGTGCACCTAGACAGCTCAGACCTCCTCCTGGGATTATAGCACTGATCACTGTATAAATGGTCCCAAAATAGTGTCAAAAGTGTCCGATTGTGTCCGCCGAAATGTCGCAGTCACGATAAAAACATCGCACTAATAAAATAAAAAAAAAAATGCCATAAATCTATCCCCTATTTTGTAGACCAAAGCAAAGCAATTGATATATGCTTATTGCAAAAAAATTTTACCAAAAATATGTAGAACAATACATATCGGCTTAAACTGAGAGATAGTTCTGCGTCTAAAGGTTAGCCCATATTTATAGATATCCTTGATTTAATTTCAGAGCATTTTTACTCCTGATGATTGGCATGAGCCATGAAACATGCGTCAAGTATATATCCAACTGATGCCCAGACAAGTTTGGCTCACCATGAGCAATCTCTTATGTTTATTGGTTTTCTGAATGGATGAGTGTGTCTATGCATTTGCGTTGTTAACCATGTTGCATTCTACTCTGTATAATACCTGTATATTTAACCACTTTAAGACCGGACCATTTTGCTGGTAAATGACCAGAGGTCTTTTTACACTTTGGCACTGCGCTGCTTTAACTGGTAATTGCGCGGTCATGCAATGTTGTACCGAAACAAAATTTGCGTCCTTTTCTTCCCACAAATAGAGCTTTCTTTTGATGGTATTTGATTGCCTCTGCGATTTTTATTTTTTGCGATATAAACGTAAAAAGACCGCAAATTTTGAAAAAAAATTATATTTTCTACTTTTTGTTATTAGAAAAATCCAATAAACTCAATTTTAGTCATACATTTAGGCCAAAATGTATTCAGCCACATGTCTTTGGTAAAAAAAAAGTCAATAATTGTATATTTATTGGTTTGCGCAAAAGTTGTCACATCTACAAACTAAGGTACGTTTTCTGGAATTTACGCAGCTTTTATTTTATGACTGCCTATCTCATTTCTTGAGGTGCTAAAATGGCAGGGCAGTACAAAACCCCCCCAAATGACCCCATTTTGGAAAGTAGACCCCCTAAGGAAATTGATAAGAGGCATGTTGAGCCCATTGAATATTTTATTTTTTTGCCTCAAGCGATTGAATAATGACAAAAAAAAAATTTTTTTTTTTTTTTTACACAAAGTTGTCACTAAATGATATATTGCTCACACATGCTATGGGCATATGTGAAATGACACCCCAAAAAAAATTCTGCTGCTTCTCCTGAGTACGGGGATACCACATATGTGGGACTTTTTGGGAGCCTAGCCGCGTACGGGGCCCCGAAAACCAAGCACCGCCTTCAGGCTTTCTAAGGTCGTAAATTTTTGAGTTCACTTCTCACTACCTATTACAGTTTTGAAGGCCATAAAATGCCAAGATGGCACAAAACCCCCACAAATGACCCCATTTTAGAAAGTAGACACCCCAAGCTATTTGCTGAGAGGCATGTTGAGTTCATGGAATATTTTATATTTTGCCACAAGTTGCGGGAAAATTACAAACTTTTTTTTTTTTTTTTTTTTTTCACAAAGTTGTCACTAAATGATATATTGCTCATGCATGCCATGGGCATATGTGAAATAACACCCCAAAATAAATTCTGCTGCTTCTCCTGAGTACGGGGATACCACATATGTGGGACTTTTTGGGAGTCTAGCTGCGTACGGGGCCCCGAAAACCAAGCACCGCCTTCAGGCTTTCTAAGGGCGTAAATATTTGACTTCACTCCTCACTACCTATTACAGTTTTGAAGGCCATAAAATGCCAAGATGGCACAAAACCCCCACAAATGACCCCATTTTAGAAAGTAGACACCCCAAGCTATTTGCTGAGAGGCATGTTGAGTTCATGGAATATTTTATATTTTGCCACAAGTTGCGGGAAAATTACAAACTTTTTTTTTTTTTTTTTTTTTTTCACAAAGTTGTCACTAAATGATATATTGCTCACGCATACCATGGGCATATGTGAAATGACACCCCAAAATAAATTCTGCTGCTTCTCCTGAGTACGGGGATACCACATATGTGGGACTTTTTGGGAGCCTAGCCGCGTACGGGGCCCCGAAAACCAAGCACCGCCTTCAGGCTTTCTAAGGGCGTTACAGTTTTGAAGGCCATAAAATGCCAAGATGGCACAAACCCCCCCCCAAATGACCCCATTTTGGAAAGTAGACACCCCTAAATTTAGGGGTACACTAGTGAGACTAGGTAATAAATGGCGGGTGCCCTGAAACTATAAAAAAATAACTAACCAACCAGCGTCACCTGTAACAGTTATATGGTGATCACTGGTGAAAGGGTTAACTAGGGGGCAATCAGGGGGCTTTATGCGGTAGTATATGGGGGTCCCTGGCGTTATAAAAAGCTGCGGCGAACCTAAATACCTAACTGCCGTCACCTGTGACACTAATACAGCGATCAGAAAAACGATCGCTTATTAGGCTGGGTTCACACTGGAGCGATGCGGGAACGCCACGAATGCGCGGCGGGTTCCCGCATCGCATGCCTCCCGGCGGCAGTTCACACTGCCCTATGCGAACTGCTGGGAGTGTCAGTGAAATGTTAATGACACCCCCAGATCAGTTCGCATATCGCAGTGCGATCTGCAAACTTGGATCGCATGGTGTGAACACCCATGCGATCCGATTCTGCTGCGGACCAAAAAAAGGGTCCCGTGCGAGTTTGCGGCGGGTGCGGCGGGTGCGACACGAATTCAGCCATACTATCTGTATAGCTGAACTCGAATCGCACAGAGATCGGATGTGATTTGCACTGCAGTGCGGTGCAAATCACATCCGTTCTCATAAACCGCTGCAATGTGAACCCAGCCTTAGTGACACTGGCGACGGGGGGTGATCACGGGGTTAAACCTTTATTGGGGGGGTTAGGGGGGTACCTTAGAACTAAAGGGGGCTAACCCTAACTGCCCTAACAGTTATTAGTCACAAATGACACCCGCCGGGTGATCAGGGGGTTAAACCTTTATTAGGTAATAAATGGCGGGTGCCCTGAAACTATAAAAAAATAACTAACCAACCAGCGTCACCTGTAACAGTTATATGGTGATCACTGGTGAAAGGGTTAACTAGGGGGCAATCAGGGGGCTTTATGCGGTAGTATATGGGGGTCCCTGGTGCTATAAAAAGCTGCGGCGAACCTAAATACCTACCTGCCTAACTAGCGTCACCTGTGACACTAATACGGCGATCAGAAAAATGATCGCTTATTAGGCTGGGTTCACACTGGAGCGATGCGGGAACGCCACGAATGCGCGGCGGGTTCCCGCATCGCATGCCTCCCGGCGGCAGTTCACACTGCCCTATGCGAACTGCTGGGAGTGTCAGTGAAATGTTACTGACACCCCCAGATCAGTTTGCATATCGCAGTGCGATCTGCAAACTCGGATCGCATGGCGTGAACACCCATGCGATCCGATTCTGCTGCGGGCCAAAAAAAGGGTCCCGTGCGAATTTGCGGCGGGTGCGGCGGGTGTGGCGGGTGCGGCGAATGGCTGAACTCGAATCGCACAGAGATCGGATGTGATTTGCACTGCAGTGCGGTGCGAATCACATTCGTTCTCATAAACCGCTGCAATGTGAACCCAGCCTTAGTGACACTGGCGACGGGGGGTGATCACGGGGTTAAACCTTTATTGGGGGGGTTAGGGGGGTACATTAGAACTAAAGGGGGCTAACCCTAACTGCCCTAACAGTTATTACAGTCACAAATGACACCAATGCAAAAAAAAAAAAAAAAAAAAAAAAAAATGACATTGGTGTCACTGTGACTGGGGGGCAGGGGTAATTGGGGGGGTGATCGGGGGGTAAAGGGGGGGTGTGAGTGTGCCTGGCATGTTCTACTGTTTGTGTAGAGTGTTGGTGCAACTCACCGATCCGTTCTCCTCCGTGTCGGAACGAAAAATACCGACACGGAGGAGAGAATACATCACTTCCTCTCCTCACAGGAGAGGAAGTGATGTCACGAAGGATTTTCATTCGTCGGGAGCGATCGCGAGGGGGTGGCCATGAATGAATGGCCGTCCCCTCGTCCGGGATCGCTCCCGCACGAAAACCGACCGCCGCAGGCACCGGGCGGGGGCCCGATCGGGCCCCCGACCCGCGGGAAGGCAGGGACGTACATGTACGCCCTTATGCCTGCCCGTGCCATGCTGTCGACGTACATCGTCGTGCGGCGGTCGGCAACTGGTTAAAGAAGTGTATGTAAACAAGTGTATCATAGTTTATTGTGTCCTTTATCCCAGACTGACACATTTCATGATGTGATTTGTATTTTATAAATAAATGTAATTAAAGTATTCATTCAGTGACATGCCTCATTTAAAGTCCCATTTCCCTCTCTCTCCAAATGAGGAAAACATTTGTTTTCATTTGTTAATTTGTTAATATTTTTTGGGGGGATATTTATTACAGCAAAAAGTAAAAAATATAGCTTTTTTTCAAAATTGTCGCTCTTTTTTTTGTTTACAGCGCAAAAAATACCACAGAGGTGATCAATTACCACCAAAAGAAAGCTCTATTTGTGGGGAAAAAAGGGCATCAATTTTGTTTTGGTGTAACGCCGCACAACGCGCACTGGTCAGTTTGTTTATTGTATTTTATAAGCATAGCATACAACAGTGGGATGTGTCAGCTAGGACACCATGCATAGCAAGGCCAACGTGGCCTAATTCCTGTCTAACAAAGATCTACTATCTAACATCCCATCCCCCCCCACCCACAAGTCACAGCCTGACAAAATAGCAGGATCTGTAGTTTTCCGTCAATGATTTATATGCGGTGCTAATGTGTACAGTTCTACGGTACGGATCTTAGCGGAGATATCTCCCCATAATAAACATTGTTATGCGTTGATCATATAAGCGGGAGTTTGACTGGTCCAGCGTCAGTGGCAGGATGCCCCTTCCCTTATCCTACTGTAGTACTGGAGTTAAACCACAAGTGCCACACATTGTCAAATTTTTTCATACAGGCCCTAGCTTCATATGTAGTTTTGTGGTAAGGTAACATGGATTTTACCAGACCTTTCCAGGTGGAGATGCTTGGAAAAGTACATTCAACATTGTTCGCATGGCACGTGTGGGCACTACATCATCTACTAGACTCAAGAGACAAACCCTGATGTTCATTGGTATTGGGACTGATATTAATTCCGTAATGCTATAAATTACATCAGTCCAGAATCTCTGAATAACGGGGCAATGCCAAAAAATGTGATCAGCGTCAGCAGGTGAGTGAAGACATCTCCAATACTCTGCCGAGACCGTAGGATTTTTTTTTATAATAACTCCTGTGCAAAAATTTGAACTGGATCAACCTATCCCTTGCGGACACCAAGTGCTTAAACGGTTGTGTCCACAAATCATCCCAGTCCTCACCCTGCACATCTGGGACCTCCTTCACCCATCTTTCCCTACATCTGGTGATTGCCTGTGGAGTTACCTTAAAGAATTCTTTATATGTTGCCGAAAGAGGGCAATTCCTCGCCCACCAGCATTGCCTCAAGAGACGAGGGCAGGGACTCTACCCTCAGCTCGCGAAACTGCACCTGGAAGGCATGTCGAACCTGTAGAAATCTAAACAGATAGGAATTGAGAAGATCATGTCTCGATTTCAATTGGGAAAAGGATTGCAGCTCACCATAAGATGTTATATCCTTTAACGTTTTGATTCCCTTAATTGCCCAGATTATAGGATCTGGTAAATTGTAGAACTGGGGTAAGGTCGAGTTCATCCAAATGGGGGTGGAGGGCGACATCCCCCCATAGCTGGGGCATGTCACCCTCGCTGCCATCCCCCATGCCCTGATAGTGGCTCTTATTTTTAGTCTCAGTGGGAATTCAGATCTAGCGCCTATAAACAAAGCAAATCAGAGACTATCATTTGATCCCAGGTGGGCTGCTTCCAAAACCGTAGCCGCATCTCAGTCATCAGCAGTCAACCACCTGCGAGCAAAAACCATTTGCCCCACTAGGTAATATTTTTGCCAGTCCGGCAACGCCAAGCCCCCTTGATCCCCAGGTTCCAGCAATACTTTGAGTCCTATTCTTGGAGATTTGGGAGTCCATAGAAATGATGAGATAATGCTGTCAAGCGTCCGAAAGTATCATTTCGGAATCCAGACTGGCGCATGTCTCAGAAAATACAGTACAACAGGGAGAAACTTAATTTTTAATAGACTGATTCTACCTATTAGTGACAGTGGGCGTTTAGTCCATGTCTGTACCTTTTGTTTCAGTAATGTTATTAGGGGGAGCAAATTGAGGGATATGTAATCCTGTACGTTTGCTGTTACCTGGACTCCCAGGTATTTGATGGATGAGACCCATTGGAATGGTAGATTCGGATCTGCCTTTGTCCGGGCCTCTGGGTCTATTGGCAGAATAGAGGCTTTACCCCAGTTTACTCTTAACCCTGAGAAGGTGGCAAAATGATCGATGATCTCTAGTGCCTTTCTCAGGGAAACCCACGGGTCATCAAGGAATAACAGCATATCGTCTGCCTATAATGCCAAGGACTCATCTATTGTACCCACCCGGATTAATTGTATTTCTCTGGATGACCTAAGTGCAACCGCCAGGGGCTCCAGGGCAAGAGAGAACAAAAAAGGGGATAACGGGCAACCCTGCCGAGTTCCTCTGCCCACCTCATAGAAATCCGAGGTGGAGGTTCCCAGCCAGACCGCCGCTCTCAGGCGTCTATAGAGCAGGGATACTATAGACCATTTCCTAAACTGCGGACTGAACCCATTACCTCCAAGACCTTGAACATATACAGCCAATCCACAGAGTCGAATGCCTTTTCAAAGTCTGTAGAGACTACTAGTCTAGTGTTATCATTCCTTGGTTGAATTTGTAAGTGGGTGAATAGTCTCCTTAAATTTCAATCAGTCGACTTTCCCGGCATGAAGCCCATTTGATCTATGTTGATAATAGTAGGAAGAACAGTGGCTAATCTGAGGGCTAAGATCTTTGTCAAAATTTTTAAGTCCATGTTCAGTAAAGCTATTGGCCGGTATGATGCACAATCCTTCGGGTCTTTTCCTGGTTTTAATAGCAGAACCATATATGCCTCTAGCATAGAGTCTGGCATGGTGTTCTGTTCTTGGCAATATTCTAGAAGTAGATTCAGTCTAGGGGCCAATATTTCTATGTTAGCCTTGTAGAAGTCAGTGAGGAGGCCATCAGGACCCGGGCCTTATTCTGGGGAAAAGTAAATATTGCCTTTTCAATTTCTTTTTTTTGTGATTTTAGCATCTAAGGTATTAATGTCGTTTTCAGACTCGGTATTAGTAGGTCATCTAAAAGAGATTCTAGGGCAGAGAGGTCATAAGGAGGAATGGGGGAGTAAAAAAGATGAGTAGTATTTGACAATCTCCTGCATAATGCATACAAGTTTGTCGATTAAGTTTCCCCCCTGTTCTCTAATGAATGGAATGCAGGTGAGTGGATGATAATCAGCCACCAGCATGGCCAGGAGTTTCCCATTTTTGTCCCCTTCTGCAAAGATTGTCTGAGGCCTCTTTACCTTCTCTGCATGGACCTGTCCAATGAAGTGAATGGACAAAGTACGTCTTGCCTCTAGCAAAGCCTCATACGAGGCCCCTGTAGGTGCATCTGCATGAGCCCTCGCACTCTCCCGTTCCCTTTGTTGCAACTCCCTCCCCCCCCCCCCCTCGCTCCCGACACAAAAGACAGGGTGACAGCAAGGGGGTTGTGGTCGATATCAGACCTCCAGCCAAATATGTGACGTCTTTCACATAGGGTAGAAAGAGATTGTTCCCAAAGACCAGATAAATTCTGTCGGAGGATCTGTGGGCCATCGAAACATGTGAATAGCACCTATCATTTGGATATTTCCAATGCCACAGTTCTGTGAGACCTGCTACCAATCTCCATTTAGATCCGTGGAGCCCCCCCTGGTTGGATTGGAAGTGTCCAACGCCGCATCAAGAACGGCATTGAAATCCCCCAATAGAACCACCGGGAGGTGAGCATATGGTGCAATTTTAGCCAATAAATCAAATAATATCTTAGCCTGAAAAGGGGGGGGCACATAAATATTGACCACCACAATAGTTTTGTGACATATATCCATAACTACCGCCACATATTTGCCTCCTGGGTCAGAAACCACCTGTTGGATCGTGCAGGGTATAGTTCTACTAATTAAAATAGAAACTCCTCTGGCAAACGTCGAGTACGTTGAATGTATGGCTTTTTGGATCCATGGTTTACGTAAAGAAAGAACTCTGCAGCCATCCAGGTGTATTTCCTGTAGGAATATGACATGTGGTGGGTTTGTCTAAGATATTGGAAAGTCGAGGCCCCCTTAAGTTTGTGATTAAGGCCCCTAGCATTCCAAGATACAATCCTAATGTCATCCGCCATTACTTGTTACATATCCTGTAAGAAATTGGAATATTGAGGCCCTCCTAACCTTCTGACCAAGGCCTCAAACATTTCAAGATACGATTCTTACATCATCCGCCATTACCACGGTTAATGTTAAGAGTGATCCAGGATACCATTTGTAAGTTGGCTTACCCACAAACAAAACATATAGCACATTAGTTAGGAAAACCCAAATATTGTATGTACCCCCAAGTCGAGCTGTGACTCTTAAAAAACCCACCCTTGCGTTTATACCAACAACAACCCCAACCAGTCCGGTATATAGCTTCTTCCCTAAACCAAAAAACAAAAAAACAGTTACGGTGAAATCCTGCCACAGTGATCGATAGTCCGGCAGTTCCTTGGTTGTTTCCTCAGCATCTCCACATGCTCCCAACAGAGATTATTGAAGCCACATGCAGTAAAATAAGATTTGACAATATGATGTGATCATAGGAAATGCACCAAACTATATATGGACCAGATCACAATGTCAGTGCCATTGAGGAAGGGTAGCCCTATGGTCTATATCATAAAATTATGTTGGGATTGGAAGGCCGCCTCCTCGGGTGTGACCAAGATGCAGGACTAAGTCTAAGCAGGAGGAGACCACTTGTGGTACTTGGAATGTATTAACTATTAAAGAGGAACCAGGGGAAGGCTCTAGTTGGTGGTCCCTGACTGTTCTACGGAACCCCCCATCACCCTTAAAAGTTCAATATAATAACATATCAGAAAGAACAATTATAACTCAGGTCTCTGTCAACAGGAAAGTCATGGGAGACAGATCCTTCCAAACTCTAGGAAAGGTTTCTGAGACTAGGATATCTAGGTCAGGGTTCCAAATAACTCCATGTACAACATACCAGCTCCATCTGTGTCTCAGCAGTGTAAACAAAGGGCCTCAGAGCTCCTTGTCCATCCATTCACTGGTTTCTTCCGGGTGCTCAAAGAACTTCACCGAGCCCTTGTATTGAACTCTGAGTTTTCTCGGGTATAGCATGCTGTACTTGATTTCTTTTTCTCTCAGGCGTCGTCTGACCTCATTGAAAGATCTTCTTTTCTGTTGCGTGGCTGGAAACAGCATGATCCTCGTGTTGTCATGGCGTAGCTCCTGTAGCTTCCTGGCCTGTGTCAGGATTATGTCCCTGTCCCGAAAGTTCAGAAAGAACACCAGGAAGGACCGAGGGAAAGCTCCTGGGGGCCTGCTACCAGTGGGGACCCTGTGCGCTCGCTCGACCACATATGTAGGAGACATTTCTTGCATGGACAGCAGTTGTTTGAATAGATGTTCGGCCAATTGGGCAGGTTTGTTGCCTTCAGCCCCCTCTGGGAGCCCCACCACCCTAACATTATTTCGTCTGTCTGTCCTCAGCATCTATAGCTCTATGTTGCAGGGTCCTGACCTGGTCTCTGAGCTCCACAAGCTGTGCTCCATAGTCGTGTGACGTGTCCTCCATGTCTGACTCCACCATGGTCAGGCGGCCCCGGATCATGTCTGATTAAATTACATTCCGAGGATAGGTGATCTATGCGCCCCATGAGCTCCGCTTTGCTTGCACTGATAGCCTCCAGGATCGGCCACGTTATGGCATCTGTGTCCACAGTGGGGGGCTGATCATGCATCTGTTCACTCTCCCCCATTTCTTTAGCCTGCGCCATCTCTCCTGCTATGGTATTAGCACGCTGTGGCTGCGGCGAAAAAGATAACAAAGCGTGGGCAGGGCCACGCGCCGTGTCTCTTGCAGCACGAGTTTGCCGCTGGTCCATGTGGGCCTTAGCTGCCTTCTTGGCGGTTGATAAGAGTATCTCTGGCTTCAGCTTGCATTCCCCTGTCCAGCGTTCCGTTTTGCGGGGGATATAAGTGGGCCAAAGTGTGTGGATGGTGGTCCGGAGTAGCAGAGCTGTGGAGGTGAGCTGCTGTTCTGATCACATCCGGCCAGAAGTCTAAGAGGGTGGGACTTTGACTACCCATTTTTAACCATTATATTACCAGTGTTTTAGGAATTGACGCCACGTTTAATGTGTATTACTAGTTGTATGTATATGGAAATGATGTGTGTAATTTTGTTATTTATGGAATATTTCATTTCTCAATCTCCACCATTGCATTAATTTCAGCCACGTGTTTTGTTCAAAGTCCCACCCTCTTGCTCCTAATTTTAACAATATCATTGTCAGGGATGGAGGCACATGACCTTAGCAGGCCATGACCCGTTTTAAAGTCCCAATTTTTCCCCTCTCCCTTTTCCCCAGCTTTTACATTTACTAAGCTCCTGAAAAAAAATCCCTTGCAAAGTACAACTTCCCTTGCACAGTGAACAGCCTATTTGCCTTTAGTAAATAAACCCCAATGAATTCAAGCTCTACCGCTGCACTCTACTTGGGCTACAAGGAAATGCTAATGCTCAGTTCAGGATCCTATCCACCCACACACTGCAGAATTTGTAAAATAAGTCCTACTCATAGTCAGGATGGGTATGCCAATGGAGTGTTGCAGATTCTGGAATCGCTGGCAGAATCGCGACGATTACACCCCTCCTGCGATTCAAATACCCTAGGTATGAATGGAGCCTAAATATTTGTAATTGCAACAATTTTCTGGGCAAAATGGTGCATTATCTGGCAGAAATGCTGGGGTGCCAATATTTTTGGCCATGACTGTATCTCTCTATAACTAACTAAGTATCTGTCTATAACTTGTATTTAAATTTGGTGCACAATTACCACTTTTAGAATACACACAATACACTTTTGCAAAATCCGTCTGCTCCAGGGTCTCTCTTGGTACGCCATAGGAGAGTTGGCCTTTATTAGTTCCACTTTTGTAAGATACGGGCTGTCTGTATTTCATTTTGAATTTGGCACAGGCATTGTACAACAATGTAAAAGTGATGCATTTTAAAAATACCTGATCTAATCTATGGTACGAGTCGCTGTCAGAAACAAAAGTGTTGCATATGCTTCATGAATTTGTTGCAATATATTAACGAGAGAGTAATGTCAGAAAAATGGCACAGCTGTTATATTGAATCCCCTTACTGTGTTCTTCAGGTTTGGCCAAAATGAAGTGTATTGGCTGTCTACTGCAGTAAAAAGCAGCTATTTGTAGATGAACTAGAGGGAATTAACCACCTAAATACTGGGCACTTACACCCCCTTCCTACCCAGGCCATTTTTCAGCTTTCAGCGCTGTCACACTTTGAATGACAATTGCACAGTCATGCTACACTGTAACCATGTGAAATCTTTTGGTGGTATTTAATCACTGCTGGCTTTTTTATTTTGTCCTAAAAAAAAGACCAAAAATTTGGAAAAAAATAAAAAGTTTTTCTTTGTTTCTGTCAGTAAATTTAGTAATTGAGTCATTTTTATCCTTCACTGATGGGCGCTGATGAGGCAGCATTGATAGGCACTGATGAGGTGGTACTTATGGGCACTGATGAGGTGGTACATATGGGCACTGATGAGGTGGCCCTTATGGGCAGTGGTTAGGTGGCGCTGATAGGAGGCACAAATATGCCGCACTTATGGGCACTGATAAGTGCCACTGATATGTGGCACTGATGGGCACTGGGCACAGATAGGCAGCACTGGTGGGCACAGATAGGCGGCACTGGTGGGCACAGATAGGCAGCACTGGTGGGCACAGATAGGCAGCACTGGTGGGCACAGATAGACAGCACAGATAGGCGGTACTGATGAGCATTGATGGGCAGCAGTGATGGGCAGCACTGATAGCCAGCACCGAATGGCATTACTAATGGCCACTGATTGCTGGCACTTGTGGGCACAGATTTGTGGCAATTGTGGGCACTGGTTGGCACTGATTGCTGGAAGTGGTGGGCATACATTGCTGGCACTGGTGGGCACTTAATTGTAATCAGGGCACTGATGATCAGTGCCCTGATTACATCCCTAGATGTCCTCTGTGGGGAGATGCTGCAGATCAGCTTGCCTCTCCTTACACTCTGTCAGTGTAAAGTGAGGAGCGCTGATTACCGGCATCTCTGTGTTTACATATGACCGGCTGTGATTGGATACAGCCAATCGCATGGTTAAAGAGCCGTGGCCGCTCCCAAGAGAGGTCATTCTGGGAGCCCGTCATAAGACATCCACCCAGAACAAGAGATGCACCGCCCAGCCGTCATTTGACGGTGGGTGGGCGGCAAGTGGTTAATACATTTTTTTTTTACATCTTTAATGCCCATCATATATACATTTACCGGCCACCTTTTCAGGTACACCTGTTCAATTTCTTGGTAACAGAGATTGCTTATCAGCGAATCACAAAGTGGTCTAGATGTGGTGAAGATGACTTGCTGAAGTTCAAACTGAGCATCAGAATGGGGAAGAAAGGGTATTTAAGTGATTTTGAATATGGCATGGTTGTTGGTGCCAGACGGGCTGATCTGAGTATTTCAAAAACTGTTGATCTACT
This sequence comes from Lithobates pipiens, assembly GCF_037356315.1. Lineage (NCBI taxonomy): Eukaryota > Metazoa > Chordata > Amphibia > Anura > Ranidae > Lithobates > Lithobates pipiens. The sequence continues at coordinate 540,360,695 of NW_027507758.1, forward strand.
GGGATTTTCACACACAACCATCTCTTGGGTTTACAGAGAATGGTCCGAATTAGAGAAAATATCCAGTGTGCGGCAGTAGTGTGGACGAAAATGCCTTATGTATGTCAGAGGTCAGTGGAGAATGGGCAGACTGATTTGAGATGATAGAAAGGCAACCGTAACTCAAATAAACACTTGTTACAACCAAAGTATGTAGAATATCATCTCTGAACACACAGAAAATTCACACAGAAACAAAAAAAAATTAAATGTAAACACCAACTGGATGGCATTTCATTTGCTCTGTATTATAGAAAAAAATTGCCATTTTTTTTCCAAAAAACAGCTTTTCAACTTTTTGCATCCTACTTCTGATCTCCCGCAGCCTCTTTCAGCCACTTTCTATGTATAAGCACTCGCTCCAGCATTGCTCTAGACTGGCTTTCTGATTGTGGTAGTAGTGGATCATGCGTGTCACCATGGCAACTTTTGGGTACATGCAACAGTGACAGGAGCACAATTGGGGGACAGTTGTCACTCATAAAAAGAGGTGCCTGAAAAGAAGCGGCCTTCATGGCAGATATACTTTTAATTCGATTTGTAGATTTATAAACATTTAAAACTTTTGGAATTACAATAAAATGATAATGCATACAGTATATAACATTTAATGATTGGGTTTACATCTTCTTGCTCATAATTGGTAACTTTCACTTTTTTCCATTTCTTGGCAAACACAATATCGTGTTTTTTGACACAGATATTTAAGCGAATGGGATAATGGACATTAGAAAACAGCATTCTCTACCTGCCTGGTTGCCTGAATCAATCATCCTGCACAGTCTTTTTATTTTGGAGAGATGTAGAGGCTCCTCTCCTCCCTAGTCCTCTAGTCTGCCCCTTTCATTCACTGGATTTCAAGTGATACTAAAGGATTGTTTTGTATTTTTTTTTTAAATAGCAAACATATCATACTTACCTCCACTGTGCAGCTCATTTTGCACAGAGTGGCCCCGAACTTGCTCTTCTGGGGTCCCTCGGTGGCTCTTGCACCTCCTCCCCGCATTAGATAACCCCCTTGGAGAAGCGATCTCCCAGAGGGGGTTACCTTGCGGGCACACTCCAGCATTCGCCGTCCATAGAAGCCGAATGCAGGACTCGGCCCCGCCACCCAGCACCCGCATTATTGGATTTGATTGACAGCAGCGGGAGCCAATGGCTGCGCTGCTATCAATCTATCCAATCAAGAGCTGGGAACCCGTGGAGAGAGGGACGGCGGGGACGTGCCGACAGAATTCAGGGCTCAGGTAAGTAAAACGGGGGGGGTGACTGCAAAGCGTTTTTTCACCTTAATGCATAAGATGCAAGGTGGAAAAACACATGCCTTTACAAACCCTTTCAGTTCTTTCAGTAATGAAGACTCATGTGGGCATTACCTAGGGAAGTCTGTATGTAAATTAACTCTGCCTAGGAACTCCTCCCAGGAGAGAGGAGTACAGAGGCAGGGTGCTGGGAAAGCACCCTAACGGCTCCTCCCACCAGCCATGATCAGCCTATATTGCATAGAGAGGCATAGAGATCCAATTATAACAGCACTAAGATGTTATAAATTAAAATAAGGTATGTAATGAAAAGAGCAACTTTTTTTTTCATTAGCATGTAAATGAGGAGGGAAGAGAGGAACCAGTGATGCAAAATATAAGCAGATTAAACTTCAGCTTCAGATATGACTTGAAAAACTGTTTAAAGCAGAGTTCCACCAAAAAGTGCTACATGCTACATTTGACTTGTCATTTTTTTTGGGGGGGGGAGTAGGTACCTGTTTTTTACAGGTACTTCCTGTTCCACTTCCTTCTTTCATCTTCTGGCCACCTAGGTGACTCCTCCTCTCCCCCTAGGTGGCCCCTCCCTCTCTGCAATCTTCTGGGACACGGAACAGGTCCCAGAAGATTGCCTGGCCACTAGGAGAACGCAGCTTGACTCGTGCATGCACGGTGCGCACCCAGCCGTGAATCCGCAAGCTGTCATGGCTGGGTGCCCACAGTTGCTATGACGGTGCCGTGGAGAGGAGGAGGAGAGAAACAAGGCCTCTGGTGGCCACATTACTAGACTGTGGGACAGGTAAGTGTCTGTTTATTAAAAATCAGCAGCTACACTTTTTGTAGCTGCTGACTTTTCATAAACTGAAAAACAAGTGGAACTCCGCTTTAATAAAAATGGAAACACAACCAACAACTATGTAGAGCAAGCACCTGCCTGACTGCCTTGTTGGGTAGGTGCTCACACCCTGGTATGTACAAGAAAAACCTTAAGCCAAAGCAGTATTAAACCCAAAAATGTAATAAGTTGCAGCGTACCAATAACTAAAAGTGGTGGAAGCATTTGTTTTCTTTTTTTGGGCTTCCTGTCTTAGGGTGGCTCCGTTGCTCCTCGGGTGGAGTGGAGACACCCTAAGGCAGGAACCCTCTCTAATGGTGACTCCACTCCACCAGAAGAGCAACATTATGGCGGACACGTCGGACAATTTTGACACATTCTTGGGACCACTGGCATTTATACAGTGATCAGTGCTATAAAAATGCACTGATTACTGTAAAAATGTCACAGGCATGGAAGGGGTTAACACTAGGGGGCGATCAAGGAGTTAATGTGTTCCCTAGTGTGTGTTCTAACTGAACGGGGGAGGGGACTGTGTAGAAGAAGAGATAGATCACTGTTCATACTCTGTATGAACAGACGATCTGTCACTTCTCCCCTCAGAGAACTGGAAACTGTGTGTTTACACACACAGATCCTGGTTCTCCGTGCCCCCCGAGCGATCGCAGGAGCCCGGCAGTGATCGCGACCGCCGTGCACTCACATCGGCTCTGCAGGCAAGCAGGGGGGCGCACGCCCCTAGTAGCCACAGGGCGAAGCGACGTTACATAATGTCATTTCACCCAGCCATGACATTCTGCCACAGTACAACTGCGGTGGCTGGTCGGCAAGTTTTGTTTTTGGGTTTAATACCTCTTTAAGGTCATTGATAAAATCGGGTCACATGATCTGGTTATTCTGCTTCCTAAAATAAAGACACGGGTTGATTTACTAAAGGCAAATAGTCTGTGCACTACAAGTGCAGTTTCTCTAGGTCATTGATGGCGAACCTTGGCACCCCAGATGTTTTTGAACTACATTTCCCATGATGCTCATGCACTCTGCAGTGTAGTTGAGCATCATGGGAACTGTAGTTTCAAAACATCTGGAGTGCCAAGATTCACCATCACTGACCTAGGTTTGGAGGGGAACATGCAAGCAAAAAAAAAAAAACTGCATTTTTGCTTGCACGTGATTGGCTTCCCGTCAGATCTACAGCAACTGTACTTTCAAGTGCACTTGCCTTGGATGCACAGTATATTTGCCTTTAGTAAATCATCCTCCCCGTCTAAGGGGGGTCACATTATTTTTGTTGCCTTCTGAAAATGCCAGTAGCTTGGCTGTCATGCAGACCTTCTTCAATACTTTGATTAACTAACCAATATCAAGTATACAGATATTTCTAACATATCTCCTGTCAGATCTTCTTCTTCCTGGTGAGGGACATAGAAGTACTGAAGCTAGTGGGTCGTAGGGATAACGCAGAGTTCACCGCAACTATTGGTTTTGAGGCAGATCCCCAAGATTCACATTCGGGCTTATCCAGAACTATTGGCCAAAAAGTTCATACTAGAACTTAGGAACAACCCACAATGTAGTGCTTTGCCTTATCTCCTGGTCAGCTGAGTCACAAGAACCAATAATTTGAAGGAATGGATAACCCAGCCTCCTCACTATAAAAGGGTGAGCTCACAACAGCCATGATGTCAGTGTGTGTTGGAAGTGATTGCGAGAGATACTGTTCTTTTATATCTTATCCTGTACTGTGCTATACTATGGATTGCAGTGGTGGGCTACATATACTTTATTCTGTAGCAACAAATAGAACAGCATGCCTCAAGCCTGTAATCTAAAACAGGGGTCTCCAAACTTTCAAAGCAAGGGGCCAGTTTACTGTCCTTTAGGCTTTATGGGGGCACAGTAGGAGTAGAAAATGCCCCGGCATCATTGCCTCATCATTGATTTTAATAGGAGGAATAGTGTCCCAATGTTGATACCAATGAGAAGACTGGTGCCCAAATGATGGTGTCAGCAGGGGCAATGGTGCCCCATCATTGTGTCAGTTGGTGGGATAGTGCCCCAAGTGCCAGATAAAAGTAAGCAAACGGTCGCATCCAGCCCCGAGCCACAGTTTGGAGACCTGTGATCTAAATCAACTATATATTTTCAATGTTGCCCTTGAAGCCAACCTCAAAAGGCCCTCCCATACTTTTTTTTTTTTTGGCAATGGTGCATGTCCACCATGGTTCCTGCTCCCCATTCCTTTCATTTGATAATAATGTACTTATTAGCTGTTTAAATGGTAGAAATGGAATAAGAAGATCCCCCCCACCAAAGACTTATGGGGTTTGCCACAAAGTTCACATTCACTGAATGTTGAGCAATATTTGTGAAATGGCTTTCAATTCAAGCCCTGTCACTAGTGGGTCAGCATAACAACCAAACAACTAGCGTTTTCTAAAACAATGGCAGCTCCCGAATTTTATCTACGACAGGTTTATATTACAGTTAAAGAAGAATTCCAGGTATGGATATTTTACATATTGTTACAATGGTCCAGATTCTAAATATGTAGATATAATACCAAACTGATGCTCCTGAAAGCTGAAAATCACTTAACCACTTTCAGACCAGACCAATTTGCTGGTCAAAGACCAGACCACTTTTTGCGATTCGGCACTGCGTTGCTTTAACTGACAATTGCGCGGTCGTGCGACGTGGCTCCCAAACAAAATTGACGTCCTTTTTTTCCCACAAATAGAGCTTTCTTTTGGTGGTATTTGATCACCCCTGCGATTTTTATTTTTTGCGCTATAAACAAAAATAAAGCGATCATTTTGAAAAAAACGCATTATTTTTTACTTTTTGTTATAATAAATATCCCCCAAAAATATATAAAAAAAATTTTTTTCCCTCAGTTTAGGCCGATACGTATTCTTCTACATATTTTTGGTAAAAAAATTGCAATAAGCGATTATTGATTGGTTTGCGCAAAAGTTATAGCGTTTACAAAATAGGGATAGTTTTATAGCATTTTTATTAATAATTTTTTATTATTTTTTTTTTTACTAGTAATGGCGGCGATCAGCGATTTTTATTGTGACTGCGACATTGTGGGGGACCCATCGGACATTTTTGACACATTTTTGGGACCATTGTCATTTATACAGTAATCACTGCTATATAAATGCAGTGATTCCTGTGTAAATGACACTGGCAGTGAAAGGGTTAACCAGTGGGTGGCAGTGTAGGGGTTAAGTGTTCCTAGGGGTGTGTTACTAACTGTGGGGGGGTTGGGCTTTCATTTAGTGTACACTGATCTCTGCTCCAATCACATGGAGCAGAGATCAGCGTCACTAGTTGCTAGGCAGAATGGAAAAATGTTGTTTACACAGCATTTCCTCCATTCGGCCGCTCCGTGAGATGATCGCGGGGATGCCCGCAGTGATCGAGTCCGCGGGTCCCGCGACCGGACTCACGGGGGTCCCGACCAGCCGGCGGCGTGCTCCCGATGGCAGGGCGGCATCGAATATTGGACGTACCTGTACGCCAATATGCCTGCCCGTGCCATTCTGTCGACGTACATCGTCGTGCGCTGGTCGGGAAGTGGTTAAGCAGACACTGCTACCCCAGTGATCTCCACTTGCACCTGGGCCCCCTTGCCTAGCGGTTGCCCTGCTGCATTTAGAAGACAGGAGGTCAGTTACTTGTCATGGCACCATTCAGAGATTACTTTGCATTCTCTGAACTAATGCAAAGCGTTCTCTGATTGGAGGAGGTGGACAGGCAGGACTGTGATGTCACGCATTCAGAATACAGCAGGGAAGCTGCTCAGGGCAGGACCCGGAAGCAAGTTAAGATCACTGGAGTAGCAATCTTTACGTCAATCATTTCCAGCCTCCAGGTGCATTGGCTGGCTTAATCTAAATATGTAAAAAATATAAATACTTGGAATTTCTCTTTAAGTCAAAAGCAAAGCTTAGACAATTCCAGTTAATCATATGGGAAATAATAGAAATTAAAGGGAACCTGTCAGGTGGAAAATACAGGAATTACCTGTGCTGACCTTATTTGAAGGTAGCTGCTCCAGGGCAGCAGTTCACGACCTCAGTCCTCAAGTACCCCCAACAGGCCATATTTTGGGTATTTCTCTTAGATAAAATACAAAGCCATTGACTCTGATTTTATGTACCTGTGCAAATAAAGGAAAACCTGCAAATATGGCCTGTTGGGGGTACTTGAGGACTGAGGTTGAGAACCACTGCTCTAGGGTGGTCATACTTATAATTGCTTCATGACTACTGCGTCAAATACCTAAAACAAGTGTGCACCCATCAGGTGTCCCGGCAGCGACTCACAAGTATAATATCTAGGGCCTAGTTATGTCTTTGTGTTTTTCACCTGGATGCATTTTCCATTGAAATCAATGAAAATGCATAAGAACAAATGTTAACATGCTTTCTTAACATGTTGCAATCCACTTTGTATTGAATGTTGACGGGCATCACCATGCACATCCATGATTTTCACAATGCTTTGATGTGCTCCTTAATGCCTTTCCATCAATTTCAATGGAGATGCAAAGGTGTGAATCAAGTCTAATGTCGCGTACACACGATCGGATTTTCCAACAACAAAACCGTGGTTTTTTTTTTCCGAAAGGATGTTGGCTCCACCTTGTCTTGCATACACACGGTCACACAAATGTTGTCGGAAATTCCGAACGTCAAGAACGCAGTGACGTACAAGACGTACGATGAGCCGAGAAAAAGGAAGTTCAATAGCCAGTGTGTGCTTGACTCCGAGCATGCGTGAGCTTTTTTGTGGGAGGGACTTGTGTACACACGATTGGACTTTCCAAAAACAAGTGAAGTTGTCGGAAAATTTGAGAACCTGTTCTCAAACATTTGTGGCTGGAAATTCTGACAGCAAATGTGCCATGGAGCATACACACGGTCGGACTTTCCGACTTTCCGACAACAAGCTTACATCGAACATTTCACGTCAGAAAGTCCGACCATGTGTACGCGTGTGTATGCAGAACATGCACTTCCACTTCCAAGATATCAGCAATGGCAGCTTACACATTTTTGTTCTCTTTTTGTTTAATTCTTTATTTAAGGGTTTGCATCAGCAAAACAGAGAGCAAAGACGGTACACGTTTGGAAAAGAGTAGATCATTACAAGAACAGAAACATCACAATCAGAGCTTGGCTATGAGACAAAGAGAGATTACACTGCAAGACATAGAAGAGCTTTATGAGTAACAAATGTCAAATTAGTCATGTGTATAGAGAAAAAAAAATGAACGTGGGAAACACCAATGTACTTAAATATCTCTATAACTGCCTTCTGAAACAGAGGAGTAGGGCTCCAGTGAGCCTGAAGTATGCCCTGTGGGACCAGGTCTAAAGAGCTCAATTAGTCGCTCTTGTAGAGCCAAAGCACACCACATTTTCAAAGGAAAAAACAAACAAAAAATTGGGAGAAATATAGAAACATTTTTGGGGGGGTGGGGAAGGGGATTGAAATGGGAAGATGTAAGTTCCTCTCTCCATGTCCACTTGTGAATTTCCTATAACTTACAATGCTGGTGGTTGTAATCAGGGGGCAGAGGGAAGGCATATTTCTGTTTTGATAGATTCCTTTTAAAAAGAGTCAAAATGACAGGTCCCCTTGGGGAAAAATAAACCCTAATACCTCACCTTTACCATGCTTCCATACCACTCGCTAGGGCCCTCGGAAATTACTTGGTGCTTTCAGGTATAAAAGACCTACAGCCTCCCACGACCTACAGACCTCCCACGATGCAGTGCATGGGTCTTAATGACCAACCTCCAGGCCTGAACACTGTCTCATAAGAGCTAGAACGTCATTAACTATCTTAAGCTCTGACACAGAGCTTATGGTTTGGACTTCCAGCCCCAATGGAGGAGAGTGAAGGTAAGTGAGTATTAGTGGGCGTGGGTTGTTGTTTTTTCAAGAGAACCAGTCACTTTTCACAGAACGGATAAAGAGTGTCTTTAGCTGATAGCTACAAAGCCAAGTCAGATTTCTCATTAGGCACTGTCCCGCAAAGGTTTTTGGCTTATAAAGGGGAAAATAATTAGATGAACTGGTAAAGGGATCTTAACAGTTCATTAGCAGAGTATGAGGTCTACAAGTGTGTCTTAATAAGATAAAGGCTTTAAAAATACCGTTCTTTGCTCCCTCACCCTTTGTCCATGTTTTGGCTCTGTAGCCAGGGCTGTATTTATACTTCTTGCCATCCTACATCAGATGTCTTTGGCTATCCCCTCCTAACCCAATCAACTAGTTATCCTTAGTATCACTCTAACAAAATCAGATGTCATGGCCATTGGAAGCTCGATGTAGGGAATCTGGAAGTGACAGATTGCCTATTCTATGCTGGCACACTTAGATATGATACCTTGTAGGGAACACATTCACTTATTTTTCTGGCAGATTAGTTCTATACAGACCCAGAAGGTGAGAACTGTAAGTTCAGTCAACTGTTGTACCACAAAAAATGGGGACAGCAACAATGATGACACCAACAAAAAGGGTTGGAATCTAGAAGCTTTATTATATGCAGAAATATATTACTGAAAGTAAGCAAAGTGGTGTGTGGGTGGTTGTGTTCCTACCTTAGCAGCCCTACTGCCCAGACCTCAGTGGTGTATTTCGTGTTTTGTGTTGTGCTGGGCAAGACTAAAATCAGGCACCCCCCCCCCATCTCAATTTATTCCACCCCAGCCTCGGTATACCGCTCTTTTCTCAGAGTCTGGTTAGAAAGCTGCAGCCTCATCAGACCCTGAGACGTTATTCATCCAAGTGCCACATATGTGGTGGATGGGGTCAGCGGGACATAGGACGGGCCAGCAGCGTATAGGACAGTGGTCAGTAGGGCAGAGAATGGGGTCAGCAAGGCAGGGGTTGGGGGGATGGGGTCAGCGAGGTTGAATTATTTTACAGACACAGCCTCAATTTGCGCAATGCGTAGCTGGCTGTTGCAGCTCTGCTGCCTTTAACATATGAGGATTTCACAGGTCAGAACTGCAACAGCCATCTACACAGTGCAGATCGAGGTTTCACGGCTGTGTGCAATGATGGTAAGCGTAGCTCTGCTTTATGTCATGTGTGATGCTGAGTACAATAGGAGAATGGGGGGGGGGAAACTTACCGATCCTGGCACAGCATCGATAGGGGAGGGGGTGGCCCAGCTGTCCTCAATGCCACTTCAGTGTGGTCCCCCCAAGACTCCCCATAGGGGAAGAGCTCCTGCCGGGAGATCAGCGGAGAAGCAGGCAGTGCCAGGATGCGGAGCGTCTGGGCCACCATGGCTGAGGATCAGCACTGGACTGAGCCGGGACCTCCCGACCCCACAGCAGAGCCCGGGGTGGGCAGGGCAGAGGGAGGGGTCAGGGGGACAGGGACTGACAATCACAGGCAGGCACACTGTGACACTGGCAGAGGGCTGAGCTGTCCTGACTGTTTAGGAGTAGAGGCGGCTCTTTAATTATGTTAATTAGGCGGCCGTGACACCCCCCTGAATATTCCTCCCAAGGCAAATGCTTTGTTTGCCTCACGGTAGATTGCGCTCCTGCCTGAACCACAGTATATGTTAGCCCTGTCTGTAGTATACCCCCTTGCAGTTCAGTAGCCTGTATTATCTCACCTTGAGGAAAGGTCTGCATCTCACTGAAGGCCATCATTGGAAGTCATTTGCATCTTACTAAAATAGCCATCAGAGTCGCCGCTAAGGAGGAGCAGAGCTGCTGGTAGTGCGTATGGTCTATGGAGAAATGGGGGCAATCGATGGAAGGGGCCCCCTTAACAGTAAAAGTGCACAGAAACGTATTATCCAGTCTTGCTACAAAGATGCCTTGTTTGTTGGCTTGCTTTCAGATATCCAGACCACCAGAAACATAGAGTTACATGTAAAGCAAAGGTTAAATAAACAGTATTTACAAGCGTATTTAAAATTGGCATATGGAAAATAGACATGTGCACTGACAAAAAAAAATGTTTTTGTTTTTGTTTCATTCATTTCTTTGCATTTTTCCGAATTTTAGAATTTTCTGATTTTTGAAATTCGGAAATTCGAAAATTCAAAATCCTGAAAGAAACTCAGTAAAATTCTAAATAATAACTAACTATTACATTATAGGTATTGGAATTTCCTTTCAAATTTGACTGTTTGTGAACATAACAAATACAAATTTATCTGACATTACGAATTATCCAAAATAACGAATGCTGCATCTAAACAAATGGAATGGAACAAATTAATAATAATGATAAAAAGGTTTTATTATTATTGTTGTTATTTATTATTATTAGATTATTATGTTTACTAACAGCCAAATTTGAAAGGAAATTCCAATACCTATAATTTAATATTTATTATTAGTTAGTTATTATTTCTGATTTTTGGGTTTTCAAATTTTCAGATTTTCATTCTTTTGAATGGTCAGATTTTCATTCTTATTTTTGGACTTTCAAATTTGCAAATTTTTGAATTTATGAAATTTCAAATATTCGAATTTCCGAAATTTCCAATTTCTGAATTTCAAGAATTTTGAAAAACTTTGAAAATTTGAAAATTCGAAAATTTTAAATTTTGGAAATTCTAAATGTTCTAATTTCTGAAATTTCGAATTTTTGAATTCCCGAAATTTTTGGAAATTCAGAAATTGAAAAATTCGGAAATATCGGAATTAATTAATTGGTCAAAATTCGTCAGAAAACAAATTCGGAACTAAACAATTTGCACATATCTAATGGAAAATTGCAAAGTACAATATCCCATAAATATTTAGCGTTATTATATGGGCCCCTTAGAGGGTATGTACATCACTGGCTTCTAAAGAATTAAACAAAACCTGTACTGACAATATGTAGGCTGCCAATGCTGTCCTCAGCTACTGAAAATGATGGTTTCCTGGCTGTCATGCTGATCCAAAGGCTACAATATTTAATCAACTAAAGAACAAGTTGGTAAATCGGGCATTCTAACTTTGAACTGACAATGAGTGCTGCATGCTTGTTCCCACGGCTCAGAAAGTAGTGAGGTTGGGGAGACCCAGGCAACCATATATCTAGTACTGGTTCCATCTAAAACAACACTATCAGGGTTACACAAAATCCTTAAAAAAGGTGCCTGCAAGGGAAGAGCTCACATACTCAGGAGTGCTACAGCCTTTGTCAATCTTTTTAGTATATATCATGTCTGGGAGCGCCTGATGCATTTGTCCCCCACTGTGCGCCATGGTTCCATCCTCTGACCCCTACACTGATACATACTGCACTGGGATGGAGCAGAGGTAGGAAACAAGGCCTGCCCAACAGGTGATTATACAAGGCCTTTTCATGCAAGGCACCTTTATTTAAGATTTTTTGCTATACCCTGACTGGGTTGCTTTAAAAGCCAAGATATAGAATGACCTCCTACAAAACGGCCTAACCATATTTGATACGGAAGATAGGTTTGCTGAATTATAATATTGTTGCCAAACTCAAATCAACTGTTAAGGGTCATAAAAATATAAATGATCATTACTGGTACATGTGCTTATCATGTTCCTTTAAGCGGGTACTTTTCAATACTTGGGTGTGTCAGATTTGTACTGTATAGTAATTCCGCAGTAAAAATCACACACAATGCACAAAGCTCCAATTATTGCACTGCAAAAAAAGAATGTCCATTTTGTCTTCTTCAGTTTCTTCTTCCTTCATAGACTTGTAATTTTTTTGTAAGATCATCTAGTGGGTTCTGGTTAAGAAAAAAAGTAAATATATAATATAAAATACAGTTTCTGCAATTGCAACAAAAATGTTGATGACAAGAAAGCTAATTTTATGTGCGGCTCCCATAATGCATGCTAATACTAAATTAAAGTTGCTATAAAGGATAAAGGTTTTTAACCTTAATATAGTCTTTGCATTAAGGCCCCTTTCACACTGGGGTGCTTTGCAGGTGCTACATCGCAAAAAATAGCACCTGCAAAGCACCCTGAAAGAGCCGCTGCTGTGTCTCCAGTGTGAAAGCCCCGAGGGCTCTCACACTGGAGTGGTGCGCTCTCAGGACGGTAAAAAAAAGTCCTGCTAGCAGCATCTTTGGAGCGGTGAAGGAGCGGTGTATACACCCACCCCAGTGTGAAAGTGGTCTAAGGTAAAAAAAAAACTTTAAAAGCTGCTCCTTCCAGCCCTCCCTTAAACATTTACCTGAGCCCGATTTCAATGCCAATCTGACGATTAAAAATACAATCTAAACAATATTGTGACATATTGTGACAGTGACAGTCTGACAGTGACAGTCTGACAGTGATACGAAAATAAGCAATAGATCCCTCCACCGTGAAAAAAAACAATGAAGACCGGTGCCTGGTCAATCCTCAGTGATGACACCTGTGTGTGTACAAGCCTCTCACCTTACTGCTGTAAGGTAACAGCATTAATGGATCACAAGCAGCGGTCCTCAGAGGGGGCCCTCTTTGATGTTAGTAAAGCTTCCTTTACCGATATACTCGGTGTGAAGAGATGAGAGACAAGGAAGAGAGATGCCAATAGCGTAATCCCGTTTACAAGGGCCGTTTTATTAAAACAAACATGCAGATACACTCAATTTTTAGATTTTAAAAACGGCAACAATCCAAGAGTGCCAAGCTTGTATGCTTCAGTCAGTCCTGGTTACATCTATTGCTCCAATCCCGACGCATATCATCACATCACGTGACTTCATCAAGGAGTAACAATAGGGTATGCTTTCTGTCCTTAAAAAGTGTATTAGATTTAATTACCGGCGGCCATTTTTGTGTGGTCGTTGCTTTTTTCACGGTGGAGGGATCTATTACTTATTTTCGTATCACTGTCAATATACTGACAATATTGTTTGGATTTTTCTGGATTTCATTTGTACCGTTTATTTAGAAGCGTACATTGGACTTTTGCTATGTTATTTTAAATGCTTATTCACGGATTTGAATATTTTATTTGATTTTATGATTAAGATTTCACTTATGATTATGGATGTTCATTGTTTATAGGAATCATTTTTATCTTCACCTGATATTTTAGCACCTAGCAATTTGTTATTGTTTATACCCCTTCATTGCACTCGCACTTTATTCACGTAATTATCTCACAGCGTAAACACCAAGCTTTTTTTTTGTTTGGTATAGAATGGGAAGAGTCAGAACCCCTGTGAGATTTTTATTGCTACATGTGTGGAAATTCATAACTCTACTAAAAATGATAGGAAACCTGAAATTGTAGAGTTATTACTATTGTAGGAGGCTGTGGACAAATGTTAAAGTCACAATTTTGTTGAAGATGGGATGTCTCCAGGACATAAAGGGGAATCTCCCGAGCAGGAGATAGATAGATAGCAAATATCTATCTATCTATCTATCTATCTATCTATCTATCTATCTATCTATCTATCTATCTATCTATCCAAACATATGATAAATGTGTGACATATCACAAACAATTTTTTCCGGGGTGTAATCCCACACAAGGCCTTTAGTGCTATCTGATGACTCAGGAAAGAGAGGTGAGAAAAGAGCCCCACCCTTATAGAATGGCTCTGACATAGGGTTGCCATCTGTCTGGGATTCACCCGGACAGTCCAGGTTTTTAATCATTTTGAATCATGTATCCGGGTTTCAGTCTGCCTGGAACCTGGACACATTATTCAGACCGGACTGTGGCAGCTGGGGGCTGAGGGAAGAAACAGAACTAATGCTTATCGATCAGCAGCTGGGGGCTAAGGAAGGAACAGAACTAGTTAATGCTTAGCACTCAGCAGCGTACTAATCCTTGTGCAGCGACTCCCGACAATTAAATTAAAGTCCTGGCCCCCTTTTCTATATCAATCCACTGGGACATGTAATCCAACGGTGCCCCAGGTCCTTTACAATCCTATAGTTTGTGTATACTACAAAAAAAAAAAACTGCAGTGCGATACTAAAGTGTTCAGGTTGTTTCAGCTCAAATTCTGCTGGCTTCAATATATTTTTTGCATTGCCGTCCATAAATAAAAAATTCTGAAACTATTTTCATTTAGTCTTTATTATCTAGGCATGCATTGACCAGAGAGAAAGTAACCAGAAAAAGACAGAAAAATAATTAAAAGTTCACCCCATCACCCAACAAATAAATAAAAAATGCACAATAAAAGTGTAGACAAAAATCACATTAACTTGCCCATAAAACTACAACTACATTGCAGATGTTTTAAAATACGCAGGTGTAAGGCCTGTTTCACACAGGCTTACGCTTGTATAAGAGCAGTGTGAAAACAAGCTTTGACAAAGCATCTGCAGAGCTTTCAGCAAGCTTTGTTAAAGTACCATTTAGCCTCAGTTTGTAAATTTTAAACACAGATCCTAATGGGAGTCCTTATTGCAACTTAAAGCAAGCTGCTAGCAGGCTTCCAAAAATCTTGAAGAAGTTCCGAAGCCTGCTAGCAGCTTCCTTGCAAACTACTTCTGTATATTTGTGGTTTAAGATTTTGTATTTAATCATTGTACAATATAGTGATTATTTATGGTAGGGTTTAAAGTATAGAGGGAATGATTACGCTTAGGCCGCTCCCCCAGTAGTGGTGGCTGAAGATTAGTTATGGATTAGGTGTGCAAGAAGGCAAGCACCAAAAGCAGAACATAGGAATTCCAGATTTAATTTTATTCAGAGTCTTTTTCATAGATCCAATGCTTTTTTGGGTTCAAAGGGCCCCCCCCTTCATCAGTGGTGATCGCTCCACATGCTGGTTAAGTAGCCCAAGCAGTTTTTTTATTGGAATTCTTCTCAATGGTCAAGCAAATGAACGTGGATTTTAAATTTTGGTATCACTTTCTTTTCCTTTTTTAATGAAGATAAAAAGCTATACCTGTTTACATACACCCATACAGAAAATAAAACTTTACATGGTATTAAAGCAGGTTTTTTTTCACTTTGCAAACTGCTGTTATACTGGTGGTGGCTGGTTACTGTGCTTTGAGTGACTGTTGTGGCGCGCAGGTCTTGTTAGAGCCTTTACACCTGAATTTAGAATGCCCCTGCTCCAGGTGGCAAATAGGGGCTTCAGCCTGAAGTCCAAGGCGGCACGGGGGGGTGGTGGTGGTGGGGTTGTGTGGCGGGAGTAAGCTCACGTGCTGGATGCTGCCTGGCTTACCAGTGACCAATGCTGACCGGTATACTCACCTACCTGATACACTGACAATACACCGACCTACCTACCTGACATACATACACTGACCTACCTACCTGACATACATACACTGACGGTAGTGACATACAAACACTGATCTACCTACCTGACATACATACACTGACAGTAGTGACATACATACACTGACCATAGTGACATATAGTGACCTACCTGACATACATACACTGACCTACCTGACACACATACACTGACCTACCTACCTGACATACATACACTGACCTACCTACCTTACATACATACACTGACCTACACAACATACACTGACCTACCTGACCAGACTTCAGGTGTCCTCCTGCAGCTCAGCGGCACACCCAACACACAGTAGAGTAGACTTCAGGCAGCCAGAGCCATGATGAGGAGAGGAGAGCCGCCTGCCCAAGCGCTGAGTGAGGTCGGGATCTTCTGACAGTGGCATTATAATTCCCGCCTTCTGGAGCCTGAAGCACCTATGATGGATGTCATACATCCCGTGGTCCCGGCATTGGACCAGTGGAACATCCATCAGTGCTGCAGGCTCCAGAAGGTGGGAGCTGCTATTACACTCGGCCGCACTTGGGTTCAGATCGGCCCGCTCGGTGGTGGCGCTCGGGGCTAATAATAGAACCGTGCCTACCTGAGACCCGGGGGTTTTTAAAACAAGCATATATCAGGTAAAGGATATGTTTTGAAGTCAGAGATTCAATGTAAGTGTTCACTTTGCTTTGGAAGGCAATCAGACTTTCACATTTGCAAGGATCTTCTTTTTGTACAACCCTTCGTGCTTCCTCTATAATAAAAAAAAAGAAAAATAAGAGAAAGGAAAGGAAGGGTTAAAGGCTGCATATTTTATATCTCTCAGACAGCTTCGATAATTTAAAAAGAATTTTACATGTTAAAAACTGCGAAAATGGAGTAAGTTCACCCAAAACTGACCTCTCCATTTTGGGTAGACTTGAGCAAGCCTCAATCCCCTATGGGTCCTCCCTGCTGTATTTTCTCAGTGGAAGATCACACTGGTCAAAACAAGATAAGGGCCAGGCCCACTCTTCCTCCCATTACCTCCACTACAGTCTTATCACACTACTGTCACTACTAAAAGTGTCCAGCACGTTGAATGATTTATTGAGACCTTGATGCTGCTGTAGACCAGCTACTGGATTGGTTAAGGTTCCATGCGCACTGGGCTTAAAAAAATGTCTGTTCTCTCAGGAGTAAAAAACGCTCATATAGAGCATTTTTTGGACAAGTTTAGGAGAGTTTTCATTTTTTTCTGCCAGTGAGCTCCAATCAGAAATGCGAGCCAAAAGTTTTTTTTTCTGCCTCTAAGGCTGGGTTCACACCTATGCAATTTTGATGCAGGTTTTTGCTGCATCCAATTCCCATCTCAGGAGAATGTGACTGGCTGTATATGGAGCCGGTTCACACATCTCCGCAGCAGGTCCAGTGCGCTTTGCAGGAAAAATTCAGCCCAAAATTTGGGCTGAAATCGGACCTGGAACGGTGAACTAGCACTCACTGGACGTTTGCTGTGCGACAGATGTGGCTCATATGTGAACCGAGCCTCAACGTTAAACTCAAAATATGCCTCTTAAAATCCTAATGTGCATGGGCACATAGGATAACATACAGTATCTCACAAAAGTGAGTACACCCTCACATTTTTGTAAATATTTTATTCTATCTTTTCATCTGACAACACTGAAGAAATTACACTTTGCTTCAATGTAAAGTAGTGAGTGTACAACTTGTATAACAGTGTACATTTGCTGTCCCCTCAAAGTAACTCAACACACAGCCATTGTCTAAACCACTGGCAACAAAAGTGAGTACAAATTGTCAATATTTTGTGTGGCCACCATTATTTTCAAGCAGTGCCTTAACCCTCTTGGGCATAAAGTTCACCAGAGCTTCACAGGTTGCCACTGGAGTCCTCTTCCACTCCTCCATGATGACATCACACAGCTGGTGGACATTAGAGACCTTGCGCTCCTCCACCTTCCGTTTGAAGATGCCCCACAGATGCTCAATAGGGTTTAGGTCTGGAGACATGCTTGGCCAGTCCATCACCTTTACCCACAGCTTCTTTAGCAAGGCAGCGGTCATGTTGGAGGTGTGTTTAGGGTCGTTATGTTGGAATACTGCCCTGCGGCCCAGTCTCCAAAGGGAGGGGATCATGCTCGGCTTCAGTATGTCACATACATGTTGGCATTCATGGTTCTCTCCATGAACTGTAGCTCCCCATTGCCGGCAGCACTCATGCAGCCCCAGACCATGAAACTCCCACCACCACTTATGCTTGACTGTAGGCAAGACACACTTGTCTTTGTACTCCTCACCTGGTTGCCGCCACACACGCTTGATACCATCTGAGCCAAATAAGTTTATCTTGGTCTCATAAGACCACAGGACATGGTTCCAGTAATCCATGTCCTTAGTCTGGCTTATGGTCCGAGCACTGACAGGCTGACCCCCCCCCCCACCCTTCAACCTCTGCAGCAATGCTGGCAGCACTCATATATCTATGTCCCAAAGACAACCTCTGGATATGACGCTGAGCATGTGCACTCAACTCCTTTGGTTGATCATGGCGAGGCCTGTTCTGAGTGGAACCTGTCCTGTTAAACTGCTGTATGGTCTTGGCCACCATGCTGCAGGTCAGTTTCAGGGTCTTGGCAATCTTATTATAGCCTAGACCATCTTTATGTAGAGCAACAATTCTTTTATTCAGATCCTCAGAGAGTATGAGAGAGTGAGAGCTATAACACCAAATCTAACACACCTGCTCCCCATTCACACCCGAGACCTTGTAACACTAATGAGACACTGGACACACCGTAACACATGACACCGGGGAGGGAAAATAGCAAATCCGTCACAATTTGGACATCTTCACTTAGTGGTTTACTCGCTTTTGTTGCCAGCAGCAAATTTACACTATTATACAAGCTGTACACTCACTACTTTACATTGTAGCAAAGTGTAATTTCTTCAGTGTTGTCACATTAAAAGCAGAACACAAAACTCCTGTAGAAGCAAAATATTTTAAGCCAGTGTGTGTGGAGCCTCAGTGACACTTCTTGAGTCCCCTGCACAGCTCTGTGGGGTTATCTATAGCATGTAAGCATGATTATAATGCTAAGGTAAGCGCATGCTGTTATGGAAGTGGTATGGGTGGGTACTGGGAAAAGAAGGTGCCCAACACAGAGAGGATTGCTAGTAAGAAAGGCCAGTAGTTCAAAGATTACCTTGGGGTCTGTTGCACCACTGATTTGCCTCCCTTCCTGGCAAAGCGATGAACTTCAGAGGTGACACCACTTGTTGACACCAGCCTACACTCTATATCAGGGGTCTCTAAACTTTCTAAACAAAGGGCCAGTTTACTGTCCTTCAGACTTTTGGGGAGGGGGGGTCGCAATATGGGCATGAACAGTAGAAAAGGTCCCAATGTCAGTGGGAAAAAACAGTGCCCCATTCTTGGTGCCAGTAGAAAGAATTGTGCCCTATCTTTGGCGTCATTGGGAGGAATTTTGCCCCATTATTGCTGTCATTGGGAGGAATTGTGATCCTTCATTGGGGTCAATGGGGGGGGGGGTTGTGCACCACTGTTGGTATCAGGGCTGAAATAGTGCCCCAAGGGCCAGATAAAAGCAAGCAAAGAGTCGTATCTGGGCCGCAGTTTGGAGACCACTGCTTTAAATGGTAGCTGGACTCTGGTTGTAAATAAATGCCACCCACAATGCTTCAGACTTACGTGAACATGTCTTCTTGTCTGGGTTGAGAGAGTATCCAGCACGACACTTGCACTGATAGGAGGTAGCAGTGGACGCACAGATTTGCTCACAGTCATGTCTCCCCAGAGCACACACATCAATGCCTGTGGTGTAAAGACACAATCAACATTGTTGTGGATACACTTACATGTATTGTTTAAAGGGATCATAAAGTCTTAATTTGTGCACTGGAGTAAAAACTACTGCATGGGGTATGATCTGTCCAACCATGGATCCATCAAATTACAGTAAAACAATTGATTTTGATTCAAGAAACAGTATATACTATTCTATACTACAGTATAATATATTTAAAAAGTAACTTTTGCTGAGAAAAAAACAATCCCCTCTGAGTGAGTGATCTATGTATTGCAAACTTGCAGATTGCTACCTGTTTCTGTTTTTAAGAAAAAGCTGTATGTTTCCTAAATGGGTGTGTCTGTGTTTAATATAATAAGATGATGCACTTTCCTAGTTCTAATGAGGAAAGCTGCAGTGTCTGCATCCCTTTTGAAGTAACCCTTCAGGGAGCATCTCACCAAAAATATAATTCCTATTGCAGAGAATGCTTAAAGTGGGGACTTCTGGCAAAATCAGTGAGCCAATCACACAAGCAGCATATGAATTTTTTTGAGGAATTTCTGTACACCAACTGTACAAAAGGCCTCTAGGTTGCCATATTGCATAGAGTTTTACAGAAAATTACAGTGGCTGTAGTCTGAAAAGGAAAGGTATTTTTAATGAAAAAAATACATTTCATTAAAAATACCTTTCCTTTTCAGACTACAGCCACTGTAGTTTTCTGTTGATTGACTGTAAAGCCTTACCTTGTAAAACAACCCATTCAGTTTAAAATAGAAATGAAAAGCAAAATGTTTGTGTATAGATATAATAAAACAAATTAAAAAGAATACCCTTTTCTTCCCTTTTTATAATTAATCACATTCCCTCTGTTCTCCGCTGCATAAGAGCTGGGGAGGAGAAACAGCAGCATACTGAGCTTCTCAGTGAATGGCTGTGCGTGGGGGGGGGGGGAGGGGGATAGGACAAGTCTGATTATTGGAAGAGAGCACACTGAGTTCCCAGCATCGATAGAGAACTGACCATGGTGTGTTCCACTGCTTAATGTGGTCAGTTTTTAATAGGAAAGCAGAGGGACTGGCAGGAGCACCAGGGATTCACACAAGGGAAGCAATACAAAGAAAACAGGATACTTTTTCAAACAAGTACATGGTACAGCAGGCACATATCGTGAATATGAAATGTTGAGTTTACATACTCTTTAAAATGGAATATGTCTTGTGTAGCAATTGTATATACTATATATTTGTTTTTTAATCTGCTATATATTTAGCGAAAGTGGAGTTACCCTTTAAAGGGTATGTAAAAACAATGAATTTCTCTTATTGGGCTCCTGTTAAATAAAATGTAGTGCTAACCCCCAAAGGAGCTGCTTTAAACTGGTTCCCCTATACCTATTCAAAGGCTGCCCACCCTGCTTCCAGTCCCAGTAGCAAACTGAAAATTCAGGCTGCAGTCTAGATGTCTTTTTGAAAGTTTATTGTAAGTTGTTAACAAAATGTAGGAAGATGAGTTTAGAGTGCAGGATACCCAAGGCACATCATTTTTAAGACACACGATCAGATTTTCCGATGGGAATTGTGTGATGACAGGCTGTTGGCGGAAAATCCAACCATTTGTATGCTCCATCAGACAATTGTTGGCCAACTTTCGGTGGATAAATGTTGGATGGCAGGTTTATAAATTTTCCGCGGACAAATGTCTGTTGTCGGATTTTCCGAGCGTGTGCACACAAGTCCGTCAGACAAAAGTCCAACGTACAAACACGCATTCTAGGAAGCAAGGACAAGCCAGAAGTCTTGTGAACTAGCGTTCGTAATGGAGAATTTACATTCATGACACAACAAATTATGAAATCGAGAAATGCAGCGCACATTCTCTTCTTCTTTAATGGGATAATAATGCTGCTGCTTTGCTGGTGATACTGATAGAGTTCTGCCAAACCTATTTTCAAAGGCTTTTTTTCTAGTGATATCAAGAATAATATTATTATGCTTGTTTTTTGTATTTTTTTTTTTGGGCAAGTTACCACAGCACCATTATCCCATAGTTTTTAACCACTACAATACAGGGCACTTTCGCCCCTTCATTCCCAGCCCAATTTTCAGCTTTCATCGCTCTCGCACTTTCAGTGACAATTGCGCGGTCATGCTACACTGTACCCAAATGAAATTGTTATCATTTTGTTTGCACAAATAGAGCTTTATTTTGGTTTTTTATTTTTGGCGATATAAGCACAAAAAAAGCGGAAATTTGGAAAAAAAACAATATTTTCTTTTTTCTATTTTAAAAGAAATCCAATAAAATCAAATTTTGTCATAAATTTAAGCCAAAATGTATTCTGCTACATGTTTTTGGTAAAAAAAAATTCCGTTAAGTGTATAATAATTGGTTTGTGTGATCACGGACATATGATCATGTACATATGTGTGCAGGTGATCACGTACATATGTGTGCAGATAATCATTGGAACATGTGATTTTATTTTTTTAAATGTAACTGCCTACTCCCAAACTGTTATATGAAGTAAAACACATAGCCAAGTATTATTCTACACATTTTTTTTTTTTGTGCATTAACCTCCCTGGCGGTATGATTATTTCAGATTTTAGGTGCTGAAAGTGGTACAATTATTTTGCATGGAAATTTGGCGTTTTATATTGTAGTCCTGTAATTCTTAAGAATAACTCACTTAAATCTGTCCAAACCAGAGTCTAGCAGACATCCCGGGTATGATAAAGTTTGAAAAATGAAATCATAAATTATAATATAATAAATAACTATAAATAATTATACCAAATAATAATATAACAATAATAAATATTATTCAATAATGTAATCAAAAACACAGAAATTTGTTCAGTTGCAGAATTGTCACTGTCATTACTTTTTAATATTTGATGACGGATCTCCCCACAAATCGCTATCGCTTAATTCTGCGAGTGATTCTAATTTATTATCGCTGTTTTCTAGCTGGTCTAAAACCATTTTTGATGTAAAGGGACAGTTTTGGTTGCTATGGACAATCTCCAGTTTCCAGGCATAAATAACAGTTTTTATAAGATAAAACTACATACAGGACACTGGGCAGACCACTAGGGACAAAGGGGATGTGTAATGATTACATACAGCAATGTAATCTGTAAGATTACATTATACTGTATGTAATGTGTCTGTTTAACTTTTTGAATTTGGCGCCGTTCTCCGTCCCCGTGCGTCGAAACGCTCACAGGGAACGGAGCCCGGCTCCGTGATAGATCGAGCGAGACACGGCTCGCTCGTACAGCGTGGGGACATCTCTGGATCCAGGGGACAAGGTAAGTAAACCTCTCCCTGCATTCAGCGATGCGGTCCCGAGTCTGGCTCAGGGTTACCGCTAATGGTACAAAATCTCCACCCCGAGCCAGACTCGGGAATACCGCCAGGGGGGGTTAAAAAAAGAAAACAAATAAAATTAGACATGCTATCTGTCAATAGAACGTAACCAAAAAGTGCATTCTATACATCCAAAAATATAGAAAATATACCAAATCAAATCATTATTATTCAACTAAAAAAATAAAATAAAAGCCAAAAAGGTCAGCAATGCCAAGAGTTGGTGAAAGCAGGGGTCCATCATCCAGAGATAATTCCGAAAAGCATCTGGATTATTCTCCTGGAGCTCCCGCAGCAAAGCCATATGACATAATTGGTCACGATTAATAAAGCAGCCAATTTTTGGTCCAAGAAATCCTGCTCCTCCTGTTCCTGGACTGGACCTGGGTCAAAGCAATAACTCAAAGGCCAATAATAAATAAACCGTTATCTCCTCCGATTCCGCAACATGGCTGGTTGACGAACGGCCATTCATAAACAAACTGAAAAGCGCAAAATGAAAAGAGCGAAATGAAAAGCGCAAAATGAAAAGCACGAAATGAAAAGCATGAATCAACACTCACCAAACTTCTACTAACACCAAATTAGCAGAAGGAGCCCAAAGGGTGACGCATGACAATGGAACTTCCTCTTTATCGGCTCGTAGTACGTCTAGTACGTCACTACGTTTGGGTTTGTTGGCCGACAATTGTTTGCCGTTTGTATGGAAGACAAGTTTGGAGCCAACGCCCTTCGGATAAACGTCTGAGGTTTTGTCTGCGGAAAATCCGATTGTGTGTACAAGACTTTAGAGGACAGCTTCCTGGGAAATTCCTGCCTCAGCAATATTTGGTCCCATAGTAGCAACTTCAAAAAATAATACCGAAGAAAGAGGGGACAGCCAGTTAATCTGAGAGTTTATGAGAGCAGTCACAATCCTTAAAGTGTTACTAAACCCAGGACCCTGCATTCACTATATCTGTTCTCCCACAGTACACAGAACATGGAAATGCAATTATTTTAGTAAATATAAACTTCTAAATACCCTTTCTCATCAACAGTATATAGCAGTCTCATAACTTCTATCAGTGTCTGGCCGAGCACTGGTTAAAGCCTATAGGAGGAGTTTTCATTCTCCTTTGACTGTCCTATGAGGCTGCATGATCCCTGACCTTCTGTCTGGACAGTGCTGATTGGCCCTGTGATGATTACATGCACTCTGCCAATGAAAACAAAAACTCTAGCAGTACATGTGCAAAGTGCCTACTAGGGCTCTGTTCTATCAGTAAATGGACTGGGAACAGTGAAAGAAGGGGAGGATCAGAAAATACAGGATCAAACAGCCTTGTGACACAATTCAGAGGATTAAACCCTTAGGTTCCACAGTGAGTACAACAGACATGCTTTACTGCATATACAGACTGATTTTAGATTGGAAGCTTTTAATACTGTGACGGGAGGGCACATGGAACCCAGAATCCCTTGGAAAGGTTGGGAAACCCATGTTTCAGCTCCCCATACAACTCATATGTCGTAGTCACCCTGTGCCATCCTGGTACAGGGTGAGTGAGAAAATATATCTTGGATTACTTAAAATGTAAGTAAGTAATATTTATCCACAGTATCTCCCAGGATATATGTAAAGGCTATTCTTAGGTTGTTAATTCTGAACAATACACAATCCTTGAAAGAGCTGATTACATTGACCTTTCAGAGACGGACTGTCTGGTCACCTAGGCTGCCTTGAGTGCTGGGTTAATTAACATGTTAATTGTGTAATTGTCTTTTAAGTTGTTGCTATAGGGGAGTGGGGGGTATCCATGAGCAACCCTACCTTGTTATCAACCCTCTTGTGTAAAATGTGTATAAAAAAGGCTGTATTCTGTCCAATAAATCATTCCTGATGCACTTCAAGACTGGTATTGTCTAGTTCTTGGGGGTTCCTATAGCCAGATCCATTGGACTCATGTTCCAGGACTTAGGAAGCGGTATACTGACGGAGCACTCAAGCGGAGTGTGGGGGACATTCCGTAACAAATACAATCTGTATTATTTCTGTAGCCCTGTCCATAGGTGGCAACGCCTCCATAGTTACAGTTCAGTGAGTGAGAGTTGTCACCCTAAGACAGGAAGGAGTGTCGATAGTTGGAAAATAAAAGAAAAAAGCCTGAAGAAAGAAACCTAATGCAGTCATCACATCAAATTTTTGTGTAAGCTGCAATATATTCCATTTTGCTCTTGGGTTTAGATACTCTTTGAAATCCCTGGCAGTTTTTTTTCTTAATGTCTATAGTGCTTTGGGAAAACACAACAGAAAATAAGACATAATCTCGTCATTGGGGAAATTCTCTCTTAGCCAGTTTTCAACAGAACATTCACCCTTATTGGAAGTTATATGTTCACATCCTCCACCAAAACAAGGGAAGGCAGAAAAAAGATTTCAATTTAGAAACACTTTAAAGGCCTGTACTAATCAGCTCTTATTCGCATCAGATGGGTTTTGCAATCCAATCCAATTCTAAAAACCCCAAAGTAAGTCAAATGTAGGTTAGAAGGAGGTCCTCTGCAAGTCAAATGCAAGTCAGAAGTAGGTCCTTTACAAGTCCTTTACAAGTCAAATGCAGGTCAGAAGGAGGTCCTCTACAAGTCAAATGCAGGTCAGAAGGAGGTCCTCTGCAAGTCAAATGCAGGTCAGAAGGAGGTCCTCTGCAAGTCAAATGCAGGTCAAAATTAGGTCCTCTGCAAGTCAAATGCAGGTCAGATGGAGGACCTCTGCAAGTCAAATGCACCTGTCAGTAGATCCTGAATGATCTCTGAAGTGTCTCAAACTGATGCCAAGGTCATGCCATCGACACAAGACACAAGCCCAAGCCAAGCGATAGAGACTCTTAAAGTGGAACTAAGCGTAACATCAAAACCTGTGAACAGACCGCTCTTTATTGCAGAAGAGACATGCTATGCTCGTAATTTTCTATGTACACTGAGCTTGCACATTCTCGGCACACTCCTGCTGTGCTGGAATGACTGACTCCTTTGTGCATGTGCAGGCTGACGTCATCCCCGACTGGCCAACCAATTTGTTCATTTATTTAGAAGTTTTATATCAAAAGAAAACAATCCTGTTACTGTAACTGCTTAAAAAGTGTTACCGGTTCAGCTTAAATTCTTTAGTCAAGTCCATCTAAGTCTGGTATTTTATCTAACACCACTCTCCACAGATTGGCAATGACGCTATCCAAAGGTGTCTCAGTTGGTCCTTCATCCAGACTAGAGACACTCTAAAGCCTCGTACACACGATACCATTGTTGGCCAACCAAGCATCTGATTTTTGTCTTCAGAGCGTTTGCCAGGATCTTGTCTTGAATACTAATGGTACACAATTGTCCTGCACAGGCATGTATTGGCCATCGGGACTACTGGGAGTTTCCCGGTGGGCTGATGGCTCAATGGGCCAGTTTGAGTGACAGCCTGTCAAAGTAATGGCTGCGCGGCCCGCGCAGCCATTACTTTGAGCACTGCTGTACTGCAGGGGTGGACTGACCTATTGGCACTGTGGGGTCCCATGACAGGCTCTGCAACACTAGCACTGGAAGCGGCTGCAATTGGACCTTTCACAGCGGGCTGTGAACCCGTCAACCCCTCCTTCCCTCCTGTCCACCCCAGGTGCTTGTACATGACATCATCTGGGATGGACAAGAAGAGTGGAGAGGCTGACAGAGAGCAACGTGCCATGTGAGGTCCTTATTGCAGGCATTGGGTGAGGCTGTGTACTAACGCCATCACTGAGGAGGGTGGAACAGAGGCAGCCATACAGATGTAGGGGGCCTGGGCCCCAACAGGATCGCAGGAGGCCCCTCTGTCCTCCACCCCCCACACTGTCCCCCTCTGTCCTCCACCCCCACTGTGTCCTCCACCCCCCACGCTGTCCCCCTCTGTCCTCCACCACCCACAGTGTCCTCCACCTCCCCACAGTGTCCCCCTGTGTCCTCCACCCCCACTGTGTCCCCCACCCCCACTGTGTCCTCCACCCCCACTATGTCCTCCACCCCCCACTGTATCCCCCTCTGTTCTCCCCCCCACTGTGTCCTCCACTCCCCATGGTGTCCCACTGTGTCTTCCACCCCCCTGTGCCCCACTGTGTCCTGCACACCCCATGATGTCCCCCTGTGTCCTCCACCTCCTACGGTGCCCACCTGTGTCCTCCACCCCCCACTGCATTCCACTGTGTCCTCCACCCCCCACTGCGTTCCACTGTGTCCTCCACCCCCCACAGTGTCTCCCTGTGTCCTCCACCCCCCACAGTGTCCCCTTGTGTCCTTCACCCCCCACTGTGTCCCCCTGTGTCCTCCACCCCCCCAACAGTATATATACTGTTTATGTGCGTGTTTGCAGAATTAAAGTGGGCCAGTCTCGATGAAGTCCAGGGCCAAATTTTTGTCCCAGTCCAGCTCTGATCATGCAACAAACACAAATGTAGTGACGTATGAATTTCAGCTCTTGAGCACCACCCTTTGGGCCCCTTCAGCTAATTTCGTGTTTGGTGAGCATTGAGTCCGAGCATGCGTGTTTGTACTTTCAACTTTTGTGTGATGATTTTCTACTGACCATACAAAAATCCGACAACAGACCGTTGTCCGCCGAAAATTTACTAGCCAATCATCCAACATTTGTTGGCCGAAAGTTGGACAACAATTGTCAAAAGGAGCGTACTAGCGGTAAAATTTTATGACAGCAGTCTGTCAACAGACAATCCCCTGGCAACAATCGTATCATGTGTACAGGAAGTGTGTTACTGGCCGGATTACAAGGTAAAAATAAAAAGCCTATAAAAAACAAAGCACATTTGAGGATTGGTAAACCGCAATATATTCTATTTTTGTGTTTAATACTGCTTGAAATTAAGGTTGAATTCTAGCTTGTACAATTTGGTTTGTTTATTCATATTTATCTTCCTTTAAAATGAATTTCTTACGTGAACAGGTCTTCTTGTCAGGATTAAGAATATAGTCGTTGCGACACTTGCACTGGTATGATGTAGCCGTTGCTGCACATATGTGTTCACAGTCATGTCTTCCATCGGCACAAAAGTCTACACCTAAAAAAACAAAAAAAACAAAGTGATAAAATGACATGCTTATGTTGAGGTATAGTATATTTAAAATAAAACAATTATTACAACCAATTTGTTAAACTTTTATCACCATGGAATACTGACTATTGTGCTGGGAGGTATTGTATACTTTCTACATGTTTCTAGGGGCAGGGGCAAACAGACAATCAGATCCTCCTAAATTATGATTCCTATTAACAAAAAATACGCAGGCCAGACCCCCATACATGACTGTATAAAGTATAATGATGGGTGGAAGCGTTTTGTTTTATTCATCCAGTCTTTCTCAGTTTACTTTAAAATCTGGTGCATGTGTCAGAAGAATGCAAGGATTGATTGAATTGTAGGTCTCATGTGCTGGCCATGGCCACCAGCAGTCATGTACACTCACCGGCTACTTTGTTATGTACCCCATGCCAGTACCAGATCAGACCCCCTTTTGCCTTCAGAACTGCCTTAATTCTTGGTGGCATAGATTCAACAATGTGTTGAAAACATTCCTCAGAGATTTTGGTCCATATTGACATGATAGCAGTTGCTGCAGATTTGTCGGCTGCACATTTATGATGTGCATCTCCTGTTCCACCACATCCCAAAGGTGTTCTATTGGATGAGATCTGGTGACTGTGGAGGCCATTGGAGTACAGTGACCTTATTGTCATGTTCAAGAAACCAGTGGTGAGATGATTTGAGCTTTGTGAGATGGTGCATTATCCTGCTGGAAGGAGACATCAGAAGATGAGTACACTGTATTCCTAAAGGGATGGACATGGTCAGTAACAATACTCAGGTAGGCCGTGGTGTTTAAACGATGCTCAATTAGTACAAAGGGACCCAAAGTGTGCCAAGAAAATATCTACCACACCATTACTACACCACCAGCCAGAACCGTTGATACAAGGTAGGATGGATCCATGCTTTCATGTTATTTACTCCAAATTCTGATCCTACCATCTGAATGTTGCAGCTGAAATCAAGACTCATCAGACCAGGCAACATTTTTCCAATCTTCTATTGTCCAATTTTGGCGAGCCTGTGCAAATTGTAGCATTAGTTTCCTATTCTTAGCCGACATGAGGGGCACCCGGCATGGTCTTCTACTGCTGTAGCCCATCTGCTTCAAGGTTTGGTGTGTTGTGCATTCAGAGATGGTATTCTGCATACCTTGGTTGCAGGGGCATTGCTAGGTCTACAAAAGATCTGAGGCTAGAGCCCATAGCAGCGTAGTAAAGAAAGTCATACACTTGGGCGGCCATACACATGTATATAATATATGTGTGTGTGTGTCCACTTACATCAGGGTTCCCAGAGACCCCCCTTACATTAGGGTCCCTAGAGAGCCTCCCCCTTAAATCAGGGTCCCCAGAGAGCCTCCCCCTTAAATCAGGGTCCCCAGAGAGCCTCCCCCTTAAATCAGTGTCCCCAGAGAGCACCCCCTGCATCAGGGTCCCCAGAGAGCCCCCCACTTACATCAGGGTCCCCAGAGAGCAACCCCTACCCTTGGGGACCCCTACAGAGACTCGGGCTATGGGTCCCAGATTTGGGGTTATAGCCCCAAAAGCCACCCCCTAGCGACACCACTGCGTGGTTGTAACAAGTGATTATTTGAGTTACTGTTGTCTTTCAATCATCTCAAACAAGTCTGCCCATTCTCCTCTGACCTCATAAATCAACAAGGCATTTTCCTCCACACAACTGCCACTCACTGGATAGTTTCTCTTTTACGGACCATTCTCTGTAAACCCTAGAGATGGCTGTGTGAAAATCCCAGTAGATCAGCAGTTTTTGAAATACTCAGACCAGCCCGTATGGCGCCACCAACAACTATACCACCTTCAAAGTCACTTAAATACCCCTTCTTCCCGATTCTGATGCTCGGTTTGAACTTCAGCAAGTAATTTTCACCATGTATAGATGCCTAAATGCATGGAGTTGCCGCCATGTGATTGGCTGATTAGCAGTTTGTGTTACCAAACAATTGAACAGGTGTACCTAATAAAGTAGCCGGTAAGTATAGATTTAGGACTGTACACATTTTAATATACTGTATTTTTTCCCAAGGCTATAAGATCAGATTGATCTCATAAAGTAAAGGAAACATTGTATGCCTTTGAACAAGGTGTGTGTCTGAGATATGAGAACCTTTGAAGTGTCGCAATCCACGTTTTGTTCTGTCACCAGCCCCATAGTGGATTCTTCCTAGGAATACATTGAGAATGAGCTTCAGGCTGGGTTCACACTGCTGCGGGGGGAGATCCGGATGTGATTCGCCCCGCAAATCACATCCGATCTCCGTAGCGATGCGAGTACAGCCATACAGATAGTATGGCTGAATTCGCATCGCTCCCGCAGCAAACTCGCACGGGACCCTTTTTTTGGTCCGCAACAGAATCGGATCGCATGGGGGTTCACACCATTCGATCCGATTCCTTTTTCCATTTTCACTTAGGGGTGTACTCACTTTTGTTGACAGCGGTTTAGACATTAATGGCTGTGTGTTGAGTTATTTTGTACATTGTACAGGTGTACAAGTGTCATTTTTTTCAGTGTTGTCACATGAAAAGATATAATAAAATGTTTACAAAAATGTATGTATATATATATATATATATATATATATATATATATATATATATATATATATATATATACATACATTTTTGTAAACATTTTATTATATCTTTTCATGTGACAACACTGAAAAAAATGACACTTGTACACCTGTACAATGTACAAAATAACTCAACACACAGCCATTAATGTCTAAACCGCTGTCAACAAAAGTGAGTACACCCCTAAGTGAAAATGTCTAAATTGGGCCCAAAGTGTCAATATTTTGTGTGGCCACCATTATTTTCCAGCACTGCATTAAACCTCTTGGGCATGGAGTTCACCAGAGCTTCAGAGGTTGCCACTGGAGTCCTCTTCCACTCCTCCATGACGACATCACAGAGCTGGTGGATGTTAGAGATCTTACGCTCCTCCACCTTCTGTTTGAGGATGCTCAATAGGGTTTAGGTCTGGAGACATGCTTGGCCAGTCCATCACCTTTACCCTCAGCTTCTTTAGCAAGGCACTTTATTCAGGGTCTTGGCAATCTTATTATAGCCTGGGCCATCTCTATGTAGAGCAGAAATTCTTTTTTTTTTTCTTCAGATCCTCAAAGAGTTCTTTGCCATGAGGTGCCATGTTGAACTTCCAGTGACCAGTATGAGAGAGTGAGAGCGATAACACCAAATTTAGCACACCTGTGCCCCATTCCCATCTAAGAGCTTGTAACACTAACGAGTCTGAGGGAAAATGGCTAATTGGGCCCAATTTGAAAATTTTCACTTAGGGGTATACTCACTTTTGTTACCAGCAGTTTAGACATTAATGACTGAGTGTTGAGTTATTTGGAGGGGACGGCAAATTTACACTGTTATACAAGCTGTACACTTACTACTTTACATTGTAGCAAAGTGTCATTCCTTCAGTGTTGTCACATATGATAAAATATTTACAAAAATGTGAGGGTTGTACTCACTTTTGTGAGATACTGTATATGTATGTGTGTGTGTGTGTTTGTAAAATATCAGCTTGATGTAAATAATGCAATCAATGTATGTTATTTTTTTTTAAATTATACTTATATATAAAACAGAGTTCCGCCAATTTTTTTTTTAAGTCAGCTGCTACAAATACTGCAGCTGCTGTCTTTTAAAATATGGACACTTACCTGTCCAGTGCGCCCGCGATGTCGGCAAACGTGTGCCTTTTTTGGTCCGCTTCAGGTCCGAATTCAGCTCAAAATTCGGGCTGAAATTGGACCTGAAACGGTGAACCAGCACGCACAGAACCCCTGCTGATATCCCTGCTCATATGAACCAAGCCTTAACGTTAAACTCAAAATATGCCTCTTAATATCCCGATGTGCATGAACACAGGATAACATATAGCTGCTTCTACAGGCAGAACAAAAAGCTCCTGTACAAGCAACATTTTTTTAAGCCAGTGTGCATGGAGCCTCAGTGACACTTCTTGAGTCCCCTGCACAGCTGTGCAGGGTTATCTATGGCATGTAAGCATGATGATAATGCTAAGGTAAGTGCATGCTGTTATGGAAGTGGTATAGGTGGGCACTGGGAAAAGAAGATGCCCAACACAGAGAGGGATAATAGATTACCCACTGACATAATTGCTAGTAAGAGAGGCCAATAGTCCAAAGATTACCTTGGGGTCTGTTGCACCACTGATTCGCCTCCCTTCCTGGCAAAGTGATGAACTTCAGAGGCCACACCACTTGTTGGCACCGGCCTACACTCTATATCAGGGGTCTCAAACTTTCTAAACAAAGAGCCAGTTTACTGTCCTCCAGACTTTTGGGGGGGGGGGCAGAATATGGCCATGAGGAGTAGTAAAGGTTCCAATGTCAGTGGGAAAAAACAGTGCCCCATTTTTGGTGCCAGTGGAAGGAATTCTGCCCTATCTTTGGCGTCATTGGGAGGAATTTTTCCCTATTATTGGTGTCATTGGGAGGAATTGTGCCCCTTCATTGGGGTCAATGGGGGAGTGCCCCAAGGGCCAGATAAAAGCAAGCAAAGGGCCGCGGTTTGGAGACCACTGCTCTAAATGGTAGCTGGACTCTGGTTGTAAATAAATGCCACCCACAATGCTTCAGACTTACGTGAACATGTCTTCTTGTCTGGGTTGAGAGAGTATCCAGCACGACACTTGCACTGATAGGAGGTAGCAGTGGACGCACAGATTTGCTCACAGTCATGTCTCCCCAGAGCACACACATCAATGCCTGTGGTGTAAAGACACAATCAAC
The DNA here is from genome assembly GCF_037356315.1 of Lithobates pipiens. NCBI lineage: Eukaryota > Metazoa > Chordata > Amphibia > Anura > Ranidae > Lithobates > Lithobates pipiens. The sequence goes on from NW_027507758.1 coordinate 540,393,155, forward strand.
ATTGTTGTGGATACACTTACATGTATTGTTTAAAGGGATCATAAAGTCTTAATTTGTGCACTGGAGTAAAAATTACAGCATGGGGTATGATCTGTCCAACCATGAATCCATCAAATTACAGTGAAACAATTGATTCTGATTTAATAAACATTTGAGGATCTCAGTAACCACAGATTGTGTTGTTTGGGAATTGGAAATGATTTATTTGATCAAAACAGTATATACTATTCTATTCTACAGTATAATATAGTAACTTTTGCTGAGAAAAAAACAATCCCCTCTGAGTGATCTATGTATTGCAAACTTTCTTGCAGATTTCTACATGTTTCTGTTCTTAAAGCGGAGTTCCGCCAAATTTTTTTATTTATTTTTTAAGTCAGCAGCTACAAATACTGCAGCTGATGACTTTTAAAATCTGGACACTTACCTGTGCAGGTCGCCCGCGATGTTGGCACCCGAAGCCTATTTGTCCCTCAACTCTCAGGTGGAGGCGCCGCCATCTTCGGTAACGGAATCAGGAAGTGAAGCCTTGCGGCTTCGCAGCCTGGTTTCCTACTGCGCATGCGCAAGTCACGCGGCACGATCCCACTGGTCCCTACTGTCTTCTGGGACCTGTGTGTCTCCCAGAAGACAGTGGGGGAGACGGAGGAGGTGCCGGACAGGGCGTAGATATCCGCAGATTCTGCATACCGGAAGCGGGAGCAAATACCTGGATTAGACAAGTATCTGCTCCCCCTGAAAGGTGCCAAACGTGACAGCGGAGGAGGGGGGGGATTCGAAAAGCGCAAGTTCCATTTTTGGGTGGAAAGCCACTTTAATATCTTATCTCTATAATAATATTTATGTACATAAGTGTAGCCAGATTTGTTCTTTGCATTCTCAAGCTCCACTTCCTACTTCATAATGCTACACAATTGTTGTTCTTACAGCTGTTCCATACCATACAAATCAATGACCCTGGAAGGAATGGAGCACTTTGCAAAGGAAACTTTCACTTAGCTTAGTGAATGTGGGAAAGCTATGCTGACTTTATTCATTCAATCGTGCAATCCAAAAACCTGTTTTTTTTTAACTGTTTCTTGCACATTATTGGGTTTTCTTTGCAAAATGAATTTTCACTTACGTAAGTATTTCATTTACTAAGCCTACACTTACTTACATGTTCATTTACTTAGCTAAATGAAAATTTCCTTGCAAAGTAAAAATGCACTTAGTAAATTACGGCCAATGAGTCTTCTGACACAATGAAAACAATTCACTTCCATGGTGGTAAAAGATTTTATTACAGCAGCTGTTAAGAAGCAAGGCAGAGCAAACATTTGCTCCATCTAGTGGCTAATCTACAAATTTCTATATTTAATACAAAATTACAGGCAGTTCCCCGGTTACAAACAAGATGTGTTCTGTAGGTTTGTTCCTAAGTTGATTTTTTTTTTTTTTATGTAACTCCAGCCAAATAAATATTTTTACATTTTGGATAGATAGCATAGGGAAGGGTTAACACCCCTGTAATGTTTGTTTTGCTGTCTGTGCCCCTGTTCAGAAGATTTCACCTCACTTTCTGTCCCTGTGACAATTGGATATTGAAAATTTTGGGTTGTTGTGGAAACAAGGATTAATGATAAAGCATCAGTGAAGACACCCTTTTGCCATAAAAACTATTACAGGAGAGAATTTTCCTTCCTAGGGGTAGATTTCCCCTCACTTCCTGTTCCTCCCTCAGTTTGTAAGTAGGAGTTGTATGTAAGTCAGATGTTTATAACTCGGTGACTGCCTGTACTATGGAAGAGGATTTATGTAAAAATGGGAAACATCAATAAGCCCGTTAAGATAAACACTGTAATAACTCGAAATATGTGGTCACCAAATGCACGCTTTACTTTCCATAAAAACCCCACCAAAAAAAACAGAGTTAATTTCCAATGAGTTCATTCATAAAGAAATCATTAAAAAATAAGATGTTCATAATTTACTGTGCACTTACATGGTTACATAGTTAGGTTGAAAAAAATACACAAGTCCATCTAGTTCAACCATTAAATAAATAAATCAAATAATATCATACAATCCCATATACCCAATCCTATACCCACAGTTGATCCAGAGGAAGGTGAATAAAACCCCAGCAAAGCATGATCCAATTTGCTATAGCAGGGCAAAAAAATTCTTTCCTGATTCCAGAGAGGAAATTGGATTTTCCCCGGATCAACTTTACTTATAAATGTTAGTACCCAGTTATATTACGTACATTTAGGAAAGAATCCAGGCCTTTCTTAAAGCAATCTACTGAGTTGGCCAAATGATATCTCTCTCTGGAGTTCATACCTCTGTTAATACAAGAAAGCACTTTGCTCGCTTTGAAAGCTTGGCATTGCATGCTATTATTGAGTTTATATTCTACCAAAACCCCCAGATCCTTCTTCACCATTGATTCCCCCAGTTGTACTCCCCCTAGCATGTATGATGCATATTCTTAGGCCCCAAGTGCATAACTTTACATTTATCAACATTAAACCTCATCGGCCACATAGTCGCCCAATTAGACAGAGCTGGTTGGCTTGTAAATTGGAGACATTCTCTAAGGACGTTATTCCACTGCATAGCTTGGTGTCATCTGCAAAGACGGAAATGTTGCTTTTGATCCCAGACCCAATATCATTTATAAAGATATTAAAAAGTAAGGGTCCAAGCACTGAACCTTGGGGTACACCACTGATAACTTTAGACCATTCAAAGTAAAAATCATTAACCACTACTCTCTGAATTCTGACTTTTAGACAGTTTTCTATCCATTTACAAACTGATATTTCCAAGCCTGTGGACTTTACCTTACACATGAGCCGTGTGTGCGGAACTGTATCAAACGCTTTTGCAAAATCCAAGTATACCACATCCACCGCCACCCCTCTGTCCAAGGTTTTACTTACCTCTTCATGAAAAGAAATCAGGTTTGTTTGACAACTTCTGTCTTTCATGAATCCATGTTGTCTGTTGCTTAAAATATTTTTTTACAGCAAGAACTCGTCTATGTGGTCTTTTTTTAATCTCTCCAGTATCCGACTGACTATAGAAGTGAAAGAGGAGGATCCCCTTAAAAAAAATTATTAAAAGTCAGCAGCTACAAATACTGCAGCTGCTGACTTTTAATAAATGGACACCTACCTGTTCAGGGTGCCCGCGATGTTGGCAACAGATGACGAGCAATCGCTCATCTCTCGGCTACTTCCGCCGCCATCCTCTGTCAGGGAATCAGGAAGAGAAGCGTTGCCACTTCACTGCCCGGTTCCCTACTGCGCATGCACGAGCGTGCTGCTCATCTTCACTGGTCCCCGTTGTGTTCTGGGAACAGCCCAGAAGTGGGTGCAGATACCTGCTATACAGGTATCTGCACCCCCTCCCCCCTGAAAAGTGCCAATTGTGGCACCGGAGGGGGGAGGGAATCTGATGAATGGAAGTTCCACTTTAGGGTGGAACTCCGCTTTAAACTAACAGGTCTATAGTTGGTAAAGACTTTGTTCCTTTTTTAAATATAGGCACCACATTGGCCCTATGCCAGTTCAGTGGTACTATTCCTGTCATTAATGAGTCTCTAAAAATTAGATACAATGGCTTTGAAATTACAGAGCTCAATTCTTTAAGGATCCATTGGTGAATGTTATCTGGTCCAGGTGCTTTATCCACTTTTATTCTGTCTAAATATTTCTGGACCATATCCCGTTTGAGCCATTGTGGATCATTTGGGGCTGTGTCAATACCACCCCCATTATAGACATGAGCTGAAGAAAGTATTTAATAAATTAGCCTTCTCTTTGTCCCCAGTCACCCAGTCAGGATTATTTTGTAAAGGGCCGACATGTTCAGACCTGACCTTTTCACAATTAATATATTTAAAAAAAATGTTGGGGTCTGTCCCACTATCTTTTGCAATCTGTCGTTTGTTTTGAGTTTTTGTGTCCTTGATTTCCTTTTTACATATTCTGTTCTATTCTTTGTAACATTTAAACGACACTAGTGTTCCTTCATTTTTATATTTTTTAAGAGCTCACTTCTTATTGTTTATAGCTTTTTTAACTTTGGCCATAAGCCACATAGGTTTTATTTTTAGCCTTTTAAACTTATTGTCCATGGAAATATATTTTGCAGTGAGTTCACAGTCACTTTGAAGAATTCCCATTTCTGTTCTGTGCCCATTGATGCCAATGTTCCCTCCCAGTCCAAGTCCTGGAGAGCAGCCCTCATCCTTGGAAAATGTGCTCTCTTGTAGTTAAGTGTTTTTATCTTTCCCATGTGTGTTTTTTGCTTACAGCTAACATCAAATGAAATCATGTTATGGTCACTGCTACCACTGTTCCTTTATATAAACATTAGTATTAAGCTCTGCATGGTTTGAGATTACCAGGTCCAACAGAACATCATTCCTAGTAGGGGCCTCAATAAACTGGACCATAAAATTGCCCTGTATTAGGTTTATAAATGTTTGCCCTTTAACTGCCCAGCAGTGCCATTTCTCTGTCAATTTCTGGATAGTTAAAATCCCCCATTATTATCACTATCCCAGCCCTTGCAGCCCTTTGCATCTGTGTAAGGAGCTAAGTCTCCACCTCCTAATTAACATTGGGTGGTCTATAACAAACTCCTATGATTAACGTTGAACTACGCACATCTATATGCAGTTCCATGCATAATGCTTCAGACTCATCATACTCTTCATCAATCAGGTCCTCTTTCACACTCGCTTTGAGATCACTTCTCACATAGAGACAGACCCCACCACCTTTCCTTTTTACCCTGCCTATAAAGAGTGTATAGCCAGGAATATTAATTGCCCATTCATGTGAGGAATACCGATTATATTATAGCTCTCCTCGTGCACCAGAGCTTCCAACTCACCTATTTTGCTTGACAGACTTCTGGCATTGGGGAACAAACACTTTAATTCATTATTACATTTTGCTTTAGTGTTTTTCATGTCTTGTTTAGTAGTACAAATGGCACTATAATTTTCAATGGTTGTTTGCAACATGGGAACTTTCTTGTCACCTGCCATAACCCTCCCCCCATCTATCCCCATTCCACCCTCCATTAATGTTTGACCCTTAACTGATCTGTCTGCCCGAAGGAATTCTTGTTCACTCTCCCTTCTTAATCCTAGTTTAAATACCGTATATACTCGAGTATAGGCCGACCCGAATATAAGCCGAGGCCCCCAATTTACCCCCAAAAAAACTGGCAAACTTATTGACTCGTGTATAAGCCGAGGGTGAGACATGCCTGTCCATCCCTGTGTGTGTGTCCGTCCATCCCTGTGTGTCCGTCCATCCATCCCTGTGTGTGTGTGTGTCCATCCATCCCTGTGTGTGTGTGTGTCTCCATCCATCCATCCATCCATCCCTGTGTGTGTGTGTCTCCATCCATCCATCCATCCATCCCTGTGTGTGTGTGTCTCCATCCATCCATCCATCCATCCCTGTGTGTGTGTGTATCCATCCCTGTGTGTGTGTGTGTCTCCATCCATCCATCCATCCGTGTGTGTGTGTCTCCATGTGTGTGTGTGTGTGTGTGTGTGTGTGTGTGTGTGTGTGTGTGTGTGTGTGTGTGTCCAGCCTACCTGTGTCCCGAGCCTTTGTCCCGTGTCGTGCCTTGCCTTCGTCCCGTCCCGTCCCGTCCTGTCCTGTCCCGTGCCGTGCCGTGCCTTGCCTTGCCTCCGTCCCGTGCCCTCTTCGTCGGCGGCCATTGTAAAATTCAAAAGCCGCGCCTCCTCCTTCGCCTGTGATAGGCGGAACACTGAATTTCCCAGCAGCCTGTGTTCCGCCTATCACGGACGTCGTATCATCCTCGTCCGTAGTACGAGGATGAGAAGATGCCCGTGATAGGCGGAACACAGGCTGCTGGGAAATTCAGTGTTCCGCCTATCACAGGCGAAGGCGGAGCCGGAGGCGCGGCTTTTGAATCAGAATGGCCGCTGTCTGTCTGCTCGACACGCTGATCGAGCGGGCAGACAGCGATGACTCGAGTATAAGCCGAGGGGGGCACTTTCAGCCTCAAAAAAGAGGCTGAAAATCTCGGCTTATACTCGAGTATATACGGTACTCCACCCTTCCCATAAACTTCTCCCCCAACACAGCAGACCCCCTTCCATTAAGGTGCAAACCATCTTTAGCATATAGGTTTCACCCCAATGAAAAGTCAGCCCAGTGCTCTAGAAACCCAAATCCCTCCTCCCTACACCAGGTCTTTAGCCATAGATTCAGCTCTCTAATCTCCTCCTGCCTTTCCTGTGTTGTGCATGGCACAGGCAATATTTCAGAGAATATCACCTTGGAGGTCCTTCCCTTCAACTTGCAGCCTAGTTCATTAAATGTATTCATAAGGAGCCTCCACCTTTCATGTGTTCTGTCATTGGTTCCAACGTGAACCAAGACAGCTGAGTCATGCCCAGCCCCTCCCAGTAATTTATCAACCCGGTCTACCACATGCCGAACCCTAGCACCAGGGAGACAACAATACATTCGGTTGAGGTGATCCTGGTGACAAATTATTAATCCTGACTTGCCCCTCCACCCTCCACACCAACCCTACTGACTATCTGCTCGGCGAGCAGATGACCCCTTTCAAGGTTGTCTTTTCTGCTCAGTGTTGCAACTTACTCCTCCAGATCTCTAATGCAAGCTTCCAGAAGGGCAACCCACTGTCAAAGCGGTATCCATCCTGAAACTGTTGCACCAATTTTGCATACATGTGGCACACTGTGCACTGTCATTAAAAATAATATCTGAGTTGGCAACACTTGTGACAAACAATCATCTAATATCATTGGGTACAACTATTTCATACTATTATAAACCCCCTCTATTAGTTTTCTATGCCAGATAGAGCCCCCTAGTGGTTTAAATTAGTTGAACCTACAATGGAAGATTTCAATGCTCTACTTTTATATGAATACTTTTGTTGCTGTTACAAACCTTTGGGTATAGTGCAGCATTGTCTTATTAAAGGACGATGTGATCAATGTGGCATTGACACAAGAGAAATCTTGTGTCTGCAACAATGTAGAGATTTTGGCCAGATGCTGTACGGCAGCTGCCTCCAAACTGGGTCATTGGGTCACTGGGTGATGGCCTTTATCTGGCCCTTAGGGAACCATTTTATCCACTAACATCAACAATGGGGCATAATTCCTCTCACTGACACCAACAATGGGGCACTATTCCTTCCACTGACACCATCAAAAGGCCACAATTCTTCCCACTGACACTGATGGGGCATAATTGCTTCCACTGATACCAACGATGGGCCACAATTCCTCCCACTGACACCTTCAAAGGACTTAAATTCTTCTTACTGACACCAACGATGGAGCATAATTCCTTCCATTGATACCAACGGTGGGCCACAATTCCTCCCACTGACACCATCAAAAGACCAAAATTCTCACTGACAACAACGATGGGGCATAATTACTTCCATTGATACCAACGATGGGCCACTATTCCTCCCACTGACAACAACAATGCGGCACAATTCCTCCTGCTGACACCATCAAAAGGCTGCAATTCTTCCCACTGACACTGATGAGGCATAATTCCTTCCATTGATATCAACGATGGGCCACAATTCCTCCCACTGACACCATCAAAGGACTAAAATTCTTCTCACTGACACCAACGATGGAGCATAATTCCTTCCATTGATACCAACGGTGGGCCACAATTCCTCTCACTGACACCATAAAAATACCAAAATTCTTCTCATTGACACCAACGATGGAGCATAATTCCTTTCATTGATACCAACAATGAGGCACTATCCCTCCCACTGACAACAGCAGCAAAGTCTTCCTATAATCACCATTTTTTTGATTTCTGAATTGTGGGGTTCTCCTTGAATCAAACCGATCTACTTGCAAATATCAAGACCAATCAAAAACTGCTGATACTTCTGCTTCAATCATCACAATGTATTAGAATAAAAAAGAAAAGAAAATCATTTTTAAACATCCTTATATTTTCCATAAAACATACCCCCAAACAAATCTGGCTTTGCCAAACTCCAATAGGTCTACAGATTATAGAACAACAATGCTGTGTGTACATTAAGGTAGCACCCAGCATGGTCACTGCATTACATTATTTTAGTGGACAAAAACTATCAATGTGTACTTTTTATGTGTTCATTGCCATTGAATAAACACTTGTGCCTAGATTTTATAGAGCCAAAACATCACATAAGCCTTCAAAATTCAGAAATTCAAATTAGAAATAAAACTGAATAATTAGAATAAAACAGTTTGTTTTAAAGCTAAATTCCAATTTTGTAAATTTGTACATAGTCATAGTTGTCCAACTTGAACCAATGTAAGTATGAAGGTGCCATACCTGCTCTTGGAAAACGAAAATCACTGTAGTAAGCACTGCTACTACAGTGATTTCAACTAGCTTCTGGGACTCCCGCTGAGCAGCTTCATTGCTGTTTACTGAACACAAGAGGTTACTTACTCAACATAGGTGCTATTCAATGCAAAGTGTTCCCTGATTGGATGAGGTGAAGAGCATGACGTCACCATTTTGCCTCTCAACCTCATCCAATCAGGGAACGCTTTGCATGATTTGAAAAAATGTAAAGTGTTCCCTGAACATCACCTGTGTCTGCTGCACAACCTCCTGTGTTTACAATACAGCAGCTTGGCACAGGACCTGGAAGCTAATGGAGATCACTATAGTAGTGGTGCCTGCTACTGTGATTTCTAGTACATACTTACATTGGTCCAAGCTGGACAAATGTAAATACACTATTTTATCAAAAGTAGTGTGACGCCTGCCTTTACACACAGAAGAAATTTAATGGCATCCCAGTCTTAGTCTGTAGGGTTCAATTTTAAGTTGGGCCACCCTTTGCAGCTATTACAGCTTCAACTCTTCTGGGAAAGCTGTCCACAAGGTTTAGGAGTGTGTCTTTGGGAATATCTGTTCATTCTTCCAGAAGTGTATTTGTGAGGTTAGGTACTGATGTGGATGAGAAGGCCTGACTCGCATTTTCTGCTCTAATTCATCCCAAGGGTGTTTTATTGGATTTAGGTCAGGACTCTGTGCAGGTCAGTCAAGTTCCTTCTCCCCAAACTCGCTTATCCATGTCTTTATTGACCTTATTTGTCCACTGGAGCGCAGTCATTTTGGAACAGGAAGGGGCCAACCCAAAACTGTTCCCACAAAGTTGGGAGCATGAAATTGTCCAAAATGTCTTGATATGCTGACGCCTTAAGAGTTGCCTTGACTGGATCTAACAACCCCTGAAAAACAACCCCGCACCATAATCCCCCCCTACACCAAATGATTTGGACCAGTGCACAAAGCAAGGTCCATAAACACATGGATGAGCAAGTTTGGGGTGGAGGAACTTGACTGGCCTGCACAAAGTCTTGACCTCAACACGATAGAACAATGGCACCGCTGCTGTGTCTTAGCCAATCAGGGGAAGAGTCTCGGACGGCCGAGGGACTCGTGCCCATCCCTGGATAGAGATGGGACTCAGGTAAGTATTAGGGGGTGCTGTGAGGCTGATGCACACAGAAGATTATTTTTTTTTATCTTAAAGCATAGAATGCATTAAGATAAAAAAAAAAAACTTCTACCTTTACAACCCTTTTACGTTCACGTCCATGTAAAGGCAGGTGTACCAATACCTTTGACAATATAGTGTATGTAAAAGCTGCCATACCTGGAATTTATACTTATTGCACTGGTTTGGTATATATGTGTGTACAACTTACCACAAAGAGATTCCTTAAACTTTGAAGTGAGTTTTTCAATGACTCCATAAGTCTCCACATAAAACACATGCTCTTCAAGTGGTTCACTTGCCATCAACTTAAGAGACTGCATGTCTGCCCTGTCCACTCCCACCGCGTATATCTGAATTCCAGAGGCCCGAGCCCTGGCAGCTACATCCTGCACCCTGTCTTGGGGTCTTCCATCTGTGACAATGATTGCTACTTTGGGAATCCCGAGGGACACAGGACGGGCTCCTGACTGCTCTGTAAATGCCTCCTCAAGGGCGGTCTGTATGGCAAGGCCTGTCATTGTGCCAGTGGATAATGGGTTGATGAAAGAGACTGCATTCTTCATGGTAGCTTTATTGAAGTGGGTCTTTAGAAAGAATTCGATCTTGACTGTACTGGCATAATTCACCACGGCCACTCGAGTTGCCCTTTCGCCCGTGTCTAGGGTGTCAATCATATCGGAAAGGAAAATCTTGACTTTCTCAAACTCTTGAGGACGGACGCTGCGGGAACTGTCAATCATAAATACCAGATCCATGGGCCTGCTCTTACAAGCAGTCTCTGTGAAGATAATAGTGCAGAGATAGGTGTGAGAGACAACTAGGCCTGGAGAAAGTAATGAACCTGGTGAATTATGACTGTTAATACATAGGGGAGTATTTCAAAACAATTTGAAAAGCTGTTCATGCATCAAAATGTAAATTAGTTCTGTATAATTGGGGCAACATTGAATATTCTCAGGCTATATCCTCTGCAGATCAACTGAGTGAATGGAGAGAATACCACTTTATAGCCACAAGATGGCATTTAACACAAAGAAATAAGAATGTTCCTCAGCTCCATCTAGTGGCCATAAAGTAGCATTCTCTCTCTATTCACATGTATTTTTTTATAGATAGCCTGAGAACATTAGATTTTACCCCACTCTCACAGAATGAATTTACATGTAGTTTTAATGGACAAACAGCTATGCTAATTCTTTTTATATAAACACACTCACACTGTTATGTGTCATTTAAAGAAGCATTATTACTTTCTGTGTGTGATAATGCAGTTTGATTCACAAGCTTAAGGGTCCTTTCACACGGGGCGGATCAGTTCTGATCCGCCCCGTGGATGTCCGTTTGCTCAGCGGGGATCACTCCGCCGATCCCCGCTGAGCAGGGAAATGACAGCTCCGTCTCTGCACACTGCGCAGGGACGGACCTGTCACAGCGCCGCTCTCCCCTATGGGAGATCGGATGACGACGGACCCCAGTGCCCGTCGTCATCCGATCCGCAGACGGATGGAAAAATAGCTTTTTCCTCCGTTACACTTTTTCGGATCGGAGCGGGTCGGATGTCAGCGGACATGTCACCGCTGACATCCAACGCTCCATAGACCTCTATGGAGCACCCGTTCAGGTCCGCCTGAAAAACTGACAGGCGGGCCTGAACGGGACGTTAGTGTGAAAGAGGCCTAAAAATGTTTTTTGAAATGTGAAAATTTTAAATTTGTAAATAATTAACACTTGAAATTTTTCTTTGGTGATGGTAAAATAGTTTCACTGTTGTCAAGAAAAACTGTGGGTGTTAATGTATATCTACAGCCAGAACCTTTTTTCATTTTAGATAGATTATGGAATGTTTAAAACCCCTTTTTTTTCCCATCTGTGTCCCACTGAAGATATTTCCTATCCTGCACACAACAGGAAATAAGAGGAAACTTCTCTAAAGTGTGGTAAATCCCCTTTTAGAGAGATCAGCAGAACACATCTCCCCAATGGAAGATTTCCCCTCTCTTCTTGATCCAGTGACAGCCCCTGCTCTGTAAAGGGGGAAATGTGATCTAAAAGGGGACTGCTCTGTAAAAGGGTGATGTGATCTAAAAGGGGACTGCTCTGTAAAGGGGTGATGTGATCTAAAAGGGGACTGCTCTGTAAAGGGGGCAATGTGATCTAAAAGGGGACTGCTCTGTAAAGGGCGATGTGATCTAAAAGGGGACTGCTCTGTAAAGGGGGCAATGAGAACTAAAAAGGGACTGCTCTGTAAAGGAGCAATGTGATCTAAAAAGGGACTGCTCTGTAAAGGGGCAATGTGATCTAAAAGGGGACTGCTCTGTAAAGGGGGCAATGCGATCTAAAAGGGGACTGCTCTGTAAAGGGGGCAATGCGATCTAAAAGGGGACTGCTCTGTAAAGGGGGCAATGCGATCTAAAAGGGGACTGCTCTGTAAAGGGGGCAATATGATCTAAAAGGGGACTGCTCTGTAATGAGGGCAATGTGATCTAAAAGGAGACTGCTCTGTAAAGGAAGCAATGTGATCTAAAAGGGGACTGCACTCTAAAGGGGGTACTGTTATATAAAAGGGACTGCTCTGTAAAGGGGGTAATGTGATCTAAAAGGGGACTGCTCTGTAAAGGAAGCAATGTGATCTAAAAAGGGACTGCACTCTAAAGGGGGCACTATATATACACTATATTGTATGCTACTCTTGACCCCTGTATTGTATATGCTATGTTGTACGTTATACTATTGACCCCTGCACTGTATTCACTATGTTGTACATTTTTCATAAATCTGTTTATTGGCCTTAAAGACACGTACAAACAAACAACATTGAGTACAATAAAGAGCATAGTAGTGACCTTCACATGAACCAGCATATGTACAGCAGTATAATGTGGTGTTACATCGCAGCTTCGGTCCCCACCATGCTAAGTGGGGTGTGGTACCCACCGATGAAATCTGCAGAGATGGTAAGGATGCTACTCCCAGGCTCCCATATATGTGTGGGGTGCAAAGGGGCACAGATCATACCTCGCTCACGGCTACAGGTCTACATGAGGGGGGGAAAGTACAATAGGAGATCAGGCTAGGGGGAAAGGGTATCATTTATTCAGGTTCTATGTACGCCCCTCTATGCCGTGGATGGTTCCTCCAACCATTTCGACCATATTTTTTGGTATTTCTGGGGACAACCTCTGTTGGAATATGTTTCTTTATACAAGGGTAGGTTCTCGTTTATGTTGTACATTTTATTAGGGCCTAATTTTTTTTACACATAATTTTTGATACATAGACTGCAAAGACTAAAAGTTGTAGTTAGCTAAACAAATACATAAATAATTTGATATTATATATAAAATATCCTTCCTGCATATACAGTATTTTAAAATTAAATTCAGCCAAGGAAGCTGCCATCTTTGCCTCTGTTTAATCTTCAATTGCTATGGTGCTGCACATGTGATTCGTTATGATACCAGCCATTGGATGGTTTGATAGTTTGGCTGAGAGCACAGCCAATGTGCAGTTAGCATTCTCGGCTTGCCTTTTTTTTTTTAACTGTTTAAATCAATGGGTTTACTTCCACTTTAATTAAAGTACATATTTCTCTTACAATGGCTTGTTGGACGCACAACTAAAATAGGTGTTTCTGGACAATATTTTTTAAACATTGGCAACTGAGGTGCACTTTGCCTCACTTTATACTTCAAGCCATACATCACTGTGCTCTGTATAAAGTGCACCTGTCATTACAGTTAACCTACTAAAGTAAATTTGCAGAAGCAAAGTAGTCACCTCTGGGTGCTGATCCTTGGCAATTACATCAATCTGCTGCTGAAAGCCATCCGGGAACCCCAAAATTCTGGAGAACTGCAGTATGCACAATTCAAAAGGGGTCTTACGCTCCATATGAGCATACACACGTTTGCTCTTCCTCCCTATCTTTTACTAGGTACAACTTTTACATGGACCACTCCTACTTCATCCATTGTTGATTTTAAACCCATACATATTACACTTTTTCTGTAGTATTTGGTGTCACCTCACCAGGATGTTCCCAAGTGACCCCTTGTGGGGTAAGCAAATTTAGGACATTCCTAGACCACTAACAAATTGTTTTGAAGTGTATTAAAGGACTATTTGGTTTAAGTTTTGGATAAACCGGGAAGGGTCAGAACCCCTCTCTTTTTTTGCTGTCTGATTTGCCCTTTAATATTCTCTTCACCAAGACAAAATGTGATGGGAATTCCAAAACTCTTCCAGCTAGGAGCAAGAGGTACAGGAGAATCTTCCAGTGAGGACACCTGTTCTGGTGACAGGTTCTCTTGAGTTCACTTTAAGAATATAAGTGCTCAGCTTGCAAAATGCCTTGTGATGGGGTGACTCCTCCTCTGGCAATCTTGGAGAAAAGAGCAATCGATGTAAAAAAAAATCTATACTTGGGGCTTGTAATTATGAAAGTAGCTGTTTTATTAAAACTTCATTAGAATGGACAGTGAAGTAAAGCTGAAGTTTAGGTATGGCAGTTTTTACATAGTTGCCTTGGTCCAGCTTGGACTAATGTAAGTATGTGTGTGCCATTCATGTGAGATCCCCATGGAGGATTGAAATCACTGCAGTAGACAATTCTAAGCCAGCAATCTCCACTAGCTTCCAACTCCCATACTGAGTGGATGCCCTGCTACTAACACAGGTAGTCGCTTACTTGGCACAGGTGCCATTCAAAGAGAACTTTGCATTTTCTCAATGAATGCAAAGTGTTCTCTAATTGGACAAGGTGGAGATCACCCCCATGATCGCCCCACCTCTCTATCTTGTCCAATTAGACAATGCTTTATATTCAATGAGAAAATGCAAACTTGTTTTTTGCTCCTGTAATGCTGGGAGTGGGAGTCCAGCAGTTTTCACATCCTAGAAACAAGGAAGGCTAGTATGAAAAACAATAAAATGCTTTAGCAAGTTCTAAAATATATATGGCTTGAGGTTGCCTCCTCATAAAAACCGATCTTGTTAGTTACACAACCTATTTTAAACAAGACTATGCTGATTTATTAGTACTAGATTGTTTGCTACTATAGATTTTGTATAGTATACTTTTAACCATTTACACACAGAAGTCAGGCTCACTGGTCTGGTGGTACTGTTCTAGTTTATGGACAAAATAGGAAAATAAGATATCAGTTTACAGAAATACTGAGCCAAAGCTAAAAATGGGACTTTATATGAGGCCATATGAACTAGATACATACATAAGATATCAGTTTAGCCACTGTAATCTTAAACCTCAATTCTAGATTGAATTATTTTTAAAAAAACAGAGCCTGGTCTTTTTTAAAAACATAAAAAGCAGCTCTGGATGCAATACTTACCCCCTCCTTTGCTGTCTCCCATGGACTTATCAATCCAAGGGTCTGCACTGGTTCTCCTCCAAGTTGAATTATGCCCAATGTCATTCAACCCACTTCCTGTGAGTCCAGGTGGTCAACTAGTCTTGGACCTGTCCCTGGGGGCATGGAAAGTGCACAGGGAATGGTGCCACCGTCTAGTCCAGTGATGGCGAACCTTGGCACCCCAGATGTTTTGGAACTACATTTGCCATGATGCTCCAGTACACTACATAGTGCCAGAGCATCATGGGAAATGTAGTTCCAAAACATCTGGGGTGCAAAGGTTCGCCATCACCGCTCTAGTCATTGAGGATGAGGATCCATGAGGTCATGTGACTAGACAGAAGGAAGGGAAAAGGGTATGTATGCTATTTTTTTTTAATTAAATGAAGTGGAGCTGCACCAATGGGAGGCAGAACCAAACTTAGGTTTTCATTTTTCAAGCACATAGGGTTTGATAGTCTTCGGGACAGGTGCTTAATACATTAGCATTTTGGACAGCTTCAATTTATCTTATAAATAAATCTCTTAATTAGGATGTAAAAAAAAATAGCCCATTCAAGTCAACGTATATGTTCTAGTAGTGAAGTATTATAGTATAGCATAATGTATGGATATAATATTCCTGCAGACTGTACTGAATGCCAGTGTGTGGCAGAAAAAAAAAAAAAAAAACAGCAATCTTGATGAGAAACTTTGCCCTCCAGTGATTCCCTACTAAGCTGGTATTGGAGGGACCTTTGGGAGCTGCATTATCCAAATGGTGTGACTTGCTCAGAGCTCAACTATCTATCATTGGCGTTTTTTACTTCTCCTGTTCAATGTAAACATTTGTCTTTAGAAGGAAACTTGGCTCTTCTTGAGAGACACACTGTCTGCATCTGTTCACACAATCAACTCATTCTCTCTATTTCTTGAATGCCGTTCATTGCTACCTATTATTCATGTATGTTTCGAGCTTAGAATTAAATGTAGAACACTTTCATCCAAATAATAAAAATGCATTCAATGTTTTATATATATGTAACATCAACATAAAATGCTTAGTTGCCATTCTAAGGTCTATCCAGTTGTTAGACCATCTCACTCCAGGGCTGCCAATAACAATGTAAATAAGATCAACCTCCCTTCACAAGGGTTGATTATTAAAGTAATTGCCCCCCCCCCCCCTCTCCCAAGAAAAATAAAATACAACTCAAGTAGCCAAGTTACTATACTAGTGAATCATATACTGTATCTTTCAGAAGGACCATTAGAGGATCATTCTTTGGTCGGGAAAGAGCCCCCCCAGATAGATATGTGTGTGTGTGTGTTTTCTTTTTTTTTTCTCTTCCTTTTTTTTGGGGCAGTTCTTTTTTTACATGGGAAACACTGGTAACCATGTTATAGATGTTCTTGATGAACAGGTGGTAGTGCATATTCATATTGATTTTATTTTCAGTCTGTAGGAACTGTTATGAAGGAATGTTATATTCTTGTTTTAATAAGGTTATGCTATATGGGATCATGTTATCCCAGACAATGTGCTTTCTGAATGTAACTCGTGTAAAATATTTAATAAAATGTAATATACAAAAAAACTCAAGTAGCCAGGTTTCTATACCAGTACATCACATACTGTATCTTTCAGAGGGACCTACACAGCTGTCCAATATGTTTAAAAATATAAATACGAAAACTTAAAGTGGGGATTTTTTTTTCTAAATCTTAACAATACCTTTAATAAATGCTGAAAGCTAAAAATGATTTTGCCAAGTAAAGATTATAGTGATACAACTTTGTATCTGATGGCTTAAATGTTATAAATAAAAACAAAAAAAAACTTATGCAACAGGCAATTAAAAAATAAGTATTTATATACAACTGTGTATCTGATGGTTTAAATATTATAGATAAAAACATAAAAACTTATGCAACACTCAATTAAAAAATGAGCATTTATATAAAAATGTTTGTAGAATGATATTCATGACTGACTTTTTTATTTAATATTGTACAATCTAGTTCTTTTGGGTAGTAATTCTACTCTTATTATTCCATTGGAAATGTTGGAATATATAGTAGGGCAGTGCAATAAGCAATGGTAATGTGTAAAGAGCAATAACTCATAACAGCCAATTGGGAATCATTTTATTGTAATCAGATCAGTGAAATTAAAATGGTCAGCAACCACAGATTATCTTTTAATAGTTTTTTATAAAAGTTTATAGCTAATTAGTGGTTTTCCATTGTGTACAGTATACTAATGGATGCCATTGTGTCAAATTACCACCCAGTTTACAGTGTAACTTCTCTTTTGCGACAAGAGGTTTTACAAATTTTGTTGCATTATCCACAATAAAAAAAAAAAACTGTAAAGTGATCCTTCTAACACCTAATAAGCCTCTGATCTTGAAACAAGAGACCATGTTTGGGTCCAGAAAGGAGACAACTAAAAAAGATTAACCTTGATGTCGTCAATCTATAACCTGAAATATCAGTCATGTGTGGAGTTGCCCTTTAAATAATCCACATACTGTACATATGGATGGATGGATAAAATCTGCTAGTATCTCTTGACTCTCTTTTTAGATCTGCTACAGAAATTATAATTTTTGTGGAAAAGATAAACATGATTTAGGCTCCATTACCACTAGTGTGACTTCAAAGTCACAAGAATTCGAGTGCAACTTTGGAGTCCAACTTAGAAACATAGAAAAGTGATGGTGGAAAAAGACCATCGAGTCTGCCCATTTTTTTTTTTTCATGTTTTTTTCTTTTTTGTTTGTTAACTTTATTGTCTGAGTATAGATCTATGTTTACCCCAAGCATGTTTGAAGCCATTGACTGGCTCACTACCTCTACTGGAAGTTTATTCCAAGCATCAACTACCCTTTCAGTAAAATAATACTTTCTAAAAATAGTTTCGAACTTTCCTCCAGTTGGTTTGGGGTCATGTCCCCTAGTTCTTGATTTTCGTTTCATATTGAAAAAAAAAACGCCTTCCTGAACCTTGTTCACCCCTTGATGTATTTAAAGGTTTCAGTCATGTCTCCCCTTTCCCTTCTTTCCTCCAGATTGTGCATATTAAGTTCCTGAAGTCACTCTAAATATGTTTTATCCCCCAGAACTTTCCCCATTTTGTTAAGTTGCAACTTTGATGCAACTTTACACTCTCTGGCACTCAAGTGGCAAGAAAGTTACATCAAAGTAGTGCAGAAAACTTTTCAAAGTCGCTGCAACTTTAAGTCGCAAAGATTGGAATGGGTGCCATTAAAATCAATAGGCTGTGACTTGTAGTACGACTTTATGTGTCCAAAGTCGCATGAAAAGTCGCACTAGTGGAAACAGAGCCTTAAGAAGAATGCCCAGTTACCCCAATAGAGAAATTGGTTTCCATCCAGGGCCAAACATAAAGCCTATTCTAAATAGTTTTGAATGTGTATTTATTACTGCACCTACAGCACTACCTTTGACGGTTTCCAGTATTGTGTATACAAGTGTGTCTGTGCAGCCATATAAATGCACAGGTGGAGTTTCAATGCAGCAGGAGGGTAAAAAGACTGTTTCCCTCATCTGTTTGTTGAACTGCAAACAAGTAGAATTCAAGACGAACCCTGCATCTCCCTAAACTCAAACCTCCGTCCTATCATCTAGGAAAAGATTGGTCCTATTTTGGGAAGATGGAGGCTACTGGGAGACTATTATTCTTAATGTTCCGGATAAATGTAGAGAGCAGAAAACCATTGAATTTGTGCGCTAATCTGTCTGGAATAGTTAATGAACCAACATTTCCTCCTAGATATTAGTAATACATACAATTGCCAAAAGTCAGTTAAGTCAGGAATTTATGTAATTGGATTAAACTTCCCAGATGATGTAAACAGTCAATTCATCCAAAACTAATATTTTATTGGGTTGACACTGATGAATTGAAGTTTGTTTATTGAGCTTTAATATTTGTCAGGGATTCTAGAACTAAATTTTCCTTGAAATCTAAAATAAATGAAAAGCACAATACGGAGGCAAGACCTACACAAAGATTTTATTGAGTGGGCAAACCTGGGAACAAGGATTGTTTGGTTGTATGGTAGTGAGTCATTCATTCCTGTAATGTGGCCTTTCTCACCATTTTTAATATTAACACAACTTTCCAGTCTCAGGGAACCTCTCATAACAATTACCTTATCAACAACTCATTGTACATTAATGTGGTGGTCAGTGGGAAGAATGGTTCTCACATATGTGATCAGTAGGAAGGCTTTCCCCTTACAGATAACTAAAAAGATCATGGGTGTCACAAGTAGAAGAAATTGTTCATCGTTCAAGGAACCCATGGCAACATCTGAAGGAACCCTGTGAACCCTGCTTGATAGCCACTTTTTTTCCAATGAGAACTATTCATATATGTGCAACTTAAGATTGCAGTGACCTCAAAATAATTAATGCAATTTTTTGGTCCAATTTTCATGCAACTTGAGGGCCATAGACTTCAATGTTATCTCTCAAAGGTTGCATGAAAGTTGTATTTGAGTGTTTTACATGCAACAGTGAATCTGAGTTTGCAGAGGGACAGCAAGTCACATCCAAGTCCCATCCATCCAAAGTTGCATATCAGTTACATAGTCTGGAGACTTTGGAGTTGCACAGGTGTGAATGTAGCCCAAATAAAATGTTGCATATTATTGTAATAAAAATTAAGAGGCCTGGTATTGTGGCATTGACACAACTGCCCAAGATTAGTTGTGTGTTGGACATGCATTTTAAATGTGAAAGTTTAGGTTGCTTGGTGACAACAACCCTACCTGATAAGAAGAAACAGGGTTGGATTTTACCATGGCACCAGTTTAAAGGATTTTTTTTTTTTATTTGAATCTTGGACAGTATTCTTCTACAGATTCTTCAGTTGATCAGGTTTTTATCATTTGGACACAGGGTGAGAAAAACTATAGAAAGATTTTTAATAAATATAAGGGACAACCCAATGAACAGCTGACGGCTGTTCTACCATCTTGTCCATTTTCATTTGCAGCAGTCATAACAATCCTGTTCAAGGCTTGGTGCACCTACCTGTTGGTTGGTTTACTTGTAGTGTCCTGGTGTCTGGCTTGAGACGAACATTGCCAGCATGAGGAGGACTGGCTAACACACCGGGTCTGGGCACTGGTAGCATTGCACTGCCATGGACCAGAGGAGGAGGGAAGATGTAGCTCCTTTGAATGGGGTATCCATACATCCTGTAATGAGTTCCATGAACAGCCACCAGTACAAAGACAAAAAGGAAAAGCACAGCTCGGCTGAGCAAGGGAATCATGCTGCTGAACACACAGAGACACGGATTCTCTCTGCAAAATGCCTACAAAGACAGATAGTGTATGCAGAAAGCCGTCTGCCAGGTGTCTAGTAATCCAGCACTGACCATTGGAAGCTCCGCCTATTCTTCCTGAGTTCTACACACCAGGGAAAAACCAATCCTGTGCCTCCCAAACCTAACATCCTAATATGCGTGCAAGTAGAATGACCCTTAAAGAGCCATAGACCTGAACAAGAGCTTCACACGTATCCATTAAAAACATGAGGCATTTCACACTATGATAATATGTTCTCTGTTAAAGAATGCAACCTATTCTAAAATGAAAGGCTAAAACGGGAAAAGGCTGAGAAGTCGTTGTGGCTTTCAGTGCAAAAAGTTTGGACTATTCTATAGATAAGTATTGGCCTAAGGCTACACTGGCAATTTTATTCTTGCCGCTAAAAGATTTAAAGCGGTATTAAATCCAAAAGCAGATATTTATTGCATTGCAGCTTGCTAATTCTTAGATGTGATGTCTGCATTCATTTTCTTTTTTAGGTTTTCTTCTATTTTCAACTAGTGATTCGACCAGTAAGTCTGTTGTTTTTCAAAAGAGCAAGGTCTTTTGGGCTAAAGCCTTTTTTTTGCATTAAGTCAAACTAGAAGTATTACCTATAGTACCTACTTTTCTCTTTGGGAGCCTCCCCTCTCTACAGGGATAAGACAAACTATTTGACACTGACAGGTGTGCTTATAATGGTCTACTTCATTTATGTAAAGCTTTTATCCCAAAAGTGAAAAAACTGTTTGCTGTAACTGATTATAAAGCATTAGCCGGAGTTTGGCTTCCATTTGTTAGTGTATCAAAATCTGCTAGTCCATGTAACACTCCCCTCTCCCCAGACTAACAATGGTTGCTGTCCAAATCTGCCCCCCTGTGCTCCTTCATTCAGAGTGGGTGCTCTATAATACAGGAGGTGTGTTGCTGGCCAGATCACCAGGCAAAACAGAGGAAAAAAGGCCTAAAAGAAAGTAAATAATGAAGCCACCACATCTAACAATTGGTAAGCTGCAATATATTACATTGTTGGTTTTGGGTTTAATAATGCTTTAAATTTAGGTTGAATTCTAGCTTGTTCAAATTGGTTAGTGTATTCATACTTATCATGCTTTAACCTACTCCCGCCGTGCTTGAGGTGAAAGACTGCTACAGCTTGGGCCTTAATTGCCGGGAGGGCCTCTATGCAAGTCCTCCCATGCTTGAGCTGCCTGCGCGCTCTGTGATCACTGAGTCAATGTGACTCGGCTGATCACATATTGTAGTAAGGGGCCAATCCCGACCCCTTACCATGTGATCAGCTGCCAGCCAATGACAGCTTAGCACGTGATGTAAACAGAAGATCAGTAATCAGCTTTTTTTTCCCCCCTTATGCTGACAGCATGAGAAGAAAAAGCCGATTATGGGCTTCTGTCAGAGGCATGTCGGTCCTGAACAGGGAGAGCCATGATGCCTCATCTGTGCCCACCAGTGCATATCAGTGCTGCCTATCAGTGCCACCTATCCAAGCCCATTAGTGCTGCCAATCAGTGCTTCGTTATCAGTGCCACCTATCATTGCCACCTCTCAGTGCTGCCTCATCAGTGGCACCTAACAGTGCCCATCAGTGCACATTAATGAAGGAGAAAAATTACCTGATTGAAAAATGTTTGTTTATCAAAAAAAACAAAACCCAGCAGCGATTAAATACCACCAAAAGAAAGCTCTACTTGTGGGGAAAAAAATATAAAAATGTAATTTGGGTACAGTGTTGCATGACCGCGCAATTGTTATTCAAATTGCGAGAGCGCTGAAAGCTGAAAATTGGCCTTGGCAGGAGGGAGGTTTAAGTGCCCAGTAAGCAAGTGGTTAAAATGAATTTCTTACGTGAACAGGTCTTCTTGTCATAATTAAGAAAAAAGATGTGGCATTTGCACTGGTATGATTTCATATGCTTACAAAACAAGAAAAGGTAAAGGCATAACACAAATGCCCGCCGGGCCCGATGACATCACCACTCTATGCGCTTCATCTGAAGGGACGCTTTCTAATGGGCTATGCACTTCATTTCTATGGAATTTTTTCATGCAATAAAGTGAGGTTGGAACATACTTTATAATTCGCTCTCTCCTTTCCTTTTGTATGTATGAATAATATGGCACTGGTGCAAGCGATCCATTTGAAGGAAACCCGAGCAGGGGAGCCTGGAAGTATGCAGTGCTGTATTTGAGAACAGATTTGCGGATGTGTGGATATTTGGTGGCTGGCACACAGTGGTTCTCATGTTCTGAAAAGATTTATTTTCACTAATCAGTGGACTTTTTTCTTTGTTGGAAAAATTATTCACTTTGGACTCTGATGATGATTATGGACTTAGGCTGGGTTCACACATATGCAGCCGTGGTTTCAGCGTGGCATTTCAGTATGGTTCCGTTTACCAGTTCAGGTGCAAATTTTTACCTGAATCACACCTGAACCAGACCCAAAATCACACAGGACCCTTTTTAACCACTTTTCCCAGCCCCCTTAATGACCAGAGCACTTTTTGCAATTTGGCACTGTGCTGCTTTAACTGGTAATTGTGCAGTCATGCAATGCTTTACCCAAACAAAATGTGCATGCTTTTTCCCCACACATAGAGCTTTCTTTTGGTGGTATTTAATCACCTCTGGGAAATTTGGGAAAAAATATATATTTTTTACTTTTTGTTATAACAAAAAAAAGTCCAACAAACAAAATTTTAGTCATACTTTCAGGCCAAAATGCAATCCATGGCAAAAAAAAAAAAAAAAGAGTAAAAAAATATATGCCAAAGTAGGGGGGCAATTCTGCCCCTAATGTTGTAGGCAAATCGCCCCTCCACCCCTGCCCCCAAACCTCAAGCATATTTGCTCTCTTTTTTTAACTGTGGTGGTGAAACCCCCTCTTGCAGCACTGGGGTCACTGATTTACGTATCATGGGAGCAAACCCTGTTGCTGTCAATATAAATAAACCCGTGCTGCAGCTGAATGGCGTACCTGCAAAGCAAATAATGGTTAACAATAAAAAAGTAACATTATATTATAACAGTCAGACATATCATACCTGCAAAGCAAACACGATAAAACACTAACAATAAAAAATTACAGTGAAGCATAAAATACAGTAAAACAGAGCAGAACAATAGAGAGAGAAGAACAATAAAACTACAACAATTTTTTATTATTTATTTAATTTTTTTTTACATTTTTATTGTAACTTTGAAAATTCCAGGTTAGGGTCTCTCAACATGCGATGGCCATCTAACATCTTTTGAGACCCTGTGTTAGTGTGCGCTAGGCTAATACTCAACTAGTGTATGGTAGCGACGGAAACAGTCACCGACCAGGTTGGTCAGGACAGGAGGGACAATAAGTACGGGTGTCACGCCTATATCCGGAAAATGCCTCTCATGCAGCCGACTCACTCCATTTACATTGTGAAGTTGGGGCACAGCTCCATCTGGAAACAGATAGGCTTTGATGATCTCTTCCTGGAATTTTAGGAAGGATCCAGTTCGTCCTGACACTTTGTATAGCACAGAAGCGTTCAGCAGAGCCAATTGAAATAAGTATACAGACACTTTTTTTATACCAGCGTCTAGCCTTACAGGCAACTAAGTACGGTGCCATCATCTGGTCGTTGAAGTCCACCCCTTCCATGTTTAGGTTGTATTTGTGGACACAGAGGGACTTCACAACACCAGTAGCCGTTGGAATTTCGACTGTCGTATCGGAGCGAATGGAGGACAGAACGAAAACATTCCGTGCGTCCCTCCACTTCCCTGTGTGCAATTATTACATCTCAAGCAGGCTCTCTTCCTCCATCTAAGTCAAGAATCTACAAGCTATTGGGGGAAGCCCCGGCGATTAGATCGCACAGTGCCACATGTGCCAATTCCAGAATTAAAAAGGTGACTAAAAAGCGGAATGCTTGTGTAATAATTGTCCACGTTCAAGTGGTACCCTTTCCAAATAAGAGTGACACCAAGTCCCAAACAATCTTATCGCTGCTCCCTATGTAGTCTGGGCAGTTGGGGGCTCCACAGTGCCATCTTTTCCCTCGTAAACCATAAAACTACCCTGTTTCCCCTAAAATAAGACCTAGCGTGATTGTCGGTGTTGGCTGCAATATAAGCCCTACCACCCAAATAAGCCCTACTCTGTTTCCTCAAAAATAAGCCCTACCCTGAAAAGAAGACCTACAAGGACTTTAACTAGGGCTTATTTGGGGGTAGGGTTTTTATTGCAGCTATCACCGACAATCACACTAGGTCTTATTTTAGGGGAAACAGGGTATGTGTATAGCCTGTTGCCCTGTCACAGAGCTTATACAACTTGACCCCATATCTGGCACGCTTCCTGGGTAGAAACTGAAAGACAAGCGGCCAGAAAACATAATCAGGGGCTCACCAATGCAGACAACTTGATCAGGAATAAACAAGGCTGCAAATTGTTGGTTGACGTGGATTACAAGGTGTCGAATTTTATGGAGCCAGTTGTATCCAGGATCACCCCGAGGACGAGTTCATTATCATTAAAATGCATGAACTGCAAGATTTTCTTGTATCTATTCCTGGTCATGGAAGCAGAGAACACGGGCATATAGTGAATTGGGTCAGTGGACCAATATGACCCCAACTTACTCTTTTTAGTAATGCCCATGAGGGATAGGCCCAGAAAGGTCTTAAATTCAGGAATCGTTATAGGTTTCCAGCCACATTCTCTGGCAAGGTTTGAACTTGAGTTTGCGGCGATACATTGACCAGCATATAAATTGCTTTGGTCCACAACAAATCTGTAGAGATCTTCTGTGAAAAACAGCTCATAAAGTCAACGGTACTAAAATCCGCTGTTTCCACCTGAAATCTGGGTTGGCCAGTGAATGGGGGAAGAACGGGCGCTGCAGAAGTGGTGGGCTGCCAATCAGGATTAGCATATGCAGCGGGAAGGGCACTATAGGCCTGTCTTTGAATTCTCAGTGGCTGTGGGGCACTACTTGTCCTAGCCACCACACCAGCTTGAACTGCACTTATGGAACTTGCCATGTCACCAAGTGATACTGCGGTGCTGGTTTGTCTACGATCAGGATGAACTAGGCCGCCGGTGCTTGCCAGTTCACCAGAAGGATGAGCGGCACTAGTACTGGCTCTCTGCTCTATACGAGAACCTTGTGGTTGTTGCGCCTCAACAACAGAAGAAAGGGGTTGGACATGACTGACCTTAGCAGGGACCACTACTCTGTCGTCAGAGCCATCTGTCAGGGTGCAGCTACTCTTTACTGGTTCATATACTGAGCCTGAATCTGACAGTGAGGCTTCCCCTTCGCTCTCATCTGTCATGCTCAGCAACGTGTAGGCCTCTTCACTAGTGTAACTCTGATCGGACATTTTGGCCTTTAAATTTACAGGTACAACTAGTGCAACTCACAGGCAGCAGAGAAAGTGGTTGTCAGTGACTGCTTGAGTCGCTACAAAAAAATTAACTGTTAGCGCTAGCAGGGATCAGACCTGACATTGCTAACACGGCAGTTTAGCGTGCTGTATTTTGTAAGTGACAGTGAGCATTTGATACTGCACTTGGGTGGGATGGGCGGAGGGGCTAAATGCAGGTGCTGGCAGGTGTCTGGGCTGATACTGCTAACGCTGCATTTTTGGGAACACTAGTATAGATCTGATCAGATCAAAGATATTGATCCGTGCAAACACTATACTAGTAAGGGAGGTGTATGGTGTTTGCGCGCACTACTAGCAATCAAACTGACGCGGTCTTGAATTGAACCTGACACCATCTAAAAATGAAAAGATCTGTGCACCACACTAATGCCACAGTGACGGAGTGAAAGGATTAATTGGGTGTGATGAAGGGGTTAAACCTTTATTCCAGACTATATGGCAGGTACCCTAAACCTGCAACAACCACTAACTGACCTGATGCTGTTAGAGTTACAAGTGACACAAATATAGTGATCAGAAAAGATCTGTACTATATACCAGTGACACTGACGGGGTGAAAGGGTTAACAGGGGGTGGGGGTGAACAAGGAGTTAAACCTTTATTAGGGGTTATCCTAAATCTGCCTGGGCCTACTAACTGCCCTAATGCTGATTAGTGTCACAAGTGACACCAGTACACAGTGAAAAATCTGAAAACTGCACTTGGCACTGTGACAGGGAGCGATATGGTTAACTGGGGGGAGTATGATCAGGGGGTGACAAAGTGTGCCTATGTGTACTGGTGTTAGTGTAGTGTTGGTGCAACTCACGGTTAGATGCCCTCTCACTGGAATGAAAAGGGTTCCACGAGGGGAGGTGACATCACTTCTTCTGCCTGTGTTTACATTCAAAGGCAGGAGGACAGTTTGCCATTGGTGAGAACAGATAACCAGGTCCAGGTCAGAAATCATTGGCCTGGAGACTGATCGGTTCTCTACCAAATCTGATCACCACGGGGACGCTGGGTACGCATGAGACATACACCTATGGCAATTTGCCCAGGAGAGCAAACTTGACACAGTATATTGACGCTGGTTAGTCGACAACTCGTTAAAACTGCACTGCAGCCACCTTGCACACATGTGAACCGGCTCCATTGAAAGCCAGGCTGATTCACGTTATGCGAATTGGATGTGGTTAAAAATGCATCCAATTTGCACATATGTGAACCGAGCCTTATTGATTTGAGAAGTGTTCAATTTTACGTGTTCATTTTTTTTGGACTTGTTTGTCATCATTAAGATTGAATTTATATTAAAGTGAGAGTGTAACACAATTTTTATTTTATTAAAATACGGTTGGCTAAAATTTAAAGCTCAAATAAGTTTCACAAACTTAAAGACTATACTTTTTTTTTTCTAATCCAGTTATACTGTATATGTACATGGGAGCATCCATCATTGCTGATTACATACACAGGTTTGATTTCCCTTTGTAACTTGCAGTGCTATACTTTTACTACTCCTTTTCACTACCCATGTATGTCTTAGTTCTGTCATAAAAAAAAAACAATGCTCTCTGTGTGTGGCTTATGTCAGCATTTGGTGAGATAAAAGTAATTTCTTTCACAGTAGCCTATAGTAGTGTATTATGATGCCTATTTGGTGGATCGAGAGATTTTATATATATATATATATATATATATATATATATATATACACACATACATACATACACACACACACACCAGTCAGCCAAACCTTAATAAGCACTGACAGGTGACGTGAATAATATGTATTATCTTGTTTCAATGGCATCTGAAATTTGGTGGGATATAATTAGGCAGTAAGTAAGCATGTTGCCCCTTAAGTTGATGTGTTGAAATAAAAACAAAAAGGGCAACACAGTTTGTTGCATATGGGGTAGCATAGCCACAGACCGGTCAGGGTGTCCATGCTGACCTGTGTTCACTGCGAAAAGCACCCTGTGTATAATGGGCACATGAACATCAGAGCTAGCCCAGGCAGCAATGGAAGACAGTGACCTGGTCTGATGAATCATATTTTCTTTTACGTGATGTGAATGGCTGGGTGTGCGTCACTTACCTGAGGAAGAGATGGCACTAAGATACAGTATGAGAAGAAAGCAAGCTTGGGAGGCAGTGTGATGCCTTGGGTAATGTTCTGCTGGGAATTCTTGGGTCCTACTATTCATGTGGATGTTACTTTGACACATACCACCTACCTAAACATTGCTGCCGACCAAGTACACACCTTAATACAGGGGTTGACAAATTTGCTTTGAATTTAGGAGCCAGTTTTTTTTTTTTTTTTTTTAGAGTGGTATGGATTGTCAGCTCCCGGGGTAAGGCCATTCATTTTCACCCCCTATCCCTAACTCACAATGGAGCACCCAGTCAATAACTCCAATGAAACGCTGTTACATCAGGGTTATGGGCTGACCAGAAAGAGTAAGGTGGCACTGGCAGGCACGTGGAACTGCCAGATGGCACTGGCAGGTGACACTGGTTGGAACTGGCAGGTGGCACTACTGGCGGTGGCACCTGACACTGGTTTGGAACTGGCAGGTGGCCCTGGTTGGCGGTGGCACTAGTTGGTGTTGGCAGGCGGCACTGGTTGGCGGTGGCACTAGTCACTGGCAGATGGCACTGGTTGGCGGTGGCACTGGTAGGTGGTGGCAGGTGGCACTGATTGGCGTGGCAGGTGGCACTGGTTGCCACTGGCAGGCACGTGGAACTGCCAGATGGCATTGGCAGGTGCCACTGGCTGGCATTGGCAGGTGACACTGGCTTGGAAGTGGCAGGTGGCCCTGGTTGGCGGTGGCACTGGCAGATGGCACTGATTGGCAGTGGCACTGGTTGGTGTTGGCAGGTGGCACTGGTTGGCGGTGGAACTAGTTGGCATTGATTGGCGGTGGCACTGATTGATGGTGACACTCGGCACTGGCAGGTGGCACTGACTGATGGTGGCACTGGCAGGTGGCACTAGTTGGCACTGGCAGGTGGCACTGATTGGCAGCACTGGCAGGTTTCACACGGAGCACTATGTTACTGAAATGTAACAGAGGAGCTGTCAGAATTGAGCTTAATGTCGGGGGTGGGCGGGACCCAGCCGGGGTGTGAAACTTACAAGTAAAAAAGAGAGGCGGATCTGTCAGATTTGAGCTTGATGTCTGGCCAGGTCCTGCCCACCCCGACATAAAGCTGAAATCTGACAGATCCTCCTCTCTGCCAGTTGCTTGTCAGTTTCACACACTTAGCGCGGCGCCGCTGAGTGTTAAGGAGGGAGGAGGATGGCAGTCAGTGTTAATGCGCTGCATGTCTGGGGCATCAATAGTGAGAGGGCTGGTGGCAGCTTGGCCCCAGGTTGCGATTTCTGGTCGCATTGGCGACCTGGTGCCTGGGGTTTGTCGAGCCCTGCCTTAATAGTATTCCCTGATGGCAGTGGTCCTGCCAATACAGTACACCCCTTCATGGAAACACTATTCCCTGATGGCAGAGGCCTCTTTTAGCAGGATAATGCATCCTGCAAAAAATGGTTTAAGGATTGTTTGAGGAACAAGAGTTAAAAGGTCTTGATCCATGATGGTTCTTCCCCACAACTTACAGGACATAAAGGATCTGCTTCTGATGGCTTGGCTATGAATAAGCACGTGATCCAAGTGTGAAACACATCAACAGTGTCATTTCTTGCTCACCAGCTCTATGGTGGTGTGCAGCCAATTTTTCCTCATCTCAGATGTTTGTGGTGGCGAGCCGGACAGGCACCCACACTGAACTGCAATTAAGCAACTCACCCGAGAGGTATACACACC
Source organism: Lithobates pipiens (assembly GCF_037356315.1). Taxonomy (NCBI): domain Eukaryota; kingdom Metazoa; phylum Chordata; class Amphibia; order Anura; family Ranidae; genus Lithobates; species Lithobates pipiens. The sequence goes on from NW_027507758.1 coordinate 540,422,677, forward strand.
TCACTTGGATACTGATGGCTTGGTTCCAGATACAACAACATACATTCAGAGGTCTAGTGTCATCCATACCTCATTGGGATGGGGCTATTTTGGTGGCAAAAGGGGGGGTGGCTACTGAACATTAGGTGGGTGGTCATACATTTATGGTTGATCAGTGTATATATACACACACACACACACACACACACACACACACACACACACACACACACACACACACACAAACCAAGATTAAGCCCCTCTAGCCCTGGGATCCCAATGAGAACTAGTAGACTGATCACAAGCATATTACTAGCAGCTAGAAGCACTGACAGCTCTTCTGCCAAAGATTAGACACTGGTATGCTGTAAAGCAGTGGTTCTCAACCTCAGTCCTCAAGTACCCCCTCCCCCCCCCAACAGGTACTGTTTTTGGGACTCTGTCCAAAATACCAAGCCATTGACCCAGATTTAAAGCACCACTGCAAGATAAAGGAAAACCTGCAAACATGGCCTGTTGGGGGTAATTGGAGACTGAGGTTGAGAACCACTGCTACAGCAAAGGATGTCCTGGATCCTGGCCTTGTTAGTGATACTAAGAATTTAGCTTCATCCTGGGCAGACGGTTGTGGATCCCATTTTGCTATAATATTATTTCATTGGTGCCATTTTTGTTATCAGTGTGCAATTACTATGCAATTTGTTTTGGTGTAAAGGGATGTATGTCCTCAATTTCCATTCAGTAAAGCCAGCCATAGATGGAGCAATTTTCTTTAGCTTGATTCCCCCATCAACACAGTGTTTATCTTTCCCGTAGAGCCATTGCATTCTCCCAGCAGAGAGGGTCAGGAGAAGCCATCCCCACCGGGGGTACAGAGTGATTACTGCTAGTGGCTTTAACAGCTGCTTATTATTGAATGTAAAAGCTGATTGTATCCAAGTTGAGCGATCAACTTTGGTATATACAGCCTGGCCATACGTGGTTCTAATTCCGTCTGGTCCCTGCTGAACCAGCTGAAATTTGAACAGTCTATGGACGGCTTTAGAAGTCATCATTGCATGAAATTTTTGAATGTCACTTTGTGCCTTCGTACTTCATCCAAATATTTGTACTCTAGACATCTTGCATGGATACTTTCCTTTTTCTATCAGTGGTCTGTTGCTTTTTTGCAAAATAAAAACAATGAAACAAATAAAAAAGCTTTCAAACTTACACACACACACACACACACACACGTGTGTACAGTACTCTAAAATTAACATAGTCGTAGACTAGATTTTGAGACAGATTTATTAATCAAAATATCTCAGATCAGACAAGTGAGATGAGTTCCACAAGCACAACAGCATGCTGTAAACCAAAAACACTCCATTCTAAAACTTTTTTTTTTTTCTGTTTTATTTAAATTTTACTCATGAAAATATTTCTGCTTTTCTTCATTTATGCCCTCACTGCTGGGTGGAACACCAATGCATTGCCAGCAACATGTAGCATGGCAGTCCAGAAGTGATAGGGTTAAGGCATGAAAAGACAACATAGCAAAATTCGTAAAACACAAAAAATATAATAAAAAGAAGTACCCCTAATTGTTTTAAACACCCCCCACCCCCCCAAACTACTACTCATGTAAACTATAATCAAATAAGAGATTGTCATAAGTAATAGTTGTCCTTTCTTATTTTAAAAGTAAGGCAATAGAAGCATTGTTATATAAAAATAAGGGCTTGGTTTAAAGGTATGTTATTGTGCGGGATGAGGACGATGTGAAAACTCGGGTTCTCCGTTAAGCAGAAAGAAAAGACACATTAGACGAGGTTAGGAGGCTTCGCTGGTCTGGATGTATGGAGGTGGAGGGTCCTTCTCCTTCTCTGGCATCTTTATAGCCATCTCATATGTAGGCAGGATATACTGCAAGAGTTCAGAGTAGTCAGTACCACAATTTTTACAATGTTATTCATAAACAGACTACAAAGAAAGGTAAAAATGCTAGTTGATATACCAGCCCTTATGTACATAATATATACTGAGCATTAATGTGTGCTGTTTTAAGGCAGCCATTCATTTTGAGTGGCTGGGAGAGCACCTTAAAAATGCACTAAATATTTTTTGGGCATTTTAAACAAGCCGCAAAAAAAAAAAAAAAAAAAAAAAAAACCCACACAATTTTTGAACACACACATAAATCTGATGTTCTGGTTTCTAGATGGGGACAGTTAAATATCCTTTAAATATGTGAATGGATACAGATTGCCTACACAGATCATTTTTCTCTTTCTTGATGCCTTAGGGCCTCTGTGTCAAAAGGCTTTGGGCTTATGTTGATGGCATCAGTTTGAGATCTCTCTGAGGTTTGTCAGTGAATTCTGAACAAAGGTGAAAGGTTATCCATCTAACCTGTAGATGACCTCCTTCCCATCTGCATTTAACCTGCATCAAGCAAGTTTTGCATTTCTATATCTTTAGTGTGGGAATGGGAAACCCAACTGAAGCATACAAAAGTCCATTTGCACAGGCCCTTAAACTGCTCAAAAGGCATCAGGCACATGTGTAGGTTGCCAAAACCCCATTAATTGCCACCTAGCCAAGACAAAGCTTTGTCATCTAGGGTGTCCTGACGGCAGCTCCTGCCAAACAGGTTGAGGGAGCAGACAAAACAATTCTTATAGATGTGGAACATGAAAAAGTTCATGACACACCATGAATGGAACTGTTGGGACAACATCAAGTTCTGTAGAGCGTTTGGCAGACAAGCTCCTGGTGGTTCAACCAACAGGACAAGCCTACCCAGCTCAGCCCAAAATAGGCAAGGGGGGGGGGGGGGGGGAGATTACCCTATGGAGCCACCATCCATTAAAGTGGTCGTAAACCCCTTACAACCACTTTAAACTAGAGGCAAGCCTATAATTAGGCTTACCTGTAGCTGCACTGGATATCTCCTAAACCTACATGGTTTAGGAGGAATCCATGTATTTGTATGTGCCGATGTCATGCGGCACATGCGCACTTATGCCAACGTGCCGTTGCTTCAGTTGTACTGTGCTGTTCGCGGTGGCTCCCTCGCATGCGTGGGAGTGACGTTATCGCGGCTCCGGCCAATCACAGCGTCGGAGCTGCGATACCGGGAAGTAACCTCCGGGATAGAGGTCGCTGGCCCGGAGGGGAAGATGAGGACGGCTGCGGGGGCTTCGTTCTCGGGTAATTCATAATGAGCTAGTATGCTATGCATACTAGCTCATTATGCCTTTATCTTGCAGGGTGTTTTTCATTTTATTTTTTCCAGGAGGGTTTACAACCACTTTAAGCAGATAGTACTAGACAGTAGCATGGAGCCAATACTAAAGTACAAGTACAAATGCTTCAATACAAAAACCGATAGCTTCATATATACGCAAATTGGATGTGTTTTGAATCGCATCCGATTCGCATGACATGTGAACCGTCGGCCATTTCAATGGAGACGGTTCACATATGTGTGGGCCGCATTGCATTTTTTTAGCGTCCATGTTAATTTGAGCATGGTTAAGGTGCGATTTCCACTGTTATACACTTTGACAATTTGCACCGGGGTGGGACTGAAATCCTGCTAGCAAAACCTGACCACACACGTCACTTAAAATAGATATCGGTAATTGGTATTGGCGAGTACTTGCTATCGGTACATCCCTACTAGACAGACCAAGTAATGGCTACTATAGAGCAAAAGTTCATAATTCACATTTTTAGCCATACAAATCTGCATGTTTCATGAATTGACCTGTTTTAATACCTGTGGAGGGGTTTCGAATGCAGGATATACTGCAATCTCAGGGAGGTTTCTATTGTTGATGTACTTGTAGCAGTTCCACACAACATTAATCAGATAGGCCTGTAGACAGAAAGCATACATATTTGTTACAATAAGTGCATGCAGGGTGTAATTCATACCAGAATTTATTATATTTTTACATACAAAGGGTACTTGTTCCAATTTACATACAAATTCAACTTTAGAAGAAACCTACAGAACCTATCTTGTTTGTAATCCGGGAACTGCCTGTAAAGCAAGAGGACATGACATACAACCTTCGTCTCTGCAATAAAAGTATAGCATACTATTAAAACTTTACAGACACCCTTCAGGAATGTCTAGGTGTTTTGTCACATGTTCATCAATGTATGGAGCTTGAAGCACTTTTTTATTTTTATTTTTTTTAAAGAGTTTAGGAAAGGTCAGTTTTGCTCTAATGATCTACCACAGCAAAACTTAAGCCGCGTACACATGATCGGAAATTTGGTCGGAAAATGCTCCGATGGTTTTCCTGACGGAATTTCGCTCAAGCTGTCTTTCTTGCATACACATGGTCTCATCAAATACCAACCATCAAGAACGCGGTGATGTACAACGGGACTAGAAAAAGGAAGTTCAATACCTAGTAGATTCCATTTTGTAATTGAATCTGGCGCATGTGTGAGTTTTTGCACGTCGGAATTGCATACACACAAATCGGGAATTTCCATTAGAAAAAGTTTTTCCGTCGCAAAAATTTAGAACATGCTCTCAAATTTTTGCTGGCGGGAATTTAGCCAGCTACATTCCGATGAAAAGCTCTCATCGGTCTTTTGCTGGCTGAAATTCCGATCGTGTGTACGCAGCATTAGGCTTGAGTTTATGTCCACTCAAATATCTAATACTTTGATACGTATTCCAGCTTTTCCTTGCTGTGTACAATCTTTTACTGAGTCTCCATCAAGGAGCTTTCCCTTGTGTGTTACTGGGACAGGTGGTGAGGAAATCTCAGAAGCAAAGAGCTTTAAACCTACTAATTAAATTTAGGACATCCCTGAACTTGATGGCGACAACTGGGATGATATCTGGGACTTTGTTTCAGTCCTTAGCTACTCTCCCTGACCGATTGATACAGTTTAAACTGGTGCACCATTTCATTTTTCACAATACAGACCACATAAAATGAGTCGACATTGGGGGGGGGGTGCTCTGGGAGGCTTTACTTATATCTTCTGGGCCTTCCTGACCATCGCTAGGTTCTGGGAGGAAGCGTTAACCTACATACGGTTGGTCAGTGCTATCAACTTGCAGTCCTCAATGTCAGTTTGCTTATTGGGACTAATTGAACAGATAATCCCCACTGTGGCAAGGCGTACTTTGGTCGGCTTTCTGCCATTTTATGCCAGGAAAGCCATCGCACTTCATTGGAGGAAGTCAGTTCCCCCATCTATCACCTTCTGGAAACAGTTGGGTCAACAATAGTCTACCTCTCTACAAGGACACTTATGTCAACAGAGGCTGTCCTAAAAAATAGGATCAGGTTTGGTCCAAGTGGCTGGCAGAGCCGTCTACGGCATATTTGTGCATTTGAGTTTGCTGTAAACCTTTTTTGCTCTACTGCTGAGTAACATTTGTTTTCATGTCAGGCCTTTTATTGCTGCACAAACCTGGAGCGATGAGGTCTATAATTTTACTAGTTATGATTTCAAATGACCTACGGGAGCCGTACCTTTTCTTTTAGTAAGGTGCCCTCCACGTCAGTTAACGATTTGACTTAATAGATGTATACAATTACAGTAACCGCGCATGGGTCACTGTGCTCTTTACCTATATGTTGTATGTTGGTTACTTGTATGGCGATATTAACACTAATAAAAAGATTTTTCCAAAAAAAAGTTTAGAACGAGTCAGGTTTTTATTAGGGTTTGTCATGTTCTTCTCTCCAAGTGACAGCAAATATTCTTGCTGGAGAGATTTAAAGTAAAGACCAAACAAACAGAGCATCTAACCCTACCTCATTCCTTCAAAACTAACCACCTCCTCCAGTGCAGCATGTACAACTGCAGCTTAAAAAAAAAAAAAAAATATCCTAATACTTACCGTTATTCCAGATGTCCCTAAATGCCCCATATCCTAAATGTTGGAGGGAGCAGCAACACATAATGATGCGCTCAGAGAAAGTGGGTTAAATAACAACCATTATCTGACCCGGAAAAGAAGTGGTGGCCTGGATTTGGTGTGGCGAGACTGCAGGGGGGCAGTTCTGTAGTGAGTATTGCAGCTGGAGCTGTATTTTTATTGTCTGGAGCCGTGTAGTGATCAATGTATTTTTTTCCACTTATCAGTTAATACATCTCAGGGCTGCTGATCTCCTGCCACCTCTCTACAGCTACTTCTATATGCATGCACTTCAGTGGCAGCTGTTTGTCATTGCTTGACAGGAGAGCAACTGGTAAACAAGAACATGGTCACCCCATAACAGGCAGTGCCTGAACAAAGATCTTCATGACAGGATTACCGGGTATGTAATAACTGCAGGTTTAGAACATGATTAAAAATGACTTGAAATCTGATTGACATTGTAAAAAACTTCTAGGCGATTTAAGTGACTGGGTTTAGATCTACTTTAACCACTTGTTGTCTATAGGCTCTATACAAATGGCCTAGACATTGGCTAAAACAAGCTCTCGACTGCAACTGCAGCAAGCAAGCAGCTGTATGGTAAAAGTGATCCAGGCGGCTGTAGAGCCACCCAATCACTTTTACAATACTGAGAACATAAAAGGTTTAACACCAAAAAATATCAGCACTTTCTACTGAGAAAACTGCTAGGACGAATGTAGACATTGGCTGAAAAGTATCAGCTTCATGGATTCTGGAATGAGGTCAGTTTTTACTTTACCTTCAGGATGATGACCAATGCTCCCACAACCAGTACGATGAAGAGAAGACAGCTGGAATCCATAGCAAGCATGTCATCTTTATATGGGAATTCAGGCTACAGAAACAGATAAAAAAAAAAAAAAAAAAAAACACTACATTATAGGTGCAAAATATATATGCACTTTATCAGTATAAAATTGCAATAACTCCATTGTGAATTATTTGTGCCTGTAATGACCACACAAAAGCAACATTGCATAATTCTACATTTCCATAATCTGAATGAAAAATTGGGAGCCCCACATAATGGGTACAGTACCAGGATTGAAGACCCAGGTACACCTGTCCAGAGACCTCAACAATAGATTCCCCTAGACATTATACAATTATCCTTTAGATTTACCAAAACCATATAATATGAGGTCAAACCTTAAACACTTTAAATTCGTATGCAATCAGGCAGGCCCTTGTATTACATCGTTGATGGTAAATCCAAAAGGAAATTGTATGTATTGTCTAATGTATGGCCAGCTTAATGTGGAACTTCTCTCCCAATCAACCTTGATTATTCTCATGCTGATAGCATTAGTAAATAGACAGGAGAGTTTTAAACTTTTTTTTATTTTTATTTTTTTTAAATTTAAGTTACTTCCTAGTTTCTTGTCCAGGCAACATTATGCCATACATCCCAGGAGTCTTTAGGAGGGGAGAAGGGTTTTCTTAGCCAAGCACACTCTCCTGCATGTGTGCTCGAGCTAAGGAGAGAGGGATTCCAGGAAGTAAATGCTACACGAATCATTTGCCTTTATTAAAGATGGCCACGCTGCTGATGGTGGGGCGTGTTTTTCAAAGTGATTTCTCAACAAAATAAAGCATGGAGACATGGATGGATAGGAGAGTTTGCTTAGAATAATACAAATGAATTAAACAGTGGTTTTGGTCTGCGGTGCTCAGATGCAGTGAAGATCTGCTTTAAAAAGGTGTTGTAAACCTCTGCGTTTTTTTTTCCTTCCTTACCTGTAAGGCAAAGGCATAATGTGCTAGTATGCATCTCATACTAGCACATTATGTGAAACTTACCTGAAAACAAAGCCTTGCATCGATGCCATCACTGATGAAAGCTTCCATCTTCACGCATCCTGCTTCCGGGTTCACGGACTCTGGCTCTGCGATTGGCCGGTGGCACGATCACATCACTCCTGCGCATACGCACGGAAGCCAACGGTCATGGCACACGGCTCTGAAGGAATGGCATGGGTGGCCATTCCTTTAGAGCGCATGCTACTTAAAGTTCGTGTAAATACTTATAGGTAAGCCTTATAGGCACACCTATGGGTAAAACTCAAAGATGGAAGTTTACTTCCTCTTGAACACTCCAACATTTACCAAACCGTATCAGCTTTGAGTGGACTGACTCCTTATTGGGGCCCCCAAAGCTTTTATCAGCCTTATACATGTAGGAGAATTGTGTGGTTACACCCCTCATATATGTCATAACACAGCCTGCTCACATTGTGAAATAGGACTGTTTATGCGGAGCTATAAATACGGAAGATGTACTAGAGGCGTAGGCACATGAAAACAAGATTTCAAGGTGTCAGGCACTGGACTAGGGAAGACAGATCATCAAGGTCAAGTATTGGAGCTCATGCACACAAGTGTAATTCCCTTAGTAACTTCCTGTGTGTATGCTGTAAATGGATCCTACAGGCCGCTGCTACTGCTTCGGGTTGACATGTACATTTCAACAACGTGTGTAGGCAGCAGGAGCCATTGCCACGAATGACTCGATTGAGGTTTACATCTCCCCTTGAATAAGTCATTCATTCATGCGGTGGTGACACATGCCTCGGCTTTCAGTAATTCACAATGTCCGAGGTCATTGGGCACATTTACTACTGCATGAATGAATCACTTAGAAGGGAGGAGATAATAGTGTGTAATAAGTGATTGTGTCCGCAGCCCACGTATGTAGGCCCCGAACTTCAGCCACGAATAGGGTTCATCTTCGCTGTCCTTATGTAAACAGCACAAATATTTACATGTATACAATACGGTCTAAACACATTTCTAATTTTGGTTTACACAGCTAAACTAAATGCAGACCAAAACAGACTAGTGTGCATAGGGCCATAGCATAAATTACTACTGCGTTCAGATCCATATACACTCACTGGCCACCATAGGCATGCCAGATGTGCCTGGGCACACCCTAATCACTCTACTCCCCCCCCCCCCCCCCATGTTTTCTCCCCTCCTGCAGCACTGCTGGCTTCCTTCCTTTCCTCTACTACTGCAGGGATGTTTCAAGATGGAGAGCGGGGGAAAGGGCTACTCAATGTTATTTACCAGCCCCATCCTTTTCTAAATGAACATACTCAATGTGTTCACTCATAACTGAAGCATAGTAAACTTACTATGCTTCAGTTGCTCAGCACAGTGCACTTCCCATTCATTCACTGTTCAGTGCAGCTGAGGCTGCAGAAAAAGTTGTGTGTTTGAGTTCTGGGGTGAACACCCTAATGCAATAGGCTGCACACACCTTTGTCTGCCACTTTATTAGGTAGGTTCAATTGCTTGGTAACACCAATTGCTAATCAGCCAATCATATGGCAGCAACTCAATGCATTTAGGCATTTAGGCATCTAGACATGGTGAAGACAACTTGCTGAAGTTCAAACTGAGCATCAAAACGGGGAAGAAAGAGGATTTAAGTGACTTTGAACTTAGTTCGGTTGTTGGTGCCAGATGGGCTGATCTGAGTAGTTCAAAAACTGCTGATCTACTGGGGTTTTCACGCACAACCAACTCTAGCGTTTACAGACAATGGTCAAAAATAAATAAATAATGAGAAAATATCCAGTGAGTGGCAGTTGTGTGGATGAAAATGCCTTGTTAATGTCACAGGGGAATGGGCAGAATGGTTCCAGATGTTAGAAAGGCAACAGTGAAACAGCTAACAGGAAACTGAGGCTACAATTCACACAGGCTCACCAAAATTGGGACAATAGAAGATTGGAAAAACATTGCCTGGTCTGATGAGTCTTAATTTCAGCTGCGACGTTCAAATGGTAGGATCAGAATTTGGCATAAACATAAAACCATGGATCCATCCTGCCTTGTATCAACGGTTCAGTCTGGTGGTGGTGGTGGTGGTGGTGGAGGTATAATGGTGTGGTGGATATTGTCTTGGCACACTTTGGGCCCCTTAGTACCAATTTAGCACCGTTTAAACACCACAGCCTACCTGAGTATCGTTGCTGACCATGTCCATCCCTTTATGACTACAGTGTACCCATCTTCTGATGGCTCCTTCCAGCAGGATAATGCACCATGTCACAAAGCTCAAATCATCTCACCACTGGTTTCTTGAACATGACAATGAGGTCACTGTACACCAATGGCCTCCACAGTCACCAGATCTCATCCAATGGACACCTTTGGGATGTGGAGGAACCAGAGACACATATCATGTATGTGCAGCCGACAAATCTGCAACTGCATGATGCTATCATGTCACTATGGGAATGTTTCCAACACCTTTTCAATCTATCCAATGAAGAATTAAGGCAGTACTGAAAAGGGGGTCCAACCCGATACTAACAAGGTGTACCTAACAAAGTGGCCGGTGAGTGTATATTACAGATCTAAACAAAGCAAAATTGAACACCCGTGTGCTTGAGACCTTAATGAGCTGTATTTAGCAATTTCAGAAGTTCCCAATCTTAAAATAAACTGTTTTTGCATTGAGCCGGCATTCTGCTTTAACCGTTTCCCAGCTGTGTGTAGTATCATCTATCCCGTGGGACATGCATGTCACATTCAAATAAACAGAATCATTTAGTAGGGGACTTATTTGCCAAAAGTGTCTTATTTTCGAAGTAAAGTGGTTGTAAACCCTTACAAACCACTTTGATCTACAGGCAAGCCTAGATTAAGGCTTATCTGTAGGTGCAAGAAAAGTCTCCTTAACCTACACGGTTATGGAGATATTTGCAAAAAAGACGGCGCACTGAGCGTGCCATTTAATGAATGAGATCGTGCCATCACTGATGGCTCCCGCACAGGAGAGACATCATCGCGGCTCCGGCCAGCACAGCGCCGGAGCCACAATACACGGAAGTCACGGAGAACTGCTACAGTGGCTTTGATCTGGGGTAATTCATAATGAGCTAGTATGCTATGCATACTAGCTCATTATGCCTTTGTCTTGCAGGGTGTTTATTTTTCTTTTAGAGAGGGTTTAATTCCCCTTTTAGCTGGTGGTACCAGGCAGCAGTGAGGTGCCGAGGATTGGTCCTATAAAAAAGGAGAGCAAAACTAGAGTTGCTCCCCCTTGGCTAACCAATTCCTTGATGCATCTGAAAAATAAATCCAGGCTTTGCTTTTAAAGTTTTTGTTGCTTTAAAAAGTTTAGTGAAATATGCAAAATGAGTGCACACAATACTTCAGTAAAAAATTGCACACTTCACAAACAATATACACAAACTTACCAGCTGCTCCAAGTAATCTTTAATGCCAGGCAGGTATGTAAGGGAACTGATTGCAAGCAGGCATGTCAAGGCAAAATCAAAGAGCTGGTAACAGAAAAAGGGGATCAGCCAGCCACCCCGATGCTGCAGAGAAAAGGAAAACCCATCAGCTATTATCGGAGGAGTGTGAAAAACAGCGGTACAATGTAAATTGCAATTAGGTAAGGAGAGAGAGTATATAATGGCAAAAGGAGAATCCAAATAATTTCTATATACACATATCTCTGTTCAAGAAAGCATTTCGATTTTATTCCTTTATCTCAAAGGAAATTAATAAAGTCCATCACTTTCTATAGTAAAAGCCCTCAACAGCACACAAACTAGCCAAGCACACATTTAACACTTTGATCACCCTATACGTTTAACCCCTTCCCAGCCAGTGTCATTAGTACAGTGACAGTGTATATTTTTAGCACTGATCACTGTATTAGGATCAGTCAGTGGTTCCCACAAAGTGTCAGTTAGCGTTAGACTGTCAGCAGCAATATCTCAGCCCCGCTACAAGTTGCTGATCACCGCCATTACTAGTATAAAAAAGATAAAAATAAAAACACAACACTCCAGTATATATCCCCTAGTTTGTAGTACAATCCCATATACACATACGTACACCCACAGTTTATCCAGAGCAAGGCATGATCCAATTTGCTCCAGCAGGGGGAAAATTGTCGGTCTTTTTTTCTCTCCTTTCAGCTGCCAAAAGTAAAGGAGCCCTTTGGAAGCCCACAGTTGCCATGACCCTGGTGCCCAACTTTCTGCTCTTTGGCATCTGACCATCTCCTGTTGTAGGTCTGCAGTCTTTGACAATCTCATATTGCTTGCAGTCTAATCATCTCTTGTAGCATGCATGCTGTCTGACTATGCCCTATTGCATTTCTGCAGTTTGACAGCTGTCAGTAGCGTTGCATTGACTGATTCTTTGCAGCCCTTTGGCCATGTCAGGGGCCGCATGGAGGCCCCTCCAAAATCAAGAAAGTTGACTACCACTGCCCTAGATGGAGCTACAAATGCAGACTGTTTCATTATCCACTTAAAATAATTGAATGCAGCCTGGAAATTACATAACTGATTACAGCTTGGAAAACCTCTACATAGCAGAGCAAAGTGCACACATACCTGTAACACTAAGACCACTTTAACTCTGGGGTGCTTTGCAGGCGCTACACTGCTAAAAATAGCACCTCTAAAGTGCCCTGAAAGAGCCACTGCTGTGTCTCCAGTGTGAAAGCCCCGAAGGCTTTCACACTGGAGTGGTGTGCTGGCAGGACGGTATAAAAAGTCCTGCTAGCAACATCTTTGGAGCAGTGAAGGAGCCGTGTATACACCGCTCCTGCCCATTGAAATCAATGGGCCAGCACAGCTATACCTGTGGCTTCAACCCTTTCTCGGCTGCTAGCAGGGGGGGTAAAACCGCCCCGCTATCAGCCAAATACCGCTTGTAAAGCGGCACTAAAAATAGCGCAGTTTTACCGCCAACGCCGCTCCCGCCCCTGTGTGAAAGCGGCCTGTTTAACTAAATCCAGCATTCAACAAAGTTTTGTAGTAAAACAAGCTCTCTCCAGTCTGAATTTTCGGTAAGATGTGTACTCACCGTTATTGCTCCATACACCATCATAGCACTCATGGTGAACATTAGCAAGGAGATGGCAAAAAGCACACAGGCATTTTCTGCAAAACAAAAATCAATAGCATATTACGCTGGCTGCTACATATTACTACCACAGCAATGAACAACAAGGCAACAACAAATTTCAATATGATCATCACTTTCATATCATATGTATACAGGCATGTATTAAAGGGGCAGTCCACACAAAATAAAGATTTCAGTTTTTAGCAGTTGATGCCTTGACTTATTTCACAATCAAAAGTACTTAAAGGCCAACACTCCACCTTCTGCAAAAAAAAAAACAAAAAAAAAAAAAAAAAAAAAAAAAACGACATACTTGCAGCAAAGTGTGAATTTTTTTTTGCAAACGAGCCTGCATAGCAATGCATTTGCAATCACTAAATCGCCAGTCCAATGCACAGGCTAATGCAGACTCCTCCCAAGCTCTATATCTTCAGTTCGAGAGCTGAAGGAAGTGTCAATGGACCATGAGTGCGGTGATCACCACACTTGTATTCAATTGAGAATCAAGAGTCCATCTGCTACAGTGGCAGGTGGGACTTGTAGTTCATTGTTCACAGATCTCTGTGAATGAATGATGTAGCTGTGCAGGAGAGAAAACTAAAAAAAAAGTGATGCTGTGATAAGGGAGAAGAACCCCTGTACAATGTCAGAGGGTGGCCAGTTTGGGTGGGTGGGTGGTTGGGGAGTCCACTTACAACCAGTCACAGTTCTGCAATATCCATCTGCCCTGAACTCACAGGAGAATGTTGGAGAGCTACATTATTATATGGCACGGCTTTCTGTGGCCTTGAGTCCCCAACCATCGGAGAAAGAGAAACCAAAATGTCACTCTACAGACTCAAAAAGATGACTGGAAAATAGGGCACAGGGAGGTAAGAGGCTACTGCACAAATGAGATAGGGAAACAGAAGGTGGAAGTTAAGGCCTACGATCCTAAATTCTGTAAAAATTAGTAACCAATGAAAAAAAAAAAGAAGACACCAAACTGGGAACACAGCTTTGGCCAACTGTGCTCTCACAGCCTAACACCCCACTTCATGGAATAGCTCATAAAACATGAGGTAAATAAACCAATGTCAGCTGGCTAAAGCAAGCACCAGAATGGACAAGACCAGGGACTCACCGGCCACCCGCTCCGAGGAATAATAATTCCCGATAACTTCATATTGGATGTCGACTGCTGGCACAGTGTCAGGATGAGTTACTTTCACTGTCAGGAGAATGCCCATCAGCAAGTTCACCACCTGAGGATACAAAATGCAAAACATTCAATGCATTAGACATGTAACAACACAACTAGAATCCAACCAATAAAACCAACTTTTTTTTTTTACATTAGTTGGATAGAGAGTGGGTGGTCAAGAATTCCTGTGAGGTAATTTTAGTTCGTGACCCAACCCAGGAGACTTTCAAATCACTTCTTGAACTTGTAAAATTAGGATAAGAAATTGGAAAAAAATGTGGGTAGCAGTTTTCATCAAGACAGGAAGCCACAGACTAATGGAAAAAAATAAAAAATAAAAACAAAACACTGTTCTAAACACTACCCTACATCTCTAAAACAAGGTTTTTGTCAGTGTTCTTTCCTCTCCCCTACAGTTATTAAATTCTACATTTTTCACGCCAGTCAAATTGTTGCAAGCTCCTAGAGTTTTGGAGCTGGTTCTTAGATTGTAGAACCATCACGAATGTAAGCCCCTCCCCCCATTGCCTTCTGGGAGACACAGGTCCCAGAAGACAGTAGGGCCATTCAGAAAGCACAGTGTGACTCGCAGTAGGAAACAGGCCTTAGTAATGATGCCAGCGCCTGCACCCAAAGCTGAGGGACGGGTCGGCTTCGGGTGCCAATATCGCTGGATCCCTGGACAGGCAATTGTCCTTATATTAAAAGTTACATTAGTTACATAGTTAGTCAGGTTGAAAAAAGACACAAGTCCATCCAGTTCAACCACAAAAAATAAAATATATATTTATATTTTATATATATATATATATATATATATATTTATATTTTATATATATATATATATATATATATATTTTATATATATATATATATATATATATATATATATATATATATATATATATATATATATATATATATATATATATATATATATATATATATATATATATATATATATATATCAGCCCATATACCCAATTCTATACTCACCATAGGACACCAAAGTCAGCAGCTAATTTTTTTTTTTTTTTTAACCCAGGCGGAACTCCGCTTTAACAAAGCATTTTCCAGATTCTTTCTATGCAGAGAATTCTCTGCTCAAAGCCAACTGCTGTCAAAAAAAAAAAAAAAAAAAAAAGAAGAAAAAGTCTGCCAAGTGTCACAACATTCCTCAGCCCCGAGCCAACTATTAAACATTGTAAGGTTTTGTTCTCAGATCAAAAGGAATGCACTTCGGTCTGTAAATGAGGGAAGTTTAACCACTTAAAGATTAAACTTTTTTTTTCCTAACACTTGTTGGTTTCAAGTTAAAATAATTTTTTGCTAGAAAATTACTTAGAACCCCCAAACACACTAATTGTATATATATATATATATATATATATATATATATATATATATATATATATATATATATATATATATATATATATATATATATATATATATATATATATATATATATATATATATATATATATATATACACACACATACATACATATATATATATATATATATATATATATATATATATATACATATACACATACATATATATATATATATTTAGCAGAGACCCTAGAGAATAAAACAGTGGTTGTTGCAACATTCTATGTCGCACTGTATTTGCACAGCGGTCTTTCAAATGCAATTTTATTGGAAAAAATACATTAAAAAAAAATAAATAAATAAAAAAAAAAAAAAAAAGCACACACCACTAAAACAGTAAAGTTAATCCAATTGTTTTGTATAACGTGAAAGATGTTACACTAGTGGTCGTAAGAGAATTGTGATCTTTATTCTAAGCAAAAAATTGTAGGCAGAATTGCGCAGCTCTACTTCATAGCAAGTTTTACTTTATTTCACATTAGTAAGAAAGCAATCTACTGTACAGCTCTCCAATACCAGTGTATATTACCAAAGGATCAGGACTGAAAGTCTCCTTAAAGTGGTTCTTCACCCTAAAGGGGAAGTTCCGCTAGTATTATCCCTCCCCCCCTCCGGTGCCACAATCGGCACCTTTCGGGGGGGGGAGGGGGGTGCAGTTACCTGGATAATCCAGGTAACTGCACCCACTTCCGGCCAGACCGCCGCATGGCTCCGCCCACCGTCGCATGGCTCCGCCCCCCGTTGTGTTCTGGGAAACACACAGTTCCCAGAGACACAGCGGGGAACCGGGCAGTGAAGCCCTCTTGCTTCACTTCCCGATTCCCTGACAGAGGATGGCGGCAGTGGCTGCAGCGAGATGAGCGATCGCTTGTCATCTGCCGCCGACATCGCTGGAACCTGGGACAGGTAAGTGTGATATTATTAAAAGTCAGCAGCTGCAATATTAGTAGCTGCTGGCTTTTAATATTTTTTTTTTTTGTGCAGCTCCTCTTTAAGGCTGGATTCACACCTATGCAGTTTTAGTGCTTTTTGCATTTTTGCAATACAGTCCATTTGCCATGGTTTCCTATGGAACACGTTCTGTAGTGCAAATCTGCAAAATGCAAAAAGCACAAAAAATACATAGGTGTGAATCCAGCCTTAATCTTATCTACCAATAGATCTGTTGTTCCGTTTAGTCAGTGTGGAACCCCTGCCAGGTGGGCAAAGGTTGTGACTTCATTTTTCCCCACTGCTATTAAGCAAACTCTACTGATTGCAGTGTGGTGATGCTCCTTTATTGTGCAAAGTCGATCGTTCACCTTTAGCCCCGGTTCGCATTGCAGCGATTTGGCATGCAATTTGACAATCGGTGCAACACCCCATTTGCAGCACCAATTTCCAAAAGTAGTTTCTACACTACTTTTGACGACTTCAGGGTGCGATTTCTGTAGACATCTGTGCAGAAACCCGCACAGATTTCTCTGAAATCGCCCCCGAAGTCGGGGCGGACATGCAGGAATGAAATCGTGCGAGTTCAGCTGAACTCGCACAATTTCATTCCTGCAGTCAGTGTAAACCTGGGCTTAAAGCCCAACTCTGGGAAATACACATCAATTCCCTTTGCAGTAGGGCAAGGCTAAATGATTGTTACACCTCAAGGTAGAGGAATAAGGTGTAGCCATTACCTTAGCCTTCCTTCAGCGGGCTTCGGCTCTCGAGTTCTCTCTGGTGACATGGCTTATGGGCGGTCCTTTGCCATCTTATGTATATTGCAGTGCTATTGGTCCTACATTGTACTTGATGATGGCGTGCAATCACCCGTGGAGTGCCTTAGAGAAGTGGCTTTGGGGGACTAGTCACACTCTCCTTTTCGCATTTCCTTCTACCCGCTAGACTTGCATAGTATTTAACCATTGCAGTGCTGGGTCCCCGCACTTCAAGGGGGGGAGGGGGGCTTAAAGTACTGAGCCCAAATGGATCAGCATCACACCCCAGCAACCAGCATTTACATAAGGACGTCAGCAAAGTGTAGCCAACGTATTTCTCACAGCAAATTTCCCCGCACGCGCACACACACCAAAAAGCTGTGTTCTCTTCATAAAAAAAGAAAATAATGTAACTAAATTGTATGTGTAATTAGTCAAAATATCTATGTGCAAAATATCCGTAATAGAAGCTTTTTTCTTATCAGCAACAAAAGGAGGAGAAGAAAAAGAACCCGAACAACATGTTAAGACACAAGGTCAAACATTAGCACAACCATCATAAGACATTTTATTATACATTCCACGATCCCTTGTAAATCCAAATACAGACACCACTTTTAAAACAGACCTTGCGTAAAACAAAAAAACACACACATTCTTACAGGACCGTCTACACAGCACATGAAGGGATTTCTACAATAAAATATGTAGAGGATACATTCTGGTGTAAATAGCCGGGCCGCCCCCTGAATGGCTAACGCACGCGGGCATACAATTTAACCAGTCCAATACCAGGCACGTTCACTCCCTTCCGGCCCAAGCCAATTTTCAGCTTTCAGCGCTGTCACACTTTAAATGACAATTGCACGGTTGGCAAACACTGTACCCAAATGAAAAGGTTTATAATGGCTTTTCCAGCTATGGGTAGCAATCGAGTCGGTTGACTGTGACCCAAGAGCTGCGCAATTCTGGCCAAATTGAGAATCACAATTTTTTTTTGCTCAGAATAAAAAGAACACGATTCTCACGATGTAAAATCCTTTCACATTATAAAAAAAAAATATATAATAATAATAAATAATAATAATAATAGGGCCAACTTTACCGATTCGTTTTTTTTTAAAATTCATTAAAGTAATTGTTTCCAAAAAAATTGCATTTTAAAGACCGCTGCGCAAATACAGTGTGACAAAAAATATTGCAACAACCACCATTTTATCTCCATGACAGAGATACATATCAAAATCATCAAAAATAGTGCAGGACCCTTTCTCAAAATCAGTGAAAGTCGAAGTTCCATAGGCACAGATATCGTGTGACTTGTCATGTGAGCTCAGATGTGCAACAGTAACATTGTTACTTTTGTATCTATTCATCAGCAGATCAAAGGGAATGAGCTTCCATCTGCAGAATCACTCACCTAAAGCAACCTGCCAAGTAATACAAAAGTAATGAAAATGGTCTATTTAATCTGTTATTAATTCTTTGTTTACCCCTAATGAACCCTACATACACACAATTTTTTTTATATATAGATAGTTTTTTTTTTAATGCCGAATCGCAAAAAGTGGTCTGGTCTTTGACCAGCAAAATGGTCCGGTCTGCAAGTGGTTAAACATAAATGCAATAGTGTAGTAGTGTGCAGTAGTAGTGTGCAGTAGTAGTGTGCAGTAGTAGTGTGCAGTAGTAGTGTGAGTAGTACTGCTTTAAATGTACTAAGATTTCAGCACTTCAGGTCATAAGCATTCTCTGTGACAAATGTCATTTTTGAGTTAATCACTTCTAAAGAAATACTGACACTGAAACTTTTCACATCAGAACATAGAAAGCACATCAGCTGATTACAATAAATTAGTCACTCCGATTCAGAATCGCTTTGCTCAGATTCTGGTCCAGCAAAGAGCTATTCCTTCAGAAACATGTAGGAATAATAGGGATTTTAAAAAGTTTGTTAAAATCCCTACAATGTACATTGATCACCCAGAGAGAATTTTGTTCTCAACAGAAGTGGAGTTACTCTCGACAAAGCTATGGCCGAATAAATAGGTCCATAGCAAAAAAAACATTAAACCGGTTCTGGTCCATATAGTGATTCTCAACCAGGGCTCCTCCAGAGATTACTAGGGGTTCCTTCAGAATTGGGCAATTTCTGCCTCTCGGATAAGTTCCCACCGACACCATTCATTTTTTTAGCTATCTATAAGGAGGTATTTCTGACCACAAGTGTAAGGACCATTCTTCCCACTGACCATCACACTCCTATCACGAGTTGTAGAAATTCTAAAATTTAGCAGGGGTTCCCCCGAGACCGGAGATCTATTTCAAGGGTTCCTCTGTGTTGAACAGGTTGAGAAAGGCTGGGTTAAGCAGTTCTTGCAATCACTCGGTCAGATTTACCGATATCCTGGGAAACTTTGGTGATATCACCTGGCCCAGCATCTCGAGTGACATGTCTCAGGACTTGGCAGCTTACACAATATATTACTGGCATGCTGGAAAATATTTGCTTTTTATTAATCATTCCCTGCCACCGTGATGGAAAAGGGGAGTCGCATCAAGCACACATGCACTCCATACACAGGCCAATTAACATATAAAACATGACATCTATTCAGACAAGGCGACATTGCCCCCCGCCTGGCCTAGGCCTCTCAGGGAAAGCTTTGTCCTTGGAGATGTGTTTATCTGCAGCAGGGAAGACGGCCAAATCAGTTTCTTTACACAGAGCTGCAGCTATCACTTTCACTAAAAGGTCATGACAGCCAGGAGGAAAGCAGAGGGGCTAAATGAAGCACTATGGTCTGATCACAAAACGAGATTACACAATGAGCACCTGCTTAGAATAACACACAGAAAAAATAAAAACCCACAACTAGTTGGCGTGTCAACCTGATCTGCTGACAACAGGTAGCAGTGCTATAGTCATCAGTATCCAAAACCCTGACAAATGCTGCGTCGGTTATCCTGGTACAGCGGAGGCAGGAAGCTCAGGCTCTATGGATTTCCTATAACCGCAGATAAAACATTATGGCAGCCTAATATTTCTCATTCCAGACCAGCTGTCTGCCACACTTAGCAGCTACTATTTAAATCTCTTAAAGTGGTTCTAAAGTCAGAAGGTTTTTTCTAATCTTAAAGCGGGAGTTCGTCGTTTTTTTTTTTTTGTTTTTTTAAGTCAGTGGCTACAGATACTGCAGCTGCTGACTTTTAAAATATGGACACTTACCCGCCCAGCGCGCCCGCGATGTCGGCACCCGAAGCCCATCTCTCGATCGTCTCTCGGGTGCTGCCGCCGCCATCTTGGGTATGGGAATCAGGAAGTGGAGCCTTGCAGCTTCACTTCCCGGTTCCCTACTGCACATGCGCGAGTCGCGCTGCGCAATAAGGATGGTCGCCGCTGTCTCTGGGATCCGTGCGTTTCCCAGCGGACAGCGGGGGACCTGCAAGAAGTGGCGTAAATATCCACAGATTCTGCAGATATCTATGCCGGAAGTGGGTGCAAATACCTGTACTGTACAGGTATCTGCACCCCCCTCCCCCCTGAAAGGTGCCAATTGTGGCGCCGGAGGGGGGGAGGGTTCCGATGAGCAGAAGTTCCATTTTAGGGTGGAGCTCCACTTTAATGCATTTTATGCAATAAAATAAAAACCCTTGTGTGTGCAGCAGCCCCTCCTAATACTTACCTGTATCCCGTCTCGATCCAGCAATCGAGAGTCTCAGCTGTCCGAGACTCCTCCCTCCTCATTGGCTGAGACAGCAGGACGCAATTCGCTCTCGCTGCTGCTGTCAGAGAGCCATTGACGACAGAGATAGGGCAGGGCCGAGCTGCTGCTCCATTACTAAAAGGACACATTGTACCAAAAAATTGGGTTTGAAAAGACCACTGCGCAAATACAGTGCAACATAAAATATTGAAACAACCGCCATTTTATTCTCTAGGTTCTCGACTAAAAAAGTGTTTATGATATGATAAAATAAAATTTCCGGTTCTAAATAATTTTCTAGCAGAAAACACTGCTTTTAACTTGTAAGTAACAAGTGTCTGTAAAAGGTTTAGTCTTTAAGGCCCCTTTCACACAGGGCGGATCAGCTCAGCGGGAGATCGCTCTGTTGATCCCCACCGAGCACGCAGGTGACCGGTCCGCCTCCGCTCACTGTCAGAGCTCCGCTGTCCTCTATGGGAGAGGAGATGAAAATGGATCTGCCTGTCCGCTTTCATCCGATTCAATCAGTGTTTCGCCATCCGTCTGTTTTGAGCGGAACTTATCTGATCGGATGGCAGGCTGGTGTCAGTGGACACATGTCCGCCGACATCCACCTGCCCATACAAGTCAATGGGTGGCACACCCAGATCCACCTGAAAAACAGAAAGGCGGATCTGAGCGGGTCTATTGTGTGAAAGGGGCCTTAATGTTTAAACTGACCTCATTTACAGGACTGAAGTTCATTACTTTGATCTAAAAGTACTAAAAAAGTACCAGTTACTTACCGGTAACTGTCTTTCTGGGAAATCTTCCAGGACGGCACACCTGAGAGATGAGAGGCTCCTCCCTACAGGAAACACAATCAATCGACAGCTGTTTTAAGTCCCCACCCTTCCCCTTGATCCTCAGTTTGTAGAGAAGTAACTCCTGAACCAGGTTCACAAGGGAAATCATTCCTCATAGGTACTCACCTTCTAGTGTTCTAGAATTTTCCCTCCTCCAACGGGCGGGAAGTAGGCCTGCCGTCCTGGAAGATTTCCCAGAAAGACAGTTACCGGTAAGTAACTGGTACTTTTCTCAAGTCATCTTCCAGGACGGCACACCTGAGAGGATAAACAAGTACCTCAGGCCTACCTTAGGGTGGGGCCACTGCAAAACCCTCTTGGCGAACCTTGGCTCTGCAGTGAGCTTTACCTCCACTCCATACGCTCATATGCTTGATGAAGGCATGTTAGCTGGATCATGCGGCTGATCTGCAGGTCTGCTCCACAGATGTTCCTGCCTTTTCCGCTTCAGATGCAGTATCTAGGTGAAATGGGCTCTTAAAAATGGAATCAGAAAACATGTTAAACTTGTAGGTTAGCAATGTTGCCTATCTCACACATCTAACAACCATGGCCTATTATGCCTGTAGGTGCTACTTAGAACCACTAAAAAGATAAATAAGAGACCTGTGTAAGACAAGGACACTACATTAATCAATAAGAGGGCCTGTCTTAACACTATCCTGTTGAGGGAAATAAAACTGCTTCCTTTTTATCTTTATGTCAGCAAAAGACTAAAGGGAAGCCTACTCAAGGGAAATAGATTAACAGAAGCTTGAACCCTGGGTTTAAGGCATGCCCAATCTATGTCCTTACTTACGCCTGAGAGCCTTCTTCAGGAGATTAAAGTCCCTAGCAGGAGTAGACTACCCATATTGCTATGTCTAGTTTTGCTAAAAGGGCAAAATGAAGGCCATGCACCAAGCCGAAACCTATTCGATCGGGTATACATCTTTATACTTCATCCTCAGGCCCTAATACTCCTCTGAACAGAACTCTCCAAGTTCTTACTAAACAGGGCGATTCATTATCCCCTTCCTCCAGTGTCCCATAACCCTACAGGGCTTCAACCCTAGGAAATGGTTCTGGCATCCCTGAATGCAAGTGGTCAAGGTTTTCTGACATGTGGCAGCTGCAGCCCGAACTCCTGGCCCCTCCATGGAAAAGAAGGCTGAAATACAAAAGGTGATACATGCATTATTAATATCACAAATAAAATGATCATAGATTGTGGGCACGGCACAATAGATTTAGACAGAAAGGACACAAGCATAGACAACAATGTTGTGTGCCTGAGTGTGACTAGCTAAACCAATATATCAAATATGGGAAGAGACCCAAATCTGAACCTCAACGTAGACAAACAGTCCTCATAGTCTGGTTTTCTGATGTGCTGCCAAGACGTAAAAACATTAAGACTCAAGCAAACCCTAAATGCTGCGTATTTCTTTAGTGCAGCTAGCTAGGTCATAACTGATATATAAATACGGAAAGGACAGGAACCCCCTTTACTGTTGTGCTTTACCTATGTACAGCAAAACAAGGCTATAAAGACAGAAAGACCCAAACTTCTATGTTGTGTATTTCTGACAAACCACCACAGTTATAAGATTAATATGAACACCAACTCCCGTGTTGTGCATTTCTGCTATGCCACAGGGAAAAATATGGAACACAAGACAATCCTTTCTGTCATGCACGTCTGTAGTGTAGTTCAGATAGAACCAACACTGAGAAAGGACACGAGCAACCTGCAGCATTGTGTTTTTCTGAAACAGAAAGCACCAGCAAGCTTCAATCTTGAGTATTTCTGCTGTGCAACAACATAAAAGCAGACACTGAGGAAAAAGACAGACAGCCTTTACAGCTGCAATCTTTCTGGTCTGCTGCAAAATAAAACAATAACGCCATGATGAGTATTCCTGCTGTGTAGCAAAACCTCAATCAGAAGGGACAGATAAGTTTAGGGTTCCCACACCCGTGCGACCCAACCTGCGACTTGGGACTGCAAGACGCATGAGAAGTCATATACTATGGCTTCCAATGGGTACCATTTGTGTCTGTGCGACACCAGCAGTCCCTGATTCCTGGATCCACAGACCTCAAGATTACACAGGTCGCAGGGAAAAAAAAAAAAAAACAAATAGCAATTTTCAGGTCGAACCAGTAAGGGGTCCCCAATGCTGTGACTCCCTGGAGGATTGCAGCCAACAAACCCCTGCTGTGTATCCCTAAGATGCAGAAAGGTAGATCCATGAGAAACACTGCTTAGCCTGATATACAAACGATAAGGCAGTAAACATAGGACATACAGGACACAAACATTCAATCTTTGTGTATGTCTGATGTGTAGTAATATACCAATACTGAGCAGAGAGGCCACCATCCTCAATGTGTCTCTCAGCTGAGCAGCAAAAACAAAATCAGAAAAAGACAAGCAACCTTCACTGCTGTGTCCTTTCTGATATGCAGCCAATAAGGCAGAATATGCAAGACATAAAAGGACAGACAACCTTCAATCTTGTATATGTCTGATGTGCAACAATATAACAATTCTGAATAGAGATAGCACATGCATATTGAAGCGATTTGGCCTTGCGACTCAACATGTCAAATCGCATGGCTAAAATCAGCACAACACCACTTTGTGGTGCTACATGGATTACCAAAGGCAGTATATGTACTACACCTGGCAGGGGTTCAATTTGTATTTCTACTATGTAGCCCAACAAATTCGAACCATCAATTTTCACTGCTGCCTTTCTGATAAGGCAGTAATACAGGACACAAAACCTCACAGACCTTAATGCTGTACAAATCTGATGTGCAACAATAAAACACTATGAATAGAGATAGCACATCCATATTGAAATGATTTGTCATGCGACTCAACATGTCAAATCGCATGTTTAAACTCGGCAGCCATTGCTGTTAATAGCACTGTCTGAATCAGCACAGCGCCCTGCAAATCAGGACCATCAGACTTCACTGCTGCCTTTCTGATAAGTAACCAACAAGGCAGTAAAACAGGACACAAAGCCCCACAGACAGACCTCAATCTTGTGTATGTCTGATGTGCAGCAATATAACCATTATGAGCAGAGATGTCACCAGACACAATGATGTGCATTTCTGCTGTGCAACACAAAACCAGAAAGTACAGACCCCCTTCACTGTTGTATTCTTCTGATCTGTAGCCAAACAAAGCAGTACCTTTAGTATATAAAGGACAGCAAACAAGCTTCAGTGCAGTGCATTTCTGATGTACAGCAATATAGCCCTTATAAGCAGAGATGTCACAAATCTCAATGTGTATTTCTGCTGTGCCACAAAAACATCCCAGCAAGCACAAACCTTCACTACTGAGGTCTACTGGTGTGCAGCCAATAAGGAGTCATGGTCTATCCCTTTATGAAATAACCAACAGGCAATTTATTTCATAGGCATAGCCTGGGCTGTAGATACTAAACCTTCACCACCAGAGAAGGAACAGATCCTAAAATGGTTGGACACCCTACTATTAGTAGTAGTTGTTGTCCTACCTTACCTCCATAGACTGAGCAAACGCTAGCCAGCACATATCCAGGTGGTGCTGATTAGCAACTAAAGTCTCAATGAGCCCAGCCCTAGAGACCAATTTAAGACCTCTCTAGAAGAGGTGGTTACCAGTTTAGCCTGGGAGGTAAATAGCTATTTGCAGGCTTCAAACAATCAATTATGTAGCTCTTGCATAGGTTTGCACAGAAAATCCTCAATTAAAAGGATGTAGGGAGCGATCTATGGTGAATCGCCTTTAGATCTGCCACTGCGTGGATTGTAGCCCAAACCAATAAAAAAAAAGTTTCTTCTTACCTCCTACACTATAATATAAACACAGTGTAAAGGTGGAGTGGGAGGTTGGAGCTTATGAAAGTTAACTATAGTAGGCAACCCCCAAAAGGAGGATCTGTGACAAGGGAACCCCTACTGTGCCACACAGTAGCTTGGTCTCTGCCCATCCTTGAATGTTAGGTCAGCTTTTAAACATTGTGAAGCAACTTCAGATTCCTAGCAGCTGGGCTAATAGGGCCGGTAACCTAGTGCACCTGCTGACCAGGGGAGCTTCTGAATCCACCAACCACTGCCCAATTAATAACCTGTTCAGTGGTATACCTGGCCTGTAAGTAACTTTGTATCTACCAGGTCCCCTCTGTACGCTATATTCATCCCTACTAAATGTACCACAACTGGGCATGTAGGGAGAGGCTGGCAACCTACTGCTGCGATAACCACAGTGTCTCTGCTGTAAGAGGGAGCTGTGGCTGGTGGTTTTAGCAGTGGCGTCTGCGCTATTTGTATCCCGACCCCAGGTTCTGCACTGCACCAGTCAGTATATACACGGGGAAGGGGGAGCAATGGCCTACCTACCTCTTTCTCATCTGAAGTGGTTTAGGCACACTCGTTCCTCTGCACCACCTGTCCACCATACAGCTTCTCTGATGTAAGAGGGAGCTGCGGCTGGTGTTTTTAGCAGAAGCTTAAGGGCTATTTGAATCCAGACCCCAGGTGAGATCTCAAATGCCCAGGAACCCTCTGGCTGGAATTGGGGATTTTGCAGCTAAATTCCCACGGCAAAAGGAAAGTAAAGTACTCACCGTTGTCGTCTTCCTCTTTTTGCCACAGCCAGCGGGCTTGCTTTTCCATCCTTATGGTCCACACGCAAGGAGGATAGCCGCCAAAGTGCTCCCCCCCCCAACTGCTGTCCCCATAGGGAAGTCAGTCTATATACATGGGGGGGGGGGGGGCAATGCCTTCCATTCCTCATTCCCATCTTCATATCTGAGGTGGTTAAGGCAGACATCCACCGTAGTAAACTGGTGCCTCCTCGCTCTAGAGAAAGGAGGATGTGGGCGCCTGCTCCTACTGACTCTCAGCCTTCCCTCCTGGGTAAGAACGCCGCTGCCATTTTCCCAAAGTTTGAAAATGACGCGGGTGCTTGTTGCCACGCCCTCTCCGGCAGCCCACGCGAGCTACCGGGGACCCAGGAGTCGGGGACAAGCCCCCTGGAAAGAACCGATGGCCAGCACCCCCGTCTGAACAGCCACCTGTACAGGTAAGGAGGGGGGAGACAGGATAATGGCCCCTGAAGTTCTGGGTACACCACTGTACCCAGGGTCCTTCAGCTCTCAGGGGGGCTCTTCCAATTTCTGCTGCCCGCCCTGAGGAAAAGATAGGGGAACCCCCCAGGAAGGACAAGAATATCCTACCAGACCCAGAGGCTTCCCAGGCTTGTGGTCCGGCTCCCAGGGGGAGACCACCAGCCCCAGGCTTCGGGTCATTTGGAAAAAAACAAACAGTTTCGCTGTGTAGGGAGAAACACAATCAAAAACTGAGGATCAAGGGGAAGGGTGGGGACTTAAAACAGCTGTCGATTGATTGTGTTTCCTGTAGGGAGGAGCCTCTCATCTCTCAGGTGTGCCGTCCTGGAAGATGACTTGAGAAAGATACTTTGTTTATAGTTACCTCCCAGCGCTGACAATGTTGATAAACAAGTACCATTTTTTTGGTGTGTGGGGGGGGGTGGGGGGGGTTGAAACGAGATCACAATTTTTTTTTTTTTTTACGATTAGGCATGCAGCTCTAGCTTAGCATGAAAATAGCTTTCCTGGAGTATTTCAGTCCCTGGTAGTGCAACTGAAGCAAATAAACTATGGGTGCAAATACACTGTAAAAGATCTCCAGGATAAAGTTGTTGACTGGAATCCCTCCAAATTAAAAAAGGAATCTCTTGGACTCCCAGGCCACTAGAACTAGTGTTCCCATTGAAATATTTCCCCGACAGTAATTTTCTGGGTACAACCCAAAATTTTGAATTTTCTTTTCACTTTCACGGATAACAGTAAACAGGACAAATCAAGAGGGTGAGTCTCCCTAACAGGGACACATACAGCAATAAAAACTGGCATGTGTCTTAATCCGTCTCCCCTTTCTCCAAAACAAAAAAATAAAGTTTTGCCTGAAGGCCGAACAACCTTACGGTAACCAATGCTACTCAACTTCTTTTCAAGGTTGACTTGCTTTGCTAATTTACTGTCTATGCAATGTTATTTATTTTTTTTTACCAGATAGTAACTGTCTCAAGGTGATTGTGCATACCTTTCTAGACAAAACATTGCTTAACATTTTTTATATATATATATATATATATATATATATATATATATATATTTTAATAATAATGAGGGATTCCCATACCAGTAAACACAGGAATCCTTACAGTGGAAACACCCCTTCCAACAACATACAGGTTATAGAGAACAATGAGGCTGGAACTTTAGGAAGGGGCATCACAGTTCTCCTAGTCAAATTGGAACTTGCATACAAAATGTACCATGCACTGCCAACTCATTTCTGACATCTGAAAGTTTCTGAAAATGGAGCAGGTTTCACCCCCGCACTCCGTCATTCCACAGCTCTGTAGCCATTTCTACACAGAGACTGAAAATCAAGATTGGAAATTAGACTTTTGAACGTAAAGTTGGTTCCAACACAATCTGTTTGCATACAATGACATCAAACCATTCTTTCCATATTGGCTGGAGGTCAACCAATAGAAAAAATAAAAAGAACTCCAGGCAATGGGAAAGAAGGGATGAAGAAACCTAAAGTGAATGTAAAGTAGCATGAGTTTTTTCACAGAGTTTCACAGCTGCTACCAATGGGCTGTTAGAGATCTGCTACATATGTTGGGGAGCAATAAAGAATGTCCATGCTCAGGTCCTAAGCTAGCCTGGCATCACGGATCTGCAGATCAGGCTTTTCCAGAAAAACAGATGAGATGTTCAGACACCCTGAGGTACCTAGTAATAGGCACATCAAAATCACAAGTGGTTACAAGTCACTTTGATATCAAACTGCTAATACCAGCTGCTGAAATCAAGCATTCCCACCACAGAGAATGGCTCAGGTAATAGGCAGATCAGTATCCTCAGCACAGTCACACTTTGCATTCTACTGACTAGGTATTTTCAAGCAAGGGTTCCCAACCAGGATCCTCATGGAAAGATAACCCTTCAAAAAGAAGCAAGAATACATTGTATTTGTTTCATCAGGTTACAGGATAGTCTCTGCCAAGAACAACTGTATACTGACAATACTTCAGCCAAGAACTGGTTCTACCAGCTTTAGGTGCCTGATTTTCCTGAAGCCATAGAACTTTACTGTTTAAGTATGCGGTTTTTATAGAAAATACTATGAACTTTGTCCTTCAGAGTAACCTTAACATTTAAACCCAAGAACAAAAAACGATTTTACTGCACCCCACCAGTCCCTATATGGGATTTTGTACATGCGTTTCCTTTTACACCAGCTACGGCCAATGGCTCCTGCTACTTTAACTAGGCCAACGAAGAGCGAGATCAAGGATAGCCAAATTGCTGATCGAGATGGAGCTCAGGTAAGTACTGGGGGGGGTGGGTGCAGCACACAGGCTGTTCCTTCAGCCCTTACAACCACATTAAGCCTTTATGCTGGCTCAAAGCCACTAAAGATTTAATCAAAAGCTAGTTCTGTAACTGAATTTTACCTTTACCTTTCCTTCTTTCTGCAAGGAAGCTGGCTGCACTGCCTGACAAAGCCAGCCACTACAGGAATAGTCGACAGCTCTGTATATAAAATACCATCATCAAAACATGCAGATACAGAAGGTTAAAGTGTAAGTAAACCCTGTTTTGTGAACATGTACCTACAAGCAAGCCTATAATAAGGCTTACCTGTAGGTACAGGGAATCAACACTGCATGCAGCCAATGACGTCGCCGGCACATATGCTCTGAAGGGACAGCATACCGGGCATCCCTTCAGAGCTCAGTGGCGTGGGAATGACATAGCGGCTCGGCCAATAAGGCGGCTGGAGGATGTGAACCCGGAAGGAAGACCGGGTGAAGATGGAAGCCCTGTCAGCTTACCACTGGAGGGCTTCATTCTAAAAAGGTAAGCATTCCTTAATGTGCTAGTGTGCCATGAAGGCTGCGGTTTACTACGGCTTTAACCACTTGCCGACCAGCTGGCGGAATGGCACGGCTGGGCAAAACGAGGTTATGCAATGTCACTTCGCTCTGTGGCCACTAGGGGCACGCAGGCCGATGCGCGTGTCCGGTGGTCGCGATGACCACTACACACCAAGAACCGGGATCTGTGTGTAAACACAGAAATCCCTGTTCTCTGGAGGGGAGAAGAGACTGATCGTGTGTTCATACAAAGTTTGAACAGTGATCTGTCACCTCCCCTATACAGTCCCATCCCTCTTTCAGTTAGAACACAGAGAGCGAACAGTTAATCCCTTGATCGCCCGCTAGTGTTAACCCCTTCCCTGCCAGTGACATTTTTACAGTAATCCGTGCATTTTTATAGCACTGTGTAAAAGTCAATGGTCCCAAAAATGTGTCAGTGTCTGATGTGTCTGCCATAATGTCAGAACCCCGATAAAAATTGGAGATCGCCGCCATTACTAGTAAACAAAATAAATAAAAATGCTATAAACCTATCCCCTATTTTGTAGAAGCAATAACTTGCACAAACCAATAAATATATGCTTATTGCAATTTTTATTACCAAAAATATGTAGAAAACATAGCGGCCTAAACTGAGAAAAGAAAAAAATTTTTTATATATATATATATATATATATATATCTATATCTATATATCTATATATCTATATATCTATATATCTATATATCTATATATCTATATATCTATATATCTATATATCTATATATCTATATATCTATATATCTATATATCTCTATATCACACACACACACACATATATACACACACACACAGAAATTACAACACATTGTTTTTTTTTTATTGTCGCTCTGTTTTTTGTTTATAGCGCCAAAAATAAAAAACCGCAGAGATGATCAAATGCCACCAAAAGAAAGCTCTATTTGTGGGGGGGGGAGGACATCAATTTTATTTGGGTGCCACATCGCATGACCACGAAATTGTCAGTTAAAGCGACGCAGTGTCGGATCACAAAAAATGGCGTGGTCAATCGGTAAAAAAAATATAATAATAATAATAAACGCAACACATTTCTAAATACATTATAGATTCCTCAGATAGACACAGGGTTTCCATGCATGAATTCTTAGAAACTAGAGAAGGATCCAGATGCAGAGAAAAGTTCATGCAATGCTGGTCTTGTGGCAGAGAACGCCTTATCTCTTGCTCAGAAACCGGATGTACGTGGGGTGTACAGACAACATGCATCATAGGTTTCCTTCCAGAATCACTGATATGCACAGTCTAAAATCCTACACATTTAGCAAAAAGCTCTGAAACCTGGTGCCGACTCTCTGGGAAGCTCACAAATTTAGTTATAAGCTTGTTTATGTAAGGTTTTGCCATCACGTCATTAAAAAAATAAATCATAAAGTGAACATTTTAAGATATCTTTACCAAATGGGATAGAAGGAGGAAACACAAACCACCGGGGGTAGGTCACACCAGAACGCAGTGCATTCTATGCATGTTTTCCACACAGCACCCAGACGCGGCGGCCTGTGCGATCTGCTGGGGGCATCAATATATTTCTAACACCACCCCAAATGAAAATCACAAACGCAGCGTTTGCCTGCATCAGATCACTGGGTAGCCCACTACCATGATATTTTGCGAGGTGCATTTTTGAAAAGCAGTGCATGTACTACTTTAGGTGCGATACAGTGCGTTTTCAGCCTATTCAAATGATTGAAAATCAAAACCGCACTAAAAATTGCACAAGAACACAGACCACGTTCCTGTGCGATTCAGGTGTAAACCAGCCCCCAGGCCACCCAAAAGTGATATTTAAGCCTCCTGCCATCCATGGGTTCTTTAAAAACAACCCGGACTTCAAAGTGGTTAAAAATAAGGTCAGCAGCCATGAGCTTGTAGTGCTTTTATTTCAGCGAAAGTGATCTGGGTGGCTGTAGGGATAGCCGATCACCTTTACAGTATTGCGACTGATCGGGAGCAGAGATCAGAGACATGCTACACGTAGCCACACCCTCCCCACAGTTAGAAACACTCCCCAGGGCACACTTAACCCATACACTGCCCCTTAGTGGTTAACCCCTTCACTGTCAGTGTCATTTACACAGGAATCAGTGCATTTGTATAGCACTGGTTGCTGTATAAATGACAATGGTCCCAAAAATGTCCAATGTGTCTGCCATAATGTCACAGTCACGAGAGAGAAAAATTATATATATATATATATATATATATATATATATATATATATATATATATATATATATATATATATATATATATATATATATATATATATATTATATATATTAAAATGAATACAAATGCCATAAAACTATCCTCTATTTTGTAAACGCTATAACTTTTTCGCAAACCAACCGCTTATTGCAAATTTTTTTTTTACCAAAAATACGAAGAATACGTATCGGCCTAAACTGAGGACGAAAAATGTTTTTTTATGTATTTTTGGGGGAGATTTATTACAGCAAAATGTAAAAAATTAGTTTTTTCAAAATTGACTTTTTGTTTATAGCGCAAAAAATAAAAAAACAGCGGGGTGATCAAATACCACCAAAAGAAAGCTCTACTTGTGGGGTGGGGACACTTCAATTTTGTTTGGGAGCCATGTCGCACGACCGCACAATTGTCAGTTAAAACAACGCAGAGCCGAATCACAAAAAGTGCTCTGGTCAGGAAGGGGGTAAATTCTTCCGGGGCTGAAGTGGTCAACAGTGGCTACCTTCACATATAAGAGATCCCTTATCTGACTGGGATAACAAAGCTTCCTACTTTCGAAATTGAAAGGGAGAGAAATTTCTGGAATCTAAGAAGCAATGAGGAAACATTACATTTTTTTTTACTACAATATATATCATGTAGGAAGTTACCTCCCCCTCCTCTTGTTTATAAGAAACAGATGGACAGAGAATTCCGGCTTTATACTATACAAACACGCTTTATGGCCAAAAAAAATGCTGACACCCCTCAAATGACGGCGTTTATGGGTTTCCAGTAAAAGGGCAATGT
Source organism: Lithobates pipiens (assembly GCF_037356315.1). Lineage (NCBI taxonomy): Eukaryota > Metazoa > Chordata > Amphibia > Anura > Ranidae > Lithobates > Lithobates pipiens. Next base: position 540,455,314 of record NW_027507758.1, read on the forward strand.
TGAGCTGCCCATACACTAGTGGATTTTTGAATAAACATTTTTCAACCTTCTGGGTCCCCTTCTGGTCCACCATGACTGTCCCCCATGTACAAAGCCTAGTGACTAAATATACGGTGTCACAAGTTTGGTGTGGAGGAACTCAATTGGCCAGACCAGTGCCCAGACCTCAAACTTACTGAACGCCTTGGGCATGAACTAGAACCTCTGGTCCAACATTAGTACCCGATCTCCCAAATGCTCTTTTGGCTGAATGGACACAAATTCCCATAGGCACAGTCCACATTTTTGTGGGGAGCAATCCCAGAAGAGCGGATGTTCTAGCCACTGTGATATGGGGAATATTAGTTCTTGTGGTAGATGAGTCTGTACAGTGAGTACACCACAGACAAGGAACTATATTGTTAAGGGCCTGGTAGCCCACTTATTAAAAAAAGAAGATCAAAGTCTTTATAAAACACAGGGTTTCCCACACAGGGGGTTTCAGCTTCACACAACGAAAAGGCCAAGCCACCTGGCTCTTAAACCCACTGAGCTTTATTTGTAGTACCTCGCTGCACAGGCCCACTCCTGACCTCCTAATATGCTTCTCCAACCCCAGCCCCCCCACCCAGGTATGCTTACACTCTCTGAAACTTCTGGACTTACTCCAGCCTCCCTGGACTCACTAGCTGCCAGTTTCCCCATCCTCCCAGGGCTACAGTCTTTGACAGTAACGACCAGGTCAGCTGACAGGGGTCTGTCTCCAAAACAGCAACAACTCCACCTGACCTATGCTCAGATCTGCCTTATAATGACCCTGCACACTCTAATAGGCTGCAAAGAGTCGAGGAAAGCATGGACACAGGATTGAAGGTTTCGTCCTGCCCAATATTCTGTGGAACCTTCAAACTCCCAAATCTGCAGAAAACCTAGAACACCGCTTTTTTCATTCACAAGCAACCTGCCAGAGCTTCTCAAACTGTATATTTGGGAATCCGGTCTATGACCTCTGACCAAGCCCCGGTGGGCAGGGTGAAACTTCTGGATCAGTCGATGTATGCCTGCCCCCACATCTCAACATTGGAGGGGGAAACTTTCATCCACTGGCTTTGAGAGGCGCTAAAGGCCTTACACAATCGCTTTGAGAATCCGGCGCAATTTTTATGCCCATTTACAGAGTGGCAAGGTCTAACACGGTCACACCACAAAAAGGAATATGGTATAACTCCTTATCAATACCCATGGCCTAGGAATGGGATATCCAAACAACTCATAAGTATGATAGTCATGGGGTCCAAAAATGTTTGGCCAGTAGGGGTGCTGAATATAATTGCAGCATCGTGATTTAGATGTTCACAATTCTGCAGTGAAGCTGCGACTCGGTCAAATCGATCTCTGAGGACATCATCCGGAGCTCCGTGTGTGCGGTGCTCTGACTCTTCTGGAGACACACAGAGGCAGAACCTGCCTGATGCATTAAGCCCCCGCCCCTTAACCGCCCACAGATGCACACTGAAGCAGAAAGTCAGCTGATGAGCCGACAGCCAGTACAGTGTCGGCTGTTATCCTGATGGGATAACACAGTGATAATTGCTAGCGGCTATAGCAGCATTTGAGTTCCGACAGGCTGGTTGTACCAAAAAAATGATCGATCAACTTGGACACATTCAGCCTGCCTATACATGGTTCAAATCTCAGCTAGTTCCTGCTGAACCAGCTGAGATTCAAACTAGCTAAGGCTGGCGTTGGTCCCCAGTGCAGATTTAAGTCTTGATGGTTGCTAGAACTGCCAGTATCTTATCAACCAACAATGTTATTGCCTTGACCCCAGCCTTACCTGACAACTTTTTGAGATGGGAATGAGGGACACCCATCAGCAAAAGTACGCAGGCATAGGACACACCCCTTGCCATGCCCCCTCAAAAAGGAGAATTGTACAACACACACACACACACACACACACACACACACACCAAGATTGGTTAAACCCAAAAGAGCTTTTTTTTAACCACTTTTTTTAATTTTAATTTTTTTCCTTTGTATTGGCTTTTGGAATTTACAAATGCAGCAATTTAGAAATCTGATGAAAGGTTTAGCGCTGAAAAACTTGATATAAAATGCACTTTTTATCTATTTAGATAATTAGACAAAAATGAGGAGGAATGAGGGAAATTGTTCCAAATCAGGAACAGTTGGGAGCTATGCCCAGCATTTGCGGGAAAGGATACGCCTGGATACATGGGGGTCTCTAATGGGCACTCCTGGATGCAAAAGGGGAAGGGGGTGCAATGGGACTCTAATGGGCACTTTGTACAAAACTGATTTTTTCCAGACCTGGAATATTTGCAAAAAGCATACAATGTAACTTTAGTTTTACACATTTTGGAGACCCCAGCTTTTGCTAATTCAAAGAGCTCTGAGAAGGAGGGAGACCAGGTATTAAGGCGAATAAGGATGAGCTCAGGCGGGTTCGCATGGTCCATGTGCAGAGCCCGCCAGGAAGTCGGCACAGCACTGCGCTAATCACAGGCAGTGAGACATCACCCCGATGCGCGGCTGCAGAGATCAAGCAATGCCTCACTGCCTGTGATTAGCGCAGCGCCAACTTCCTGGTGGGCTCTACACGTGGACCACGTCTGAGCTCATCCCTTAAGGTGAATCGGTTTCTTTGTACCATACTACCTACATTTGTTCCAGGTCACTCAAACACAATGACGCCATAGGGCATGACAACCAGGGAACAATTCTAATAGGAGGGTCCAGGAATGGCAGAACCCATGTCTCATGACAGGATCACTTTAAAGTCGCTCACCCCCCCCCCTTCTGCAACAAGATTTTAGATTGGGAATTTTAAAACTGGCTAGAATACCAAGTACTTTGTCAGAGAACATACAGCGTAGGTCTGTCCCCAAGGTCCTCATTACCAGCACAAGGTCTCTTCCTCTGGGGGAACGAGTTAAATCTTAATGAAAGCATGTAAATATTTGAAGAAACAAACAATGAATAACAGAACAAGTACGGATAAGTAAGACGCAGCCAATTGTTTCTCCAGAATCCTTCCCCAAACAACAGAGGCTTGTGTAAGGCAGGCGCATACCAAACTGCTTTACAAGCAATTCAGGAACATGACTCAGTGATCTGCATTGAGAGATATGCCCCAGGCCCCGCTGTACTCTGCAGGAGGCTTCAGATAGTCACATGTTACCAGTCCAAACTTCTAATCCACCCTTTATGAATTTATTGCAAAAAAATATGGTCTGAATGAGAACCAATAAAGAGCAGATTAATTCCATCTGATTCATGCTGAATCAGCAGAAATGTGACGCACTGTTGGTACTACCCGGCTCGACAAGCCACTATTTCTTAATCAACTTTTGAAGGAGCAGCCAATAAGAAAATTGGCAGTTAAACAGTGGCTGCGTCCAAATACTGGCACTGTCAGGGAATTCGAACAGCTGTGGGATTTGACTGCCAGATTAAAATCGAGAGATTCCGTCGTCCATGGTGTAGTGTAGATGGAGGAATCTATTTGATTTCTCTCATTTATCCGCGGTATGAACAGGAGAAAGCCATCCATGCATATATAGGCAATAAACCAGCGTTATGTTTTCAGGCCCTTCATTATTGTGGACGGGTGATTTCATCAGTTACACTACCTAATGCCCCATACACACGTTCCGATTATCGCAAGACAGATCGTTCACATTTGTTTTGCATACAACTAAGATAGAATACAACAGTGCAAAATGTGTGCAAGATTTTTGTTCTACGATTCTGAAAAAAGAATAAAAATCTTCCGCTGTGCGTAGCTACGTATTTTAAAATGATGTCAAATACGTGTGACCAGTGTCCTTCTGGTTTATTTTCGTATTTCCAAGCATGTGTGGCGTTTGTCGAATGACTTTTAATCGGACACATACTGTACTGATTACATGATTGTCGTACGACGGGCTGTCGTCCAACCGAAGTTTTCCTGTTTGTCCCTTCGGATTTGGTCGTGATCGGCTGTTGAAAAATGCGTACTAACGATCAGATTATCGAACGATCTGTCCGAAAGCGACTTTTGTGGTCCGATAATCGGAGCGTGTGCACGGGGCATTAGTAATTACCACAGCCATTTCATCTGGGGGAAATCCTGAAAATATGACCTGTTGGTGCGCTTCGAGGACTGGAATTGAGAAACACTGCATTAAACGATGACAATTTCAGCCGATTCAGAGGAATCAAATGAAATTCCAACAGCGAGTGGCCCTGCTGGCCATCAGCAAAACCGTCCCTGTATCCAATCACCTGCAGACATTGTTTGGGTGTTCTGACAGGCAGTGATAGTGGCCAAGAATACAATAACCACCTGGCAGGGGCGATTCATCCATCCGCTCCATTTAAGAGAATATGTTAAATATTAGGTGTATAAAAAGCTGAATGTCACTTACTAAAGGAAGTTCCACCGATTGTGCCCTCCCAAGCCTGTACTGGATTTTTTTTTATGGTTTTTGAGGGCAGATACCCATTTCTGAAAGGTACCCGCTCCCAATTCTGCTCAGATCACCCCCCCCCCCCCCCACAACTTCCTGGGACGTCACAGGTCCCGGGAGGCTGCAGGACAATTCAGAAAGCACATCAGAGAGCCAGATGTGAAGCCACAGGGAGTCATAGTTGGCTTCCCCTAGTTAACATGGCAGCACCAAGGACCTGAAGACCAGCAAAGAACCGGCCTGGGTGAAGACATCACTGGAACCCTAGGCTGGTTAAGTGTCTTTTTATTAAAGGATAGCAGTTACAGTATTTGTAACTGTTGACTTTTATTTTTTTCCTAACTATAGGCCTGCACACACAATGAGAATATTGGACAAATGGTTGTCTTTTTTTTTGCATACTAGTCTAATATTGAAAATTAAGGTTATTCAACATGCCAAAATTCTCAAACAACAGAATAAAACTTTGGAAGTGGTGTAATTTATTGTATTAGTATATTCAGACAGTCAATCGATTTGAAAGTGGTATTTTCATACGATTTTCTGATTGTGTTTACTAGGCTTAAAGTGTTACTAAACCCACAACAGTAAAATCAGTTTGTATATGAAGTAAATCATGCTTGTTATACCCACTGTGGAACCTAAGGGGTTAATCCTCTGCATTGTATAAAAAGGCTGTACGATCTGGTCTACTATGACCCTCCCCTTCTTCCAGAATCCCCACTATATCTCCCATAGTAATGAGGCTAGGGGACAAGCTGAACATGCTCAGTTTGACGTGTGATACTAGAGTTTTTTTTTTTACTTGGGAGTGTACATGTGATCAGCAAAGGGCTAACCAGCACTGTCCAGACAGAGGGTTGGGGGTCCTGCATCCTCATAGGACAGTCGTCAGGGAATGAAAACTTCTCCTACAAGCTTTAACCAGACACTGATAGAAGTCACAAGACTGCTATATACTGCTGATAAAAGGCATTTAGCAGTTTATAAATTACTAAAATAATTGCATTTCAATGTTCTGTGGGAGAGCAGATATAGTGAACGCAGGGTCCAGGGTTTAGAAACACTGTAGGACTACAAAAGTTCTAAACACTGCTAAGACTAAAGATAAAAAAAACATAAGAGGGACCAATTTATTATTGTTGACTGCAGCCAACAGGCCCTGTTTGAGTCTGGTCAGTGACCCAAGTATCCTCCAGGCAGCATGTCTGCTTGCTAGCACAATGGTTCACCTCTTGCCTGGATTGTTTACACTCACATTCAGATCTCTCTTCTGAAAGCATTTGACAGACGGTGAGGAGGCAGTACATGACATCCACACTGTCCAAAGTCTGGCCCGTCTGGTAATGTTGACATATACATCAACAAATCCCCGAGCGCTGGGGGCCACAAAAGATAGATATGCTGGCTGCCATGGATGGGGTGGGACGAGTGCCGTGGATACAGGAGTATTTCCTGTTTACACAGCGTCCTGTGTAAAAGGAGGTCTCGTCTCCTGCACTGCCATTGGACAACTGTTTTGTCCATCACAGGAGGCGGGACTTTCAATTAAAGAGAGAGTCAATAAAAACAGGAGTTTCTCCTGCATGTCTGTCGGCGCTCATCACGCCCCCCCATCATCCCCGTCTCCAAGGCTGCATCCATGGCACTACGCTGGGGGCTGCATCCATGGCACTGACTCTTATATTGCTTGACAGTTCTTTATTTAAAATGTAAGATTTTTTTTTCCCTGAGGCTCCCTTTTTAACGTTAAGGTGTGTGGTATAAGCCAATTAAATATGGTATATCCAAATAAAACACCCGAGCTCATCTATTCACCACACCCAGCACAAAGGCAAGAGAATTCTTGTTGGGCCGTGTATTAGTGCTCGGATGAACACACTTAGACCGAATTTTAATGGTTTAAAGAATGTCAGACAAAATGGTCGGCCCTCAAGCATGTTCACTTCATCAAATCTGGCCCTCTTTGAAAAGTTTGGACACCCCTGCCCTACACTGTATGCAGTTGTGGGGCATCCCCATTCAGTTGAATGGGTCAACAGTGGTGATCATTTTTTCTGTGCCACAGAATATGTACACCCACCTTTGCAGCATATGCTCCCCCTCTCCCACTTCTGGGGTATTTGTAGCTGCTGACGTAATTTTTTTTTTTTTAGAGAGAGACTGGAGCTTCTCTTCAAGGCCCCCTTGACGCGGGTAGATCCGCTGGACTGAATCTGCTAGCTCAGTGGCCTGTCAAAGCCCCGCTGTTTGCAATGGGAAGATCAGATGAAAAACGGGCAGCCTGTCAGTTTTCATGCAATCTGGCCCGCTGGATGGATGGCGAACGTATCGCCATCTGTCTGTTTTCAACGGATCTTGTCAAATCGGATGGCAGGCAGATGTCAGCGGACACATCTCCACGGACATCTGCCTGCCCATAGATGTTAATGGGTGGTCCGCTCGGGTCCGCCTTAAAAACTGACAGGCGGATCCGAGCGGGCTGATCATGTAAAAGGGGGCCTAAAGGGGTAAGGTCGGGGGGAGGAGTTACGAAGGCAGCTATACCACCTCACAACAAGCGTAGAAAAGGTCTTAAAGATATCCTCAAATCTTTCTGCAGCAGTTCAAGCCATCCACCACAATCAGCTCAGACGGCATGCTGATGTCAGGAAAAGATTATTGTGTAAGCAACTAAAACTGAATTCTTAGAGAAATAAAAAAAAGTTATTACTCAACACATTCCACAAACTTAAAATAAAAAAACTTTTTTCTGCAGTAAACTCTCAGACAGTATTTTATGCCTCTACAGCAGTGGTGCCCAACCATTTCAACAAGTCCCAATCAGCTGAAACATTTTAAGAGACCCCCAAGTACTGCAAATTGTAATCGCAAAAATTGAAGAGGAAATGGTTTCCTTTCTCCATGAAAATTTGCGCTGCCCCTGAACTCCCCACTTTATATGTACATAGTAAAATCACAACGCTCCTAAAACCCCTCATTATTTCTCCTACTTTTAATAATACCTATTTAATCAAACCTTCCCTTTAAAAAAAATAAAATAAAAAAAATAACCAAAAATTTGTTTTTGTTACTTGCTCTATCCAATGGCTCCTGTTGCTAGCCATCTGCTCAGTGAGGAGGGAGACAGCGGCAAGAGCCACTGCTCTCATGCATATCGCTGGATCGGAATCGGGTAAGTTTAATCACTTGCCAACCGCGCGCAGTAGTTTTACTGTAGGGAGGTGCATCAGAAAATTCTCATTGGGGTGTGTGTGTGTGTGTGTGTGTGTGTGTATGTATATATATATATATATATATATATATATATACGTGTGTGTATGTATATATATATATACACGTGTGTGTATGTGTCACACTGCTGTCATCTGGAGATCATTTGTATTGCAACTCTTTTCCCACGTTTGTGAGTACCGTATATACTCGAGTATAAGCCGAGATTTTCAGCCTCTTTTTTGAGGCTGAAAGTGCCCCCTCAGCTTATACTCGAGTCGCCGCTGTCTGACTGCTCGATCAGCGTATCGAGCAGACAGACGGCGGACATTAATTTTCAAAAGCCGCGCCTCCTTCTCCGCCTCCGCCTGTGATAGGCGGAACACTGAATTTCCCAGCAGTCAGTGTTCCGCCTATCACGGACATCCGCTCATTCTCATACTACGGACGAGTATGAGAGGATGTCTGTGATAGGCGGAACACAGGCTGCTGGGAAATTGAGTGTTCCGCCTATCACAGGCGGAGGCGGAATTTTGAATTGTAGAATGGCCGCCGAGAAGAGCGGCGATCCATCGGCACGGGACGGAGGAGGCACGGCACGGCACGGGACGGAGGAGACACGGGACGGAGGAGGCACGGCACGGGGGAGGCACGGCACGGAGGAGGCACGGCACGGAGGAGGCACGGCACGGGACGGAGGAGGCTCGGGACGACGGCGGCTCGGGACGGAGGCTTGGGACACAGGTAGGCTGGACACACACACAAGGCTGCACGGACACACACACACACACACACACACACACGGATGGATGGATGGATGGATGGATACACACACACACACACACACACACAGGGATGGATGGATGGATGGATACACACACACACACACACACAGGGATGGATGGATGGATACACACACACACACAGGGATGGATGGATGGATGGATACACACACAGGGATGGATGGATGGACGGACACACACACAGGGATGGACGGACACACAGGGATGGACAGCCATGTCTCACCCTCGGCTTATACACGAGTCAATAAGTTTTCCAGTTTTTTGGGGGTAAATTGGGGGCCTCGGCTTATACTCGGGTCGGCCTATACTCGAGTATATACGGTAGTTTACTTAAATTTTTAATAAAAATATGTCCAAGGATAACGCACAAGGCTTTTTCTTCTTTTTTCTCTTTTGACTGTTAGAATACCCCTATCCTTGAGGACAGCAAGGCCTGAGGCACTATCCACTATGAATTCTAGTCCACCTGGTAACTCATTTGTGTGCCAGAGTGTGTCTTTCTCCTATCAAAATTTTTTTGCCCGGAGTTCTGCTTTAAAAAGGGATTGCAAAGGCAGAAGGCCCCCCCCCCCCCAATCTTAAAACAGAAGTATGGGTTTCTCCCTCTGCCCCCCCCCCCCTAATCAGTCCAGGAACCTGGCGGATCCAGACACACATTGTCAGGATAACGCGGTGCCTGGACTGATTCCTGTGACATCAGCAGAGAGCGCACTTCGGTCCACACTCTGCTGAAAAAAGGGCACAAAAACAAATTGCACTTCTGTGATCCATAGGAGAAGCCAAGCCAAAAAATCTTTGGCTTGACTTCTCCTTTAATGCATTCTATGCATTCTATGCATCAAGATAATAACACCTGTGTGCAGCAGCCCCCTTCAGCCCCCCTCTTACCTGAGCCCGTCTTTATCATGCAATGTTGCAGGAGTGTCTAAGCTGTCCAGGACTCCCCTCCTCATTGGTTGAGACAGCGGTGCAGCGAAAATGGCTGATCGATTTTGATTGGCTCCCGCTGCTGTCAATCAGAAGAGAAGGGGGCCGGGTCACAGCTCCCTGTCTGAATGGACACACCCACACAGGTGCACCCATAGCAAGCTGCTTGCTGTGGACGCAATCAAAAGTAGGAAGGGGTCAGAAGCACCGAAGAGGGACCCAAAAATAGGAGAAACCAAGCTGCTCTGTGAAAAACCAACTACATAGAGCACCTCCTCCAGTGTCCTCTGTCCAATCAGCATGAAGGCACTGGGAAAAAAAAAAAGAAAAGAAAAAAGGGGGATAGGAGTATTCATGACAAGCGCCTCCTTCCCTATTATGGGTTTCCTACCAAGCCATAGCAAAAGCTTTCAGGAGGAGAGCCCTGCACAGACAAAGCACAGAGTTCTGGGGAGTTTGGCTTTCTTCCTAGGTTGAAAGCCTGAGTTTCAGTCATCACATTTACCGTTTAAAATGCCTTGCCTAAACAGAAGTAGCACAAGATGCAAACTGGACTCACTACGTCCTAGGCGTGCCTCTAAAGTCCTTTTCTTCAGAAATTCTGTAACATTGTTGCCCAAGCCCTGAAGAAGTCCATTCCCCCGAAAAACACTGCCTGGATCAGATGTTTGTGTTCAATAAACAATCTTAAAAACTTTAAAAAAGAGGGACAGACATTTCTTCCATGTGCGCCTAACCACTGCTCTAGGATCTGATCTTCTTTTGGATTTTTACAATAAAGGCTATATTCCGGAGTGCAGCTGTCCAGAACTGTTCCTTGCCTCATTTGTTATATGCTTAGCCTGTACCTGGTATTCCAGTCTGGAGGGGAGTCTTCTATCCACCTGGAGCGGTGATTCCTCTCCCCCCCCCCCCCCCCCAGGTCTACAAATCCCCTACTGGTATCACAGGTCCACCTCCTCAAAGTAGTGCATCCCCCTTTCTGTGGAATTTACATTAAAACCAATTCTGATCCTTACAGGTCCGATGCTACCACAAACCTACCAGTTCCCTGACTGGTCTAAGCCCTGCCATGTTCCTGTCCGGTGACAATGCATTTATTAACCATGAAGACAAACACTGGATATGGAAAATGGCAGTTTGTTGGACTTTGTAAACTTTACTCATCATTGAAATGTAATAAACATCCTGCTTAAGCGCAACACAAAAATTTTGTTTTTCATTCATTTAAAACAAACTCTTGTGAAGTTCCATTATTTGGTTTCACTTTGTTAACCAAGCCTAACCCTCTCCAGGGCATCAATTACACTTACAGTTGGGAGGGGGGTAAAGACAGACAGCTGAGCACATTTGGTGGGCACCCAAACGCAACCCATGCTTACGGTGTTTTTTGGGGGGGGGGAGATTTAAAGAGGCCTGTCAGTACAACCTCTGATTCTTTATTTTTTCAGCTGTCAAAAAGTGAGCAGAGAACTCAGCACTTGTTACATAGAATCGGGGAAATGCTGTTTTAACATCGGGAGAGGGAGAGAGGGAGAGAGGGAGAGAGGGAGAGAGGGAGAGAGGGAGAGAGGGAGAGAGGGAGAGAGGGAGAGAGGGAGAGAGGGAGAGAGGGAGAGAGGGAGAGAGGGAGAGAGGGAGAGAGGGAGAGAGGGAATTTTGCCCGTGTACAAATCATTAGTAAGGCCTCATCTGGCATATGCAGTTCAGTTTTGGGCACCGGTTCACAAAAGGGATATCAGGTAAATGGAGAAAGTGCAGAGAAGGGCAACCAAACTGATAAGAGGCATGGAAGAACTCAGCTATGAGGAAAGATTGGAAGAACTGAATTTATTCGCTCTCGAGAAGAGAAGATTAAGTGCGGAATATGATCAACATGTACAAATATATAAAGGGTCCATATAATGAACTTGGTGTTATTCACTTTAAGGTCATCACAGAGGACAAGGGTCTGCTGGTGATCCCTCTAATGCAGGGGTCTCAAACTGGCGGCCCTCCAGCTGTTGCAAAACTACAAGTCCCATGAAGCATTGCAAGACTTGGCAGTTACAAAGCATGACTCCCTTTAGGCACAGGCATGATGGGACTTGTAGTTCCACAACAGCTGGAGGGCCACCAGTTTGAGACCCCTGCTCTAATGAGAAGTACAAACGTATATAGGATCATCAGATCACCCTTCCTTCAGTTGTGGATCCCTCCAGTGATAACTAGAAATAGAGGAATGGGGACCAGTTTCCTTCTGCTGGTGATACCACTATTAATAATGACCTATATGGGGTTATCAGATAATTCTTCTTCCTGCAGGTGATCCCTCTAATGATAATTAAAGATCTTTATAAAGCATTCAGGAACTCTTTTCTCTGGTTGATGATAAAGCTCCATCCATATAGAGGAATCAGGACCACCTTCCTCTGGTTGGTGATGATGAAGATCCATCCATATAGAGGAATCAGGACCACCTTCTTCTGGTTGGTGATGAAAATCCATCCATATAGAGCAGGGATCTCCAAACTATGGCCCTCCAGCTGTTGCAGAACTACACGCTCCATGAGGCACTGTAAAACTCTGGCATTTACAGACACAACTAGGCACGATGGGAAACGTAGTTCCTAAACAACTTGAGGGCCGTAGTTTGGAGACCTCTGATATAGAGGAATCAGGACCTCCTTCCTCTGGTTGGCGATAAAGATCCATCCATACAGAGGGGGATCAGGACCTCCTTCCTCTGGTTGGCGATAAAGATCCATCCATACAGAGGGGGATCAGGACCTCCTTCCTCTGGTTGGCGATAAAGATCCATCCATACAGAGGGGGAATCAGGACCTCCTTCCTCTGGTTGGAGATAAAGATCCATCCATACAGAGGGGGAATCAGGACCTCCTTCCTCTGGTTGGAGATAAAGATCCATCCATACAGAGGGGGAATCAGGACCTCCTTCCTCTGGTTGGAGATAAAGATCCATCCATACAGAGGGGGATCAGGACCTCCTTCCTCTGGTTGGAGATAAAGATCCATCCATACAGAGGGGGATCGGGACCTCCTACCTCTGGTTGGAGATAAAGATCCATCCATACAGAGGGGGGATCAGGACCTCCTTCCTCTGGTTGGAGATAAAGATCCATCCATACAGAGGGGGAATCAGGACCTCCTTCCTCTGGTTGGAGATAAAGATCCATCCATACAGAGGGGGAATCAGGACCTCCTTCCTCTGGTTGGAGATAAAGATCCATCCATACAGAGGGGGGATCGGGACCTCCTTCCTCTGGTTGGGGATAAAGATCCATCCATACAGAGGGGGGAGGGATCGGGACCTCCTTCCTCTGGTTGAGGCATAAAGATCCATCCATACAGAGGGGGGATCGGGACCTCCTTCCTCTGGTTGGGGATAAAGATCCATCCATACAGAGGGGGGGGGATCGGGACCTCCTTCCTCTGGTTGAGGGATAAAGATCCATCCATACAGAGGGGGATCGGGAGCTCCTTCCTCTGGTTGGAGATAAAGATCCATCCATACAGAGGGGGATCGGGAGCTCCTTCCTCTGGTTGGAGATAAAGATCCATCCATACAGAGGGGGATCGGGAGCTCCTTCCTCTGGTTGGAGATAAAGATCCATCCATACAGAGGGGGATCGGGAGCTCCTTCCTCTGGTTGGAGATAAAGATCCATCCATACAGAGGGGGATCGGGAGCTCCTTCCTCTGGTTGGAGATAAAGATCCATCCATACAGAGGGGGATCGGGAGCTCCTTCCTCTGGTTGGAGATAAAGATCCATCCATTCAGAGGGGGATCGGGACCTCCTTCCTCTGGTTGGAGATAAAGATCCATCCATACAGAGGGGGAATCGGGACCTCCTTCCTCTGGTTGGAGATAAAGATCCATCCATACAGAGGGGGATCGGGACCTCCTTCCTCTGGTTGGAGATAAAGATCCATCCATACAGAGGGGGATCGGGAGCTCCTTCCTCTGGTTGGAGATAAAGATCCATCCATACAGAGGGGGATCGGGAGCTCCTTCCTCTGGTTGGAGATAAAGATCCATCCATACAGAGGGGGATCGGGAGCTCCTTCCTCTGGTTGGAGATAAAGATCCATCCATTCAGAGGGGGGATCGGGACCTCCTTCCTCTGGTTGGAGATAAAGATCCATCCATACAGAGGGGGAATCAGGACCTCCTTCCTCTGGTTGGAGATAAAGATCCATCCATACAGAGGGGGATCAGGACCTCCTTCCTCTGGTTGGAGATAAAGATCCATCCATACAGAGGGGGATCGGGACCTCCTACCTCTGGTTGGAGATAAAGATCCATCCATACAGAGGGGGGATCAGGACCTCCTTCCTCTGGTTGGAGATAAAGATCCATCCATACAGAGGGGGAATCAGGACCTCCTTCCTCTGGTTGGAGATAAAGATCCATCCATACAGAGGGGGAATCAGGACCTCCTTCCTCTGGTTGGAGATAAAGATCCATCCATACAGAGGGGGAATCAGGACCTCCTTCCTCTGGTTGGAGATAAAGATCCATCCATACAGAGGGGGGATCGGGACCTCCTTCCTCTGGTTGGGGATAAAGATCCATCCATACAGAGGGGGGAGGGATCGGGACCTCCTTCCTCTGGTTGAGGCATAAAGATCCATCCATACAGAGGGGGGATCGGGACCTCCTTCCTCTGGTTGGGGATAAAGATCCATCCATACAGAGGGGGGGGGATCGGGACCTCCTTCCTCTGGTTGAGGGATAAAGATCCATCCATACAGAGGGGGATCGGGAGCTCCTTCCTCTGGTTGGAGATAAAGATCCATCCATACAGAGGGGGATCGGGAGCTCCTTCCTCTGGTTGGAGATAAAGATCCATCCATACAGAGGGGGATCGGGAGCTCCTTCCTCTGGTTGGAGATAAAGATCCATCCATACAGAGGGGGATCGGGAGCTCCTTCCTCTGGTTGGAGATAAAGATCCATCCATACAGAGGGGGATCGGGAGCTCCTTCCTCTGGTTGGAGATAAAGATCCATCCATACAGAGGGGGATCGGGAGCTCCTTCCTCTGGTTGGAGATAAAGATCCATCCATTCAGAGGGGGATCGGGACCTCCTTCCTCTGGTTGGAGATAAAGATCCATCCATACAGAGGGGGAATCGGGACCTCCTTCCTCTGGTTGGAGATAAAGATCCATCCATACAGAGGGGGATCGGGACCTCCTTCCTCTGGTTGGAGATAAAGATCCATCCATACAGAGGGGGATCGGGAGCTCCTTCCTCTGGTTGGAGATAAAGATCCATCCATACAGAGGGGGATCGGGAGCTCCTTCCTCTGGTTGGAGATAAAGATCCATCCATACAGAGGGGGATCGGGAGCTCCTTCCTCTGGTTGGAGATAAAGATCCATCCATTCAGAGGGGGGATCGGGACCTCCTTCCTCTGGTTGGAGATAAAGATCCATCCATACAGAGGGGGATCGGGACCTCCTTCCTCTGGTTGGAGATAAAGATCCATCCATACAGAGGGGGATCGGGACCTCCTTCCTCTGGTTGGAGATAAAGATCCATCCATGCAGAGGGGGATCGGGACCTCCTTCCTCTGGTTGGAGATAAAGATCCATCCATACAGAGGGGGATCGGGACCTCCTTCCTCTGGTTGGAGATAAAGATCCATCCATATAGAGGGGGGGATCAGGACCTCGTTCCTCTGGTTGGCGATGAAGATCCATCCATATAGAGGGGCTCAGGACCTCCTTCCTCTGGTTGGAGATAAAGATCCATCCATATAGAGGGGGGGGGGGGGGGATCAGGAGGACCACCTTCCTCTGGTTGGCGATGAAGATCCATCCATATAGAGGAATCAGGACCACCTTCCCCTGGTTGGCGATGAAAATCCATCCATATAGAGGAATCAGGACCACCTTCCTCTGGTTGGCGATAAAGATCCATCCATGGGGGGGGGAAACACAGGACCTCCTTGCTGACATCTATCATCTATACAATGCTACACACCAGGCTAATCCCTTTGCAATACTTCCTGAATCACTACCCTGGAAGAAGCAAGCAGCAAGTGAAGTCATATCTTGTGATCTACATGGCAGTTTGAGATCAGTGAGTCAGAGCATTGCAGATATTAGATCACCTTTCAGAGGAGCTCAGCCATGACAGCCTCAGTATATCTCATGAATACAAGTAATACTGAGCATGCCCTGCCAACTCCTTCCATGTCCCCCCCATCTGTCACCCTCCAGCCAATCACCTACAACAAGCAGCCATGCTTCCTCTACATCGGTCACCAACACAGCCAGGTGACATCTGACACTCAGCATTAATATCAGGACAGGTCCCCTTTAAGACCCATATAACGTAGGTATCCCCCTCCCCCATGCTGGGATCTGTAGTTCCCCGGATGCCCCGCTCACCATGTATTTGGTCCCCAGGATGATGGTGCCGGTCCGCACATGGCAGCAGCCGCAGCACCGAGTGCTGTACAGCCGGTCACGGCTCCGCTTCAAATTCATGGCGACACTCTCCGTCCGCTCCTACACTCTTCTTCTACTTCTCTCTACCCCAGCTAGCGCACTGACGTCAGACGTTCCACACAGCTGAGGGGAGGGGGCGGGACTTCATGTCATCCCTCTGTCATCATGGGAGGAGGACTTGGAAGCGCAGGCCGCCATGTTGGAGAAGGGAGTTTTTCCTTCCAGCGTGACACAATTAGGACTCATGGGTACTTTCTGCTACCAACTTACATAAAGGAAACTCCTACAAAGTCATAAAACAACGCAAGGTTTGGTATATGAGTCTGCTCAATAAAATGTTTATATCTTTTAAAGCAATAAGTAAATTAAAATGAGGGCCTCAGTCATGGTGGCTACAAAACAACCTTCTTTCATCAACAGAGGCACACACGTCCGTGGACTGACTTGTTCTTGAATTCTGTATTTGTGCAAAGCTGAATAACACCAAATGTGTGATATTTAGGCAGTTCAGCCCTGGAAGATTTACCCCCTTTATGACCAGGCCATTTTTTTCGATGCAGCACTGCTTTACTTTAACTGACAATTTATTTATTAGTAATGGTGGAGATCACCGGCTAATAGCGGGACTGTGATATTGCGGTGGACAAATTGGACACTAACTGACACTTTTTTGGGGACGAGTGACACTAATATGGTGATCAATGCTAAAAAATATGCACTGTCACTGTACTAATGACACTGGCTGGGAAGGGGGTTACCATCAGGGGCAATCAGTGGATTAATAAGGGCTTAGGAGCTCTCCTAAGCCCTTATTTTTATGATTGTTTTGTGTGTGTATCCCACTTTGAGCTGCAGCCCCCTTTTTTTTCCTGTTTTTTATTTGGTTTTTGTGTTTAGACCTGAGCGCAGTTTATTATTGTTTTTAAATCAAGGGATTAACTATGTGCCTAGCCTGTGTTCTACTGTAGTGGGTAAGATGCTTGTACTAGGTGAAGGCACAGATCCATGTCCCTGCTTTGCAGGAACACAGGACCCATGCCTTCTTTACTGACAGAACGGCGATATGCCTTGTTCTGCCTGTGTACAGAACGATCAGCATGCGCCAGCGGACATCGGGTGATTCTACACAGCAGGAGCGAGCCTCTAGTGGCAGGCCGGATACCCAGAAGTGCAGGATCAGTTATATATATACGTGATCCAGAAAATTGAGGCCGCCTTGTAGCAGTAAAATTGCTTTAGAACAGTCGGCAACTTGTTAAATTCACCAATCCATTCTATTCCTGCGGGTAAATCCAGGTGTAGCCATGCCCCTGTAGGGGTTGCTGAAGGTTGTGGTTCACCTGTCACCCTGCCCAGCCCGGCATCCATCTCTCTGAGACACAACAGTCCATAAGCTTTCTTTTATTATTGAGGGGATTGAACTTGAATCGGAAATGGGAAATTATGGGTTGCCCAGGAATATTCAGTGCAACTTGCTTGGGACTTCTATATACACTCCAGTATATACACTCCAATCTACTCTCCAGCACAACTCTTGCCTAAGACCTCTTTTCCTTAACTCCTCCAGCACTTCCCTTGCTGCAGACTGTTACTCCTCCAGACTAGCTTCCACCATATGGTTAGGCCTGACACTAACTCAGCCAGGCCTTTGTGGATTGCCTTTTGTGGGCAGGGGCCTCAGGCCTTGGTCCCCTGTGGTATAGAAATAGTTCAGGTGCTAACTGACCTCTAATCAGCTACCACTCCCAGAGAGCTCTCTTCAGGTCCTGCCAGCCAACCTGGCTGCAATGCCCTGTCTCCACAGTCCTTTCTTCTGGTTGTGCATCCATCTCAAACTGCAATTTCCCAGTTCTCCCAGGCGTGCCTCCCCAGTCCTCCTGAATGTGCTTCACTCATCAGCCCTCCTGGCTGCAACCAGTTGTCCTCCCTGAAGTCTCTTAACAGTGTTCTCTCCCGCTGTCCTCTCCTTGCTCTCTCATGTGCCTCTTTTCCTCTCTTCTCTCCTTCTGGATGCACCAATAACTGGCCCAGGGTCACCCCCCCCCCCCAGACTGGGGAGCTCCCTGTGGGCCCCGACAGCGTCCACATTCTCTCACTCCAGCTCTTCCACCCGACAACTCCTCCCAAGCTAGGTTGACCCTGGGTATTTAGGGAGGCCTCCCCCCTGCCAATCCAAGTTGGGGATTGGTCAAGGCTCCTTAGAATACCCCAGGCAGCTCCACCTCTCCTCTCCTCCTTTCTTTCTAGAAAGAAGAGGGAGGTGACAGTGGTGCTACCTGTGAGTCACCCAACCCTGCCCTGAGCCACTCCCAGCCCAAAATGTAAACAAACAGGCCTAGACACCAGCTAGGCCTGCCTACATTTTCCTACTCTGCTAGAAAAATCCACACTCTAGCACCTACCTAACTAAAAGGTTGCTACACAAGTGTTTTGTTTTTTTCAAATTGTCCTGTGTGTTACATGGTAGGAGCACGTTGTCACCAAAGAAACATGGAGCCTTCCATTGCTGATGCCTACTTCTGAAAATAGGTTGAATAAAAGATTAGTCCACCTTTACTAAAAAAAAAAAACTGCCTGCGCAGCTCAGGGACATCTGTATATAAAAACAAACTGCATCTCTGACCAAAGTTGAATAATGGGTATAGGTGTAGACCATTTATGTACCTCATGAACCCTGACTGGAAAACTCCCAGGGCGTTGCTAAGACATGTCTAGCTGTTACTGTCCACCTTCCCCATCACAGGAGTGATTCAAATCCTCTTACATGCTTTTTCTCTCCCCTGATGCAGTAACTTTGAGCTCAGTGTTGGAGAACTTACTCCTGTAATGGTGGAGGTGAACAGATTGCCGCCATTACTAGTATAAAATTTTTAAAAAATCCAGAAATATATATACCATAGTTTGTAGATGCTATAATGTTCACGTAAACCAGTCAATATATGCTTATTGTTTTTTGTTTGTTTTGTTTTTTACCAAAAACATAGCAGAATACATATTGGCCAAAATGTGTGAAGACATTTCTTTTTCTATTGCATGTGTTTCATAGCGGAATGTAAAAAAAAAAAAAATATATATATATATATATATATATATATATATTTTTTTTTAAATTGTCGTATATTTTTGTTTAAAACGCAGAAAATAAAAAACCCACCACCAACACCAACTACTATTTTATTTGAGTTGAGTTTCGCATGACCACACAATTGTCAGGTAAAATAAAGCAGTGCCATATAGCAAAAAATGGCCTGAAGGGGGGTAAATCTTCTGGAGGTCAAGTGGTTATTCAAGCTGAACTAACATGCTAGCAGAATATGGCTAAAAACTCCCGGGATCCATGTTTTCTTTTTTTTTGGGGGGGGTGGGGGGGATTTGATTTGTTTTTGAGCAGATTAATTTTTTGACATGTTACCCTGCAGTGTTTAGATCCTCCACTCACAGACCTCTACGTGACTACAGGAAATAGTAGTGATGCAGAGGTTGGCAGAAGAAACCACTGAGCGTAGCAGAAGACACAGGTGTCAGCCTGACTTATGGATCACTGATGCTTAGATCCAGAGGAAGACAAAACAAAAAAACACAAAAACATTGATATAGAAATGTCTTTTCTGGCTCCATATATGTCAGTCGGGGTTGTGTAACTTATACTGCCTTCATAAAAGGGGTAGAAGTGTCAGTCTGGGAGAGAAACTCAACACACAGCATCCTTTGTGAGGTTTTGGATGGTGTACTAACTGTGTAGACCAGGGGTCTCCAAACCCAGGCCCACAGGTCACATCCAGCCCGCATGTATGTTTTCTCCAGCCTGCAGTTCACTCCGCTACTGCCGACGCTGCACTGCTGGTCTGCTTGCTTTTCTAAACCCCCCGCTGTTCTCAGCAGCAAGTCCTGGCAAACAGGACGCTCCTCCCACCCCTTCGCAGTCTGCCATGCCATCCTGCAGATTGGTTGCTAGGACCAGCAGCATCCTAGCAACCAAAGATGTCATTGGTGCAGCACTTCTTTCCTTTCTCTCCCACCCACTGTTTATATTAGTGATCCTTCCGCATTCAGCCTGCTTGTGTAGCAGTGGGCAGGATCCAGGAGGTGTAAGAGCCCTTTACTGTGCCATTATTGTGACAGCCATGTAAGAGGCAAATGGGAGCAATCTGCTATGAGGACACAGACATGAGGGAGACTCTAAAGGGGGACACAGATGTGGGGGGAGACTGATGGGGGACACAGATAAGCGGAAAGGCTTTGATGGGGGCACAGATGTGAGGGAAGACTCTGATAGGGATACAGATGAGGGTTAGACACTGATGGGGACACTGTGAGAGAAGGCTGTGATAAGAAGGCATGTGTAGGGAGGTTCTTATGGAGACACAGATGTGCAGGAAGGCTCTGATGGAAACATACAGTGCCTTGAAAAAGTATTCTTACCACTTGAAATTTTCCACATTTTGTCATGTTACAACCAAAAACATTAAATCAATTTTATTGGGATTTTATGTGGGGCATCCAGTTGAAGTCCGTTGGGACAAAACACGTCGGAACTGTTATCCTTGCTCCCAATTGTTGCTCTTTGTTTCATTTTCTACTTGTGATCACCAGTTTTTTTTGTACTCATTTCCATATGATGCACCGCCATTTTAAATAAACCTTTGTGGTTTTTGATCTGCACCATACGGAGATTTTTTCTTTTTTCTATTCCCATCTTGGTTTGACTGACCCCTGCTCATACTCTGACCCCTTGAGGGTCTCCACAACACATGGAGGTTTCTGATATACATCGGAGAACTATAAGGATAAAGGAATACTTCCGGGACCATCACCGTTGAAGAGTGGTTACATCCCGTCTGGAGAGATCCTTCTCCTGCTTAAAGCGGGAGTTCCGCAGTTTTAAAAAAAAAAAGTCAGCAGCTAAAAATAGTGCAGCTGCTGACTTTTAAAATAAGGACACTTACCCGCCCAGCGCGCCGCGATGTCGGCACCCGAAGCCAATCTCTTGATCAGCTCTTGAGTGCTGCTGCCACCATCTTGGGTATGGGAATCAGGAAGTGGAGCCTTGCGGCTTCACTACCCAGTTCCCTACTGCGCATGCACGAGTCGCGCTGCGCAATAAGGATGGTCCCCGCTGTCTCTGGGATCCGTGTGTTTCCCAGCAGACAGCGGGGGACCCGCAGGAAGTGGCGTAAATATCCATAGATTCTGCGGATATCTATGCCAGAAGTGGGTACAAATACCTGTACTATACAGGTATCTGCACCCCCCTCCCCCCTGAAAGGTGCCAATTGTGGCGCCGGAGGGGGGGAGGGCTCCAATGAGCGGAAGTTCCACTTTAGGGTGGAGCTCCGCTTTAAGCCTAAATCGTGCAGCATCGAGCCCACAAAAAAATCAAGCCCACATAAGCTCAATTGACCCACTACCGCCGGTAAGTGGGTCCACCACATTCGGTAAGAGTACCCATCTATATATTCCTATGACACAGGATTTAATCACAACCTACAACTTCTCTATCAGTTTATGTTGTCTGCACCATTTATATTTCTCGTCTGAAGACTCACCATTGTGTTTTTGATGGACATTTTTTTTTGAGCTTCACTTTCATTTCCTTTTGTTCATAACAGTGAACTCAGGATCTTATGTTTATTTCTCACATTTGTTATATGTCACGTATACCAGTGGTCATCAACCCTGTCCTCAGGGCCCACTAACAGGCCAGGTTTGCAAGATAAATGAAATACAACACAGGTGATATCATTTACTGCTCAGTGATTGCAGTATTCTAGTCTGCATCTCCCCAAGATAATACATAAAACCTGGCCTGTTAGTGGGCCCTGAGGACAGGGTTGATGAATACTGACGTATACTATATATTTATCTTTGAGTGCTACACTATATCTCTTTCACTCTGTTTGGACTTTGTTTCAGTGTTAGCGTTTTTTTTTTTTCAGTCATTTTGGTTTAGAGCAGTCATTTTCCACTACTGTTCCATAAAGGCCAGATTTGTGAAGCTCACAACTAATAATTGTCCTGTGGACAGATTCTCCCACCTAAACTGTGGATCTCTGCAGCTCCTCCAGAGTTACCATGGATCTCTTGGCTGCTTCTCTGATTAATGCTCTCCTTGCCCGCCTGGCAGTTTAGGTGGTCGGCCATGTCTTGGTAGGTTTGCAGTTGTGCCATACTCTTTCCATTTTTGGATGATGGATTGAATAGTGCTCTGTGAGATGTTCAAAGCTTGGGATATTTTTTTAGAACCTAACCCTGCTTTACACTTTTCCACAACGTTATCCCTGACCGGTCGGGTTGGTTCCTGGGCCTTGTTCACTAAATTTCTCTAACAAACCTCAGAGGACTTCACAGAACAGCTGTATTTATGCTGAGAATAAATTACACACAGGTGGACTTTATTTAAAAATTAGGAGAATTCTGAAGACAATTGTTTCCTCTAGATTTTAGTTAGGGGTATCAGAGTAAAGGGGGCTGAATACAAATGCACGGCACACTTTTCAGATATTTATTTGTAAAAAAATGTTTAAAACCATTTATCATTTTTCTTCCACTTCACAATTATGTACTATTTTTTGTTGGTCTATTACACAAAATACCAATCAAGTCCATTTACGTTTTTAGTTGTAACATGACAAAAGGTGTAACATTTCAAGGGGTATGACTACTTTTTTAAGGCCCTGTAAAGCCCCGTACACACGAGAGAACTTATGTCCGACAGACTTCCGAAGGAGTTCTGCCGGAGTTCCGACAGACTTTTCGACTGAGCGGACTTGGCCACACACAATCACACCAAACTCTGACGAATTTGAACGTGATGACGTACGACTGGACTCGAATAAGGAAGTTCATAGCCAGTAGCCAATAGCTGCCCTAGCATCGGTTTTAGTCCGTCGGAATAGCATACACACGAGCGAATTTTTCGAAGGGACCGGGTCCGGCGGAGTTCCGTCGGAAAAATTTGAAGCATGTTCCATTTTCTAAAGTCCGTCAGACTTTTGCGAATCAAAAGTCCGTTGCAGCCCACACACGATCGAATAGTCTGACGGAATCATTCCGTCGGACTTTGGATGTTGAAAAGTCCGCTCGCGTGTACGCGGCATAAGTGTAACTGCACTAACACTGCGGATATATACACACACAAGTCTATGGGAAGTCCCTGCTGTAGGATTTCTGCACTGAGGATATAAACACCGTATGAGACCTCTGACCTTACAAAGTATTAAGTATGCATTTGTATAAGGGGTTCTAGCTTAGATTAAGTAACAAAACGAATGTGGACCTTTCCTTTGAATTGATCATAAACGTTAACTCTCAGAATTTCTCTTTCATGATATTTATTTCAACAATACATTGTTGTGCACACCAGCCATGAGGTCAATGTGCAGATAATTACATTATGCAACGTTTTAAAGAAAGAGTTACTCCACATGGGTTCCATAATTCTAATCTAGCCATTGGTTATAGGAAAAATGACAGGGTTTAAAATAGAACTAAACCCTCCTATTGTTTTCAGACAAGCAAGCAGCCATCTTTGCCTCTGTTTGATCCTCAACTCCCATGGTGCTGCGCATTTGATCAGTTATGACACCAGACATTGGATGGTTTGACAGTTTGGTTGAGAGCACAACCAATGTGACAGTTACATTCCAGGCACATGCCGGAAATGTAATTGTTCTTTGAAACTGTTAAATAGATGGGTTTAGTTCCGCTTTAACCAAACTTCCTTTAAGCCAGCGGTTCTCAACTTGTGGGTCGTGACTCCCTGGGGGGGGGGGGGGGGGTCGATCGCTGATTTGCCAGGGGGTTGCAAACACTGTTCCAATCCAGGCAGACCCAACTCCATACACATAGTAATGTTGGGTCTGTATCGCCCAGCGAGACGTCACTTTCGGTAGAGGAGAGACCCTGCAGAAGTGACGTTCCGTCGTCACCATCTTGGTACACTCGTTCGCAGTAAGGCTACAGTTAGATGTCGGCAAGCGGAAATCTTTTTATACCCCAGTCTTGCATTTTACACTTATTTTTACCATTAAACTGAGCTTATATACTATATAAGGGTTATATAAATTATAAACTCAGATTACGGGTAAAAATCAGTGTAAAATGCAAGACTTCGGTGGGTATAAAAAGATGTCCACTTGCCAACTTCTGACAGTAGCCTTACTGCGGACAAGTGTACCAAGATGGCGGCGACTTAACGTCACTTCCCTTTCCACATTAGACGGGTTGCTGATTCTGATGGAACACCTGAGTAACTGGTAAGTCCGAGACAAATTAATAAAAACATATTAGTACTGTGTGTCACCGGCCAAATCAATCAATAGATTGTATAGCACCCAAACAACCGTGATGCGCCACCACCTTCTGAATTGTGCACTCACCAGAATACGGTATAATAAGGGCCTGATCAGAACATGGGTCTTTCAATCATTTGTACTGGTTATTCCAAAGATGCCTCAGCAGGTCCAGTGGTATGTATTCTCCACCCTCATGCAAAATAAAGAGCCATCATTGCGCAATATTCCAAAAAAGATCATTTATTTAGCTTAAACCATGAACAGATGTTCACTCACATGATAGGGTGTTGTCAGCATCAGGTGTTTTTTCACCTTAATGCATAGGGTGCATTAAGGTGAAAAAACACTAGGATTTACAACCCCTTCAAGCAATGTTCCAATTTTGTTGAAGTTATTTATATTTTGAAGCCACCTACTATTCAGGGCCTCGCTTCCTGGAACTCATTGTGGTTGGAGGTGACAGGTGGTGCTGTGATGGTTGTGAAGAACTTTAGTTGGAGGAAGACATAAAATCATATTGCAAATGTCTTAATATATGAATAGCATGTGAGAGATTGGACACAGGTCAGAGAGAGGTGACATGTTGGTCATTCTGCTCAGATTGCAACTCTGCCTATGGCATTCACTCAGCACACCATATAATGTAAGGAATGATATGCATAGAGTATTGCAATTATAAGGGCCGTTTGTTGCATCTTGAAAACACCATCCAATAACATAATAGTTAGGAACTTTAAACAAAATGTCAACAGTCAGTTGTAGAGATATTCTAAGGATTTTAATATTCACAGAATCTCAGGTCTACACAGAACCCATTCTAAAGCTTGATTTATGTATATGGGGTACAGCGAAATTCTCAATTGGTAATTGTTATGCTGTTGATTTCAAGATGCAAGATGCAATTAAAGAACATTATACACAAGTATTAGTAGTTACCTAAGCTGACTATTAATTACACAAGGTTTCTGGATGTGCCTGTGGGGTCTAGTTATTGCACTTGCAGTGTAGAGTCTAATCTTTTAAGATTCAGTCACCCACATACATCATTCCTAGGTTGTGCCTGAGTAAAAATTGTATAAAGATGATAAAACACTGCAAGTCAATGTTTATGGCTTGTGATGAATAATAAGATATCTGACAAGAGCCGAAATAAATATGCCAAGAACGCACAGTTCCACACCGATTCCTCTTAAAAGCAGGGGTTCCATCTAGCATCTAGGGGTTCCACCTAGCAAGCACTGGCCAGCATTATGCCTGTTCCTTCTTTTCACAATTGACATGGCAGAGCATAATGGACAGAACTGATGCAGTGCATACCAGACACAAGGGCAGCAAATCTAGACTCATACCTCTGGATTAAGACTTTACATGACAAGACAATGTCTGGTATGGAGTAGAACTTTGTGGAACATGCTTTCAGGCGTTTGAAAAAGTTTAATATGGGTGACTCTAATGCTTATAGTACTCACGTGTATAAGAAGGATGGGGCTGCGTCTTTTCTTATTACAATACTGAGCCTGATTAGAATAAAGGCCGACCCTCCCATATAGCAGTCAGTTTTGGAAAGTAATAGAAATACCTACATAATTATTTCCAGACACTGCAGGTAAATCCCCACAATAAAAATAACTATTGGGTATGTTGGATTCCTAGTCCACCCTATGCTCTTTAGTTCCTCTGGCAGACCTCCACAAGACTACTGCATCCTGTAGTGACATAAGCCCTTGTACACACGGTCGGAGATTCCAATGGAATGTGTCCGAAACGGACCGCTTTGTCGGATATTCCGACTGTGTGTGGTCTGCATCGGACTGTTTCCGTCGGAGTATCCGACGGACCAACTTTTCCAACTTGCCGGTAAAATTTTCCGACAAAATGCTCCGATCGGACATACTCCGATCATGTGTAGAGAATTCCGATCGGACAAAGTGCCACACATGCTCAGATCAAATTCCTACACCAAAGCTATTGGCTACTAGCGTGAACGTAGTCCTGTCGTAACAAAATAACGTAATCACATCGGATTTTCCGACAACTTTGTCCGACCGTGTGCAAACAACAGTTTCGGAGAAAATCCGACGGACAAAATCCGACGGATTTGTTTGTCAGAATCTCCGACCGTGTGTACAAGGGCTAAGACATAAGAGCTAACAAAAGTTCTGGGTGGCTTAACTCCAATGTAAAAATGCATATAAAAGCAAAGGAGAAGGTTTTCATAAAATACAAGGCTGAGGGGTCATCTTTAGCATTCCAACTTTACAAAGAACGCAACAAGAAATGTAAGGGTGCAATCAAGGTGGCTAAGATAGAGCACGAAAGACACATAGTGGAGGAGAGTAAAAAATAAATTAAAAAAAACAAGAAATTCTTTAAGTACATAAATAGTAAGAAAGGGAGGCCAGAACATATTGGCACCATAAAGGATGATGAAGGGAATCTGGCTACAAAAGATGGAGCAATGGCGAAGGTTCTGAATTTATTCTTCTCCTTAGTCACAAGGGAAACGGCGGGGGGGGGGGGGGGGTATTCTATAACCAAGTCTGCAATGTTTATCTTCATATCACATCACAGGAAGCACCCTCATGGCTAACAGGGGATAAAATTAGAAGTAGACTTGAAAAACGGAACAGTAATAAGTTACCGGAATCAGATGGCTTGCACCTGAGGGTCCTTAACCACTTGCCGACCAGGCCATAGCCGAAAGACGGCTACAGCGTGGTCGGCTTATTCTGGGAGAGCGTCCATTGACATCTTTCCAGAATGTTGCTCTTGCATGGCCCCTGTCGCACTCTCCTGGAAATATCCGTGACTGTCGGGTCCGGAAGACGGTGCGATCACTTGTAAACAAGGCACTTGTAAACACTTGTTCCTCCCTCCCCTCTCTGTACCAATCTGTACAATGCGAGGGGAGAGGGGAGAGATCGTTTGTAGAAGCGCTGTGGGCTGGATCAGTAGTGCCCATAGTGTTGCTCAGTGCCAATAATCTGCAATAAATATTAACAGAAACAAAGAATGTTTTTTTTAAACAAATTTTCAGTTTTTTTGATTTATAGCGCAAAAAATTAAAAAACCCAGCAGTTATTAAATACCACCAAAAGAAAGCTCTATTTGTGTGAAAAAAATAACAAAAAAATTCATATGGGTACAGTGTTGCATGACTGAGTAATTGTCATTCAAAGTGTGAGAGTACCGAAAGCTGCAAATTGGTCTGGATTTTGCAAAGGCATTCAATAGAGTTCCCTATAAATGTTTAATGCACAAATTAAGGTCTGTCAGCATGGACCAAAGGCTGAGTACATGGAATGAAAACTGGCTACTGGGGTGAGTCCAGATAGTGGTGATAAATGGGGAGTACTCAGAATGGTCTGGTGTGGAAAGTGGGGTCCCCCAGAGTTCTGTCCTGGGATCAATCCTATTTAATTTATTCATAAAATTTTCTGGAAGATGGGATGATCAGCTCAATCTCAGTACTTGGGGATGATAATAAGCTAAGCAGGGCAATAACTTCTACGCAGGATGTAGAAACCTTGAAAGAAGATCTAAACAAATTAATGGGGTGGGCAACTACATGGCAAATTACGTTTAATGTGGAAAAATAATGCATTTGGGTGCCAAAAATATGAATGCAATTTATTGATTTCAATGTACAAATACCGTAATAGGGAGAAAACTTTTCCACGCAAGGAAATTTAATAAGACACATTCACTCAAATTAGAAGAGAAGCAGTTTAACCTTAAACTGTGTAGAGGGTTCTTTACTGTAAGAGCGGTAAAGATGTGGAATGCTCTTCCACAAGCAGTGGTTTCAGCAAGGAGCATAGATCATTTATAAACTATTAGATGGGCACCTAAACGACCACAACATACAGGGGTGTACAATGTACTATTAAAGGGGTTGTAAAGGTAAATGTTTTTTCACTTTAATGCATTCTATGCATTAAGGTGAAAAAACATCTGACACTGCCTGCGCCCCCAGTTCTCCCGTTTTACTTACCTGACCCCTCAAAAATCCCGTGCTCGCCCCCGACGTCCTCTTCACCACTCAGCCTGGCCACTGATTGGCTGGAGTGAATGGATGGAAAGCAGCGCAGCCATTTGCTCGCGCTGCTGTCAGTCACATCCACTGACGCGGAGCACCGGGGGCGGGGCCGTCTGATACAGCAAGCCGCTATAGCCGCCGGCTGTATCACGGGAGCGCGCCCGCAGGTGCTTCTGACCATGCGAGGGAGCTCGCATGAACGTGAGAAGTACCTGTGGGAGGAAGCAGAGACAGCCGCCGAGGGACCCCAGAAGAGCAGGTTCGGGGCCACTCTGTGCAAAATGAGCTTCACAGTGGAGGTAAGTATAAACATGTTTGTTATTTAAAAAAAAAAAAAATAAATTTACTTTACAATCCCTTTAATGTAAAAATACACACACAGGTTGGATATGATGGACTTTTTTTTCAACCTCACCAGCTATGTAACTATGTAAGAGCTGGCAGAGATAACCCTAGAGTGCAGTTGATGATGACAGCATTTGACACTCTCAGAAGTGTCAGATAGATTTTTCAGCAACCTTAGTCCTTCAATGCAACAAAGTTCAGTGATGCAGGCAGTAGGACAATTTAGTATTAATTGCTTTGTTCACAGTGATGGCTTTGTCAGGTCACCTGAGTCTAGGTGACAGATGCATGCTGTTGGGGTCAGGAGTGCACCGCTAAGGTAGTGGACCTTATGGCTGACTGCTGCGGATGGGGATCTGGGCGGTTCAGGAAAGCAGGTCCTCTGGAGCACCGACGCTGATCACACTGGGATCTAGAGCATGAGATTTCCAGGGCGTGGAGTCTAAGAGCCAGCAGGTGTTCACCAGAGCCTCTAGTGGTGAGGATGGACTGCGCTGCAACTGGCTCCAGGTCACGGCCCCCAGGGTCTCCCAGCTCATGCTCAGGCTACTGGAGGGTAGAAAGGGATAGTCAAGTGATAAGTCAAAGGTCAGGGCAACTAGCAGACAAGGATAGACAGAGAACACGACAAAGGTCAGGGTATCAAGCAGGCAGAGATAGTCAAACAACAAGCCAAGAAGGGTAAACAGAATCAGACATAGAGCACACAGCAAGACACAGACAGGAAGCCAAACCCACAATATTGATCAGCAAGGCTTGGATTGCATTGCACAGGCTAATATAGTGTTTCCTGATGGGGCTGGGGCTGGGGTGGAGCCATGCTTGATGGAAGCATACAGGTGAACAGCGACCGGTCTCTAAGCTGACACAAGAGAAGTAAGCAGACAGACATCATTATTAAATTGCAGATTTATGACGGGCTTTTTTACATTTTATATAAATAGTGACAGAGTCGCTTTTAGAAAAGGTAGGAAGCTTACACTCTAAGGTCCCTAACTCACATACACTTGTACATACACATACTAGGGACAATTTAGACAGGATCCAATTACCCTAGCAGCATGTGTTTGGAGTGTGGGAGAAAACCGGAGTACCCGTAGGAAACCACCACATGCACAGGGAGAACATGCAAACTCCAGGCAGGTAGTGTCGTGATTGGGATTCGAACCAACAACTAGTGATGGACGAACGTTTCGCCCGGCGGTCGTTTCGCGGCGAATTTCCGACATTCGCGGTCCGCACGTTCGAACGCCTTTTTCCGTCGTTCGCCGCGGCGGACTTACGTGTTTAATGTATACAAGAACTTTAACCTTTGGTGACACGTTTATCATGTGATACAGGACAGCCAATTGAGACATGACAGCACATGGACACTTGGACATTCCCCCTAACCTATAAATACACCCGATCCGGTGGCCATTTTACATTCTTTCTTCTGTTACGATAGGGACAGGTTCCTGTGTGGAGTAGGGAGAGATAAACCACTAGCTATTTGGTACACAAAAGTTCTTTTCAGGACTGGTATAGGTGTTAGGTGTTGATAGGTTTGCTGTGCTGCTGATTCTTGCAGCAGCCTGAGTGTCTTTTGTTAGTTTAGAGAAAGGGAAAGGACGGTGTATGCTACAGGGACAGCCAGATTAGTCTTTCATCATCATCATCATCATCATCATCATTAGCTGTTACTATCAAGGTCCACAAAAGAGCTGTTCCAGTAACCACTAATCGTTCTCTTTTTTTGCCAATTTGTATAGGGACAGGAAGGAAGCAGTGTTGTCAGGCAGTGAGGGTAATTTTAAAGACTTGCTGTTATTATTAGTTCCACAAAGGTTCTTTTCAGGACTGGTATCAGTGGTACAGTAATAGGCTTGTACATGTATAATATTCTTTCTTCCAAATATAGAAAGGATATTATACTTGACTGCTGCCCTTCTGCTGCAGTCTGCTAAACATTCACAACTCACTTGTTCCACAAAAGTTCTTATAAGGACTGGTAACTTGGTATAGGGTGCTACGGTACATAGGCTTGAGTGCGGTACAGTCTGCTGTTCTGTAAGGACCGCTATCGGTCCACAATAGATAGGGTTGACGTGCACCACTGCTGACCGCTGCCCTATACTGCAGCAGTCCTTCAGCGGTATAGGGACTGACGTACAGTCTGCTAATCACTAACACACAACCTGCTTGTTCCACAAAAGTTCTTATAAGGACTGGTAACTTGGTATAGGGTGCTACGGTACATAGGCTTGAGTGCGGTACAGTCTGCTGTTCTGTAAGGACCGCTATCGGTCCACAATAGATAGGGTTGACGTGCACCACTGCTGACCGCTGCCCTATACTGCAGCAGTCCTTCAGCGGTATAGGGACTGACGTACAGTCTGCTAAACACTAATACACAACCTGCTTGGTCCACAAAAGTTCTTATAAGGACTGGTAACTTGGTATAGGGTGCTACGGTACATAGGCTTGAGTGCGGTACAGTCTGCTGTTCTGTAAGGACCGCTATAGGTCCACAATAGATAGGGTTGACGTGCACCACTGCTGACCGCTCACCTATACTGCAGCAGTCCTTCAGCGGTATAGGGACTGACGTACAGTCTGCTAATCACTAACACACAACCTGCTTGTTCCACAAAAGTTCTTATAAGGACTGGTAACTTGGTATAGGGTGCTACGGTACATAGGCTTGAGTGCGGTACAGTCTGCTGTTCTGTAAGGACCGCTATCGGTCCACAATAGATAGGGTTGACGTGCACCACTGCTGACCGCTGCCCTATACTGCAGCAGTCCTTCAGCGGTATAGGGACTGACGTACAGTCTGCTAAACACTAATACACAACCTGCTTGGTCCACAAAAGTTCTTATAAGGACTGGTAACTTGGTATAGGGTGCTACGGTACATAGGCTTGAGTGCGGTACAGTCTGCTGTTCTGTAAGGACCGCTATCGGTCCACAATAGATAGGGTTGACGTGCACCACTGCTGACCGCTGCCCTATACTGCAGCAGTCCTTCAGCGGTATAGGGACTGACGTACAGTCTGCTAAACACTAATACACAACCTGCTTGGTCCACAAAAGTTCTTATAAGGACTGGTAACTTGGTATAGGGTGCTACGGTACATAGGCTTGAGTGCGGTACAGTCTGCTGTTCTGTAAGGACCGCTATCGGTCCACAATAGATAGGGTTGACGTGCACCACTGCTGACCGCTGCCCTATACTGCAGCAGTCCTTCAGCGGTATAGGGACTGACGTACAGTCTGCTAATCACTAACACACAACCTGCTTGTTCCACAAAAGTTCTTATAAGGACTGGTAACTTGGTATAGGGTGCTACGGTACATAGGCTTGAGTGCGGTACAGTCTGCTGTTCTGTAAGGACCGCTATCGGTCCACAATAGATAGGGTTGACGTGCACCACTGCTGACCGCTGCCCTATACTGCAGCAGTCCTTCAGCGGTATAGGGACTGACGTACAGTCTGCTAAACACTAATACACAACCTGCTTGGTCCACAAAAGTTCTTATAAGGACTGGTAACTTGGTATAGGGTGCTACGGTACATAGGCTTGAGTGCGGTACAGTCTGCTGTTCTGTAAGGACCGCTATAGGTCCACAATAGATAGGGTTGACGTGCACCACTGCTGACCGCTCACCTATACTGCAGCAGTCCTTCAGCGGTATAGGGACTGACGTACAGTCTGCTAATCACTAACACACAACCTGCTTGTTCCACAAAAGTTCTTATAAGGACTGGTAACTTGGTATAGGGTGCTACGGTACATAGGCTTGAGTGCGGTACAGTCTGCTGTTCTGTAAGGACCGCTATCGGTCCACAATAGATAGGGTTGACGTGCACCACTGCTGACCGCTGCCCTATACTGCAGCAGTCCTTCAGCGGTATAGGGACTGACGTACAGTCTGCTAAACACTAATACACAACCTGCTTGGTCCACAAAAGTTCTTATAAGGACTGGTAACTTGGTATAGGGTGCTACGGTACATAGGCTTGAGTGCGGTACAGTCTGCTGTTCTGTAAGGACCGCTATCGGTCCACAATAGATAGGGTTGACGTGCACCACTGCTGACCGCTGCCCTATACTGCAGCAGTCCTTCAGCGGTATAGGGACTGACGTACAGTCTGCTAAACACTAATACACAACCTGCTTGTTCCACAAAAGTTCTTATAAGGACTGGTAACTTGGTATAGGGTGCTACGGTACATAGGCTTGAGTGCGGTACAGTCTGCTGTTCTGTAAGGACCGCTATCGGTCCACAATAGATAGGGTTGACGTGCACCACTGCTGACCGCTGCCCTATACTGCAGCAGTCCTTCATCGGTATAGGGACTAAGAGTTTTGTCACAGGGTCATTTAAAAAATGACAGGCAGAGGAAGAGGCAGGCCCTTCCGCAGGGGTGGTAGGGGTAGGGCAGGAGCAACAGGCTTGAGCCAAAGTGGGAAGTTGCAGAAGGTGCGTTCAATTACTTTAAAGGATGCACCAGACTTGGTTGAGTGGCTCGCTCAGCCTTACTCTTCTGCACCCTCCTCATCCTCTCGATCTGCACCCTCTTCTTCACTCTCTGCTATGTGCACCCCCAAAGACACTACCACCAACAACACGACCACCACCACATACCTTCCGCTTGAGTCACTGGAATTATTTTCCGATCCATATCAAGAGGACATTTCTGATGCGCAGCCACTCTTGGTATTGGATCAGGAAGAGGAGGTAGCAACAAGCGCTACTCAGCAGTCTGACGCCAGTACCCAGATCAGCCCAAGGAGGAGGTTGGTCCCCGGTGTTGCTGCCTACTCCGAGATCTCTACTTATAGCGGTGGGGAAGGTGACGTTGATGATGACGTGTCTAGTGATGTCACGTGGGTGCCCACAAGAGAGGAAGAGGAGGGGAGTTCAGAGGGAGATATGGACCAGCAGATAGGGAGGAGAAGCAGCAATGACTTACATTGCACAGCAGGGACAAAGCAGACTGCAAATGTATCAGGAGCGAGTCATCGACCATGTACGGTCACATCTGGCGCTCCCAGGACACCGGCACATGGCTCCGCAGTGTGGGCTTTTTTTAACGTGTCCGCTGCTGACAATAGCGTTGCCATCTGCAATCTTTGCAGTCAACGCGTTAGTCGCGGTAAGCCCAATACTCACCTAGGGACGACCGCCTTAAGAAGGCACATGAGCAGCCATCACCGAGCCCAGTGGGAGCAACGGAACACACAAAGCCACACTGCAGGCTCTCACCGTCCAGCCTCGTCTTCTACTTCTCCTTCTCCTCTCTCCTCACAATTGTCCTCCACTCCACCTTCCATCACGCCAAGCTCACATTTTTCTGCAAAAAGGCAGGCTTCCGTGGGCCTAATGTTTGAGCGTAAAAAAATGATGACGCCGGATAACCCTCTTGCCCAACGGTTGGCGGCTGGCTTGTCAGAACTCATAGCCCGCCAACTACTGCCATATAAACTGGTGGACTCGGAGGCCTTTCGCAAATTTGTGGCCATTGGAACACCACAATGGAAGGTCCCAGGAAGGAAGTATTTCTCAGAGAAGGGCATCCCAGAGCTATATGGCCATGTTCAGCGGCAAGTGAATGTATCTCTGGCACACAGTGTCGGTGCCAAGATACATCTGACCACAGACACGTGGTCTAGCAAACACGGGCAGGGAAGGTATATCAGTTTTACTGCCCACTGGGTGAACCTTCTGACGGCCGTCAAGCATGTAACCCGTGGCACCCGTGTAGATTTGGTTTTACCGCCACGGATTGCATGCAGGCCTGACTCTTCTTCTCCTCCTCCTACTCCATCCTCCTCCCTCTCCTCCTCAGCTGCCTCCTCCTTTTCCGCTGCTAGCGTCTCTTCCACTGCACCGCCCAAGCTCCCCAGAACCTATTCCACATGCCAGGTGAGACGTTGCCATGCCGTGCTGCGTCTGTTGTGCCTGGAAGCAAAGAGCCACACTGGCCCGGCACTCCTTTCAGCTTTGCGTTCACAGGCAGATGAGTGGCTAACACCGCTCAATTTGACAGTTGGTAAAGTGGTGTGTGACAACGGTGCCAATCTGCTTAGCGCATTGAAACAGGGCAAAATCACGCACGTGCCGTGCATGGCACACGTCTTAAACTTGGTCGTGCAGCGATTCCTTGTCAAATACCCTGGGGTCCAGGACATCTTGCGGCAGGCAAGGAAAATCTCGGCCCATTTCAGAAGATCTTACACGGCCATGGCTCGCCTTGCTGACATTCAGCGGCGACACCATCTGCCGGTCAGACGTCTTATTTGCGATTGCCCGACGCGATGGAACTCAACCTTCTATATGCTTGATAGGCTGCTCCAGCAGAAACGTGCAGTTAACGTCTACCTGTATGAACTCTGCGAAAGAAACGGTTCTGGGGAGCTGGGTTTTTTTTCACCGCGCCAGTGGCTGCTCATGCGCGACACATGCAGACTTCTGCGGCCATTTGAGGAGATCACCAAACTGGTCAGTCGCAGCCATGGCGCCATCAGTGACATGGTACCTTATGCCTTCTTTCTGGAGCGTGCATTGCGTCGTGTCATTGATCAGGCTGTGGAGGAGCAGGAGCGGGAAGATGAGGAAGTCGCAATGCTGGATGAATTCCCAGGGGGGGCTACTCTATCTGAGACAAGTCAACAACAGGAGTCTGATGAGGAGTCAGAGGAGGATGGTGCCGGGGCGGATGAGCAGGAGCAAGAAGAGCATGCTTTAAACCTTTCTGGGATCCCTGTTGTGCGAGGATGGGGAGAGGAGAATGAAGAGGACGACATTATCCTGGATGATGAGCAGGAGCCAGGCCACCACACCGCTTCCACTTTAGTGCAAATGGGGGCCTTCATGCTCCAGTGTTTTAATAGGGACCCCCGTATAAAAAGCATGAGGGTCAAGGACCAGTACTGGGTGGCAACGTACTTAGACCCCCGGTACAAACACAAAATGGCGGAAATGTTACCGCCGTCGCAGAGGGCTGTCAGAATGCAGCACTTCCAGGCCTTGCTTCGAGAAATGCTGCATTCTGCTTTTGCGTGCGCTGGCAGAGGAGCAATTCCCACTCCCAGAGAAGGATTTGCGGGTACCAATCCAACAGCGCCTGCAAGAAGAGGCCGGTTTGAAGATGTGTTGGTGACTTCGGATATGAGGTCATTCTTTCAGCCGACCCATCGACAGGTGTCATCCGGATCCAGCATCAGGGAACGCCTAGACCGTCAGGTGTCCGACTACATTGGGTTAACGGCCGATGTGGACGCTCTGAGGAGTGATGAACCCCTAGACTACTGGGTGGGCAGGCTTGACCTCTGGCCAGAGCTTGCCCAATTTGCAATCGAACTGTTGGCTTGCCCCTCATCCAGTGTCCTGTCCGAAAGGACGTTCAGCGCAGCAGGGGGGATTGTGACCGATAAGCGTACTCGCCTAGCTCACCACAGTGTTAACTACCTCACATTTCTAAAAATGAATGAGGCATGGATCTCGGAGGAATTCAACACATGTGACCAGTAGACCATGTATATGTCTATAAACTATTTTTTTAATCAAGCACACAGACCTTCTTAATTCATTTGGCTCACTTCCTTGACCCAAAAAAGCACACCGTACTATATGCCCCTACCCTCCTCTTTGAAGAGGTTGAGCGGTGTCATATTTCTACTGGGGCTGCTTATGATATCCCTGTGCTGTGCTGACTTCCTCCTGGGGGTTCTTATTATGAAGGGATCACACTATCCCTGTGCTGTGCTGACTTCCTCCTGGGGGTTCTTATTATGAGGGGATCACACCATCCCTGTGCTGTGCTGACTTCCTCCTGGGGCTGCTTACGGTGCTGCTGTCAGTGCTGTATGTCACGGTGCTGCTGTCAGCGCTGTATGTCACGGTGCTGCTGTCAGCGCTGTATGTCACGGTGCTGCTGTCAGCGCTGTATGTCACGGTGCTGCTGTCAGCGCTGTATGTCACGGTGCTGCTGTCAGCGCTGTATGTCACGGTGCTGCTGTCAGCGCTGTATGTCACGGTGCTGCTGTCAGCGCTGTATGTCACGGTGCTGCTGTCAGCGCTGTATGTCACGGTGCTGCTGTCAGCGCTGTATGTCACGGTGCTGCTGTCAGCGCTGTATGTCACGGTGCTGCTGTCAGCGCTGTATGTCACGGTGCTGCTGTCAGCGCTGTATGTCACGGTGCTGCTGTCAGCGCTGTATGTCACGGTGCTGCTGTCAGTGCTCTGTATTACGGTGCTGCTGTCAGATGCCTCTATCACGGTGCATGTGTCATTCCGGTATGTCACGCTGCTGGTGATCATCTCCTGCACCCTCTTCTTTGCCTACCCTGGTCCCTGACCTTCCCTCTCCTCCATTGCCTTCATTAGCTCCATAGTCCTGAATTGTTAGAACAATTTCCCAAATAAAATAAAAATGCTTGTAGTTATCGATCCCAAATTCACCTCATACATGTATTATGTCATTGTCCAGATGGTGGGACTACGTTTTACCCCCTAATAATTACCACGTGGCCGCAAATTCGACATGAAGGTTTGCAAAGTTCGCCTCCCATTGAAGTCAATGGGGCCCGCGGCGAACGTTCGGTTTCGCGAACGTTTGGGTCCGTTCGCATTTCGCTTTCGCGAAACGTCCCGTCGGAAGTTCGTCCATCACTACCAACAACCCCTTTTACTGCTAGGCAAAGTGGGGAGGCACAGTGGTGTAGTGGATAGCACTTCCACACTCTCCAAAGACATGCTGGTAGGTTAATTGGATCCTGTCTAAATTGTCCCTAGTATGTGCATGTATGAATGTGAGTTATAGACCTTAAAGTGTAAGCTCCATGAGGGTAGGGACTGATGTGAATGTACAATGTATATGTAAAGCGCTGCATAAATTGACGGCACTATATAAGTTCCTGAAATAAAAATAAATAAATAAGAACATAACCTATAGCTAGGAGATAATGCCACATTGAGTTTAAGGTGGAGTTCTTCTTTAGTGTACAAACTGCAATATGGTCTAATGACTCTAAGGAAAAAATGATCCAATTTTTATGTTACTGAAGATTTATACATGAGTGATGTTACTCACCCCAAATCCTGTTTGAAGTCCCCTTTTTTTCTCTGTTCTAATTTCCTTTGCCACCTGATGCTGGTCCTGGCTTACCACTTCATTTATACTCTGGAAAGAACAGCAACCAATCTCACCCAGGTTTCATTTTTCCAAGAGGTCATCCGCCGAGCTGTAAATCAGCAGACCTCCATCCTCCCGAGTGACATCAGCGCAGTAAATTCCTTCAGGCCGCAGCCTGGCTAAAAAGGAGCCGAGCTTACAGATGCCCCAATAAGGAAACCAAGAGATTAATGTCCAGATCTGCTGGGCTTGAGAAGTTAGGTTCTAATTACAGATCTCAAGGAGTACAAGCCAAAAAAAATACACATAAAGGTGGTTACAAAGGAAGTCGGAGTAGACCCTTCACCTGTTCCTTATTATACAATGCGCTAGACATTTTATAGCCATCTTTACTGCCCTTCCCTGTACCTAAAAGCTAACTTACTTTTCAACATAACAAGAAATGTGCTTTTCATTTTCTGCTTGTCAGGGCCACCTCGACTGAATGGCCTTTGGTGCCTGGGAAAGAGAGCAAGAAAGAAAGAGAGGGAGAGAGAGAGAGAGGAAAGAGATGGAAAGTAAGAGAGGATGGAAAAAGAATAAAATAAATGGGGTATGAAATAAGAAATAGAGATGGAAAGAAAGAGCAAGAGAAAGAGACTTCAAGAGAGAAAGAGCAAGAGAGATGTAAAAAGAGCATGGATGAGAATAAAAGAACGAGAGTAGGAAATCAGGAAAGATAATAATTCGGATAACTCACTACCTGCTACCAATTGGTGCTGTTTGGTTATTGTGAACAAGCAAGATTTATTTATTGCAATTGCCTACATACATAGTCTAGAACAGTGGTCTCCAAAGCAGCCAGATGCGGCCCTTTGCTGCTTTTATCCAGCCCTTGGGGCACTATTACATAACAATGGAGAATAATTCCCCCACTGACACCAATGAAGATGCACAATTCCTCCCAATGACACCAACAATTGGGACTAATGACATCAATGATGAGGTACAATTTTTCCCAATGACCGAAACAATGGGGCATGATTTCTCCTAATGACACCAACAATGGGGCCCAATGACATCAATGATAGGGCACAATTCCTCCCACTGACAACAAACGATGGGGCATTTTTTCCCCACTGACATTGGGGGCTTTTCTAGCCACAGTCTGTCCCCCCTAAAGTCTGAGAAACAGTAGACTGGAACTTTGTTTAGAAAGTTTGGAGACCACTGGTCTAGAATGTACTTTCATTTTGTAAAAGGCTTAAATGTCTGTGATAACAACCCATAACAAATCATTGTAGGGCCCTACAACCTCCTGAACCAAGTCATCAAATTATTTAAGTTTTTCTAAAACTGCAATACCCTACTACTTTTTTTATAGACAACGTGAATGCTTATGTAGGCAACACTGAGTTTCCCTGTTTTGCTGCGCCACATAGCAGTAGCAAAGTCTACAATGCCAACAGTGATGACTTTGGCAGGGAGCATCGGTGGAACTGATGTATGTTCAATGGGTGAAGCTTCTTTAGAACCTGCCTGCTCAAGTGGTGAAGCTCCTTTTGGACTTGTGTGCTCAAGGGGTAAAGTTACTTCAGGACTGGTCTGTTCCAGGGGTGAATCTTCTTTAGGATCTGTCTGCTTAAAAGGGAGAAGCCCAATTCGGGAATTATCTGCTCAAGGAGTGAAGCTCTTTCAGGATCTGCCTGCTCAAGGGGTGAAGCTCCTTCAGGACCTGTCTGATCAAGGGCTGTAGCTCTTTCTGGACCTCTCTGCTTAATGGAGGAAACCTGTATACGCAAGGGGCAATGCTCCTTCTGGACCTGTCTGCTCAAGGGATGAAGCTCCTTCAGGAACTCTTAGTTCAAGGGGTGAAGCTCCTTGGTCATCTGTCCTCCCAAGGGGTGAAGCTCCTTCAGAAACTCTGCTCAGAGGGTGAAGCTCATTCAGGACCTTTGTGATCAAGGAGTCAAGCTCCTTCCGGACCTCTCTGCTTGACTTGTATAGACTTTTTACGCTTGTCCTCGACCCGTCTGCAAGCAATGCTTTTACTGGCGATACTGCTTGGTGATATTGAGTGACAGTTGAATATATAGATCCGGACTGTGACTGCAGGTATACTTCTGGATAGGTTCTATGGAGTGACTGAGCAAAGTTAGGGCAGTTGCTGAGATCCCTCAGATTGTCAGCACTGGTTTTAAGCCCATTATACTTTTCCTCTTATCCTGATTGTCACATGTGTTGTGTACATGGGGTACATATTGCTGGATATTTAAAAAAAAAAAACATGGGAACAGTCATACACAGCTTTGTCCAGTCAGATGTTATTCGGAAACATTGAATCTTACATATTAAACTATCGTCAATATCTATGAACCTAGGATTCCCAAGTACTATTTCTGAAGCTGAATGTTTTTCATTAGACTACTTTGTAAAGCAGTAAAACCAGACTGTTGGGTTGCCAGGTCAAGTTCATTGTTTTCAGATGGTGTTTGCTTCAAGGCTGAGTCACTATGCTGCAGTTTACATGGCAAAACAGAAATTAAAGTGTTCCAGAATTTAAAGGAAACTTGTTCTGCTTGACTTTCTGAAAATGCTTGTTGTCTAGCAGTTTCCATTATTTACTTTCTGAGTAATTGACAGGAATGGGAAGGCAAAGTAAAACCAGATTAAACTTTTAGCATGGTCAGACCCACCTCTGCTGGGGTAAAACGTTAAACTATTTGCAGCCTAAATATCCTTTAAATGCAAAAGCAGGATATGTTTATATCCATATTTTTTTTAACGCCATATTTATCTATTATTACATTTCTTAGAACTCATACAGTACACATTGCAAATGCCTACTCTTCATACTACATTTAAAGCCCAACTCCAGGCAACTAAAAAAATATTATTTGCAGTGAGGCTGTCCTTGCAGAGGGGCTGTGCCTGCACAGCAAGGGTTATTTGTTCATTTAGGTCTAGGGTAACAATAAAAGAAGATTTAAATGACCTGACCCTCTGCTCCTTCCTGTTGCTAGACTGGTCCCCGCAGTTTCTTCTCTCCCATACTTTAGCCATTTAAGGTTCTGACATCATCACTACCAATCCAGGGTCCATATCCTGACACTGGACATATACATCAAAAAGAGCCACACTACAGAACAGTGATAATCAAAACACATAAATCCAAAGTGTTAATTGAATAATGCAATGATGCTAAACATTTCATATAATCTATTATTTGATACCTGTGCAAGATAAAGTTCAAGTGTGAATGCAGCAATAAAGTGCATGAAAAAGTGCAAAAAGAAAAAAAAATTGAATGAATAGAATTAAAAAATAAATAAAAATATAACATTTAAAATTATAATTAAATATAAAGGCCCATACACACGATCAGACTTTTTGACAACAAACATGCAAATTAGCTGTTTTGGAGCAACATCCGACCGTGTGTACGCTCCATCGGACAAACTTTTTTGGTTTTCATCTGACTTTTGTTGGCTGTGCGAACGGACAAACTTTCTGGCAACAAAAGTCCTATGGAGCAAAGTCTGATCGTGTGTACAGAAAACCATAGGACTTTTGTACAAAGTACAAACGGGCATGCTCAGAACCAATGCAAAAGATCAGACAACAATACAGAAGTTGACCAAAGGTGGCGGTAAAGAGCAGAAAAACCACGTGATTTGGTGAAAGTTGGCTGAAAAAGTCCTGCTGTGTGTATGCAATACAAGTTCTCGGCCGATGCCCTTTGTACAAAAATCCAAGGGAAAGTTTGTACAAAGTCCTATCGTGTGTATGAGGCTTTAGAAGTGGTACTCTTCAAGAATGTCCAAACATGATTGTGTAGGTAGTGAGCATCCATTACCGTTCAAATTTCCCAAACTGACACCGCCACCTCAATATATATGCAGACTTACCAAATTCAATGGACCTTCTATTAAAAGAAAGGTCAATTGGGCATATAGGGCCAAAAACTATTTTCGGGGTATTTACAAGACTCTCCTATAGGGTCCATTCCAGGATAGGTCTATAGACTGTACTGCTCATCTCAATGCCATCCCAATAGGAGCTTTATTGAAACATGAAAGAAGAAACTCTGCATAGTGTAAAAGCATTATAGTGGCTTTAAAAGTAAAGGTTGCACTTACATTGAGAAGTACCATAAACTGCAAAGTTAAAATTTGAATGCCCAGTACTTTCTGGAACACACGAGGAGGTCAGCAAGTTTCTCTGCCCTATGCGTTTCCTCACACATGACGTCCTCCGGGGGTTCGCCCGAAACTGTATGTGTTGATGCCAAGGGACACGCTGGAGCACGGGAAAGCGCCATCTTCTGGGGGAGCAGAGGGTCAGGTAAGTAAGAGCGTTTCTCCTCTCCCCAAGACAAAACAAACAATTAACAAGGGCTAATTTGGAAATTTTCAAGAGTTGGGTCTTCATTTTTTATCCAATGCAAATGTTATTTTTCAACCACTTCCTTATGTGTAATTAATTGGTACACACCACTTTTGATCGATGGGTAATTCCCAAAAGTCCTCTCCCCAAGACAAAACAAGTAATTGACAAGGGCTAATTTGAAATTTTTCAAGAGTTGGGTTTTCATTTTTTATCCAATGTAAATGTTATTTTCCAACTACTTCCTTTTGTGTAATTAATTGGTACATACCAGTTTTGATTGATGAGTAATTCCCAAAAGTCCCAGACTGTCTAATCACATTCTTTCAAATGGTGTTCTTCCACTCCATTCACATGGCTGAAAGGGGAAGTTTGCCTAAAAAAATTCCATGAGGTAGAGCTTTTTTGGCAGACTCAGCATTTCTCTTGCGCCAAAAAAAAACTATTTTCATCTTGCAATTTGTTTTCTTGTGCCATACGGTATACACTCCTGACATGGTGAGAATTAAGCTGGGAGTCAGGATAACGTGAGTTCAGTGTGCATGCACAGGACTTACCTAATCTGTCACTACCCAATGGCCAAAGAGAAAAAGGGTTGGAAAAGATAGCAATGAAGCACAGGGAAGAGGAGGGCAAACCCACAGGTTAGTCTACCAAGCATGCTGTGCATACTTGCAAATTATAGCAAGAACTGCTAACCATTGGACATCCTAAGATATGTCATTTATTGTGTAGCACCCTCCTAGTGTAGAGTAGGCTGCTAGATAAATTTAGTTAACTTCACTATAATCAGAGGAGCAAAGAGTTGATAATTTAGGGCTTAGTGGGAGGAATTGTACTTTTTACTATTTTCTGGAGCAGTGTCTCTCAACCAGGGTTCCGCGGCACGCTGGGGTGCCATGAGGAGACCTTAGGGGTACGATGGCAACAACTCAATCTGAGTACAGAGGGAAGCAGAGAGCTGGTGGGAGGAGTGGGCACAGTTCTCTGCCTCCTCTGTACACAGGAGTTAACTGCACTCTACCTCCTGTTAACAGTTATCAGAGGATAACTGAGATCTCAGGAAGGAGAGAAATTGGGTGGTGGGAGTGGTGGGGGGGAATAGAAAGTATAACCCACACATCCTCCTGTCTCTCTTCCCTCTTGGCTGCTGTCACTACTGTAAGGAAGAGGGGGGATTTGGGGGGGGGGGGTAATTGTGCTATGTGCCAGATTTGGGAGCAGGTGTGGGGGGTCATGCTAAAAGGGGGGATTTTAAGGGGGGCTGTGCTGGGAGGGTGATTTTGGTTAGGGGTTGTGCTGGGGGGGGATTTGGGGGAGATTTTTGGCAGTTTTGTACTGGGAGTGGAATTTGGGTGGGGGTTATGCTGGGGGGGGGGGGGTGGGGAAGATGTACTAGGAGGGGGGGATTTAGGGGGTTGTGCTAGGAGGGGGGATTTGTGACAGTTTTGGGCTAGGAGGGGAATTTTTGAGATGGGGGTTATGCTAGGAGGGGGATCTGTGCTGTGACAGGGATTTGGGTGGGGAGGATGTGCTAGGGGTAAGGATTTGGGGGATTGTGCTAGGAGGGGGGGTTTGTGGTTGTTTGTGCTGGGAGGGGGATTTGGGTGGGGGGGTTGTGCAAGGAGGGGGTTTGGGTGTGGGGGGCAAGGGGGGTTGTGTTGGGAGGGAGATTTGGGTGTGGGGGATTTTTCTGTGCTAGCAGGGGGGTTGGAGGGTTATGCTATGAAGGGGGGTGTCATGGGCATATGGCTCCTAGACCTGCAACAGGGCTCAGGTGCATTCCAGCCAACAGGCTCCCAGCAGCGAACAGACGTGCGCCAATGCGCATGCGCGTGCACCAATCATGCCTGCATCCAGCCTACCAGCAGTGCGCACCTGCGTGCGCTTGTTGCTCCTTGGCGCACCTGCATCCAGCTGACCTGCATCCATTTCACCAGCATCCAGCTGATCAGCATCTCCAGCATCCCAGCCGGTTCCAGCGCCTCACAGTGGTCATCACCTCCAGTTCCAGAGAACTCTTCAGGCACTCTTACCTCACTGTGCTCCTACGGTCACTGTCCCCAACTCCAGTGACCCGGGAACCAGGGCTGTACGAGAGGTCTCCCTCCACACGTCAGGCTCACCTACGAGGTCCGTGTCAGGGAGGGGAAATGTGCTAGGAGG
This sequence comes from Lithobates pipiens, assembly GCF_037356315.1. NCBI lineage: Eukaryota > Metazoa > Chordata > Amphibia > Anura > Ranidae > Lithobates > Lithobates pipiens. The sequence goes on from NW_027507758.1 coordinate 540,499,502, forward strand.
GGGAATTTGGTAGGGTTGTGCTGGTTGGGGGGTGGGGGTTTGGTGGCATTGTGCTAGAAGCGGAATGCACAAAAAAGCACCTCCTGGTGTGAACAAGCCCTCGGACTGGTGTGCCTAGGGAATGTTTGAAATTCTAACGGGGTCCCTTGTCTGAAATACAGAGGCATAAGGAACTGTGTGTAAAAGAAAGGCATGAAGAACAACATGTAGAAGAGAGTCAAAAGGCATGATGCACTGTGTGAAGTAGTACATAGACGTTGGACTTTTCCTGCAACCTGCAGGTGGAGCTTTATGTTCCTTTTCACATGTTTCATTGTCCATTTTTAGTGTCTCTCTTGAAGAAAACAACTTCTGGTTACAGAGGTCTCTAAAATGCGCCCCTTTTTAACTAATGAAACCACCAAGCTACTCATTCACTCCCTCGTTATCCCTTGCCTTGACTATTGCAACTCCCTCCTCATAGGCCTACCTCTCCATAGGCTAGCCCCTTTTTTCAGTCTATCATGAATGCTGCTCCCAGACTCATCTACCTTACCAACCGCTCAGTGTCTGCTACCCCTCTCTGCCAATCCCTACACTGCCTTCCAATCGTCCAGCAAATTACATTTAAAATACTAACTACAACATACAAAGGCACTCACAACACTGCCCCGAGCTACATCACCAATCTTGTCTCCAAATATCACCAAACTCATCCTCTCCGCTCCTCCAAAGACCTCCTGCTCTCAAGCTACCTTGCCTCCTTCTCCCATGCTCATCTCCAGGACTTCTCCAGAGCCTCTCCCATCCTCTGGAACTCTCTACCTTTATCTGTCTGGTTATCTCCTACTCTGGCTGCCTTCAGATGATCCTTCAAAATGTTCAAAAATATTAATTCTCTGTTGTAACACGCCTGGGTGGGCACGGTTTGCATTCTCTGCACCCACCCTATTTTGAAGCCTATTAGAGCCTTTGGCTCTGATCAGGTGATTAAAAAAAATACCCCCCTATTGGAATCCATGCATCTGGCGTGCTGCAAGGGGCCGGATGCATGGATGGGGGCGGGGGCGGCGCGTGGCTTCCATACCCCTTAATGGTCAGGCCGCCCCTGTTTATAAAGCAACGTTTATTTGGTGCTGCACTAGTTCTAAAGGAATTTGCAGATGTTAGCTTCATGGGTTAAGTTACACAATCATACAATGTCATACAGAAGCTGAGCAGACCAGACAAGCTTGTTATTTGGCATCAGGAAACAGTCTAAAAAAAGAAAAAAAAAAAAAAAAAAACATTTCTCAAATTTTCTTCTTAGAATTATTCTCACCATTGCTATAACTAGGGCTCCAGGTCTATTATTATTAGTATTCAGGATTTATAAAGCGCCAACAGTTTGCACAGCGCTTTACAAAATGAAAGCAGACAGTACAGTTATAATACAATTTGGTACAAGAGGATTTAGAGAGCCCTACTTGTTAGAGCTTACAAAGAGATATATAGCGTATATTCATCTGATTTTACTGATGCATCATTTGTTAGAAAAAGTAATACTCCACATACTGTCTATATGAGATGCAATGCTGTGGCATGGACATAAACTAGCCATTACACTAATGCAGAATGATCAAACCACAACATGTGAACTCACCATCAGGGACATTGGGTCTATTTGGCAGATTCTTCTAATCCTGTGATATATAAATATGAGACAGTGGTTAAATAAAATTAATTAAAGTCCTTCCTGAGAGAAATCAAGTGAAGAGGCTACAAGAAGTCCTCAATAGAGAGCCGAGAGGTTCAGGGCCCGCACCCGGTCTCGTAAGGGAATTAGACAGGAAACAATACCCATGAGGAACAGAGGGATGTAACTCATCACTGCCTGGATTCAAAGTCATCAGAACCTGGGGTTCATCCCCAAGATACCAGCCCTGGAGGAATGCCTTTGATAGACTCTGAGTTACAAGATCGCTACCTTTGCAGTAGTTTGTAGTTAAAGTAAGTGAATTAGGGAAGACTCATGCTTTTGACTTATGCCTTTAAATGTTGGACTCTGTAATTGCCTTTTCTAAGTAAAGTGTTTGAAGCGTTGTCCCTTCCTGGCCTGAAGTTACTAAAGGGGGGTGTAATGCAAGTATCGGCACATATAGTCTACCCTTCAAATGGGTCTTAAACACAATGGGATATGAAAACATCAGTGTGGAGTGGAAGAGTGTACAGACACAAGTGGTTACCTAGGGTAACGGAAGTTTTACAGCAACTTATTGATAACAGTACCTGTTATGGCTGGAACGACCTCTATCAGCATGGAAGAAGCTGTCAGCACTCCTTCCGGCAACTGTCTGTCTCCTAGAGGAATGGGAGCAGATTCACAACGCAGAGGTCCCCATCCTGTACAGAGTTACAGAAGTTCAAGAGTTAGGTTAGGTGCCCATGTGGAGCCTGTGCAGGGTGCACGGTGAGGCCCTCTCTGCTACTGGAGAATGGTAGTGGAAACACTGGACAGGTGGATGTGGACAAGGCTCAGCACGTCCCTCCTAACTGCAGAACACAGAGAATGTGTACATTGTCACAGGGACCTGAGAGTTAACTAGAGAACAGTTGCAGTGCAAGTGTACAAGGTGTATGTTCATCTCTGAGAGTGGAGGCCCATCTTAAGGTTGAGTATTCCCCCACGGCAGCCTCAGTCTTGTCTCATGAAGATGGCACAAAGCAAAAGATACCCCATGTGTAGTAAAGTGACCTTTTACAAGGTGCCTAACGTAGCCCAGAAGAACCCACCCCAGGGTAGGCTCCTCATGTAACCCTTGCTTGGCACCCAACGAGGAGGAAAACATGGAGGACATGACAAACAACTACCATCCTACCCTTACAAGTTTATCAGCAAACTTCATTCTGAGTGAAGTTTTAAGGACAAACATAGTTTTAAAGAAACATTGCAAGCCTAAAAGTGCCACTGTGAGTGCTGCAAAATAGTAACGTTAACTGGATATCCTAAATTTACCAAGAATGCATGTTGCTGGTTTAGTGCCTATATTGCCTCAAAGTTAATCACTGCAAACCCCACTGCAAACCCCATTCTTCTTTTACAGTATTCCCCAGTTTTTTTTTCAGATGGGTACAGTTTTTTTAAAAAGTGACAGTTATTTTCAGTCAAATGAGATTTCATTATGTACAGACACATGGCTCAAAATAAAGCCCCTACGTGCATGAAAACTGATTGGGAAACCAACATCAGTTTCACATCAGTTTCCCTGCGTGTCAGTTATGTGCCCCATTCACACCAATGTCAGTTTCTTTTCCCATGCAGAAAAAATCTGCACATGATACCAGTGTTGCGGCATGAACCGGGCACATAGAGAACAATTTTGTTTTGAGCTCTTGTAGAACGTGTGCCAAAAACTGACGCCTCTGCACCACAATGTAAACGAGGCATTATCCTGGCATTAAAGTTTTTTGAACTGAGTCTATTATCAAACATTTAAATCCATCCTCACTCGACAAGCTTTGAGCTTATGTAAATTTTGCTATCAGTATGAGAGACTTTACATCAGGCTACCTCCATTCTGTCACATTTTGGTCCAGTTTAGGTGCGTCTTTTCATTTTTGTTCCAGACCTGGACAGACTCAGAGGTAAGTGTACGGACATAAGTCTATTTACAACTGATTTACATCTGTTCATAGAGCTTCCAATCAGGTCAACCTGATGATGACAAGGAATCAGGTATTCTATATGGAGACATTCCATAATGTTTCCCTTATTCCAGCGAAGCAGGCACAGGACAGTTCTTGTTCCACTGTTTACCTGTTTTTTCAACCACAATTTTGACTGCTCTGTGCTTCCTGGTTCACAATCTGCAGTGAAGATCCTTCCTTGATGTCATCTCACTCACCATCCTGACATTTTTGTGGTCCTGGGCTTCTTGGGGGAGTGGGAGAGCTTGGGAACAATGGAGCAGGGGGGGTCTAGTGGGGGCACCACCCATGAATACCCTAAAAGGGACCAGGTGACTCCTCCACAGCCCACAGATCATTTTTACAGAAAAGCACTGAAGCTACTGCAGCCATGGGCTTGTTTTAGCCTCTTCTGACTCTGGATGTACTAGACACATCCAAAGAGCTGATGAGGTTATAGGTATTTGACGATTCCTGATGACGTAATAACGAAACGTACGTCAAGGCGAATCTTGATCACGTTACTTCCGGTCCTTTTGGTTGTCTCGCACTGGACGGTGGAACACACGCCAGCTGTGAAGGTGAGCCGAGAGGCACCATCAGATCACTGGACATGCTCAACAGCCCCAGTGCTGGGTTAAGGCACTATTCATGTAAGCAGCCACTTGGATTTTGTATTTTTACCCTTTTTTAAATATTAAAAAAGGTTTACGCTATTGGTTCCTATTCTTTTTTTTTATATATACCATCGATGATCTTTGTGGAGAAGGGGTTTTAGCATCCACAGTCTTCACCATTGCAAAAGAGATATCTGACCTGCTTTTTAATTAAAGGGGTCAACACCTTCTGGTAAGCAGAATCGAATTATGGAGCACTTTGGGTGTATTTCTCTCAGTTGGAAAAGGAATATCCTCTATTATTATTGTTCAGAAGAATTCAACACAGAAGATTTATTTGTGTTTGGGACTTTGAATGATTGACAGCCTTTTTTTTGTTTATACATTGCTATATCACTTGTGTTTAACAGTGTTTATGTATAAGTCTTTATGGCACTTTGCACTTTATGTCACAATTCAATGGTAGTTGAGATATTTGATCATTCATCTTTGCACATTCAATTACAATTTGTTATTAGAGCGTCCTCTACACTCAATTTCACTAGTTTTTAGAGTAGTATATCTACTTAATTAGGGGAGCAGCCGTGTTATATTATTTTTATCAATTGTATATTTAAGTACGTTTTGGCGCGAAGTACACATTTTTTATCATACGTATTTTACTGCCAAAAATAAAAATTAAAAATTGGACTGCATACAGAAAACAATCTAACTGATCTGGACTTCAGTACGTCATCCATGTGAAACTGAGCATTTGGTGCACTTACACTCCCTCATGTCATTAATCGAACTTTCCGGAAATTACTTCTATTTACTTGTAATGCAAGAAAGGCATTTCCAAACACACCCACCATTAGCTCTTTATTGTCTCTTATATACAGAATGCCTGAAGTATGAAGTATCAGTATTAAGCCATTCTTCACCCCCACCAAGTCAGATTCAGATCTGCACTGAAATTCTCCTTCTGATTGATGATACGCTAAGCTAGAAGGGATGATGTTGCGCAGATTGCAGGAACCAAACCCAAACACCCCACATGGGACGTGCAAACTGGCTGTGGGTGATTCCATAGAACTTCCTTAGAAAGTTGATTTGTGCACTTTCAGCTTTGCTGCAGTGTTACCATGAAATCATTAGAAAGTCACACAGAGATTTCATTTGTTGCTTGTACTTTCGCTTTTGCAATTTTGCATTACTCACTAACGTTTTTGGAGCTGCAAGCTTAAAACCTTTAAATACCATAGTTGCTGTAGTAATTTCCTGAAAACTCTCTTACGACACTTTTCACACATGTATATAAAATTGTTTGTACTATGGGGATACCTCATCCTTTGTAATATTTTAAAAGATAGGACTGATGTAACAGACTTTAACGGTACCAGTGAAGGACAATCAGAGCAAAAGCGTGCTAAATATTTTTATTACAAAATGATTAAAATTGTTTTACAGGTAAAATCAATTCGAAATTGTATGGCTCTATTCAATTTGATCTATCAAACAATTATTATGTAGTCGATCTCTGTTAATACAATGTCAAGAGGTTGACGCGTTTCACATCTATGCTTCCTCAGGACCTTACATTCATGATTAAAAACAGAGATCCTGTTCAAAAAAAGAAAAGAACACAAACATTACTTACAATGTTGATTAGGTGGGGGTGCAACACATTCATTTTAATATACCATCTAATTGGGTAAAGAGATGTGCATCAGGAGCCACTTACATATAGATAGATCTCAAGAAATGACATGCCAAGTGTCATAGGGGATCGATCCGATAGCTAATGTCTTCAAACAATATGTATATAAATATATATCGAGAGCAAGAGATGACCGTGTTGTTCTAGTCTGAAAAAAAAAAAACAATAGGCATGAAATTGGTAGGTTAAGGGATGGGGTAGATGCAGAGTTAATTATTAGCTGAGATAATATAGTACTTACTGAGGATGGAATCCCAAAAGGAAAAAAGAGCAAGACGAGCTGCCCTCAGCCACAGATAAACCTGTAGACCTTGCAGTCAGTTCATCAATAATTCCCCTATATAATCCATACATGATACATAGCAAATATTATATACGCTGAATCCAAGTTATTAAAGTCCTCACAGAAAAAAGATACCTCCATAATAGTCAAGATGTTACTCGATAGTACTGTTCGATCCAGAGTCCCGTTGTCCACTTTAAGGATGTTGTTAGAAATAAGATCTAAAAACAATCCAAAATAATACGATAAATTCAATAGTTCCCTCAATATAAATATGAGTTCAAGTTAGGGTCGTTTTTAAGGCAGGGCAAAAGGGGCAGCTACCCTGGGCCCTGGCATTGTTGTGGGGCCCAAAGCAACTGCCTCATACTTGCCAACTATCCTGGTTTAAATACCCTCGTCCCTTGAGGTTTTAGTCCTGTGCTGTGTCCCAATATATCAGTGTGAAGTGCTGCTACTAATGCTGACCAACTCTGCCCTATTGTTGTGTACAGATGACTCACCTGCAGACCCTGTGTTTACATGTAAATTACCAGCATTCATATGTAAATAGCGGCAGTATTCATATGTAAATAGCAGTGGCCAGCGCCATTGATATGTATATCATACCCCCCTGAGGTTATATACACAGTAATCTCTAGCAACCAATCAACAAGCAGAAAGCATGTGCTGTAACCTCTAGTAACTAATCAGTGAACTGTAATGTGTGCTGTAACCTCTAGCAACCAGTAAGTGAGCGGTAATGATACACTGTAACCTCTGGAAACCAATCGCAATAGCTGCCTGATCTGATTCAGTAAACTGATTTTGAGTATAACTGCTATTTATGATATGTCTCAGAGCAGGTGGAAAGCAAAACTGCATGGGGGGGCCCCAAGAAAAGTTTTGCCCAGCGTCCAATCAATATTAAAGACGGCCCTGGTTCAAGTGAGGAGGAGATTCATTTAGAACACATTTCAGCAAAGTAGACACTTACCACCTATCTTGTATCAAAATCTCTATACCCGGTAGATTCACTATAAAGAAAGCATCTCTTCTCTTAAAAACAGGGGTGAACAGCGGCGCTAGATATGATGATAACATAAAATGATATAGCAACTGGAATATAAGTATACATAAAATGTGTGTGAATAAGCACACATATTAAAACATTTGTTTAAAACATAATGTCCATAAATGATCCGGGATCTTGTATGATTAGCACCTGGAGGCAGCTCCCTTAGAGTGAAGCAATGAGCTCTGTGTAGAAATGGGAACAGAGGGGCGCCAGACTGAGTGCAGTATAAATCATATATTTAATAAAAACAAGTAGTAACTCACAGGTTAAATTAGATGAGTTCAGTATGTGGTGAAAACCGCCAGTCCTGGAGTCCCATAAATGTCTTCCCTTTGCAGCCTGGGGCACTGGTGTGATCTTACAGGGATCCAGAGAATGCTGGGAACCAGGAGGCAGGAAACAAGAAGCAGCTGGTCGTGACTTCACAGGAACAGGAAATGTGTAATTATAATTATTCACAGTGGAAAGGAATGGTAATGCATTTCGAAGCTACAGCTTCTTCATCAGACCATGATTGGCTGGCAAACCTGGCAGTCTTAAATACAGAGGAAATAGAAACAGAGAGATCTGATGGGCTGGCCAGCCCATCAATCAAATAGACAGATTTAAAGAGGTAGATGGTTGGTGACCGAAGTGAATGTAAATATGAGTAAAAATCTTGCTGATTAATAGTGGATGATGATCATTTTATGATGTTTGAAGAAATCGATCAAATAATTAATTGATTAAATATATAAATGTATAAATATAACTCAGATTTAAAATGAATAAATTTTTTATAAATAAATTAACTGAAAAATTAATTAAGAAAATTATTAGCAATTGGTAATCAATTGATTATTATAAATTATAATGAGTTAATAAAATGGTGAGAATGGAGGAAGGAAAGGACTCTATGCTAGATATAATATTAAGGTTCTAAGTTATATCATGACCAAAAATACTTCTCAAAAGGATAAATTCAAATCTTCAGATAATAAATGGTTCTATTTTCTAATATAGTTTTCCAAAAGTTCCTAAATGTCTTTCCAACATAGAATGATCCACATTTGCAAAAAACAATATATATCACACCTCTTGTTTGACAGTTGACGTGATATTCAATGTTATGTATATTTCCATTGGGCAAAATAAAGGACACTCCTTCTGAAATCCAATTGCAGTATTCACATATACCACATTTGTACGTACCTGTCAGAAACCATGAATCAGACTGAGGCAGAAGTACAGTTAAATCACACTTGTTTAATAATAATAATAATAAAAAGGGTAAACAGAGTAAACATAGTCAAAACATAGCTAGAGTTCAGGATAGTCAGACAAGTCAAAACATCAGGGAGCCAGAGATGAGCATAGTAGAACAGCAAGAAAGATCTGGAACCAGAAGGAATGTCAGCCAAGCAAGTCTTTAACAGGAACACAGGAGAGTGTCTCTAGAGATGTGACCAAGGCGAAGGCAGAGACCATCTGGGATGGATGGCTTAAGTAAGCAGGACTGACGAGCAGGATATCATCAACAGGTGAGTCACTCTGGAGAGAAAGTAGCTGGCAATTAGCCCATGTCAGCAAAGGTTCCATCTGCTGGTGACGCTGTCAGACCTTTGGCTTGCAGTACTGGTGTCCACCAGCAGATGGCTCCTGGCAGTCTAGAACTGTCAAGAAAGGTTTCACCTGCTGGTGTCACTGTCTGATCCTTGGGCCGCAGTACTGGTGTCCACCAGAAGGTGTTTCCCAGCAGTGTTGAGCCGACATTATCTCTTGTGATCAGGCGTCATCTGATTGCAGGATATGTGTATTAATACCCGGCAAGTACTCACACACTTGCCTTGGTATTGTTCTTGAGCCCTGACCTGTACCTGTGATCTCTGAACCTGTACCTGTTCCTTCTGTGACCCTGTTACCTTGTACCCTTGCCCTGCAGCCTGATCCCATCCACCTTCTCCCTGTCTCGGTTGCTCCTTGTCCCCATCTGCTGATCTCCCGTTGATGACCCTGGCCTGGCTATGTTTATGATTCTGATATTCCCCATCTATTGTTTATATCTGTTTGACTGTTTTTATTTGTGGATCTCTGTCTGATAGTTGGTTTGTTGTGCACTGTGTTTTATTGGAGGTGTTTGTATCTATATTATCTTTAATAAGTTACTTTATTTCACTTTACATGCATTTGGTTCCCTCTATTGCTGTCCAAGCAGTTCTGGTCACACCTGTTCATGACAGCCGACAGCCGAGCAGCCAGCTTTGAGAAGGAAGGTCTGAACCCAGCCCTGACAATACCCCTGCTTGATTCAATGGTCACTGAGGGTTCCTGCAAATGGCTATGAACCAATTGGTGCTTTAGAGATCTACTGGGGATAGTTCTTAACATATTTCCTCAGGATAGGATCACCGGTAAGGAGATGCCAATGTCTACCAACTGTCTCCTTCACCAAGTGATGGTTACTTGAGTATGTAGTAACAATCCTCACAGTATCTGACTGTTCATTGGTTTTGTTTCCAAACAACAGTTTATGTCTTCTTTTCTGGCATGCCTTATTGTAGCCTTTCTTTAAAGTTGTTTTAGTAGAGCCTCTTTCTATTAATCTTGATCTCAACAAATTAGATTCCTTCTTTAAATTCTATTCCTTAGAGCAGTTTCGCCTAATACGTACATATTGTGAGTATGGTATACTATGAATTAATGGTTGGGGGTGGGCACTGGACGCATGAAGTATAGTATTCCCCGCTGTGGGTTTCCTATACAATGACGTTCCCGGTGTTCCATCCTCCTGTTTAGATATGTCTAGATCAAGAAATTATATTGATTGCGAATCACATTGCATAGTGGATTTAGGATTGTACGTATTGGTTGCTAGCCTCTCCATAAATCTCAGCAGGTCCAACTCACTAGAGTTCCATACCATAAATACATTGTCTATATACCTGTACCAGCATATGATGCTGGACAGATACATAGACAGGGACTCATCTGCAAACATAGTACGCTCCCACCCCTCCCAGTGGGAGCCATCAAAGGTAAAATACATTTTTTGTCAGGATATGGTGTAGGATCTGTACCACAAAAGCATTGTGGGGTCTTGCTGCCACATCCATCTCATTCAAAAAGGTTTCCACCACGGAAATCCAAGATGAGTGCAGGATACTACAATATAATGCCTCCACATCAATGGAGACTAGTATACTGTCTGGTGCTATCACAGTAATATACAGTATCTCACAAAAGTGAGTACACCCCTCACAATTTGGTAAATAGTATTTCTTTTCATGTGACAATACTGAATAAATTACACTTTGCTACAATGTAAAGTAGTGAGTGTACAGCTTGTAAAACAGTGTCAATTTGCTGTCCCCTCATAATAACTCAACACACAGCCATTAATGTCTAAACTGCTGACAACAAAAGTGAGTGCGCCCCTAAATGTAAATATCCAAATTTGGCCCAATTAGCCATTTTCCCTCCCTGGTGTCATGTGACTCATTAGTGTTACAAGGACTCAGGTGTGATTGGGGAGCAGGTGTGTTAAATTTGGTGTTATTGCTCTCACTCTAACATGCTGGTCACTGGAAGGTCAACATGGCACCTCCTGGCAAAGAACTCTCTGAGGATCTGAAAAAAACAATTTTTTGCTCCACATAAAGATGGCCTAGGCTATAAGAAGGTTTCCAAGACCCAGAAACTGAGCTGCAGCACGGTGGCCAAGGCCATACAGCAATTTAACAGGACAGGTTCCACTCAGAATAGGTCTCACCATGGTCGAAGAAAGAAGTTGAGTTTTGCACGTGTTCAGCGTCATATCCAGAGGTTGTCTTTGGGAAATAAACGTATGAATGCTGCCAGCATTGCCTCAGAGGTTGAAGGGGTGGGGGGTCAGCCTGTCAGTGCTCAGACCATACGCCGCACACTGTATCACATTGGCCTTCATGGCTGTTGTCCCAGAAAGAAGCCTCTTCTAAAGATGAAGAAAAGCAAACTAAGGACATGGATTACTGGAACCATGTCCTGTGGTCTGATGAGACCAAGATAAACTTATTTTGTTCAGATAGTGTCACGCATGTGTGCTGGCAACCAGGTGAGGCATACAAAGACAAGTGTACCTTGCCTACAGTCAAGCATGGTGGTGGGAATGTCATGGTCTGGGGTTGCATGAGTGCTGCCAGCAATGGGGAGCTACAGTTCATTGAGGAAACCATGAATGCCAACATGTACTGTGACATACTGAAGCAGAGCATGATCCCCTCCCTTTGGAGATTGGGCCACAGGGCAGTATTCCAACACGATAACGACCCCAAACACACCTCTAAGATGACCACTGCCTTGCTAAAGAAGCTGAGGATAAAGGTGATGGACTGTCCAAGCATGTCTCCAGACCTAAACCCTATTGGGCATCTGTGGGGCATCCTCAAATGGAAGGTGGAGAAGCGCAAGGTCTCTAATATTCACCAGGTCTGTAATGTCGTCATGGAGGAGTGGAAGAGGACTCCAGTGGCAAACTGTGAAGCTCTGGTGAACTCCATGCCCAAGAGGGTTAAGGCAGTGCTGGAAAATAATGGTGGCCACACAAAATATTGACACTTTGGGCCCAATTTGGACATTTTCACTTAGGGGTGTACTCACTTTTGTTGCAAGCAGTTTACACATTAATGGTTGTGTTTTGAGTTATTTTGAGGGGACAGAAAATTTACACTGTTATACAAGCAGTACACTCATTACTTTACATTGTAGCAAAGTGTCATTTATTCAGTGTTGTCCAATGAAAAGATATAATAGAATATTTTGCAAAAATGTGAGGGGTGTACTCACTTTTGTGAGATACTGTATATTTTTCTCAGTAAATCCATGGTGTCCTGAATGTATGATGGAAGTTCCAAAACATGGGGTTGCAAAAAGGTGACTTCCCTTCTCAGTTTTGGCACCAATTCCTGTAATAATTGGACGCCCTGGTGGCTTTACCATATTTTTGTGGCTTTTTGTCAGAGAGTAGAATGATGGAGTTCTTGGATAAGGTACCTTCAAAGCATAAAAATCTCCTTATCAATAATTCCATTTGTATAGGCGCTATTGACAATTCTGTCATAATCATTATTGAATTCTTGAGTACTTTCCTCAGGAATCACCCCTACCTAATCAAAATGTAAATACTGTGCGTGTTCTTTTCTTTTTTTGAACAGGATCTCTGTTTTTAGTCAAGACTGTAAGGCCCTGAGGAAGCATAGATGTGAAACGCGTCGACCTCTTGACATTGTATTAACAGAGATCGACTACATAATAATTGTTTGATAGATCAAATTGAACAGAGCAATGCAAATTTGAATTGATTTTACCTGTAAAACATTTTTAATAATTTTGTAATAAAAATATTTAGCATGATTTTGCTCTGATTGTCATTCACTGGTACTGTTAAAGTCCATTATATCAGTCCTATTGTTAGGACCTGGGCTTGAACCTGGGACCTCTGGTGTGTCTGGCAGTGACTCTGCTTGCTGAGCCACCTGGAATGCTGGACAGCTCCTTGGACAATTCCTTTAGTGATCATGTCTTGAATCTTGTTTGCCTTGAACCTTGAACCCTTTGCTCCTCCCATGAACTTCCTATATAAGCCATGTCTCTGCACTTCCTCCTTGCCAGAATATTGTGCCTTTACCAGCCAATATCTTGCTTCTATCTCTCCTGCTGCCGACCGTATCCTTGCTACCTTTCGTTACCGACATTTGGCTTGCTCCTGGACTACGCTTCTGCTGAATCCCAACCTGCAACTATTGGTTACCGACTTTTGGCTTGTTTCTCAACTACGCTTCTGCTTGATCTCTACCTGCTATATCTGCTACCAGACCCCCGGCTTGCTCACCTCCTGGTGGGGCTATCCTGAGGACCGCGACCTGGCACTAACACGCAGCCAAGCCCATCTCCACCTTTGGGAGCTCTGGTGAATACCGGTTAGTGCTTAGACCCCGCACCTCAGGTGAACCCGTGCCATCAGCCAGGGTGACCTGTGTGAATATCTGCTCTGCTGCTATAGCTATTGGTCTCTGAGCCTGACTCCAGATCGTGACAGAATATTCTGGCCGCAAAAACATGGAGGCCGTTGTAGCAGCTGCCGTGGCTCCTCTCAGGGTTCAAATCGCTGAGTTACAGGCATTTGGTGTTGACTACCAGGAAAAATTTTCTGAGTTACAAATTGAAATGAAAGGTCTACAAGAGGAAATCCTTGATCTACACAAACAATTGCGGGATTTTCATGCCCGAGATACTGCTGCCATAGAAATTAATGCACGAATGCCCCTACCACTCAAGTTTAGCGGAGACCGCCGCCATTATAGAGGATTCCTTAATCAATGTCGTATATACTTTCAGATGCAACCTGCTGCATTCACTTTTGACAGGAAAAAGGTGCTGTTTATTATCAACCTCCTGACTGAGGAAGCCTTAGCCTGGGCCTCCCCTTATGTGGAGAAAGATGATGTCATCCTGGATAATTTTGATTCTTTTGTGACTGCGATGAACCAAGTTTTCGATGATCCTAACCGCTGTGCTACTGCTGAGGCAAAATTGCACAATTTACGTCAGGGAAGACGCTCTGTTGCAGAGTACACAACTGAATTCCGACGTTGGATCTCAGATACCAATTGGAATCCAGCAGCACAGAAGAGTCAGTTCCGTCAAGGACTCTCGGAACAAGTAAAAGATGAGCTTGCCAGAGTAGAAAGTCCTGATGACCTTGAAGCTTTTATTAAATTATGTATTCGAATTGATCAGAGACTTACTGAAAGGAGAAAGGAGAGACTGGGAATCCTAGGCAGTAATGGTGGCATGCGTTTTTCTACTACTCAGTATCCTCCTAAGGTTCCAAGAGTTTTTCCTGATTCTGACACTCCTGAACCTATGCAGGTGGATGCTATTAAAAGATCTATTACTACTCAGGAGAAAGAAAGACGACGTTCAGAAAACTTATGTCTTTATTGTGGAGACTCTGGACATTACGCAGTTAATTGTCCCAATAAATTTAAAAGAACAATTGCAGCAATGGATGTTACAGTATCTGAACAAATAAACTCAATTTCTCAGTCCATCTCTCCTTTGATTCAGGAAGCAAATAAAGTTAATTCTTTATCAACTCATTTTGTCATCCCTATAAAGCTTATTGTTGAAAGCAATGAAATACCTTGCTCTGCTATGCTGGACTCAGGGGCTGGGGGAAACTTCATCGACATCGAATTTGCCCAAAGTAATAACATTCAAATAAGAAATAAACTTGCCCCAATTGATATGGAAACTGTGGATGGCTCACCTTTGACTTCAGGCCCTGTTACCCACGAGACAATTCCACTTAAACTCCTAATTGAAACTGACCATCAGGAGACTATCAGCTTTGAGCTGATTACATCACCCAAGTTCCCTATTATCCTGGGCATTCCTTGGTTCTCTATCCATAATCCCTCCATCAACTGGGAGACACGTTCTTTAAGCTTTACATCTGACCATTGCAAGAAACATTGCAAAGAATCTTATCAAATAAGCCCTTCACCAACCCAAGATTTACAAGCAGTTTTGGCAACTATCCAGTCATATGACAAGCTACCTCCACAATATCTTGAGTTTCGGGACGTTTGTGATAAAAAGAACGCAGATCAGCTGCCTCCTCATCGCTCTTATGATTGTCCCATTGAATTGCTTCCAGGGGCAGAAATACCATTTGGTCGCCTTTATTCTTTATCAGAACCTGAACTGAAAGTGCTCAGGGAGTGGATTAATGAGAATCTTGAGAAGGGTTTTATCAGACACTCAACCTCTCCTGCTGGCGCAGCCTTATTCTTCGTGACGAAAAAGGACTCCACCCTGCGTCCGTGTATTGACTACAGAGATTTAAATAAGATCACAATTAAGAATCGCTATCCACTCCCACTGATTCCAGAAATGCTTGAGAGACTCCGCTCTGCCAAGCTCTTTACCAAATTAGATTTACGGGGGGCATACAACCTTGTCCGCATTCGTTCCAGTGATGAATGGAAAACTGCTTTCAGAACCAGATATGGACATTTTGAGTCTTTGGTCATGCCCTTTGGGCTTTGCAATGCTCCTGCAACTTTTCAACATTTTATTAATGATGTCTTTCGAGATTTGCTTGATCAGTTTGTAATAGCATATTTGGATGACATTCTCATTTTCTCTGATACTTTGGAAGAACACCGCAAGCATGTCTGTATTGTTTTCGAGAGATTAAGGCGAAATCAACTTTACATAAAATTAGAGAAATGCGAGTTTGAACAAACTCAGATTCAGTTCTTGGGATACATAATCTCTTCTGAAGGGGTAAGCATGGATCCCGATAAGATCAAAGCTGTGGTGGATTGGCCCGCCCCTAAGAATGTTAAAGAGATACAGCGATTTGTTGGTTTTGCCAACTTTTACAGAAGATTTATAAGGAATTTCTCTAGGGTAATTGCTCCAATCACACAGTTGACAAAGAAAGGGGTGCCCTTTTTGTGGTCTCCTGAGGCACAGGCTGCCTTTAGTAAACTGAAAACTCTCTTCACTTCTGCACCAATCCTGGTACATCCAGATCCAGAACTACCTTTCATCGTAGAAGTTGATGCTTCTAATTCTGCTGTAGGAGCTATCCTTTCTCAGCGAATGGGAGAAAAAATGCAGCTTCATCCTTGTGCTTATTTCTCTCGACTGATGTCTTCAGCCGAGATGAATTATGACATTGGAAACAAGGAGCTGCTGGCAATTAAGGAAGCATTTTCTGAGTGGAGGCATCTGCTGGAAGGAGCTAAGCACCCTGTAACCGTTCTCACCGATCATAAAAATTTAGAATTTATTAGGTCTGCTAAAAGGTTGTCATCTAGACAAGCACGTTGGACCCTTTTCTTTTCCAGGTTTAATTTTGTTATTTCATACCGCCCTGGGTCAAGGAATGGTAAGGCTGATGCCCTATCACGGATGTTGTCTGGGCCTCTCCAGGAAAGCACCTCTGAATGTACAATCCTGCCTCAAAAGAACTTTCTAGGGGCCATGAGTTCAAAGACATTTCTTAATCTTCTCAAGGAGGGGTATGAGAATGACCCACTTCTTAATAATCCTCCTAAGGACATTAACCTCAAGTACAACAATGGTTTTTGGACTCAAGCGCATTGCCTCTATGTACCTGAATCAGTTCGGGTAGAAGCCCTCAGGTTGGTACATGACTCTAAGCTTGCTGGTCATTTTGGGGTTTCTAAAACAGAAGAACTCTTATCACGTTCCTTTTGGTGGCCTGGGTACAAGAAAGATGTTAAGAGTTATGTGGCTTCATGTCTAACCTGTGCTCGCAATAAGACACCTCGATCTTCTCCTCTGGGGTTACTTCTACCACTACCTGTTCCATCAAGACCATGGGGGTCAATTTCTATGGACTTTGTGGTTGACCTTCCTCTTTCAAAAGGGATGACCACCATTCTGGTAGTCGTTGACCGTCTCACTAAGATGGCTCATTTTATTCCAGTTAAAGGGGTACCCTCCGCCGAACATACTGCTGAGGTAATGGTTAGAGAAGTTTTTAAACTTCATGGAATTCCTGATGATGTGGTGTCTGACAGAGGGGTACAGTTTACCTCAAAATTTTGGAGAAGTTTTTGCTCAGCTTTGGGTGTAACAGTTAATCTGTCCTCGGCTTTTCATCCGCAGTCTAATGGTCAGACCGAGAGGACCAATCAAACTCTGGAGCAATACCTTCGATGCTTCGTGAGTTATCTTCAGGATGACTGGGTGGACTACCTTCCTACGGCAGAGTTTGCTTATAATAACTCTAAACATAGTTCCACATCCCAAAGCCCATTTTTCTTAAACACGGGGTATCATCCAGTTTTTATTCCTGATCTCCCCATCTCAACTTCAATTCCTGCTGTTACCAACAGACTAACTTCATTACATGAGATCCAGGAGAAATTGACTGATACATTGAAGGAGGCGCAGGAATATTACAAGAGGGCTGCTGACAGACATCGTAGGTCAATTCCCACTTTTCAAGTAGGTGAGAAAGTTTGGTTATCTACCAAAAATTTAAAAGTTCAAGTTCCATGTGCTAAGTTGGGTCAAAAGTTTATGGGACCTTTTGAGATTTCTGCTCAAATCAACCCGGTCACTTTTCGCCTAAAACTTCCTGACAATATGAAGATTCACCCTGTGTTTCATATATCACTACTCAAACCATTTCATGAAAATACTTTTTCTGGAAGAATTCATCCTCCTCCCCCACCTGTCGAGGTACAGGGTGAAGAAGAATTTGTGGTGGGAAAAATTCTTGACTCCAGGATCTCTAGGAACAAATTGCAATATTTGGTTCAATGGGAAGGATATGGGCCAGAAGAAAATTCTTGGGAGCCTGAGGAGAATGTTCATGCCCCTAGATTAACAAGGGAATTCCACCAGAGGTTTCCTCAGAAACCTGGCCCTAAGACGTCCAGGGGACGTCCTGGGAGGAGGGGAGTACTGTTAGGACCTGGGCTTGAACCTGGGACCTCTGGTGTGTCTGGCAGTGACTCTGCTTGCTGAGCCACCTGGAATGCTGGACAGCTCCTTTGGACAATTCCTTTAGTGATCATGTCTTGAATCTTGTTTGCCTTGAACCTTGAACCCTTTGCTCCTCCCATGAACTTCCTATATAAGCCATGTCTCTGCACTTCCTCCTTGCCAGAATATTGTGCCTTTACCAGCCAATATCTTGCTTCTATCTCTCCTGCTGCCGACCGTATCCTTGCTACCTTTCGTTACCGACATTTGGCTTGCTCCTGGACTACGCTTCTGCTGAATCCCAACCTGCAACTATTGGTTACCGACTTTTGGCTTGTTTCTCAACTACGCTTCTGCTTGATCTCTACCTGCTATATCTGCTACCAGACCCCCGGCTTGCTCACCTCCTGGTGGGGCTATCCTGAGGACCGCGACCTGGCACTAACACGCAGCCAAGCCCATCTCCACCTTTGGGAGCTCTGGTGAATACCGGTTAGTGCTTAGACCCCGCACCTCAGGTGAACCCGTGCCATCAGCCAGGGTGACCTGTGTGAATATCTGCTCTGCTGCTATAGCTATTGGTCTCTGAGCCTGACTCCAGATCGTGACACCTATCTTCTAAAACTTTTCACACATAAAAGGTTTTTCTATGGTCCATGTCAACAGAATTTTGGTCTTGTGTCAATGACATCAGTTTGACATTCTACTGATACCATTCAGAAGTCAAGAGAAGGTGCATTTGACTTGTAGGTGATCTCCCTCTGACCTATTTTTGACTTCCTTTAAGCATGGTTTGCTTTCCCATAGATTTGTATGGAAATGCAAAACCTGTCTGAACGGGTCCTTAAATGCAAGACTGCTTGCATTTAAAGCTGAACTCTAGGCAGATATGAAACAGCAGCCCTGTAATCATTAATACATAATTAAATGTATTTTTAATGCAATGTAAATATCTGAATTTGACCCAATATCATCCTCTTTCAGTCACTGTACAGCATAGCTGGAGTGTGAGAGGAAGAAGCAGCATAATGAGCTAATTAGTTCATGTGCTAACAAGAAGCACGATGATAGGAGCAGAGAGCAAAATGCCAGAGAGAAAAGAGGGAATTTGCCTTTGTTGTCTGTTGATCCCATCCCCATATACATGTAGTAAAGGCAGATTCCTCAGAAAAGTGGGACCCTAAATGGATCACAGACATAAGTTATATAGAAAAAGTATTACATATAATTACATAAATAAACAACTCATGGTGAAACACAACATACAAAGCTTTGGATAAAACCAGAACATATAAATGAAAACCTAAAATTGAAAGACCAACTAGGAACCAAAGCCCAGAAACTGTCACAACAACAGACCACCCAACGCGTTTCGAAAAACACACATGTTTTTTTAGCTTCTTCAGGGACTGAACCGGGCTTATTGTTTTTAAAGCTGAGAGTTGGATCCATGATGATAAAACATACATCATCACAGAACATGTACACAATAATAAGACATAGTCATGTAAGACAACATGACTGTTACAGCTGGTTTACATATAGTAATACTGACCGCCGTTAAGAGCGTTTCACCAACCCAGATGCGATAATTCAGTTAAGAATAAAAAGGTCAAAGAGGAATGTTCATCCACCACCATGTATAGATCAAAATGCCATACACCCAAGAGGGTTTTTTTTGTCCCTAGGGAGATGCTGTAGTGAGCAGTAGGGAATCCTGATCGGCAGAAGTGTCAAAGAATTAATCTGGATGGAAATAATATATATAGAAGATTTATCATTATCCTGCTTGTGTCAGTTAATTGAAGTACCAAATAGAGATAAAGAAAGTCAAAGATTTTTCTACTTCTTATAGGCTTACATTCTCAAGAAATTAATAGTAGCATATTAGCACAGATTCATGAAGTATCAGCCAGATTTTAGCATGATCTGTTGTTTGTGTCCTAATTTTGTCTGATAGTTTGGAAAGGGCATAACCTCAACTGGGATCTGTAATGATCTGTGGATCAGACAGAGAAACAGGATGAGATATTATTTTCAGCAAAATAGATTGGTACTATACAATTGTAGCACTGACCCCCGAAGGAGCTGCTGATTTTATTGGGCTTACCGTTACCTTCTTGACCTCGTGTACGTCTAGGGGTTTCCCGAGGTTGATGGCCCAAAGAATTGTAGAGGCTGACACTAGATCCGATTTTGGGATTTTTATTTGCAAAAAGGAGTAGACAAAACACAGTCTCTCAATAAGGGTTAGAGGGTTTCAGGTAGAAAGTTCAGGTACTCTTGGAACTTATTCAAAGTAGGAAGTCTCTCACTATAACAATCCAGAGAATAGCCATTCACAACTGGATCCTCACCATTATCAGATAGACCTCCTCTCACTAGGCCTAGTGAGTGTTCAAATAAAACGAAGCCTCTGCCACAGACTTGCATATGGAACGTTTGAATAAAGTCTCTGCCACAGACTTGTTGTAGAACACTTGTAATAAAGTCTCTGCCACAGACTTGTAGTAGAACACTTGTAGTAAAGTCTCTGCCACAGACTTGTAGTAGAACACTTGTAGTAAAGTCTCTGCCACAGACTTGTAGTAGAACACTTGTAGTAAAGTCTCTGCCACAGACTTGTTGTAACTGGAGGATATAGACAAAACTTAGAGAACCCTCATACGGTACCAGTATCTTGCAGCCGGCCCGGCGATACCGTTCAAGTGTAGATTCACTTGTGGTCTTTCAGCCTCCAGGCTTTCTGAGAAGCCAGCCTCCAGCGTGGCCTTCCCCCAAAAAGAGTCCTCCCCTGGTTGCTTCCTCAGTTGCTGGGCCTCTCCACAGATGAGACGACACCGGAAAACCTCCGAATCCTCCCTCCAATCCCTCTGCCTCGGGCTAGCCAGCCCCGAGACTCGGAATTGGATGGATCTGCTCCCCAGGCCATGAGAGCCATGTGGGCTGGTCAGGAGGACCAGGACCAAACAGACAGAAAGATCTTCTGGACCGGAACCCAGAAGCACGTGATGTCAGTACCTTAAGTACCCTCTCCCAGAATGAAAAGCAGGATGATACGCCCACTGGGCTGGTTCCGAGAAAGAATGGTGCTCAATGCGCCCAGCTGAACTGCGTTCTCACACCTGCCAGAGATGACAGTGCCACCTATGGCCAAGCAGTGCAATCCAGCTAGACTGATACTGAAAACATAATTTGGTATAATTAAACCCAAAACCAAACTGCGGTTCTAGGAACATTAAATAGAGAAAAACACATAGCGCGTACTCTTCAGGAGCCGGCGCTACAATATATAGAGGCAAGCTCATTCCAATGCCAGCACACAAACGCTGGCATGGAAAGCAGGATATAAGATTCAACATGTTTACCCACCTTACTCCTGAAATGGCCAGGCGTGGCTCCTATTGTCGGTTGGCTTTAAATATAAAACGGCATGATTACCAATTACATGCACCTGTAATTGGCAATCATGTTGTTTTATATCCTGCTTTCCATGCCAGAGTTTGTGTGCTAGCTTTGGAATGAGCTTGCCTCTATATATTGCATAGTGCCAATCTATTTTGCTGCAAATAGTATCCCATCCTGTTTCTCTGTCTGATCCACAGATCATTCATTCATTTATATGTTCTGCTTTTATCCAATGTTTTGTATTGTGTGTTTCACCATGAGTTGTTTATTTATGTAATAAAATGTAATATTTTTTCTATATAACTTCTGTCTGTTATCTATTTAAAGTCCCACTTTTCTGAGGAATCTGCCTTTACTACAAGTGTGAGAGAGATGATCTCACCACTGTGCTGTTTCTCCTTTCACTGTCCAGTCCAGGATACCCTGAGCACATAAGAACTGGGTTTTATGATTCTGACCATCAGACTGAGGACATCTAGGGGTAGGAAACAAGTACTGTAGGGGAATTCTCTGGATGTAAACGTAAATATTGAAGCAAAAACTGGTTTAGTTATTTTAATTGTTAATGGGCTTTTTGATCTTATCTTATTATTTTTGCTGGGGAAGGATGACCTATATATATAATGGTCAAATATGTGCGAGCTACTACTTACTTAATTAATAGCCAATCATTCAGTGTCCACCACCACTTTCCGCCAATCCCTCTGCTAGCTTCTGCTTGCCCAATGAATAAAATTCAAAATACTAACAAAGTGATTTAAAACTCTGCCCCAAGCTACATCACCAATCTTTTCTCAAAATATCACCCATACTGTTCTTCCCACTGCTCCCAAGACTTCCTGGTTTCTAGTTCCCTTGTCTCCTCCTCCCATACTTGTCTCCAGGACTTTTACAGAGCCTCTGCATCAGGAGTTGGCAAGCTGCTGATCGCAATGGATCGGTCGACAGCGGGGAACTGACAGATGGATCATGACCACAGCTCTGCCTCCCCCAACTTCCGCCACTCTCCTGTCAACTGAAGATCGGAGGGCTGGAGGTGGGGGCGGGAACTGCAAAGGGATTGGTACAGAAATCTACTGCGGGGGGCAGAGGACACTGCTATGGGGCAGAGGACACTACAGTGGGGGCGGGTGATGTGAAGGGAGCAGAGGACACAGCATTGGGGGATACAGGATACTAGTGTGCGGGGAGGGGGCAGAGGACACCGCTATGGGGGGGGGGGGGTGCAGAGGACACTACATTGGGAGGGGGGTATGAAGGGGCAGAGGACACTGCTATGTGGGGCAGAGGACACTAGAGTGGGAGAGTGATGTGAAGGGGCAGAGGACACTACTGTGGGAGAGTGATGTGAAGGGGGCAGAGGACACTGCTATGGGAGGCAGAGGACACTACAGTGGGAGGGTGATGTGAAGGGGGCATAGGACACTACTATGGGAGGCATAGGACACTACAGTGGGAGAGTTATGTGAAGGGGCAGAGGACACTACAGTGGGAGTGTGATGTGAAAGGGACAGAGGACACTGCTGTGGGGGGGGGGGGCAGAGGACACTATGGTGGCAGGGGGATGTGAAGGGGACAGAGGACACAGCATTAGAGGATACAGGACACTAGTGTGGGGGGAGGGGGAAGAGGACACTGCTATGGGGGGAGGGCAGAGGACACTACAGTGGGATGGTGATGTGAAGGGAGCAGAAGACACTGCTATGGGGGGCAGAAGACACTACAGTGGGAGGGTGATGTGAAGGGGCAGAGGACACTTCTATGGGGGGCAGAGGACACTACAGTGGGAGGGTGATTTGAAGAGGGCAGAGGACACTGCTATGGGGGGCAGAGGACACTACTTTAAGAGTCCAGGGCTTATTACGCATACACCAATGGCGTGTTGCCGCAAGAGGAAATCAGGGCCAACTGAGCATGCGCCAAAGACACCTCAGTGCGCCAACCCACACCTGCGTAGAAGACCTGATGGAAAAAGAGGCGCACAGGAAGTGACCTCAACTTGATGAAAAAAGGTGGGAAAATGCCCAGGAGGTGCACAGGAAGTGACCTCAACCTGATGAAAAAAGGTGGGAAAATGCCCAGGAGGCGCACAGGAAGGGATATCAAACTTCCCCTATATAAGCCCAGCCCAGACACTGCCAAATTGCTGGATTATCTTCAGTCCCCCCTTGTTCCTGTGCTAGAGTGTGATCTGTCTGAACTTGTTGTGACCTGGAAACATATTTGACTACTCTTGATTGCTGCTTGCCATTGATCTTGGATTTGTACCTTGACCATTCTACTTCTTTGTCACTTTTGTACTCAGCTGCCAGATTGGAACCAAACCCGGTTTGGATCTCGACCATTCTTCTTCTGATTAACCCTTTTATGCTTTGCTGTCAAACTGAACTTGACCTTGGCTCGGATCTTGGACTAAGGCTTGCATGGTGCTTAGGGGGCAGAGGACACTGCTATGGGGGGCAGAGGACACTACAGTGGTAGGGTGATGTGAAGGGGACAGAGGACACAGCATTGGGGTATACAGGACATTAGTGTGGGGGGGCAAAGGACACTGCTAAAGGGGGCAGAGGACACTACAGTGGGGGGGTGATGTGAAGGGTCAAAGGGCACTGCTATGGGGGGCAGAGGACACTACAGTGGGGGGGGGGGATATGAAGGGGCAGAGGACACTGCTATGGGAGGCAGAGGACACTACAGTGGGAGGGTGATGTGAAGTGGGCAGAGGACACTGCTATGGGGGGCAGAGGACACTACTGGCCATATGATTGCCATATTGAGCATCTTCCAGGTTCTGCAATACCATTTGGGAGGATCTTCCCACTCTCTGAGCCTGAAATAGAAGTCCTCCGAAAATACATTGATGACAATCTTAGGAATGTGTTCATCTGGCCCTCTACCACTTCTGCTGGTGCTGGACTCTTCTTTGTGGAAAACAAGGACCATTCTTTAAGACCATGTATCGACTACAGAGAATTGAACAGTATCACAATCAAGAATCAATACCCGTTGCCTCTAGTCCCTGAGCTCGTTCAGAGGTTCCGCACCGCCAAGGTCTTCTCAAAATTGGACCTACGGGGGCCTACAATTTAATACGGATAAGAGAGGGCGATGAATGGAAAACAGCCTTTCGTACTAGGTTTGGCCATTTTGAATATCTGGTCATGCCATTTGGGTTGTGTTACACCCCAGCAACTTTCCAACACTTGGTGAACGATATCTTTCAGGATTTTCTTGACCTCTTCAGGATAGTGTACTTAGATGACATCTTTGTTTTTTCACCTTCCCTCAAGGCACATCACATCCACATGTGAAAATTCCTTTTTCGCCTCTGAGCCCATAAACTCTACGCCAAGCTTGAAAAATGTGAGTTTGAGAAAGATACCATACAATTCCTTGGCCTCATTATTTCAACTTCTGGCATATCCATGGACCCCCAGAAAGTAACTGCAGTTCTTGAATGGCAAGTACCCTCAGACCGTAAGAGCGTCAAGAGGTTCGTGGGATTCACCAATTTTTATAGAAGATTCAGCAAATTCTTCTCATGAATAATTCCACCTGTCACACAACTCACCAAGCAAAACAGCCATTTTCTGTGGTCCCCTTCAGCACAAACGGCTTTCGACAAACTCAAGAAGCAATTCACCTCTGCCCGGTCCTTCCTCATTACAACCCATTCCTGCTTTATGTGTTGGAGGTCGATGCTTCAGAGATTGCGGTTGGGGCAGTCCTTTCTCAGCATCATGAAACCAAAGCCATGTTGCATCCTGTAGCCTTCCTTTCCAGCCTTCCTTTTCTATGATGTAGGGGACCGGGAACTTATTGCTATTAAACTGGCCAGATGCTCTATCCCACATGTATCCCATATCAGATGACTCTCCAATGACAGATGCGATACTCCCTACCTATAATTTCTTCCTACTTACGGATTGGTCTGGAACAGAGTGGCATTTCTACACAACAACTTAGAGCTCCTAAAGGATACCATGGCCAAGGCACAGCTGGATTACAAGACCATCTATGATCAAAGGTGGTGGGGGGACCTGGATCTTCAACCAGGAGACAAGGTTTGGCTGTCTACCAGGCATTTGAAGTTGGCCTGTCCCTCCAAGAAATTGAGCCCTAAGTTCATTGGGCCCTTCCCTGTCCTGTCCCGATTCAACCCTGTTGTCTACAAACTCAAGCTGCCCTCAGCTTACCGGATCCAGTTTTCCATGCCTTCCTCCTGAAGTCCGTTGCCCCGAACCCCTTTGGGGAATGTGGGGCCCATCCTCCGCCTCCCTCCATGATTAAAGGGATTGAGGAGTATGAGGTGGAGGCCATCCTGGACTGCCGTAGAAGGTGTCGCAGATGCCAATTTCTGGTACAGTGGAGGGGTTATGGTCCTGAAGAGAATTCCTGGTAACCAGAGTTGCATATCCATGCTCCAGATCTCCTCTGGTGGTTCTTTCAGCGAGCTTCATCCCGGACGGGCATCTGGAGGCCGCCCCTTCCGGGTAGGGCTCTGTAAGAGTCCAGGGCTTATTATGCATGCACCAATGGCGTGTTGCCGCAAGAGGAAATCTGTGCCAACTGAGCATGCGCCAAAGACCCCTCAGTGCGCCAACCCACACCTGCGTAGAAGACCTGATAGAAAAAGACAAGAAAATGTCCAGGAGATGCATGGGTGGTGGGCAAAGGATACTTCTATGGGGGGGGGGGGGCAGAGCACACTACATTGGGAGGGTGATGTGAAGGGCAGAGGACACTGCTATGTGGGGCAGAGGACACTAGAGTGGGAGAGTGATGTGAAGGGGCAGAGGACACTAATGTGGGAGAGGGATGTGTAGGGGGCAGAGGACACTGCTATGGGGGGCAGAGGACACTACAATGGGGAGGGTGATTTAAAGGGGGCAGAGGACACTGTTATGGGGGGCAGAGGACACTACAGTGGGAGGGTGATGTGAAGGGGCAGAGGACACTGCTATGGGGGCAGAGGACACTACAGTGGGAGGGTGATGGAAAGGAGGCAGAGGACACTGTTATGGGGGGCAGAGGACACTATGTTGGGAGGGTGATATGAAGTGGGTAGAGGACACTGCTATGGGGGGGCAGAGGACACTACAGTGGTAGCGTGATGTGAAGGGGACAGAGGACACAGCATTGAGGGATACAGGACACTAGTGTGGGGGGCAGAGGACACTACAGTTATGGTTGTCACCTTTTCTTCAAGTCAAACCCGAACACTTTAGCGGCACACAGCAATTTTTTTTATAGTATGAACTATACATATATTTTGCAATTAAATAATATATCTAATCAAATTAAGTAAATCACAAGAGTCCCCCTTTACATCAGAGTCCACAGAGTTCCCTTTTTACTTCTGAACTTGCAGAGTTCCCTGGGCCAGCCAGCCCCAAGACTTGGAGTCGGTTGGACCTGCACCCCAGGCCATGAGAGCCCTGGGGGCTGGTCAGGAGGACCAGGACCAAACAGCCAGAAAGCACTTCTGGACTGGACTTTCCAAAGCACATGATGTCATCACCTTAAGTACCCCCTCCCGGAATGCACAGCAAGAGTGACACTCCCACTGGGCTGGTTCAGAGAGAGAACTGGCACTCAATGCACCTAACTGGACTGCGTTCTGGCACCTGCCAGAGATGACAGCGCCACCTATGGTCAAGCAGAACACAATGCAATCCAGCTAGACTGGTACTGAGACCAAAATTTAGTGTAATTGAACCCAAAACCAAACTGCAGCTCCAGGAATATTAACCAGTTCCCGACCAGCGCACGCCGATGTACGTCGGCAGAATGGCACGGGCAGGCATATTGGCGTACAGATATGTCCAATCTTTAATGCCGCCCTGCCATCGCGAGCGCGCCACCGCCAGCGCGCTCGCGTGCTGGTCAGGACCCCCGTGAGTCTGGTCGTCTCACGGGGCAGCTGAACGGAGAGATGCCATTGTAAACAGCATCTCCCCGTTCTGCCTAGCAACAAGTGACGCTGGTCTCTGCTCCATGTGATTGGAGCAGAGATCAGTGTTCACTAAAAGAAAGCCCAGCCCCCAACAGTTAGTAACACACCCCTAGGAACACTTAACCCCTACACTGCCACCCACCGGTTAACCCCTTCACTGCCAGTGTCATTTACACAGGAATCACTGCATTTGTATAGCAGTGATTGCTGTATAAATGACAATGGTCCCAAAAATGTGTCAAAAACGTCCGATGTGTCCGCCATAATGTCGCAGTCACAATAAAAATCGTTCATCGCCGCCATTACTAGTAAAAAAAATATTAATAAAAATGCCATAAAACTATCCCCTATTTTGTAAATGCTATAACTTTTGCGCAAACCAATCAATAATCGCTTATTGCGATTTTTTTTACCAAAAATATGTAGAAGAATACGTATCAGCCTAAACTGAGGGGAAATTTTTTTATATATATATATTTTTGGGGGATATTTATTATAACAAAAAGTAAAAAATAATGTGTTTTTTTCAAAATTGTCGCTCTATTTTTGTTTATAGCGCAAAAAATAAAAACCGCAGGGGTGATCAAATACCACCAAAAGAAAGCTCTATTTGTGGGAAAAAAAGGACGTCAATTTTGTTTGGGAGCCACCTCGCATGACCGCGCAATTGTCAGGTAAAGCGACGCAGTGCCGAATCGCAAAAAATGGTCTGGTCTTTGGCCAGCAAAATGGTCCAGGGCTGAAGTGGTTAAATGAAAAACACATAGCACGTGCTGTTCAGGAGCCGGGCTACAAACACAAAAACAATGTACTAATAATAGTTATTATTATTATTACTACCATTCATTATGTTTGTACAGTAGACAAGTAATTTACTAAAGTAGTCAGATGTTTAAAGGAACATGCCCTCTTTACTGCCACCTGCTGGCTATGCTTCACCATTACCTATGTCTTCTATAGGCTCATTCTTTTTTTCTTCTGTTGTCTTATGGAGATCCTGTACATCTGTGAAAGAACACAGGAAAGCCACTGAAAATCAGTTGAGGTTATTGGTTACATCTTAAAATACTTTCCTTGCTCTTCTTCTGTTGTCAATTAGTATGGTGTAGCAGAGGAGATGCACACAGCAAAGCTGTCAGATGCTAAAGTGCTGGCAAGATATCCTGATGAATGCAAAGCACTCTCTGATTTTATGGGGTAGAGAGCATTGCGTCACTGTCCTGCCTCTCCACCTTGTCCAATTAGAGAATTCCATGCATTCATTCAGAAAATGCAAGTTTCTTTGACTGGTGCCCCATTTAGAGTTGCCACCTCATCCCTTTAAACCCAAACGCATATTAATTCACACAGGTTCTGTGGATGATTATGGTGGAAATTAAACTCTGTTAGTTCCTTATCTGTATTACATTAGCCCCAGAACCTGTGTGTTTGGTTTTAAAGGCATGAGGTGGCAACCTCTGCCCCATCTGAATGATCTTGCATATAATGTCATCAGCCCAAGCAGACTTAGAGCTGTCATTCTAGTGACCATCTATAGTATTCCTTTTTTGCTCCTCCTCCAACTGCTACATATATGGTTATGCATGGATGTAGGGCAGGGTGGAGGAGCTGGGTCAGCATAGGCAGTAATTAGACATTCCCAGACAAAGGAAGGGCTATGACATGCAAGGAGGTAGGGGCTGCGCTGTGGAATTGACCCTCCTGGAATAGTCATATTTTATAGCAAGTTCAAAGGCATATTGCAAGTGAATAACAAAATAATTTATTGAAATAAGCACTTAAAGTGGTTGTAAACCCTTACAAACTACTTTGACCTACAGGTAAGCCTAGAATAAGGCTTACCTGTAGGTCCAAGAAATATCTCCTAAACCTATATGGTTTAGTAGATATTTACAAAAAGACAGGCACCGCTGTCTACGGCGCATGCGCATGCACGGGAGTGACGTCATCGCGGCTCCGGCGAAGCACAGCGCCGGAGCAGCGAGACCCGGAAGTCACTCCGAGATACATGGCAGCAGTGAAGATGAAGACGGAGGACCGATTCGGGGGCTTCGTTCTCAGGTAAGTTATTCATAATGAGCTAGTATGCTATGCATACTAGCTCATTATGCCTTTGCCTTGCAGGTTGCCTTTTTTTTTTTTTAATAGCCTTTACTTCCTCTTTAAAATACTTGATTTTCTGGTGCTTTTACCTGCATGTTTTAAAATTGGTGACAGGTTCTCTTTAATGGCTTCAATAGCTACTCATTTTAAAACAACATCCTTTTTTTCCATTAGACTCCAGTTCATGTTTAAAGAAAGAATAGAGCTACTGTGGCTTTAATGTGAAAATGAGTGAAATAATTAGATAATTCACTAATGGTTTACAGATATTCCCCTCCATGTCTTTGTTCCCCCTTAGTTTCTGGATGATCTCATTTTCTTACATTCCCAGGCAAGAATTGGGAATCTCTGTGGCCACAAAGGCATTTATCAGCTGGTGGAGACGCAGCTCTTGCCATTCACTCTGGACACCGATGTCCTGTCAATGGGTCCTGTGTTCCACAATGAATGACTCTTTGTCCTCTACCTGAGCAGTTTAAAGGTAATCTCCTTGGTGGATTTCCTCTCAATAACAGGATACAGATGTTCCGAGTCCCGAAGTGCACAGAGCATGAAAAGGCTCATAGATGACATCACCCCGAATACATCTGTAGCCACAAACATCACCCCAATACTGGGCATTATTCTGCCTGGGATGAAGGCACCAGATCCCTCATTCAACATCCACGTATTATTGCTGAACTGTGTGCTACTGCTGAATGTAAAGCATTTTTCTGTACCCACACAAACCCTTTTCAGCCTTTAAGGGCTAAGTCCACCTTTTTGCAAAAAAAATATAATAGCTGCATCCATATTTGCATAAAAAAGTGCATTTATTATTTGCAAAGCTTTGCAACAATAATCAGTGGATGGTGGGTGCAATGCACAGCCTCCTGTAGACTTTTCTTCCTGCTCTGAGCAGTTATTAAAGTGGAGTTCCACTGACGTAAACATTTTTTAAAAGTCAGCAGCTACAAATACTGTAGGTGCTGACTTTTATTATAAGGACACCTACCTGTCCAGGGAACCCGCGATGTCGGCACCCCAGTCGATCTTCGGATCGACTCCCAGGTGCTGCCACCGCCATTCCTTGTATGGGAACCAGACAGTGAAGACTTTCGGCTTCACTCCTGGTTCTCTACTGCGCATGCGCGAGTCGCGTTCTGATTGGTCCCTGCTGACTTCTGGGACCTGTGTATCTCCCAGAAGACAGCGGGGGTGGGGAGGAGAATTTTGCGGACATTGCGTAGATCGCTGCAATCATTTCCCCGGAAGTGGGCGCAGATACTTGGATTTGACAGGTATCTGCTCCCCCCTTTCCCCCGAAAGGTGCCAAATGTCACACTGGAAGGGGGGGGGGGTGGAATCCAAACAGTGGTAGTTCAATTTCGGGGTGGAACTCCGCTTTAAATGTAGCCAGGATCTGGCTACTGTAGCTGCAATTCAGAGACATTAACGTGGAGCTGTCTCCCTCTAATGTTGGCTTGGACTCCATATGTCATTTCATGACAGACAGAAATCAGAGTAGAGAAAAGCATTGTGGGATGTGTAGTGCAGAGTGCTGGGGTTTAAATTTTAGCAGGACTGGCCTGAACTACAACCACCAGATTGCTGAGGAGGAAAGACCGGACTGCTGCGAAAGGATTTAAAAAGGCTGGCTTAGGTCTAGATAGCTCTCTTGGGACATTGGCCTGGATCTGTCAAGAATTCTGTGCCAGTGTGAGCTGCAGCAGAGTCGTGGCCTGCACAGATGGGAGCCATACAGCTGCATCCAGAGGGACATCTGTGGACAGCATTGCTTCTTAGCGGCAGCAGTCTGGAGGCTGATCCAGATTCTTCAACGTTACCTGCACTTCAGATCTGGGTAGGCTTTGGCGAGGTGTGATAGGAGGATTGGATGCCATTCCTTGAGCCAGGCCCCAGAGAGAGAGCCTGAAATCCTCATCCTGATTATCTGCATCGTTGCCAGCAACTTCTGTGGTGATCGGTGAGCGGGCACATGCCCATTTGAACCCATAAAGACTGCATATAGACATTGTTGTCTTTGCCTGCATTTCTGACATTTGTAGTCCCACAGGAAGTGATTTCTTTATTACTCACAGACAGTATATGCAGACAACTATGCTTCGCTCACATCCCTGTCCTCTGTGACCCTATTGGATATAATATTATTGAAGCTATTGTGTCCCTGTAAAATTGGAGGAAAGAAGGATCTCCAACCCTGTGTCCAGGTCTTGGTGATAACGAGCAGGGTGTGTGCCCAGCTGCACACAGGCCATATAATGAAGGGCTGTTGGTGAGGGATGGTGGAGTGGAGTAGCTTGAAGCTGTGTGCGTCCAAGGAGTCCAAAGCTGTGTGCGTTGAAGGGTTGAAGCTGTGTGCGTCCAAGGAGTCCAAAGCTGTGTGCGTTAAAGGGCTTGAAGCTGTGTGCGTCCAAGGAGCCTAAGACTGTATGTATCCAGGCAGCTTGTTTGAGGGGCAAGTACTTATAGCAGCACTACTGCTGAAGAGTAGCCAGGTGGGCTAGCATTTTCATTTGGATTGTGTATTGAATTTAAGATTGGACCCCTGCGTGGGACTCCTGATGGACTATTTTGTTTTTCCTTTTAATAAACATGGGCTACCAGGCCCTTAACTATAAACGCCTGCCTGATGTGGACTGAAAAAAGCCTCTAACCACTTGAGCTAAACACCCCAATGTTACACTATATATATGGTGACCAGGTGCTTGTAAGTTAAACAGAAAACGTTTGCAATTACAAGGAGTTGATTACACAACAGCTAAATTTGTTTAACCACCCAAATCATACTTGAGTGCTAGCTGAAGATTTGCGGATTCCGCAGAGGTATTATTAACCCCTTTTTGTTCTTTCCTCATCTTACTAAGAGACTAATATTATTTAGCATAAGGGTTCTGCTCATAATTCTGGGGGGGGGGGGTAAGACGAGCCATACACGGTTCGAATCTACAGGAACCAGCTGAGATTCGAACTGTGAATAGGCAGGCTGAATGTACCAAGTTGATTGATCGATCAACTTGGGTACAACCAGCCTGCCGGATTCTCTTGCGATTAGTGCTAGCAGCTGCTATTGCCGCTAGCAATAAACATTGTCTTCTCCTGGTGGGGATGGCTTCCCTTGCCCACCCCCCTTCCGGGAAAAGACTGCTGATTTCCCTGTCAACACTGTCTGTGGTTGCAGGAAAGAAATTTGCACTGTGTATGGCCAGCCAATGACCCCATACACACTATTAGATTTTCTGCAGATTTTTGCCTTCAGATTTACCAAAACCATGCAGTGCAAGCGCCTGCCTGATTGCATACAAATTGAAACTCTTAAGATTTGACCTCATATTATATGGTTTTGGTAAATCTGAAGACAAAAATCTGCAGAAAATCTAATATTGTGTATGGGGTCTAAGAGAGAGATGCACATAGCCAGCAGAGCACTCGGCGGCACAGACCTATTTGTGTGGGCACAGCCAGGCAAAATTCAAAACTGACAACTGTCACCAAGTAGAGGAACCCCCACACGCTGTCAGAGGGAGGGTCACTTTGGTGGGGGGAGTCAGTTTGACACCGTGTTATATATTACACACTAAATATACAGTAGATGTAACATGTAATATGCTGTAAGGCCTAGGACTACCGCTCCTAGGTATTGGACAGGTGGTGAGAAGGTGATATGTTGCCTCCTCATGGCTTGTTTTAACCCCCTAAATGCTGCACTACTGTACCAGGGCAGTCACAGTACAGACCCAGTCACTTGAACTGGGTCGTGTTCTGGGGCAGTAGTGCCCGCTGAACTTGACAGTGGGTGCAATTCCTGCCACAGCATGTGTACACCCCCAGCTGTTTCCTTTGCAGTTTAGGGGACAGACAACAATTTTCTCAGCCCTATGCTAGAAAATTACTTAGAACCCCCAAACACCATAGGGTTTCTGAAAGCATAGGCCCCGGAGAATAAAATGGTGGCTGATGCAATTTTTTAACTTACATATTATTTTCACAGCCAATTATCAAACTAAAATTGATCTTCCTCTTCTCGGGTCCCTGGCTGGTGTTCCTGGGCCCCTCCCTCCTGTTACATGCCCCCACAGCAAGCAGCTAGCTATGGGGGGCACCCAAGCTGAGCTGTAGCTCTGTGTGTTCATTAAGACATGGAGCTGCGGCTCAGCTCCGTCCTCTCTCTCCTGATTGGCTCACTGAGTTTGATTGACAGCAGCAAGCGCCAATGGTGCCGCAGTGGTGTCTCTTTGTCTCTCTCTCTGTATCATCAATTAGGAGGGAGAGTCCCGGAAGGCCGGGGGACTCGTGGACATTGCTGGATAGAGATGGGGCTCAGGTAAGTATTATGGGGAGGGCTGCTGCACACAGAAGGTTTTTTTTTATCTTAATGTATAGATCAATAAGTAATTAATCATGAAGGTTAAAAGAAACTGTATCACGCCTCCTCCACCTCTTCATAGAAACAAACATTGTGCTTGGTTGAGTGAACTGTCCTGGTCTTAGTCTCCCAAAGAATGGTGATGTGCGAGAGCAGTCAAGTTGTGCAAGAAATGTTTAATACTGTATAAATCGGTGCTCCACTTTGTATGCTTTGCTTATATTTTGTACACTGCTCTCAAATTCTGCACACACCACTAATAATATTTTGCACTTAATCACACTATTCTATTACGTATTCACACTCTTTAAACTCTGATAAGTATTTAGCCTGCTTGTACTGCCTCAAGTTGTTGTAAAGATTAAGGTAACAAAAAAAAAAAAAAAAAAACATCTGCAAGCAGCTACTACCCCATCTTATACTTACCTGAGCCTGATCTCAATCCAGGGTTTGTGTCTCTCCTCATTGGTTCAGACATGGCAGCAGGAGGCAGATCCCAATGGCTTGTACATGCACATAATCTACCAGGTTCTAAAGGGGTGAGACCACATGTTAACACTAAAAATATTGAATGAACCCTCTGCACACTGCTACGCCCTTTCAAGCACATGTGTGAACTAAATATCCCTATTTTTATAGCAGTGTGTAGAGGGTCCATCCAGTATTTTTAGTGTTAATGTGGATACACCCCTTTAGCACCTGGTAGATTATATGCATGTAGAAGCTATTGGGATCTGAGCACAGGTATATCTTGTCCTGTTGTATTGCAGGTCAGTGGTCAGACCTAAACCTAGTAGCTCTCCCCCATTTTGTGTCTGTTTGTCCCATGTTGGCATTGTGTCCATGCCACAGAGGCAGAGCAGAGTAGAGTAGGACAGGATAAAAAGAGATTACTTTGACGCAGTTGGCCAGCTTGAACATGTATTGCAATATGTGTGAACTAAATATCCCTATTTTTTATTACAAAGTGTGCTTGAAAGGGTGTATAGCAGTGTGCAGAGGGTCCATCCAGTATTTTTACTGTGTGTCTTAAGGACACACAAAGCCAGCTCTGTAGCGAGCATGCACCAGTACCCCCTATTGTGGGCACTTGGTGGGGGGGGGGGGGGAGCCCTGGAGCGCTATTGGGACCTGAGAAAAGGAGGATTGGGGCTGCTCTGTGCGTAAGTATACCAAGTTTGTTATTTTAATTAAAAAAATTTAACCTTTCAAATTACTTTTAGTTACGCCCTTTGTAAACTTGAATCGGAGGTCTCCAAACTTTCTACACATAGGTCCAGGATATTGTCTTTCAGACTATAGGAGGGCCGGACTGTGGCCAGTGGGAGTAGAAAATGCCTGGTCGCTTGGTGATCAGTGGAGGTAAAAAAAATAAAAAATACATAGAGGTTGATTTACTAAAGCTGGAGAGAGCAAAATCTGGTGCAGTTCTGCATAAAAACCAATCAGCATCCAGGTTTTATTGTTAAAGCTTAATTGAACAAGCTGACGTTAGAAGCTGATTGGCTACCATGCATGGCTGCAGCAGATTCTGAGTGTACCTGTTTTAGTAAATATCCCCCCATTGTGTCTGTGGTCAATAGGAGGAGAAATAATGCCTCATCATTGGTATTAGTGGGAGGAACGGTGCCCCTTCATTGGTGTCACTAGAAAGAATAGTGCCCCATCTTTGGAGCCAAAAGAAGGAATAGTGCTCCATCTTTGGAGACAGAAGAAGGAATAGTGCCCCATCTTTGGTACCAGTGGGAGGAATAGTACCTCATCGTTGTTGCCAGTGGGAGGAATAGTGCCTCATCGTTGTTGCCAGTGGGAGGAATCGCGCCTCATCGTTGTTGCCAGTGGGAGGAATCGCGCCTCATCGTTGTTGCCAGTGGGAGGAATCGCGCCTCATCGTTGTTGCCAGTGGGAGGAATCGCGCCTCATCGTTGTTGCCAGTGGGAGGAATAGTGCCTCATCGTTGGTGCCAGTGGGAGTAATCGTGCCTCATCGTTGGTGCCAGTGGGAGGAATAGTGCCTCATCGTTGGTGCCAGTGGGAGAAATAGGGCTCTATCATTGGTGCCAGTTGGAGAAATATTGCACCATTGTTGGTGCCAGTGGGAGGACTAGTATCCTATCACTGGTGCCAGTAGGAGGAATAGTGCCCATTTGTCATTGTCAGTGGAAGGAATAGTGCCTCATCATTTGTTATCAGTGGGAGGAAAAGTTTTCCAACATTTATATCAGTTTAAGGAAGTATGTCCCATTGTTGGTGTCAGTAGAAAGAAAAGGGCCCTAAGGTTGGTGTCAATGAGAGGAAATATGCCACACCTTGGGTGTCAACGGAAAGAATGGTGCCTCATTTATGTCCATAGCAATAATGCCTCATATAAATGAAAGGAATAGTGGGCATAAAGGCAGGCAAAGGGCCACATCTGGCCCACGGGCTGCAGTTTGGAGACCACTGCGTTAAGTTTACAATAATACTGCAGTAGTTATTGATTTGGAACCACTGATCAATGTTAGCATAGGAGTAAAATTTCATGACAATGTTTTTGGACAACCTGTCCTTGCCTCGTGATGCAAATCTACCAATCATATCTGACGTACTGTACATGTGTGTGCTGGACACACACATTGTGCATACCTTTTGGGGGATGCTCCCATTCCTTTCTAAAAGGCTCCTGACACACATTAATACTGTAAACACACCTGATCCTATAGCACACAACATAACCTGTAAGCACATGTGTGTTGCAGTGATTTGGGGAAAAGGGACAGCTAATTTATTTTGGTGGATGCTCATTGCGGACCCATAGGACCCTTGATGAAAGGTCCATTATTCAGTTTGCTTATATGTTCCCATGCACATGCTGAAAATCAAAAAGCAATGCCTTACAAGACGGGAACATGAAAATTCTGCTGTATGTACCTACCTTTAACACATGTAATTATTGCTATATTACTAGTGCTGAGCCAGTAACACACCTGTCTATAACTTTATACATATGGAAGAAATTAAATGCAACATAGGTTAGTCTGTTTTTTGCAATTAAAAAAAGCAGAATAAAATGCATGACCATTAATTCCTATGGAACTTTTCAGATTGGTGAGTTGCGTTTTTTCTGCTTGCTGCATTTTTGGTGCTGTAAAAAAAATTGCAACAAAAATGCATCTCCCCATTGAAATGTAAAGAAACCGCATCAAATACATTTGTGGATGCGTTTTTTTAAATCACATTTTTTCAATGGTGCGAAATGCACCAGAAATTAGGCAAAAATTCACACGCGTTTTTACCATGTTTTTGCAACAGAGCAGTGTGAAAGTAGATTTGCTGTGCATTTTACTATTTAAAGCAAGACTTTCTTCCTGTAAATAAATAACATCACCATATACTAGGCCAGTAACACTCCAAACCCCAGTTGTCAGGCTGCCAGCTCAGGCCCCCACATTTTACAGAAAGATGAGCAAAAATGTGTACTTTGGTAAGCTTGTACATTTCAGGGTTTCAGGATCAGAATCATCCCCCAGAAATAGGGAAACTCTAGGATGTGCAAAATCAGCTGTAGCTGTGCATAGTAGCCAATCAGCCTTTAACTTCAGCTTGCTCCATTAAGCTTTGAAAACAATCTGGAAACAATCTGGTTTCTATGCAGAGCTGCACCAGATTTTTCACGCTCCAGTTTTAGTAAATCAATGGCTGTATGTAGTGTATGTCATGTATACACTATAAATGTTGCAATCTACTAGGTGCTATTCTACTGTTAGACAGCAGGTGGCAGATTTTCCAAAAAAATAACAATAATCTGGTTGAAAAATAATAATTATTGGGAAAAAATGTCTTCTACCGCTGTTGCTCTTGTTTTTTTTTTTATCCTCCCATCCAGAGAAGCCCACATGTAACGTAATATTGCTTCCAATACAGTTTTTTTTTTTTTTTTTTTTTTTTTTAAATTAGGTGTATTATTATGTATTTATTTTGGATGAAGTGGATTTTATTTTTTTTGCTGTCCATGTCCCCACTAGATAGATTTACCCTTAAAGGGGTTGTAAAGGTAATAATAAAAAAAAAAAAAAAAAAAACACAAATATGCAAATACAAATATTTACATCCACTGTGCAGCTCATTTTTGCACAAAGTGGCCCTGAACCTGGTCTTCTGGGGTCCCTTGGCGGCTGTCTCGGCTCCTCCCCGTAAAAACGGAGCATTTTCATGCGAGCTCTCTCGCATAGTGGTTAGTTCTTGCGGCCGCGTTCCCGTGATACATCCGGCGGCTA
The DNA here is from genome assembly GCF_037356315.1 of Lithobates pipiens. Lineage (NCBI taxonomy): Eukaryota > Metazoa > Chordata > Amphibia > Anura > Ranidae > Lithobates > Lithobates pipiens. The sequence goes on from NW_027507758.1 coordinate 540,537,379, forward strand.
TAGCCGCTCACTGTATCACTCGGCCCCACCCTCCAGCATGCTGTGTCATTGGATGTAATTGACAGCAGCGTGAGCCAATGGCTGCGCTGCTTTCAATCCATCCACTCTAGCCAATCAACGGCCAGGCTGAGCGGCGAAGAGGAGATCGGGGGCGAGCGCAGCAGGTAAACAGGCTCAGGTAAGTAAAACGGGGGGGGGGGCTGGGGGGGGCGGTATTGTCGGATGCTTTTTCACCTTAATGCATAGGATGCATTAAGGTGAAAAAACTTGAACCTTTACAACCCCTATAAGTTTCCAAACTGATTCCCCCATCCACATATTTGATCCAGGAATCCTCCCTGCTGTATCATTGTATTCGGACAGTGGGGATACAATAGATAGAATATCAGCTCTGAAGCCAATTGGCTGCATGTGCAAATTAAAACAAAATTTTTGCACAAGCCCATTCAATAAATGTTGATAGTTAGATTGACTTCTCATGAACGAGAACAGTCATAGCTTGATCAGAATTTGGCTTGTCTAAATTTAGATGCACCTATGGCCAGCTTTACTGCTTGTTCTGGTCACAACTCTAATTGGTATTAAAAGTGAAAAACATTCCCAACTGTCAGTTCCCACCAGAAGAGGGATAGATGGAAAATCTTTGATTGAGGACACCTGTTTTGTTAACAATTGTCTGAGAGAATTTTCTTTGTGTTTGAAAAATTTCTTCTCGTTTTGTTGTCTTTGATAAAAGATATGAAGGGAAATCTCTTCAATTGGATACAGCAGGGCTGTCTTAATGAGAGGGCACACCTGGGCACTGCCCAGGGGCCCCAGCTGCATGGGGGGGCTGCACTTTCCCCAAAGCAGCTGGTTCTTGAGCCCATGCTGCCCTGAAATTGGGGACCCCATGATGGCACTGAGAGTGATGGATACACAGGGGAGGCAGGCTGGCAGCGGTGTGCTGTGCAGAACGATACATATTATTTCACAACCAGCAGGGTGGGGCAGGGCCAGAGCGCCAGTGATGCTCTGACCCTGTCCCATGAAGCTTGAAAGCTTGGGACTCAAAGACTGCGGGGTAGGAGCTGGAGTGGGAGCTGCTGAGTCGGCAGCACGGAGAGCCCACCTGCAGAAGTAGCATGTCATATTGAGCCCAGCTGTCCAGCATTGTTTTCACCAAAGGCTTGGATTGCGCAGAGGGATTCTCCCTCCTTCGCCCCTCCTTCTGCCTGCTTGATTGGTATAGGTGAGTCCAGTGCTGGAGGTGGGGATGTGGCCAAAAGTTTACATGCACTGTATCTCTACTGGAAAAGGGGGTACTACATGGATGGAATAATGGTGCTGGGGGATATCAAGGGTATATGGGGGGATATAGGGGGTAGCAATGTATAGGGGTAGCAATGCTTGGGGTAGCTTGGGTGGCTATAGTGCTATAGGTATCAGGAATGTAGAGAGGCCACAGTGTAGGGTGTATCAGGGATATAGTGGGGTCACAATACAAAAGGTATCTTATGGTGTATGGTTACAGTACTGGGTGGGATATCTGGGGTGTACAGGGGTCAGAGTGCTGGGGGAATATCTGGGGTGTAGAGAGGTCAGAGTGCTGGGGGGATATCTGGGGTGTAGAGAGGTCAGAGTGCTGGGGGGGTATCTGGGGTGTAGAGGGGTCAGAGTGCTGGGGGGATATCTGGGATGTAGAGAGGTCAGAGTGTTGGGGGGATATCTGGGGTGTAGAGAGGTCAGAGTGCTGAGGGGGTAACTGGGGTGTAGAGGGGTCAGAGTGCTAGGGGAATATCTAGGGTGTAGAGAGGCCATAGTGCTGGGAGCTTTGTTACTTTATGTATGTATTTTTTTCCCACTGTTTCTTTGCTGTACAGAATGATTGTTCATGTAGTTAATGCGGAGCTAAACTCAAAAGGGGAAGCTCCGCTTGTCTGCCTCTTACCTACTTGATGTTTGTTTATCTGCGCTGTCTCCATTGTAGGGGTCCCAAAGCATTACTTTGCCCAGAGGCCCATGATGCTATTGAGACGGCCCTTAGAATTGATTAGTCTTTGATTTATGCAGGTTTTCTTATTGTTTAAAATAGATTTTATTGAAAGTACTAATAAATATATGTTTAATTCTATCAACTATTTATACTTTAATTTTAAAGAGAAGGTGCGTAAATTGAGGCGGGTTGGTAGGGGCCCCAGTGCTTTACTTTGCCCAGGGGCTCATGGTGCTATTAAGACAGCCCTGGGATACAGAAAAAAAAATCTTACAGGTTGTCACCATTCCATACTGTAGACCAGGCCTGAATTCAGCCTGGTCTGATCTGAGGGTTCAGTAAAAAGTGTGAGTCACTGACAGTCTGTCATACAGTCTCATGGCCTTGGAAATACTAATGTAGCAAGGTCCCAGGCCTCCTTTGGTGTGATGAGAACCTCTAGGGCCAGAGATAGCTGAAATCCTTCTGTACGTGGTGGGTTGGGAGGCATAGTGGGTGTAGGATGGTTAAAGTTATTGGGCACAGACACTTCTTGGATGCAAAAGAGGTTTTATTTCTCTTAACAGTGCTTTTTGTATTTTTGGGGGAGAGAGGGTTAGGGCCAGAACACCCTTAGGTAGTTGTAAGATTCATTTGGTGACTCAGACTTCAATAGGAGGAGAGCCATGCAAGGATAGGCATCCAGCAAGACACCACATCTGCATGTGTAGGAATGCTGTCTCCTATGCAACAGTCTTCAACAGTTCCAAACACAAGATTTAACAGTTCCCCTTCACTTTCATTACAATCCCTCCTTATAGTTCTCCAATACACTGAGCTCCCAGTTTCTCACTAGACCCACTGATTCACTGTTACTGGATCCCTTGAGTTCCTTCAATCATCACGGTGGTATCTTCCTCAAGCGTCACCCACGCTTCCCTGCTGGGTCCCTAGCTTGGCACTCTAGATACCTCTCAAGCTTCACCCACGCTGGTCTGCTCGGTCCCTAGCTTGACACACAAGGCTGCTCTTCAAGTGTCACCTCTGCTGGCTGGGTTCCTGGCTTGATTCCCACTGAAGTTTCCTGATTCTTCACTGTCCCCGATTGGTGAGAATACTGCTCCGGTACTTGCTTCAGTTACTTACTGTGGTCCCCGGTAGTAAGGTGGATAGTTCCTTACTGGCGACAGCTTCCTCTCTACCTCCGACTATGACAGGTTCTCTGGCCTGCAGGACCGTCACTTTTGGTTGGATTGCCAGCCGCAATCCCAACCCTGTGCTGCTCTCTTGCTTCTGGATAGGCCCTCAGACAGCCCAGCAGCCATATGTGCCCGGGATAGGCCCAATCTCCGGCCTAGCAGCCCGGGCAATATCACACACGTCCACCCAGACAGCCGTCCATGTGGCACAGAACATAGATCACCTGACTCCACCCGATTATATAGGTTCTCCCAGGAGGCCAGGGAATTCAAGAAAATCTGACCTTAGGTTGCTTTTCTCATATCTAGTACCACCAAGTCCCCGGCCACCTAGTGGTAGAAGAGAAAAGTGCAACAAGGCCAAACTTTGGGAAAAATCAATGAATCTCTGGCAATCAACCAGGATAACTACTCCTGGTAATTAAATTTGCGAGGCGCATACCTGCCTAAACTTCAGGGTGCTACATCCTCCCTTACCAAAAAAAAACTACGTCTCTGAGTTTGCAGAAAAATAATCTGAGCTCCCAACACTGAGAACGAGTGTCCTGGCAAAAACTGGGATGGGTGGGGAAACAGGGAAAGAATAACCCGTAACAGTGTATGTGGCGTACCACATGAACTAAACATGGTATTAGACACATGAGATAGTAGATCACATATGACAAGGAAATATCAAAAATTGTTATGTACAATTTTAAAAATAAGCAAGAGCAATGGTATTGCTTCCTAACTATCTATCTAAAATATACAGCAATAACAAGATATAGAAAAGATTAGGGTTGTGTCCGGTTAGATCCCTGTCTCTCCTTAGCCAAGGAAGATGCGCAGACTCAGCAACACCTGAAAGAGTAAACAGCAATGCAAAATGCATCCTATCCAATGGTAACATGGTGCAGTATATACATACAGTGCAACCTCGGATTGTGAGTAACGCGGTTAACAAGCATTTCACAATACAAGCAATTCTTTTTTTAAATCGTGACTGTTGTCTCGCAAAACGAGCAGGATTCAAGCCTCTGCGGTGTGCAGTACCGCATTTGGCCAGAGGTGCAGGGGCGCCGGCGACACTCGGAACGGTTTGGAGCTGTTCGGAAATACTCAGAAATACTCCATTCTCGAGTGTTTCTGAGCCTTTCCGAGGGTTTCCGAGTGCAGCTGAGCTGTCTCCTAGTATTTCCGAGTCTCTCGGGTGCCCCCCACCTCTGGCCACATGTGGTATTGCATGCAATAAAAGTCAATGTGGAACGAATTATCTTCGTTTACATTGACTTCTATGGGGAAACTCGCTTTAATATGCAAGTGCTTTGGATTACAAGCATTCTCTTGAACATATTATGTTCGTAATCCAAGGTTCCACTGTACGTGATCAAGCAAGTTTCAATTGTCCTCAGCCGAAGATAATAATAAATAATGTGAATAATGTTCACTCAGGTCAGCACTGCTCACGCCACCTGGTGACCACCCTAGAAACAGTCAAGACATATGGTTTAGTCTATTATTCACATGTATAGTGAGAATTGACCCTTCTATTATAGCCTAATCTAACTAACTAACACTTATAGTCCAAGGCATGCTAGAGTTCATTGCTTGCCTTCTGGATCAACTACATTTTACAGCAGTTTCCCTTCTTCTCCAGGAACAACTCCTGGGACAAAAAGGCACAGCTGCATTTCAGACAACAAGCAGCCAGGACTTAATGGAAGGGACCGTACTTCAGGACATCGGTCCCCTCGCAAAGACATCCTCAGTCTGTCCATATGACATCCAGGGACAAAGAAGATTTTCTTCTTAAGATCAGCAACTTGCTAGAGATCCCAGATCGCTCTTCAGGGTGGATCACCCCAACAACTTCAAACTTTAGCCAACATGGCTTCAGGGGGGCACGCCATGTATCTGCCGGCAGCATTTAGTCCAGCATAGTCCCGGCAGAACAGCTCTCTGGAATGCTCTCCATTAGCAACACTTTAGATGTGTGTGTGTGTGTGTAGTGGTTGTCAGCATAGCATCCTTGCCATCACACAAAACATATTTGTAATCCACAAAGTCTGGTAAACAGATACAGTTCCATAGCAGTCCTTAGTAGTACCCGGGATCAGGCAAATTGCAAATTCTCTCTTTGCATTCACCATAATCACAAAGTCATTGAGAACCCTTTGGTAGAACTGACATTATTTGCATTAGTTCAACAAATGAACGTGAGGACAAGTAACAATGGGACCTTTAATCCCGGATTCTTTGCTGTATTTCTATCATAACAATTTACTCATAAGTTTCTTAAGGCGGTGTGGTCTTAACGGCCCCGCCAACAGTAGAACACTATTTTTCCCTTAAAGCGGTAGTAAACCCGCACATTTTTTTTTTTTAAACCTGCAAAGCAAAAGGCATAATGAGCTAGTATGCACCGCATACTAGCTCATTATGAAATACCTTAGAACGAGGCCCCGACATCTGGCCCGATCCTTCCGGGTATCGCGGCTCTGGCGCTGTGAGTGGCCGGAGCCGCGATATCGTCACTCCCGCGCATGCGCGCGGGAGATTTCAGTCCGGCCGCTCGGCTGCTGCCGGATTTTGATGGCGAGAAACCCCTTGTGCGCATGCGCCGCTGCAGTCAGCGGCGCATACCGAGGGGAATATTTCCTAAACCGTACAGGTTTAGGAGATATTTTTTTTACCTACAGGTAAGCCTTATTATAGGCTTTCCTGTAGGTAAAAGTTAAAAATGTGGTTATACAACCACTTTAAGGTTGGGAAGTGAACAAGATAAGGTGAAGATTTTCTAGGCTCGATACATGATGGCTACTTTGCATAACAGTCACTTTATTTATCTCGTAAACTCTTCCTTCCTTCTTCACTTACCGGCTTCAGGCACCGCCGAGGAGGGATCCGGGATCGTTCACCTTGCTTCATTCATGATGGGTGAATATACTGGGCCAGATGAGTAATGACCATAGGGCCACCTCCTCCTTCCGCAACTGCGACACCTGATGTAGTAGCCGAGGTAGATGATTGAGTCTCAGTAGCAGGGAGAAGGGTTACTAGCACCACCTGTTCCGGTGTTGTGTCGAATACTGTCCCCCGTCAGATAGTGTCCGCCCTGCACTGTGCTTGCGCAGTATGGAGGACAAGGAGATGCCAAAGGTCTCCAAAGATGAACGGCGCTTGCGCACTGAGTCCAGGTTCAAGCCCCATCATCCAAGTGGACATAGAGTAAAAATAAAAAATTGCTGAGTGAAGCGAGGTCATGCCCGAAGCATGGCGAGTGAAGCGAGCCCGCGAGGGGCCCTGTTACTAAGTGCGACTGTATGTCCACTTGCATTTTGGGGCTTCAACCTGGACTCAGAGCAGAAGGTACTAGCAAGTTCGCAGGAGCCGTTCATCTTCGGAGACTTTCGGAGTCTCATTGACCTCCTTACTGCGCAAGCACTGTGCCTGCGCAGTACGGGGCGGACACTATCCGATGGGGGGACAGTTTTTGGCAGAACACTGGACTCTATGGGTGTCTACTAACTGCAGTGTCTGCAAGCTCGCTAGACACATCTGGTTCCTCGGAGGAAGAGTCAGTCTGAGCTAAAGTAGGACTGCCCGAATAGGTGGCTTCGGTACTGGACGTAGGTTCCTCCACTGAGGCATATCCACTAGCCTAATCTTCCCTCATCACCTGTGGCGGGAGTGGTGGCCAAGCAGCTATCAGCAGCAGTTCTCCGCATTGACAGCAGCGGCTCCAAGGACACATAAACAGGGCAAACCCGAAACACTGCCAGCAGACGATCCTCATGGCTGTGGAGCTTTGAGAAATGTACAGGGCAATTTCACCCTTCGGTGCCATCAGAATACCTGTATCAGTAATCATGGTGGCAGACTGATTATTTCCCATGGGTCATATTCGGCCGACATGGGTTGAGGGACTTCAAATCCTGGCGCTCCCAGGTGTGCCATGTTTCCTTTCAGGCCACGAGGTCTCAGCATGAGGACCCAAGGCGGCCCCGAACAGTAATGCGTCCTCCTCTGCAGAGCGGGAACGCCTCCCCCTGCCAACAGATTGGTGCAAATGTTCTTTGGGAACTGTAGTGCCTGCAAAAACTGTCCTGGAGTCCATTTTGGAGTCTGTATTAACCCTCACAGCGCTGGCATCAAGTGTTAAAAGACCAGGCTGATCCTCTCGCCTGAGCAGTGAAACTTGATGGTAATTCCCCACATTGATAATACTCATGGCAACGCAGTCCATTAGAAGTGTAAAGGTTACTTGCCACCTTCCCATGGAGCCAGAGGAAGTCTTGATGGAGCCGAAGCTGGTTGCTGAAAGGACAACGCCTTAGCCCAATGTTGGGCGCCAAATGTAGCAAGGTCCCAGGCCTCCTTTAAACTTCAGGGTGCTACACTAGTATGTATTAGGTTGTCATTAGATTACTGTGATTAAACAGAACATGTGCCCCTTATGTCAGGGTCCCCTCCAGAGTATCCCCTTACATTAGGGTCTCCACCAGAGTGTCCCTTTACATCCTGGTCCCCATCATAGTGCCTCCGTACATCAGGTCTCCCCATCAGAGTGCCCCTTTACATTGGGGTCCCCATTAGAGTGCCCCTTTACATCAGGTATCTTCATCAGAGTGCCCCCTTACATCAACTGTCCCAATCAGAGTATGCACACATATGATCAGTTACCCCATCTAATTGCCTCTTTGCATGAGGTGCCCGAATCAAAGTGCCCCTTTACATCAGGTATCCCCATCACAATGCCCCCTTACATGAATTGTCCCAATCAGAATGCCTCTTTACATCAACTGTCTGCATCAGAATGCTCCTTTATATTGTTAGGTGTGACTACAGCAAGTCACCTACTCATCAAGTTATGTTACCGTTTCCCAATTATTATTAGAGTTCTTATCTAAGCAAAGAGACACGGAAAGAAGTTCTCAGTATTTCTGCTCAGAAGACTGCACCCAACTCTGAGACTCTTTATTAACACAGGTCTCTTATATACACAAAAGACAGGCTTCAGGAATGTTGAAACACAACAACAATTTCCATAAAAGGCAATTCTCTAGGCGTCTTCTGCTTTTAGAGCTGATGTGGCAGATGGTCCTTAAGATAAGGTTTCCTCTTATGTGTACGTGACTGCACCCACCCGGACTTAAGGATGATGTGTCTTTAAGATACTGAGAATGAAACAGACAAGATAAGCATTTAGTAAAACATACTGTCAACCATCTTGGTTTTCTTATACCTTGATCCTCACAATTTCCCCCTTTGACATCACCCTTCCCTCTTACCCTGGGTCCACCTGAACAAGTTCTAGTTGGCCTATGTCCAAAGTACTCTCCCTGACCGCGAGTTGTCAGAGGGGTATACACCCATCCCCCTGGATAGTACCAACATCTAAAATTCAGGAAGAGTGGCCTTTCTGAAAGATGGGTGATGTCAAGGAACTAAATCCATCTATCTTATCCAACTTATCAACTTACAAAAGTTCCATCTTTTCTACAGCATTTACCTTGGCTTTCTTGCAAAAACACATAAACAACTTAAAACACAAATAAATGAGAAATATGAATATAAGCACTACTATAATCGTCATTGCTGCCTTCTTGAACCAAGAAAATAACCCTGAGAAACTAAAAGTTCCACCAAAAGGATCCCAGTCACGGCCAATATTACGGGCCTTCTCCTGTAGATCCTTTACTTCCGTGCGGTGTTGTGCAATGATGTCATAATAATCGGGTACTTCGATGCTGGTGTTATGTATCCAAGTACAACATTCATAGTCTTCTGTGGTCTCACAGAGTCCTGTTAATGCTGCACTCATACTTTCAATCGCTAACTCATGTAATTCTATTTGTTTTGTGATGGCTCTGGTCTCTAGATTTAACTTAGTAATGTCATCAGAGTTTTTCTCCAAAATATCATTAATTATTCCAGTATAGTTATTTAGTCGCTTCATTAAGTCTATACCCCATCCTGTCCAGGACGGGAACCAAGCCCATGCCATGTCCTGCTCTAAAAATATTTCTCTTTTGCTACGATATCTGAGGGGATATCTGGGGTGCATACTAGCTTCTAGTAGGTGATCACCTCGTTCATCACCCACTACTCCCATTACTGGTACCAAACTTGCGAGGTAGCACCATCCCTGAGCCCTTCTAGGTATCCAGGTATAAACTTATCCCCACAACAGATGTATATATTGTTTCCTAAGGCTACTGGACTTGAACTGATATTACGTCTATAACGAGAGGTGTATCCATAGAGGGAAAGGTTGGACACTAACCACCTAACCTTATTATCCACAATGTTAGTGAGGAAGTCAGATAATGTCTGGTGTGTACTGGTATTACTGGGGTAGAAGCTTCCATTTAATACGACAATGGACAAGTTAAACTTGCTGTCTTGGCATTCTCTATTTCCTCCCGTTGTGTTCCCTAGGTTGAAACACCAATCAGGGGGAAAGGCGAGGCCATTCGATTTAAACATTACTGTCTTGCTGGTATTTGTTCCAATTATGTTAATGCTACTGTTAGCAAGATCAGTATAATTTATAGGAACTGCCATCAGTGGTATTTTAGCCGTGCTGGGGTGTAATTTACTGCAAACCCAACATTTCTCATATCCTGACTTCCGAGCATAAGCATATTTAAACTTCAGTAATAACATTTTTTTAGAAAATCCTTCATCCTTGCGAATTTCATTCTGTGAGGCAACCAAACTATTGGCCAGGATTACTGAAACAAAAAGAATAAAAAGATACATGTTGTCATTTGCCAACTGGCTCCTTTTTACAGTGTGAAGCGTGGATCCAGGTAGGTTTCCCTTCCAATTTCACTGAGGTTGCTGTAGTCAATAGCACCTGGAAAGGACCCTCGAACCTTGGTTCCAGTGTCTTCCTGGTATGTTTCTTTACATACACATAGTCTCCCGGTTGTAAGTCGTGAGTACCTGTGACAGAATTAGGGTCTGGAAGAGAAGAATACACACTCTTGTGGATTTTAGTTAGACGCTGTTGCAATTGTATCACATATGTAGTTAAACTATCACATTGCAATTGCATACTTTGAGGAAAATATAAACCTAATCTGGGTACACTCCCAAAAAGTATTTCATATGGGGATAACCCGGTTTTTCCTGTTGGAGTGTACCTAATAGAGAACAAAGCTAAGGGTAGACACTCAGGCCATGGTTTATTTAACTCTTGCATGGCTTTTTGTATTTTTAGCTTTATTGTCCCATTTACTCTTTCTACTGATCCTGAACTCTGTGGGTGGTAAGGGGTGTGAAAACTTTGTTGAACCCCTAACATTGCCATCACATTTTGCATTATTTCTCCCGTGAAATGTGTCCCCCTATCCGATTCTATTGTTTCTGGGAGACCAAACCTAGGTATCAGCTCAGTAATCAGTTTCTTGGCGGTGGCTTTTGCCGTAGCTGATTTCACAGGATAACTTTCTGGCCAGCCTGAAAATAGGCAGATGCACACGAGAACAAATTCAAAAGGGCCGCTCTTGGGCATTTGTATGTAGTCAATTTGCAGTCTCTGAAAGGGATATTGGGCCCGGACCTGATGTTTACGTGGGGTTTTCACTCTCTGTCCTGGGTTATTTAACAGACAGATTTGGCATGCAGCACAGTAGTTCCTTGCAGTACTACTGAATCCAGGGGCTAGCCATCCTTGGCTTACAATCCTATACATAGAATTGGAGCTGACATGAGTGGGCAAGTGGACAGCCGCTGCCATTGCGGGGTATAGAGAAGCGGGTAGACATATTTTTTTCTCCCTCTCTCCATACATTGTCAAGGCCTGGTGCAGCTCCCTCCTTAACCCAACGGTCCTTCTCAGTAGTCCCTGCTTGTTCCTGTAGTTCGATCAGCTGCTGCCATGTGGTTTCGGGCATACTCACCTGTACCGTGGCTAAGGTCTCAGGGCTTACTTCCCCTAGAGCTGCCTTCTTTGCAGCTAAATCTGCAAATGCGTTTCCTTTTGCCTCAGTTGTTTTTGCGCTCGTGTGTGCCGCTATCTTCATAATGGCTACTCTTTTAACTTTTTGAAGATTGTTCAGGACTCTTTTGATTCCTTCACCATGTTTAACAGGTGTGCCTGCTGCTGTAAGGTAACCTCTAGCTTTCCATATGTGGCCATAATCATGTGCCACACCGTAGGCGTATGCAGAATCAGTGTAAACGTTCCCTTCTTGTCCCTCTAAGTGTTCTAAGGCTTTTTCTAAAGCTGTTAGTTCCGCTTCTTGTGCAGACATGTGTGCTGGTAGTGATTTTGCCTCAATTACCTGTGTGTCCGTTACCACAGCATAACCTGTGTGATATTTACCTTTGTCATCGGCAAATCTACTACCATCTATGTACAGTGTGTGTTCTGCATTTGCAATGGGTGTGTCTGTGACATGTGGGAACCCCGTGGTCTCTTGTTCCATAAGTTGAAAACAATCGTGTTCATCAGATGTTATGTCATGAAATGAAAGTGTGTCAGAATCCTGAGTTTCTTGTGCTGTGCCTTCACCATTACTCCCCCCTGTCAAATCTGTCTGTAAGGGTAAAAGTTGTGCTAAGTTAAAAGAAGTGCATCGCTGGAAGGTAACATTGGGAGGTAGGAGCAAGGTGCATTGCAGACGCAGCTGCCTCGCCATTGATATGTGTTTTGGCTGAACCTGTGACAAGATGGCGTGTATGTCATGTGTGGTATGTACCACTACAGGATTGTCTAAGACAATTTCTGAGGATTTGTCAATGATAATTGACACTGCTGCGACTGCTCGTACACAGGACGGTGATCCTCTAGAGACAGGATCGAGAGCCGCTGAGAAGTATGCTACCGGCCTTTGTTTGATGTGTTGTTGTGTCAACACCCCTGTTGCGTGTCCCGTGATTTCAGCAATGTACAAATGAAATGTTTTGGTATAGTCAGGAATCCCGATCGCAGGTGCCGAAATTAGTAACTTTTTTAAGGTGCTAAAAGATTTATGACCTGCTTCTGTGAGTACATAGGGTACTATTTTCAAGCAATCATATAATGGCTGCATCAGAGAACTGGCATGTGGTATCCATTGTCTACAATATGACACTATTCCCAGAAACATACGAAGTTGCTTAAAGTTGCGTGGGACATTCATTTGTCTTATGGCCTGGACTCGTTCTTCAGTGAGGTGTCGAGTCCCCTGGGATATACAGTGGCCCAAAAAGACAACCTTTTTCTGGCATACCTGTAACTTAGTTCTATTCACTTTGCACCCTTTTTCAGCCAGGAATTGTAATAATGATAGAGTGGCTTTTAAACAAGTATCGTTATCCGGACAACATAACAATAGGTCATCTACATATTGCAACAATACACAAGTGTCAGGTGGTTGCCATTCCCTATTTTTACTTTTAAAGGTTTAGTCAGTGGGGCATCGGACAAAAGACCGTCATAACCACTTATGGGTATGGTGTCACGGGAGGTCATGTGTGGAGGGACTACTGAATCAGATAATAAGCTGCGTGATGCTCCTGTGTCAACTAAACAAGGAATATGTTTACCTTCCACCTTCATCAACATGTGGAGCATTTTATTCTCTGATTCAGCTAGGACTGGGGCAAGTCATGCTGTCGGATCGTCCCTATCGTTGGTACGCCTCTGTCTGTTGTCCCTCTTGTCTCTGTCCGTATTTCCTTCCTGTTCGTCCTTTATTCTTTTCCTACAGTTTCTTTTTATATGTCCCACCTTGTTGCAGTAATAACAGGTAAGAGGTTTACGGGAGGAATTCCCTCCTTCATTGACCCGGGCAACAGTGTTAACTCCCGGTGTCCTTCTGTGTTTAGCTTCTGCTAAATCAGCCTCTATGCCTTGTGCTTTCTGCAACAATGTTCCTCTGTCCCGTATGGCTCTCCATTCGGGAGTACATGCCTTCAATTTGTCACCTATTTGGGGTACTAGTCCTTCCATAAACTGTCGATTGAAAGCCCTAATGGTGACGGGTAAGGCTAAATCTAGACCTTCGTCAGCCATCATGCTTTCCATGTTGAGGTAAAATTCTGTAACAGTCTGACCTGGGGCCTGTTTTATGGGCGCTGTCGAACCCCTTTCCTGCTGTTTCCCTTGGCAAAATTCTCGTAACTGATTAATAAACAGGGGTCTAGAGTCTATGTGACGGGGGTGTATTCCTGGTGGATCTGCCGCTGGATCCCCTTGTGGTCTATGTGGAGCAATTTCATTCATAAATTGATTAAACATCGTCAGTGTCATTTTATGTCTACACAAATCTTCCCCATCTTGCCAAGCTGCTTCATGTGTGTCTAGTAATTGTGTCACGAATCTACAGAATGCGGCAGGTTTTGCTACGGGATCAGGAGCATTCTGTATTAATGCCATAAGAGTGTCAGCCGACCAAGGTGTCCATGTCCTCAGAACGACTTGTCGAGTCACTGTAGGTGGCTGTCCTGCTTGACCCGCATTTGGATTATTTACTTGTATTACCCTAGTCCGACTGTGGACTGGAGCTACGGGCTCTGGTCTTTGAGCTCCGCAATGTACACATTCCTGTGCCCAGTCTGTATTCTGGGTACCGCATACTCGGCATACCCATCCTCTTCCTCTTAAGGAAGGATAAAGTTTTGGTCTTTCATTACCCGGTTTGGTAGTGCTATAAGGAGGTGGAGTACCTTCCGTTTCTACTCCATCCTCGGGAGCTGAAGGGAGACTCTTGCGTCGGACCTTCATGTCCCATCCACCCTGTTCATGACAATACTTCCATCCCTCCTCTTTAGCCCTGTTGGAAACCTTAATTAAACATTGTATTTGTGATACCCATCTGTTCTGCAGGACCTCTCCCTGTCTGTCTCTCTTTATATTCTCCCAACCTTCTACACTTAGCCCATTTTCTCCATCCATTCCAAATTTCTTGAGAACTCTATTCGTGCCCTGTGCCTTGTCCTTCCCATACAACATTGTAATTATGTCTTTAACAGCATAACATTTCTGAGATTCCTCCTGGGGTTTACCATGTGTCTGGCCCATTTTGACAGTCTTGCCTAGGTGACGTTTGGATCACTTACTAAGTGTCTCGTTGCCTTCTCCTCCTAGGGTGCCAAAATACTAAAAACCTCTCCTGGATGAGATTTCTGAAATCGAATTACTTTATATGCTAGCCAACTGACAAATATTATGACCAGACTGACGGCTACAACATATACAAGCATTCCTTTTGGTGGCCAAACACATATAACTAGATCTCCGGACTTTGTGGAGACCTTATTCCCTTCCCATTACCATGGAATCTCTCAGCATTCGTTTCTTATTCCTGCTTTATCGAGGTAGTCAGGACTTATACTTTCAACCCGTTTTTAGGCTCATGAATCAAAAAGCATATATCAAACTTAAGTGTCGGACCCCCAAAGTACTCTTACGAGTTAAAGGCGCATTCCGTTACTCATTGGGATGATATATGTTTCAATTCACACCATACAAACAGGGCTTATCTCAGTCACAACAGACAGATGACAAGGAGACAGACAAGAAACAACGGTAACATAAGTCAAATATTAAATTCAAGACTCGCTTACTACAGAGGTTGGTTTTACCTGAAGAACAATTCAGACAGATCAGGTGGGCACAAATCTAAGAAGCACAGACTTTATAAGAAAATAAAGCTTTTCTTACCTGCGCAGGTTTTGTCTGTGGTTCCTGATGTGCCCGACCTCTTCGTTCCGTCCTTATGTTCGTTCGCCTCTTGTAGTTTCTTCAGCGAGTCCCTGTTCGGGCGCCAAAATGTTAGGTGTGACTACAGCAAGTCACCTACTCATCAAGTTATGTTACCGTTTCCCAATTATTATTAGAGTTCTTATCTAAGCAAAGAGACACGGAAAGAAGTTCTCAGTATTTCTGCTCAGAAGACTGCACCCAACTCTGAGACTCTTTATTAACACAGGTCTCTTATATACACAAAAGACAGGCTTCAGGAATGTTGAAACACAACAACAATTTCCATAAAAGGCAATTCTCTAGGCGTCTTCTGCTTTTAGAGCTGATGTGGCAGATGGTCCTTAAGATAAGGTTTCCTCTTATGTGTACGTGACTGCACCCACCCGGACTTAAGGATGATGTGTCTTTAAGATACTGAGAATGAAACAGACAAGATAAGCATTTAGTAAAACATACTGTCAACCATCTTGGTTTTCTTATACCTTGATCCTCACAATATCAATTACCCTCATCAGACTGCCTTATAGAGCAGTGCATGCGCTCTGAGACCTGGTGGGATGCAACTTAAATCTGAGGGGGCACAGCTCACATCAACACCCCCCTAGATCTGGCCCTGCTCCAGACAAAAAAAAAAAAAAAAAAGGTTTGGGCTGTAGATATACTTTAATTAGGTTATATAGCAGATAAGCATGGATGTATCCCACAGAAGTGGATGTAATGAACTCATGTATTAGCAGAATCAAATCAAAATGCAACATATGAGACTGCCAAGACGCTGACTGGCTGGGTTGCAAAAAATGTATTTTAATGTTCATGTTCTGTGGTAATTAACTGGGAAGAATTTATATTTACTGCTACACTTAGGCCAACCGTCTTTTAACCCCCCCACCCCAGTTGATTGGCTGGTCTTTGCATTCACATTAACAATATCAGATGGCTTAGCCATACAAGCACTACATCAGTACACCTACACTATATGATCAAACGTATGTGGACACCCTACTACATAATAGATTTTTGGTGTTTCCAGTGAAGAGTACTGTTAATGCTTCAATATACAAAGACTTTTTATACAACTGTGCGATAGAAATCTGATGGCAACATTTTTGGGAAGGTCCTTTTCTGTTCCAGCATGATTGTGCTCCTGTGCATAAAGCCAGCTCCTTAAAGACATGGTTTGATGAGTTGGGTGTGGAGAATCTCGAGTGGCCTACACAGAGCCTCAACCTAATAAACATGTTTTGGATGAATTGGAATGCTGATTTTGAGCCAGGTCTTCACACTCCAAATTCTTGTGGAAAGCCTTCCTCGAAGAGTGGAAGTTGTTATAACCGCAAAGGAGGGGCCAACATCATATTAATGTATATTGTTTTGCAAAGCAATGTCCAACAAGATTATATTGGCTTGATGGTGAGGTGTTCAGTAACTTTTGGTCTTAGGCTTTATGCACACGGACATCTAGAGGTTGCAAAGTCCTTTAGTGTAAAATTCCTATGCCCAGAAAGCCACAGGTGGCATTAGGGTTGCCACCTCATCCCTTTAAGCCCGAATACATACGAATTACACAGTTTCTGAGACGAATTTACTGCAAATCGGGCACCAAGTGAGTGTAATTATCACCTTAATCTGCCACAGAACCTGTGTAATTTAACTTGTTGCCACCCGGCCACCTTTGTTGCTAAGCACATCTTTGCCTGCTGCCTGGACCAATTCCCTCCTCTGGGGACACTACAAAAAACACAGGTAATACTTTTTTTTTACGCTTTCCTCAATAGAATTTATTTTGGAGTTGAATTTTTATTATGTAAATGCTATGTGTTAGAAATATAAGGGCCTTCAAAAATAATAGTTTGTCAGGAAATTAGAAGTGCAATTTATGCTTGTAGAACGCCTGAAGGTGCTACTTCAATGGTGGGCCTCTGTATGTGGCCAGGCTGTGTAAAAGTCTCACACATGTGGTATTGCCATACTCAGGAGGAGTAGCAGAATGTATTTTGAGGTGTCATTTTTGCTATGTACATGCTATGTGTTGGAAATATCTTAAAAATAAACAACTTTGTGGGAAAAAAATGCGTTTTCATTTTTTTTCCACATTTTCCAAAAACTTCTGGAAAGAAATGAACAGTTCAAAAGACTCATTATGCCTCATAGATTATACGCTGGGGTGTCTGCTTTCCAAAATGGGGTCATTTGTGGGCGTTTCCATTGTTTAGGGGCTCCAGGGCATTCAAAACTGTAATAGGTGGTTGAGATATGAGATGTGTAATTTATGCTTGTAGAACGCCTGAAGGTGCTACTTCAATGTTGGGCCTCTGTATGTGGCCAGGCTGTGTAAAAGTCTCACACATGTGCTATCGCCATACTCAGGAGGAGTAGCAGAATGTATTTTGGGGTGTCATTTTTGCTATGTACATGCTACGTGTTGGAAATATCTTAAAAATTGACAACTTTGTGGGAAAAAAATGCGTTTTAATTTTTTTCTACATTTTCCAAAAACTTCTGGAAAAACATTAATCGTTCAATAGACTCATTATGCCTCATAGATTATACATTGGGGTTTCTGCTTTCCAAAATGGGGTCATATATACATGCTATGTGTTGGAAATGTCTTAAAAATTTACAACTTTGTGGGAAAAAAATGCATTTTCCTGGCTTGTAAGGCTTGATTCACACTAACGTGTTTTTTGATGCATTTTGCAGAAATGCAGGGAAATTTTTTAACATGGGTTCCTATGGAACATGTTCACATCAATGCATTTTTGTGCCTCTGCGTTTTTGGAAAGGGTCGGGGACTTTTTTCATGCAAAATGCAGCGTTTTGCATGTAATAGAAGTCAATGGACCTGTATAAAAAACGCAAGTACCGGGTTTTTACCGTGATTTTGCCGCGTTTTGCGTTTTTTTTTTTCACTGTATATAGCTGGTTGCTAAGCAACCACAGCGTAAAAAAAAACGCAAAACATGGCAAAATTCCAAAACACGTGTTCCAGCATTTAAGATTTGCATTACAGAACGTGTTCCATAGGAAACCATGCTAAATGGACTGTAGTGCAAATCTTCAAAATGCAAAAAGCACTAAAAATGCATAAGTGTGAATCCAGCCTTAGTGTCTCAAGAAATGAGATCAGGTCTTCGGTACATCAGGTGGGATCAATTTTCAATGATTTGCACCATAGCTTGTAGTGCCCGTTCACACTACCGCGACTTGTCAGGCGACTTAGCCGCCTGACAAGTCGTGTCCCATTCTGTACTATGGAACCATTCTAATAGGAGCGGCTCAAGTCGCTCCGACTTAGAAAAGGGTTCCTGTACTATTTTTGGGGCGACTTCAGGCGACTTGCATGGACTTCTATACAGAAGTCGTTTTGCAAGTCACTGTTGAAGTCGTGTGCAGGTCGCGTCTGTGAGTCGCGCTGCAAGTCGTTTCACCCCTGTGTGAACCAGCACGTAGACTATAACTTTCACAAAAACCAAATAATATACACTAATTAGGGTTATTTTTACCAAAAATATGTAGCCATATACATTTTGGCCAAAATGTATGAATACATATTACTAATTTGCTAAATTTTATGACAGAAGCAAAGAAGGCATTTTTTCACCAAATTTTCAGTCTTTTTTTATTTTTTATTTATAGCACAAAAAATAAAAACCCTACTAGTGATTAAATACCACCAAAAGAAAGTTCTATTTGTGTGAAAAAAAGGACGCAAATTTCATTTGGGTACAGTGTTGCAGTAATTGTCATTCAAAGTGTGAGAGCGCTGAAAGCTGAAAATTGGTCTGGGCAGGAAGGGGGTGAAAGTGCCCTGTAGGCAAGTGGTTAAAGTGGTTGTAACCTGATTGTGACTTTTCCCTATAGGTAACCCTAGGATAAGACTTTCTTATAGGCAATGGAAATATCTCCTAAACGTGTGCTGTTTAGGATATATTTGCTGTACACTGCGTGAATAATGTCACCGGTGCATGAGCTGTGAAGAAAGGGCCCTCCGTGCCGTTTCTTCAGGGAAAGGACAAGTCTGATCATTGGAGGAGAACACACTGAATTCCCAGCATAGCTAGAGAACTGACCATGATGTGTTTTCCTGCTTACTGCGGTCAGTTTTTAATGGGAAAGCAGAGTGACTAGCAGTAACACCAGGGATTTCACATAAAGCAAGCAATACAGGAGTCGTTCTCATATAAGAACATTGTACAACAGGCACATATCAGGAATATGAAATGTAGGGTTAACAAGAAAATGTTGCCTAAGCAGCTCAATAATCCAAATTCAAAGTTTTTGCTTCAAAACAATTTAGTCATTTTGTAGGGAAATCAGTTTTGACAAAATGAATCCACTCATCCCTAGTCCTAAGGCTGGATTCACACTTATGCATTTTTAGTACTTTTTGCATTTTGCAGATTTTCCCTACAGTCCATTTAACATGGTTTCCTATGGAACATGTTCTGTAGAGCAAATTTGCAAAATGCTAAAAGTACAAACAATGCGTAGGTGTAAATCCAGCCTAAGACCAGACATATACATTTCTCTTCCAGCCCCTATCAACACTAAATAGTGCAAATGGTAGAATCTCCTCTGACGAGTATTGTGTTCAGATCCCCACAACAGCCGCGGCGTCCTGAATACCTGCATAGTGACCGCGTGAGACTTTTGTTGATCTGGGTGGTTAAATCATTGTTCAGTTATCCTTTTTTTTTTTTTTTTTTTTTTTTAATTTATCCGTATTTCTGTGCAGGGGACATGTATCATACTATCAACAATCTGTGACCAATTATTAAACGCCGGGGCAATTCTTTGTTTCTGGGATTCAAGAGTGTCATTTGTAACAACCCCCTGCTATGGCCAAATCAGTTTGACATGTTTCTGATAGGACAGTCACCACCACCCCCTATTAACGTAATGCACTTTACCAGCCACAGACCTCCTAGATAAAGATAATTCAATGACATATAATTATATCATCTGTGTTTATTCTGGGCTGTAATTACCAGCAACATAATAGAATCAGCCTGCAATCAGGATGAAGCTACACAATAGCTGATGAAAGTGATCCAGCTATTCCTGTAAGTCTCTATTACCATACAGAAGAGCTTGTGTTTGTCTCTTTTGTCACTTTTAACCTTGTTTGTGATAATCCCCCTTCAGCTTTTGTCATAGCGAGTCACGAGCCATGCTTATGACCTGTAAAGTTCTAAAAATTCAGTGATAAAGGGGAAATATAGAATGTTATATTTTACATTTTGAGTTATATTTGTCCCAATTTGAGTTAAAGCTAAATGCAAGGATGCCAAAGGAATCGTGTTTTTGTCCATCCATTCCCTAGAATTACACAGCTCTGCCACGCAGCACAGACCTGTCTAGCAGGGGAGGAGCCCTGATCTTTCTCTGCTGTGGTTTAACCGCTTAACCCCCGGAAAATTTTAACCCCTTCCCGACCAGAACACTTTCTGCGACTCTGCACTGCGTCGATTTAACTGACAATTGCGTGGTCCTACGATGTTGTACCCAAACAAAATTGACGTCCTTCTTTTCCCACAAATAGAGCTTTCTTTTGGGGGTATTCGATCACCTCTGCAGTTTTTATTTTTTGTGCTATAAACAAAAAAGAGCAACAATTTTGAAAAAAAAATATTTTTAACTTTTTGCTATATTAAATATCCCCCAAATATATATATATATATAAAAAAAAACGAATTTTTACCTCAGTTTAGGCCGATATGTATTCTTCTATGTATTTTTGGTAAAAAAAATCGCAATAAGCATATATTAATTGGTTTGTGCAAAAGTTATAGCGTCTACAAAAGTTTTATGCCATTTTTATTATCATTTTTTTTTTAAATTAGTAATGGCGGTGATCTGCAATTTTTATCGGGACTGCGACATTATGGCGGACACATCGGACACTTTTGATGCTATTTTGGGACCATTGTCATTTATACAGCGATCAGTGCTATAAAAATGCACTGATTACTGTGTAAATGGCACTGGCAGGGAAGGAGTTAACCACGGGGGGGGGGGGGGGTGAAGGGGTTAAGTGTGTCCTAGGAAGTAATTTCTAACTGTGGGGGGGATGGCCTTCAACTCACATGACAGCGATCACTGCTCCTGATGACAGGGAGCAGTGATCTCTGTCATGTCACAAGGCAGAACAGGGAAATGCCTTGTTTGCTTCCCCGTTCTGAGGCTCTATGACACGATCCCTGGGAGACCAGCAGACATCGTGTCTGCGGGTCCTGAGGGGACGCTCATGCTGTACGTGGCGGAGGCGCGTGCCCCGCCATTTAAAGGGGACGTACAGGTACGCCCATTTGCTCACCGATGCCATTGTGTCGGCGTATAATGGCAGGCGTCGGTCGGCAAGTGGTTAACTTTTATCTTGAGGTCCCCTCACCATCTATACTCTGGGGGCCGATTCCTGGCTGATTCATATGTGGTTCAGTGCGATGCGATCTGCGCCCATTTGTTTTGAATAGGCTCATATCACACCACACTGCACTACTTTTTGAGACTCACTGCAACTGGGCTGCTCCTCAGCACATTCTGGTGTGAACGGGGACTGGGCAGCAAAAGGAGATGCAGCACATTGATGATCTCATCTCTCTGTCACTCTGCTCTCTCCTCCTGTTAGCATGCTTCTTCCACTGCAACACACCTGATTGGCTCTTGGTGGTTCTTCTCCCTCACCCCCTCTGCAGTACAGCTCTGTAGGCTCCAAATGTTAACATCAAGTCAACTTAAAGTGGAGCTTTAGTCAGAAAATTAAGACCTGATAGATCACTTCATGTAGGCCCCTTATGCAGATATGTAAAAAGTGTCTATACTGTTTAAAATCCAGTAATGCACTCAACCTGCTCTGCACATGCTAAGTTGTTCTTTATTCTGGGCACTGTGCTTAAAATCAGATTTTCAACCACTAGAGGCCTATCAGCTGACAGATTTAAGATTTACTGTTGCTGAAGTAGGAAGAAAGCAACAGGAATGACACAGACTATGATGAGGGAACAGAGACTGGAGAGCGAGAAAAGAAAAGCAGGAGAGGTGATAAGAGACACAGAAGAGTTAAACTTACTATCTCATCTGCTTGATTCCCTCTCCTTTCTTTCTCATGGAGGACTGTGAATTTCACTCCAAGACCGGGCACTTTCACCCCCTTCCTGCCCAGGCCAATTTTCAGCTTTCGGCACTGTTGCGTTTTTTTAATGATAATTGTGCGGTCATGCAATGCTGTACCCAAACAAAAGTTTGTTATCATTTTTTTGAGACAGATAGAGCTTTCTTTTGGTGGTATTTAAAAGAGAAGTAAAGGTTTAATTCTTACCTAGGTGGCTGCAGCATGGGTCTGATACTGCATCTGTCCTCCAATGCCTCTACACTGAGAACCGAAAATAACTGATGGCTCGGTTCTCACAGCTCTGTGAGCAGAGAGCTGCAGACTCAGTCACAGCTCTCTGCTCTTCTCCCTCCTCACTCATTGGAGGGCTGAGTGGTGGAGGGGGTGGGGAGTGGCCGTCTCAGGCTCTCAGCGGCTCGCTGAGACGGGTGTCTGTCCAGGCAGCTGGCGAATCCATTGTCAGGATGACATGGTACCTGGACTGGCATTGGTGATGTCAGCAGAGAGTCCGCTCTCAGCTGAAAACAGATCACAGGATTCCAAACGAATTGCACTCCTGTGATCCATAGGAGAAGTCTAGCCAAACAAGCTTTGGCTATACTTCTCCTTTAATCACCACTCGTTTTTTATTCTTTACTAAACAAACAAAAAGAAAAGAGGTTTTCTTAATTTCTGTTATAAAATTTTGTAAATTTTTCTCCTTCACTGATGTGTGCTCATGAGGCTGCACTGACCAGCACCAATGAGGTGGCACTGAGGCACACTGATGAGGAGGCACTAATATGCAGCACTGATGGGCATTGATTGTGTTGATAGGTGGCACTGGTGGGCACTAATAGGCAGTAATTATAGGCACTGATAGACGGCACTGATGAGGATTCACTGATGGGCATTAACAGGCATCACTGATGGGCACTGAAAGGCAACACTGATTGGCATCACTGGTGGGCATCACTGATGGGGCTGCACTGAAAATCTGGGCACTGATTATCAGTGCAGATGTCTCCACTGAGAAAAAACGCTGAGAAAAATCAGCTCTCATCTCCTCAAATGCTGTCAGCGTGAGTAGAGGAATGCTGATAACCAGCATTTCCTATTTACACTTTGATTGGACACAGCTGATCACATTGTAAAGAGCCAATGTCATAAGCTCTTTACCATGATCAGAGATGTGGTGTGTCCGAGGAACACACCACACCACCGTTTGCCATCCGGCGGGCTCGCACGAGCAGTCTGTTGTGAAGGACATCATATGACGTCCAGTCAGAACGGTAAAGCCTGGCTATCAATTTGCTATAGGTCGGGCGGGAAGGTGTTAAAGCTTCTGTCAGCCTTCCTCTCTAGCTAAGCCAAGACATACATTCAAGACTAGAAATATACACATTTCAATTACAGAAAGTGACATCATATATTTTTGAGACCAAGGAAAGGAGGGAGAGATTCTAATAAAGAAGTGACTGCTCTGGACTTCAACAAAATTGCAGCCTCCAGCAAGAAGAAACGGGAACAATCCCAGCATTTTACAGCAAACATTTATTTTATTAGCGTACTTATTAATGTGTGTTCTTTTGTTGAAGACTGTTGTGGGTAAAGTTCAGCTTTAAGGTACTTACACTACATGCATTAAAACTATTATTTAGCAATGTGTTAATGATTACAGAACTACCATTTGTGTCTTGTATATCTGCTGGGCGTTCATCTATATTTTTTGTGTCTTGAACATTTCTATTTCTATTTCTATATTTTCAGAAGGTTATATTATACGATTCACTCTCTCGTCTCTACATGTTTAACAGACAGTTATTACAGCATCTCACAATGAACCTGTTTTCTACATAACATTGGTTGGCCCTGATTATCCACATAGTGTTGCAGTCAATGACTGTCATGCACACACACTATATTGTCAAAAGTATTGTGACACCTGCCTTTACACGCACGTGAACTTTAACGGCATTCCAGTCTTCGTTTGTAGTGTTCAATATTGAGTTGGCCCACCCTTTGCAGCTATAACAGCTTCAACTCTTCTGGGAAGGCTGTCCACAAGGTTTAGGAGTGTGTCTATGGGAATGTTTGACCATTCT
The DNA here is from genome assembly GCF_037356315.1 of Lithobates pipiens. NCBI lineage: Eukaryota > Metazoa > Chordata > Amphibia > Anura > Ranidae > Lithobates > Lithobates pipiens. The sequence goes on from NW_027507758.1 coordinate 540,561,407, forward strand.
TTCAGAAGAGCATTTGTGAGGTCAGGCACTGATGTTAGACGAGAAGGCATGGCTCGCAGTCTCCACTCTAATTCATCCCAAAGGTGTTCTATTGGGTTGAGGTCCGGACTGTATGTAGGCCAGTCAAGTTCCTCCACCCCAAACTCACTCATCCATGTCTTTATGGACCTTGCTTTGTGCACTGGTGCGCAGTCATGTTGGAACAGGAAGGAACCATCCTCAAACTGTTCCAACATAGTTGGGAGCACGAAATTGTCAAAATGTCTTAGGAGCCTTAAGAGTTCTCGTCACTGGAACTAAGGAGCCAAGCCCAACCCCTAAAAAGACAATTCCCACACCATAATCCCCCCTCCACCAAATGATTTGAACTAGTGCACAAAGCAAAGTCCTGACCTCAACCTGATAGAGCACCTTTGGTATGAATTAGAGTGGAGACTGCGAGCCAGGGTCTTACGTCCAACATCACTGCCTGACCTCACAAATTCGCTTCTGAAAGAAGGGCCAAGCATTCCCATAGACACACTCCTAAACTTTGTGGACAGCCTTCCCAGAAGAGTTGAAGCTGTTATAGCTGCAAAGGGTGGACCAACTCAATTTTGAACCCTACGGACTAAGACTGGGATGCCATTGAAGTTCATGTGCATGTAAAGGCAGGCGTCCCAATACTTTTGGTAATTGAGTGTATATTTATAACACCATCTTCTTGGAGTTCGCATGTTCCCCCTGTGCTTGCATGGGTTTCCTTCCACACTCTAAAGACATGCTGGTAGGTTAAATGGACCCTGACTAAATTGGCCCTAATAAGTATGAATGTGTGTTAGGGGTCTTAGGTTGTAAGCTTCTTGAGGGCATTGACTGATGTATATGTACAATCAGCCGATTCGCCCTATACGCTCACTACACAAGCTTCATAGGGCCCCGCCGCTGTGGGGGGGCCCCCAAGGGCAGATTAGCTCTGCTCCCGGAGCTCCGCTGGGCTTTCGGGGGTTATACCGAGATGATGCCAGCAGCTGAAGGTATCATCCCGGTACCGTTGTTTAGAGCAGGCGATTGGCTTTCAAGGGATAACAACCGATGCGGCTAAAAGCCGCTCAGCTGTTATCCCGGAGGAGCAGGAGGGGAAGTCCCCCCCTCTCCTGCTGCCTCCTGCCATTCTGACCAGGCCTTCCGTCCCACCGGGGGGCCGATCCTCGGTCCGCCACTTCCTGCGGCTAGGGACAGACTGGCACGAAGCCGGAAATGGCTTTGTTCCAGTCTCCTGATTGTAAACACAGAAGCGACGTGACAGCGAAGCTTCAGTATTCAGAATCGCCAAAAACTGCGATCTGAATACTTTGAAGTGCAAAGGAGGGATAGACCCCCAAACCCTATATAAAGAGTACCTGTCATAAGGGATGTTTACATTCCTTGTGACAGCAATAAAAGTGATCAAAATTTTTTTTTTTAAACACAATTTAATTATATCAAAATAAATAAGAAAAACATTTTTTTTAAGCACCCCCATCCCCGCGGGCTTGGTCAGCAAAGAAAACACATACGGAAGTCGCGCCCGCATATGTAAACGGTGTTCAAATCACACATGTGAGGTATCGCAGCGATTGTCTGAGCGAGAGCAATAATTCTAGCACTAGACCTCCTCTGTAACTCTAACCTGGTAACTTCAAAAATAAATTTAAAGCATCACCTATGGAGATTTTTAGGTTCCGTAGTTTGTCACCATTCCACAAGTGCATGCAACTATAACAAAAAAATTGGGTTAACTTTACTGTTTCATTTTTTTAAAATTCATGAAAGTGTCCCTTTTCCCAAAAAGTTGCGTTCAAAACACTGCTGCACAAATACCGTGTGACATAAAGTATTGCAACAATCACCATTTTATTCTCTAGATTCTCTGCTAATATATATATATATATATATATATATATATATATATATATATATATATATATATATATATATATAATGTTTGGGGGTTCTAAGTAATTTTCTAGCAAAAAATATGGCTTATAACTTGTAAACACAAAATGTCAGAAATAGGCTTAGTCATGAAAGGGTTAAAGGAGGGAGGATTGTATTGGGAGCACTGAAGTGTCAGGTGTGACTGTGTGGCAATGGCAAATGGTTTACACAGCTCATGGCATCACGGGTCAGGTAGAGGGCCCCTTAGCAGAATTTAGCTTAGGGTCCCAGGGAAGTCAGGATCGGCACTGTGTACAATGTATATGTAAAGCGCTGCGTAAATTGACGTCGCTATATAAGTACCTGAAATAAATAAAATAAATAAAAAATATTATTAAAAACTATAGAGTAAAACACGGCCATGTCTAGCCAAGGTTATTTACATTAAAACAGAACTCCAGTCAGATACATAACTGAATTACATGAATGTTTACTGATTTAGTTGAGAGAGTATTTGCATTTCTGTTCAGCCCCTCTTGTGATTCGCACTTTCTATCGTATTGTGTGTCGGCTTTTGGGCCGACCGTCCCGTGGACAAGGCTGCAGGCAGAGACGTTAGGTAAAAGAGTTGAAAACTGGACCAGCAAATAAGAATAGATTATGATACTGATCACTGAGATAATATGAACATAAAGTTCCAACCAGACCGAATAATAGCAAATACAACTGCTTGCCATGACCCTTCAGTATGAATATTTACACATTGTATATGAGGAGAAGAGCACACAATGGGATTGAAAACTTCCATTGATCTACAATCCTATACCTTGTATGAAGAGCTATACCATACATCCAGACCACCCTACATACATCATTTTTATCTTGTATGACCGTCCTCTCCTGACTGTACTATGCAATCTGCATCTCCTCACTAAACACAAGGTGGGAACATCAAACAACTCACACTTTGCTCCGGTCTTGTTTGCCAGAATATAAATCACGCAGATATGGTCTGTGGTGAATGATGTTTGAGCTAATACAGTCTTTTTAAAAATCTTTCAACAGCCTGACAAGGTCAAGAAGTCACTGGCGGTTTATCCGTTTTCCCCTGAAACCACAGGCAGCCTGAAACTAGAGGCTGGAGTGTGAAAATGGCACTGAGCTACAAACCCTCAGAGTGACCTAAGTTCTCCAAGACCGCTTAGAAATGGATTGGAATGTATATCTGTACCCTACAAGAGCCTTATGGACCAGTGTGTATATCTGTACCCTACAGGAGCTTTATGGACCAGTGTGTATAACTGTACCCTACAAGAGCCTTATGGACCAATGTGTATATCTGTACCCTACAAGAGCCTGAGCCTTATGGACCGGTGTGTATATTTGTTCCCTACAAGAACTGTGTAGACTAGTTTGTATATCTTTACTCTACAAGAACTGTATGGACTGGTGTGTATAACTGTACCCTACAAGAACTGTATTGACCAGTGTGCATATCTGTTCTCTACAAGAATTGTATGGAACAGTGTTCATATCTGTACCCTAAAGAATTGTATGGACGGGTGTGTATATCTGTACCCTACAAGAACTTTATAGACAGACAGTTTGTATATATGTACCCTACAATAGCTGTGTATACCAGTGTGCATATCGGTAACCTACAAGAACTTTATGGACTGGTGTGTATATCTGTACTCTACAAGAACTGTATGGACTGGTGTGTATATCTGTACTCTACAAGAACTGTATGGAACAGTGTGCACATCTTTTCCCTAAACGAACTGTACAGACTGGTATGTATATCTGTACCCTACTGTGCATATCTGTTTCCTACAAGAACTGTTGGAACTGGTGGAATATCTGTACCCTACAAAAGCTATATGAGCCTGTGTGTGTGTTTGTACTCTACAGAATTGTATAGACCAGTGTGTATATCTGTATTCGTCAGAACTGTATGGACCAGTGGGCATATCTGTACCCTACAATAATTGTATACACTAGTGTGTATATCTGTACCATCTATAACTTTGTGGACCAGTGGGCATATCTGTACTCTGAAGACCTATATGGACTGGTTTGTATATAAAAACTATATATATATATATATATATATATATATATATATATATATATATATATATATATATATATATATATATATATATAATATATATGTATATGTGCATATATGTGTGTGTGGACCGGTGTGTATATCTGTACCCTACAAGAGCCTTAATGGACCAGTGTGTACGGTATATCTGTTCCCTACAAGAACTCTGTAGACTAGTTTGTATATCTGTACCCTACAAGAACTGTATAGACTGATGTGTATAAATGTACCCTACAATAACTGTATGGACCAGTGTGCATATCTGTTCCCTACAAGAATTGTATGGAACAGTGTGTATATTTGTACCCTACAGAATTGTATGGAACAGTGTCTATGTTTGTACCCTACAGAATTGTTTGGACAGGTGTGTATATCTGTACCTTACAAGAACTGTATTAACGGCTGTGTATATCTATACCCTACAAGAACTTTATAAACAATTTGTATATCTGTACCCTACAAGAGCTGTGTATACCAGTGTGCATATCAGTAACCTACAAGAACTGTATGGACTGGTGTGTATATCTGTACTCTACAAGAACTGTATGGACCAGTGTGCATATCTTTTCCCTCATGCCGCGTACACACGACCGGACTTTTCGAGGGACTAGGTCCGACGGACTTTCGGCGGAGTTCTGACGGAGTTCTGACGGAGTTCTGACAGAGTTCTGATGGACTTTCCGAATGAACGGACTTGCCCACACACAATCACACCAAAGTTGTATGCAATAGTGTGTATATCTGTACCATCTAGAACTTTGTAGACCAGTGTGCTTATCTGTACTCTGAAGACCTATATGGACTGGATTGTATATGAAAACTCTATAGATCTGTATGGATGGGTGTGTCCATCTGTACTCAACAGAACTGTATTGTTATGGTACTAAAATACCCCAGAGCTCTTGAAGGTATAGAGACCCTAGTGAAGTGCAGCCCTAAGAATTGCCCCACCAAGAGTATAGCAGGAACAGGACAGTTTTAGTGTGGAGACTGTACACTTGGCAGCAGGAGAATATTCAGGTGAAATTTTTGGCCGCTGTTGCATTTCAGGAGTTGTTGTCCACACTCAAGCTCCTGGACACTGGTGAGGCTGCATTGATGGGCACTGTTGAGGCTGAACTGATGGGCACTGATGAGGCTGAACTGATGGGCACTGATGAGGCTGAACTGATGGGCGCTGGTGAGGCTGCATTGATGGCCACTGGTGGGGCTGCATTGATGGACAATGATCATGCTGCATTTATGGGCACTGATGAGGATGCTTTGATGGGCACTGGTGAGGCTGCTTTGAAGGGCACTGGTGAGGCTGCTTTGAAGGGCACTGGTGAGGTTGAATTGATGGGCACTGGTGAGGCTGCATTGATGGGCACTGATCAAGCTGCATTGATGGGCACTGATGAGGCTACATTGATGGGCACTGATCAGGCTGCATTGATGGGCACTAGTGTGGCTGCATTGATGGGCACTGATCAAGCTGAGCTGACGGGCACTGATGAGGCTGCATTGATTGGCACACTGATCAAGCTGCAATGATGGGCACTGATCAAGCTGAGCTGATGGGCACTGATTAGGCTGAGCTGATGGACCCTGGTGAGGCTGTATTGATGGGCACTGGTGAGGCTGAATTGATGGGCACTGACCAGGCTGCATTGATGGGCACTGGTGAGGCTGCATAGATGGGCACTGGTGAGGCTGCATAGATGGGCACTGGTGAGGCTGCATAGATGGGCACTGGTGAGGCTGCATAGATGGGCACTGATCAGGCTGCATTGATGGGCACTGACCAGGCTGCATTAATAGGCACTGATGAGGCTGCATTGATGGACACTGATCATGCTGCTTTGATGAGCACTGGTCAGGCTGCTTTGATGGGCACTGGTGAGGCTGCATTGATGGGCACTGATCAGGCTACAATGATGGGCACTGGTGGGGCTGCATTGATGGGCATGGTGAGGTGAGGCTGCATTGAAAAAACAGGTGGGCATAGATGGTGAGCTGATTCAGTGGTTCAATGGGCCACTTTACTTAGACATACTCAGCAACATTTTAGGGAACTCTCAAGTCCTAGTGGATATTCTCTAAGTACCATTGGAAGTCATTTGGGGACACAGACAGCAAAATATATGGCATGGCTTCTAACAAATAGGTTCTAAGCACTCATACCAGAAAATAGATGTGTTAAAGTGGAGATCCGCCCGCCCCTTTAAAAATTAAAATCAGCAGCTACACATACTGTAGCTGCTGACTTTTAACATTAGGACTCTTGGCGGTCCTGGAGTCCAGCAATGTCGGCACTGCAGCTGATGTTTCCATCAGCTGTCGGGTTCTGCCGCTGCCATTGCCTGTAAGGGAACCTGGCAGTGTAGCCTTTCAGCTTCACGACCCAGTCCCTACAGTGCATGTGCTCTGTCACTGGTCCAGCAGGGGAGGAGGAGGGAGGAGGACCGAGGTGCTGACCTACTGCCACAGCTGATCTCCTGGAAGTGGGGTCAGGATACAAATGTGGCACCGGAGGGGGGGGGGGGGGGGGGGTGTAGTTGGCTAAGTGGAAGTTCCACTTTTGGGTGGAAATCCGCTTTAACCATTTTTTAATACAGAAAAGAGTTTAAATGAAACTCTTTGCCTAACTTAAGTTTTTAACCAGTTGAGGACACTGGATGTGTTGCATATGCCCAAACAAACATCATCATACTACACAGGACGCGGGTAGCATCTCCAGCCCTTCAGGGAGGCCCCAAATAAAAGACAGAAAAGGCATAGATGGAGGGCCGGCATGACGAATGTGAGAGTGAGGGGCAACATAGAGTTAAGGGGATGACGCTGGGGGAAGAGGGGGAGGAGACTTGGGGGGAAAAAAAACGAAAGGGGAGGAGGATTATAAAAGGTGTGGGCAGGGACTAGCGGCAAGCGTCTGCAGAACAGAGAGGAAGTTTCCCACCCTCCCTCCCTTTTGTTTTATTGTCGATCACTGTGTTCCTTTATTGTTGTGTTTTCTTTTTGTGTTTTGTCTGTGTTTCCTTCTCTTGCAGGGTGTCGGTGATTCGGGTCATCATAGCAGCAGTAATGGCGGTGTCTTTGGTCTTTGATGGTGGCAAGAAAACTGATGTGATGGAAATGTGGGGGGGCTCATAGGTGTTATGTGCCCCCTTTTTGGTGTATTCCAGCGGAAAGGTAGGCTATAATACGGGATTGGTTGCACTGCGGGAAAGCGGGTTGTCTCCGGGCTGCCTGGTATGGTATAATTTTGTCCCGCAGTGTACTGGTAGAAAGTGTTAAGTGGAAAAGCAACCTGACAAGTTAAAAAAAAAAAAAATAATTTTTATGAAATAATATTTTTCCATTTAACCCAAGGGTGTCCAAACTTTTTTCATTTCAAAGAGGGCCAGATTTGATGAAGTGAACATGCATGAAGGCTGACCATTTTGCCTGACATTCTTTGAACCATTAAAAGTGTGTTTGTCTGAGCACTAATACACTGCCCAACAAGAATTCTCTTGCCTTTGTGGCTGTGTGGTGAAGAGATGAGCTTGGGCGTGTTATTTGGATATACTGTATTTATCGGCATATAACACGCACTTTCAATTTAAGAGGGAAATTTCAGGAAAAAACGTACATTTTAAATAAAGAACTATGAAGCAAAATAAGGGTCAGTGCCTATCAATGCTGTCTAATCAATGCCCATCTGCAGCCTCACAAGTGCCCGAATGCAGCCCCAATATTGCCTAAAATGCAGCCTCACCATTGCCATGAATGCAAACTCACCATTGCCAATTGCCATGAATGCAGCCTCACCATTGCCATGAATGCAGCCCCACCATTGCCATAAATGCAGATTCACCATTTCCATGAATGCAGCCCCCCCATTGCCGTGAATGCAGCCCCCCCATTGCCGTGAATGCAGCCCCCCCATTGCCGTGAATGCAGCCCCACCATTGCCGTGAATGCAGCCCTACCATTGCCGTGAATGCAGCCCCACCATTGCCGTGAATGCAGCCCCACCATTGCCATGAATGCAGCACCCCTATTGCCATGAATGCAGCCTCACCATTGCTGTGAATGCAGCCTCACCATTGCCATGAATGCAGCCCCACCATTGCCATAAATGCAGATTCACCATTGCCATGAATGCAGCACCCCCATTGCAGTGAATGCAGCACCCCCATTGCAGTGAATGCAGCACCCCTATTGCAGTGAATGCAGCCCCACCATTGCCGTGAATGCAGCCCCACCATTGCCGTGAATGCAGCCCCACCATTGCCGTGAATGCAGCACCCCTATTGCCATGAATGCAGCCCCACCATTGCTGTGAATGCAGCCTCACCATTGCCTTGAATACAGCACCCATATTGCCGTGAATGCAGCCTCGCCATTGCCATGAATGCAGCCTCACCATTGCCATGAATGCAGCCTCACCATTGCCTTGAATGCAGCCTCACCATTGCCTTGAATGCAGCCTCACCATTGCCTTGAATGCAGCCTCACCATTGCCTTGAATGCAGCCATTACCATTGCCATGAATGCAGCACCCCTATTGTCATGAATGCAGCCTTGCCATTGCCATGAATGCAACCCCACCATTGCCGTAAATGCAGCCTCACAACTGCCACGAATACAGCCCCACCATTGCCATGAATGCAGCACCCCCATTGCCATGAATGCAGCCTCACCATTGCCTGAATGCTACCCCACCATTGCCTGAATGCTACCCCACCATTGCCTGAATGCTACCCCACCATTGCTATGAATGCAGCCCCACCATTGCTATGAATGCAGACTCACTATTGCCATGAATTCAGACTCATCATTGCCGTGAATGCAGCCTCACCATTGCCATGAATGCAGCCCCCCCCCCCCATTACCATGAATGCAGCCCCACAATTGCCATGAATGCAGCCTCACCATTGCCACAAATGCAGCACCCCCATTGCCATGAGTGCAGCCCCACCATTGCCATGAGTGCAGCCCCACCATTGTCATGAGTACAACCTCACCATTGGCATGCATGCAGCACCCTCATTGCCATGAATTCACACTCACTATTGCCATCAGTGCAGCCTGATCCATGCCCACCTGCAGCCTCGGAGGGGACAGGGAGGGAGGCTTAATGAGCGCTAACACATACAGGAGAATCTGTTTTGTTGGCAGCCTCTTTAATATAAAGTCCCACCTCCTATGATGGACAGAACAGTCGCCCAATGGCAGTGCAGGAGATGGGACTTCCTATTACAGAGGCCACCATGTAGTCCTGCCCCCCTCCTGTCTCTTCCAAAGCAGCCAGCATATATATCCTTTGTGGCCTCCCGGGGATTCGTTGGGGGCCACAAAAGATATACATCTCCAAATGACCAGGCAGGCCATTCGAAACTGGAACAGCAGGAAAATAACAGCTGAAAGGAAAATTTTGTTAATTATGGCTGATTAGTCTAAACTAAAGGATAATAAAAGGTTAAATCAGCCATGTCCAAAGTTAGCTCTAATTAACTCCAGTTTCCCCTCCTTTCAGCTGTTATTTTCCTGCTGTTTTTCTGTCTCTCTATTTTACTAACCATTAATATTTCAACTTTTTTTATATTTTTGTTTTGTTTAATCATTTTTGGTGTCACATGTAAAACAGCACAAAATTGAAACAAAAAAATATTTAATTGATACAAAATTTTGCAATGCTTTGTATATATATATGTATATATATTTGTCTACAGATTGCATACAAAAAAAAAATCATTTTTGTAAGACACTATCAAGAACAGGTCCATAGCAGAAATGTAAAAACTGCTCTGTTCTGTACAGGTGTGAGAGGGGAATTGGCTAAAGATGCTATTACAGTATACAATATTATATAAATGTATTATATACATGTATTATAGGTACAGTACACTCTTGCTTAAACTAAAATAAAGTGTTATAGTCTGTTTCCACATTGCAGAGATCTCTTTTCACTTCCTGTCTTGGTGACCTCTGTAACTAGGACATGAAGAGAATGATGTCCTTTCCCACAGGGACAGGACTAAAACAAAAATAAATAGACAAACAATACCAACCTAAATTTGTTGGCTGGGGCATCACTTTAAATTTGCAAATTTTAGCGCAAGCAAAATCAAAATAAGAGTCGTGTATATAATTACACCCAGTTCGTCCTTTATATAAAACAATAGAGTTTTATTATAGGTGTACTAAAAACATTGCTAGGAAAAACATAAATATCCTGCCAGGGCCCTGGTAATTTTTGAATATGCATAGAAGTGAAACCATACTGAATATTAGTCCAGCATAATGAATAACACCCTGCTATTATATTTGAAAACTCAAATGTAGCACTGACCCCTGAAGGAGCTGCTGGTTTGATTTGGGCCTGTACTCTACCAATAACCCCACTAACTTGACTCAATCCCCTTGGCACAGCTGTGGTGCAATGCAATACAGTATAATATAATACAAATGCAAAGTACCTGTATTGTAACCTCAGGATCCACTGTCTCCACCTGGTGGGGAAAAACAATATGCCACAACACTGGATACTTAACCAGAAATATAGGTGGTTACAGAAATTGTGCTGTCATCCCAACATAGGACGACAGAACAATATATTTCAATAGGAACAATTTAAAATATATATATATATATATATATATATATATATATATATATATATATATATATATATATATTGTATTTATACCTGGGAGCTCCCCCTACTTTAAAAGCTATGCGTGAGATCTCACTTAAAGTACTTAGTCCGTGATCTTTTTTCTTCGCTAGCTAAAGGAACTCCTTTGTGATTTGTAATCCACAGTCTATGAAAAGTTAGGTTGAGATCCTCCTGGTGTGGCTCCAATAACTAATTTACAATGCTTGAGGCACCAGAGTAGCCTCAAGCCTGCTCAGTGTGAGTTGCTCTACTCCTCCTCCGTGTACACTTTTTGGGGACCAGTGACACCAATACAGTGATTGGTGCTAAAAAAAAATGCACTGATCAATGTATAAATGACACTGGCAGGGAAGGGGTTAACTCTAGGGGTGATCAAAGGGTTAACTGTGTTCCCTGGGTGTGTTCTAACTGTGTGGGGGGTGGGCTCACTGGGACAACACAGAGAATGCTGTTCCTGATCACTAGGAACAGCATATCTCCATGTTGGCCCCTTTCAGAATGGCAATCCACCTTGTTTACAGAGGCAAATTCCCGTTCTGCCTCTCTGTGGAGCAATTGCGGGTGACCAATGTACATTGAGTCAGCCGGACCCGCGCTCCCCGACATCCACAGTATCTCATGCACGAAATGACGTACAGGTATGTGCGGTGGGCGGTCCGGAAGTGTTTAATGAACTAAAAACAGCAATAAAAAGTTTATCAAGTAGACCACTTTCCTGGATTGGCGGAGTAAATATGGTAAAGATGATATTACTACCAAAAATGTTATATCAATTTCAAATGAGGCCAATTTCCTTACCTCAAACATATTTTAAGATGTTAAAAGCAATTACATTAAAATGTATCTGGCAGAATAGAAAGCAGAGAATACAGTTCTCTGTATTGAGAAAACATAAACTGCAAGAGGGATTAGCGGTACCGAATGTTAAAATATATTATAATGCAATATAAATACCGCGGGTGATAGAGTGGACAAAAGAAATAAACAAAAAAAGATGGGTTCTAATAGAGAAAATATTGATTGGTACATCACTGGGTAAAATTCCTTACACAATTTAGAAAATTAGACACAGAAAAGGGAGCAAGGGGAGGGGGAGAAGGGTGGGATGGAATTAGTATAAAATGATTGTTGGAAGATAATATTTGTTTTTTGCCTTATATAGAAATTGTTGAAAACTAAACAATGTATTAAAAAACTAAAACAAAAAAACTAAAAAATACACTATTTTTCCCTATATGAAATTGTCAGCTCTACCTAATAGCTTCAACATATACTGACAATTTAGCTGCATGAGTTAACCCTTTTATAGTGAGAGGGCTAAGTTATCCACTTCTTCAAAGCATAACTCCGCTTTCATTGAGAAAAAACATTCCCTCCTGGGTGATCTATGTCAATTGCAAAGATTATAACAACCTTTGTTGCAGATTCCTACCTTTTGTTATTCTGAAGAAATCCCTGTGTGTTTGTCTGTGTCTCTGTGCGTAGTAGGTCTAATGGGAGTGGTTTCATAAATATTAGTCAGCTGTGGCAGATGCTAGGCACTAATGACAAAATCTGCTGGGCCTGCATCCCTTTAGACGTGTCCCTACTGGAGATATCTCACCAAAAAATAAATTTTTGTTGCAAGGGATGCCTGAAATCTGATTTGTATCTTAGGCATACTTCTGGGAAAATTGGTGAGCCAATCACACAAGCAGGAAAAGATGTTTCTGGGGAGTGGTCAGTACACATTCTGTATACAGAACACCTCCATGTAGCCATATTGAATTGCATTTATAAAAAAATTACAGCGGCTGAATATTGAAAAGGAAAGGTAATTTAAAAAAAAACATTCAATTACAATATGACATGTATCGCAATTGTATGCGCTATGTTATATTTTCTTTATTTGCTATTTTTGTCCCCACAAAAGTGGAGTTACCCTTTAAATTATTAGTTGGACTCAGGGCTATGCACTGCATATTATTTTTTCCTTATTTCTGGTGGTGAAACCTTTGGCCAAAAGTTTACAATTTGCAAATTTCCCAAATTCCCGATATTTACTGCAAACCCATAGTAGGGGCAAACCCAAACCTCATTCTTAATGCTTAGTAAGTGTGAATTCCTACAAGATAAATAATCCTTGAAAAATAATTCCATGTCCATCCAACTCATCACGCGACAAAAGTCCATCCTGTTCAAAATTGCACTTCATGTGCTAATATATACAGTGGTGTGAAAAAGTGTTTGCCCCCTTCCTCATTTCCTGTTCCTTTGCATGTTTGTCACACTTAAGTGTTTCGGAACATTAAACCAATTTAAACAATAGTCAAGGACAACACAAGTAAACACAAAATGCAATTTGTAAATGAAGGTGTTTATTATTAAAGGTGAAAAAAAATCCAAACTATCATGGCCCTGTGTGAAAAAGTGATTGCCCCCTAAACCTAATAACTGGTTGGGCCACCCTTAGCAGCAACAACTGCAACCAAGCAATTTTGGCCCACTCATCTTTGCAGAATTGTCCTAATTTAGTTACATTAGAGGGTTTTCGAGCATGAACGGCCTTTTTAAGGTCATATCACAACATCTCAATAGGATTCAGGTCAGGACTTTGGCTAGGCCACTCCAAAGTCTTCATTTTGTTTTTCTTCAGCCATTCGGTGGTGGACTTGCTGGTGTGTTTAGGATCATTGTCCTGCTGCAGAACCCAAGTTCGTTTCAGCTTGAGTACACAAACAGATGGTCGGACATTCTCCTTCAGGATCTCTTGGTAGACAGCAGAATTCATAGTTCCTTTTATCACGGCAAGTCTTCCAGGTCCTGAAGCAGCAAAACAGCCCCAGACCATCACACTACCACCACCATATTTTACTGTTGGTATAATGTTCTTTTTATGAAATGCAGTGTTCCTTCTACGCCAGATATACTTGGACACACACCTTCCAAAGAGTTCCAATTTTGTCTCATCGGTCCACAGAATGTTGTCCCAAAAGTCTTGGGGATCATCAAGATGTGTTGTGGAGAAATTGAGACGAGCTTTGATGTTCTTTTTGCTCAGCAGTGGTTTTCTCCTTGGAACTCTGCCATGCAGGCCATTTTTGCCCAGTCTTTTCCTGATGGTGGAGGCATGAATGCTGACCTTAACTGAGGCAAGTGAGGCCTGCAGTTCCTTGGACGTTGTTGTGGGGTCTTTTGTGACCTCTTGGATGAGTCGTCGCTGCGCTCTTGGGGTAATTTTGGGCGGCCGGCCACTCCTGGGAAGGTTCACCACTGTTCCATGTCTTCGCCATTTGTGGATAATGGCTCTCACTGTGGTTCGCTGGATTCCCAAAGCTTTGGAAATGGCTTTATAACCCTTTCCAGACTGATAGATCTCAATTACTTTCTTTCTCAATTGTTCCTGAATTTCTTTGGGTCTCGGCATGATGTGTAGCTTTTAAGGATCTTCTGGTGGACCTTACTGTGTCAAGCAGCTCCTATTTAAGTGATGCCTTGATTGTGAACAGGTGTGGCAATAATCAGGCCTGGGTGTGGCTAGAGAAATTGAACTCAGGTGTGGACAACCACAGTTATAGTATGTTTTAACAAGGGGGGCAATCACTTTTTCACACAGGGCCATGATGGTTTGGATTTTTTTTCACCTTTAATAATAAACACCTTCATTTACAAATTGCATTTTGTGTTTACTTGTGTTGTCCTTGACTATTGTTTAAATTGGTTTGATGTTCCGAAACACTTAAGTGTGACAAACATGCAAAGGAACAGGAAATGAGGAAGGGGGCAAACACTTTTTCACACCACTGTATATAGAACACATGAAGTGCCAAAGGAGTATGAACATGTTAGGACTGAAAATGGCAAATTAACCTTCTTCACAATTCTATACACCATTACATATTTATAGCAAACTTTTTACATAAAAACAGGGATTCTTGGCAGATATTTTCTTGGGACCATCATTAGCTCTTCAGTATTATGCCTTGTACACACGGTCGGACATTCCGACCACAAAATCCGTCTGATTTTTTTCCGACTGATTTTGTCCAAAACTGGTGTTGCATACACACGGTCGGACAAAGTTGTCAGAAAATCCAATCGTTCAGAACATGGTGACGTTCATTACGTACAACGGGACTACGTAGAGGCTACTAGCCAATAGCTTTGGTCTCGTAATTTGAACTAAGCATGCACTAAGGCACTTTGTCCGCCGGAATTCTCTACAAACGATCAGAAAAAGTCTGATCGGATTTTTTTTGTCGGAAAATTGTAGATCCTGCTCTCAAATTGTTTCCGTCTGAATTTCTGATGGAAAAAGTCAGATAGAGCCCACACACGATCGGATTTTCCGACAATATAATCTGATCTGACCTTTTCCGTCTGAATTTCCGACCGTGTGTACAGGGCATAACTTTTCATTGCTATCCAGTTTCTCCTGATATATTGGCTGCTTCAGAATATGTATGATTATATTATGTTATTACTGCATGTAAAATAAATCTAGGTGTAGTTGCATATACAATGTTTATTTTGTTTTTGATTGATCACTATGTACTGTTGAGCTATTTTTAATGCCCAAGTCAAGCTCGCTCCCCACGTCTTCCGGACCAGCACCCACTTTTTAAAAAAAATTCTATACACACCTTTTTTCTCAGTCTTTTCTGTTCAGTTGTGTGATGACTTTCCCCTCCAGCGGTGGGCAGGACATACAGAGAGCAGCACTACACAATGCCATTTTGGCCCATGCTGCAGCATTCTGTTGGTGGTAAAAGGGGCCCTAGATAGCAGGCCCTTTACACCCAGGGGTTACAGGAAGTGGGTTCAATGGCACTGGCTGTGCCAAAGAGAAGATCAGTTTTTATTATACAAATGGCTGGGTAATTTATTTTTTATTCTCTTTAAGCAAGCTGGATTTGGCCTTTTCATAGTAGACCAGATTGCTCCCATGGATGAACCAGCATTTTTTAATCCTTAGTAGACTGGAATTATGCCAATTTAGGAGATTTTGTGAGGCATTCAACCCTTATGTCATAAGTGCACGTCATCCAGAGCATCTGACATTTTCTTTGTCACGATAGCTATTTTTTTTTTTACCCATTTATCTTTTTAAAGTTTTCTTTATACCCTTTTTTTTTTTAATGGGGCTATATCAGGTCAAGGAGGGATGTAATTGAGCACCCCCCATGCATCTCTGCAACAAACTATCTCATTTAATAGTGTCCACCATT
Source organism: Lithobates pipiens (assembly GCF_037356315.1). NCBI lineage: Eukaryota > Metazoa > Chordata > Amphibia > Anura > Ranidae > Lithobates > Lithobates pipiens. The sequence goes on from NW_027507758.1 coordinate 540,577,269, forward strand.
ATCATCAGGGCCTTTACAGTGATCTGTTTGTTTGGGGCCTGTATTAGTCAGTGGTTTGTGCCAAGTTGTCACAAGTCCCAGTCCGCTTCTTCTCAAGATGGGGTAGTGAAGCACCAGCCTTTTTGGAGATTCTCCGCCATCTTGTGTTCCTCATTCTCCTGGCCCGAGGCCCGCATTTCCACATATTTTTGGCCTGAGGCCTGTTATACGGAATAAAGAATGTCCAGTCCAAAAGCAATGATTTACTGCATCAACTCAGGTTCAGACAGCAACACATCTTCCTCATGGTTCACAGTCACAGTGCAGAACACTCTATATTACACCATCAAAAAAACCCATTTGGCTAGAGCTACATCCGCAATGTGCAATACAAGAAAAATGCAGAGCCAGATAGGCCAGAACCCACCTAACTCATCGGACTTTAAAGGCTCAGCATGGAGGACAACAATTATTATTTTTTTATCAACTTGATAAAGTGGATATGATGAACGTATATAACGTTTATCATATCCACTTTTTTGTATTACATTCAAATTCCCTTTGTCTCGCTCAGCAGTGTTGCGGGGGAGCTGAGGTTTTTGGAGTTACAGTTAATAACTCTTCAATATGTATAAAATATTGGGGGTGTTCCATGCAGATGGTTTGTGTAATTTGCTATTGTGAGGGCTGCTGGCCCTACTAAGACAACTACCTAGGTAGAGTCTATGTAAAAATATTAAGGTAAAAGGTAATGGGTATGGTGCTGCTCTATTTATTGTTATGTGTATATACTCCAAATTAATCGTTGAAAAGTGTGCTGCCCCAATGGGCCATGGAGTTTATACAGACTGTTTTCCTAACCATTTTCTATGGACGTTTATATTTAGTTCACATGCTGCCATCTATTGACCTTATGTGGTAATGCACTTGTTTTCTCATTTTCCCTTTCCTGATATTATGACACACTTCCTTTATATGTAATGCTCCACCCTTCTTCCTGTCTTTGTACTTCCTGTGTCATGGATGCAGCTAACAAGCCACATGTAGCAGGGCACATGTATTTTGCATTGTAAGCTACAGACAATATCATCTTTTGACTGCATAAATACTACAACCTATTCATCTGTTTGTATCCTGTCATCTGCTGTAACCTGATGTGCAGAACAAAAACACCTTTGTGGATGGAAATTGGTATTGGTGAGTTCAAGCTATCTGATGAGAGCTGTCCTCAGTGATTATATCTTATACGGGCCAAGCATAGAGGTTTCACAGGGGATAAATCGCTTCACAACAATCAGAGTCAGAATAAAAAAGTGCTTTGTACTACTACATAAATCAATTCATAAAATTCAATTTAAATCAAATGCATAATAAAGTGCCATGCGTTCTATAAAACCAAGAGGTGAATAAGCATTAATTCCTTGGTATGCACAAAAATAATTAGCTAGATTACATATACAGTTGATAAAGTAACAGGTGCTTTTATGGACCTTATATAGTAAACATGAAATTCCGTGATAGTAAATGGAATCAAAAAACAACAAGTATGATAACTGCTGAACTTGTGTTGAAGTGCCCAATCTATGGGCAATCCATTCCTGGTACTACTAGTTAGTCCATATATAACAATTCATATAAAAATAAACATAAAAGTGACAGGTGCTCTTTGTTCGTGCTTATTACAAATATTGGTGCAGGTGTTCCACACTGTGCTCCCCCTATGCCAATACACTCATCGGAGGGCATTCCCCTCAAGGGAGGCGCTCACATTCACAGAAATGGGGCTGTGTGGCAGGACACAGATCCTCGTTGGGATGTTTTTATCCTTTATGCAACTTGCCCCTTCAACTTAGTTACATACAGAAAGAAATATTCCAGATCCTATGATTTTCTTTAATTAGTACAGTTTTCGTCCGAAAATACAATACAGATACTGTACATTACATCACTTCTGATATTTTATTCTGTCGTAGAAGAATTTTCATACTTTATTAACCTAAAAGCACCCTAGGTGACCCTACTGGAAGGTATTAGAGATACTGTAGGCTACTATGGTAATATATTCATATATCTACTTCCTATGTTATTTTTGAGTGAGGTATATTTATGCCTAAACTTATACAGTATATAAGCCTCATACTGCAATACAGGAGTATCCCAGAGTAGGTTTGAATTGGTGTTTTTCCCCCCCTTTTTTTTCTTTGAATACTGTACATTGCAGCCCTGGGGTTTTTCTGCTATGATTATGTTTTTCAGATGTTTTTGAAACTTGTAATTATTCCTTTTTTGTTATTGTTGTTTGTGATGTGTCTTATGTATCTTTGTATAAGAAAAAAATTCAATAAAAAAAATAAAATAAAAAATACATCTTCTTCATGGTTCACAGTTCACAGTGCAGAACACTCGTTATAATAAACGGTACTATTGCCACCGCCCATCTTCCCAGGTATTCCTGTCATGTCCAGTCAAAAATGCTTCCTTATATTCTAGGTAAATGAGAGTAATGCACCCTAACATTGGTTGTCATTGTAATGGCTATGTTTATTCATGGTAAGCTGGGGAAAATGCTGTGTTACATTGAGGGTCAGTGGGAAGAATGTTCCTTGCTTTCGAGAGCATTGGGAAGAATTCCCTTAACATTGGTGGTGAATGGAAAGAATGCCCCTTGCATTGGAGAAACATGGCAAAAAAGCCCCCTAAAAGAGCAAGATAATTGATTTCAGTGACTTACTTGGGGGAAGAGAGGCATCACTGTTCCCACAGCCCTAGTCCTGCCTAGTGACATTGGTGCCAGAACAATGGAGGCACCATCACTTGGCAGACCAATCTGCCACTTATCATTGCTCAGGGAAGTGCTAGCTACTTATGAAGGAACCCTAGGCTGGTTGCTGTGGAAGCTAGTTAATTATCATTTTTTATCAGAGCAAACCAATACATTTAGAGTGTCCCTGATGGGAACTAAAGCCAAGGTCAAGACCACTGCAAGGTGTAAGCAAGGTGTGCCTCAGTGGTCGATGAAAAACGTCTCAAGAAGTTCTCAATGTTCCTCTCTTGGAGAGCTCATCAATGTAAGGACATGTTCTTGTCTGCTCCAGTTCTCCTAAATGTGTCATGCTAAAATACACACAACACCCATGCAAACAATACTCAACTACGCAAAGGATTACATGCCAATACTTTCACCTACTGAGAATCCTTTTATGTTGGGAAATTGAAACAGACGGCTTAGCTTACACAACGTACTGATGAACCCAAACATCTCTAAATGAAGTAAAAAGCCAAATAGTTTCTGTATTTACTCCTCCAGATCTGATTGTTTGGGGTTGCTTGTAAGAAGATCACTCCCGTCTCCCTCCCACACATTGACTTGTTGACACACGCCTGCATCTCCTCCAATAAGCAAACACTTAATAAGCGCCTTCAGGTGCCCTTTGCTAAGAGATTGAAAATCACATATGCTAAAGAATATACATATACTGTATGTCTTTTATGTTGGACACTGCCCTATGTCTGTCATCTACCAGATAGTGATAGAGCTGCCTTGAGAAAATAGCCCCTATGAATTGTGTAATACCCTCAGCACTCAATTGGAGGAGTGAATAGTATTACTGGAGCCGAATCTCACCTGCAAGTGAGTCATATTGTGGATTTTCCGATATGATGAGAGTAATCTACAGAGTATCCTCCATTTGATACAGCCGGAACTGGACATTGGTTAAAGGCATTTCTTCTTGTGTAAAAAATGTGTGGGTTTATTAGGGGATGTGGTTTGTCACGATAATGAAGTACATGATATAGTGCAGTATATCCTTGCACTGCTAGAGTCATGAAATTAAGCACACACCATAGAGAGATAATTTATGGACCCCCCAAGGACTGAAACCAGCCCACACCGATTATACTGACTACCACTGTGTGGTACATTCCTCAAATGTATAAAGACTGACAAAGGGATATGAGTAATCCCCAACATTTGTGTATTTAATAATTCAAGTTAAAGGCTAAGCTCACCTCTTAGGTACCACTAAAGACTACAGGCCCTGCCCATCTATGTTATGTAGAAGAGGACAGAAAGAAGTCTCTGTAGTTCTAGGATGACAGCCATAACTCCCTCCACAGATATTGAGTGGATATGGTGCATTAAAAAAAGTATTCATAGCTCTTGAAATGTTTCACATTTTTTCATGTTTCAGCCAATGGGATATTTTCTTACAACCTAACCCTGCTTTAAACATCTCCAGAACTTTATCCCTGACCTGTCTGGTGTGTTCCTTGGCCTTCGTGATGTTGTTTGTTCACTAAGGTTCTCTAACAAACCTCTGAGGGCTTCACGGAACAGCTGTATTTATACTGAGATTAAATTTTACACAGGTGGACTCTATTTACTAATTAGGTGACTTCTGAAGGCAATTAGAGTTTAGTTAGGGGTATCAGAGTAAAGGGGGCTGAATACAAATGCACACCACACTTTTCAGATATTTGATTGTAAACAATTTTGAAAACCATTTATCATTTTCATTCCGCTTCACAATTATGTGCCACTTTGTGTTGGTCTATCACATAAAATCCCAATAAAATACATTTAAATTTTTGGTTGTAACATGACAAAATGTGGAAAATTTCAAGAGGACAGGAAATATGTTACTGGCAGAATGACCAGGTGAAAATAAAGGAAAAAAGCCTCCAAAAAAAGAAACAACTAATGCAATCACCACAATTTAGGACAGTTAAGCTGCAATATATTATGTTTTTTGTTTGATGTGCTGTAAGGGGATGTAGAGATGGAAAAAAAAAAGACTGCACGAACAGTCGCTTGTAATTCATAAATACAGTTGTGCTCATATGTTTATGTACCCTGGCAGAATTTATGATTTCTTGGCTATTTTTCATAGAATATGAATGATATCACAAAAACTTTTCTTTCACTCGTGGTTAGTGTTTGGCTGAAGCCATTTATTATTAATCAACTGTGTTTACTCTTTTAAAATCATAATGACAACGGAAACTACCCAAATGATCCTGATCAAAAGTTTACACACCCCATTTCTTAATACCGTGTATTGCCCCCTTTAACATCAATGACAGCTTGAAGTCTTTTGTGATATTTGTGGATGAGACACTTTATCACCTCAGAAGGTAAAGCTGCCCATTCCTCTTGGCAAAAAGCCTCCAGTTCCTGTAAATTATTGGGCTGTCTTGCATGGTCTGCACATTTGAGATCTCCCCAGAGAGGCTTAATGATATTATTGAGGTCAAGAGACTGAGATGGCCACTCCAGAACCTTCACTTTATTCTGCTGTAGCCAATGACAGGTCAACTTGGCCTTGTATTTTGTTTTATTGTCATGTTGGAATGTCCAAGTACGTCCCATGCGCAGCTTCCTAGCTGATGAATGCAAATGTTCCTCCAGTATTTATTGATAACATACTGCATTCATCTTGCCATCAATTTTGACCATATTTCCTGTGCCTTTATAGCTCACACATCCCCAAAAACATCACCAATCGAGATGTTTCACAGAAGCAATGGTATACCTTTCATCATAGGCCCTGTTAACTCCCCTTCAAATGTAGCGTTTATGGTTATGGCCAAAAAGTTCAATTTTGGTCTCATCACTCCAAATGACTTTGTGCCAGAAGGTTTGAGGCTTGTCTCTGTGCTGTCTGGTGTATTGTAAGCGGGTTACTTTGTGGCATTTGCATAGTAATGGCTTTCTTCTGGCGACTCGACCATGCAGTCCATCTTTCTTCAAGTGCCTCCTTATTGTGTGTCTTGAAACAGCCACACCACATGTTTTCAGAGAGTCCTGTATTTCACCTGAAGTTATTTGTGGGCTTTTCTCTGCATCCCGAACAATTTTCCTGGCAGTTGTGGCTGAAATTTTAGTTGGTCTACCTGACCGTGGTTTGATTTCAACAGAACCCCTCATTTTCCACTTCTTTATTAGAGTTTGAACACTGATGATTGGCATTCTCAATTCGTTGGATATCTTTTTATATCCCTTTTCTGTTTTATGCAGTTCAACCTTTTCCTGCAGATCCTTTGACAATTCTTTTGCCTTGCCCATGATTCAGAATCCAGAAACGTCAGTGCAGCACTGGATGAAAGATGCAAGGGTCTGTCGGGAGTCCAGAAACTCATTGACCTTTTATATACACACACTAATTACAAGCAAACAGATCACAGGTGAGGATGGTTACTGTAATGAAAGCACTCCGCTTGAGTGCTTTCATTATATACCGCTTCCTCCCAGTCTGAATATAGATATTAGATATTCTAAACTGCTCACAACAACAAACAAGACGGTACACAGGTAATACTCCGGACAATCCACCCACCTTTGCATTCTGGGTGGGGTAGACTGTCCAATCAGCAGGGAGAGCTGTTGGAGGAATTCCCCACCAATCTCACAGCTAATCTACATACACACCCCATAATATCCAAGGCAGACAGACACAATAGAACATTGGAATACAGCCACACCCCAAACGGCAGAGACCATCTTAATAATGTCTTTTTGCATTACATAACAGAATATCTTCCTAAATGCTTGTAGCTTCCTCAAATGCCAGGGACCATAGTCAGTAGCGAGAGGCTAGCATTCAGTCCCCTCCAAAAGCCTCCACCCTGGGTGATTCTGTCCCAGTTACCTTTAATAGCAATTAAAACCCCTTTGTGTTAACTTGTGTGCATGTTATCAAGCCAAAATCACCAGGGTATATAAACTTTTGATCAGGGTCATTTGGGTAGTTTCTGTTGTGATTATGATTTAAAAAGAGTAAACATAGTTGATTGATAATAAATGGCTCCAGCCAAACACTAACCTTGAGTGCAAGATGTTTTTGTGTTATCATTCATATTCTCTGAAAAATGGCCAAGAAATTATAAATTCTGTCAGGGTATGTAAAATTATGAGCACAACTGTATATTCAGCACAAAATAAATGCATAAGCACTGTCAGCATGAGTGTAGTATAAGGGGTTGCAGGGGTCACAATCGCAACCCTGCCCCTAGCTCCAGGGGCACACAGTAATTTTATCATATCCGCCACAAATTCCAGCTCTAAACTGCCCTAGGGCTCCACAGCCATGCTCCAGTACTGGGCTTCTACTTTGCCTTCCACAGTCCAAACCCCTCTGTTCCCATTGGCTGGAGAGAAGCTGTGACCCATTTTCTGAATGGAGAGGAGCACGAGGTGAGAACAGCCCAGGATGGGGAAGTGTCTGTGTTGTGTGCTGGAAACATGGAATGATAACCGAGCTCCACGAGGCAAGAGGAGGAGAGTGCCACCATGTAGCCACGATGGGACTGATGTCACCGGTGAGATTTGACACTGCTCAGTGTCTCCTAGTCACCAGCGGGGACTTTTCTGTACCCCACCCGGGGATGTCCACTTACCCCACTTCCCTGACAACTAGGGAATAGATACACACCTCCGGGAGGTGACCATCCCACAACACCTGCCAACACTGACAGAGAAACCTTCAGAAATTGCTAAAACAAATCCCTTAACACCTCCTTGGGGGGCCCCTGAAGGGCTGCAGGCTCCAGATTTTATGTCACATGGCTTTGCCCACCCAGATCTAAGTTGCCCCCCCCCAAAGCCCCCTGACCACCCCCTCCACTCTGCATGCTATGTCCAGCTGCTGAGCTTCTTTCCCATTACAACACTCTATACTGCTCCTCCTCCGCAGCGCTTAAATCACATTACTTTACAACACAGCCCGTTAGCCATGATCTCCACAGGGTGTATCTGCCTACTGCAACTACACTGCCGTTCTGACCAGAGAATTTCACAGGTCAGAAGGGCAACATAAATGCAGATACACCCTGTGAAGACTGACAGACTTTGTGTAAAGGAATGTGATTTCAGCCTTATGTAGTGTGGGGGGAGCTGTATACAGTTCTGGGATGGGAAAGGAGCTCTGCCAAGTGACCTGCCAAGGGTCCCTGTCCTCTGATTCTCCAGCGGTAATCCCTTTCCTCTGATGTAAAGGGGGACTCTGGGAACTCAAAACTCTTAAGCCACTGTGAGTATCTTGGCGTGCGCTGGATGTATCTGCACACACATTGGAAGTAGTGAGGGGGGGGAGGTCAACTTTTGCATCGGGGCCGACAAGCTTCAAGCTACGCCTCTGGCTGTCAGCAAATACCATTTAAAATTACTTTTTCCCCTCTAAATAATTATAACCATGTTCGGATCTGACTCATGCTTCTGATGGTGAGCTAAGTTGATTGTCTGAGCTATGTGATTGTGTTCATAGCCTCTTGGTTCCCATGCCAATCATACGGGAAAAGGCAGATTTTACAGGCGCTCTTCGACTTCGGTATCTCTTTGAGAATTGTAACTTGATCCATTGCGATGACAGAAAGTGACTTCATGCAGTAATTAGGGATTTAGCTGCACTTATCAGTGGTGGTTGTCATGAGTAGTTTATTTTATTGTTATCCAGAATATTTTATGTTCTGTATTGCTGATGAGCTGTGCATTTACTTTGAACTAAACCCTATTTTTTTCAGTACGCTTTCCTGGATATTGAAGGTATCAGATGTGTAAATTTTACTTTTTAATAGACTAAAAGGAAGGGGAGGGGGGTCTCTGGAAATGACTCTGTTTGACAGGTGACCCTTATAACTGCTTGTTCCTGAGGCTGTTGGTATGCCAGGTATGCAATCCCAAGTTACAGACTTCATTCATCAGAAAACCATAGGTATATACTTATACAGGAGCTTTAAAGCGTTAGTAATATGCCACTGAAATAAAAATGAAGTGGGCCCCACTGCAGGGTTATATCATGATGCCCTAGTATGCACCACATAATAGCACATTATGACAGACTTACCTGTGCAGCGCTGTCATGGATCCCCGGCCCTGCCATCTTCACCAGATTTCCTTCTTGGTTCGCAGGCTCTGGCTGTATGAATGTCTGGAGCCGCAGTGACGTCACTCCTGGACATGTACGGGAGCCCTGGCCCTGTCGCGCAGCTCTGAAAGTATGGAATGGGATGGGTATGCTGTACCTTCAGGGCGCATGTACTGGTGACGTCACCAGCAGCATCACTTGTGAATATCTCCTAAACAGTGTAAGTTTAGTAGATATTTTTTACTGTACCTACAGGTAAACCTTATTCTAGGCTTACCTGTAGGTACAAGCTCACAAAATTACTTTACCTCCACTTTAACCACTTACCGTTATATAATGGCCTCCTGTAATTGCACTCCCTACGTGCCCGTTAGGGGGCACGGGCGGCATGCTTTGTGATCACAGTGTCCAGAGGACACTGCTGATCACAGAATGAGGTAAAGAGCCAATCAGCGGCTCTCTACCCCATGATCAACTGTGTCCAATCACAGCTGATCATGGGTGTAAATATAAGCCATTTATCGACACTCCTTTCCTCATGCAGACAGCATGAGGAGAGGAGAAGAGAGCTGATAACCAGCTTCTCTAAAAGGGACTTGTACACTGATAATCAGGGCACTGATTATTAGTGTCCTGATTATCAATGCAGTCTCAACAGTGCCCACCAAAGCTGTCAATCAGTGCCCATCAGTGACTCCTCATCAGTGTCCTTACCAGTGCCGTCTATCAATGCCCATCAGTGACACCTATCAGTGCCCATCAGTGACTCCTCATCGGTGACACCTATCAATGCCCATCTGTGCTGCTTATCATTGCATCCTCATCAGTGCCCATCGGTGCAGCCTATCAGTGCCCATCAGTGGCCATTAGTGCCGCCTTATCTGTGCCACCTTATCAGTGCAGCCTATCAGTGCCCATCAGTGCAGCCTCATCAGCCCACATCAGCGAAAGAGAAAAATTACCTGTTTGCTAAATTTTATAACAAACTGTGAAAAATATTTATTTTCAACATTTTTGTTTTTTATTTGTTTATTTAGAAAAAAAATAAAAAAAATAAAACAGTGGTAAATAAATACCACCAAAAGAAAGCTCTATTTGTGTGAAAAAAAGTGTGAGAGTGCTGAAAGCTGAAAATTGTCCTGGGCAAGAAGGGGGTAAAGGTGCCCAGTAGGCAAGTGGTTAAGAAATGCCGTTTGGGCTCCAGGACAGAAATCCTTTCCCGGTCCCTTGAATTAGAAAGGTGTTCAAGCAGACAGTAAGAGACAACATACAGTACACAGGAGATACACTGCTTGAGAAGAATTGAGGTCTCTGTAACATTACGTTATCTTGGCAGCCAATAGTTTTGGAATTTGTAATTTTTTCTCTGATACTGACCAGTTCTTACTAGCTTCACTGAAAATGGACCAGGTTTGTAAATGTCCACCAGGCCCTAGGTGCTGTCCTCTCCTGCCTCCACCTAACAAATGTATTTTATGTTCACCATCACCTCATTCCCCAAAGATATTACCTTTTGTATCTCTTGACCCTCCCTGTAAGCTCTAATGAGCAGGACCCTCTGATTCCTCCTATATTAAAATTTATTGTAACTGTATTGTCTGCCCTCCAGTTGTAAAGTGCTGTGCAAACTGTTAGCACTATATGAATCCTGTGTATGAATGTTGCACAGTGGCTAAGTGGTTAGCACGTCCACCTAGCAGCACTAGGGTTGTTGGTTTGAAACCCAACCACGGCACTACCTGCCTGGAGTTTGCATGTCCTCCCTGTGCATGTGTGGGTTTCCTCACACACTTCAAAGATGTGCTGGTAGGTTAATTGGCCCCTGTGTAAATTAGCCTTGTATGTATGAATGTGAGTTCAGGACCTTAGATTGTAAGCTCCTTGAGGGCAGGGATTGATGTGAATGTACAATACATATGTAAAGTGACTGTGCTATATAAGAACCTGTAATAAATAATAACTGCATTGTCTGCTAGTATTCATTCTGTACCTTTTACACCCCCCCATTTACCATCTTGCTTGTACTGTCAATTCATCCTGCATTTAATCAGTAAACCTCAGGCTGTACATTGCTATTTGGCTGACATAGCTACATTACATTAATGATTACAGAGCTTCATTCATGTTTTTTCTTTTATATCTGCCTGGAGTTCAGTTTTAGAAGTGCACTGGGCTTTAACCACTTCAAAACTGGCCACTTTAAACCCCTTCCTGCCCAGGCCAATTTTCACTTCATCACTTTGAATGACAATTGCGCGGTCATGCTACACTGTAACCATATGAATTTTTTTTTTTTCAAATCATTTTTATTGAGTTTTACAATCATACAGATGTAAGTAGAACAGAAGTCAAATGCCTAAGTACAGTACAGAACAGTCAGCAAGATGTCATTGTAAATATAAAACACTGTAATTATAACTTTCGCTATTTAACTGTGAGCTGAGAGGTCCAACCCTCTACCCAGTCGCCCCAATGGGGTCTAACTGCGACCAGGAGAGGGGTACACCCCCAACAAACATTTGACTTCCAAAAGATTTTAGTAGAATTTTACACAATACATCATACCAGGAATATTTGAACAAAGGTAAAAATACAGAAACCTAACATATTAGGCAGACAAGGCCGCGATTGCCAACAGAAGCTCACCCATAAATTTCACATTTCTATTAGGACTTCGTAACTAGCGTCCCATCGATGGATGCATCTGCGAGCAGTCATTCTATAATGTTCCGAAGAAGATGGGGCTATGTGGGGGTGATACCCAGGGTCTCTATTGGATAGATCATTATGTAACATTGGAGGTTTGTATAATATGATTTGTCGAAGAAGCTTGTTAGAAGTACATGGTATCGTGCTGATGGAACAATATGATTCTCATAGGCCATGGCAGGTATATCGAAAGGCTGTATTGGGGGTTATAAATTTGGCTGATGGTAAATGTCGTCAAGACCAGTATGATTTAATGTCTGAAATAGAGGAAAGGAAGATGGATCGAATCCTAGGTGAGTGGGGGAAGGGTAGGATAAGGATGGGTTTTGTTAGGCTGTCCCCGTCTGCCCCATCCCCCAAACGCCCCCTCTACTGTAGGAGCTGTTTATATTCCGAAGTAGAGATAAAATGAAGCCAGCAAGCCCAGGTTGTGGCAAATTTGGCGGGTCTATCGTGAGCTTGATGGATTAGGTCTTCCACTTCAGTCGTTTTGCCAATACGTCTCAGCCACTCTATTATGGTTGGTGGATCAGAAGAGCTCCATTTGGCAGGGATGCACATTTTAGGTGCGTTAACCAAGTGCATAGTCAAAGAACGGAAATATGACCTCTTGGGAATAGAGGGTAGGTTTAAGAGAAACTGATCAGGCGTGAATGCAAGGTCATACGTGGTTATGTGTTTAACTAGTCTGTGGACTTCTGTCCAAAACATCTGGAGTTTGAGACATGTCCACCAAATGTGCAAAAACGAGCCGATCCTGGAGTTACACCACCAGCAGTGCGGGGGAAAGGATTTGAGCAGGGTTCTGTACCATCTAGACATTATCTTGTATGCATTTTCTTGAGCGCAAGTGTTTCGAGACCCCTTGTGTGTAAATGTATATATGGTATCCCAATCTGATTGGGTAATTTGCTTAGATAGGTCTTGTTCCCACTTACTTTTGGCCCAGTCGTGGTTTGGGTCGAGGTCCTTGAATAGTAATGCATATGTGCTAGATATGAGGTGTCTTTGTGGTTCTGTTTGCGAGCAAAGAACTTCGAAGGGGGTGAGTGGTCTTGACCATTGTGATTGTGAGGGATGGCCATGGAGAATATACTGTGTTTGCACATAGGTCCAGAAGGGGAATGTTCCTGTCTTTGATAGGGCCAAGAGTTCTGTATGGAAACGCAGGCGATCTCCCTCATAAAATTGTCCTACTTTTACAGTGGTACAGGAACTCTTTATGCATACCAGGGGCAAAGTCTGGGTTCAATCTAAGTGGAGTCATAGTACCTAATATGGAGGAGATCCTGTGTTTGTGTTTCACGAAAAGCACAAAGCGTTGGGTGTATCAATGGGTGGTCCTTAATGCTCGACGGGATGTGGGCTTGTGCAACCCAAGGGTTCTGGGCTATTGGGAGGGATGTGATAGAATCTTCCAGCTGAACCCAATCTTTCAACTATTCTGCTCAATTTCTTTGGTGAAACTAATTCAAATCTGTGTATATAATTTAGTCTGTAGGAAAGTTAAAGTCCACAAACTATGGTATATATAATGCATCTGAAAATTGATCAGCCCTGATGTACTAACATTTCTTGAGACCTGAGAATTCCAAGTACAAATACCCCCAAATGACAATTTTTGTAAAGTAGACAGTCCAAGGTATTTAGTAAGAGACATGACAAGTTTTATGAAGTTGTAATTTTTTGTCACAAATTTTTGAAAAATTAAGAAATAGATTTTTTTACAATAATTTTTTTACATACTGTCACCAGTGCAGTATAGTGCCAACATATAACTGGTGTGGGGGGGGGGGATCAGCGACACTGACTGGTGACAGTATGTAAACCAAAAAAAAAATGTTAATAATTTTTTTGCATTTTTTCAAAAATGTGTTTTCTTCTTTATTACATTTTTCTTCTTACAATTTTTTTTAACACACTGTGACCAAAGCAATACAGTGTTACCATAGTAACACTCTGGGGAAGTGATTATGATTTTTTGAGCACTTTTTTTTTTTTTACACATTATGATTGCTTATACCAATGAATTTCATGAATGAAACTGACTCATTTAGTGAGTATCGTTGTGATTAGCTGTGATTGGTCACTGCTAATCACATGGTACAGATGGGCCCTGTCTGTACCATGTGATCACTGTAGCCAATCACAGTTAGCAACACAATTGTACACAATGAATGACGTGAAAGGAAGCCATCCATTGTTTTCAATTGTCATGTGATCTGCTGTGATTGGTCACAGCGATTACATAGTACAGGCAGTGGGCCAGTACAGTGATCTGTCATCAGTTGTGTTCGGTGGACAGAAAATGTACACAAGAACAACAAGGCTCCATTGACATCTATGTGTTTCTGAACAAAAAATGCACACTTTGTCGTGCGTTTCAGAAATGTGCTGCAAATGCAAATGTTAATGGCGCCCCAAGAGTGGTTAGCAGGCTCATGTTTGCCATGTGTTTTGTTGCATAACAAACAGGCTGCAAGCACATCAAAAAGCAAGGTAAAGAAACGCACCATGCTCCATTAAAGAAGAGTTCTGGGGCTTCTTGGGAGCATTTGTCAAGCATAGGGTAGTCCATTCAAGAGAACTAGCTGCTCTGTCTGTAATGAGTAGAAAAGCTCCAAAACACCCCCAAAAAAGCATGTACAGAGTTGTGAATGGGACCTGACAGCTAAGTGTCTCCATCCACTCCCTTCTATGTACTGTACATGTATAAAAGTGGCCATACACGATACAATCTAATTATAGCTGTACAATTTAGTTTAGACTTACAAAAAATATGGAATCTGAGGACACACCTAACTATCCATTCACTCTGTAGCCAATCAGGCAGGCCCTTGCACTACATCAGGGGTATCCAACCCGTGGGCTGCATGCACCTCCAGGAAGTTTAGTTTGGGGCCCAGGCTCATCTGGAGGGATGCTGGGGAAGCCAGCGGGATGCTGTGCAAACAGTTGATGGGTGAAGGGTGCATGTTTTAATGAGGTCAGTGCAGGATGTGTGTGCTAATGAGGTCAGCTGGTAAATAGCATAAACGTGAAAAGTACTCTAAAACTTGGGCGTTACGGAATCTGTTTGTCTACTCTGAAGAGGGTAAAGCTCTTTCTGGAACATAACTTGCCAACCGGGAGCTGCTCCAGTGTTCCACCTTCAGACTACCATTCCTCAACCTTTATTTTGTTTTACAATAACAGAAAACAAGGGTGGCAGTCCAAGGTTTTTCCTTGTGGTGACCAGACCAATAGGAATCTTCCCTTTTAACCACTTGACCACTGGGCACTTAAACCCCCTTCCTAACCAGACCAATTTGTAGCTTTCGGTGCTCTCACACTTTAAATCACAATTACTCAGTCATGTAACACTGTACCCAAATGAAATTTTTGTCCTTTTTTTCACACAAATAGAGCTTTCTTTTGGTGATATTTAATCACAGCTGTTTTTTTTTTTTTTGCTCTATTAATCAAAAAAGACTGAAAATTCTGTAAAAAAAGAATTCTTTGTTTCTTTTAAAATTTATTGCAGAGTATTGGCGAGTATTGGCAGAGTATTGGCGAGTATTGGCAGCGTATTGATGAGTATTGGCAGAGTATTGGCAGATTATTGCAGAGTATTGCAGTGTTGCAGAGTATTGGCAGAGTATTTCACAGTGTTTCAGAGTATTGGCAGAGTATTACACAGTGTTGCAGAGTATTGGCAGAGTATTGCACAGTGTTGCAGAGTATTGGCATAGTATTGAACAGTGTTGCAGAGTATTGGCAGATTATTGCACAGTGTTGCAGAGTATTGGCAGATTATTGCACAGTATGGGCAGAATACTGCAGATTATTGGCACTGAGCAGCGCTGTGGGCACTTCACATCCAGCCCACAGCACTGCTGCAATCTCTCCCCCTTTTCCTTCTCACTGTACCGATCAGTACAGAGAGGGGAGGGAGGAACCGGCATCATGACGTCATGCCGGTTTGTTTACAAGTGATCGCTTCGTCATTTGACAGAGCGATCACGTGGTAAATGGTCGCTATCAGCGGCCATCTACCTTGGTCCGCAATGCGTCGAGTCCTCCGGACCCGGCAGTCACGAATGTTCCAAATAATATACACTAATGTGGGTTATTTTTACCAAAGATATGTAGCAGTATAAATTTTGGCCAAAATTTATGAAGAAAAATTACTAAATAGCAAAAATGTATGACAGAAACAAAGAAAAATGCATTTTTTTCACAAACTTTACGTTTTATTTTATTTATAGCACAAAAAAAAAAAAACACTAGTGATTAAATACCACTAAAAGAAAGCTCTATTTGTGTGAAAAAAAGGACGCACGTTCATATGGATACAGTGTTGGATGACTAAGTAATTGTCATTCAAACTGTGAGAGCACTGAAAGCTGAAAATTGGTCTGGTCAGGAAGGGGGTGTAACTGCACTGTATTGAGGTGGTTAAATGGCCCCTGAGGGTTCCTTGAGGAAGCACCATTTAACTATCCTGAACCTGTTCCAAAACCTAACTTCTTGTTAGTTGGGAATATGACATGAATTATTGAGCAACAGAAAAAGAAGCAGTTAAAAAAATAGACAAAAAAGTATTTTTCTTTTATTATATTTTTTTTATTTATTTAACCACTTGAGATCCGCGCTATAGTCAAATGACGGCTACAGCGCGGATCTCAATTTCCGGGACTACGTCTATTGACGTCGTCCCCTTTAAGAGCTCCCCGCGCGCTCCCGGGAGCGCGCATCGGGGAAAATCTGTGTTGGCCGTGTCCCCTGGACACAGCCAATCACAGATCGCTGTAAACGGCCAATCACAGCGGCCGTTTACAGCGCGATCGCCGCCTCCAATGGGTGATGATCTCAAATGTAAACAAATGAGATCATCACCCATTGCCGAATGTGTCTCCTCACACAGCGATAGCGTGTGAGGAGACTGATAGAGTGAGTGACTGTTCTGTACTAACATAAACTTGCCAGTGCCAATATAAACCCTGCCAGTGCCCAGATCTACCCTGCCAGTGCCCAGATCTACCCCACCTGTGCCCACCTGTGGCCACCTGTGCCCACCTGTGGCCACCTGTGCCCACCTGTGCACCGCCAGTGCCCACCTGTGCACCGCCAGTGCTCCATCTGTGCACCGCCAGTGCCCATCTGTGCACCGCCAGTGCCTGCTTGTGCCCACCAGTGCCAATCGGTGCCCATCTGTACCAATCTGTGCCCATCTGTGCCTCAGCAGTGCCCATCTGTGTCGCCTCAGCAGTGCCCATCTGTGCTGCCTCAGCAGTGCTCATCTGTGCTGCCTCAGCAGTGCCCATCTGTGCCCATCTGCTGCCTCATCAGTGCACATCCGTGCAATAAATCAGTGCACATCTGTGCCGACCCATCAGTGCCCATCTGCCACCTCAGCAGTGCCCATCTGTGCCGACTCAGCAGTGCCCATCTGCCGCCTCAGCAGTGCCCATCTGCTGCCTCAGCAGTGCCCATCTGCCGCCTCAGCAGTGCCCACCTGCCACCTCATCAGTGCACATCCGTGCAATAAATCAGTGCACATCTGTGCCGACCCATCAGTGCCCATCTGCCGCCTCAGCAGTGCCCATCTGTGCCGACTCAGCAGTGCCCATCTGTGCCGCCTCAGCAGTGCCCATCTGCCGCCTCAGCAGTGCCCATCTGCCGCCTCAGCAGTGCCCATCTGCTGCCTCAGCAGTGCCCATCTGCCGCCTCATCAGTGCACATCCGTGCAATAAATCTGCACATCTGTGCAATAAATCAGTGCACATCTGTGCCGACCCATCAGTGCCCATTTGTGCCACCTCAAAAGCGCCCATCTGTGCCACCTCAAAAGCGCCCATCTGTGCCACCTCATCAGTGCCCATCAGTGCTACCATGGCTAAACGTGTCTTTTCCGCTGAGGAGGCGTACCAAATTATTTCCACGGCCGACGAGAGCAACAGGGAGCTCTCTTCAGATTCCTTTTCGGCTTCGGATTCTGAAGCCGACATAAATTACGAGCCAGTCCTCAGCAGTGAAACACTGACTGAATCCGAGGAGGAAGATATCCGGCCCATCAAGCGAAGGCGTTCTAGTGAGGCAGTGCCGTCCACCAGCACCGAAGTGCCATCCACCAGCACCGCAGTGCCGTCCACCAGCACCGCAATGCCGTCCACCAGCACCGCAGTGCCCCAGCAAGAAAGGCCAAGTACCAGTGGGGTGTCATCTCAGCCCCAAAGGGTTAGGAGCCATGCTGGCCTTCCCTATGCCCTTCAGAACCCCTTGTGGCTTCCTCCTAATTCAGGAGAGGCCAATGTTCCCCCTTTCACCGCCCAGCCAGGAGTCCAGGTGGACACAGAGAATTTTAGCCCTATAGATTTTTTTAATTTAATTTTTACGGAGGACATGTTGGTGTCAATTGTGGCCCAGTGCAACCTGTATGCACAACAATTTATTTTTCAAAATCCGACCTCCTATTATGCCCGTCCCTACGAATGGAGAGACCTAACGGTGGAGGAGTTCAAGGTTTTTTTAGGCCTCACATTTAATATGGGACTCAACAAAAAAAATCAATTATGTACCTACTGGTCAACCCACCCCCTCCACCACTCACCGCTCTTCTCCGCGGTAATGCCCAGAACCAAGTATCAGATGATCCTGAGGTTCTTAGATTTCAGTGACAATTCCCAGTGCCTTCCACGAAATGATCCAAATTATGACCGGCTTTACAAAATTCGACCAATACTAAATTACTTTTCAGAAATATTCCCCAAATTGTTTACCCCGGACCAACACATATGTGTGGATGAGTCCCTTATTAAATTTAGTGGCAGGCTTAGAATGAAGCAATTTATGCCCAGCAAAAGGGCCCGCTATGGGGTGAAGGTCTACAAATTATGTGACCGAGCCACAGGGTACATATATTCATTCAAGGTGTACGAAGGGAAGGACATCCAGCTACAGCCCCCTAATTGTCCGGACTACTTGGGATCCAGCGGAAAAATTGTTTGGGACCTCATATACCCCCTACTGGATAAAGGCTACCACCTCTATGTAGATAACTTCTACACATCTCTGCCCCTGTTCCACAACCTTCACCGGAAGAAGACGCCAGCATGTGGCACTGTAAAAAAGAATCGGAAGGGCTTTCCTCAAAGTCTGGTGAACAAGAAGCTGCGAAAAGGAGAAACCGCAAGTCTGAAAAACAAGGAGGTTCTGGCAGTGAAGTGGAGGGACAGAAGGGATGTATACATGTTATCTTCTATCCACAACGATACCTTCGTGGAAATCCCCAGAAGGAATGGCCCCGTAAAGAAACCCAAATGCATTTCCGAATATAATTTGTTCATGGGAGGAGTCGACTTCAACGACCAAATGATGGAACCATATCTTGTCACAAGACGGACATACCATTGGTACAAAAAAGTAGCAATTTATTTTTTTCAATTGGCCATTTATAATTCCTATGTCATTTACCGCAACGCCACCCAAAACCCCAAACGTTTCTTTGGCTACCAGGAGGAAGTTTTCACTGCCCTTATTTTCCCAAACGGCCCACCAGAAAATATCAGATCAGATGTTGTTAGTCGACTCTCCGAGCGCCACTTTCCCGATAAAATCCCCCCCAAACCAACAGGCAAAAGACGCCAAAAAAGATGTAAGGTGTGTACCAGAGCAGGAGTCAGAAGAGACACATCTTATTATTGTGCACAATGTCCTTCCCAACCAGGCCTCTGTATAGGCGACTGTTTTCGGCGTTACCATACTTCAATAAATTTTTAGTGAAGTATGGTAAACATAATCCTCAGTTCCTGCCTTCATACACCTTCACACCCCTTATGCCACTGCCTGCTCTGTAACTGACCCTGGCTTGTTATTCGACCACTCTTATGCCTGCCGATTCTGTACATACCGCTGCCTGATCTGGAACTGACCCTGGACTGTTATTCGACCATGCTTCTGCCTAACGATTCTGTACATACCTCTGCCTGATCTGGAACTGACCCTGGACTGTTATTCGACCATGCTTCTGTCTAACGATTCTGTACATATCTCTGCCTGATCTGGAACTGACCTTGGACTGTTTGACCACGATATTTGCCTGCCTCTTGGACTGATCTTGTATTCTGCAACTGGACTAGTGGGATTCAACACGGGGTCTCACATATGTGAGGGGCTCCAGTATAGTTTTTCTGGAAGAAGAAAACAATTTTCTTTGTTTTCTTATTCCTAGATTAGGGTCTGGAGACTCGGAGGCTTTAAAGAGATTTGGGAGGGAGAAGCCTCTACCCCTATCCCCATTCTGTCCTGAACGAGGCTCTACTTCTGTCTGCTGCCTGTAGGACTTACTGCCATCATGCCGCACTGACCACACCACAAGGACCTGCCTACTACCAGGACCAATATTTTTGGCACTGCTGACAATATCTCTGCACTGACCCTGGACTGTATATGGACAGTATCCCTGCCTGCTGCCTAAAAAACTGTGTTCGCTGTTGCTGACCAAGTCCCTGCCTGCTGCCTGGACCAGTGATATCCTCTTGTGGACAACTGCGCTTCTAAAACCACAGGTAATCTTTTCTTTACCCTTTGCTCAGCATAATGTATTTGGGGGATGTAATTCTTGGTATGTGCAGGCTATGTGTCCCTGGAACGCCGACGGTGTTTCTTGCATGTTGCGCCTCTGTATGTGGCCAGGCTGTGTAAACGTCTCACACATGTGGTATCGTTATACTCAGGAGGAGTAGGAGAATGTATTTTGGGGTGTTATTTTTGCTATGTAAATGCTATGCGTTGGAAATATCTTATAAACGGACAACTTTGTGTAAAAAAAAATGCGTTTTCATTTTTTTCCACATTTTCCGAAAACTTCTGGAAAAAAATGAACCATTGAAAAGACTCATTATGCCTTATAGATTATACGTTGGGGTGTTAGCTTTCCAAAATGGGGTCATTTTCTGGACGTTTCCATTGCCCTGGTGTTCCAGGGCCTTCAAAACTGTAATAGGTGGTTGAGAAATGAAATGTGTAATTTATGCTCCTAGAATGCCTGAAGGTGCTACTTCAAAATTAGGCCTCTGTATGTGGTCAGGCTGTGCGAAAGTCTCACACATGTGGTATCGTTATACTCAGGAGGAGTAGGAGAATGTATTTTGGGGTGTTATTTGTGGTATGCACATTGCGTGTGGGAGAAATAAGCTATTACAATGAAAATTTTGTGGAAAAAAAAAATCGTAATTTTGCAAAGAATTGTGGGAAAAAATGACAACTTAAAATAACTAACCATGCCTCTTACTAAATACATTGGAATGTCTACTTTCCAAAAAGGGGTCATTTGGGGGGTATTTGTACTTTCCTGGCTTGTTAGGGTCTCAAGAATGGAGATAGGCCTTAGTACATCAGATGTGATCTTTTTTTGCAAATCTTTATGATTTGCACCATAGCTTGTAGACTCTATAAATTTCACACAGATCATATAATATGCAAAAATTTGGGTTATTTTTACCAAAGATGTGTAGTAGTATAAATTGTGGCCAAAATTTATGAAGAAAAATTGCTAATTTGTTAAATTTTGTCACAGAAACGAAGAAAAATTCATTTTTTTTCAAAATTTTCGGTCTTTTTTCATTTATAGCGCAGAAAATAAAAAACCGAGAGGTGATCAAATACCACCAAAAGAAGAAAAGAAAAGGACAAAAAAATCATTTGGTTACAGTGTTGCATGACTGAGTAATTGTCATTCAAAATGTGAGAGCACTGAAAGCTGAAAATTGGTCTGGGACTGAGGGGGGTTTAAGTGCCCAGTAAGCAAGTGGTTAAATATTTTAAAAATATATATTTTATACTTCTATTATTATATCTTTTTTTGTCTTCCTTAAGACAAAGAAAGAAATACAGTGTCAGCTATCACTGCCATAGTTCTGTTAATCAACAAAGTAATATGATATCTATTTGCAAGCAAATTTAACTAAGCAGGTCCAATGGTGAAATTTGGGGCTAATCTTGACTAAAGTTCTACAAAGGTGATATTAGGAAATGTACTGTATGTAAAACCAGAAGCTATAGTTCCCTATAGCAAACCTATTAGAAGCTGCACTAGCGCTTCACTCACTCTGATATACGCATGTGATGTTACATAGTTACATAGTAGGTGAGGTTGAAAAAAGACACAAAGCCATCACGTCCAACCTATGTGTGTGATTATATGTCAGTATTACATTGTATATCCCTGTATGTTTTTTTTTTTTTTTTTATTATCGGTGCTGACTGTTGAAACCACTGCCTGTATAAGAGAATTCCACATCCTTATCTCTCTTACAGTAAAGAACCCTCTACGCAGTTTAAGGTTAAATCACTTCTCTTCTAATTTTAAATGGCCATGTGTCTTTTTAAATTCCCTTTTGCAGAAAACTTTTATCCCTATTGTGGGGTCACCAGTTCAGTGTTTGTACACTGAAATTATATCCCTTCTCAGGCGTCTCTTCTCCAGAGAGAATAAGTTCAGTGCTCGTAATCTTTCCTCATAACTAATACCCTCCAGTCACTTTATTAACTTTCTTGCCCTTCTTTGTACTCGCTCCATTTCCAGCACATCCTTCCTGAGGACTGGTGCCCAGAACTGGACAGCATACTCTAGGTGCGACCGGACCAGAGTCTTGTCGGGAGAATTATCGTTTTATCTCTGGAGTTGATCCCCCTTTTAATGCATGCCAATATTCTGTGTGCTTTGCTTGCAGCAGCTTGGCATTGCATGCCACCGCTAAGCCTATAATCTACTAGGACCCCCAGGTCCTTCTCCATCCTAGATTTCCCCTGAGGTGTGAGTAGATTGCATTCATATTTTTGCCACCCAAATGCATTATTTTAAATGTTTCTATATTAAACCTAATTTAAACCTCATTTAAAAAACATTTACATTTTTCTTTTTCTGTCCTCCACACCAGCCTTTTTTAACCAGGGTGCCTTCAGGTTTCGTCAGGTGTGCTTTCGCATAATGCCTAATAATTTCTCAAAACCTGGATAAACGTGGGTGAATTGAGCCTGCCTTTTAGTTACAGAAAGCCGTAAGATTTCATTGTGCACCATTGCAACCTTCTGCCCATCGGTATCCTAACAACCAATGATCAGTGGCGTCAATAGGGGGTGGCTTTTGGGGCTATAGCCCCAAATCTAGGGCCCATAGCCCCGAGTCTCTCCAGGGTTCCCCAAGGGGAAGGGAGGTTCCCTGTGGACCATGATGTAAGTGGGGGTTCTCTGTGGACCCTGATGCAAGGGGGAAGCTCTCTGTGGACCCTGATGCAAGGGGGGCTCCCTGGGGACCCTGATGCAAGGGGGGACTCTATGGGGCCCCTGATGCAAGGGGGAGGCTCTCTGGGGACCCTGATGCAAGGGGGAAGCTCTCTGGGGACCCTGATGCAAGGGGAAAGCTCTCTGGGGACCCTGATGCAAGGGGGAAGCTCTCTGGGGACCCTGATGCAAGAGGGAGCCTCTCTGGGGACCCTGATGCAAGGGGGGCTCTCTGGGGACCCTGATGCAAGGGGGGGCCTCTGTGCGGATATACACACACACATACACGTATATTAGTGTATATACATGTGTATGCCCGCCCAAGCGTATGACTTTCTTTACTACGCTGCTATGGGCTCTAGCCCCAGATCTTTTGTAGACCTACCAATGCCCCTGCCAATGATCATTGGTTGATAAGGGGGACATTGGACACCTATACAACATACTTGTTTGCCCCTTACCTGGCCCTCTCCATCAGTACTGGGGTGACATTATATGAAGGAGGGAGATGGGAAACGTTGGAATATTAGTCAGTAGCAGTGTGCAAAGGTGTATTTACTTTGAAAGAATAAATCATCTCTAATGTTGGGTGTCCCACATGTTTGGATGTTGCTGCATTATCATAAAGTACTAGTTTATTTTAAAGTGGGGTGCCTCAAGATTGTGCCATGAATGAAAAAAGGTTTAGAAGCACTGCTCTGCACACTTTTTTTTAACAATTGTCTGCATAAGGCCCTCAAAGAAAGCTGACATCATAACAATTACTGTACACCGTTATGAGATGTACAGTAATATGGAAAAAAGCTGTTTCATCAGGGCAGTAAACATTGTTTCCCTTAAGCAATATTTATTTCATCACATTTTCCCCGTTAACATGCAGCATTTGTTTCTGATTAGTATATAATATTGAATGCATACTTTTATTTTCCAGTCCTTTCCTCAAATGCCTTAAAGCCTAATATCAAGATGATATTACATTACAGCATTTTCACGTGGCGGCTAAGATAAAGGAAATCAGATAGCTGCTGCACTTATTTAACTGTACTTTCATCATAGACATGCAATACTTTCACTTGTTCAAAATGTATGCCCCATACCATAGTGTTGCATTACAACACACAGGCTAATATGTGTTGCACTAAGGCAGCCTATCCATTTTAAGTGGGCTGCCAAGGCACCACAATGCAGCCAAAAATACACACGACCTCCTTTTTAATACTCAGTAGGCCATACTGCCAATCTTAGGCCGCGTACACACGGGCGGATTGTCTGCCCAACTTAGTCCGCTGAACCGTGTTTCAGCGGACAATCCGCTCGTGTGTGGGCTTCAGCGGACTTTTTCAGCGGACAATCTGACGGACTTTGTCTTTCGGAATTTCCGTAATTTTGTCCGTCCAAACTTGGTTTTGTCTGTTCAAACTTGATTTCAGCGGACAGTCCGCTCGTGTGTAGGCAAGTTGGACGGACTAAGTATGGCGCATGCTCAGAAAGGATTTACACGGCCAAAGGTTGCATTGCAGTGTATAGGACGTCGTTTTTCTAGTCCCGTCGTACGTGCTGTACACGTCATAGCGCAAGTTTTCAGCGGACTGTCTGTTCATCGTGTGTGGTCAAGTCCGTTCATTCAAAAGTTGAACGGACTGTCTGTCGGATTGTCTGACGAACTTAGTTGGGCAGACAATCCGCACGTGTGTACGCGGCCTTACTCTGTATTAGTGGGTTGGGATTCACAATGAATAGCACTGCAGCACGGTACATGAGTTGTGGCATTGTGCTTTACTGTAACACACACGTGTGCAATATAAACAATTAAAACCACTTGCTGACCAGGTTTATTCTGGCACTTTTTGTTTAAGTCAATATTTTTGCTAGAACCCCCAAACATTAAACGTTTTTATTTTTTAGCAGAGACCCTAGGGAATTAAATGTCGATCGTTGAAATTTTTTATGTCACACAGTATTTGCGCAGCAGTTTTGCAAAGTTTAGTGAATTAAAAAAAATAAAACACAATATTTTTCCCAATTTGTTTGTAAAATGTTGAAGATGATGTTGCGTAAGCAAGGACATTCATCAAGTTGAGAAATCCAAGTCTAATAGGTCAAAGAGAGCGCCAAATTAAAACACCTTAGGAGTACAAATACTTTATTGTTAAACTGGTTACAATCAGCAGGGCAAAAGACAACCAACACGTTTTGAGGGCCACACAATCCCCCTTCATCGTGGCTGGGTGAAATTACAGAATTTTAGATTCTCAAGTCGTACTCCTAAGCAGACTATTCTGCAAGCAAAGGATGCTTTAAACAAGAGTCAGTGCTGGTATTCACAGAAGAAGTGGCAAGTGAGCCTCAGGTTTTTATTGCTCTTTGTACTGTGATGGGAGAGCATTCCCCAAAATGAAGGTAAACCCCACCTGTGACAGTGACCCTGTACATGTGTCGCAATGAGAATATAGTAAGTTGCAGTACACTCTTCGCAGTGTAGCTATCAACTTATTTTAGTAGGAACTGCTATAAGAGATTGTAGAGCTCCCCCACGCACCAGGATAGACAGAACAGGGAAACATTTATTGTCACACAATCTTCAAGTCACTGTTGCCCTGAGGAAGTAGTCCACTGGGATCAAAGCATAATGATTATGTAACTCTCAGAGTGCATTCACACGTGTTTTGTGGCAATGTGTACTAATAAGTGTGCAAAACCTTGCATTGCCACAGCACGTGGCAACACACCTGATCTATGTGCGGTGTCATTCATGGTGAATGGCTCTCCAACACATTCAGGGCTGTCTTTAAGATTCATTGGACCCTGGGCAAACATTTTCTTGGGCCCTCCTTGATCCACTTATGAACTATTTGCAGGCTCAAGGGGAAGCTGCATTGGGCCCCACAACAATGACTGGGCCCGGGGCAGCTGCCCCTTGTGCCTGTGTTTTAAAGACGGCCCTGAATGCATTATACAGTATAGCCAAACACACAACATAATAATATAGTGCACCACAACACATATACCATGTGTTGTGGTGTGCCGCATTGTTAAAATATGGTCGTGCACTTTTGTTAGCTGCTGCGGTGTATTAATGCACAATCACTATTGTGAATTGCCTTAAGAGGACTCATTCATTATGAATGGGCTGTCCCCTGAACTAAATGCATTTTTACGTATCATAATGCCTGTTAGCATGTGTGCTTTAACACACTGCATGGGAACATTTTCTATCTATCCAAAAAAAAGATATCCCCTCTATATCTGTTCAGATGGCAGCTGCAAACATTTTGTATTTTCCATTTTTCTCCCCATGACATTGGTCCTTAGAACAAATAGAATAAATAGTTCTTCCCAATAGGGACACAGGCAGCAATAAAAGACTGACAGTGGATCTAGTAATCTTCAAAACTGTAAAAACAGATTTTGACTGGTGTTACTATATATTGAAAGGAAACGTGTAGTGTGTAATCATGGCGGCTGCCATTGTTCACCTTTGCTTTAGAGCTTAGAGTTCCCTCTCTGTCATGCTGATCCAACAGCTTCAACTTTCTCAAGAAGTGAAACATAAAAAAATAAGCTCTATAGTTGTAGCACCAATGTCTTAATGAGACTAAATCTCTCCTGCTCAGTCATTGAAGCACACAAGGGAGGTTACACGGCACAAAATCTTGTAGAAAGTGGCTATGCTACCGAAATGCCTAGTGAGAACCCAGCTGCATGGGTTTTATACATCTTAGCTCTTGTACACATGGTCTGAAATTCCGACCACAAAATCCGTCGGATTTTTTCCGACGGATTTTGTCCGAAACTGGTGTTGCATACACACGGTCGGACAAAGTTGTCGGAAAACGTGATGACGTTCATTCGTTCGTTACGATGGGACTACATTCAGGCTAGTAGCCAATAGCTTTGGTCTCGTAATTTGATATGAGCATGCATGGCACTTTGTCCAATCGGAATTCTCTACAAACGATCGGACAAAGTCTGATCGGATCATGTTGTCAGAAAATGTTATATCCAGCTCTCAAACTTTGTTGCTCGGACATTCCGACGGAAAAAGTCAGATGAAGCCCACACACGGTCGGATTATCTGACAACACGGTCCGATCGGACATTTTCCTCGGATTTTCCGACCGTGTGTACAAGGGCTTAAAGGTATTGAGTTGATGGAGCACATTTTCTAATATAAAAGTCTTAAGGATAAAATCAGAAATTCAGTGATTGCCTGAAGTTGCTCTGAGTAAAAAAATAGAGATGAGTGGAATGATTCATGCAAGCCTGAATATGACCCAGACTGAGCTAATTTGGAGAACAAATTATACCCAGCTGAAAACCTGATCCATATGTCAGTTCACATTGCTTTCTAAAGAAAACATCTAAACCATTTTTTTTTGTAAATTTTTTTGGATAAAGAAGGGAAAGGTTAATTTACATGTTAATTTTCTTTATTCATTTATGTGTTGCCTGTGTCATTCTCGAGGGGGGCTTTTTTCCACTTACAGTCAGGGGGCCGTAAAAATAGGCAACTGAGTCACAATTGACCCCCTTAAGTTGCAAAGGCAGCCAGATGGGGTCCCCTATTACATTCAGTGGGCAGTACTGCTGTGGAGCCTGATCCATTCAAGTGGATGTGGCCAAGCAGCAACCACCCTGCAACAGTGAGAGTCCATTTACACAGGGGCAATTTTGGATCTGACTTGAAGTCGTCCCAAGTTGCCTCAAGTCGCGCAACATGATAAAATAAATGTAAGTGAATGAGAGTCGTCTTAATGCACACTACTGAAGTCACTCCGACTTCAGAAAAGGTTCCTGTACTACTTCAACCCGACTTCTAGGCAACTTGTACGCATTGATTTCAATAGAAGTTGCCCTCAAGTCGGATCCCCTGTCTTAACTGAAGCAACTTTACAGGAAGTAAAAATATTTTTCTCGGCAAACCCCTCCCTCCCACAGAGCTGATTATTATGTGATTGGCCACTGGCAAAGTCCCCTGTCCTGGAGGCAACTTCAAGTTGCCTTGTAAGTTGCCTCAAGTCGTGCTGTCATTCATACTCAAGTCGTGTCCAAGTTGCCTCCCAAAGTCTCGCTGGAAGTCCTGTTACCCCTGTGTGAATGGACTCTGAGCAATGCACACAGTTGTGTGTACAGTGCTGCAGGCTTTTTAGAGTTAAAACATGTGAGGAACAATGGCGGCTTGTCCATTAGGGGTGCCCGGATGCCGCCCCCTCTCTCCAGACACCCTCCTATGTGCAGTGGATAGATTCATCTATCCACGGTCGCCCCGTATTCATGTGTCTGGTCCCTTTCGGGTCACCGGGCATATTAATTACAGTGGCCAGGTTTTTTTTAAGAACCTGATTAGAGCCAGACGCTCTAATAGGCTTCCAAATACGGTGGACTCGGGATGCAGAGCATTGCGTCTGGAGCACACCCAGGTGTGTTGCAACACTGATCCTCCTCCGCCAATCGGGAAGCAGATATGAATCCTGTTTCCCAATTGGCCAAAACGTAAGGTGATCCTATTGGTTGCCCAGCGCCGGGAGTTGAAGAGAGGAGACACATAAGCTGCTCCAGGAGAGGACACCAGAGCAGCTTTCCCCAGGCCCGACACGCTGGAAGATGGCCACATCTGACCACTGCTCTCACATCCAGGGTAAGGACAGTGGATGGTGGTGGTGGGTGTGTGTGTGTGTTAGTGCCGCGCCACGCGGGGAGGTAGGTGGCAGTTGTGCTAGTGCCGCTCCATCGGTGGCAAGGGGGAGGGGTTGTTTGCCACCCCCCCAAAAAAAAACACCAGCCGCCACTGGTGAGGAGGTGACATATATGACTTATATGTTATAGGAGTTGTGTGGGCATTAAAGCCCATCCTTTTGCCGCTGCACATATGTGTTATGTAGGCGGCAACAGGTTACCCGAATATAGTCATAACAAAAAAAGGTCAATGATGTCACTTGGGATGTCAGCCACCTTGTTTACAATTCGAAACCACCCAGCAGCTTCCTTGGTTGCTCAAATATTGGCAGCTGTCTATGTCTTAGCAACCAATGACACTGTGCAGCTGCTTGCATCCTAAAATAATACTGTCACTATATGAATGACTTGTGGGGAGGTGCAGCCTGGTGTGGCAGCATTGAGTTGCCACCTCATCCCTTTAAGACTGAATATATATTAATTACATGGGTTATTTTAATGCAGATAAGGCACCAACTGAGTTTAATTACCACCTTAATCATCCACAGAACCTGTGTAATTAATATGCGTACAGTTTTAAAGGGATGAGGTGGCAACCCTAGCGGTGGCAGTAAACACTCAGTCCAGTTGCAGATACAGAACTTGTAAGTTAAAGTTTGGCAATTCACAAGAAGCCCAGTGGGAAGGCACCCGATTGGGAACATTCACAGAATTTACCAGCAACCTGTGGTCTCAGATTTGCCAACAGCGTCTGTCTTGAGGGGCAGGATGTGACCTGGCTGGTCCCTACCCATATGGGGAGATCTCCAGGAAAAATGGTGTGTCCCTATCCTTTGCCTACTTGCATGTAACCTCTCTCTGATGCTAATCACTGTCTCTGTCAGACAGGTAACCTGTCTCTATACTACCCACATGAAAAAAAAAAAAAGCCTAAGCCTGAGAGCCATGTCCTTAAATAGGCTCTGCCTGTCTCAAGATGGCTGCCAGAGTCACATGGAGCTGCATCATTCAATTGGACAGCTTCTCCAATGACCCAGGAAAACATAGAGGAACCATGTTGTACTTGACTTTCCCTCCAGCTACAACACCACTACAGTCGAGAGCCATCCTACAGTGGAGAAAATAGACAGCACCTGCCCGCAGACTTCCTGCTGCAGCAGCAGCCAGATGGTTGGGCGTGCAAACAATACAAATACAGTAATTTAGCTCACTTTTTTCATGAACTGCAAACAGGTAAAGCTTACTGCAATCCCTGCTTTGGCACAAACACAAATCTCATTCCTACTCTATACTACATTACATTTTTGCACTGCTGCAGCAGGTTCATGGAAAAGACAGGTCAGATGACAGGTATGGCCTGTAGGGATAAACTCAGGTGTGTTCAGATCCTAATCCAAAGCCAACTGAGCTGTCCCGCAAGGAAGCTCTCAATACACATGCAATTATAAGCAGCTGAGGCAGCAGGCCAGACCAGTTACTGACAAGACCTGTGCTCAGGGCCGGATTTCCCACAATGCCACTGAGGCCAGGCCTCTTGGGGCGACAGTGGTGCAGGGGTGGTGCAGGGGTGCAAATCGCTGCTGAAAATCCCCACTGTCTGTCACAGACAGTCATCAGACAACCGACATGAGCAGCACGCGCACACAGTGCCAGTGCTGCTTTTTATTTGATCAAGGAGTGGGCCGACGGGTGGGCGGGCCTTGAGCTACACTGACGCTGACACTGGAGTGGGGTCAAGTGAAACTAGCAGCAGCAGTGTGGAGGAATTGATCACATTCGGAGCTGAGCTGGCCAAGAGGACAAGGTAGGTCTTCTTACTCCTCCCCTGGCTCCCGCTCTCCATGTGTATAACTGGAAAAGTAGAAAGATTTAAAATTGAATGGGAACACTGGCTGCATTTGATGGGCACACTGGCAGCATATGATGGGCACACTGGCAGCATTTGATGGCACAGTGGCAGTGTTTAATGGGCACAGTGGCAGCATTTGATGGCACAGTGGCAGCATTTAATGGGCAAAGTGGCAGCGTTTGGCACAGTGGCAGCATTTGAGGGCACAGTGGCAGCATTTGATGGCACAGTGACATCGTTTGAGGGCAGAGTGGCAGCGTTTGATGGGCACAGTGGCAGTAATTGAGGGCACAGTGGCAGAGGAGCATTAGCCTCCTCTGCGCCGACTGTGCGGCCGGGAGCGGGGGTCTCTGAGACTGTGACCAGTGACGTGACTCGTGACATGAGGAGAAGAGACAAGTCACGAGAGTCAATTAAAGCCAGTTATTTTCAGTGTTCTCGTGTGTGGAGATATGTTTTTACCCTGATGAAGGGGGTGCACTTGGACCCCTGGAATGTGTTGGCTACTTTTTGGATTGTCCCCCTGACTTTTATCACAATAAAGTTGTATGTAGCCCTCTTAGCAGTGCTGTAGTGTTTCAATAGCAGTTTTGTTACATTGCACGTATACAACTGATGTGTATATGTTGAATGTGAGGGGGCAATGCCGCAACAACTAATGACTGGGGTTGTGCAGTGACAGTTTCCTGGTAGAATAGCTCAGGTGAGTTTGGCTAGAATAAAAACACACCTGAACTCATCCCTGATGGCCTGCATTATCACAGGCTTGAATTCAAGGTCATCCAGAAGACTGGAATATCAGCATCCACAGGGCTTCCAGGGGATCCAACTGCACAAGACGAATGCTGGGATTATAGATAGAGATACTCGGTGGATTGTTTGCATGCTCTGGGAGAATTTAAATGATAGTTTTTCATGTCTGAATGGAACCTATCATTTGTTTCTCCATATTGACCAATCTCTTCCCTGACAGCTGATGGGCTATAAGAATGAAATTTGTCTTAATCAGTATTATTTTTTCCTCCTTCAAGCTTTAGCTTTAGCTGGCACCTGTAAAACA
Organism: Lithobates pipiens; assembly: GCF_037356315.1. NCBI lineage: Eukaryota > Metazoa > Chordata > Amphibia > Anura > Ranidae > Lithobates > Lithobates pipiens. Next base: position 540,608,671 of record NW_027507758.1, read on the forward strand.
ATCAGAAAGAGACATTTCAAGACACAGTTTCTCAGGTTTAAAAACAAATTCATTTGATATGTTCTGACTGGTTTATTTGTCTTGCACACTTTTTATGAGCGTCTGACACACAGAATTATGTTTAATAACTGTCAATGGGGAGAAGAAAAAATCCTAAAGAAAACAAATGCACATAATGTTTTCTAAGGTGGTTGTGTGTCACTATAGTTTTTCAGCAGGCTTCGTACATAGACAACATCTAAAATAAGAATGTGTTTGTGTTACCTATAGCAACCAAATGTGCCCTAGCACTATATTTTAAATTCTAACAAGTACAAATCCCATGTCATGTTCTGGATTGTTTAACTATGTTGTTACTAAAGTAAAACTCTTGTTAGCCTTCAAAACAACTTTTTGTTGACCCCTTTCCACATAGTAACAGGATTCCACTCAACCTCATCCTTTAAAAGTATTATTTTTTGTCTCCTTTAGGCTGGGTTCACACCGCTGCGGGGGGGAGAACCGGATGTGATTCGCACAGCAAATCACATCCGATCTCCGTAGCGCTGCGAGTTCAGCCATACAGATAGTATGGCTGAACTCGCAGCTGTCCCGCAGCAAACTCGCACGGGACCCTTTTTTGGGTCCGCAACGGAATCGGATCGCATGGGGGTTCACACCATGCGATCCGATTCCTGTGCGAGTCGGCAGATCGCACTGCGATATGCCGACGGATCTGGGGGTGTCATTAACATAACATTGACACCCCCAGCCGTCCGCATAGGGCAGTGTGAACTGCCGGCGGGAGGTATGCGATGCGGGAAAACGCCGCGGATTCGCGGCGTTCCCGCATCGCAGCAATGTGAACCTAGCCTTAATATACAATCTCCGAATACCTAATTATTAAGCCTTAGTTGTGGATATTCAGTGCCTTTGTCTACACACCTCATATATATTAGCAAAATTCATTACACATGTTCAATACATTCAGAAGCTTTATCTTCTACTTCCTTTAATGGAATTATGGACATACTGTACATCAGAATTAGTGATAGGACACCAATCTTCTGCTGGCTCACTTTGGGAAACCTGGCCTGCTGAATAAAAGCTAATTAAGTGTAGTGGCGGACTCCTGAAGAGCATGCGCTATGTGTTTTTCTAAGTTAAAACTTTACCCAAGTTACAGTTTGGTTTGAGGCTGTTTGTCTAAATTTGACTTCTGTGTCAGTCTGACTGGGCTGTGAGATGTTCAGCCTAGCCACAGGGGGCACTGTCTCTTGTGGCGGGCATGGAACTATGGTCTGGACAGGCGCTTAGGTTACTCTCTTTCGGAGCCAGATCAGTGGGAGTGTTACTCTCGCTGTTCCCTCTGGGAGAGGGTATTTAAGATACATGTGGTTCGGGGTTCCGGTCCAGTATGATGTGCTGACTACTTGGTCCTGGTCCTCCTGACCAGCCCCCAGGAAGGCTATGGCCTGGGATGCGGATCCACCCGACTTTGATGCCTTGGGGCTGGCTAGCCCGAGGCAGGGAAACTAAAGGAGGATTCTGAGGTGGTTGGGTGCCATCTCCGGTTCGGGAGAGTCCCAGTGTACTTCAAGCATTCCAGTGGAGGACACTTTAGAAGAACACCACGTGTGAGTTTGGTTTTCTTAACAAGAGCCTGGAAGGGCTGAAGTAACCGAGAGAATACGGTCTTGTGGATATCACCAAGCTGGCTGAAAGATCCAGGTATCCTACAAGTTTTCTACAGCTTAGTTTCCTACGTGTTCTGCAACAACGTCTGTGACAGAGACTTTGTTCCTAAGTAAGCACCTTGTTGGCTGTTAGGCCTTGTGAAAGAGGGACTGTCCAACCTGAGTGTTCGAATGGCTATTCTCTGGATGCGGTCAAAGTAAGCAAGTTCTTTAATGTTTATAGACCCTCGCTGAGACCACCGCCTGTGGAAGGGAATTCCACATCCTTGCCGTTCTTACAGTAAAGAGCCCTCTAGGTAGTTTAAGCTTACACCTCTTTTCTTCTAATTTTAATGAGTGGCCACGAGTCTTGTTAAACTCCCTTCTGCAAAAAAGTTGTATCCCTACTGTGGGGTCACCAGAAGTATATTTGTAAATTGAAATTATATCCCCTCTCAAGCGTCTCTTCTCCAGAGAGAATAAGTTCAGGGCTCGCAACCTTTCCTCATAACTAATATCCTCTAGACCCTTTATCAGCTTTGTTGCCATTCTTTGTACTCGGTCCATTTCCAGTACATCCTTCCTGAGGACTGGTGCCCAGAACTGGACAGCATACTCCAGGTGCGGCCAGACCAGAGTCTTTTAGAGCGGGAGAATTATCGTTTTATCTCTGAAATGAATCCCCTTTTTAATGCATGCCAATATTCTGTTTGCTTTGTTAGCAGCATGCCATTGCTGAGCCTATCATCTACTAGGACCCCCAGGTCCTTTTCCATCCTAGATTCCCCCAGAGGTTCTCCCCCCAGTGTATAGATTGCATTCATATTTTTTCCACCCAAATGCATTTTACATTTTTCTACATTAAACCTCATTTGCCATGTAGTTGCCCACCCCATTAATTTGTTCAGATCTTTTTTCAAGGTTTCCACATCCTGCGGAGAAGTTATTGCCCTGCTTAGCTTAGTATCATCCGAAAATACAGAGATTGAACTGTTTACCCCATCCTCAAGGTTAGTTTATGAACAAATTAAACAGGATTGGTCCCAGCACAGAACCCTGGGGGACCCGACTACCCACCCCTGACCATTCCGAGAAACACCCCATTTACCACCCTCTGAACTTGCCCTTGTAGCCAGTTTTCAATCCATGTACTCACCCTATGGTCCATGCCAACGAACCTTATTTCGTACAGTAAAGGTTTATGGGGAACTGTGTCAAATACCTTTGCAAAATCCAGATACAACACATCTATGGGCCTTCCTTTATCTAGAAGGCAGCTCACCTCCTCATAGAAGGTTAATAGATTGGTTTGGCAAGAATGATTCTTCATGAATCCATGCTGATTACTGCTAATGATACCATTCCCATTACTAAATTCTAGTATATAGTCCCTTATCATCCCCTCCAAGAGTTTACATACTATTAATGCTTAGGTTAACTGGTCTGTAATTCCCAGGGATGTACTTTGGGCCCTTTTTAAATATTGGCGCTACATTGGCTTTTCTCCAATCAGCTGGTATCATTCCAGTCAGTAGACTGCCAGGAAAAATTAGGAATGTCCCCTTCCTGTTCCAACATAACTGCAATGCATAAAGACATGAATGAGTGAGTTTGGGGTGGAGGAACTTGACTGGCCTGCACAGAGTCCTGACCTCAACCCGATAGAACACCTTTGGGATAAATTAGAGTGGAGACTGTGAGCCAGGCCTTCTCGTCCAACATCAGTGCATGACCTCACAAAAGCGCTTCTGGAAAAATGGTCAAACATTCCCATAAACATAGACACACTCCTAAACCTAAACCTTGACAGCCTTCCCAAAAGAGTTGAAGCTGTTATAGCCGCAAGAGGTGGGCCAACTCAATATTGAATCCTATGGACTAAGACTGGGATGCCGTTAAAGTTCATGTGCGTGTAAATGCAGGTGTCCAAATTCTTTTGAGAATATAGTGTATGTATTAATGCTATAACGGGTAGTTTGAGGGTATACATATTGGACCAATGTACTGAATATATTTGCACCTGCTGGATACCTATATAGGTTTGACTTTCTTTTTTTTTATTGAAATCTAATTTTAGGCTTTTTTGTAAAACACAAATAAATATTTTACAATGCATAGTTGTAATGATATTGCATAATTAAAAGCCCTCTCTTTTTGATGTAAAGTCTTTGTCTGTTAGATTCAATTTGAACATTTAACAATTTAATCCTATATACGGTAATTTTCTGCATAATCCTTGTCAATGTCTTCATGTATAATGCAGAAGCGAGGAATAAGTAAGTATACCTCTACTTTACACACACCAATTAAACAAGATGAGACAACAACAATTAATTGAATTAACTGAATTAATGTGCATGTGTTAACACACCAGAGCGCACTGTAATTGTCTGAATGGGCCCTAATACATAGATGCAAACATATATGATAGGATTAGGGATGGGCTTTATGTTCGGGTTGAACATGAGTTTGACTCGAACATTGGCTGTTCGCCGAATAGCGAACAGTTTAGGGTGTTCGCGACAAATGCGAAAGCCGTGGAACACCCTTTAAAAGTCTATGGGAGAAATCAGGAAAAGAGGGAGAGACGAGAGAACGCTCACCCCCTCCTGAACTGTACCAGGCCACATGCCCTAAAAATGGGTAGGGGGCTTTGGGGTAGCCCCCACAAAGCACCTTGTCCCCATGTTGATGGGGAGAAGGACCTCCTCCCCACAACCCTTGTCCGGTGGTTGTGGGGGTCTGCGGGCGGGGATCTTTTCAGAATCTAGAAGCCCCCTTTTAAAAAGTGGACCCCCAGATCTCGGCCCCTCCATGTGAATTGGTAATGGGGTACAAATGTACCCCTACCATTTCACAAAAAAGTTATTATTATTATTATTCAGGATTTATATAGCGCCAACAGTTTGCGCATCGCTTTACAATATAAGGGCAGACAGTACACTTACAATACAAATCAATACAGGAGGGATCAGAGGGCCCTGCTCGTTAGAGCTTACAATCTAGAAGGTAGGGTCAAGTTGAAACAAAAGGTAATAACTTGGGTGGGGGATGAGCTGATGGAGAAAATGAAAATACAGTTAGGTGTGGGTGGGGTATTTTTCTCTGAAGAGAAGTGTTTTCAGGGATCGTCTAAAAGCTAATAAAGTAGGAGATAGGCAGACAGATTGGGGTAGGGCATTCCATAGGACTGGAGAGGCTTTGGAAAAGTCTTGGAGGCGAGTATGGGAGGAGGTGATGAGGGAGCTAGAGAGCAGGAGGTCTTGAGAGGAACGAAGAGGACGAGAAGGTTGGTATTTAGAGACTAAGCTAGGGATGTAGCTGGGGGCAGAGTTGTGGATGGCTTTGTACGTAGTTGTTAGTATTTTGAATTTAATTCTTTGGCTGAGCGGAAGCCAGTGGAGGGATTGACAGAGAGGAATAGCAGACACAGAGCGATTGGTAAGGTGGATGAGTCTGGCAGCGGCATTCATGATGGATTGAAGAGGTGATAGACTATGTAGAGGTAAGCCAATGAGAAGGGAGTTGCAGTAGTCGAGGCGGGAGATGAGCAGCGAGTGAATTAAGAGCTTTGTTGTGTCATTGGTTAGAAAGGGGCATATTTTTGAGATGTTGCGGAGGTTGAGGCGGCAGGATTTGGACAGTGATTGGATGTGTTGCTTGAAGGAGAGTTCAGAGTCCAGGACTACACCTAGAACCTTGGCGTGAGGGGATGGGCTTACAGTTGTGCCATCAATTTTGACAGTGAGATCAGGGGAAGGGGCATATGGGGGAGGAAAAATTATAAGTTCGGTTTTGGATGATTGATTTTGAGGAAGTGATGTGACATCCAGACTGATATATCTGATAGTAAATTAGTGATACGTGAGGAGACAGAGGGAATGAGCTGAGGGGTAGAGAAATAGATTTGGGTGTCGTCAGCATAGAGGTGGTATTGGTATCAGTTGACCCAGGGAGGAGGTATAGATTGAAAATAGGAGTGGTCCAAGAACAGAACCTTGGGGGACCCCAACAGAGAAAGGAAGAGGAGAGGAGGAAGTAGAGTTGTAAGAAACGCTAAAGGTGTGGTTGGATAAGTAGGAAGAGAACCATCGTAGAGTAAGGTCATGGAGACCAAAGGTGTGGAGTTTTTTGAGGAGGAGGGGGTGGTCAACCGTATCAAAGGCAGCAGAGAGGTCCAGGAGGAGGAGTACAGAATAATGTTGATTGGTTTTGGCCGTTAGTAGATCGTTTGTTAGTTTTAGGAGAGCAGTTTCTGTGGAGTGTTGAGGACGAAATCCAGACTGAAGGGGATCAAGAAGGCTATTATCAGCGAGGTGGACACTCAGTCGGTTGTAGACCAGACGTTCGAGTAGTTTGGATAAGAAGGGGAGCAAGGAGATGGGGCGTAGGTTGTTAGGATTGGATGGGTCCAGTGAGGGTTTTTTAAGTATGGGTTTGACAAGTGCATGTTTTAGAGAGTTGGGGAAGATGCCAGAAGAGAGGGAGAGATTGAAGATGTGAGTTAGAGAGTGTATCATAGAGTCAGAGGGTGAACGCAGCATTTGCGAGGGAACAGGATCCAGAGGGCAGGTGGTAAGGTGGACATTACCAAGTATTTTAGCAACTTTGTCTATAGTGGTGGGGTTGAAAGAGGGAAGTAATGATTGTGCCTGTGGGCATGATGTGTAAAGCGTGGAGAACACGTAGAGATCTCTGCGCGAATTGTATCAATCTTCTGTTTGAAGTGATTAGTAATCTCCTGGGCAGTGAGTGAGTTGGTGGGTGAGTTGGCGGGTGTTCTTCCTTCAGTTTTCTTCTTCTTCCTCCATCTTATTCTTTCCCCGCTTCTTCCTCCAGTCTTCTTGTCCGGCATCTTTTTCCGGCTTCTTCTTCCCCGCTTCATCCTCCCGACGATCCGCCTCAATGGGAGTCTCCCGCTGTGTGACGCTTCTGTTCTTGTGACAGCTCTTATATAACGGAGGGGACTTTCCATGCGTCCGAGGGGGCGGGGTCATTGGGTGGCCCCGCCCTCCATTGTATAAGAGCTGTTACCTAAACAGAAGCATCACACAGCGGGAGACTCCCAGTGAGGTGGATCATCCGGAGGACAAAGCGGGGAAGAAGAAGCCGGAGGAAGATGCCGAACGAGAAGGCCGGTGGAAGAAGCAGAGCAAGATAGAGAAAGAAGCGGGGAAGAAACAGTTTAGCCGGACGTGTCTGCAGAAATGATTAAGCAAAGATCTTTTGTGAAAAAGGTATCTCAGCAGTTCCATCTTTTATTATCTCCGGTCTACAAGCTCTCACAGTTGACAGACTAATTGTCTTGGAGACAATGTAATGTTTTAATTTCTCTGGCCGAAAGTGAGGACTTTGGACAATCAGGGAAAATAGTAATTGGGTTGGAAAACCTTGTGCTAGCTAGCTTGCCTTCAATGAGACTTGCACTAAAGAGGCCCATATCACCAGCTGCCCCAATCCATAGAATTAACATGAACAGTGTTATAAGGGATGTACTGTTGGCTGCAGATGCCTCCAAATCCAACAATCCTCTAGTTGTCTGTGGTGGCCGCATTGTTGGCCTACTTTGTTCATTTCTATCAGTTAACGTCTGTCCATTTGTATCATATTTGTCAGCCTTTATCTGTTTTTTTTTTTTTCTGTCCGTTTATATCCATGTGAATGTCAGTCTGTCTATTTCTGTCATGAGGCTAAATTCAAAACTCAAGGAATAGAATGTATGAATTAGCCGTGTGACTGTAATTTATAAATCTTATTGGAAAATAACTGCCACTTTTTTTTTTATAAGTGTTTGTGCCAACGTAATGAATTTAACCTAATGTTTTCTATTCGTCTTTTTCAGCATTACTGTCTCAGTCTGTTTAACCGCTCCAGCCCCGGAAGATTTTACCCCCTTCCTGACCAGAGCACTTTTTGCGATTCTGCACTGCGTCAATTTAACTGACAATTGCGCAGTTGTGCGATGTTGCACCCAAACAAAATTGACATCCTTTTTTTCCCATAAATAGAGCTTTCTTTTGGTGGTATTTGACCACCTCTGCGTTTTTTTTTGTTTGTTCTATAAATAAAAAAAGAGCATAAATTTTGGAAAAAAAAACCACAATATTTTTTACATTTTATTATAATAAATATCCCCCAAAAATATATTTCTTCCTCCGCTTAGGCCAATATGTATTTTTATACATATTTTTGGTAAAAAAAAATCACAATAAGCGTATATTGATTGGTTTGGGCAAAAGTCATAGCGTCTACAATATAGGGGATAGTTTTATGGCATTTTTATTATACTTTTTTTTTACTAGTAATGGCAGTGATCTGCGATTTTTATCAGGACTGCGACATTATTGACACATTTTTGGGACCATTGGCATTTTTACAGCGATCAGTGCAATAAAAATGCATTGATTACTGTAAAAATGTCACTGGCAGTGAAGGGGTTAACCACTAGGGGCAATCAAGAGGTTAATGCGTTCCCTATTGTGTGTTCTAACTGAAGGGGGAGGTGAATCTGCAGGAGAGATGACAGATCGCTGTTCCTACTCTGTATGAACAGATGATCTGTCTGTTCGCCCCTCAGAGAACTGGAAACTGTGTGTTTACACACACAGATCCCGGTTCCCGGTGAGTTCCGAGCGATCGCGGGAGCCTGGCGGGGATAGCGACCGTCGAGCACTCGCATTGGCTCCGTGGGTGAGCAGGGGGCGCAAATGCGCTCCCTAGTGGCCAAATATGTTACCGATGTAACATGATGCCGATTCGTGCAGCCGAGCCATGTTGCCGCAGTACAACTGCAGCGGCTGGTCGGCAAGCGGTTAAATAAGAACTTTACCCATAACAACTTGATAAAAAATAATGTTCTTTAGCAAGAAACATGCATTCCACATTAATAATTATGCTACCAAAATTAGTGTGTGCTGTAAGTTGCGTCCAGTATTCCTCCTGATTCTTCTTGCCGGAGGCTGTCATTTTGCTGAAGCACAGAGCCCCTGAACAGCAGTAAATCATAAAGCAGAACTAAACCCATTGATAACGGTTTAAAAAAAACAGTTACATTCCTGAAAAACTGGGATTGCTAACTGTCACTGTGCTTGTGTACTCAACCAAACTGTCAAACCATCAAATGGCTGGTGTCATAACTGATCACATGTGCAGCACCATGGCCGTTGCAGATTAAACAAAAGCAGCTTCATTGGCTGTAAAGGATAGGAGGGTTTAATTCCACTTTAAGGCTGTCAGCAGATCGGCCTCTACAAATGCCAGTGCCCAAAAAATGGAGAGCAACTGAGCTTGTGCAGAGCAGGGTGAGACAGTGTATTACTGGGTTTTAAACAGTATAGACACTTATTTTATTTATTTTTTTACATAGCTTTACCTGCAAAAGACACCAGCCTGAAGTCATCTAGCAGGACTTAATTTTCTGGCTAAAGTTCCACTTTAAGAATTGTAAAGCAAACCTATATGCTCATTATAATGAGTAAAATAACAGTACAATCATGTAGCATAAGGTATCAGCAGATTTTTTTTCCAGCTTTTTTTTCTTTTTCCAGCCACATGGGGTCTCTCTACTTCCACGCTGTGAAGATAAGAAATGCCCCCCAGCCCCCTAAAATCTTGCAATACATACAACAGACTGTGCATTGTCATGTTGGTATTGGCAGTAGTGGCATGCATCTATGTATACGCAAATAGCAACTTTCAGAAAGTCAAGGTTTAGGGAGGAGCTAGGGTAACACAAGCTGTAAAAAAACATATCTTAGTTACTAATGCTTATTACATTGCTCATTTTTTTTGATAGCACCGTTTTAAAAAAATAATAAGAAAATGTATTATTATTATTATTATTAATAACAATAGTAATAATAATAATACATTAACCCTTTCACGACTAAGCCCATTTCTGACATTTGGCGTTTACAAGTTAAAATCCGTATTTTTTGCTACAAAATTACTTAGAGCCCCCAAACATATATATATATATATATATATATATATATATATATATATATATATACAGTATATAGCACTAACCACCGAAGGAGCTGCTGGTTTTATTTGGGCTTAAAGTTGTAAGCCCAAATAAAAAGGGTTGGAAAGTAGCTTAAATTATGTTGAACTTAACACTTAGTCCTTTTTTTTCCTTTTATTCAGGATAAGCAAAAAAGTCCTTCAATAGAGGGTCAAAGGAATAAAGGGGGAGTTCAGGTACCTAGTAATTGCAGGTTATAGGTATCGGTCAGATCCAGAGGACAAACATCTCAACAGACTGGATCCAGCAACCATCGGATAGGCCCCTCTTACCTGACCTAGCAGCCGTTGAGATGCTCAACAAAGTCTCTGCCACGGACTTGTCAATTGAACTAAAAAATCTTGAGAAGAGCTTTAAAGAACTACCATACAGTACCAGTTTCTTTCAGCCGACCCAGCGATACTGTATGGGTATTGATCTGGGTTGCGTCCTCCAACTGAGTTTCCAGGCTCCTACAGAGACACCTTGCGCTCGGTCCTCTACTAGAAAAGTCCTCCCCTGGATCCTCCAGTTTTTTTGGCCTCTCCAGACAGCACAGGACCACCCCTGGATCAGTAGGCCCCAAGACTTTTCTGGGCCTACCCTCTCAGTTGCAAAGCCTCGGGCCAGCCAGCCCCGAGGCGCAGGACCATGCGACACAGATCTCAGGCCAGGAGTGCCATGAGTTCGGGATAGAAGACCCCGGAAAATTAACCACCAAAAATGGCGTCAGTACCTTAAATACTCTCTCCCAGAATGCACAGCAGGGAAGACACTCCCACTGAACTATTTCCGAGCAAGAGGTGGTATTCAATACATCCAGCCTGCTGCATTTTCACACTTACCGATGGTGACAGCGACACCTACCGTCAAGTGGGAACCAGTGCAACCCAGCTGGACTGGCACAGAAACCAGAACTTTTAGGAAAAATCAGCCTGAGCCAAACTACAGCTTCAGACAACTAAATTTGAAAAAATAATAGCATCTGCCCATCAGTTGCAGGGCGCTACATATTTATATTTTTTTTAGCAGAGAATCTAGAGAATAAAATGGCGATCGTTGCAATATTTTATGTCACGCGGTATTTGTGCAGCAGTGTTTTAAACGCAACTTTTTGGGAAAAGGGACATAAAAAACAAAACAGTAAAGTTAGCCCGGGGCGTGTCCAAGATGGCGGAGTGAGAAGACGTGTGCCAGAGAGCTCTGCTGCCCTTTTTATCCTGTAACCTGCTAAACCGTGTGGATTGCTGTACTTTTTGGTGGTTGGGGTCGGTGAATGCCTTCCAGACTCCCAGGGCGCGGAAAAGGGGGTAAGAGACTGAAATTTCCCCCTGATATCCCTCTGGAGACCGGACCGGTTCCCTCTGGACCTAGCGACCGGCCGCCCCGCTGTAACATGGCGTCTCAGACAGACGCACGAGGGGACGCTGCTGCATCAGCCCGGGGCATCCCTGAAGTCATGGCAGCGATTGCTGCGTGTCAGACGGCCGTTACGTCCTGCCAGGCGGCCCTGACTAATAAGATTGAGGAGGTACAGATGGACGTGGGCCTTCTCCGGCAGGACCTGGATAAAGTCCGCTCCCGAGTGTCGGAGGCTGAGCACAGGGTGGGACTGGTGGAAGATGCGGCGGGGCAAAATACCATCGCCATCCGTTCCCTGCACGCTAGAGTCAAACTACTGGAGCACCGAGCCGAGGATTCTGAGAACAGATGCCGCCGGAATAATGTGCGCATTGTGGGTCTGGCGGAGGGCGCGGAGGGCCCGAATCCGGCTGTATTTGCGGAGGAGATGCTCCGTTCCCTGCTCCCTGCGGCTCGGTTGTCTCCTTACTTTACGGTGGAGAGGGCCCACAGGCTGCCGCCACAGCCCGGTCCACAGGGGTCCCCTCCCCGTACGTTCATCCTACGCCTGCTAAATTTCCGGGACCGAGATGAGCTGCTTCGGGCGGCTAGGGCGGCGGGGGAGCTGACCTACCAGAATAACCGGCTGCTGCTGTTTCCGGATTTCTCCCTGGAGACGCAGAAGCTCCGCCGCTCCTTTGATGCTGTGAAGGCGGCTCTGCGGGCGAAGGGCATCAAGTACAGCATACTCTTCCCTGCCAAGCTCCGGGTGATTGATGGCGAAACTACCAGGTTCTTTCTGTCCCCCAAGGAGGCGGCCGCGTGGATTGAAACTATCCCCCCACGGGGATGAAGACTTCCCGAACACCTGAACCAAGTTACCTTGTCTATTAGGCTGCTGGACTGTGAGTACTGGTTGGATTGACCTATGCAGTGGGGTGGTTGGGTGCGTTTGGACTTATGGGGGGGGGGGGGGACTCCATTGGTACTTGCTTTGGACGCCTGGCATGAAGGAGGGGGGAAATTTTGGGGCTCGCGCTGGCTCCGTTGCAGATGCTGTTTTCCCCCCTAGATAATCACTTGGGGAATTACATCATGTCCTGTCCAGCACCTGGAGAAGCTCAGCTGTCCCAGGCGAGCACTGCAGCCCAAGGAGACCCAGCTTTATATCAAGCTTGTGGAGTATACCGTGCAGACCCTAGATATTTATGTGGTCCAGATAGCTGCGAATGGGCAGACTTACATCGGAGTGGCCAACTGTCACACTGTACGCATGGAAGAGGAGAAAGAGGTGCTGGAGCATTTTGCTGGTGTCTTCACTATGATGAATCCCCTGACCTTCAAAGAAATCTTTCCAACTACAGTTTCATAAGCTGGGGGTTGTTTCCTCTGCCCCCCCCCCCCCTGCACTTTCGGTGCACTTCCGGTCCGTTTGTGCCCGCTGCTTTCCAGGACAGTGATGGTTCTCCAGTACATTTCTGCAAAGCACAAGGTACTTTAAGTTTGCACCCCTGGCTTAGGCCGGGTGATCTTCTTGATACGGTTAAAATTTCAGGCAGCATCTCTTGGAATTGATGCTGTTTACACAGACATGAGGGCAGTAAAGATTGAGAGACTCTAACTGTTGCAGCTGAAGAGGCGTTGCACGTTGCTGCCTCTTGAGTTCACACACGCCTCCTGCTATTAGTTGCCTTCGGGCCGGTTTTTCGGGAAACATGCAGACTTACCTTGGGTGGGCTCTGCGGGGTGGGGGGGGGGGAAGTTGGCCGTTGCTGACTGGGGTTTGCCCACTCTGTGGGCGTTAGTTTGTTATGTTCTGATTTATTTTCTTATGTTTTGTTGTTCTGTTCCTTTAAGGCAAGCTCAAATATCCAATATGGGTGACTGTGGGACGGGGGGGGGGCGGTGGGGGTGGCTCAGTGTTGCTCGGTTGGAGGGGACACTGGCACTATCTGCCACTGCACCTGCCCGGTCCTGTGTGCCTCATTCTATTTCACTAGTACAATGACCAAGGTTTCTATGATCTCCTGGAATGTACGGGGGTTGAACTCTGCCAAAAAGAGGACGCTGGTCTTTAACTACCTTAAAAAATACTCCCCACAAGTCTGTGTATTACAGGAGACTCATCTGTTGGGATCTCGGATTCTGGGTTTGAAAAGGGCCTGGGTTGGTTCGCACTACCATTTCACACACTCTACTTACTCTAGGGGGGTCAGTATCCTGATACACACGCAGCTGCCTTTCCAGCTCTTGGATATCAAAACTGACCCTGCCGGAAGATATGTGGTCCTTCATGCCTTGCTAGCTGACAGCCCTTGCGTTTTAGTGGGGCTGTATCTCCCCCCCCCGGCGGATGTGGCCTTGCTTCATGAGCTGATGCAGCGAGTGGTCTCCTATGGGGTGGAGGATGTTTTGATAATGGGGGACTTTAATTTGACTCCAACCCCTGATGTGGATAGGATGGGAGCGACGTCTAGGTGGACGCCTGGTTTGGCTGCTTGGGCTGACAGCTTCGCCCTGACAGACGTCTGGCGCCGGTTCAACCCGGACTCCAGGCGGTTCACGTGCCACTCTAATACTTACCGTACCTTGTCCCGTATTGATATGGTGTACGCCTCCGGCTCCATGCTTCGGCGGGTGTTGGAGGTGGACATCCTGTCCAGGGGAATTTCGGACCATACTCCGCTGCTCCTTAGGTTGTCGTATGGGCAGCCGGGGAAGCGGATATGGAGGCTGTCCAGGTACTGGGTGGAGGATGAGGGGGTGCGGGAGGCAGTACAGGAGGGGATGTGTCACTTCTGGCTGGAGAATGAGGCTGACTTGTCCCCCTTGGTAACGTGGGATGCCTTTAAAGCTTGGACTAGGGGTGAATATATTGCTAGGATTTCGGCCGCTCGCAGGCAGGCCTCCCGCTCCCTGGATGAACTAGAACGGGTGGCTAGGGAAAAGGAGGAAGGGTATGTGGCTAATCCTGATCAGCTGGCTTATGGGGAATGGCAATTTGCATTGCGCGGGTTGTCCCTAGATCGGGTGGAGGGGATGCAGAAGTCACGGCTAGTTACAGCCCAAAAAATTTTTGAGTACGGGGACAAGACTGGACGTCTGATGGCATGGCTGGCTAAGGGACAGTTTGCGGTCAACCACATTACTGGGGTACGGGCTTTGGACGGGACACTGCTGCGGTCCTCGGAGGAGGTGAATCTACGATTTGCCCAGTACTATCAACACCTCTACTCGACCAGGGTGGACTATAGTTCTCAGGAGCTGTCTGGATACCTGGAGGGTATTCCCCTTCCGTCCCTTAGTGTTCAGGCATGCTCGGCACTGGAGAAGGATGTTGCCTTGGAGGAGGTCCAGGCTGCCCTGTCGCAATTGCAGGCAGGGAAGACCCCTGGGGCAGATGGCCTGCCTAGGGAATTTTACTCACAGTATCTAGATCTACTGGCCCCCCGGCTGGTGTCCCTGTATGCTCAGTGCTTCCGTTTGGAGGCACTACCGGCATCTATGTACGAGGCGGTGGTGGTGTTGGTGCCCAAACCGGGTAAGGATCCTGAAGACTGCTCCTCTTACCGACCGATATCGCTCTTGAATGTAGATGTCAAGGTGCTGGCGAAAATCCTGGCGAACAGGTTGTCTGCGGTATTAGAGGAGGTGGTCCACTCAGACCAAACTGGGTTTGTGCCCGGGAAGGGCACCGACATCAACCTCCGGCGCCTTTTTCTTAATTTATCCATAGCGCATAGTAACTGCGGGAAACGGGTCATCGCCTCCCTAGACGCCGAAAAGGCGTTTGACTCGGTAGAATGGGTCTTTTTGTGGGAACTCTTGGGTCGCTTCGGGTTTGGGCCTAGGTTTCTCAGATGGCTGCGGATACTGTATCGGGAACCTCGGGCCCGGGTTCGGACCAATAATAGACTCTCGACATCCTTCCCACTACAGCGGGGTACGAGGCAGGGCTGCCCCCTCTCCCCGGCCCTGTTTGCTTTGGCGATTGAGCCCCTGGCGGTGCTGGTTAGAGCCTCGGAGAGGGTGCGGGGGCTGCGGTTGGGATCGCTGGAGGAAAAAATTTCGTTATACGCGGATGATGCCCTCCTGTATCTCCAGGATGCGGATGACTCCCTGTCAGCGGCTCTTGAGATTTTTAACACCTTCGGTAGATTTTCCTGTATCCGCATCAATTGGTCCAAATCCATCTTATTTCCAATTGACCCGCAAGTTCAGGACCGCACTATAGATGTGCCTCTTCGCTGGGTCGATCAATTCAGATACTTGGGCATCCAGGTTGGAAAGGAGCTGTCAAGCTTTGGGGAGCTTAATCTGCAGCCGGTCCTGTCCCAGCTTCGGACTAGGTGTGCGGCTTGGGCTACCCTCCCTCTGAACCTTATGGGCCGCATTAATCTGCTAAAGATGATTTTCCTCCCCAAATTCTTGTACCTGGGTGCCCAAGTCCTTTTTTGCGGAGGTTGACAATTGCGTGGGCTCCTTTATTTGGAGGGGGGGGACCCCCCGGCTGGCTCGTGCAACCCTGATGCTCCCTGCCCGCTGTGGGGGGTTGGCGTTACCGGATCATCGGGCGTACTTTTGGGCGGCGGTGTTGGTATCGGTTCGGTGGTGGCTCGCGCTCCCTAGAGGGAATGCTGCCGTGTGCTTAGAAGCGGAGGTCGTGGGGTCATTTACTGAGCTGAGCGACTTGGTATATAAGGGGAGGCGGGCACGCAGCGAGCTCCCGGCACCTACAAAAACTACCCTCAGGGCATGGATGGTGGCCAGGCGAGGGCTTGTTGGCCCGCGGGACTGGTCCCCTCACTGCCCTCTTTGGGGCAACCCTGGTCTTTCCCATGTACAGAGAGTGCCGGATCCACAGATTTGGGTTAGATATGGGATCAGAACATTAGGGAACATATACGTGGATGGTGTCTTGCTCTCTTACTCAGCCCTCCAGGAGAAGTACCGCTTGCCGGGTTGGATGCTGTTCCGCTACCTCCAGTTACGTCATGCCATCGGGGCCCAGTTCCCCTCCCCGATTAGACTGCAGATGGACTCTATTGAGGGGATACTAGTGCAGGAGAGGGTGGATAGGCCCCTGTCGGATCTGTACCTTGGCCTGTTACGGACGGACTCTGCTAAGATGCATAAATTGTGGGACCTGTGGAAGGCCGACTTACCTGGCCTGGATAGGTCAGACTGGGAGGACTGTCTGGCGGATAGCGCTGCTATCCTGATATCCTCCAGGGAAAAGCTGATTCAGGTTAAATTCCTGCACAGGGTCTACTACACCCCCCAAAGGCTTCATAAACTGTACCCCCAGCGATCGCGGGACTGCCCCAGATGCAAACAGGCTGTGGGCACGTATTTCCATATGTTCTGGAGTTGTCCCAAAGTTGCTGAGTACTGGGCCCAGGTAGTTGACACTATTAATGGTCGCCTTCAGCTGGAACTCCCCCTGTCGCTGGAGTTGGCTTTGCTGGGGATTCAGGACGATGATCAGAGGCCCAGATATACCAAACTGCTGTTGACTTACCTCCTGTTCTATGCCAAAAGGGAAATTATACTGAGGTGGCACACCCCTTCCCCCCCTACGGTTGGTTTGTGGGAAAAGTCCATCAATGCGGTGCTCCCGTTATATAAACTCACTTACATGAACAGACACTGTCCCCAAAAATTCCCCAAGGTATGGATGGCATGGACGGGATAGAGGGTGGGCTGTTGGGTGGGAGAGTGGGAGTCCCACATCCTTCTAATTACCTTTTTACTTCTCTTTGTCTTATTCCCTGTAACTTTCCCGTCTTCCCTTTTTTTTTTTTTTTTTGGATGTGTATTTCCATTTTATGTCTGCTTACGGTACAAGTACTATATTTTGTTTTTCTTTGCTTTGGATTTTGTCCATGTTGGACTTATTTGATGTAACGTGCCTTAATTGTTTGCAATAAAGGAACATTCTGGTTTGTTAAAAAAAAAAAAAGTTAGCCCAATTTTTTTTTAGAAAGTGAAAGATGATGTTACGTTGAGTAAATAGATACCAAACATGTCACGCTTTATAATTGCATGCACTCCTGGAATGGCGACAAACAACGGTACCTAAAAATCTCCATAGGCGAAGCTTTCATTTTTTTTTTTTTTTTTTTACGGTTACCAGGTTAGAGTTACCAGGTTAGAGTTACAGAGGAGGTCTAGTGCTAGAATTATTGCTCTCGCTCTGACGATCGTGTCGATACCTCACATGTGTGATTTGAACACCGTTTACATAAGCGGGCGTGACTTCCGTATGCGTTTTCTTTGCTGCGCAAGCTTGCTGGGACGGGGGCGCTTTAAAAAAAAAAATTCTTATTTATTTTATTTATTTTTATATTATTAAGTTGTGTTTAAAAAGAAATAATATTTTTTTGATCTCTTTTATTGCTGTCACAAGGAATGTAAACATCCCTTGTGACAGTAATAGGTGGTGACAGGTACTCTTTATGGAGGAATCGGGGGTCTAAAAGACCCAAAACCCCTCCTTTGCGCTTCAAAGTATTCAGATCGCCATTTTCGGCGATTCTGAATACTGTATAGTTTTTTTTAAAACCGGCGTCATTGGCAGCTGAGGAAACAGGAAGTGGCGTTGTGACGTCACTTCCGTGTTTACAATCAGGAGGCTGGAACAAAGCCATTTCCGGCTTCATTCCAGTCTGTCTCTAGCCGCCAGAAGCGGTGGATTGTCGATCGGGTCTCCCGTGCCACCAGGAAGAGCGGTGAGAGGCGGCGGGAGGGGGGACGTCCCCTCCCGCTCCTCCGGGATAACTGCTGAGCGGCTTTTAGCTGCATCGGTTGTTTTCCTTGGAAAGCCAATCACCCGCTCTAAACAACGGTGCCGGGATGATGCCTGCAGCTGCGGGCATCATCCCAGTATAACCCCCGAAAGCCGAGTACGCACATCTGCGTACGCTCGGCGGGAACGGGTTAAAACGCCATCAGGGTCACCCATTTTATTATTTTTTTCTCTAAACAGCCAACTTCAGGTCCTCCTCACCATGTCTTATACTGACTGATATAGACCATTTTAACCAAGTTTTTGGAAAAAATATGAATTATTTTAGACGCATTTGTTTAACAAAGTTTTGAGCTGATATTCTTTCCAAATATTCAAAGTCTCGATTGCAACCATTTGTTGGTAATGAGGCAAGAAACAATGACCGAGGTGAAATGCTCCGAGTTCCTAGCAATGTTTTCAATCATTTTATAGTTTACGCTGTAAAAATTCACCCAGTGGTCTAATAAACTTTCCTCCAAGCCCTTTGTTCACAGCTGTCTGTTTGCACATTAGTTGGATGTTAAAATGTTTAATGAGAATCAGGTCCGAGATCTTATAAAACTCATAAGTAACTAACAGTCAACGTGAATGTTTGTGTAAGTGTTTTATGGTTGAGGTTGTGTCGTGTTGCACTTAAAGGTTCAATAAGTGGAAAAGGTAAGTGGCATTAAGTAAAACAGCTACTAGATGATTTCAGTAAAGAGAACCTGTCACAGTACTGACTTAGAATTTATTTTGAAATGGTGCCAAACTGGGGGCTTAACTGATCAGATGGGTTAGGGAACCTACCCTAACTGCTAACCCGCTAAGCCTGCCAAAGAAACATTTCCTCCTTTTCCTCCCTCTCCATTAATATAAACTTTGTTAGCTTGGCAGAGCTGAGATCACAAGTTTATGGAACACCCTGCAGAACATTGGTAGGACATTCCTCCCTGTATTTTACAAATTAAAAAACGGGCACAACAAAGTCCAACCAAATCTGTCCAAACTTTACCCAGACATTAACCACGTGTAGCGCTTACCCCCAGAAGAGCTACTGGTTGTATCAAGTTCTCTGTTCTCATACCACAGCTCTGTCCCCTTCAACATACCTGGCTGGATAGAGAATTGGTGTAGACACCTATGTTTGCACAAATATAAATATCCTGCACACAACTGGGAAAAGGCACCAGAAATGGACACCAGGCTGGTTAGGTGCAAGTAGAGTATATGGTCAAAAAATGAAAGGATAAGTTCACCTTTACCAAAAAAAATAAAAAATTAGGGCTGTGGAAATTAAAGATTAATTCCTTGATTAATCGATTCATTTTTTTGATCAATCAAAATTCTTTTGATCGGTACTCACCTCTCTCCGCCAGCTTCCGGGTCTTCAGGGAGTTCCATCGGAGATCCGGTGACGTCAAGGACATTGATGTCACTGCACTCCTCCCCCCTTCCCCAAGTGCCTCCGTCTGCTAGCGAAGGGAAGGAGTCCGGTGAAGTTGAAGTTCTGATTGAATGTAACGCGTATGGGGGAGGAGCTACGCATGACGTCACCCACTGCTGCCCTACGGAACTAACACGATTGTTGGCTTTACATGCTGTGTTTTTATCATGTTTATGTGAGTAATTTATGTTTGAATACACAAATTAAATCTTATACTTAAGCCGTGAGCACTTAGATCTTTTCTTTCTACCCATGACCTGGCATCCTTGCTGAGATCTAAGGAGACGTGAGAGAAGTTTATGGTCCGTGTTAACCCTTTTGATACCCGCTTGCATGACCACCTGTTTGCACAGGGGTCCATGCCATAAGGTGAGAGTGATTAGTTAGACCGGAGGTGTAGGGATTGTCATGCTACTGTGGGGAAAAAAATTACTTACGTCAGTGCTACAGTTTGAATTTAAAACATATTTGTGTGAACTGTGAAGTTAAGTCATGGATTGTGGAAACTAACTAATGTGGGGGATTGTACATAGTGTATACCACATTTACCACTGAGTTACAATGCAAGGAGATCAGCTAAAAGTAGTTGGATCTGTATGTACGTTATAATTAATTGAAATTAGTCGATTCATCTATTAAAAAAAAAAAAAAAGATTAATCGAGCACGAAAATTTTAATCAGTAACAGCCCTAAAAAAGATATGCATTTATTATTTTTTAGTTAGGAGCCTGCAAAGCAGCACCCACGATCAGCAAAACTTATCCTTTAAGAGTAAGCAACTGTGCAAGAATGAATCAGTCACAGAAGGAAAGAGTAATGGCTTCATTTGGGTGACAGGTATTAACATGGGGTTATAGTGACTCCCAATTAACCAATTCATAACAGAAATACATTAAGCAAAGAATAATATAAGCAATAAACATTATCAGAATGAAAAGCAATAGTGGCACAGTCTTCTCCTGCCTGGAAGCAACCTGTGCACATCTCAAATTGCACTTTGTGTGTAGGCTATGGAGGATGTCTTTGGCTAAATTCAGATGAGAAACTCTGTGAATTATCACCATAACAGCAGTCAGTGGTTAAATGGCTCCCTGCTCTGAGTCTTATAGCAGTTATTTGTTGGGGCTCAGTCTTTATGGTGGTGCACTTATGTACCCTTCCTGTAAGGATTCCTGCATGTAGTGCTATAATGTCGCTAAGGGAGAGTTAGCTTCCCTTTGCCAGCAGCGATATTGTGAACACAGCCCATGCATGCTCAGCAACTATGGCCTAGGTAGTTGGCACAAAACCTGTGCTGTCCTCAGTTCTAATCTCCCCTCTGTGGCTCCGGCTCCCAACCTCTTTAGTTGCTGCCCCCGGCCCAGGACTAGCTTCTTTTGCAGGCTGTGCACAACAAGCAGCAATACATAATACCAGGTCTCCTTGCAGCAAGGAGGAAGCCCAACCTCACACAGCCTGGGAAAAGCTGCCCCCTCTCCCCCCCTTATATGCCTCTCCGCTGGGAATTATATTCCAGGCAGGAGGCGGGGATCTGATGTCACACACTGCACAGCATAGAGTAGGGAGCTGAGTGTAATCTGAGATCTGAGTGAAGGGAATTATACAACCCTGTCTCCACAATTTCCTAGGGAAAAATACAC
Source organism: Lithobates pipiens (assembly GCF_037356315.1). Taxonomy (NCBI): domain Eukaryota; kingdom Metazoa; phylum Chordata; class Amphibia; order Anura; family Ranidae; genus Lithobates; species Lithobates pipiens. The sequence goes on from NW_027507758.1 coordinate 540,629,528, forward strand.
AGCTGAGGCTGTCAATAACCTGCTTTGTGCTGGAGGGGGTGGGCCGTCGCCCAGCATTGTCTGGTGTCAGCATGGACTGTCAGCACAGATATGGGAAAGCATTTTACATGTGGGTTGCACACCCCAACAGACATGCAGGATATAATGCTTGTTTAGTCTAGGGGATTTCAATAGAGAGCAATACTTACCTTACTCCATACACAGTGGTGTAGTGGTTAGCACTTTTACCCAGCAGCAATAGGGTCATTGGTTCAAATCCCAACCACGACACTATCTGCCTGGAGTTTGCATGTTCTCCCTGTGCTTGCGTGGGTTTCCTCCGGGTACTCCGGTTTCCTCCCACACTCCAAAGACATGCTGGTAGGTTAATCAGATCCTGTCTATCAAATTGGCCCTAGTATGTTTATGTGTTTGTAAGCATGTCAGGACCCTCCGGGGTAAATGACTGTGCTATATCAAGATGCAGCTCAACTCATGGTATCACAGTTTTTTTTTCCCAAAGGTTTTATTACTTAAGATCGGTTGTCCAAAGCTGCTATTTTTCTTTAGTCATGTTGCTTTCACTCTAGCCAAGCGTTTCTCAACTAGGGTTCCTCCAGAAGTTTCTAGGGGTTCCTTGAGCAATGAGCAATTTCTGCCTCTCAATAAGTTTCCACTGACACCATTGAACTTTGTAGCTAACTGTAAAGGAGTAATTCTTCCCAGTGGCCACAAGTGTAAGGAGCATTCTTCCCACTGACCATCACACTATGTATCATGAGTTGTAGATATAGTCATTTTAGCGGGGGTTTCCTGAGACCAATGGTTACTTTGTGTTTAAAGGAGTAGAAAGGCTGCTCTAGCCCATATCATAATATATAATGCAGGATCAATGGCTACTACTGATCCTATATTGTACTTAATAATATTGAGGGCTTGTCCACATTCTGGGGAAGGAGGAAAGAATAGCCAGCTACTAGGGGACTAAGGGTTAACATAGGTATTACTCTCTATTAGATCCTCATTTAGACCCGCATTTAACTCTTTTTACAGCTTTATGGGCCTGGTCACATACTGTCAATGTGTTAATGGATTGCACCTAAAAAAGCACCTGCACCATCACCAACACCCAAGCCCCACAACATGCAGATGAGCTGATACTATGATTCAGAATGTGGTACGTTACTAAAAGGCAAAAGTATGGATGCCCCTCAATCGTATTGTTTTAATACTTTTGCTGCTTCTCAAGCACCCTTATGCCTGGTAAACACTACTGGGTTGAACGAAAAAAACCTGAAAGATCTGGTAGGAGCCGCTGTACTATCAACCAACGTTAGTACAGCAATTTCCCCCCACTGAGCCCCCCTGCCAGAACATTCCAATCAGAGCAGCAAACAAATACTCTTGCACACAAGTGTGATGTCCGGGTGATCTAATGGGCAAGGCATAATTTCTCAGGCCTTGCTGCCCTCCAGGATAGGATTATTCTAGCAGTCATAAGAGAAATAGAGAAAAGAGGGCACGCCGGCCTTGTGCATTATCCTCAATAAATTTTTCGATAAAAACAGATTAAAATCTACTCACAAACATGTGAAGAAAATAGCTTTTTGAAAGCCTCCTCTGAGTCTCTGAGGAAGAAGGCATCCCTTTGAAACGCGTCAGCCTGCAACGGTCCTGATGTCCTCTTTTGCATCTGGAGACCATCAATACTTAGACCGATTGCCATCATTAGGAGGTTTTCACACAGCGATTTTTCTTAATCTGTTTTTATCAATACAATTTATTGAGGATAATGCACAAGGCCGGAGCACCCTCTTTTCTCTATTTCTCTTATGACTCCAATCAGCGCTCTCCAACATTAGCTGAGAGCGCTGATTGTGAACCAGTCAGCTGCTGGTTTTCCAGCATGCTTATCCGAAAGAAGCCGGCCAAACGGCAGGGTGCCATACACATGGGCCAACTGTCTGACTTTTTTTTAGCCGGCTGATGACGGCTGACATTCAGACTGGTGTGTACAGGGCTTTACAGTGCTATAGTTTGTCCAAACCCTTGACACTGTCACCTCTGCTGGACAGCTTGGCCTGCATGTAAAAGTAGAGAATATTATAAACATAGGCACGTGGAATTAAAAAAAAGGAGCTCCTATACTAAATACTATGTTAATGTGTAGTTGCCACACATCATTTCTTGCAGTAGAGGTCTTTTAATCAGATTTGAGGTCATATTGGGGACAGGATGGAATGTGTCTCACATTTTTTTATTTTTCAAAGCTGACGAATTGCTTTTGACAAGTTTTTAATCCAATGGACCACTCAAGAAAGATAAACAAACGACAAGCAAATCTGACCAGTGAGGTCAATCGCAGACATCAAACAGCATGTCCAGATAGAAGGAAACATAGCAAAGCTGGTCAGATATCACTCATAATTGCTGGAACACACAGACTGAAGCTTTCACTGAGTTTGACCTTTGACACAACAAGGAAGGAAGTGCTGTGAGTTAACAGGCAGATAATTGCCCTTATTGGCCACACGTGGGATACAGGTAGGATCAAGAAAAGATGAATCATATTTCTGGTGAAACCTTCATCAGAACCAGATAACAGAGAAGTACCGGTCAATAACTAGTATTAAAAAAGAAAAGGAAACATGTTAAACCAGTTTGGCAAACAGAAATAAAATAATAAAATACCAACATAGTACACACAATATTGTTTGTTGTGGATCTCCACCAAGCATGTGTAACCCTCTTTTAGGGGGTTATATAAAATGGCCCTCCCCAAACAGGATATTGCGCTAAACCTGTAGGTTTTTTTAACCACTTCAATACTGGGCACTTTCACCCCTTCCTTACCAGGACAATTTTCAGCTTTCAGAGCTGTCACATTTTGAGTGACAATTGCGCGGTCATGCAATGCTCTACCCAAATGACATTTTTATCATACTTTTGAGATAGATTGAGCCTTTTCTTTTGGTGGTATTTAATCACCACTATGTTTTTTTATTTATTTGTTTGCAAACAAAACGAAAAAAGAGCGAAAAGTTTGATAGGCAGCACTGATGGGCACTGATAGGTTATACGGCTAGGCAGCACTGGTGGGCACTGATTGGCGGCACTGATGGGTGGCACTAATGGGCACTGATGAGCAGGCACTGAAGGCAGCATTGATTGGCATAACTGATGGGCACTGATTGGCATCACTGATGGGTACTGATAGGTGGCACTGATTATCTGTGCATGTCTCCCCTTTGAGGAAATGCAGCTGATCGGCTCTCCTCTCCTCGCATTCTGTTAGTGTGAGGTGAGGAAAGCCTATAACCAGCATTTGTTTGTTTACAGGTGATCAGCTGTGATCGGACACAGCTGATCACATGGGTAAAGAACTGCGTCATTGGCTCTTTACTCAGATCGGGGATGTGCCATGTCCCAGGGAGAAGCACAGCAAGAGTTGGACAACATCATATGATGTTGTCCCAGAACAAAAGGGCACTGCACACACCATCATTTGTCTATAGGTCAGGCGGGAGATGGTTAAGAGAACCAGAACCTTTGCTTAGTGAAAAAGTGGGAGTTTTAATAAAGTTGTCAGTTCTCTCTGGACATTCCCTTCCTAGGAAAAATTAACCAGTAATCTAAAAAAAGGAGCAGACACTCTGGCCGCAGTTAGAGTTCAGAGCCCTTGAAGACCCGCTGGGTTGAATGAAAAAAAAAAAAAAGTGTGTACAAGGCTTTAGAGTTATCTGCAGCTCACTATGGTTCTATCTGCTGGTCCTAAACCACTATGGCACACAGTATTGATTTAGTCCTGATGGAAGAAACCAGGTAAGGCACAGATATTTACAAAGGAAATAAAAGTTGTTGTTTTTTTTATATACACTTTTTTAAATTTGATGTTACAAACAAATATACAGTAATAACATATCAATGGCAAAAAAAACATTAAAGAAAAAATGTCAAATTTCCATGCAAAATAATTTTACCACTTTCAGCAACAAAAATCTGAAATAATCATACCGCCAGGGAGGTTAAAATGCATTTAAGTTTTTGGTTGTAACATGACAAATTGACAAATTGACAAATTGTGGAAAATGTCAAGGGGTATGAATGCTTTTTCAAGGCACTGTACAGTTTGAGGGGCGCTCCTTAGATCTGTGCATAAAATAACTAGTTTAAATAAACCATGACCACAATATTGTTGCAACAGATTTATCAGTAAGGGCCCATTCATATCAGCGGGCGTGAATTCCTATAAACAGGGCCTATAAAAAGCTTTTTACCTTGTCTTTGCACTGGGCAATGTGGGCCGACGCAGCCCTGCAAAAACTATTAATGCACTAAAAATGTAAAGCACTTCAAACACAGTTTGAATGCTGCATCTACACAGGAGCTGATGTCTATTCTTCTGAAGTGCAGAGTGGGAAAAATTAAAGAGACATTAAAATTAAAGCTAAGCAGGGCAATAAACCTTGCAAAAAGATCTGAACAAATTAATGGGGTGGGCAACTACATGGCAAATGAGGTTTAATGTAGAAAAAAATGTAAAATAATGCATTTGGGGGGAGAACTGGGGGGAACCTCTGGGGGAATCTAGGATGGAAAAGAACCTGGGGGTCCTAGTAGATGATAGGCTCAGCAATGGCATACAATGCCAAGCTGTTGCAAACAAAGTAAACAGAATATTGGCATGCATTAAAAAGGGGATCAACTTCAGAGATAAAATGATAATTCTCCCTCTCTACAAGGCTCTGGTCCGGCCGCACCTAGAGTGTGCTGTCCAGTTCTGGTCACCAGGAAGGATGTACTGGAAATGGAGCGAGTACAAAGAAGGGCAACACAGCTAATAAAGGGTCTGGAGGATGTTAGTTATGAGAAAAGGTTGCGAGCACTGAACTTATTCTCTCTGGAGAGGAGACGCTTGAGAGGGGATATGATTTCAATGTACAAATACCATACTGGTGACCCCACAATAGGGATAAAAGTTTTTTGCGGAAGGGAGTTTAACAAGACACGTGGCCACTCATTAAAATGAGAAGAAATGAGGTTTAACCTTAAACTACGTAGAGGGTTCTTTATTGTAAGAGCGGCAAGGATGTGGAATTCCCACCACAGGCGGTGGTCTCTGCTGGGAGCATTGATAGGTTAAAAAAATTATTAGATAAACACCTTAATGACTACAACATACAGGGATATACAATGTAATACTGACATATAATCACACACATAAGTTGGACTTGATGGACTTGTGTCTTTTTTCAACCTCACCGACTATGTAACATGCGATCTTAGTGATTTTTATAGGTTATATTGGAAGATGAGGAAAAATTAGGTAATTCCAAGGTCTAGCAACAGTTCCACAGCCAGGCATTTGCCCCTTAAAAGCCTTGAGCCCCAGATAGCCACATGGACTGAAGAAAAGTACAAAAATCCAATTTTAGGCTGGCCATATACCGTATAAATTTGGGCTGGTTCCTCAGGAAAGTCGCTTAGTGGGTGGCTCTGTCGGTTACCTCCCAATAAACTTCCCTCTACTGAAAAAATGAAGGGGGGAGGGGATTGGTGGTGAAAAATTGTTGCCCAAAAAGTGTCTACATCCAATCAGATGCAGCCGCTTTTCAGGTATTTTGACAGCCTGCAGGTCCAGCTGTCAATATACAATAGTCACTACAGGAGATTATCAGTGTATGGCCAGATTTTACTGCAGTGGCACATAAATGAAAATTGTAACACCTCACTTGTTCACAGTTGCATTGTGGTGTTTGAGAGAACTGTTGAGAAATTCCACTTTTAGGTTTCTTTTAAAGCAACAAATCTGAGGTAGAAGGCTGTAAATGGAAACGTTTCCAGGACCACGGTATAATTAAAGTGGAACTAACGTAATTAAGCTTGGGTTGACTTCCAGGCAGGCACAAGAGTTCTTAAATCTAAGAACTTGGACGATGCTGGGCTTCTACTCTGAGCTGCACATGAGCATCTCAGTGTGCAGTATACACGTAGAGAACTGGTACGTAGCCATGAACTTTTTGAGGGACATATAGAGAAAAGCAAAGACACTGATATATAAAGCAAAAATTGTTATTGTTTAATAACATAAAAATTAAGAATAAGATTCTACAAAAATGAATAAAAATATGTCTGCCTTAAGGTTCACATAGATGTAATAATTCCAAAGAAAAATCCACATGTAAACTCAATGCATCTTGATCTTCCTCTCGAGTACATTTTAAAAATATTGTTATGATGGAACCCAGTTGCTACTGAAGTTACAAAGTACAATATCAGCTGGAATAAACATCAAACGATATATCTTCATCCTCTCAGGAGCAGCATGGACACCAAACAGATAGGCCGCCATTTTCTAAATTGTGCATTATTCAAATTGGTAACGCATTTCAAATACAATGTCAAAATTGGCAATACAAAAATACAATACAATACAAAAATTGGCAGGTAAATGTTCATCACAAACAGAAAGGGAAAACTGTTTGTCTCTAGGGCAGATAGAAACACAGGCAGTTTCGGGCAACCATACAGTACCTTCCAATGAGTGGCCTTAAAAACTATGCAGCGGGTAAAATAACACTGAACACGTCACCATTTTCCTAGGTAAATATATTTCTAAAGGTGCTATTTACATGAAATGTTCACCACATGTAGGTAACATCCCATGTAATTCATACATACAAAGAAATTAAAAAAAAACAAGTTCAGAAATTTACTTACGTGTAATAAAATGGAATGAGACAGGGAAAAAGCTTCAATATGCCTCCTGTATGGAGAAACTAGTCGCATGCATTGCCTCAGGTGTGATTTGGCCCATTCTTCCACACAAACGGTCTTAAAATCTTGGAGGTTCCCTGGGCCTCTTTTATGGACTTCTATGATATTTAGATCTTTCCATAGTGAAGAATATAGGTTAGAAAGACAGGAAGCTTCCGCTATTCTAATAGTACCACACTACAAAGTAAACTCATGTGGTTTCATATATCCTGAGTCAATCAGACCACATAACATAAAATGTACATCAGCAACACCCCAAGCAGGAAGATGAAAGCAAAATATATGGCAAAAGAAAGACAAAAACCTCAAAACCCAAAAATATATAAAATGTTCCATTAAGGAAAGGACCTTATGTCCCAAAGAGAAAAGAACCATATTTATAGAAACTACTTTAGTGTGTACACCTGCTCTGCATGGGTACATTCAGCACACTAGCTGAGAGAAAAATAAATACAGATTAACCCATCCTGATTACTCTATATTTTCCAGATGGTATGTATATTGTAGATGGTGTTGTACCTTTACAATATACTCAGGATCTACCTGCAGGTCACTAAGTCACTACAGGACACAGTGATGGCCTAGCGACCTGCTTGTTGGATCTCCAGCGCACAGCAGAGGACCAGGCATCTGACCAGTGTTGGCCGCTCATGCAGGGCCCATTGTCACCACCCCCTATCCATGTGTCCGGCCCCTTAATCTACATTTTTTGAAGCACATGATTAGAGCCTGAGGCTCTATTTGGCTTCAAAAAGGGTGGGCTTGGGGCGCAGTGCTCACCCACTTGTGTGACAATAGCAAATTAATATTCACTATTGTCCTCCTGATTGTCCTCCCACTGGGCCAGTGAGCTTTAGGACTGGGGGGGGGGGGGTTTAGTGTTAGTTTTCCGCCCCCCCTCCCCAATATATTAAGCATTGGCCGCCACTGCATCTGACACTTCATTTCGGATGCTGAAGATACTTCGGCTGTCTTAGGCCGCGTACACACGGGCGGATTGTCTGTCCAACTTAGTCCGCTGAACCGTGTTTCAGCGGACAATCCGCTCGTGTGTGGGCTTCAGCAGACTTTTTCAGCGGACTGTCTGACGAACAAAGTCTTACGGAATTTCCGTAATTTTGTCCGTTCAAACTTGGTTTTGTCCGTCCAAACTTGGTTTCAGCGGACAGTCCGCTCGTGTGTAGGCAAGTTGGACGGACTAAGTATGGCGCATGCTCAGAAAGGATTTACACGGCCGAAGGTTGCATTGCATTGTATAGGACGTCGTTTTTCTAGTCCCGTCGTACGTGCTGTACACGTCATCACGCACGCTTTCAGCGGACTGTCTGCTCATCGTGTGTGGTCAAGTCCGTTCATTCAAATTTTGAACGGACTGTCTGTCGGATTGTCTGACGAACTTAGTTGGGCAGACAATCCGCCCGTGTGTACGCGGCCTTAGCTTGTCAAGGCTTCACAGAATGGCGTAAGTAAGTATTAGCCCTCTTGTTTTGCAGTGACATTTCTTTAATTTTTCAACTGGCAGCAAAGCTACTTTATTCTGAGATTTCCAGGCTCAGTACTCACAGGTCATTTTACAGGGTCAGTCTGGAGGGGCTTGTATCTTGTAACCTCCTGCATTACCAATCACAATCAGATTCCAAAGCAGGAAGCAGAGCATACATTTTCGATCATCTGCTTTACCTACATTTGTTCTACAATGTACTTCAGTTTTCTTTCTATACTTCCTTGTCTGTCCTATGACTTGCCATAGGACCACAAAAGGAGGTGGATAAAGGAATCCTCTCCACTGGGACATTGCAGATTGGCAGCCACTAATTGACAAAATGTATTTAACCTGTCCCGTTGACAGAAGTCAATCAACTGATCGACCTCAGCCAAGGGGAATGGCTATGCACTGATCGAATATTGGCCGGTTCCTCCTGAGAGGGCCAACTTTCAATCAGTGAATGGCCAGTTTATGCAAGCCTCTTCCCTGTGCTAAAAACTACAGTACAGAAAAGCTTTGCCAGTCCTTCACTGCCTTGCAACAAAATATACAATGCCCTGGCCTCGAAGACGGAGTAGATGTATATGGGATCAATGTCCCAAAATAATCAATGTGGGCCAGAGTTTCATCTGAAAAACTAGATCATTTGTTTCTGTGGACAGAAGTAGGCCAAGAAAAATATCTATAATAGATATAGTATATCAGGAATTATCTGAGGTCTGAAGGTGTTGGAATTGGGCTGATCTGAAGTGTAAAGGTACATGATTTGGGGCATATCTGATATCTAAAGGTGCAGAAATTAGAAATTATTTGAGATGTGAAGGTGTAGGAATTGAGGCTCGTCTGTGGGGTGAAGGTGAAGAATTGGGGTTTACATGAGGTCTGAAGATGCAGGAATCTGGGCTGATCTTAGGTGTGAAGATGCATGAACCAGAGCTTATATGAGATGTGCAGGTGCAAGAATTGGCACTGTCTTAATGTCTGAAGGTAGAGGAATTTGAGTTTATCTGAGGTATACAGGTGAATGTACCATGGTTCATCTGAGGTCTGATGATCATACATTGGGGCTGATCTGGGTTCTGAAATTGCATACATTGAAGCTGACCTGAAGTTTAAATATAAACATGTTTTTTGCGCGCACCAATTAATAAATAATATTTAATGTGTTTAACTTGCTATTAGCAGTACAGCTATGAGTGCAAAAATCGAAAACAGTACAGTGATCCTCCGGTATTTCTATGCATCGCATGTCCCTCTAGTGCCCAGTGTTATCAACTGACATCATGTTTGTGAGCCAAACTAACGGGATTGTGGGATGAGTACTTCCTCAGCTTTGCATGACTCTGTATCTAGACTACATATCCCAGGGATCTTTGCTACCATCGGAGAGATTGCTGGGCGAAACGATATAAGGAGCCAAAGCCCAGCCCTGCGCTCTCTTCCTCCTGGGCCTGACGTGAGACGGACCTCTCCGTGCATGGAGAGAGAGGTTGCGGCCTACCACGCAGTGTATCACATTCCAACCTGGATGAGAAGGCCCTAGCAGTGCTTGCTGTTAATCACACATCCATTCAGCATCACTTTAGTTGCCTGCCAACCTGTGTTCTGAGCTCTGCATTGGGAGATCAAGATGGCGGACCCACTGCATGTGTGTTGCTACAGGACCTGCTGTCCAGAGGGCATTAAATTGGCCTGGTCATTGGTGAGAGGGCAATTGCCCACCTTTACAAATCCCTTTCTCACGGGTTCACTGGGACACTTTGCACAGACATCTTTACCTTGAGAGTACTTTACTGAACCTATCTTAAACACTGTGCATAGACACCTTTAGCTACTACCATTTCAAGAAACCTTATTGCTTGCTATTACACCTTATTGGATGCAATTAATGAGTTCCTACTGCCGGTGAAGACCATCAGATCTGCAACGGGGACATTACTGTCCCCTGTCTGAACCCAGAGTGTCAGGTGGGTTGGAATGTTAATCAGGTCATGGCAGTGCAGATGAGCAGGTAAATCCAAGCAGTCCCTTAGGGGGCCATGCTACATAAATTATAAGACTGCAGTATACTACAGTTCACCTACATGCCAGTTGTTCGGTAATGAGTCCCAGAGTCTTCCTATAGGAAAGAAAGTGAAAGTCACCATTCATGGAAAATATAGCAATTTTTCTTCAAACAGCTCTTTAATTTCATATTCCTTAGTAAAAAGTCAGTGCATGACATAGGTAAATTACAGGTGCCCACAGGCATGAGATGAAGCAAAACTCTCACCAGATTAGTGCTGGTGTTCTACAAAGGTGTTGTGAAGCAGAAGCCTACCTGTTGATTACTCATCACAGACAGTGACTCAGTAACCTCCACATGTGCCTGTGTCATTGTTACCGAGGCCATATGAGCTGAAGTGTAAGGACACACATGATTAATATTCAATCCACTCACCTGACTCAGGCTATGTGTGTGTGGCCTTGTAGATGATTACTCATAGGAGTGGTGAAACAGCCTGGAAGGTATACAGGGAGTGTGAGTAGCATTGTGATAAAGAGCTTTCTGTATGAGATAAGTGTGAATAAATAACAAAGTACTAATATATATATGGGGAAACTGGGTAAAATCTGCATAAAAAAATGAAATGCAATGATCTGCAAATCTCATAAACCCATATTTTATTCACAATAGAAAATAGAAAACATATCAAATATTTAAACTGACAAAATGTATAATTTTAAGAAAAAAAAAAGTAATTTTGAAATTGATGGCAGCAACATGTCTGAAAAAAATCTGGGACGGGGCAAGAAAAAGCTGGCAACATAAGTAGTACTAAGGAAGAGCTGGGACAACATTTTGCAACTAATTGGGTTAATTGGCAACATGTCAGTAGCATGATTGGGTAGAGCATCTTATGCCCCGTACACACGAGCGGACTTTTCGACATCCAAACTCCGACGGACTGAGTCCGGCGGACTATCCGCTCGTGTGTGGGCTGCAACGGACTTTAGCTTCGCAAAAGTCTGACGGACTTTAGAAATGAAGCATGCTTCAAATTTTCCCGACGGAACTCCGCCGGACCCGGTCCCCTTCGAAAAATTCGCTCAAGTGTGTGCTACTCTGACGGACTAAAACCGACGCTAGGGCAGCTATTGGCTACTGTCTATGAACTTCCTACGTCGAATCCAGTCGTACGTCATCACGTTCGACTCCGTCGGAGTTTGGTGTGATGGTGTGTGGTCAAGTCCGTTCGGTCGAAAAGTCCGCCAGAACTCCGGCGGAACTCCGCTAGAACTCCGTCGGAAGTCTGTCAGACTTAATCCCTCTCGTGTGTACGGGGCATTAGAGAGTCAGAATGTCTCAAAAGTAAAGATGAGCAGAAGTTCACCAATCTGTGAAAAGCTGCATTTTAAAATTCTCGAACTATTTCAGAATAATGTTCCTCAATGTAAAATTGTAAAGACTGTGCGCATGGGACAAAGCCAAACGCAAAATTGGATGCCCATGGCCTTCAGCCCCTCAGACAGCACTACATTAAAAACAGGCATGATTCTGTAATAGACATCACTGCATGGGGTCAGGAATACTTTAAAAAATCACTGTCTGTGAACACAGTTTGCAGTGCCATCCAAAAATACAAGTTAAAGCTCTATTATGCAAAGAAGAAGCCATATCTGAACATGATTCAGAAATGCCACCGTCTTCTCTGGGCCAAAGCTCATTTAAAATGGTCTGCTGCATAGCGGAAAACTCTTCTGTGGTCAGACGAATCAAAATTTTACATTTGTTTTTGCAACCATGGGTGCCATGTCCTCCGGCAAAAGAGGGACCTTCCGGCTTGTTATTACTTCTCAGTTCAAAAGCCTGCATCTGATGGTATGGCGGTACATTAGTGTATATGGAATGGGCCGCTTGCACATCTGGAAAGACACCATCAAAGATATATCCCAGTTTTAGGGAAGCATATGCTGATATGCAGACAATGTTTTTTTCAAGGAAGGCCTTGCATTTTTTAGGAGGACAATGCTAAACTGCATACTGCATCTATGACAACAGCATGACTTCATAGTAGAAGAGTCCAGGTGCTTACCTGCCCACCTGCAGTCCAGACCTTTCACCAATTGAAAATATTTGGCACATCCTGAAACAAAAAACATGACAAAGAAGACCCACTACTGTTGTGCAGTTACAATCCTATATCAGCCAAAAATGGGACAAAACTCCAGCAACTGGCCTCTTCAGTTCCCAGAAATTTACAGAGTGTTCTTAAAAGAAGTGCTTTGTGCACTGGTCCAAATCATTTGATGGAGGAGGGATTATGGTGCGGGGTTGTTCTTCAGGGGTTGAATTTGGCCCCTTAGTTCCAGTGAAGGGAACTCCTAAGGCATCAGCATACCAAGACATTCTGGACTATTTGATGCTCCTAACTTTGTGGGAACAGTCTGGGAATGGCCCCTTCCTGTTCCAACATGACTGCGCACCAGTGCACAATGCAAGATCCATAAAGACATAGATGAGTGAGTCTTGACCTCAATCTGATAGAAAACCTTTGGGATGAATTCGAGTGACTGCGAGCCAGGCCTTCTCGTCCACATCAGTGGACCTCACAAATGCTCTCCTGGAGGAATGGTCAAACGTTCCCATAGACACACTCCTAAACCTTGTGGACAGCCTTCCCAGAAACGTTGAAGCTGTTATAGCTGCAAAGTGTGGGCCAACTCAATATTGAACCCTACGGACTAAGACTGGGATGCCATTAAAGTGGTTATAAAGTCAGAAGTTTTTTTTATCTTATAGCATTCTGTGGATTAAGATAAAAAGCCTTCTTTGTGCAGCAGCCCCCCTTTAGCCGCCCTAATACTCATCTGAGCCCCCTCTCGATCCAGCGATTTCCATGAATGCCATCCAGGACTCTCCCTCCTGATTGGCTGAGACACAGCAATGGCACCATTGGCTCCTACTGGTGTCAATCAATGTCAGTTAGCCAATGAGGAGAGAGAGGGGGCGGGGTGGAACCACAGCTCCGTGTCTGAATGGACACACTGAGATACGGCTCGGCTCTGCTGCCCCCATAGCAAGCTGCTTGCTGTGGGGGCACTCAACAAGAAGAAGGGGCCAGGAGCACCTAAAAGGGACCCGAAAAAAGGGGGATCTGAGCTGCCCTGTGCAATTCCACTGCAACAGAGCAGATACGTATAACATGTTTATTTTTATAGAAAAAAAAAAGAACTTTACAATCACTTTAAAGTATATGTGTGTAAAGGCAGGTGTTCCAATACTTTTGGTAATATAGTGTAGCTGCTTGACAAAAGTTTGACTTTAGGTCCTAGGCAACAAAAAGCTTGTTAGGATCAGTTGGTAATAAAGACCATTATATGTCCTTCATATTACCATCTGCAAATAAAAAAAGTAATTTACCAGGTGGGTTATAACGTAAGGACAAAAGTAATATTAACATTTTTAATAATTAACCCAGACACCTACACAGTCTGATGAACATGCACACTGGCAGATCTGGCATAAACTGTTATTGACCATAGTCAGAGTACAGTCTGTTGTTGCCCATAATAAAGTTAGCTAGCCTTTGGATGTGTTCTCTCTTTGCTTGCACAGACCGCTTCTGACCTGTGATTCTTTGCTGCCTGTGTGGTATCAGCTGTCTTGATAGTGGTTCTGGACTGGTACCTGTTTTAGCTTTTATATTACAGGTATTTATAAAGCATCAACAATTTATGCAGTATCTAAGGTCTGTTTCAGATGGGTGGTTGGGGTAGGTAAAAAACAGATGGCTGAACCATAGTTCTTCTGCCCCCAGCCACCTACCCAAGCTGTAAAATAACAGCTGGAAGGGTCTGCATACATGCCACACCTGCAGCAATTTTAACTCAAGGTGTTGATTTTGACAGGCATCACCGCCTGTCAAAATCATCCATTGTTTAGACATTAATGGCTGTGTGTTGAGTTATTTTGAGGGGACAGTAAATTTACACTGTTATACAAGCTTTACACTCACTACTTTACCTTGGACCAACGTATCATTTCTTCAGTGTTATCACATGAAAATGTGAGGGGTGTACTCACTTTTGTGAGCTACTGTATATATAATGGTGACATCCTTTTGGCATGAGGAAGCAGTGAGCAGGGTTGCCAACCGTTGCCAACCAAAATTTACTGACAGTTTGTAAAAAATCAATGAATCTGTAATCTGTAAATATCAAGACCTAAGCACATATATCTGCAGTGTTTTCCTATCTTTCTCCAAAGCCCTAAGTCCTGTGTATTTCTGCTGCTCCGTTCTTCTGTTATCAGCATGATAACGTCTGACAAGTTCTCCGACAACCGAGATAAAACCAGCCTGAAATTTGTGTTGGGGTGGGTTCCTACGCGTTACGTCATCAAAAGACTTCAACTGGGAAGTTCCCAGTTGAAGTCTTTTGATGACGTAACACGTAGGAAACCGGAAGTGACGTTTACATCCGAGCAAGGCGCTCGCCGGTCTGCTGTTTTTACTGTGTACTGTTCCACTTCTCCTGTGAGTAGATACATTTTTTAATAAAAATTATGTGTTTGAAATACTACACCATGGTGGATTTCTCTGGCTTATCCCTTTGAGCTTGCCTGCCATTTATCACTTACGAGGAAGTTGGAGGAGTCTGGGTTATCTCCAGGAGCTTGCTGTGCAGCCATCCCCTTGATCATCCCCTGCCATCTGGTTACCCTGTTTTTTCGCTGCTTACCTTGCAGCGGTGAGGTAATTACATAGCATAAGCATCACTGGCACAGATCATCACCAGAGGATTGTCGGCTTGGCACATTGCACTTTAAATCTTTTGAATTGTGATCATTCGAGTTGCACGATTGGATCATGTATGGGACACTGTAGTGTGATTCACTGATGTCACCTTGATTTATATTTATTTATTCATTTTTTGCTGCTAATTTTAGTACATTTTGTTGCCATTACCTGTGTAATTCACTTAGTTGCTGCTATCTGATTCCTGATTGGAATATATTTCTTCCTTTTTTGTGTAATTTTAAATTAGACACTGCAATTTTACACTGTTTTTTGGATATATGCGTTTTGTTGCATGTAGCAAATTATGCACATAGTCACTTTTTGATTTATGTATAAATGCACGGATGCACTTTTCATATAATATATAATCACCTGGTACTGTTTACAAGCACACTTGCCTATAGTTTTACTATAGCACAAATTTCTGATAATTTTTTTGGAGAGGACTAAGAAGATATAACCATGCCAATGGTGCAGCAGAAAACATATCGCACAGTGAGGAAGGTTTGTGGTCCAGGATGATAGGACAGTTAAAATTAAAAGCGGCGCTTTATGGGGGTACTAGACTAATTTGCCTCTCAACCCAGTCCACCCCATAAGACTGGCACTACACTAACAGTGGATGCAAGCTGGCGGGCACTCTTTCCGTGCTGCCCCCTGCAAAGTGCTGCCCTAGGTCTGGGCCTTGTCGGCCTAGGCCAGGATACAGCGTTGATTGTTAGTATTTCCATATTGTGTGTATACTGTTTAATATTGATTGTCTTCATTTTTAATAGGAGCTCTGTCATTTTTCAGGTTGTCAGAAAAAATGTGCTTCGTCAGTAAATTTTTCATGTTTTTTCAATAAAAAATGCGACAGGAGGTTGTGAGGAGGTTTGTATTAAAGTGTACTTGTTGCTTTGTGCAGTATGTGGAAAGTCAATATTCACTGTAAAGAGGCCAGACAGTTAATTTTAAAATCTTTCCAAAACATTATATAACTTATTTATGCACATTATTTAAAGTCATTGTAAGGTCTTGTTAAAAGAAAATTAAAATAACAAACATGTTATACTTCCCTGCTCTGTGCAGTGGATTTTCACAGGGTGGCCCGGATCCTCCTCTTCTTGGGTCCCTCTTCTGTTCCCCTGGCACCTCCCTCCTGTCGAGTGCCCCCAAAGCAAGGAGCTTACTATGAGGGCAACTGAGCCAAGCTGCAGCTCCGTGTGTCCATTCCCTCTCTCTCATGATTGGCTAACTGATTTTAAATTACAGCAGCGGGAGCCAATGTGTCTGTGTCTGTGTCTCAGCTAATCAGGAGGGAGAGTATCGGATGGCCGAGGGACCCATGGACATCGCTGGATCGAGAGGGGGCTCAGGCAAGTATAAGGGGGGCTGGGGGGGGGGGGGGCTGCTACACACAGACAGCTTTTTATCTTAATGCATTAAGATAAAAAACCTTCTGACTTTACAACCACTTTAACTGTAAAAGCCTTCATTGTGTAGACCAGGGTTCTCTAATCTTTCTAAACAAAGGGCTAGTTTATTGTCCTTTAGACTTTGGAGGGGCTGGACTGTTGCCGGCATGAGTAGAAAAGGTACTGGCATCAATAGGAGTAAACAGTACTCCATCCTTGGTATTAGTGGGAGGAACCGTGCTCCATTGTTGCTATCAAGGGAAGGAGCAGTGTCTTATTGTTGGTATTAGGGGAAGTAATAGTGCCCCATTGTTGGTATTGGGAAAGCAATAGTGTCCCATCCTTGATGTCATCGGCAGGAATTATGCCAAGGTGTTGATGTCACTTGGAGGAAAAGTGCCCCAAGGGCCTCAGTTTGGAGACCACTGGTGTAGATCAGGCTTTTTCAACCACGGTGACCAGGCACCCTGGGGTGCATTGAGGTTTCTTCAGGGGCGCCTTGGAAAAATGCCTAAAAATTTCTCAAATATTGTATATAATCCAGCAGGTGGATCAAGCCTGACTTTTAGTTACACATAGCCACAGGTTTTCATTATGCATCATTACAACTTTCTAGGCACTGGCATCTTAACAACCAGTGACATCATCAGTTGATAAGGAGGATGTCTGTCACTTCCACAGCATCCTTGTTTGACCTTCCTCTACCTCTCTCCCTCAGTACTGAAGTCATATTAGCTGACTGATGGAGAGAAATTGAGGGAGAAGAGAAACATTGGACTACTAGTCAGGACCATCGCCCACAGTACCACCTATCAGTGCCCTCAGTGCCACCTATCAGTACCCACAGTGCTGCCTATCAGTGCCCACAGTGCCGCCTATGTTTGTTTAGCAAAAAATAAAAACTCAAATGGTGATTTAATACCACTAAAAGAAAGCTCTATTTGTGTGAAAAAAAATGATAAAAATGTCATTTGAGTACAGTGTTGTATGACTGCGCAATTGTCATTCAAAGTGCGTCAGCGCTGAAAGCTGAAAATTGATCTGGGCAGGAGGGGGGGGGGGGGGGGGTTTAAGTGCCCAGTAAGCAAGTGGTTAAAGACAGTATTTTTTAAACCATTTTTTGGAAGTTGGTCTATAAGTGTATACAATAGGTGTGCTTTACTCAGCTCCATCTACTAGAAAGATATTATTCACCATATCACAAAGTGTACCTGAACTAATGAGGTGTGCATGAAACCTTTATGCACCTCTGCATTGCTAAGTCTTTGGTGTATTCGATTAGGATTGTATTTCAGTCCCCACAATGAATGTTCCCTAAATTAAGCCTCTTTTAAGTAGCTGCCTTATAATTAAAAAAGCAGTCCAGCTGTAGACTCTGAAGGGTTTTCTGGGGACCAAAAGCAATATAAAGAATATCACACAGACAGGAAACTGGATCTGATTACCGTGTACCTCCACATCAAAGCTGAGGGCTGAGCGCCATAACCTGGGCACAGAACCTGGGGAAATGACTGGAGATCACAGTGTGGCCTTGTGACACATGCTGCAAGATTTGTAGAAATAACTTGTAGCACACCTAACCTTTGTTTGCTTTATCTTAAGCTCTCTGATTCATCTTACAGTAATTGCCTCTGTGCAATGTGAAACTGATTGCTGCTAAAATCAGGGCTGTGTACTGAAATCTCCTAATAATAAGCGCTAATCTCTTAACTGCTTGTGTGCCAACATTGTAGCCTTGTAGAGCAGTTAAATAAAGAATGAGCAAGAACAGCTTCAAAGGAAACCTGTGCCGGCAGAAATAGAGAGCTGTCATTGCTGATTTCCTTTCTGAAATGCTAGTTGCCTGGCTATGTCTGACTTTTGCATAGTTCTCTTTAGGTCAACCACTCCAAAATTATTGAGGAAAGTACCAGATATGTTGTAATTGTTTTTCATTAAAGGTCATATTGAATTAAATCAATGTATTCAAATGGTTCCCCCTTTCCCTCTTATCAAAGCTGGACAATTGCCATTCTTCAGCAAGCCTTGATGAAGGAGAAACCCATACAATCTCAGAAACGCATGGGGTGGCACTAAATAGGCTTTTATCAAAAACAAGTTCTAGACTTCCCATAACATAAATAAGCACATTTCTCCTTGTTAACTTATCTATCTGAGAAGTGCAGACCCACAACTGCCACTCTCTGGTGTGCTGCCTAAAACAAAACCTGTTCTTGCACTGTACTTTAGACCAGGGGTCCCAAAACCTTTTAACAAAGGGCTAGTTTACTGTCCTCCAGACTTAAAGAGGAGCTGTAGGCTCCCCTCAAAAGTTTAAAAGTCAGCAGCTACTAATACTGTAGCTGCTGACTTTTAATATAAGGACACTTACCTGTCCAGGGATCCAGCAATGTCCTCACCCGAGCCTATTCTTCAACCGGCTTCGGGTGCAGGCACCAGCACAGCAAGTATGGAGAACAGGCAGTGAGGCCTTGTGGCTTCACCGTCGGTTTCCTACTGTGCATGTGAGAGCTGCACTGTGCCTTGTGAATGGTCCCGTCGTAGTCTTCTGGGACCTGTGATGTGTCTCAGAAAACAGCGGGGGGAGAACTTCCAGTTCAAATTGCCGCAGTGATCTAAGCCAGATGTGTGATAGCGGGTATCTGTCACAACCCCCCTCCCCCCAAAAAGTGCCAAATGTGGCAGTGGAGAGTGCAAACAAACTGAGCTTGCCTTTTTGGATGGAGCTCTGCTTTAAAGGAAGCTAGACTGTGGCCTGTGGGAGTAGAAATCACCCGAGAGTCCGTAGGGGTAAACAGTGCCTTAACCTGGCCATAGATGGTGCAAATTTCTTTCCTGCAGCCATGGGTTGCAGGAAAGAAATTTGCATCATTCCCCCATCAACACAGACAGCACTGACAGGGGAATCCCTCCTGCCAAGACATTTTCTCCTAGCTTGGGTAGGTAGGGGAGACTATAGAAGCTGTTTGTGATAATCGGAAGCAAATCTGGCAGGCTGGTTGTACCCAAGTTGATCGAACGATCAACTTGGTACATTGAGCCTGCCCATTAATGGTTCAATTCTTGTCTGGTTCCGGTTGTATGGATGGCCTTCGGCTTGGTGATCAGTGGGAGTAAAAAAATTGGGAGTCCCCCATTGTTAGTGTCAGTGGGAAGAACAGTGCCCCATCATTGGTGACAGAGGGAGGAATATTGCCCCGTCGTTGGTGCCAGTGGAAGAAAAAGTGCCCCATCATTACTGTCAGTGAGAGCAATAGTGCCCCATTGTTGGTGTTAGTGGGAGGAGTGCCCCATTTTGGTTTCAGTGGGAGGAATAGTGCCCCATCATTGGTGTCAATTAGTAGAATAGTGTGCCATCATTGGTGTCAGTGGAAATAGCGCCCCATCAATGGTGTCAATGGGAAGAATAGTGTGCCATCATTGGTGTCAATGGGAGGAATAGTGTGCCATCATTGGTGTCAATGGGAGGAATAGTGTGCCATTATTGGTGTCAATGGGAGGAATAGTGTGCCATCATTGGTGTCAGTGGAAATAGCGCCCCATCAATGGTGTCAATGGGAAGAATAGTGTGCCATCATTGGTGTCAATAGGAGGAATAGTGTGCCATCATTGGTGTCAATGGGAGGAATAGTGTGCCATCATTGGTGTCAATGGGAGGAATAGTGTGCCATCATTGGTGTCAGTGGAAATAGTGCCTCAGCGTTGGTGTCAATGGGAGGAATAATGCCCCACTGTTGTCGTCAGTGGAAGGAATGGTGCCTCATAGTTGATGTCAGCAGGAGGAATAGAGCCCCATATTAGAGAGAGAAACCAACACCAAGGGCCAAATAAAGACAATCGAAGATCCACAAAAGGCCCACAAGCAGCAGTTTAGGGACCAATGTCTTGAAACAAACAGTAAAAGTGACTTGAACAAATGATCCAGCTCATTACATTTTTCTTGTTACCAGCATAAAACTCAGCAATTCATTTTGAATTTCCAATTCAATATACCTAGGCAGTCCAGCACAACACACTTGTGCTTTAGTGCACTGCAATGTACTGATGTGAACTGTTGTAAAGGATTCTGCATATCCATGTCTGTGTTGTGGTCATTGGAAGTCCATTCAAAATGAAAACGGCTGACTTAACGTGGCACAAAATAATATGTGAAATACTGTGCTGAATAACATCTGAGTGGGCTTTTAGTAAGCTGCCAGAAACAGTATAAGCCTTTTTATTATAAGAAATGCTCAAGCCATTACACTGGGCACTAGACTTCCATTTGTCAATGTTGAATCTTTCTGACTAGTCCAGCCCTGCTGCTATGGAGTGAGTCGAATGCTTCTCCATACCAGGGGGTGCCAGGGGATTTCTACACTTTAAGCTGATACCAGGGGGTGCCAGGGGATTTCTACACTTAAAGCTGAACGCCAGGGGAAAAAATTTATTGAAACTCCACAAGTAAAATAATTGACCTGTAGCAGTACCCCAGTAGGGGCTGTTAAGTGTTGTGGCCCACCTGTCACCCTACCCAGCCTGCGATTACCTCTCAGTCACTCCAAGACAGAAAACAATCCATGTGCTTGTTTTTATGTTTTATTAAGGTATTTGAACTTGGATGGGGTATAGGAAGTATGGGATGCCCAATGGAATTTTGCAGAACTTGCTGGGACAAACTATATACACGCTGGTATATACACTTAATTTCTCCTCCTGTACATCGCTTCCTCTCCAATGTTCCATGTACGGCTACCTCAAAGTGGTTAGGCCTGACACTGGCTCAGCCAAGCCTCAGCTTTTACATGCAGGGACCACAGGCCCATATAGTGTAGCAGATAGAAAGTTCTGGGGCTAGCTGTCCTACATGCGGCTATTGAGCCCAGTAACCCATCTTCAAGCCCTGCCAGCCCTCCTGGCTGCAGCTGCCCTTCACCTCTGCCCATGACACCGCAGTCCACTCCACCGGCTCTGCACCCATCCCAGACTGCATGCTCCTAGTCCTCTCAGGCATGCCTCCCCAGTCCTCCTGACTGTGCATGTCACTCACCAGCCCTCCTGGCTGTGACCAGTTGTTCCTCTCCCTGGAGACTTGCCCAGCAATGCTCTCTCCTGCTGTCCTCTCTTGCTCCTCCTGTGCCTCCTGTCCAGGGCACCTCCATGATTTCTTAAAGGACCCTGTCCACACCCGAGCCAAGGCCCAAGGTCACCCCTCAGACTGGGGGGCTTCCTCAAAGGCCCTGACAGCCTGGCATTCCATCTCCAAGTTCTGAACAACCCCAACTCCCCAGCTGGGCTGAGCCTGCCAATCCAGGTTGGGGATTGGTCACTGCTCATCAGAATACCCCAGGCAGTTCCACCTCTCCTCTCCTCCTCTCTTTCTAGAATCTTCTAGAAAGAAGAGGGAGGTCTCAGTGATGCTGCCTGTGAGTCACCAGCTGCTACCCTGAGCCACTCCCAGCCCAGAATGAAAAGAAACAAACAGGCCTGTCTGCCAGCCAGGCCTGCCCAAATTTGCCTACCTTCCAAAAAATCCTATCTCTAGCACCTACCTACCTAGAGGGTACTACATACCTCTAAATGAGGATTAGCCTATGCTAGTTTCTGAAAGGGCTTTTCTCCTGGTGCAGAGATGTTCCAGCTCCCATACAGTGATGGATCCTGTCATTTACCCTGCCTTTCCTCTCCACTCATCCATTCCTTGTATTCAGTATGCAAGACTTTCTATGAATGGACAATTGCCGATCCTATGGTTTACTCACTCGTCCTCTCCAGTTGAAACCTGTGAAGTTTCAGCCAACATTTTTTTTTGTTTTTAAGTAGACAGTTTTTTCTTTTTGCCATCTGTGTGCCACTGGGGAGATTTCTCTTTATTTTCTGTTAATTATACACAACAGGAAGTGAGAGGAGATTTTTCCAAAGTAAGTCAAATTCCCACTTAGTTGTGGCAAGTCCTCTTCAACTGTTTAAATGTTGGATTTTGGCTAATTTTTTTGTCTTGGCAACAATGGTCACTAGGGCAAGAGGGTGAAACTATGCAGTGAAAACACAGGCAGCAAAAAAACAAAAAACAGACAGGGGTTTTAACAGTTCTCTATCGTTCAAAAACAAACAAAAAAGTGACAAAGGACTAAAAAGGATGCAGTGGTGATAATGTAAGCTCTAATGAGCAGGGCCCTCTGATTCCCCCCTGTATTGAATTGTATTGTAACTGTACTGTCTGCCCTCATGTTGTAAAGCGCTGTGCAAACTGTTGGCGCTATATAACTCCTGTAAAAGTTTTGCCTTTGGATACACTTTTAAGTGACCTGAGAGGAACCCATATCAGTCAGTGCTCAAATCTTAAAGTAGGTTGGAATTTGGGGAAACACATCTTTATGTTTGGTACTTTACCCCAACATTTCACTGAACAAACAACTATACATACCCGTTATTGCTCCAGTGGGCTGAGCAGTTATATTGCAGGCAGTGGCGTACTAAGTGGGGGGCGCCCTGAGATTGCAGGCAGTGGCGTACTAAGTGGGGGGCGCCCTGAGTGCCACACACTGGGGGGTGTCAGGTCGCGCCCCCCCCCGTGACTGAAGCAGTGACAGCGCCGCGTGGTGGGTTTAGGCAGCAGCGCGGTGACAGGGCAGGTTAGAGTAGAGAGAGGCAAGCTGCAGTGACGTTGCAAGGGGAGGGCGGGGGTGCAGGGTGACACCACTGCACCAAAGTTCCCCTTCTCTCACGGTGGTCCCGGATGTCTCATACATGCACAGCCAAGCAGAGTGAAGCCGTCTCCCCCTCCTCTCTGTTTATGTGTACACAGGGGGAGGGGAACCGCTGTTCATGTGCCGCACTGATCTGAGGTACTGAATAGGTCCGTACTGAAGGGGGGGTCTGCACTGAATGGGGGGGGTCTACCCTAAAGGAGGGGTCTGTACTGAATGGGGGGTCTACACTAAACGAGGGGTCTGTACTGAATTGGGGGTACTGCACTGAAGGGGAGTCTGCACTGAAGGGGAGTCTGCACTGAATGGGGGTCTACACTAAAGGGGGGTCTGCACTGAATGGGGGGTCTACACTAAAGGGGTCTACACTAAAGGGGGTCTGCACTGAATGGGGGGTCTACACTAAAGATGGTCGGCACTGATTGGGGAGTCTGCACTGAAGGGGGGGTCTGCACTGAAGGGAGTCTGTACTGAATGGGGGTCTGCACTGAAGGGGGGTGTACACTAAAGGGGGATCTGTACTGAATGGGGGGATCTGCATTGAAAAGGGGGTCTGTACTGAATGGGGGGTCTGCACTGAAGGGGGAGTCTGTACTGAATGGGGGGTTCTGTACTGAAAGGGGTCTACACTAAAGGGGGGTCTGCACTGAATGGGGAGTCTACACTAAAGGGAGGTCTGCACTGAATGGGGGTCTATACTGAAGGGGGGTCTGCAATTAATGGGGGTCTGCACTGAATGGGGGGTCTACACTAAAGGGGGTCTGTACTGAATGGGGGGTCTGCACTGAAGAGGGGATCTGTACTGAATGGGGGTCTGCACTAAAGGGAGGGTCTACACTGAATGGGGCGGTCTACACTAAATGTAAAGGGGTCCAGAGATGCAGGGGACTGTGTAATGTAAAGGGGTCCAGTGATGCAGGGTGCTGTGTAATGTAAAGAGGTCCAGAGGTGCAGGGTGCTGTGTAATGTAAAGGGGTCCAGAGATGCAGGGTGCTGTGTAATGTAAAGGGGTCCAGAGGTGCAGGGTGCTGTGTAATGTAAAGGGGTCCAGAGGTGCAGGGGCTGTGTAATGTAAAGGGGTCCAGGTGGTGCAGGGGGAAGTATAATGTAAAGGGGTCCAGAGGTGCAGGGGGATGTGTAATATAAAGGGGTCCAGGGTGCAGGGTGTGTGTAATGTATAGGGATTCAGAGGTGCAGGGGGCTTTGTAATGTAAAGGGGCCCAGAGATGCAGGATGCTGTGTAATGTAAAGGGGTGCAGTGATGCAGGCTGCTGTGTAATGTAAAGGGGTCCAGAAATGCAGGGGGATGTGTAATGTATATGGGTCCAGATGTGCAAGGTGCTGCGTAATGTAAAGGGGTCCAGAGGTGCAAGGGGCTGTATAATGTAAAGGGGTCCAGAGGTGCAGGGGGCTGTGTAATGTAAAGGGGTCCAGAGGTGCAAGGGGCTGTATAATGTAAAGGGGTCCAGAGGTGCAGGTGATGTGTAATGTAAAGTGGTCCAGGGGTGCAGGGGGATGTGTAATGTAAAGGGGTCCAGAGATGCAGGGTGCTGTGTAATGTAAAGGGGTCCAGAGATGCGGGGGGCTGTTTAATGTAAAGGGAGCCAGAGGTGCAGGAGGCTGTGTAATGTAAAGGGGTCCAGAGATGCAGAGTGCTGTGTAACGTAAAGGGGTCCAGAGATTCAGGGTGCTGTGTAATGTAAAGGGGTCCAGAGGTGCATGGGACAGTGTAGTTTTAGTACATAGTTATATGGGAGTTATATGGGCACCTGCAGGCATCATTCCGGTATGTTTGATTTCAGCCGGCGATTCTGTTTCATGCAGAAGTAAGATCACTTCTCCAGGTGGCGGAAGGGAGCCCCACCCCCTCCCACCACCACCTCTCCTGCTCTTTACCGTATGATCCCAGTGCCCAAGAGCGATGGCACCGGCGGGGATGCCTTCCCTGTACAGAGAGAGAGGAACTGATGTCATTCCCCTCTCTCTGTAACCCCCGGAAACCGGGATCGACGAGTATGTCGTCACTTCTGGTTCTGCCTTTGTTTACCTGCCCACCGGCACCCAGGAAAGCAGCCGATCTGACTGATCTGTGTCTGATTGGCTGCATGGGAGGCTAGAGGAGAGATTTGGGGTCTAATAGACGCCTGATCTTTCCATAAAGAGGCTCTGCCACAGCCCATGCTGTCACAAGGGATGTTTTATTGTATAAAATAAATAATAAATGATGACTTTTTTTTTTTTAAAGGGCCCCTGTTCAACCATGCTTACGTGCTAATGCAAATCCATACGTTACTCCTGCATGCATATATATAAACAGTGATCGCACCATGCATGTGAGGTATTCTCTGCCAGAGCAAGAGCAATAATTCTAGCACCGGTCCCCCTGTGCAACTCTAATGCCGCGTACACACGACCAGACTTTTCAGCAGAATAGGTCAGACGGAATCATTTCGTCGGATATTCCGATCATGTGGGGGATAATCCGATCGTTTTTCTTAAAACAATTCCAACGGACCTAGAAATTTCAAATCTGTGAGACAGACTCAATTCCTATCGGCTAAACTGTTTGTCTGTATGCTGGTCCGACGGACCAAATACAATGCAAGGGCAACTATTGGCTACTGGCTATTGAACTTCCTTTTCTAGTCCCGTCATACGTCATCACATTCAAAACGCACGGACTTTAGTTCGTTCATGTGTGGGCAAGTCCATTCGTTCGGAAGTTCATTGTAACTCCATCGAAAGTCTGTCGGGAAGACCGTCTGACCTTTTCGGCCAGAAAGTCTGGTCGTGTATATGCGGCATAATGCCCCGTACACATGAGCGGAATTTCCGTCGGGAAAGTCTTGGATGGTTTTTCCGACTCAAGCCTGCCTTGCATACACACGGTCACACAAAAGAAGAAGAACTCAAGAACTCCGTGACCTACAACACTACGACGAGCCGAGAAAATGAAGTTCAATGCTTCCAAGCATGTGTGGAATTGTTTCCGAGCATGCGTAGGAATTTTGCACGTCGGAACTGGTACAGACGATCGGAATTTCCGATCTGAACTTTTCCGATCTGAACCTGCTCTCTCAATCTTTTGCTGGCAGGAATTCTGCCAGCAAAAGTCCAATGGAGCATACACACGGTCGGAATTTCCAAACAAAAGCTCACATCAGACTTTTGCTGGCGGAGTTTCTGATCGTGTGTAACCTGTAAAGGCATTTAAAACATCTGCTTTTCACAACGAGCATTATAATTTTTCCATTCACATCGTTATTTATTTAATATATTTTATATTTATTTAATATATTACTTAATATAATTTTTTATATAATTTTCACGTAATTATTTGTTTTCACTAATACTGTATATGTTTTTTATATATATAAATGTATATATACTTTTATATCACCATGAGGTATTTTTACATATTTATTTTCAGTATACACTTGTTTATGTATTTTTGATATACTCATACACACATTTAATATTATGGATTTTTGAGAATCCTTATATATTAGGAATTACAATTATTTAGTTTAGATTGTTTATGTTTAGAGTATATGAAGGGTTAATGTCTATTTGGAGTTTGACTGTGATGAGTAAAGCGACATTTTACCCCTTGCATATTATGCTTTATGTTAATTTTTCAGTTTATTTTGTTTTCCTGCTATGTTCTTTTACTATATTAGAGTTATGTATTTGAGTATCATTAACTCCGAGAGTAAGGGAAGATTTGGCCACATTCTATATGGCGTTTATCGATCCATTTACTTGTAACTCAGAACGAGGCTTGGATCTCCTATTTAGGATGGTGAGTCGCTACGTTGCCTGTTCCCCATTGAAAACGTCCAGTTGATGACAAAACGCGTTTGGAGAGAGGCACGTAGTGACGTTACCACGCCATCCGAAAGGGAGGACAGGCTCCGTGTATGGCCGGCATTTCTTCGTTTTACTACACTTTTGAAGTTCATGCATGTGCACTGCGGTGGTTATAATTTAGAGACTCTATGATTTTTATTTTTATTTTTTGTTTCTATTCCTTTTTTTGGCCTTGATTGGTCTGACTATTATTATATATGTATTATTATATATATATATTATTATATATATATTATATATATTATTATATATATATTATTATATATGGACTATTTTTAATTCAATTTTATTATTTGTTATTTTTTATACTTTATATTTTTTTGTATAGCGCATTTTTTTTTGATTGTATTTAAAACATTGCCTATTGAGAATTTTAAGCACCGTAGTTTGCTGCCATTCCACGGGCTGATGCAATTTTAAAACGTGACATGTTAGGTATCTATTTGCTTGGCGTAATATCATCTTTCACATTATACAAAAAATAGGGCTAACTTTAGTGTTTTTTTTTTTTTAATATATGTGTTTTTTTTCCCCAAAAAAATTGCATTTGAAAAACCACTGCGCAAATACCGCGTTAAATAAAAATTTGCAACACCCACCATTTTATTCTATAGGGCCTCTGCTAAAAAAGATTTTATATATATATTATATATATATTATATATATATATATATATATATATAATGTTTGGGGGTTCTAGGTCATACATGTAGGAGCGAAGTGTCAGAATTGGCCTGGATGGCAAGTGGTTAAATCGTTTACAAAAGGACAGAAAAATGAATGAACTCAAATAAATGAAAACTTTACATTAAAGAGAAATTTCTGTACTAATGTAATGAACCCAATAAAAACTTTGTGTACTTAAACCATAGACATCAGGTTCACATTACAGTTTGTCTTTTATAAGCTCATCTTCTTTCAGCTGTCAGTTAGTAAAAAATGTTGGTGCAACCTACATACTACAGTAGTGACGGTCAGTAGGGACTGTCCCTGATTTCTAGGGACTGTCCCTGATTTGGAGCAATGTCCCTCTGTCCCTCATTCCTCCTCATTTGTCCCTCATTTTGGTCTGATCTGTATAGGTGTATATAAAATGCACTTTTTATCTTTTAAAAAGTGTTTCCCAGTGCTAAACCTTTCATCCAATTTCTAAATTGCTGCATCTTAAAAGCCAATAAAAAGGAATAGTAGTGGTAAAAAAAAAAAAAAAAAAGTCCTTGTGGATTTAAGTAACTTTTTTTTATTACTTCTCCTTTAAAGGGGTGTGGCAAAGGGTGTGTCCTATGCGTACATACATTTGATAGTAGGTGTCCCTCATTCCCAGCTCAAAATGTTGGGAGGTATGGCCTAGGCCTAGGGGCTTCCACAGAGTTCAATCTGACACTGGTTGTATAACCTAACTGTATGAGTTTATTACCCTATCGCCATCTGCAGTGCACCCTGGGAAACCGTCACTCTGATGATTTATTACCAAAACAGAAAACTGTTCACCATGACTATGCAACAACAGGCTAGTGATAAGATAACCGTGTCATAAAAAGCAGAGGAAGTAAAGAACATATGGACGATGGGGTTTATATATACTCACAAAGTGCAAACAGCCACTTAAAGTGATTCCGTCACATTCTATGCCAGACTGTGTTGAACACTTTGAAACATTATAGACCATTTTTTATATTTTTAACATTGCCAATTAAAATTTTTAACATTGCCAGAATTTAAAGTGTATTTAAAAAAAAAAATGTAGCGGCAACACTTTGGAGAAGGTGTCTGCTATGTACAAATTTCGTTTTTTTTCCTCAGAACAGTAAAGAGGTTCTGAGGGTTAATTATGTAGGTTGAACTTTGACATCAGCTTGGCTGGGCTATATTAGAGTTCTGCCTGGTCATGTGTACAGTTAGGTGCACATGACAGGACCAGAACCAGGCCTGGTTGGATGCTTTAGGTATCAGCGTTCCCCGGAGCCAATCAGTGGGTGCCCCTAGCCCTGCTGAGGAGTCTGGGGAAGGGTACTTAAGATATTGAAGTCACGTGTTCGGGGTTCGTTCGTGAGGCCATAGCTGCCTGTTCCTGGATCTGGACCAGGGTAGCCCTGCGAGGGGTCCCGGTCATGGGCGCGTGTGCCGCCCCACAACATGGTCGGTTTGACTAGCCCCATTAGACCCACATTGTCTGGGGTAAGGATCCATCTGTTCCAGAGTCTCAGAGCCGGCTGGTCCGAGGCGCAGTAACTGATGGAGGATTCGAGGCGTCCATGTGTGCTCTCAACTTGGAGAGGCACTGCAGCCCATGTAAGCGACCAGGGAGGACTCTTCAGAGGAGGGCCAACAAGCTGGCATCCCAAGAAGTGCCTGGTTGCTGAGTTGTCAAGGACACTAACAAATCCACGCTTTTCCAGTACTGCCAAGGAGACAGAGAACGTTCCAGGTACTGAGGAAAGGTTCCTGTTCATTTTCGGTTGAAAACTTTATTCAAGGTCAAAGACTTTGTAAGTTCTGGATCAAAGTGCTGACTGCCATAATCTCTGGCTAGAGATTTGTTCTGCCTTGAAGCGCCCAGCTGCGAGTGGCTACTCTCTGGGTTGTATTAGAGACTTTCTGATGACTAGAAGTTCAAGGTGCCTGAGTTTCTTCACCCTTGCCCTCTGTTCCCATATGAGACTGTGTTGTTGGATGTTACCCCTGTAAACAAAACCTTTCTAAAGGACTTTTATGGTGTCAGCGTCCAAAGTTGTTGGGTACTAACCCTGGGAACCTCTAGACATGGAAGAACAAGCCAACCGGAACAAGTAACCGGTAAGCCCAAAAGTAAAGGCCGTCCTATCGAGGGTTATGGCCGCTACAAAAAAAAAAGAAAAACACTATATTACCTAAAGTATTTTGACACCTGCCTTTACACACACGTGAACTTTAATAGCATCCCAGTCTTAGTCCGTGGTGTTCAATATTGAGTTGGCCCACCCTTTGTAGCTATAACAGCTTCAACTCTTCTGGGAAGGCTGTCCACAAAGTTTAGGAGTGTGTCTATGGGAATGCTTGACCATTCTTCCAGAAGAGTGTGAGGTCAGGCACCGATGTTGAGGAGGCCTGACTCGCAGTCTCTGCTTTAATTCATCCCAAAGGTGTTCTGTCGGATTGAGGTCAGGACTCTTTGCAGGTGGTTCAGGGAATCTCAGCTGCAGTCGACGATTGCTAATTTACTGGCCAGCACTTCCCTTTTCCACTTACACAGGTCTCTGTGCAGGCCAGTCAAGTACCTCAACCCCAAGGTCACTCATCCATGTCGTTATGGATCCTGCTTTGTGCCCTGGTGCGCATCATGTGGGAACAGGAAGAGCCAACCCCAAACTGTCTTCACAAAGTTGGGAGCATGAAATTGACCATTGTCAAGACAATGTTGATGCCTTTATGCCCCGTACACATGGTCGGATATTCAGACGGAAGCGGTCCGTTCGGATTATGTTGTGGGAAAATCCAATCGTGTGTGTGCTCTATCAGACTTTTTCCGTCGGAAATTCGGACGGAAAAAGTTCGAGAGCTGGATCTAAAACTTTCCGACAACAAAATCCGATCAGACTTTTTCCGATCATTTGTAGAGAATTCCGACGGACAAAGTGGCACGCAGGCTCAGAATAAATTACGAGATGAAAGCTATTGGCTACTGGCCTCCACGTTGTCCTGTCGTAGGCAACGAACGTCACCATGTTCAGAACGATCGGATTTTCTGACAACTTTTTCCAACCGTGTGTATGCAACACCAGTTTCGGCCAAAATCCGCCAAAAAAAATCAGACCGATTTTGTGGTCAGATTGTCCGACCGTGTGTACGGGGCATCAGAGTTCCCTTCACTGGAACTATGGGGCCAAGCCCAACCCCTAAAAAACAACCCCACACCATAATCCCCCCCCCCCCTCCACCAAATGATTTGGACCAGTGCACAAATCAAGTTCCATAAAGACATGGATTAGTGAGTTTGGGGTGGAGGAACTTGACTAGCCTGCACAGAGTCCTGACCTTAACCGGATAGAACACCTTTGGGATGAATTAGAGTGAAGGCTGCAAGCCAGGTCTTCTCATGCACATCAGTGCCTGACCTCACAAATGCGCTTCTGGAAGAACGGTCAAACATTCCCATAGACACACTTCTAAACCTTGTGGACAGTCTTCCCAGAAGAGGTGGAGCTATTATAGCTGCAAAGGGTGGGCCAACTCAATCTAAAGACTGGGATGCCATTAAAGTTCATGTGTGTGTAAAGCAGACGTCCCGATACTTTTGGTAATATAGTGTATGTTTAATACATCTCTGCAATAAGTGTATATTTTCTCCATGGTTTATTCCTTTTAAAATACATGCCAAGTACAGAAACATACCTGTTGATTTATCAGAAATCCAATGAGACAACACAGAGCCATTGCAGGACTAGAATAATGTTATATCCCCGATTCCTCTCTGTCCCACCCCAAATTGGGTTTTTATGCAGCAAAACATTCCTGCTGCCTTGACTCCCAAGAGTCCGGGACTCTCAAGAGAACCATAGGCTCTTGGGAGACGTAGTGCTGGGGGCGCACTACGTATAGTTGTCCTGATTCGATGAGTAAAAAATATAAACATCTCCTACATCGTTTTTTTTTTTCAGGTCCCGCCAAGCTCCTCTTAGGCCATTGGATGGCCAGTGATGATGTGTCTGTGTATACGCAAAAGAATGACATCATCCTTGGCGCTATTCTTGGCATGCACACGGAAAAAGCTGCTCTGCGATCTAGCCTGGGTTATCTCATTGGATCAGGGACAAATGAGTATAAGACCGGGAGCGGGGCTTGGGCTGGGGGGGGCACCAAATAGATATTTACCAATGTAGCTAATATATTATGAGATCGTTAGCATTATGCATTACTTACTTTATCCGTCTCTCACACTTCTGTGTCTATTTTTACTTTCTAATCACCACACCTTGCAGGGAATGTAGAAGAGAAATCTTGCACCTTTACATGGGTGTGTATGTGTGACACATGAAGGCAGTTCATATAGAAGCTTAAATGTAAATTGATATACCCTCTCTGCTAACTTCTTTTAGTATTCATCCCTCAAGGCTTACTATTATTTAGAAGCAAATACTTTCATGCATGAATTTTAAAACTAACCTAAACTAAACTATGGAAAATTATATAAAAGGGACTTTATTTTTAATTTACATAGAACTGTTTGCTTGAGGAATTATTCCAAGCAGTCAGTGAGCTACTAGTGCTAACCTGTTAACACTGAAACTGTGTTAAAATAATAAATATCGCCTAATTGTAACGGCGTCTGACTCCTCTGGACCATAGCGGTGGGCACCGCCACACAGCTTACTGACAGTGCAGCCGGAGCTGTTCAGGCAGGTAGGTGCGAGGTCTCTTTAAATCAGTGAGCTGCGGCCGGTGTTCTGCCTAATAGAGTCCGGCCATCGATATGTGTCCGTTCCGTACTGCGCATGCGCAGTACGGAGCAGACGAAGCTTCGGAAAATCTCCGAAGCTGAACGGCGCCTGCGCCGTGAGTGGAGGAGGTAGCCCCACTATCCAAGCGGACATAGGGTTTAGAATTTTAGAGGGCCCCTCGCGGGCGAGCTTCGCTCGCCACGCTTCGGGCTCGGCCTCGCTGCGCTCGGCTCTTTTTTATTCTAACTCTATGTCCACTTGGATAGTGGGGATAGAACCTGGACTCACGGCGCAGGCGCCGTTCGTCCTCGGCAATTTTCGGAATCTGTGCTCCTGTGTACTGCGCATGCGCAGTACGCAGAGGACAGCATCTGATGGAGGACCCTATTTGACAAGACACCGGCTCTCTGGATGACGAGTGACGTCATCAGAGAGCCCGCCACGCTGCCAGCACAAGCTGCTACCTTCTGCCGCCTGCTGCTCGCGCTGGGCAGGAGTCGGGCACATTGTGTGGAATCTGGCCTCCACAGCTACACAGGGGTGACTGAGGAGGGGGGTGTCTGGTAAAGGGTGGGGGATGTCTGGTAAAGGGGGGGTGTCTGGTGAAGATGGGAGGGGAGAGAGACTAAATAATAAAATTACACAGGGTGGATTTAAGTGGGGGGGGGGATCAAAATGGCACAGGAGGATCAGAAGGGGGCGGAATCAATAAGTGTGTACCATATTCATCTTCATGGAAAAATAAGACATTCCCTGAAAATAAGACCTAGCACATCTTTGGGAGCAAAAATTAACATAAGACACTGCCTTATTTTTCGGGGAAACAGGGTAGTACAAGTCTCCCTATGTAACAGAGCTTAGCTAATACTATACCATGGGAGGCAGGGAGAAGTATCGCATTGGGCCTTGCTGCTTAACTGCAGACAGGAAACATGACATTTTTTATTCAGGGAAAAGACACAGAGCATACCATAGATCAGTGATGGCAAACCTTGGCACCCCAGATGTTTTGGAACTACATTTCCCATGATACTCCACTACACTGTAGAGTGCCAGAGCATCATGGGAAATGTAGTTCCAAAACATCTGGGGTGCCAAGGTTCGCCATCACTGCCATAGATGCAGCTACAGACCTATAAATACTGTCATCTACTGGTTGAAGAATATATCTCTACTAAATACTGATAATGATGTAGTTGTTGCATACAACATAAATGAACATTGTATTCCAACAATTACTTTTTGCTTTTCAGGCTTATTTTTCTTTTATTTCATCTGATAACACAGTTCTTCTCCTGGGAAGAAAATGTTCTTTCACCATTCTGTATCTAATTAGGCTGGCTATAAAAGGAGCAAAATTCAGCAGGTTCAGCAGGGAGTGGCCGAATGTCAATCAGTGGATGGCTGTTCCTTGTTTTATGCCCCACATTCTGGATCTCTCTCTTACCTTCTATATATACACAATAGTATATGTTCATTAATATTAGTATGCATTTTGGAATTATAGATAAGATGGGGCCATATCTATGAGATGATTGCCCTGTGCCAAACAATGTCTTGAATGAACAAAAATAGAATTTTGCTATCTTAGGGCCCATTTATAAAATTTGTATTGGGGTGTGCTAGGCAGCGTTGCCCAGCGCAGTCTGAACGCAAAGCCAAGGAAATTTGACTTGATTCCAATGGTGTTAGTTTACACTCTTTTTTCCATCTTTCCACTTTATCATATATGATTACTATAGGCTTCAGGCAAACTCCAGGCCAGGCCTGTGCTACATCTATGTGAAACCTAGGGTTTCTCCTGATCCAGTGAATGTGTACACGGTTAGAAGAAAATCTGTTTGAATTATACTTAACTGAAACTACCTGTACCGAAATCCAACTGTAAGCCTATTGTATTGACTCATAACCTTGTTACTTCTCAATAAAATCTTTGTAAAAGAAATTTAGACTAGATGTAGTGATGCCATTCTGGTGCTGCTTGCTGGAAGGGAAGCTATACCTGAGGACCTGCAGTGCAAGTATATCCCTGCTTCAGTCTCATTCATTCTGTGGATCTGTGCTTAAAGCTTAGCTCCAGTAATACTATGACTTAAAAAAGTTCCTTTGGACCAAGCTAACCCAAATAAACTTTTTCCTTTCCTATCAATTGTATTTAGCATTAGCTACATACAGTTTACAGAGCTGCACACAGCAGCGGTACAGGGACCTCTGGTTCACAGAAAAAAATCATGTGAGGCTGAATAAATACAAGCCTTCGTCTGATTGGCTGAAATTAATATTATAATATCATCTGCCCGCCTCTCCAAGTCTGCCAATCAGGGGAAGCCTTGCATTCACAAAAATAAAAGGCTTCCTACGAACAGCTGAAAAGCGTTCAGCCTGACTAAATTGTGTTCCAGGAATTGAACAGGAACCACCCATACAGCTGCCAGTGTACAGTGTTTAGGCCCAGACTGGCCATAGGGCACACTGGGCATTTGCCTGGTGGGCTGGGGCTGCTGGGCCGCATGTTCCAGGGCCAGGACAAGGGGCGGGCAGAGAGGACACATGCCCGGCACAGCTGGTGTAATGTGGAGGGAGGGGCTCCAATAGCATTGCTAGCACCAGGCAACCAGCCGTTGCCCTGCTTCAATCTCTAGCACTTGCATCATCCCTTACCACCTGTCATGCTAGTTAAACAGAGCCAGGGAAGCTTCCCCTAGGCTCATCCTGGACTCTGATGTGCCCTATGAGAGAAGATGAGGAGGAGCCTGGGAGGACGAACATCTCCCTCCCAGTCTGAGAGCTGTTTATGGAGGAATAGGCAGTGGAGTTTGATCAATGACAGAAGAGTAAAGGAGAGAAGGTATGGAGGGATGTGGAGGAGAATGATCATAGAGTTAGAGTAGGAATTGATAG
Source organism: Lithobates pipiens (assembly GCF_037356315.1). Lineage (NCBI taxonomy): Eukaryota > Metazoa > Chordata > Amphibia > Anura > Ranidae > Lithobates > Lithobates pipiens. The sequence goes on from NW_027507758.1 coordinate 540,664,826, forward strand.
AAAAGAATGATTGAGACCAGAGAGGGAAATGGTAGTGGATAGAAGAGAAAGAGAATGATTCAGAAAGGAGCGTGACAAGCATAAAGGTAATAGAGATGTTCAAGGTGCAGAACATGCATTTATAGAGCATAAGGATCTGTATATATATAAATAAATAAATATATATATTAAAAGACATAGAGAAACCAGTAGTTGTCATTATTAGTAATTGTGTTTGTGTACTGTATGTAGCTGGTTCCCCATGAGTAAGCTTGTGAAACACATTGGTGGCTTGGTGGGGGTTCAGGCTGAGACTGCCATTCACTATCACACCAGCAGGCTTTGACTTGATGTGCGGCTTCCGGGACACCTATCACTCTCTACCATTGTCTGGAGCATAGACGAGCTCCCTTCCTGGCCAACACGCGGTGGGCACAGGAGTTCATTCCCATACAGCCTGGGCGTCTCACGCACGTAACTTGGTTTGTGATGCTACATACAGTTTATACAGTGCTGACAGCCACTGCATTAATTAGGAGGAAAGGAAGAAACAGAAGAAAGGAAATAGTTTGCTTGGGCCAGCTTGGTTCAAATGCATTATTTAAAGTGATAGTATAATTGGAGTCTAGACTTTAATCCACCTCAGTCTCCAGTCATCAGGGGGCCATCTCTGAATAAAACCCTGCCTCTACCAAGATAGCTGCCTCCAAATAGATACACCATGCAGAACAAGCCATGGTAAATCTGTAATGAGGAGAAGACCACCTGCAGGGAGACCACAAAGCATACTGGCATATGGGCATTTGTCCTTGGCTTGCATTTCTGGGCACAGGTCCTTCTATGAGTGTATACGTTTAGAAAAGTTGGGATAAATAGTGTTCACTGGTGCTTGTATATCTTCCCTACTCCCGGTATAAGAATTATCATTTACACCACTAACATGTAAATATATTTTATTTGTTCTTTTGTTGCATAATCATCAAAACTTCTCCGAAGTTTTTTTTTCCTAACAAAGTGTCTGTCCAGCATTTATGACTTTACATTTTAAAATATCCCTGTGCTGTATTTTGGAAATAGAAGTTTAAAAGCAGAAACCATCAATTAGAAGAGAAAGAAAACATTCCTGCTCTAAAATATTGCAGGCTGCTCATTGTGTCCTCTCAGTCAGCTGTGCCCTGGGCATGGTTCAAATGCAGAAAAGTAGATAAAACAGGCTTTCTATTTATTCTATTCTGTCTAAAAAAAACTGTGAGGGTGATTTACGAAAGCCATGCACCAGCAGAGGTGCATGACGAGGCGCAACGCACATTTCCATATTTACGAAATAGTGTGCCAGTAACAGAGCACAAATCCCCCATTTACTATAGTGATCTTGGTACACGGGAGAATGCAATCTGTGCGCTACTATGGTCATGGTTCACGCCATCTTCAAATCAATGTTAGCAGAAGATGGAGGTGGCAATATTATGGGGGGAAGTTTAGTAACAACTGCCCAAGTAACAAATATGCCAAAAATAGAATGAGAAAGTAACTTTTTCAGAGAGAGCCTGCTGTGCCTGCAAGTATTTTTAGAACTGCGTGAGATCAATGTAAGCAGTGCGCATGCGCAAGTGGCTCTTGCGCTCGTTCACATGCGTTTGTTCACTGCGCAGCCAAAATATTAGTAAATGTTAAGCAACGTACATGCAAATGCATGAGTTTGAACAGGTGCACCCCTAAACTTGACAAAATTTTTTTTACGCTGGTTCACCTTTAAGTATTTTTTTAAGGAGATTTGCACACAGGTCATGTTAGCATGTTACGTTGCCAACATGTGACATGCACCTTATTAAAATTATCCAAAAAGACTCTTGCTCCTCGTAAAAGGGCATTTAAACTTCCCCCTCTAATACATATAATGTCCCTGGGCTAGCTTTTGCTTTTAGTATCAATAGTTTTTTATTGAATATCACAATCTTGTACAATATCCCAATCTTATACAAAAGTAAAGTATTTATACAATCAATTCATGAAATTGACAATCAATTCTTGAAACTGACATTGCACCCTGTATGGTATTAGAACACGTGATATCAATTATTACAAGTACAATGAAAAAAAAAGGGAAAAGTAAAATAAAATAAAATAACTGGATTCCATAACTAGATATAGACACATAAAGTTCAGATGTGCATGCTCTAACACAGGATAACAGCAAAACCTTCACTTCAAGGATTATAGCAGAATGCTTTCTCGCAATTGTATTCAAATTTACTTATAGTGAGCAGAACTATAACAATCTATCCAGGGCTGCCATAAATCTTGTTTGGATGCTAAATTGCCTTGGGAAGCAGCGAACATTAGTTCATAGTTTATGTGTAAATCCACCTCTCTTATTATCTCTCTTAGCTTAGGTATTCCTTCCGTTCTCCACCGTTTTACAATCGCTAATCTAGTGCTCACTAATATATGAAAAACCACCAGCCTGTAACGTATTGGGAATCTCTCTATCCCCAGTGACAAAACTGCCAATCCCGGGTCATTACTCGTATGAGAGCTGGCTATTCTGTCAATCAAGTTGAAGACTTGGCGCCAGAGATTGTCCAACTTTGGGCACGCCCAAAGTATATGTCCCAGTGACCCCCTATGTCCGCAGAGTCTCCAGCATAGTGGAGACGTATAGGGGTGAAAGCCCGCCAATCTCACCGGAGTTAAATACCACCTGAGGAGGATCTTAGTAGAGAGTTCCCACAAATTCACAGATTTAGTCGCTATGTAAACTACCTTTATGGATTCCTTCCACTGTTCCATAGAATAGGAAACTCCCAACTCGAGATCCCAAGATCTCATAGAGGGAGACCCCAGAAACTCGGACTTGTGATTTAAGAGGTTATAAAACAGTGATATACCTTTAATTGTTGTATTGTTATTTTGATAGTAGAGATATACTCTGACCGGAAGGGGTATCTGGGTTGTAGGGAATGTATTAATTAGGTGTGAGATCTGATTGTATGTATATTGGTCCCTAACTTTCAGCCCAAATTCCAACTGTAGTGACCTAAATGTTTTAATGGATGGGCCTATCATAATATCCTGCACTGAAGAGATTCCCTTCACCAGCCAGTTTTTGATGGATATATGAGGAATGAGAAGCCGCAGGCTCGATACGGTCAAAGGGATTGACTTGGTGGGCTGGTCCGGGCGAACACAACCTAGAAGTGTCTTCCAAGCTGCCATCGTGGCCCTCATAGGGGGAGACAAAATACCAACCACCCACAGGTTGAATGAACAAGTCAGCAATAAATCTCCTGTATTATGCTGAAGACATTGGGCTCTCTCCAGCTCCAACCACCTAGGCCCCTGACCCAGCACAAACCATTGTCTTGCCTGGGCCAGGATAGCGGCCAGGTAGTAGTCCTTTAAAAGAACATGACCCACCCCTCCTGCTCTTTTCGTCTGTATCAGCTTCTTGAAAGCGCACCTGGCTTTCTTTCCCTGCCATAAGAAATTATTAATCATGGATTGTGCCTTAGAAAAAAAACCATTCGGGATTGTAATAGGGAGGGTCCTAAATAGATAGAGGAATTGAGGTAAAACCATCATCTTAAAAGCAGCTAATCTTCCTGTCCATGACATTTCTGTTTTGGAAATAGACAGCAGTTTGGATTCCAGTCCCCCCAGGAATGGTAAATAATTTTCGTTAAACAATTTACCTGTTTTATCAGATAGCACTATGCCCAAGTATTTGATACCTTCGGAACTCCAAGTATAAGGGAAGATGCCTTGCAGCTTGGATTGCGTTCCACCATCTATCCCTAATCCCAATATCTGGGATTTTCCTTTATTCACCTTGTAGTATGAAACCCGATTAAACAATGATAGGGATTCATGTGCCTCAGCCAGGGAATTCTCCATGTTGGTCAACATCAAAATCACATCATCCGCAAACAGACTGATACTATGGCTCCCCTTCCCCAGCCCGGATCCTGTTATTCGTGGATGAGATCTAATGTGGATGGCCAGGGGTTCCATCAATAGATTAAATATCAAGGGTGATAGAGGACACCCCTGCCGCATACCATTCGAGATAAGGAACGGGGAGGACATAACCCCTGACAAATATACTCTGGCCGAGGGTTTGGAATATAACGCCATAATTGCTGACTCAATTCCCCCCTAAAATCCAAAGGCCCTCAGCCCCTCTCTTAGGTACTGCCAATGGATACGGTCAAAGGCCTTCTCTGCATCCAATGATAGAAGCAGAGAAGGCCTCCCTTGCGTCTGATCAGGATGAATGATCGTAGGAAGGATATCCACCATACGAGCTGCTATTAATTTGGCATATAATTTTAAATCGCTATTTAACAGAGAAATCGGCCTAAAGTTGGGCAGAGAGACTGGATCCTTCCCCGGCTTAGGCAGAGTTATGATCAAAGCCTCTAACATCTCCGGCGGGAAAGAGGCAGAGGCAGCAGCTTTGTTAAAAATCTTAGTAAGGTGCGGGGGGAGAGTGTTTTTAAATAATTTGTAGTATTCGCCACTAAAACCGTCCGGTCCTGGGGATTTATTAGATGGTAATGAATCTATTAATTTCTGGACTTCATCAGCAGTGAATGGAGCATTTAGAGAGTCCAGTTGTTCCTGAGTCAGTCGCGGAATTGGCAGTCGGGAGAGGAAGTCAACAATTTGTTCCCGTTTTGGTTGGTGAGTCATGGGGTCGTCTTTAAGGTTATAAAGCGAGCTATAATAGGAGCTAAAAGCGTCAGCGATTTTCTAAGGCCGCGTACACACGCGCGGACTGTTCGCCCAACTTTGTCCGTCCAACAGTTTCGGCAAACAGTCCGCTCAAACTTAGCATGGACGGACATGGCCACACACGACGGACGAACAGTTTGCTGAAACCGTGCGCGATGACGTTTCGGCACGCACGACGGATCGAAAATTTCGACGTCCAATACACTGCAATGCAACCTTCCGACGTGGAAATCCTTTCTGAGCATGCGCGAGACTTAGTTGGCCGAACAAGCCTACACACGAGCGAACAGTCCGCTGAAACCTTGTTTCAGCGGACAGTTTTTCGGAATTTCCGTAAGACCTTGTTCGGCCAACTGTCCGCTGAAACTGTCCGCTGAAGCCCCACACACGAGCGGACTGTCCGCCCAAACACTGTTCAGCGGACAAGGTTGGGCGAACAGTCCGCCCGTGTGTACGCGGCCTTAGGGTGAGATTCCTTCAGTTTGGTGACAGGATGAATGATATAAGGTAATTTGGCTTTATATCTATGGCCTTTGATTTTGTGGGCTAGGAGCTTACCAGACATATTGTCAAATGCATAAAACGTCATGTTTCTCCGTTTACTATATTTCTCGAAATTTTCAAGTAGCAGTAAGCGCAGGTTATGTCTATGCTGGGCAAGTTTTTGGGATACAAGGTCTGTCGGATTAGACTTGTTGATCAGCTCCAACTCCTCAATAGCCGTCACCAAGTCTGTAAGATTACTCTGCCTCTGCCTCTTTAACCTCGCTCCCATCTGAATGCAAATACCTCTCATATACGCCTTATGCGCATTCCACAACACAAATGGGTTTGTAACAGATTCAACATTAGCATCGAAAAATTCGGTTAGTCGTTCCTGAAAAAACTTTCTGCACTCCCCCCTCTGCAGTACAATGGTGTTGACTCTCCATAGCGCCCTCGCATCAACAGCTGCCGAGCCCACCATGGAGAGCACCACCGATGCGTGATCAGACCATGTGATCGGCTTAATGGACACAGAAGATGTCCGCAGCAGAGTCTGCTGATCCACCAAAAACAGATCGATCCTAGTATAAACCTGGTGCGGAGGTGAAAAATAAGTAAAGTCCCTCTCGTTGGCGTGCAAACATCTCCATGTATCGTAGAGCCCATGTTGGTGAATTGTTGGTTTGCAGAGCTGAGCGTAGTCTAGTGGACCGTGACGTAGAGTCCAAGGTTGGATCCGGAGTTAAATTAAAATCCCCACACATTATCAGCAACCCCTTTTGGATTTTCCGCACTCTCCGTATCAGGCCATTAAAAAATCTCACCTGGTGGGTGTTGGGGGAGTACACGTTCACAATTGTGTAGGTAGTCAAGTTCAGATCACATATCAATATTAGGAATCTGCCATGGGGATCACTAATAGTCTCCTGTAGGTGAAAGGCCACAGAGTCTTTTATGGCTGTTAGAACACCTTTTCTTTTGGTATCCGCATTGGCTGTGAATATGTGTGGGAAACTTTTGTGCGAGCACTTGGGTGCTTTGGCAGTCATAAAGTGGGTCTCCTGGGTGCAAACAATGTCGCATTTGTGTAATTCCGCTTCTTTCCAAAGCGAGTGTCGCTTCATGGGGTGGTTAAGCCCCTTAGTATTAATAGACAAGATGTTCAGAGCCATAGAAAGAATATGGGTAGTTAGTGCAGGGGAGCATGCTGTCCAGCCCCCCCAAAGAGGTCCCCCCTCGTCCACTGGGGTCCCCCAGCATCTCCGAGGTTACCCCATAGACTGTGTGCAGAGTAGTACTCACTGTTGCATAGAAGAAACCTCCGGTTATGGCTCCGTGTAGGCTCACCGACTCTCGCTGCGGGACATATTGAGGAATACGCAGTCTCTCCCTACCATCATATGTTAGGCGGTCTGCAATTTTCACATGTTTCAGCATCCAAACAAAAAAAAGAAGATGAAAAAGAAGAAAGTAAAACATAACATCAGGTATTAGACTTTGCATTAGCATCCACTCTCTTCACTCTAGAGCTTCAACTAATAAGAACAGTGGGCAGCCGTCGCTGCAAAATTAACTGGGGGGAAAGTTCAGCCTGAGGTTCCCTAAGAACAGTGACAGTGGGACCTCAGATTTAGACAAGTACATCCGTCCCACCTTATGAGTGCGACTTGGCGTTCCGTGCTGTAACAGTTTTCCACTCATGATCTATCAGCTTCGGGGCATTAGACAACGCTGTGCTCATTTCCAACTCCGAGAGTATAAGCCACTCCAGTAGCAATGCAATGCCTTTGTCCAAGGAGGTGATTGTGTATGTACGGTTGTCCTTAGTGTCAGACAGTTTGGTGGTGTATTCCCACTTGTAAACAATTTTATGATTCCTCAGAGCTTTGGTAATAGTATTCAGGTTTCTCCTTTTCTGGAGAGTGTATTGTGAAAGGTCTGTGAAGAACTGCAAGTATTGATGTTGTGGCGGGATGCGTTCTTTTTGTCGCATGGCTGCCATAAGGTCCTCTTTCACATGGAAAAAGTGTAGCCGGAGCAATACATCCCTCGGGACCTGATCAGACAGATGAGTTGGCTTGGGGAGACGATGAATCCTGTCAATCGTCACATCAAGGTCTGATAGTGCTGGGAGAATTTGCTTAAACACCGTCACCATGTGCGCATTTAGGTCGGCCTGTAAGACAGTTTCGGGGATCCCCCTAATTTTAATATTGTTTCTACGTGATCTGTCTTCCAGGTCCGCCAGTTTCTCTTTGAGCCTCTCCACCTCCCCTTCTTTCTCCTCATTAGCGTCAACTAGGTCATTTATAGTCCCAGCATATTCCCCCATCTTTGTTTCTATATGGTCCACTCTGTCTCCTATGGCATTGAGATCCTTATTGAAGCTATGCATACAAGCAGCCAAATCCGACTGGATGGTGCTGCAAAGTGATAATAACATGTCTTTCAAAACAGTGTCTAAAACCGGCTGGTTTTGAGTAGGGTACGACTCGATGGGCTCAGGTAGCTCCCGGGTGTCATCTCCTGAATCTGTGGACGGGCTGCCCGTCCCGCTCAATCCGCCGCCATCCAGCCTGGGTTTCGACTTGGCTGGGCTGCTAGTGGATGGGGAGGGGGGGTAGAAGTGGCGGCCGGTAGTGGAGGCTGTTTTGTTCTGCAGTTTACCTGGCTCAGCACCCCTCGTACAGTACTTGGGGGGTGGCAGCGATGGTACTTGGGGGGTGGCAGCGGTGGTGTACTTGGGGGTGTGGCAGGCAGAGGTGGTACTTGGGGGGGTGGCAGCGGTTGTGGTCGCATCCCCTCCCACCACCACCTCTGCCTCTTCCTTTTTCCGTGTCCACCCCGCCTCCCTACATTCTCTCTCTCTGGATAGGCGGAGCAGGATGGGGCGGTCCAGACAGTCTCTCTGAAACTCAGCCTCTTCTCAGCTCAGCGGGGGAAAGCCCCCCTCCCCACGGCGGAACGAACGACCAGGCAGCGCGTCCACGGCGGGCCTCTCGGGCAGTAGACGTAATTGCGGTAACGCCGCCCAAGTAATGGCTACTTTTTTTGGTGCCTTCATGGAAGCATATGCATGGATTGTGCACATGCTGTCATGAATAGGCACCAGGAAAGGAAAATCACAGAGATGTAAGTATTCAATTTTCCATTTTAGCACAGTGGTTCTCAGCCTCAGTCCTCAAGTCCCCCCAACAGGACATGTTTTCAGAATTTATCGTAGCTAAAATAGCTGTCCAAAATACCTAGCCATGGACTCTGATTTAAAGCACCTGGGCAAGATGAAGAAAAACCTGCAAACCTGGCCGGTTGGGGGTACTTGAGTACAGGGTTGAGAACCACTGATTTAGAGCACTGAGCTAAAATCTAGCTCAAGACAATCCTATTCTAATTGTGGGCATTTGAGGGAAACCAAGTGAGTGTTAGGCCGCGTACACACGCGCGGACTGTTCGCCCAACTTTGTCCGCTGAACAGTGTTTGGGCGGACAGTCCGCTCGTGTGTGGGCTTTCAGCGGACAGTTTCAGCGGACAGTTTGACGAACAAGGTTTTTCGGAAATTCCGTAAAACTGTCCGCTGAAACCTTGTTTCAGCGAACAGTCCGCTCGTGTGTAGGCTTGTTCGTCAAACAAAGTTGCGCGCATGCTCAGAAAAGATTTTCACGCCGAAAGTTATAATGCAGTGTATAGGACGTCGTATTTTTCGTCCCGTCGTACGTGCCGTTCACGTCATCGCGCACGGTTTCAGCAAACTGTTCGTTCGTCGTGTGTGGCCATGTCCGTCCATGCTAATTTTGAGCGGACTGTTTGCCGAAACTGTTGGACGGACAAAGTTGGGCGAACAGTCCGCCCGTGTGTACGCGGCCTTAGAACCCGTTTGTCTTTTTTAGGTTGGGCTTTGTATCCTTTTTCTAAAAATTGGCTCCACTTCCTGTCCTATAGACAAACAGGAAGTGAGGGTAAAACCCTACCAATATATTCCCTTGGGGACAAACAGGTCAATCTAACTAGTGTCCCCATTAGGAAAATTGCACTCTAGCACTTTGTTGTGCACACCCCAAATTATTAGGTATTTTTGGGTTTATTAAAGGCAAATCCACTCTGCAATACAAGAGTACTCGCTGTAAATCTGAGTGGAAGCACTGGTGATTTTATCATCCAATCATGTAATAGCAAAGATGCTGTTTTTTTTTTTTTCCTTGCATGTCTCCAGCAACTGCACTTCCAAGTGCACTTGTAGGGCAAAGTGCATTTGCCTTTAGTAAATAAACCCCAAAATCCAAGATCTGTGTGTGTGTCCCCAAGGAAAGACATTGGTAGGGTTTTACCCTCACTTCCTGTTTGGCGATGTGACAGTAAGTGAATACATTTGAAGGAGAAACTGGCAAAATTTGGGAGGTGTCTTCACCCTGGCATCACCAAAAACTGACAAAACTTCTAATCCCTCTGCACTCTATCCCAAAGTGAAGATAAGAACAGATTTTATTTAGTTTAACTTTGCAAAGACACATTCCTAAGTTCAACTGTGATGCATGTCAATGGCCCATTTAGACCTTGCTTAATAGAAAGCACCAGTTGCCTTTCACTATAAACATTTGTTAGTCCAGTCCTGGAAATCTGCATCTCCTTTACTATTAATTTCCATAAAAATTGGGTTCCTGCAGCTAGATGCGCCAAATGCATCTAGATGTGCAACCGCTGTGTATGTGAGATACGCAACTGCTATGTGCGCGGAGGTATGTACCCGTGGTGCATGTCTGGTACCCAGAAGTGGTGGCCAGCACACAGGAATGACAATGCGCCCTCCAGGAAGTTGCTCGTACTGCTGCTAATTTCTTCCCACCACCATGCCCGGCTCACTGTTCTCTGAGGAAGAGATGATCCTTATTTGCAAATCAAGATAATTTTTTAATTATTTTTACATTTTGTGGTGTTTTACATTTGGTAGTGTTTGTGGGGGTCATGTGTATATGTCTAAATGATATGGCCTCAAATCACACACTTACTTTCTGTGTACAGATTCACTTCCGGGCCAATGTATATTGCTTCCTGCTTCAGTGTTTGTGTGTGTGTGTATATATATATATATATATATATATATATATATATATATATCTCAATGTATCTATAGATGTAGGCTCTTGTGTCCACCAGCAGAGAGAAGTTGGGTAGATGCCACACTCCCAATTCTGGAGGCATAATAATGGTCTAGCACAGGGGTCTTTAATCTACGACCCTCCAGTTGTTCAGGAACTACAATTCCCATCATGCCTCATCATGTCTGTGAATGTCATAGTTTTACAATGCCTAATGGGATGTGTAGTTCCGCAACAGCTGGAGAGCCGTAGTTTGAAGATTCCTGATCACTCTAGCATGTCTTGAAAAAAGGTGTTTTTTCATGTGCCTTGTATAATGCCCAAAAAATATAATTTGGAAAATACAAGTGGCTCATGGCACAGCTACATTTCAAATTTGGCAATTAAGATGGTCATGCACTATGCAATCTGATTGGTCAATCTCTGTACAACTAAATATTTAGGCAAAATAGGTAATAGGAAGACACACTTGAACAATTAATTCAAATTATAGGAAATCAAACAGGCTCTTGTACTAAATCTAATTTATTTAACCACTTGCCGACCAGCGCACGAAGATGTACGTCGACAGAATGGCACGGGCAGGCAAATGGGCATACATGTACGTCCCTTTAAATTTGCCGCCCTGCCATCAGGAGCGCGCCGGCGGCGGCGCGCTCCCGCGCTGGTCGGGACCCCCGTGAGTCCGGTCGCGGGACCCGCGGACTCGATCGCCGTGGGCATACCCGCGATCGTCTCACGGAGCGGCCAAATGAAGAAATGCCGTTGTAAACAGCATTTCTCCATTCTGCCTAGCAACTAGTGACGCTGATCTCTGCTCCATGTGATTGGAGCAGAGATCAGTGTTCACTAAATGAAAGCCCAACCCCCCCACAGTTAGTAACACACCCCTAGGAACACTTAACCCCTACACTGCCACCCACTGGTTAACCCCTTCACTGCCAGTGTCATTTACACAGGAATCACTGCATTTATATAGCAGTGATTACTGTATAAATGACAATGGTCCCAAAAATGTGTCAAAAATGTCCGATGGGTCCCCCACAATGTCGCAGTCACAATAAAAATCGCTGATCGCCGCCATTACTAGTAAAAAAAAAATAATACAAAATTATTAATAAAAATGCTATAAAACTATCCCTATTTTGTAAACGCTATAACTTTTGCGCAAACCAATCAATAATCGCTTATTGTGATTTTTTTTACCAAAAATATGTAGAAGAATACGTATCGGCCTAAACTGAGGGAAATTTTTTTTTTTTATATATATATTTTTGGGGGATATTTATTATAACAAAAAGTAAAAAATAATGCGTTTTTTTCAAAATTGTTGCTCTATTTTTGTTTATAGCGCAAAAAATAAAAACCGCAGGGGTGATCAAATACCACCAAAAGAAAGCTCTATTTGTGGGAAAAAAAGGACGTCAATTTTGTTTGGGAGCCACGTCGCACGACCGCGCAATTGTCAATTAAAGCGACGCAGTGCTGAATCGCAAAAAGTGGTCTGGTCTTTGACCAGCAAATTGGTCCGGTCTGAAAGTGGTTAAGATCTAACTGATTGCAGTGTATGGTCACCTTTAAAGATCAAGATCTGAAAATATTAATTTATTGGGTTTAGAAACACTTCTCTGTTCTTTGTAATCTATTGAAAGATTTGGGTAAAAAAAGAAAAAAAAAGAAATTTCAAAGATATATTAGAAGTGATAGGAATGAGATTAGCATCAAAAGGGTTAATGAACTGAGAACACCTACTAATTTCCTAACAAGACACATCCAATGAGATGAATTTTTGGGCATGCCCTTTTATCAATGAGAAAACCGCAGTTCCCTTAGCGAAAGATGCACTTTAGATATGCGGGTATTTATTATCGCTATTTGCGCTTCAATGTGCGCCGGTTCGCACGTTTGATTAATTACTTTTCTGGCGCACTAATTAATGTATGGACCGGTGCAGTGCCTTCTTCTTAGTAAATCAACCCCTGTGTGTCTGAAATTGTATATATGTTCCCTTTTCTAGCCATGTTAAATGGAGGCGAACAGAGGGAATGACTGAAAACTGGAGTAGAAGAAAGGGAAGCAAAAGCAAACCCTCTGCTGTCAGCAAACACAAACTTTCCACACTTCATTTAAAAGATTTGAACGTTAAACTAGTACTAAAGATGGGAGAACTTCTGAAACGTTTGATCAGTTGTGGTTTATTCAAATTTAGCGAAATCTCAGAAATTTGGAATGTCCAAACCGGAAGTCCCATTATGTATGTCTGAACTAGGCTTCAAAGATTATTGCAGAGCAGCAAATATTGCAGTATTGTGCAGAATGGATGAGTGAGAAATCCAAGCTGACAAAAAAATGCTGAAATTAGGAATAAGTTTAGGACTGACGTCATCTGAATTTCAGGATGAACTCAACTGGAGAGATGTAGTTTTAACAAGACAGTTTGGATTTTATGGCTTCTCTTTAATTGCTGTGCAGGATGTTCATTTTGGACACTCTATGTAGCAAACCCGACTCCCCCCCACCCCACCAGCTCTGCCCATTTTGCCCACTCTACCAGCTCTGCCCACTCTACTCACTCTACCAGCTCTGCCCACTCTATCAGCTCTGCCTGGTGTTATTGCAAGACTTAGCTGTAATTTTTGAGTTAGGTATCACTCTGTATTATAGGAGCTCTGGCTGTGAACATGAATCCTGCATTTACTGTTTGTGGGCTTCCTCCATAAATACATTGTAGCAATATTGTTACAGTATATTTTGTTTAGTGCTTATGTGCAAACCATTGAAGTGTACATAAAGTACGTTTCCGCAAACCTGCAAATGTAAATGAAAGTTGTTCATTGTGCAACTCCTCGTTATAGCCCAATTTTTGGAAAATTAAAAATGATCCCTTGCAGGGGGGCTAGGGGGGAGGAGTAGTGCTTTTACTTACCTGATCCTCTATCCTGGTGCTCTCCCACCCTCCAGTGATGGACTGTGTCTCAGTGTCAACACATCCAGTGCAGAGCTAAGATGTTGCTTTGGCCTTAATTAATTCTTGCTTAAAGCGGGAGTCCGCCGGGAGTCCGCCGTTTTTTTTTTTTTTTTAAAAGCCAGCAGCTACAAATACTGCAGCTGCTGACTTTTAAAATAATGACACTTACCCGCCCAGCGCGCCCGCTATGTCGGCACCCGAAGCCGATCTCTCGATCGTCTCTCGGGTGCTGCCGCCGCCATCTTGGGTATGGGAATCAGGAAGTGGAGCCCTTCGGCTTAATTTCCCGGTTCCCTACTGCGCATTCGCGAGTTGCGCTGCGCAATAAGGATGGTCCCCGCTGTCTCTGAGATCCGTGTGTTTCCCAGCAGTCAGCGGGGGGATCTTCGGGAAGGGGTGTAGATTCTGCGGAAAGGGGCGTACCTTCTGCAGAATCTACACCGGAAGTGGGTGCAGATACCTGTACTGTACAGGTACCTGCACCCCCTCCCCCCTGAAAGGTGCCAATTGTGGCGCCGGAGGGGGGAGGGTTCCAATGAGCGGAAGGTCCACTTTAGGGTGGACCTCTGCTTTAATCTTTAGCCCTTAATAGCCCTTATTAACTTCTTTCTACCCTCTTTCTGCCAAAATTTATTTATGTATAAAATTATAAATAAACTTTTTTTATATACGTTATTTCATTGTTTGTTTTTGTGTTTTAAAAATCCACAAAATTTTGCAAAATTTTGTTTAATATCTAAAAAAAAAAAAAAATTCAGCCTTATCTTTTTTTAACAGAAACAAAATTTTAGTTCTGTTAGAAGTAAATTCAAATTTGCAAACAGGCATATCCCACTTTTAAGTACACAATGGGGTTTCTTTACTAAAGCTGGAAAGTGCAAAATCAGGCTCAATTCTGCATAGAAACCAATGAGCTTCCAGGTTTTATTACTGAAGCTTAATTGAACAAGCCAAGGTTAGAAGCTCATTGGTTTCTATGCAGAATTGAGCCTGATTTTGCACTTTTCAGCTTTAGTAAATAAACCCCATTGTGTACTTAAAATTGGGGTATGCCTGTAATTAGCAACTTTATTTTCACACTGAAGAGAAAAAATTTTATGTTCACTGGTGAAAAAATGGGTTTTGTTTCATTATGCTTATTGTGGTTAAACCACATAGGTTTAACTGTATGCCTTTTGAGCCATGCTCACTCATGTTATGGCTACTTAACATTATCATATTCCCTCCCGTTTGGTTTTCCATGTACCAAAATGTGGCCATTGTAGTATGCAATCTATATAAATCATCTTCTCTCAGTGGATTATTGGGGAAAAGTCAGATTTCTGTTAACCTGTAAAGCACACTGAGCCTGTTGTACTCTCACAAAAGTCCAATTTGTCTTCACTCCCCCCTCTGCCCTTGAAATCCCAGATACATTTCAAATTTCAGTGGCAACTGCAAATAAATGCAAATTTGGGAGAGTTAATCTAATATTCAGAGCTGTGAGGGGTACCTAGTTACATATTTAGTAAGGTTGATGACATATGTTAATTACATTAAAAAAAATTCCTAAACTCATAGTTGCTCCAGAGAAAGGCAAAAACCACTATTAAGTATTGTCAAATTTACGCAAACAGATGAAAATTCCATCTTGGGCCCAAAATGCAATTGGATGCATTGTAGATCAACCATTCTATAATATTATTCCTTCCAAAATTATTATATTATTATTATTATTATACATGATTTATATAGCGCCAACAGTTTACGCAGTGCTTTATAATGTATAGGGGGGACAACACAATTACAGTACAGTTCAATACAAAAGGTACAGGAGGGCCCTGCTCGTAGAGCTTACATTCTAAAGGGAGGGGGTGGTACAAAAGGTAATAGCTACAGAGAATGATTTGATGGAGGTGGCTCAGGGACAGTTAGGTGGGTGTGGGATAGGCCTCCCTGAATAAATGAGTTGTCCGGGATCTCCTAAAGGTGGACAGGGTAGGGGCTGATCGGATATACTGGGGCAGGGAGTTCCAGAGGATGGGAGAGACTTTGGAGAAGTCTTGCATGGGAGGAGGTAACAAGGGAGCTAAAGAGCAGGAGGAATATGAATACTCATACTCAAAATGAATGCTCATTTATATTTTGTGCATTTGCACAACACATTCAGCAAGAATCTTTATCATATGCAGAGGTCAAGTTTTTTCCTCTATTCGTAAAAATTACCCTCATGTCTTTTCTGATAGGCTTGAAATAAATAACTTTTCATTGAATTTACTATATGCATCATCCATACATTTATACAAAGTCTTAATCACCTCTTCTCAAGGGTGAATAAATAAAGTCTCCATGCCCCTTAATAATATAGTTGTCCATCTATGCCATTTTTCGGTCCTTTTTTGTGGACTGGTGCTCAAAATTTAACTGGACATTAAAGCGGAGGTCCACCCTAAAATGGACCTTCCGCTCATCGGATTCCTCCCCCCCTCCGGCGCCACAATTGGCACCTTTCAGGGGGGAGGGGGGTGCAGTTACCTGGATAATCCAGTAACTGCACCCACTTCCGGACTAGCTCTCTGCGGAAAGTGCCCGCCCCCTTCCGCAAGTGCCCCGCTGCCTGCTGGGAAACACACAGATCCCAGAGGCAGCGGGGACCGTCCTCATTGCGCAGCGCGGCTCGCGCATGCGCAGTAGGGAACCGGGAAATGAAGCCGAAAGGCTCCATTTCCTGATTCCCATACCTAAGATGGCGGCGGCAGCACTCGAGTGTCGATCTAGAGATCGGCTTCGGGTGCCGACATCGCGGGCGCGCTGGACAGGTAAGTGTCACTATTTTAAAAGTCAGCAGCTGCAGTATTTGTAGCTGCTGACTTTAAAAAAAAAAAAAAAAAACGCGGAGTCCCGGCGGACTCCCGCTTTAAATGTGGTTTTGCTAGTGATTCACATAAGGAATCTGCAATATTTTCAAAAATGTATTGCCCACAGGGAGCCATAATATGTACATATAAAACACTTTCATTTTCACAAAAAAATAAATGTTGTAAGTTCTGATGACAGGGTTTCTTTAAGACCAAAGCTACATAAGCAATTTTGCTGTCACGTAGTTGTGCAGCTGTCACAAGCATGGATATTACAAAATATTAACATCAGCCACTAACTGCACCCACCCAACATACAGTCACACTAGAAAATGTAGCATAAACTCCAAGTACGGTAGATATTAAAAAATGAATGTATTTATTGAAAACAATTAAAATATATTGAAATGCAATTTACACCAAGCAAACACATGGCTGTTAAAAAAACAGCTTAGTAGTATATTAAATAAAATACTTGTAAAAAATTGCAACAGAAATAATTGTTAATATTTTTAATATACTTTAATGCTTTTGATTGCAGGCATGTGATCTGAGCTATTTGCCTCCTTCTGTGAGAGGTGGGGTCTGTGCATCCCATGTGAGCCTGTGTGCATGTGTGGCAGAGAAGCATCCACTATAAATACATTCAGAGTGCCAACAACATTAAGTGAATTATAAATTTGAATGGCAGCTGCATAACGTTGTCGGCATTACACTGGAAATCAATTTCATGACAGGGAACTGACAGGATCAACAAGTAATTGATATATATTACCTAAGCAACTGAAGTATGAGCATATTAGGAGAAACGATTTAAATACATATTAAATTCATTTGTATAAACGCCTACATTTTACTTGCTATGAACCTCTTGGAATCCCTTTGCCAATCGTGAATTGACATGCGCTGACATGTTCACAGGAGAAGAATAGAAATATTTCATCATCTCAACATTTGCAAAATTTGCCACTTAACTTGTGTATGAGGCTTAATGCACCCAAGTGGGGACACCAAGAAACTGCACTTGCTAATGCCTAAACGCTAGGCAGGAACTTGCACTCATGTGAAATCAGCATTAAGACACAAGTTCAAACTCAAAAGCGGGCAACAACTTACACCAGGGTTTTAAAATAGGGTTCCTCCAGAGGCATAACTAGAACCATCAGGGCCCTGGTGCAAGAAACCATGAAGAGCCCCCATGGCCCCCGACCAGGGTTCTTCACACTGATCTCAGGACCCATCACTCCCATTGTGGGACCCTTTATTACATTCCTGCAGCGGGCAACCTTCCGTACTGGGGTCCCCCCACAGTGGTGAAACGCCAGAGCCCAGTTGCAAGTGCGACCTTTGCGACCCTGGTAGTTTTGGCACTGGTATCAGTCATTTTAATTTTAATTTTTTTATTATTTATTGTTTTTTACCATTTTGTTTTATTTATTTTTACAATTTTATTTTGTATTTTTTTATATATATTTTTTGGACCCCTTTTGGCTTTTTGTGAAATAGCAGAGGTCTAACCAGACCCATGATGTCTCACTTTTGAGACTGAGAAAGAGAACGAGGACAGAGTCATGAGTTACATTCTCTGCAGCCTTAGCTGCACAGGATAAATTAACAGGAATAGCTCTGAAGAACTTCCTGTTCCTTCCTAAATAGAAGCATAGTAAACACAGTTTACTAGGCCTGCAGAGCCTGTACTGGTCTCCACCAACACAGCAATCCCTGTCACCTCACTCTCAGTGACATGTCTGTTTCTGCTGGATGCAGAGAAATGCACTTCACTATAACTACATGCTTGTTCTCTTTCCTGAGGTACCTCATACATCTCATTCTTTCCCGTGACTCCCAGATAAGTCGCTAGGCACTCTGTGCTGCAAGGATGGTCCCAGTATGTGGAGAGCTAAGCATAACACCTCTTCTCCACCAGCATAACCGTCACCCTTGCCTATCCCCCGTTCCTTTGCTGGTTGGCTTCATTAAGCAAGTGACACAAATACAGTTGTCCCTAGCAATGGCAATATAGCCTACACTAGACAGCATCTTACATACTGAACTCTATGGGGTCAATTCACAAAGCTTTACCGCATGCGATAAGGGTATCATATTACTCATTTGTATACATTATCACATGCGATAAAGTAAGTCCAATTCGCAACGAAAAAAAATAACGCTTATGTGGTATTTGTGCTGCTAAATTCTGTATAAAAAGTCAAATGGACCAGAGCGTTAAAAAGCATGCGATAATTACCACCAGGGTTTAGCTGGCGGTATCACATGCAGTATTTGTCACAAAACAGCCTGGGGTCGGGGGGCCCCCAGGCTGTTTCTTGACAAATAGTTGGTTTCTCAGGAGCTGGCCAGGAATCTGGTCGCTGCGTCCTTAACAACCAATGACTCATCAGCTGTCAGCGAGCTTCCGTGCTCAGCTGATTGTAAAAAAAAAAAGCAGACAATTAAAAATTATGAAAAAAAGCACAGTCCATATCAGACCCTTCTGGTCTGGTATGGATTTTAAATGGAACCCCACGCCCCTCTCTCCTGAACCATACCAGGCTGCATGCCCTCAACGGGGGGATGGTGGTTGCTTTGCGGGGGACTCCCCATCCCAAAGCACCTTGTCCCTATGTTGATGGGGACAAGGGCCTCTTCCCGACAACCCCGGCCTGTGGTTGTCGGGGTCTGCTTGCGAGGGGCTTATTGGAATCTGAGATCCTGGGCCCCCTATGTGAATAAGAATAGGGTACATTGTACCCCTACCTATTCACAAAAAAAAAGAAGTGTAGTGTTACAAAACACAAGAGATGGTTTTTGACAAGTCCTTTATTAAAAATCATGTCTTCATCCTCTGGTGTTTCTTCTCCATCCGGTTTTTCTTCTCCCTTTTCTCTCTCTGGTGATTAGTGATGGACGAACGTTTCGCCCGGCGGTCGTTTCGCGGCGAATTTCCGACATTCGCGGTCCGCACGTTCGAACGCCTTTTTCCGTCGTTCGCCGCGGCGGACTTACGTGTTTAATGTATACAAGAACTTTAACCTTTGGTGACACGTTTATCATGTGATACAGGACAGCCAATTGAGACATGACAGCACATGGACACTTGGACATTCCCCCTAACCTATAAATACACCCGATCCGGTGGCCATTTTACATTCTTTCTTCTGTTACGATAGGGACAGGTTCCTGTGTGGAGTAGGGAGAGATAAACCACTAGCTATTTGGTACACAAAAGTTCTTTTCAGGACTGGTATAGGTGTTAGGTGTTGATAGGTTTGCTGTGCTGCTGATTCTTGCAGCAGCCTGAGTGTCTTTTGTTAGTTTAGAGAAAGGGAAAGGACGGTGTATGCTACAGGGACAGCCAGATTAGTCTTTCATCATCATCATCATCATCATCATCATCATCATTAGCTGTTACTATCAAGGTCCACAAAAGAGCTGTTCCAGTAACCACTAATCGTTCTCTTTTTTTGCCAATTTGTATAGGGACAGGAAGGAAGCAGTGTTGTCAGGCAGTGAGGGTAATTTTAAAGACTTGCTGTTATTATTAGTTCCACAAAGGTTCTTTTCAGGACTGGTATCAGTGGTACAGTAATAGGCTTGTACATGTATAATATTCTTTCTTCCAAATATAGAAAGGATATTATACTTGACTGCTGCCCTTCTGCTGCAGTCTGCTAAACATTCACAACTCACTTGTTCCACAAAAGTTCTTATAAGGACTGGTAACTTGGTATAGGGTGCTACGGTACATAGGCTTGAGTGCGGTACAGTCTGCTGTTCTGTAAGGACCGCTATCGGTCCACAATAGATAGGGTTGACGTGCACCACTGCTGACCGCTGCCCTATACTGCAGCAGTCCTTCAGCGGTATAGGGACTGACGTACAGTCTGCTAATCACTAACACACAACCTGCTTGTTCCACAAAAGTTCTTATAAGGACTGGTAACTTGGTATAGGGTGCTACGGTACATAGGCTTGAGTGCGGTACAGTCTGCTGTTCTGTAAGGACCGCTATCGGTCCACAATAGATAGGGTTGACGTGCACCACTGCTGACCGCTGCCCTATACTGCAGCAGTCCTTCAGCGGTATAGGGACTGACGTACAGTCTGCTAAACACTAATACACAACCTGCTTGGTCCACAAAAGTTCTTATAAGGACTGGTAACTTGGTATAGGGTGCTACGGTACATAGGCTTGAGTGCGGTACAGTCTGCTGTTCTGTAAGGACCGCTATAGGTCCACAATAGATAGGGTTGACGTGCACCACTGCTGACCGCTCACCTATACTGCAGCAGTCCTTCAGCGGTATAGGGACTGACGTACAGTCTGCTAATCACTAACACACAACCTGCTTGTTCCACAAAAGTTCTTATAAGGACTGGTAACTTGGTATAGGGTGCTACGGTACATAGGCTTGAGTGCGGTACAGTCTGCTGTTCTGTAAGGACCGCTATCGGTCCACAATAGATAGGGTTGACGTGCACCACTGCTGACCGCTGCCCTATACTGCAGCAGTCCTTCAGCGGTATAGGGACTGACGTACAGTCTGCTAAACACTAATACACAACCTGCTTGGTCCACAAAAGTTCTTATAAGGACTGGTAACTTGGTATAGGGTGCTACGGTACATAGGCTTGAGTGCGGTACAGTCTGCTGTTCTGTAAGGACCGCTATCGGTCCACAATAGATAGGGTTGACGTGCACCACTGCTGACCGCTCACCTATACTGCAGCAGTCCTTCAGCGGTATAGGGACTGACGTACAGTCTGCTAATCACTAACACACAACCTGCTTGTTCCACAAAAGTTCTTATAAGGACTGGTAACTTGGTATAGGGTGCTACGGTACATAGGCTTGAGTGCGGTACAGTCTGCTGTTCTGTAAGGACCGCTATCGGTCCACAATAGATAGGGTTGACGTGCACCACTGCTGACCGCTGCCCTATACTGCAGCAGTCCTTCAGCGGTATAGGGACTGACGTACAGTCTGCTAAACACTAATACACAACCTGCTTGGTCCACAAAAGTTCTTATAAGGACTGGTAACTTGGTATAGGGTGCTACGGTACATAGGCTTGAGTGCGGTACAGTCTGCTGTTCTGTAAGGACCGCTATCGGTCCACAATAGATAGGGTTGACGTGCACCACTGCTGACCGCTGCCCTATACTGCAGCAGTCCTTCAGCGGTATAGGGACTGACGTACAGTCTGCTAAACACTAATACACAACCTGCTTGGTCCACAAAAGTTCTTATAAGGACTGGTAACTTGGTATAGGGTGCTACGGTACATAGGCTTGAGTGCGGTACAGTCTGCTGTTCTGTAAGGACCGCTATCGGTCCACAATAGATAGGGTTGACGTGCACCACTGCTGACCGCTGCCCTATACTGCAGCAGTCCTTCAGCGGTATAGGGACTGACGTACAGTCTGCTAAACACTAATACACAACCTGCTTGGTCCACAAAAGTTCTTATAAGGACTGGTAACTTGGTATAGGGTGCTACGGTACATAGGCTTGAGTGCGGTACAGTCTGCTGTTCTGTAAGGACCGCTATAGGTCCACAATAGATAGGGTTGACGTGCACCACTGCTGACCGCTCACCTATACTGCAGCAGTCCTTCAGCGGTATAGGGACTGACGTACAGTCTGCTAATCACTAACACACAACCTGCTTGTTCCACAAAAGTTCTTATAAGGACTGGTAACTTGGTATAGGGTGCTACGGTACATAGGCTTGAGTGCGGTACAGTCTGCTGTTCTGTAAGGACCGCTATCGGTCCACAATAGATAGGGTTGACGTGCACCACTGCTGACCGCTGCCCTATACTGCAGCAGTCCTTCAGCGGTATAGGGACTGACGTACAGTCTGCTAAACACTAATACACAACCTGCTTGGTCCACAAAAGTTCTTATAAGGACTGGTAACTTGGTATAGGGTGCTACGGTACATAGGCTTGAGTGCGGTACAGTCTGCTGTTCTGTAAGGACCGCTATCGGTCCACAATAGATAGGGTTGACGTGCACCACTGCTGACCGCTGCCCTATACTGCAGCAGTCCTTCAGCGGTATAGGGACTGACGTACAGTCTGCTAAACACTAATACACAACCTGCTTGGTCCACAAAAGTTCTTATAAGGACTGGTAACTTGGTATAGGGTGCTACGGTACATAGGCTTGAGTGCGGTACAGTCTGCTGTTCTGTAAGGACCGCTATAGGTCCACAATAGATAGGGTTGACGTGCACCACTGCTGACCGCTCACCTATACTGCAGCAGTCCTTCAGCGGTATAGGGACTGACGTACAGTCTGCTAATCACTAACACACAACCTGCTTGTTCCACAAAAGTTCTTATAAGGACTGGTAACTTGGTATAGGGTGCTACGGTACATAGGCTTGAGTGCGGTACAGTCTGCTGTTCTGTAAGGACCGCTATCGGTCCACAATAGATAGGGTTGACGTGCACCACTGCTGACCGCTGCCCTATACTGCAGCAGTCCTTCAGCGGTATAGGGACTGACGTACAGTCTGCTAAACACTAATACACAACCTGCTTGGTCCACAAAAGTTCTTATAAGGACTGGTAACTTGGTATAGGGTGCTACGGTACATAGGCTTGAGTGCGGTACAGTCTGCTGTTCTGTAAGGACCGCTATCGGTCCACAATAGATAGGGTTGACGTGCACCACTGCTGACCGCTGCCCTATACTGCAGCAGTCCTTCATCGGTATAGGGACTAAGAGTTTTGTCACAGGGTCATTTAAAAAATGACAGGCAGAGGAAGAGGCAGGCCCTTCCGCAGGGGTGGTAGGGGTAGGGCAGGAGCAACAGGCTTGAGCCAAAGTGGGAAGTTGCAGAAGGTGCGTTCAATTACTTTAAAGGATGCACCAGACTTGGTTGAGTGGCTCGCTCAGCCTTACTCTTCTGCACCCTCCTCATCCTCTCGATCTGCACCCTCTTCTTCACTCTCTGCTATGTGCACCCCCAAAGACACTACCACCAACAACACGACCACCACCACCACCACCACATACCTTCCGCTTGAGTCACTGGAATTATTTTCCGATCCATATCAAGAGGACATTTCTGATGCGCAGCCACTCTTGGTATTGGATCAGGAAGAGGAGGTAGCAACAAGCGCTACTCAGCAGTCTGACGCCAGTACCCAGATCAGCCCAAGGAGGAGGTTGGTCCCCGGTGTTGCTGCCTACTCCGAGATCTCTACTTATAGCGGTGGGGAAGGTGACGTTGATGATGACGTGTCTAGTGATGTCACGTGGGTGCCCACAAGAGAGGAAGAGGAGGGGAGTTCAGAGGGAGATATGGACCAGCAGATAGGGAGGAGAAGCAGCAATGACTTACATTGCACAGCAGGGACAAAGCAGACTGCAAATGTATCAGGAGCGAGTCATCGACCATGTACGGTCACATCTGGCGCTCCCAGGACACCGGCACATGGCTCCGCAGTGTGGGCTTTTTTTAACGTGTCCGCTGCTGACAATAGCGTTGCCATCTGCAATCTTTGCAGTCAACGCGTTAGTCGCGGTAAGCCCAATACTCACCTAGGGACGACCGCCTTAAGAAGGCACATGAGCAGCCATCACCGAGCCCAGTGGGAGCAACGGAACACACAAAGCCACACTGCAGGCTCTCACCGTCCAGCCTCGTCTTCTACTTCTCCTTCTCCTCTCTCCTCACAATTGTCCTCCACTCCACCTTCCATCACGCCAAGCTCACATTTTTCTGCAAAAAGGCAGGCTTCCGTGGGCCTAATGTTTGAGCGTAAAAAAATGATGACGCCGGATAACCCTCTTGCCCAACGGTTGGCGGCTGGCTTGTCAGAACTCATAGCCCGCCAACTACTGCCATATAAACTGGTGGACTCGGAGGCCTTTCGCAAATTTGTGGCCATTGGAACACCACAATGGAAGGTCCCAGGAAGGAAGTATTTCTCAGAGAAGGGCATCCCAGAGCTATATGGCCATGTTCAGCGGCAAGTGAATGTATCTCTGGCACACAGTGTCGGTGCCAAGATACATCTGACCACAGACACGTGGTCTAGCAAACACGGGCAGGGAAGGTATATCAGTTTTACTGCCCACTGGGTGAACCTTCTGACGGCCGTCAAGCATGTAACCCGTGGCACCCGTGTAGATTTGGTTTTACCGCCACGGATTGCATGCAGGCCTGACTCTTCTTCTCCTCCTCCTACTCCATCCTCCTCCCTCTCCTCCTCAGCTGCCTCCTCCTTTTCCGCTGCTAGCGTCTCTTCCACTGCACCGCCCAAGCTCCCCAGAACCTATTCCACATGCCAGGTGAGACGTTGCCATGCCGTGCTGCGTCTGTTGTGCCTGGAAGCAAAGAGCCACACTGGCCCGGCACTCCTTTCAGCTTTGCGTTCACAGGCAGATGAGTGGCTAACACCGCTCAATTTGACAGTTGGTAAAGTGGTGTGTGACAACGGTGCCAATCTGCTTAGCGCATTGAAACAGGGCAAAATCACGCACGTGCCGTGCATGGCACACGTCTTAAACTTGGTCGTGCAGCGATTCCTTGTCAAATACCCTGGGGTCCAGGACATCTTGCGGCAGGCAAGGAAAATCTCGGCCCATTTCAGAAGATCTTACACGGCCATGGCTCGCCTTGCTGACATTCAGCGGCGACACCATCTGCCGGTCAGACGTCTTATTTGCGATTGCCCGACGCGATGGAACTCAACCTTCTATATGCTTGATAGGCTGCTCCAGCAGAAACGTGCAGTTAACGTCTACCTGTATGAACTCTGCGAAAGAAACGGTTCTGGGGAGCTGGGTTTTTTTTCACCGCGCCAGTGGCTGCTCATGCGCGACACATGCAGACTTCTGCGGCCATTTGAGGAGATCACCAAACTGGTCAGTCGCAGCCATGGCGCCATCAGTGACATGGTACCTTATGCCTTCTTTCTGGAGCGTGCATTGCGTCGTGTCATTGATCAGGCTGTGGAGGAGCAGGAGCGGGAAGATGAGGAAGTCGCAATGCTGGATGAATTCCCAGGGGGGGCTACTCTATCTGAGACAAGTCAACAACAGGAGTCTGATGAGGAGTCAGAGGAGGATGGTGCCGGGGCGGATGAGCAGGAGCAAGAAGAGCATGCTTTAAACCTTTCTGGGATCCCTGTTGTGCGAGGATGGGGAGAGGAGAATGAAGAGGACGACATTATCCTGGATGATGAGCAGGAGCCAGGCCACCACACCGCTTCCACTTTAGTGCAAATGGGGGCCTTCATGCTCCAGTGTTTTAATAGGGACCCCCGTATAAAAAGCATGAGGGTCAAGGACCAGTACTGGGTGGCAACGTACTTAGACCCCCGGTACAAACACAAAATGGCGGAAATGTTACCGCCGTCGCAGAGGGCTGTCAGAATGCAGCACTTCCAGGCCTTGCTTCGAGAAATGCTGCATTCTGCTTTTGCGTGCGCTGGCAGAGGAGCAATTCCCACTCCCAGAGAAGGATTTGCGGGTACCAATCCAACAGCGCCTGCAAGAAGAGGCCGGTTTGAAGATGTGTTGGTGACTTCGGATATGAGGTCATTCTTTCAGCCGACCCATCGACAGGTGTCATCCGGATCCAGCATCAGGGAACGCCTAGACCGTCAGGTGTCCGACTACATTGGGTTAACGGCCGATGTGGACGCTCTGAGGAGTGATGAACCCCTAGACTACTGGGTGGGCAGGCTTGACCTCTGGCCAGAGCTTGCCCAATTTGCAATCGAACTGTTGGCTTGCCCCTCATCCAGTGTCCTGTCCGAAAGGACGTTCAGCGCAGCAGGGGGGATTGTGACCGATAAGCGTACTCGCCTAGCTCACCACAGTGTTAACTACCTCACATTTCTAAAAATGAATGAGGCATGGATCTCGGAGGAATTCAACACATGTGACCAGTAGACCATGTATATGTCTATAAACTATTTTTTTAATCAAGCACACAGACCTTCTTAATTCATTTGGCTCACTTCCTTGACCCAAAAAAGCACACCGTACTATATGCCCCTACCCTCCTCTTTGAAGAGGTTGAGCGGTGTCATATTTCTACTGGGGCTGCTTATGATATCCCTGTGCTGTGCTGACTTCCTCCTGGGGGTTCTTATTATGAAGGGATCACACTATCCCTGTGCTGTGCTGACTTCCTCCTGGGGGTTCTTATTATGAGGGGATCACACCATCCCTGTGCTGTGCTGACTTCCTCCTGGGGCTGCTTACGGTGCTGCTGTCAGTGCTGTATGTCACGGTGCTGCTGTCAGCGCTGTATGTCACGGTGCTGCTGTCAGCGCTGTATGTCACGGTGCTGCTGTCAGCGCTGTATGTCACGGTGCTGCTGTCAGCGCTGTATGTCACGGTGCTGCTGTCAGCGCTGTATGTCACGGTGCTGCTGTCAGCGCTGTATGTCACGGTGCTGCTGTCAGCGCTGTATGTCACGGTGCTGCTGTCAGCGCTGTATGTCACGGTGCTGCTGTCAGCGCTGTATGTCACGGTGCTGCTGTCAGCGCTGTATGTCACGGTGCTGCTGTCAGCGCTGTATGTCACGGTGCTGCTGTCAGTGCTCTGTATTACGGTGCTGCTGTCAGATGCCTCTATCACGGTGCATGTGTCATTCCGGTATGTCACGCTGCTGGTGATCATCTCCTGCACCCTCTTCTTTGCCTACCCTGGTCCCTGACCTTCCCTCTCCTCCATTGCCTTCATTAGCTCCATAGTCCTGAATTGTTAGAACAATTTCCCAAATAAAATAAAAATGCTTGTAGTTATCGATCCCAAATTCACCTCATACATGTATTATGTCATTGTCCAGATGGTGGGACTACGTTTTACCCCCTAATAATTACCACGTGGCCGCAAATTCGACATGAAGGTTTGCAAAGTTCGCCTCCCATTGAAGTCAATGGGGCCCGCGGCGAACGTTCGGTTTCGCGAACGTTTGGGTCCGTTCGCATTTCGCTTTCGCGAAACGTCCCGTCGGAAGTTCGTCCATCACTACTGGTGATGTCTTCTTCATCCGCTGCCCGCTAAACAGTCTTCTTCCAGCGCTTGATGCCTCTGTTGTGTCAGCTCCTGCTGTCTGTCCTTTCTTAAATAGCCATGGGGCATGACTATTAGGTAATGTTACAAAGGGGCAGGGTCCCTGGGTGATGTCACCGGATGGTCACATCCCATGATTATTTAAGAAATGGCAGATAGCGGGAGCCGACACAACGGAAACTATCCCCCCTTCAGTTTATCAAAAAATGCTGCTGCCAGACTCATTCACCTATCCAACCCCTAAGTGCCCGCCACCCACTCTAGCTCCTTGTCACCTCCACCTCCTCCTATGCTCACCTCCGTGACTTCTCCAGATTCGCTGTTATCCTCTGGCACGCCCAATTCCAATCCATCTGGCTATCTCCTACTGTGTTTGTTTTAAGGAAATCTTTAAAAACTCTTTTAGGAAACCTATCCCAGCAATAACAACTGGAATTTAACTTTTTCCACCAACTCACTCCCCATGATTATTATATTTTGTATCATTTGCCTCTCCATTCAGATTGAAGGCTCTCGTGAACAGGGCCCACCTAACACTGCTATTGAATTGTATTGTGACAGTACCATATCCCTTTATTTTGTTAAAAGCTGCGCAAACTGTTTACTTTGACTTGAACTACTTACCGACTGTATTACACATACGGCGGCAAAGTGACACTGTTGTATCGGATCATATACCTAGTACATGATCCGACACTTCCAGTAGGGGGCGTACATGCATGCTGCCAGCGACCTGCTCCCACTGTGATTATACACCGCAGGAGCTGATCAGCGGGTACCATGTACTCGATGTGCACCGGCACTCACCAATCCTTCGGTACAGAGGGAGAACAGTGGTCTGCCTATGTAAACAAGGCAGATCTCTGTTATGTCAGTAGGGAAGGAATGGGTCTTGTGTTCTTGCAAAGCAGGGACACTGATCCATGCCTTCCCCTAGTAAAAGCACCTCCCATAGTACACACAAACACTAGCTAGGCACACAGTTGACCCTTTGATTGTCCCTGATGTTAACCCCTTCCCAGTCAGTGTCATTAGTACATATTTCTAGCACTGATCACACTGTATGTGTGTCACTGGTCCCCAAAAAGTGTCAAAAGTGTCTGACTGTCTGCTGCAATATCACAATAAGACACTGAACGCCGCCCTAGTAAAAATAAATTAATAAAATATGTAGATGCTATAACTTTGGTGCAAATCAATCAATATAGGCTTTTTTATTTTACCAAAAATATGTAGCAGAATACATTATGGCCTAAATTTATGAAGAAATTCGATTTTTAAAAAACATTTTTATTGGCTATGTTTTATAGCAGAAAGTAAAAAATATTGTTGTTTTTTTTTCCAAAATTTTCACTCTTCTTTTGTTTATAGCGCAATAAATAAAAACCGCAAAGGTGATCAAATACCACCTAAAGAAAGCTCTATTTGTGGGGAAAAAAAAACAAATATTGTATTTGTGTCGCAACGATCGCTCACTCGTCAGTTAAAGTAACGCTGTGCCATATCGCAAGAAATGGCCTGTAATGAAGGGGGTGGGTCTTCTGGAGGGCAACTAATTCCAGAAGTTGCTGTACTGAAGACAGAAACAGTTGAGTAGATTGCTATAATGACAGGGGCAGCTCTCATATTTCTTTCCTGACAGGTTCCTTTAAACATGTCTGTCTTTACACATGTGAATGAAGATAACGTTCATGATTCCAAAAATCACACGATTGCAGTGTATTAGTTGTCAGAGTGTAAGTTCATCAATCTTGTGAAGAGATACTGCAGTAAATATGATCAAACAAAAGCTACAAAAGAATCTATCTGCAGCAATGTAAAATGATAGTAATAGAAGAATAATGGTATAATATTGTCTCACTCCCCTTTGTCTGGAATGTGGAGCAGAGTAGGTCACACCATACCGGTGCCCTTGTTTGACATACATAATATAGCAAGTCAGCGTGAATAGTATCCAGCAAATGACTGCATGCACCATTAAGCAAAAGGGCACCTTAGTAATTTACATACATGTATGTTTATGTGTGACTATTCATAGCAATATTTTACTGAGGAGGTTCACATCAGTCCCTCTTCCAAAGGAGCTTACAATCCAACATCCCTGCCACTCTCACATACATAGTGGGGTCAATTTAGTGTGGAAGCCAATTTGTAAATCTACGGTAATTACTAAATAGCTCAGACAGATTTTATCATGTTATTGTAATTTCATTAATTTAATTTAAGCTGTATTCACCAATATGGCCTGGTGGTTAAAGTGGTATTAAATCCATAACCTAAAATGTAATACAGCCTTTCCTCAACCTGTTCAACACAGAGGAACCCTTGAAATAACTTTCCAGTCTCAGAGAGCCCCTGCTACAAATTACGATATCTCCAACTCCTGTTACGATCAGTAGAAAGAATACTCCTTCCACTTGTGGTCATTGGGAAGAATTTCCACCTTACAGATAACTAAAAGGATCAATGGTGTCAGTTGGAACTTATCTGAGAGGGAGAAATTTCTCATTACTCAAGGAACCCCTAACAACCTCTGGAGGAACCCTAGATCCAGAGCCGGGACAAGGGGTGGGCAGGAGGGACATCTGCCCTGGGCGCAATAGTTTACTGTAGGGATGGGGATGCCCTGACCCTAACCCTAAGGGAAGGGAAGGGCGCAGTTTGGCATCCTCGCCCTGGGCGATGGATGACCTTGTCCTGGCACTGCCTAGATAATTTTAAGCTTTTTTTTCTTATGTTTTCACATGATGAAACATCCAGTAACACACTTCCTGTATTAGAATGCCCTCACTCTAGTCTAGATAAAGGAGCACAGAGGGCACCTTTGGACAGCAGCAGTGTTAATCTGGAGAGAGGGGAGTGTTAGTTGCAGTGGTGGCTGGTGGGTTTTTCTTTTGGGGGGCCGCAAACAAGAACCCCCCCCCCTGGGAGGCCGTTGCCACGGCACTGTCAACGCCTACCTTAGGGGCAGCCGGCAGTCAGGCACCTACCTGGCTGGCTGGCTGTGGAGTCCTCTCTTCCTCTCTCAGGATGCAGGCAGAGGCTCCTGTGTCCGATCCTCCTGTGGCTTCCTCCGTCGTGTCTCTCTTCTCAGTTCTTCCTAAGCGCTAGGCATCCAATAGGATTGCCTGACGCTTTGGCCAATTGGGAAACAGGTCTCCCCACCTGCCTCCTGATTGGCGGGGAGGAACTTTAGTGTGAAACTAGCAAAAATGAATTTGTCACACAACTGGGTGGGATCGGGGCGCCCCTGACGTTGTTTTCATATTGGACGAAACGCATAGGATGGAGCCTGGGTTCTGACGTCACAACGTTAAATGCGCTAACTGCGCCCATCTTTCTGGTTGGAACCTTTGGACTGTTTTGGATGCTGACATGCTAGTTTTTAACATATGAAATGTGAGTATTCTGGATATACTACTTGGAATAAATTCATCCTGTTTTGATATACTGCACCATGAGGAGTTGCTTTCTTTTATCTTATGCATCAATTAATGTATAATTTAGTTTAGTTGTTTTTTTACAAAATTAATACATAGAAAAAAGAAAAGGAAGAAAATTTCAGCCTAGGCTTAGCCAAACCTTTTTTCTTGTCCTTACGGTAACCTTGTGTACATCAGGGTGTCACCTAGACTGGAAATTGGGGGAAATCTTACCCATGGCCACACAGCAAACAAAACCCCACAACATTTATTACCCTTCCTCGCTCTGTAATTAAAAAAAAATATTTTTGCTTAGGTTGGCTTACTAGCTGTATTAAATCCAATTGGTTTCAGATTTAAATTGCATACATAGTTCACATCGGCTACAATCAAATGGATTGGCAGGAAACAGAGGTGAAAAGTCAGCAACTTGAGTCCTTCACCTCAGACATTTTATTTCTCTTATTAAATTGTCATTTACTATCAGCATAATCCCATCTGTAGATTGCACAAGTGGACTTTGTGCCATACAGAAGATGTTATTGATTTTGCAGATTTAGTGAAAGTGGAACTCCAGGTAAAATGTTTTATGGTTTGCTGTGGGCAGATTATATACTTGTTGAGAAGATTTGTGCTTATTGTTTGCTCTTATGGCAGTTTACATTGTATGTGGTTCATTTACATATATTCATCAATAGCTGCAAAGGATAAAAATCCACGTTGTGTGCACCAAAATTTTCAAACCCAGATATTATCTTGTAAAATAGCAGTAACATCATTACTGGATGCACATAGCATGAGAGCAGAGCAGCCCCCCCCCCCCCCCCTACTATGGGCTGCCCTGGACAAGGAGACGGAGAAGCACTGACTGCTGCTGTAATCTTCCCAAGCGACAGGGGTTAATTCAGCTAAGAGGCTGCCACAGTCTCTCATCAAGAGAGCCTGACTATGCCTACCCTTCCTGCCTAGCTGCGCCATTCATAGAATGAACCATGATTCAATCATAAAAGCTGTAAAGGGCATTTTAAAATGTTCTCCCACTCTTGCTGCTCATTTGCATTCATGGATTGCTGTGTCCTTCGGATCTCACAGGGTGAGGTACAGGGCCAATTAGATTGGCTCTATACCATGTGATCACTGTGACCAATCACAGCGATCAGATATGTAAACAAAGGCTGCCTGTTGACAGCCAAAACTGTTTCTTCTCACAAGAAACACTGTTTTTTTTTTTTTGTTTTTTACACAGTCACTAGAGAAGCCAGCCAGTGTCCCTGCTCACTAGCCACCCCAGTACAGTTACAACAATTACACTATGGTAAGCCTGTACTGGCTAGTGATCACCAGACCAGTATAAGCCATCAACAGTGGTCCTGATTGCTGCCACACAAGTTTCAATGTCACTAGACCATTTAAAGCCAGCAACGGTGTTCCTGATGACCACCACACCAGTTATAGTGTTCCCAGGTTAGTGTAAGCCAGCAACAGTGTCCCTCATCACCATCACACCAGTAAAGTGTCATGAGTCCAGTGTAAGCCGAAACAGTGACCCTGATTGCTGACACACCAGTCTCAGTGTCTCCAGAGCGGTGCAGCCAGCAACAGTGTTCTTGCTCACTGCAATACAAATCCTAATGTTACCAGACCAGTGTAAGCCAGCAAGACTGTTTCTAATTGGTGCCACCAGTCCCATTGTCAACAAACCAGATTTTGCTACCCAAATAATGAATTTGGGTGGCAAAAATATGAATGCAATCTATACACTGGGGGGAGAACCTCTGGGGGAATCTAGGATGGAAAAGGAGCTGGGGGTCCTAGTAGATGATAGGCTCAGCAAGGGCATGCGATGCCAAGCTGCTGCTAACAAATCAAACAGAATATTGGCATGCACTAAAAAAGGGTTTAACTCCAGAGATAAAATGATAATTCTCCCGCTCTAAAATACTCTGGTCTGGCCGCACCTAGAGTATACTGTCCAGTTCTGGGCACCAGTCCTCAGGAAGGATGTACTGGAAATGGAGCGAGTACAAAGAAGGGCAACAAAGCTGATAATGGGTCTGGAAGATATAAGTTATGAGGAAAGGTTGCGAGCACTGAACTTATTCTCTCTGGAGAAGAGACGCTTGAGAGGGGATATGATTTCAATGTACAAATACCGTACTGGTGACCCCACAATAGGAATAAAACTTTTTTAACAAGAAATGTGGCCACTCATTAAAATTAGAAGAAAAGAGGTTTAACCACAAACTACGTAGAGGGTTCTTTACTGTAAGAGTGGCCAAGATGTAGAATTCCCTTCCACTGGAGGTGGTCTCAGTGAGGGGCATTGATAGTTTCAAAAAACTATTAGATAAGCACCTTAATGACCATAACATACAGAGATATACAAGGTAATACTGACTTTTAATCACACACATAAGTTGGACTTGATGGACTCGTGTCTTTTTTCAACCCCACCTACTATGTAACTATGTAACACTCACTAGTCTGTTGACACTGGGACAGGTTTAGCGTTGATCAGGTGCACTATTGTTGGCTTACACTGGTCTGGTGACACTGGGACTTGTCTGTTTGCTGACCTTATCTTTGCCACTTACCCAAACTGACACATCTACATGTCCCACTGACTACGTTCCTACGAGACACCAGCCTCAGCAATCCCCTGTGAATAACTGCACCCCTGGAACCACAGGGACCCTTTTGTTCACCCTTTCCTCAGCCTCGTATTTATTGTTTACTTTGTTTGTTGATATTTTTTACACCTTTAACATATATTTGCATGTTTCACATTGAAAAAAGCACATAATTAAAGAAAAAAGAAAAGGGTAGTTAATTTGGAAAAAAAATTCAATACTTTGTTCCTTTGCTGACAACTGAAGTATAAATAAAACAGTTGCGGTTGATATCGGTAATTGGTCTCGGCGAGTACTAAAAAAAATCAGTACTCGTACAAAAGATAGTATCAGTGCATCCCTAATATATAGTATACCATGGTTTATAGACTTTATAACTTTCACACTGATTAACCTCCTTGGCGGTATGATTATGTCTGATTTTTGTTGCTCAAAGTGGTACATTATTTTTCATGGAAATTTGGCGTTTTATATTGTAGGCCTGTAATTCTAGTAGACATCCCGAGTATGATAAAGTTTGAAACACAAAATCATAAATTATAATATAACAAATAACTATTATTATTATTATACAGGATTTATATAGCATCAACAGTTTACCCAGCGCTTTACAATATAAAAGGGAGACAATACAGTTATAATACAATAAAATAGAAGAGGATTAAGAGGGCCTTGCTCAGAAAAGCTTACAATCTAATAGGGTGGGGCAGGTGGTACAAAAGGTTGTAACTGTGGGGAATGAGCTGATGGAAGTGATAAAAGATGAGTTGGAGACGTGACAGGCTTTACTGAAGAGATGAGTTTTCAGGGATCGCCTGAAGGATAACCGTAAATAATTAAAATAATTATATGAACTATAAATAATTATAACAAATAATAATATAATAATAATACAATTTATTTAATAACGTAATCAAATCAAAAACACAGAAATTTGCTCAGTTGCAGAATTGTCGCTGTCATTACTTTCAGTGTTGGGTGATGAACTTCCCCACAAATCACTATCGCTCAATTCTGCGAGTGATTCTAATTTATTATCGCTGTTTTTCTAGCTGGTCTAAAACCGCTTTTGAAGTAAAGGGACAGTTTGTGGATTTGATGGACAATCTCAAGTTTCCAGGCAGAAAGAACAGTATATATAATATAAAACTGCATGCAGGGCACTGGGCAAAACACTAGGGACAAAAGGGAGGTGAAATAATTTGATACATTAATGTAATCTGTAAGATTACAGTGTATTACAGTGTACTGTGTGTATTGTGTGCTTTTAACTTTTTGAATTTGGTGGCATGCTCCATCCCCGTGTGTCGTGGCTCTTGCAGGGAATGGAACTGTGATACATTGGGGTGGAGGACAGCTCGCACACACAGCGGGAGGACATCGCAGGATCTTGGGGACAAGGTAAGTAACTTTGCCTGGATCCTGTAATGCGATCCCGTGTGTGGCTCGGCGTTACTGCTTTTGGTAGTGAAAATTCACCCCGAGCCACACTCGGGAAGACTGCTAAGGAGGTTAAACAAATAAACCATGTTTGTGTTTTCCCACCAAAGAAATGTAGCGGAATACACTTTGGCCTATATTTTTGAAGAAAGATTATTTATTTGGAAAGTTTTATAGCAGAAACTGTATAGGAGAACTCTTTTCTTTTTTTTTCCTTTATATAGCAAAAAAGTAAAAACACAGTGGTGATAAAATACTATCACAAGAAAGCTCTAACTGTCTGAAAAAATTATAAAATGTATTTGGGTATAGTGTTGCATGAACTGTCAATTAAAGCGGAGTTCCACCCAAAAGCGGAATTTCTGCTTTAACCACTACAATACAGGGCACTTTCGCCCCCTTCCTTCCCAGCCCAATTTTCAGCTTTCAGCACTCTCGCAATTTCAATGACAATTGCGCGGTCATGCTACACTGTACCCAAATGAAATTTTTATCATTTTGTTCGCACAAATAGAGCTTTATTTTGGTGGTATTTATTCATGGCTCCGTTTTTTATTTTTTGCGATATAAGCGCAAAAAAAGCAGAAATTTGGAAAAGAAACAATATTTTATTTTTTCTATTTTAACCCCCCCTAGCGGTAATCCCGAGTCTGGCTCGGGTTAGGAATTTACTGATAAAAGCGGTAACCCCGAGCCAGACTCGGGATTAGGGATGAGCCGAACACCCCCCGGTTCGGTTTGCACCAGAACTTTCGAACGGACCCCAAATTCGAACGAACGTTAGAACCCCATTGAAGTCTATGGGACTCGAACGTTCGAAATGAAAAGTGCTAATTTTAACGGCTAATATGCAAGATACTGTCCTAAAAAGGGTTTGGGGACCTGACTCCTGCCCCAGGGGACATGGGTCAATGCAAAAAAAAGTTTTAAAAACGGTCGTTTTGGCGGGAGCACTGATTTTAATGACGATTAAAGTGAAAAAAAAAAGTGAAATATTCCTTTAAATATGGTGCCTGGGGGGGTGTCTGTAGTATGCCTGTGAAGTGCCACGTCTTTCCCGTGTTTAGAACAGTCCCTGCACAAAATGACATTAAACAGAAATAACATCATTGAAAACTGCTTGCGGTTTTAATGTTATATCTGGTTCCTGCAATATGGTTGAAAATCATTGAGAAAAATGGCATGGGTAGCCCTCCCTGCCCATTACCAGCCTATTTGGGTCTTGTACGCATATTAAGGGGAACCCTGTACCCATATTAAAAAAAGGAAATGCGTGTGGCCCCCAGGCCCTATATACTCAGAACAGCAGTATACAGGCGGTGCAAACAAGACAGGGACTGTGTAGGTTTGTTGTGTTAAGTTGAATCTGTTTGTAATTTTCAACTGGTACATTTTTAAAGTGTAGCTCCAGTCAAAAAAACTATTTTAAAGCTTTTTGGAAAACACAGGGTAGGGTTATCACCCCTGTATAATTTGTTTTGTCGTCCATCTTTTTTCATCTCACTTGCTGTTGTCTCCTTCCGTTTGCAAGTAGGAGATGTTTGTAAATTGGATGTTTGAAAGTAGGGGCCTGCCCTATATGCTCTGCAGAAATGGCGGAACAAGGTGTTGGTTTTGCCACAACATTGTAAGCCCTCAAAGTGACTCTTGGTGGGCGCTGGAGCGCCCTGCTGTGAACGATTATATCAAGAATTGTAATTACATGCCATTGTTGAACAGTGGTAGAAAAATTTACCTTTGGTGGTTGTGGTCCTCACCGTTACTCTGGGTGGGCACAGGAAGGGGCCCTCCTGTGAAATATTATATCAAGAATTGTAATTACATGTCCCTGTTAAACAGGGGCAGAAAAATTTGGCCTTAGGCACTGCTGCTGGTGCCACCACACTGCAACCTCTTCCATATACTGTAGTTTTATTGCAGGAATTAGCCCTGCTGCAAAGCATTGCATCAAAAATTGTACTTAAACGCCCCTGTTAAACAGGGGCAGAAAAATTGGGCCTTAGGCACTGGTGCTGGTGCCACCACACTGCAACCTCTGCCATATAATTACAAATGACATTTGTTCTGTCTATGAAGCAATAAAATATTAATTTAAGTGGGAGTTTAATGTAGTGGTACTGGAGAAAAGAAAGAAGAATGCAATAGGAAAATAATTAGAATGCATACCGTATATACTCGAGTATAAGCCGAGATTTTCAGCCTCTTTTTTGAGGCTGAAAGTGCCCCCTCGGCTTATACTCGAGTCACCGCTGTCTGACTGCTCGATCAGCGTATCGAGCAGACAGACGGCGGACATTAAAATTCAAAAGCCGCGCCTCCTTCTCCGCCTCCGCCTGTGATAGGCGGAACACTGAATTTCCCAGCAGTCAGTGTTCCGCCTATCACGGACATTCGTTCATTCTCATACTACGGACGAGTATGAGAGGATGTCCGTGATAGGCGGAACACAGGCTGCTGGGAAATTGAGTGTTCCGCCTATCACAGGCGGAGGACGGAGGCGCAGCTTTTGAATCGTAGAATGGCCGCCGAGAAGAGCGGCGATCCATCGGCACGACACGGGACGGAGGAGGCACGGGACGGAGGAGGCACGGGACAGAGGAGGCACGGGACACCGGAAGGCACGGGACAGAGGAGGCTCGGGACGACGGCGGCTCGGGACGGAGGCTTGGGACACAGGTAGGCTGGACACACACACAAGGCTGCACGGACACACACACACACACACACACACACACACACACACACACACACAGGGATGGATGGATGGATGGATGGATACACACACACACACACACACACACACACACACACACACACACAGGGATGGATGGATGGATGAATACACACACACACACACACACACACACACACACACACACACACACACACACAGGGATGGATGGATACACACACAGGGATGGATGGACGGACACACAGGGATGGATGGATGGATGGATGGATGGACACACACACAGGGATGGATGGACGGACACACACACAGGGATGGACGGACACACAGGGATGGACAGCCATGTCTCACCCTCGGCTTATACACGAGTCAATAAGTTTTCCAGTTTTTTGGGGGTAAATTGGGGGCCTCGGCTTATATTCGGGTCGGCCTATACTCGAGTATATACGGTAATTTGCTGGATCCATTGGGCTCCCAAAATGTTTTCTCTACCTCTTCATTATTTGACTTAAATACCCACTATCTTTTTCTATTAGGCCTTTTCCCCCTTACTGTGTGAAGCCAGATATACCCACGTAAATCCCCAAACTAGATCCCACATCCCCACTGTTAGGAGTACCACCGACCCAGGGGACCACCAGTCTCCTCCAATCCTCTCTGCTGACGTCCACCTTTTTTTTACCATAGCCCATCCAATAGAAAGTGGCTACAACAGGCAGGGGTGTGGATTTTATCTCTGAGAGGGGCTTTAAATGAAAAGTATAACATACAGTGGCAGTGCGTCCCTAAAGGGCGCAGGAGCGCTGCCCCCTCTCTTCTGTCACCGCTCTATCACCATAGATAGATTCATGCCTTGCATGAATCTATTTATAGTCCCCGCTGACACCCCCTATTCAGGTGTCTGGCCCCTTTTCTGGCGCTGGGCACCTGAATTATAGTGATGTTTTTTTTTTTTTTGGAAGCACCTGATTAGAGCCGTAGACTCCAATAGGCACCCAAAAAGGCGAACAGCGGGTGCAATGCTGTGCGTTTGCTGCTCACTCAATTGTTTGTTAGCAAAGCGAAGGAATTCACTTTGCTAACACTGAACCACCTCTCAGCCAATCAGGTGCTCGGGTCTGTTATCTATCACCTGATTGGCTGAAACATCAGACGCTGTGATTGGACGCCTGATAGAGAGGACGGAAGAAGACATCAATGAGCACGCAGGACACCGCCACTGACCCGCTGCGAGACAGGCAAGTGCCGGGGTGATACACACTGCCAGCATTTGATGGGGCACAGTTGCAGCGGCAAATGATGGGCACACTGGCAGCATTTGATGGGGCACAGGAGCGGCAATTGATGGGTACACTGGCAGAAATTGATGGGCATACTGGCAGCAATTGATAGGTATGGTAGTTGGCACAATGGCTGCTCTTGATGGGCACAGTAGCTGCCTTTGATGGGCACAGTGGCTGCGTTTCATGGGCATAATGGCAGCATTTGATGGGCACAGTGGCTTGCGATTGATGGCACAGTGGCTGCATTTGATGGGCACAGTGGCGGTGTTTGATGGGCACAGTGGTTGCATTTGATGGGCACAGTGGCTGCGCTTGATGAGCACAGTGGCTGCGTTTGATAGACACAGTGGTTGCTTTTGATGGGCACGGTGGTGGCAATGGATGGGCACAGTGGCTGTGGTTGATAGGCACAGTGGTTGTATTTGATGGGCACAGTGGCTGAACTTGCTGGGCACAGGGGCTACGCTTGATGGGCACAGTGGCTGCGTTTGATAGACACAGTGGTTGGGCTTGATGGGCACAGTGGCTTAGTTTGATGGCACAATGGCCGCAATTGATTTTCTTTTTTCAGTTTGTTTGCACCTCCCCAAAAATATTGAGCACCAGCCGCTAGTGGCACCAGTAGCTGCG
The DNA here is from genome assembly GCF_037356315.1 of Lithobates pipiens. Lineage (NCBI taxonomy): Eukaryota > Metazoa > Chordata > Amphibia > Anura > Ranidae > Lithobates > Lithobates pipiens. Next base: position 540,704,068 of record NW_027507758.1, read on the forward strand.
TTTAATGAGCACAGTACTTGCGTTTGATGGGCACAGTGGCTGCGCTTGATAGGCACAGTGGCTGCGCTTGATGGGCGCAGTGGCTGCGCATAAAGATCAAGTAGGCTTTGTCCATTTAAGGGGTACATGAGACAGCATTTGCAGAGCGATCCAATTGATTGATATTGCAAAATCCTACTCTAACTCAGCACGCACTATCTCCTAACACTACTGACTGCAAGCTCTATTATAAAAGATAGATCACTAGCTATATAGGTGAGGTGAATATAGCGGTGTATACTGCGGTCAGGGCACACAGACAATAACCACTACACAACAGCAAGATAGAAAATCGGCCGAAAACGATCGGTGTGTACTGTGTTGAAGGTACACAGAACACCCACTGGTGATGGCGGCCTTATATAGTGTGGGACGTGCACTACACAGCCTGAGCTATGATTGGCCACAGGCATCCTGCCTGTGGCCAATCATGGCTCTCCTCGCTGCTGGCGCTGCGATTGGCCAAGCATGCGGGTCACAGTGCATGCTTGGCCAATCATGAGCCAGCAATGCACTGCGCCATCGCACACGAATTTGACGCGAACGGACCAAAATGTTCGGATTTCGCCGAACGGACGAACAGCCAATGTTCGAGTCGAACGTACGTTCGACTCGAACACGAAGCTCATCCCTACTCGGGATCGCTTTGCTGGATGCAGGGGAGGACACAGGGAGACTTACTTACCTTGTCCCCTGGATCCAGCGATGTCCCCCGCGCTGTGTGATCGAGCTGTCCTCCACTCGATTCACAGTGCCGAATGCCGCCGAGCTCCATTCCCTGCGACGTTACGGCGCACGGGAGCGGAGAACGGCGGCAAATTCAAAAAAGTAAAAATACACAACACACACAGCGCTGTAATCTTACAGATTACAGTGCTGTATTAAAAAATACACACCCCCTTTGTCCCTAGTGGTCTGTGCAATGCCCTGCATGCACTTTTATATTATAAATACAGTTTTTTCTGCCTGGAATTTGGAGATTGCCCATAGCAACCAAAAAGTGTCCCTTTTTCAGTGTTTTTGGATTTGATTACATTATTGAATAATTTTTAGTATTCTTTATTATATTATCAACTTTATCATACCCGGGATGTCTGCTAGACTCTGGTTTTAACAGATTTAAGAGAGTTATTCCTAAGACTTACAGGACTACAAAATAAAACGCCAAATTCCCATGCAAAATAATTGTACCGCTTTCAGCACCTAAAACCGGACTGAATCATACCGCCAGGGAGGCTACAAGAAATCCAATAAAATCAAATTTTGTCATAAATTTAAGCCAAAATGTATTCTGCTACATGTTTTTGGTAAAAAAAAATCAGTTGTAAGTGTATAATAATTGGTTTGTGTGATCACGGACATATGTACGCAAATGATCATGTACATATGTGTGCAGGTGATCACGTACATATGTGTGCAGATAATCATTGGGACATGTGATTTTAGTGGGACATATGTGGGGGACAGTTGTTTTTTTATTTGGGGACATGTCTTTTTATTATTTGGGGACGTGTGTTTTGGGGACATTGTGTTTACACTGTGGGTTTACACTAGACTAGGGATCAGTGAGTAAAAAGCTGTAAAAACAGCTCATACTCACTGATCACCAGCCGGCGACGACTTCCGTGTGAGGAGAGGAGAGCCGATTGCCTAGCAACGGGCTGTTTGTTTTGATCACATGATGGCTGTGATTGGACATGGCCATCATGTGATCAGGAGGGCCAATCACAGAGCCCTCCTGCTGATCGGAGATGCGCTGTGTCCGGGTCACACGAGCGCATCGGGATTGCGCCGCTGCGCGGGCACGCGCACACGCGATCCCCCTCCTTTTGAAGGACGTTCCTGAATGTCCAGTCAGAAGGAGGTGGCTCACACCCAGCCGTATATGTACATTGGCCGGGTGGGAAGTAGTTAAGGACTCCTAACCCCCTGACATGCCACATTTGCATGTCTTTTTTTGGGGGGGGGAGTGGGTACCTAGTTTTGACAGGTACCCAGCTCCCACTTCTGCTTACGTCGCCTAGGCAACTCCTCCTCCCTCCCCGCAATCTTCGTCACACGTCACAAGTCCCAGAAGATTGCTCGGCCATTCAGAACAGCGCGACACGACTCAGGCATGCGCAGTGCGCACCCGGCTGTTGACCCGCAAGCTGTCACAGGCGGATGCCCACACTAGTGATGCTGGCGCTGGGGACAGGTGAGTGTGTTTATTAAAAGTCAGCAGCTACACTTTTTGTAGCTACGAACTTTAAAAAAAAAAAAAGAAAAGAAAAACCAGTGGAACTCCATTTTAACTGTTTCCCAACTGGCGCACGACGATGTATGTCGGCAGAATGGCATGGACAGTCACATGGGCATACAGGTACATCCCTTTAAATGTGCTGCGGGATGCCCGCGATTGTCTCACGGGGAGGAAGAACGGGGAGATGCTAAAGTAAGCTAAAGTAAGCAAGCATCTCCCCATTCTGCCTAGCAACAGTGACACTGATCTCTGCTCCCTGCGATTGGAACATAGATCAGTGATCTGTAAAACACAGCCACGCCCCCCACAGTCAGCAACACGCCCCTAGGACACACTTAACCCCTACACTGCCACCTCCTGGTTAACTCCTTCACTGACAGGAATCAGTGCATTTGTATAGAACTGATTGCTGTATAAATGACAATGATCCCAAAAATGTGTCATAAATTTCCGATGTGTCCACCATAATGTCGCAGTCACAATAAAAATTGCCACCATTACAAGTGAAAAAAAAATATTAATAAAAATGCCATAAAACTATACCATATTTTGTAAACGCTGTAACTTTTGTGCAAACCAATCAATAATCACTTATTGCGATTTTGTTTACCAAAAATATGTAGAAGAATACGTATTGGCCTAAACTGAGGAAAAAAACGTTTTTTTATACATTTTTGGGGCATATTTATTATAGCAAAAAGTAAAAAATAATGTGTTTTTTTCAAAATTGACGCACTTTTTTAGTTTATAGCGCAAAAAATAAAAACCGCAGGGGTGCTCAAATACCACCAATACCACTATTTGTGGGGAAAAAAAGGACGTAAATTTTGTTTGGGAGCCACATCGCATGACTGCGCAATTGTCAGTTAAATCGACGCAGTGCCGAATCGCATAAAGTGGTCTGGTCTTAAGCCAGCAAAAAATGGTCCGGTCTGAAAGTGGTTAAAGTATCACAGTACTGAAAAACAAAATAATCTCCTGGAGAAGGAGGTTTAACATGCCAGTCACCAAGTGATTAAAGTAGATGTTAACCGTTCAGAAAATAAATAATATTATATAATCTTAAATTATTGTCATTGTTTACCATCAGGAAGCCCATCCTGGACAGGATATGGTAGAAAAAGGCTGCTGGAGATCAGCAACATAGAGATGCAAAAAAAATAAAAAATGGTGAAAACATTATTTTATAGTAAAAAAATTCAGTTCTTTATGATACACAACTAAAGAACATCCAGTTAGAGGTTCAGGTTTTTACTGTACTTTACACACTCCCGTCGCACTTTGTTGTGTTTTAGTGAATGACCCCTATAGTATACAAAGGTGAGTATCAACTAGTTCTGCATTCTTAGTTAATAAATATCCACCTGACATCAGTCTACCCATTACACATGATACATTGTTTAAATGTGCCTGTGGATGGGATTTTTCTGCATCCCACCAGAGCTAATGATTATGTAAATGTGACATTTACAGCACTGTATTCGTTCACTGCAGCAGCTCCACCCTGAGATAGTATTAGTAATCGTACCACTGAGCATTGCACGCCTTCTTTCTCCCATTTTATTATGTCACTCCATTTAGTCTTTTTATATTCCTTTTTCTTCTTTTTTTTTAATTCTGTGTTCTTTTACCAAATTCCTTGAACTATAAAGGACATGATACTCGTGTAATAATTGTTAGATGATGCAGGATGCAATAATATCCTAAAATAACCTCCTATATAAGACATTAGAACAATTATTAAGATGCACTACAGTAGACTCACACCACGACTGCTAGCAGTGGAATTTTATTGTACAATGTTCTGCTATTATTTACTGGTAAGGCAGAGATGAATAGAGATGATCTGGCACTCCTGAATACTGCTTTCTAACCTGTGTTTGGGAAATTATATGACAAGCTTAAAGCTAAATGAAGGCAGATTGTTAATAATATTTATATAGGATTTATATAGGATATATATCTTTATAAAGGATTTATAAAGAATCAACAGTTTGAGCAGTGCTTTAAAAAAAACAAAAGGAGACAACACCATGACAATACAAATCATGACTTGAGGGTTAGGAAGGCCATGCTCTCAGAGCTTACAATCTAAAAGGGAGGGGCAAGTGATATAAAAGTTAAAGAGAGGCCACGGAGCTGCAGCCAAAGGCTGCTAAGCGCAGGGACAGTATGACAATTGTTTGCATGCACTGTCGCCGCTTTAATAGCATTACATGTAGGCCGCTTTAAGAAGACGGGTAGGCGGAGCCAGGGGGCGGAGCTATCACGTTCGGCCGGGAAGCCAAGCGGAAGCCAGGCCACTTGGAGAGCGGAGGAGGAAGAGATTCCCACCCACCCTCCCCTGGGGTAGGTAGGATTTTGGTTGTGAGGGGGTGTTGGCAGGGTGTGCTGGTTGTTTGGGGGGTCAGTTTAGAAGGGTAAGTGGTGCAGGTGGTAATTAGGTTGTACCCATCCATGGGGATGGGGATGGTTGTTGATATACTTCCTGGTTACAAGGGGGTAACCGGAGGAGAAAAGGGGTAGGTCACTGCATTGGTTTGGGTTTAGCCTCCGAGACAGGGGATGCCGTCTGGAGGTCAAGAGGTTAAATAGATGGTGCAGTGACCAGTAGGGTCTTGGATATGCTAATGACCCATGTTCCAGTGTTAAAGGAAAAGTTTACAAGTTATTATTATTAAAAGTTATTTATTAAAAGTTTATATTTTATATTTATATTTTGGTTAATAAATCAAGGCCTTTGGCCCTTTACTCCAAACGCAGTCTGGTCTGGTTTAATGGGGTGAGGGGGTTTGGAGGAAAGGGGGGGGTGATGGGGGTATGTGGCAAAAGGTGGGGGGGTGGAAGTGTCAGACAATACAAATGTCAAGCAGTAGTAAGTTTCAATCTAAAAAAAAAAAAACACCTTTCCCCTGGTATGCACGGTCTGAAATTCCGACGGAAAAGGTCCGATCGGATTATATTGTCGGAAAATCTGATCGTGTGTGGGTTCTATCTGACTTTCGAAATTCCAACAGAGAAAATTTGAGAGCAGGATCTCAAATTTTCCGACAACAAAATCCGATCTGACTTTGTCCGATCTTTTCTAGAGAATTCCGATCGGACAAAGTGCCACTCATGCTCAGATCAAATTACGAGGCCAAAGCTATTGGCTACTAGCCTGAACGTAGTCCCGTCGTAACGAACGGACGTCATCATGATTGGATTTTCCGAAAACTTTGTCCGACCGTGTGTATGCAACACCAGTTTCGGACAAAATCCGTAGTAAAAAATCAGACGGATTTTGTGGTCAAAATGTCCGACCGTGTGTACGGGGGCAAAGACAATTTTATACTGTGCTAGTATGCACGAATCACTAATGGCCCGTACACACGATCCGAATATCGTACGATTAATCGTACAACCGTTTCCATTTAATAGTCACAAGTAGAAATTGAATAGCTAAATAAAGTCACAAAAATTAGCATACGAATACCCCTATTCGTACAGGCCATTAGTAAATCCCCCCTCCCCCCCCCCCCATTCCTATTTGAACATCTTGAGAGATTAATAAAAGTGTTTCCATCATTGTCTCCTACTTGTCCCCCTTCTGTCCTCCATTTTCCTTCTTTGTTTTTAGACATTCTGCAAATTTCAAATTAAAAAGTTCTGACCCAGTTTACACAAGTTATAGTAAATCTTCCCCCTTATGTTCTAAGGTTCCATCAAAAGGACAAAAATGCTACCACCAAAAATAAACAATGTTTAACATAATACATATTAAATGGCTTGGGCAGGAACTGACCTGGGGGTGTCCTTGCCAATACTAGTCGGTCACCTAAGGCCGAGGTGGAAATAAGTTGGATGAACAGTGACTGCAGCTGAGTGTTGGCTGTCAAAATACACCAGCTGACAGCAAGAGATTTGTCCATCCACAGTGTTTAGTGCAGATGGAGGAATCTATGAATTTCTCTCACTCATCCCAGCAGTAGAGAAATTTTGACATGTATGGCCAGCGTAAGACGTAAAAAGTTTTGGCTGGCCATACAATTGAAGACACCCATGTTCTTAAGGATTTGCGCTGATTGTGTTACATATAGTGCCTTTTAACTGACCTTTTATCTTTTTTTGAATAATATCACAAATGATTATTTGCAGGCAGTGTAGCGCCCTGTTTTCTGTGACCTCTCTACTAAAATATTGTTATAATTTTTTTGTGCCGTCTTTTCCTGATGCAGATCCGCTGGTTTCCATCATCACTTTGCTCCCTAACACCTCTTTTATAGCTTCATTACTTATTTTTTAAAACTTCAGCTCCACTGTTTTATAGCTGTCAGAGAACTGTTGTGAATTAGTTTCACATAGTGCCATGTCTCGCTATTATTTGTGTTTTCGCAGTATAAACTGTGTGAGATTATTATGACGCCCGGGTCACGGTTCGCACGGGTCTCTTAACTGCCATAAATGGGGAATATCACATTCATTTGCACATTGTATCCATCGCTTATTAATCTTGTACAGTGCAGCTGTGTCTGGACTTTGCTTCTGGATTTACATGGGAAAAAAGGTTGTTTTTATTTACTTTTAAGTCCGGATTGAGTTAACCATGGGCTTTAACTGTAGATTAACTCTGCGACGACTCCAACAGATGTGCTGAATATGGCGTACACACCTGGAGTTTCACCCTAAGGAAATAAAAATAAGCACCACTTCTACCCAGGTTTTTATACTGTGTGGTTGCAAATTCTAAAATCCAGCATGAAGAGCAGTTTTCAGACTCTCCTGAGGTTGCTGTGAGATGCAGTGCAAAGTGTGCTTTTCTTCTGTGTACACAGAGAAAAGAAGGTGTGCAAGTGGTATCCTCCCGGCAACCCAAACTTTGGGTATAAAGCTAAATATGTAGCGGAAATACAGAGATTTACTAAGGTTCCATTCACACGGACGTGTCCGTGTACGGGCTCCGCTTTGCTCAGCAGGGGATTGCTCCATCAATCCCTGCTGAGCAGGCAGATGACAGGTCTGTCTCTGCACACTGTGCAGGAACCGACTTGTCAGAGCGCCGCCCTCCTCTATGGGGGATCGGAGGAAGACGGACAGTAGAGTGCGTTTTCATCCGATCCAATCGGCAGACAGATGGAAAAAATAGGGTTTTCCTCCGTCACACTTTTTCGGATCGGAGCGGGTTGGATGTCAGTGGACATGTCACCGCTGACATCCGTCGTTCCATAGAGGTCTTGCTTTCCTTACTGTCCAGTTCCAGATTCCTGTCACCGTTAGCAGATGGCTAGGCCTCACTCTGAAGAAGTCCTAATGCTTTCCTAGGTGCAACCATTTTAGATGAAGAAGATAATTGTGCTAACTGATCCTTGGTGGACTACTTCTCCCAGCATGTCCGATGCAAGTCCTGCCAACCCTCCTGGCTGCAGCAACTTAAGGCCGAGTTCCACCCAAAAATGGAACCCCTTTTCATTGTAGCCTCCATTCAGTGTAGCCCCCCGTTCAGTGCAGCCCCCCCTCTTCAGTGCAGCCCCCCTCTTCAGTGCAGCCCCCCCTCTTCAGTGCAGCACCCCCTCTTCAGTGCAGCACCCCCTCTTCAGTGCAGCCCCCCTCTTCAGTGCAGCCCCCCTCTTCAGTGCAGCCCCCCCTTCAGTGCAGCCCCCCCTTCAGTGCAGCCCTCCCTCTTCAGTGCAGCCTTCATCTTCAGTGCAGCCCCTGTTCAGTGCAGACTCCCCATTCAGTACCTCAGATCAGCGTGGCGGCACATGATCAGCAGATCCCCTCCCCCTGTTTACACATAAAGAGAGAGGAGGCGGAGGCGGACGCTCAGCTGTGCCTGTGTGACATCCATGATCGCACAGACAGCCCGCGGCCGCGAGAGGAGGGGATGGAAGGTGCAATGGTGTCACCCTGCACCCTCCGCACACCCCCTCCCCCTTGCATCACAATGATAGCTCGCCGCTCCTCTCCCTGCCTGTGCGGCACAGGCAGGGAGAGGAGAGGTTGTGCCTGTCACTGCCACCGCTATAATCGCGGAGGGGGGGGTGCCGGCCTGACACCCCCCCCAGTGTGTAGTACCCGGGGTGGCCCGCACCTCCCGCCCCCTACTTAGTACGCCTCTGATGAGTAGAGCCAAATCTCCTCAGCTACAGTATATCTACAGGCATACCCCACTTTTAAGTAGACAATGGGGTTTATTTACTAAAGCTGGAAAGTTCAAAATCATGCTCACTTTGCAGAGAAACCAATGAGTTTCCAGGTTTTATTACCAAAGCTTAATTGAACAAGCTTCTAACCCCAGCTTGTTCAATTAAGCTTTGGTAATAAAACCTGGAAACCCATTGGTTTCTATGCAGAAGTGAGCCTGATTTTGCACTTTCCAGCTTTAGTAAATAAACCCCATTGTGTACTTAAAAATGGGATATGCCCGTATAGTCCCCGGCAGTGGATGTTACACACTATTTAGTGTGCTGCCCATTTTGTGGTCTTCAGCTGCAAGAACGCAGACTGTTACAGTCTGCTTCCAATAACTGTCCAAACCTATCCTGTGGTCATTAGCTGTGGGAAACCTAGACTTTTCCAGTTTACTTCCATGTCCTACCCAAGTTCTAATATTCTCCCGATATAGAGCTGGGAGTGAAACAATGGGGTTGATTTACTAAGACTGGAGAGGGCAAAATCTGGTCCATCTCTGCATAGAAACCAATCAGCTTCCATTTTTTTTTGCCAAAGCTTAATTGAATAAACTGAAGTTAGAAGCTGATTGGCTACCACACACAGCTGCACCAGATTTTTCACTCTCCAGTTTTAGTTAGCCCTGTTTCACACTGAATGCGGCTTTGAAATTGTGCGACTCCACTTGAAATCGCACAATTTCAAAGAAGTGTGACTTCATGCAGATGTCTATGCAAGTCACACCTGAAATCGCCAAATGTAGTGCAGGAACTAGTTTTTCAATTCGGTGTGGGGCACCACAAAGTAAAATTCAGTGGCTCCTGCAGGGATAGTGCTACATACACATTAATGCTTGCTTAAGTATCTGCTGCCAGGTACAGACGTGCCAGACATGTTGGCAGTCAGGAAAGAAGTAACACCATTCATTTTCTTTAGTCTCAAGGGCAAACTTGGCTTTCAGGGTTACGTCAGCTAACAATGCATCTTGTCTCTTGGACTCTGGTGTTGGGGAAATATTAGCAGTAAAAAATACAGCAGCCAGCACAGTATGCCCAGTAAACTAGAACTCACGTGGATGAGATTCTTATTGTGTAAACATTTCATTCAAGGGTTTTCCTGTTATGGTTGTTTATATAGAGCATCAGACTTGGAGAAAAAAGACCGGCATCCCGCGATTATCAAGGCTAGGTTATGCACACGCATTCCCCAGAACCCACAGGGAAAGCACACTGCTTTTCAGCAGACGTGTGGGGTTAGCATTAATTCTTAATAGTATCCCCATGCATCTGCAAATGCAGCACACCATGCGATTTCCCTGTGCCTGCAATTTTAAAGAGGTGCAGGGGTCTTTTTCCTTCGTTATCTGCAGGTACAGCAGCCTATTAAAATGAATGGGCTGTTGTGCCTGCAAAATATGAGACCCACACCAATCGCATAGGTGTGAACCTAGCTTTACGGAAAAAACCTACATAAACTTCATTCTGACAACGGTCTACTGGAAAGAGATTTAGGGAACGCTTGCTGCTCAAAGTAGGCCACCATGGAGAACTTCATAGATCTTCAGTAAACCCTTTTATATGGTGCCTTTTCTTACTTATTGCACTGCATAAAGCTGGCAGACCTGGATATACTGTAATACTTATGCTTTAAGCAAACTGATCTTTATTTTAAGCTAAATCTGAAGGAGTCAAAGCTTTTTTTTTGTTTTGGACAGCTTGAGAAAGGGTGCGTACATTTGCCAGGCTTTTATCGATGTATGTGTTCTAACTGGGGAGATCTCCCCTCATGTCCTATCCCAATGTCAGTTTTGTGACAAGAAGCGAGAAAAACTCTACCCATAAGAGACCCAATCAGCAGTAGCAAATGTGATGGATATCCCAAGCTGATGGTCTACTTTAGTGCTTTAGTTTTATACATTTTGTGGCAAGTTGGGATTTTGTAGCTCAGTAGTAGGTTCAAAACAGTGAGTTTACTCCATGCCAGAGTTAGTTTTCTAGGCTTGCTTGTGCTCTTTTATGTAAAAGAAGGTCATGTTCGTACAGGTATATCTTCCCATGTAGGGAGTTCTCACCATCAGTATGAACCAAACATAACATTCAGCCTCCTGGCTCTTTTGTGGCAGCTTTACTGTTCCAAGTAGTACTGCTTGGTCCTCTTGACCGCTGGTATCTTTTGGTCCTCCTGACCATCAAACACATCCCAGTATTCGTGCACAGACGCCAGGGGCGTAACTATAGGGGGTGCAGCAGTCGCGACCGCAACCGGGCCCTGTGATGCAGGGGGCCCATGCAGCCCCCTCTACATATGGCCGCAGCAGCATAGGCAGCTAGGGGTACCAGTGCACCATGCACACGGGTGGCTGGAGGGTGACTAGCAGAGCTCCATGCTCGACTATCGCACTGGCTGCTCTTTAGTTGTGCATTCCCCGCATGAGCTGTGTCCTCGGCCGGCTCCTCAGAGTACCCCTCTCCTGCTCCATGCATTGCCGCTCAGTCCGATGTCTGTTCTCCCCAGCCAGAGTCCCGCCCCCCCCGAGTCCCGCCCACACTGTACTGCATACTTCTCCCGGGTAAACAAACTTTAAGCACACAGATGCAGTGCAGCCCTATGAGAGCCCCCCGGAGGACACTGCAGGCTTGTCTGTCAGCCCCCCTCCTCCTCCGTCATACACAGATGATGAAAGGTCTTTCTGGGAGATATGTTGATCGCCCGTCCAGCACACTGGATGGAGCCCAGGCCAACATGGATGAGTGCGAGGCCTACAGCTTGGTCATGGTGAGTGAGAGGACCCCATCCCCCACACACACTTACATACCCCCTCCATCTCCCCCTGGGGACAGGGACCCCTTCTCACGTGGGGACAGGGACCCCTACCTCCCTTGGGGACAGGGACCCCTTCTCACCTGGGGGAAGTAACTTCATCTGCCCTGGAGAAAAGGACCTCATCTCTTCTGGGGACTGGGGCCCCATCCCGCCTAGGGACAGTCCCCCAATGGGGCACCTAAAAATAAAAAATAAAATAATAAAAAAAAACTACTGATACCAGTGGTGGAACTACAGAGCTCACAAAGGTCATACCTGTGACCACGCCCTGGAGTTCCACCGCCGGATTCGGAGGGAAGGGCCATGGCTGGGATTCAGGGGGGCCCTTCATGGTTTCTTGCATCTGGGCCCTGAAGGTTCTTGTTACGCCACTGACAGACGCTGTACCTCAGCTCTGTGTCTTCCTTGCAGTTTTACAGCTGCTCTGTCCTTCATGGACTCTCTGTCAGGCTCAGGCCTTGGTCTGCCCTGTCTTGAACAGTATGGTGCATTTGATTACCTCTCGCAACCCCCTTCACAAACTGACCCCCTTGGGAGGGTGAGGCTCTGAGCCCTAACTCTGGCTCCCATAAGAAGCCAGGACACACTTGTGCCATTAGTGTGCTTGCTTCTTACAAATTCTAGCTTAATTCACCACATTATACAGTGGCACAGGCTCTCCCTGCCACAACTTATTGAAATTGAATTTCCCTTTAAAGCCCCATATACACTATCAGTTTTTATGCTGAGTTTTTCCTTCAGATTTACCAAAACCATATAATAGGAGGTCAAACCTTAGGAGTTTCCATTTGTATGCAATCAGGCAGGCCCTTGTACTATATGGTTTTGGTAAACCCGATGGAAAAACTCAGCAGAAAAACTGATAGTGTGTATGGGGCATTAGGATACATGCAAACTGGCTTAAAAAAATTATGCTTCTACAGGAGTTTTGTGGTTTGCCGGTAGAAGCAGCTCAATGTTATTCCATGTGTGCATGCACATTAGCACGTTTAAAGGCATATTTTAGACAGGCAGAAAAAAAAAACCTTTCTGGTGTGTTTTTAAGCCCAATGTGCATGGAGCCTAAAGAGTTTCATTGGTGGTAAGCTGACTGAACTATTCAGCCAAACTGACTGTGACAAGGGTAGGGAGAAACATCGCCGCTCAAAGGAGCATGAAGGGCATTTTAATTTTTCATTAAGAGCACCCTCAACTTTCTATTATTACCTCCATTTGAGCTAAAAATTCATCTACTTAGCTGTGCAGTTGGTGGAGTATTTGCGATATGAAATTAAGCAGGAGTGACAGTAGAAATTATGTGGAGGACCATTTAGGTAAATATTTCATAGAGTTCCCTGCTGTAGCTGTTCCTGCCTCATAGAGGCCACCTGACTGGGTGAAAGGGCAGCCAGCTAGATATATCTCATTATTCCAAGAAATGGACTGGGTATATGTTTGTGAAGGTTTTCCTCATATATTTTCTATTGTCTTGCGTAGCAGAAAGAAGGCAGACGCACAATAAATCACACTAGAGTGAAGATCTGTTACCTTTTTTACTTCTATCTGTGACTCGACGTGAGAGATTTTCCATCACTTCCTTTGATACCAATACCAGAAATTGGGAATGTAGGCATTACCAAGACAGGAAATCACAGAAAGCAAAAAACACATTGTCCAAAGATCGAAGCATTTCTCACTTTACTAAAATGAAATCTGTTCATGTCCTCATTAAAGAGATTTTGGCCTGGTGGTGTTAAATATTTGGCATGCACCCTGCCATGTGGTTCTTTTCTCCTGGGTTTAGACCCTAGATGATTGGTGTGTTAAGCTAGTTCAGGCTTTCCTGGTTTAATCCCTGATGAAGTCACATGACTGTGACGTACCGCGCAGACCTGGATCGGAATTGATGTCATGTGTAAGTGAAACCTGGGAATTTTGATTTACAATCGCTTTTTAAGCAATTTACAGGTAAGTGCATATACTGTATGTTTTAATAAAAAATCTTATATGTTATTATCATACTGCATTATAATAGGCTTTTCTGGTATTCTCCCCACATATGGGCAAGGCATCTGGGCAGCATGAATGAATGAGTAGATCCTTAAAGGTAAAACATACCCTTTATATTGCAACCTCAGGAAGTCCAAACAGAGAGCCCCTAGAGGTATGGAGGAGGAAGAGGAGTTGGATACTATCTCCATCTGGGAGGATTATCATATACAGGCTATATTACATAAACCAGGAGGTGAGAATTCTGTGAGCACAGAGCACCGTGGTGGCATACCCTGTGGCGAATTCAAAGACACCAAAGGCATTGAGAGTTTGCAGGGCTGGCTATTTATAGGACTAAGATATACACTATTTATAAAGTTGTGGAAGATACTACACTAAACTACAGGGACTTACTATATATATATATATATATATATATATATATATATATATATATATATATATATATATATATATATATATATTGTACAGGACGCCAAGGTTGGGGTCCTGGACGGGTGCTATGTGGTGCCTATATTCGGGATGTGGTCCCTTTAAGAGAATCATGGTAGGCCTCAGGGGGTCACCCAAAAATGGGTGACAAATTCCGAGGATAGTTTCGGGAGAAGACTGACTCGCGGTCCTCTCTATATTTTAAGAGAGATAGTTGGGACCCGGAATTTGGGAGGCTCTGAAGTGACATTTGGGTGGGAAAGAGCCTCCCTCCCTGACCACAGGGATTCGGCCCACAGGGGGTTAACGGCCTCCAGGAAGACAGACAGCCTATAAGACAGGAAGTAGTAGAGAGGTGGTGGTGAGGAGGAGAAGGAGATGAACACCTGTCTGGGGAGCTGTCTGGCTGTGTTGTTGTATTTGCTGTTTTGCTGTTTTGGAGGCTGCAAAAAGATCTCTGCAAGGACTCTAAAGAGGCTTTTTGGTGAAGACCTGTCTACAGAACTGTAGGTGCTTTTCTTTTCGTATTATTTGTGCTGAAGATAAGCGGACTTTAATTTACGTTTTTTATATGCTGAAGAAAAGCTTTATTTTTGATTTAATTATAAATAAATATATTTTGGTTTCACCTTATAACGGTTTATGCACTTAATCCCGCGGAGCTAGTATCCCCAAACTTCACAATATATATATATATATTCAGTTTTTGCTTGGGAATTTTTTGGAATTTTTTGGAATTTTTGTGTTATACTATGTCACCAAAAGTATTGGGACACATGCCTTTATACGCACATGAACTTTAATGGCATCCCAGTCTTTGTCCATAGGCTTCAATATTGTGTTGGCCCACATTTACTGCTATAACAGCTTCAACTCTTCTGGGAAGGCTGTCCCGGTTTAGGTTTAGGAGTGTGTCTATGTTTATGTCTATGTTTATGGGAATGTTTGACCATTTTTCCAGAAGCACATTTGTGAGGTCCTGCACTGATGTGAGATGAGAAGGCATGGCTTGCAGTCTCCATTTTAATTCATCCCAAGGGTGTTCTATTAGTCCAAATCATTTGGTGGAGGGGGGATTATGGTGTGGGGTTGTTTTTCAGGGGTTGGACTTGGCCCCTTAGTACCAGTGAAGGAAACTCTTAAGGTGTCAGCATACCAAGACATTTTGGATAATTTCATGCTCCCAACTTTGTGGAAACAGTTTGGGGATGGCCCCTTCCTGTTCCAACATGACTGCACACCAGTGTATCACTGACAGTCCCAATCTGACAGTCCAAGCTGGAGGGGAGAGAGCACAGTGTACCTCCCAACTTCACAACGTGAAGCTGACAGGAGCAGCGATGCCACTGTCTCAACTTCTATCAGCTTGTATGCGCAAACTCTGTCCCCAGCTCCCCCACCACATCTTACCAGCGCCCAGGGCAGTCGCGCCCTCCCCCACCATCCCAGCCCTGGATGTATGACATAAATATTTACTGGCTACAAGGAGTACAAATTACCCCCCAGAACTTCCCATAGTTTGGACTTGATGGACTTGTGTCTTTTTTTCAACCTCACCTACTATGTAACTATGTAACTGTACTCTTAAAACTCACTAACAACCTACTAATTCCAATACCAACTCTATGATAATAACACACAAATGTATCTCTCCACTAAAATTTACTTACTAAATTACATATCAGTATGGCACTGCTGAAACTGTTGGCACTCGCCCTCTATAAAAAGAAAATAACATTTTGCAATATATTAATATTTACCTGATTATAGAGAAAAAAACATGTTTAAAAATAAATTTTAGTCCTGAAAATAATTAATTGAATAAAAAGCTAAACATTCCCTGTACGTTTCTGCTGTAATTCTTCAGGATCCCCAGGTGGTGAATACAATTTTGCACAGCATTGTTATTTTCTAAAATTACCTTGGCATTATTTTTGCCATTTAGACATGACTATGCTTAGTGGAATTCTGTAATTATTTTCATTTTTGTGCAACAGCACCACTTTTTTTTTTCCTTTCTACTCTAGACAGCTGCCTCCCCTGCCCTCATAGTTAAAGGGGAACTGAACTCAAAAAGGGAAGCTATAGGCAATAATTGCTTGTAGTGTCAAAGCAGTACCCTGAACCTTATATCCTTTTTTCTGAAATCACTCCTGAAAAATAGCAGTGCACATTTTGGTAATTGAGGGTGCCTAGGCACTCCTGTCATGTATTCTCATAGCCACATATCTGCAGTGCGAGACCCGAGACACTGCCGCCTGTGATTTGATCTTAGGAGATTTGAAGTGATATTTGGTGATGTCTCTTCTTGATGGACGCTGTGATAAAAGGAAACATAGCTCTGCCATACCAAGATGGCCACTTCAACAAAGAGACACAGAATGATGGCAAGTCAACAATGGGGAAAAGCTCAGCTTTCAGGAGACCACAGGCAATGCTGGTGACTAGTCCTTTGCTCTTGTCTACCTTTTTTTTGGGGCAGAGCTTATGGAGTTCAGATTCTCTTTAAAAGTTTGCCTAAAGGAGAACCTCTGCTTGTCTTCCCCCCCACTACCACAAATGGCACCTTTTTTGGGGGGGGGGGGGCTGTACCTGGTTTTGACAGGTACCGGCTCTCTCTTTCAGCTCAATTCCCCAAGGCAATAAGAGCCCGAATTTTAGCCCCCTTCTCCTTCCCCGCACAGCCGGCCCATTCACAAAGAGCCTGAATTTCAGCCCCCTTCTTCTTTCCCCCACAGCCGGCCCATTCACAAAGCACAGCACAGTTTCCACATGCTCAATAGGAAACCAGCTGTGAAGGCACATGGTTTCACTGTCGGTTTCCCTTAGCCAAGATAGAGTTGCCAGCACCCGAGAGCTCGCAGTCCAGTGCGTCTCCATTTCCCATATCAGGTCGAATTCGGTCTGCATTTTTGACTGAATTCGGACCTGAAATTGAGCCAAAGACACACAGGACTCTTCTGCTGTCTGCTCTGCGGCCACCCCAGATATATGAACTGCCTACATTGAGAGCACAGTCTCCTATTAGGCTAATTGGATACGGGGAAACCCACATCCAATTAGCAATAGTGTGAACCCAGCCTCAAGAATCGGCTCGGGTGAGGACACTGCTGGATGCCTAGACAGGTAAGTGCCCTAATAGTAAAAGTCAGCAGCTACAGTGTTTGTAGCTGCTGATTTTTAATTTTTGGGGGTGGGGGGCCAGAACTGCGCTTTAAGCATTTGCCATTTTTATGAAGTGTAGCTGTTCCTAGCATCACAGACTGCTGATGTGACCCTGAAAAAAGGAACAGTCTGCAAAATCACCAAAGTGGCCAAAAAAACGAATGCCAGATGTGACCTGACTGCAGGGGTCACAATTCATATATACTGTCAGCTCTCCCGCACAGTTCTATTTATAAGGCTAATTAAGTATGAAATTGCATGCAAATTCTGCTTTCCATTCTTTCTTTTTAAGCATGCTTTTGCCAGAGCATAAGTGTTTTCATATACGATAATGAAAACCTATAAAGCTTGTTTGTTCTATGCTCGAGATCGTTGTTATTTTTAGAGAATTATTTATTTTGTGTATTGTATTAGGTTTCTGACAATGTAATCATTCCCATTTCTTTGCAATGTAGTCATCTTGTTCCCACTCTGCTTTTATAACCTTGATGGCTCTATCAAATCTGAGCCTTGAAAATTCCCCCGAACAGATCTTTCTATTACTTTGTAGTTATATTGCTTAAAAAAATTGTATTAAAAGAAATGTAGAGGCTGTTTTTTTTTATTATTGGCTTTTAGAGTTAAACATATACCTTGCACTCTGGCTGCTGCCTACTGCACCTAGGAAGACCTATGGCGCTGGGCCTTTCAATGAGATCTTGGAAAAGTTGAGGACTCCAAATCTCAAAAGAAGATGCTTCTGCACCGTACTGGACCCTCAGCTTTCCCAGGATCTCACTGTAAGGTCCAATGCAGTCACTAGAGCTGTTGCCTTGGTCCACGTCATGCTTCAATTATTACACATGTGCACTTTGTTTCTTTCCGAATTTGTTCTCTATCGAATTTAGACAAATTAGTTTATTTGGAAACTATTAACGAAATTAAAAAATTAACAAAAACCAGTTTAATACATTTTTCTGAATATTCAAAAAATTCAGAAATTCGTAGATTCGTAGATTCAAAAAAATCAATATAATAAATTATAGGTATTGGAATTTCCTTTCAAATTTGGCTGTTCGTGAACGTAACGAATATGAATTTATCCGAAGCTACGAATTATCCAAAATAACGAATGCTGTATTTAAACAAATGGAATGTACCACATTAATAATAATAATAAAAACTTTTATTTATTATTATTTATTATTAATTTCTTCCGTTCCATTTGTTTAGATGTGGCATTCGTTATTTCAAATGATTTATAACTTTGGATAAATTTGTATTTGTTACGTTCACTAACACGCAAAAGGAAATTCCAATACCTATCATTTAATAGTTAGTTATTATTAGTTAGTTAGTTAGTTCATTATTATTTCGAATTCTTGGATTTCGTTCTTTCGAATTTTTGTATTTTTTTCTTATTTTCGGATTTTTGAAATTACGATTTTTCGAATTTACAAAATTACAAATTTTAGAATTTACAAATTGCGATCATAAGGAATGACCTGAAAAACAAATGAAACAATAATGAACAGATTTTTTGGCAGTGCACATAGCTATCAATTATCTCCTTTTAGACCTGCATGATATACTGTATCTAATGTAGTGAAGGCAATTTTCAAAAGAGTTAGGCCTTGTTCAAATAGGCAGTCGCAGTAAAAACAGGCTGTTGAGCTGTTGTTTTATTGTCCCCTGATCACCCACCAAAAGAGAACATGCAGCCACTCAAGACCGCCACCAAATAAGAACCATTCAAGTGAAAGGGGTCATGCAGTGCAACTGTGAGTTAAACACTTTACGTGGTATTTACATATAAAATTCCCATTTGGCTGTCCAAAAAATGATATTCAGTGGCAGTATGCAGTCTCCTGAATGCCTGGCAACTGCTCTTTATAAAGCAATCCACAGCAGTTGTTTTTCATAGGGGTGGCAAGACCTGTTACAGTTGTCCACAAGCCCAAAAAAGGAAATTTCAAGATGAGTGGAACAGATCAATGAACTGTTATACAATCAAGCAAACACACAGCTATGCTAAAATCAGAGAGTTCAGGTTTATTATATCTCTTGTTACAAAGACGTATGTATTTCCCATGATCCTCAGCTCTATAATTCAGAAACTTACTACTGCCCATAAGGAAATATTGTTCGTTCAGAAGAAAAAATAGCCTAATAGTATTCTTTTGCCCAATTTGCACAGAACAAAGTACATGGAGATTTGCCTGGTAAATGGCTGTGCAAATAATTTATAATATTAATTTATAAATAGACCCCTTAAAATGTAACAGTGGGCAAATTACCCCTTCCTGCCCAGCCTACTGTAATATGATGACTGGGCAGAAGCCCTAATATCTTGAGTAGGCGTCATATTACAGACCCCACTCTGATGCGATCTGTCACCCGCTGTGTCCACTAAACGTGGCCGATGGCAGATCACTGTACCAGCTCACTGCCGGTACCATGGCCAATCACATCAGATCACATGACCATTGTACACAATTAATGGCTTTGTTTCATGCCATTTACTGTGTACTATTGTGATGAGCTCTGTGATTGGTCACAGTATGGCCAATCACAATAGTAAACATTGAATAAATAGTTTTTATTTAGAAAAAATGGTTGCTTATAACTGTAAAATCCACAATTATAAGCAATCATAGAGTTTAAAAAAAAAAATCTTGATCACCTACCCAGGTCTCTCTATGTGTGTTCCAGTGGCCATAGGCAGTACTTCCACAGCTTCTGGTGCAGACGTTCCCCTGACAGCTCTCATTTTATATCACCACATGTTGAACTCCGAGCTGATCTGTGAGCATATTAAGGTAGGAACCCCAACGTTCTGGTGGGTTTACCTTTCTTTGTTTTTCTTTCTCCGTTTTTTGATATCTGGGCAAATCATGAAATTGTAATACCTCTAATCCTACAGCTCGCGTCCGCACCAACGGCCACCTGTCGAACGCCTTCACCCTTAAAAATGGGACGCGTCAAGGTTGTCCCTTGTCCCCGCTTCTATTCGTTCTCACCCTTGAACCGCTTCTTAATAAAATCAGAGCCAACCCGGACATAAAAGGCATAGAAATAAAAGACCATTCCTATAAAATCGCTGCTTTCGCAGATGACATGCTACTCTTCTTATCGCAACCCCTTATTTCACTGCCTAATATAATTCAAGAACTTGAGGCGTTCCAATCAATATCCAACTTAAAAATTAACCACTCCAAATCGGTAGCACTAAACATATTCTTACCCTCCAATGATGTTGAACTATGTAAGAAAAATTTCCCATTCACGTGGTCCCCTAAACATATTACCTATCTTGGGATAGAAATACCCTCAAATCTAACTGACCTTTTCAAACTCAATTTTTTACCCTTACTAAAAGACTCACAAGAGGACCTTATAAGATGGAACTCCCTCAATATTTCGTGGTTTGGTAGGGCTTCTTTGATAAAAATTACTATTCTTCCCAGATTTCTTTACGCTATGCAAACGATCCCTATCAGATTACCTTCTTCCTTCTTTGCCGCCTTTCGCAAAGCGTGTACCACCTTTATTTGGAGGAGTAAACCTCCTAGAATCAAATACACAAGATTAACTCTCCCAAAAAATAAAGGTGGAATAGCCCTCCCGGACCTGAAAAAGTACCACCAAGCAGCTATACTCACACGTATAGTGGACTGGAATTTACACCAGCCTATCAAGGACTGGGTATCACTAGAACAAGCCCAATTTGCCTTCCCACTCAGTCATCTTCCATGGATAAACCCCAAATACCACTCAAAAGAGATTAGATCTCATCCTATTATCGGTCCCACGTTAGCAATATTCCATGACACGTATAAAAAAAGTGACCCCACCCCTTGGATCAGTTCCCTAACGCCTCTCAGAGACAACCCCGACTTTCCCCCAGGAAACAAACAAAAATCTTTCTTAGAAAACTGGCCCCACAAAAATGTACTGATCAAACATTTCTTTCACAATGGGAAACTTCTTCCCCTCGAGGAAATCAATAAAGACAACGACCCGAGACTAATCTCCCACTGGACATACCTCCAAATAAGACATTTTCTCTCCACGGTAGTACTGACAACTCTGGGTTCCAAACCCCCCAAGACCATTGAAACTCTATGCTCAGGTATGCACCCTCAAAGACACAATATTTCAATTATCTACAACTCATTATTCGACGAGGGTCTAGAATTCTCTTTCCCATCCTGTCTAGCCTGGGAAAACGACCTCAACCTTTCATTCACTAATAAAAATTGGGAAACTATTTTCATGTACGCTCACAAAGGCTCACTCAATGTCGCTACTCAGGAGTGCGGGTTTAAGATTCTAACCAGATGGTATAGAACACCCAGCACCATACAGAAATTTAACCCCCAGTTCTCCAACAAGTGCTGGAGGTGCAGTGGTGAAGTGGGATCATTATTCCACATATGGTGGACTTGCACTCATATCCAACCATTTTGGAAAATGGTTCATGAAACCATTACATCTATAACCTCAGAACCGTTAGATTTCGAACCAGCCCACTTTCTACTGCACCACAACACAATCCCCTCAAAAAGATATTTGAAATCCCTAGTAATGATAATGACAAACGCTGCTAGACACTGCATCCCCTCCCATTGGAGGTCAACTTCAATCCCAACGAAAAAAGAATGGTTCAGAAGGATCACCTCTATTGAAACTATTGAAGAGCTTATCAGTATCTCACAAGAAAGAATGTTACAATTCACCTCAACCTGGTCAAAATGGCTAGCTTTTAAAGATACTCAGGAATACAAATCGTCTATTTAAATATTATTTGCTGCCGACTTTCTGTCAGAGATCTATGTTTTTGTACTTGAGATGTTCATACAGCGCAGGCCGCTGTCCACCCTTCCTCACTGCCTAATCTTCCCTCCTGCCACTACGCCTAAATATAAACTCCCCCCCTTTTTTTTTTTTTTTTTTTATCCTTTTTTCTCCCTTCCCCCCCCCCCCCCTTTCCCCTTCCTCCTCAAGGATATTGTTATTTTATCTTTATATAAGCTTTGATTCTCTTTTTGCCTTATCTGACAAATACAATTCTTCATTTTTGTCTAAAACATCCTATATTGTAACTGTTCAATCCTTGTGAACTTGGCAATCTCTTATATATCTTTGCTTACATTTAAGATATTGTGTTGAATTGTAAACGTCAATGTACGATTCAATTTTGATTGTAATGTTCTGCTACTTTTCAATAAAATTTGTGTAAAAAAAAAAAAAAAAAATGGATACAACATCAATTAGATCCCATAGGAATAGCAGTCAATTAAAGGAATTTAGACAATTATCAGAAAAACATCAAATGGTGGATATACTATTGAAATATATACAACACATATCATAGAATAGATTATTTTTTGGTCAGTCAAATAGGCCTGATGATGACCCCTTCCTCTGACATTGGTAACTTTTTGTGGTCAGATCATGCTCCAATATTTTTGGAGCTGGCAATAACTCAATATAGGAAACCACAAGGATCATGGAGATTAAATGATTAACCTCCTTAAAGAAAAAAAATGTGAAATGGATGTTCAACAAACAATAAAAGAATTCCTGCAGACCCATGAAACAGATAATACATCAATCCCTATACAATGGGAAACATTGAAATATGTATTGCGAGGATTGTTCATTAAACATGGAGCTAGATTGAAAAGGGATAAAGAGCATAAAATATTGCAACTATTGGGATAAATTTCATTATTAGAAAATATGCATAAACAAAATCTCAACCGAATAGATAGAATAAGGCTAAAGGATAGCGTATTGAACTAAAACAATGTTGAATGAACAATCCATGCGAATAAGGGTTAAAAATAGAACCAGATTCTACCAATATTGGAATAAACCAGGAAAGGTATTAGCGAGAAATCTAAAACAAGAACAACCCTTGACCCCTATAACTGAAATTCAAAAGATGTCTGGAGAAATAACATATGACCCTGGGGAAATTTGTAAAATATTTCATATATACTATTCTAAGCTTTATAATTTATCAATACAGCAAGGAAATAAAGGAAGGAAATATAGTTTAGAGGAAATACGCCAATATATGAGAGAAACATCATTGTCTAGCCTACCTAAAGAAACAATGGAAGAAATAGAAAAATACATCTCAGTAGAAGAAATACAGCAAGCTATATCCACACTGGCTCTGTGCAAAAGCCCAGGCCCGGATGGATATACTTCAAGATTCTATAAGAGATTTCAGGAGATACTTATTCCCATTCTGAGAAAGACATTTAACTTCATATCCAATGGAAGATTTAACTCTATTTACGTTATCAACTCTGAAGATATGGGATAAAATCTTGAAAAGGGGAGGCCTTTCTACACTGGGACCAATGACCCCTTTATTTTCGAATCTGGAATTTCCACCAGCATTAGAGGCTGTAAACTATCTTAAATGGAAAAGGATTGAAAATTTAAGGGTAGTCCAGACCCTAGTGGACGGAAAACTCCCACGATTGTCCGTACTGGGGCCTGAACATAAACACAAATGGATGCAATATCAACAGTTAAATAAATATATTAGGACTAATATGTAACCTTCCCTAATTGGCAGACAACCAACAATTTTTGAACAACTATTAATAAAGGAACAAAGACAGATACATAATTTATCAACTATATATACGCTCCTACTCCCTTCTGAATCTCTTAATGAGTTAATGTGTATGAGAAAGTGGGAGAACAAAGTAGGGAGGTCCATCTCACTGGTAGAGTGGGATGAGGCATTTTCCTTGATACATAAAACTTCAACAGCGATCAGAAATCGAGAAAGGAATTAAAAATCATGATGAGTTGATGGTATAGGACCCCAGTGGACCTACATAAAATAAATAGAAATAGTTCAGAAATGTGTTGAAGATGCCTTAAGGAAAGGGGGACTTTGACACACATGTGGTATAATTGTTTAATGGTGAAGCATATTCAAAATTTATCGGAAGTTATTGGGCTCTGAAATACAATTAAGTATTAACATTTCAATACTATTATTCCAGGATCCAGAAGAACTATTAAGAAAGACATCCTTCACCACATAACAGCAGCTAGAACAATAATAGCTTGAAATTGGCGAAAAGCAAAAAGTCCTACAGTGGCAGAATGGGTTTGTGAGATGAGTGAAATACAGTAAATGGGGGTAATGATAAGGTTTGAAGAGAAGATGAGAAGCCAAAAACCAAAAATACGGGAACAATGGGAAGAGTTTAGGTCCTTGGTAACCTTATCACAATATTTATGAAAAGGAATGAACCATCTTAACGCATACCACCTTAATGGGAGGGATGAGGGGTGGGGGGGGGGGGATCTTTTGGGCGTCTTATTTATTTATTTATTTTGGGAGGGGGAATATGATGTGGTTGTCTGTTATGAATGGTAGAAAGATGATGTAATGAATTATATGTAGGATAAAAGAATAATGTATTAGTATTGGTATTAGTATTAGTATTAATATATAGCTAGAATATAGAATTCACGTGGAGAAATTTTATAAAGCAATGAATATATATTTGTATTTGTGTTAAATGGAAAAACAATAAAAAGAGATTGAAAACAAAACAAATTAGGGGGTAGATTTATTTTTATTATTATTTTTTTACTAGTAATGGTGGTGATCAGCAATTTTTATTAGGACTGTAATATTGCGCCCGACACATCGGACACTTTTGACACATTTTTGGGACCAGTGACAATTATACAGTGATCAGTGCTCTAAAATGCACTGATTACTGTACAAATGTCACTGGCAAGGAAGAGGGTTCACACTAGGGAGCGATCAACGGGTCAAATGTGTTCCCTAGTGTGTGTTCTAACTGTGGGGGGAGTGAGACTGACTAGGAGGAGACAGAGATCAGTGTTCAAGCATAGTCATGTGGCCAAAAAGGCGAAGCCACGCAAGGTAACGCCGTTTTACCCAGAGGAGCCACCCTGCCACAGTACAACTGCGGTGGCTGGTCGGGAAGGGGTTAAAGTCACACATTTTTTCTACTTTTTAACCTCCCAATAGCAGTACAGTATTACTATATTTCTCTGGTCACTGTAAGTAAAAGAAAATAATAATAATAAAAGAAAAAAATGTAATAAAAAACATTTTTTTTTAAATTTCTTCATTTTCCAAAAAATTGGGACAAAAATTTACAACTTCAAAAAACTTGCCATGCCGTGGTCCACTCCATGTGGATGTACAGTATGTATGTATGATGATTTCTCTCAATTTGTTAATCTTCTTCTTATAAACACCCTGTGAGTAGCACGCACTCCTGATGAATTGAATTAATGTTCACGAAATGCGTTGAGACTTGAGTTTTTGAAATTTAATTTTGAACATTGGAATTTTGAAGTTGGAAGATTGTTGAAATAGGTCATTTGTATAGTTACTGTCTATACTGGAATAGACTGACAGAAGTAAATCAGCTCTTTGCTGTTATTTTAATTAAAATTTTCTATATTTTTTGTACAATAAAATATTTTTTAACTAAATGGATATTTAATAAAACAAAATATTTTATATATGTTTGTTGTGCAGCTGTGCCTCTTTAACCACTTCACAACCGGCGCACGCCAATGTGCGTTGGCAGAATGGCACGGATGGGCAAATGGGCGTACAGGTACGTCCCTTTAAATTTTTCGCCATACCATCGGGGCCTACGTGAGATGGATCGCGGGTCCTGTGGACTTGATCGTCACGGGGATACCCGCGATTGTCTCACGGAGAGGAAGAAGAGGGGAGATGCTAAAGTAAACAAGCATCTCCCTGTTCTGCCTAGCAACAGTGACACTGATCTCTGCTCCCTGTGATTGGAGCAGAGATCAGTGATGTGCAAAACACGTCCCCCACAGTTAGCAACACGCCCCTAGGACAACACTTAACTCCTACACTGCCACCTAGTGGTTAACCCCTTCACTGCCAGTGTCATTTACACAGGAATCAGTGCATTTGTATTGCGGTGATTGCTGTATAAATGACAATGGTCCCAAAAATGTGTCAAAAATATCTGCCATGTGTCCGCCATAATGTCGTAGTCACAATAAAAATCACTGATCGCCACCATTACTAGTAAAAAAAAAAATTATTAATAAAAATGCCATAAAACTATCTTTTTTGTAAACGCTATTACTTTCGTGCAAACCAATCAATAATCGCTTATTGCGATTTTTTACCAAAAATATGTAGAAGAATACGTATCGGCCTAAACTGAGGAAAAAAATTTTTTTTATACATTTTTGGGGGATATTTATTATAGCAAAAAGTAAAAAAATTATGCGGTTTTTTCAAAATGTACGTTCTTTTTTGTTTATAGCGCAAAAAATAAAAACTGCAGGGACGATCCAATACCATCAAAAGAAAGCTGTATTTGTGGGAAAAAAATTACGTCAGTTTTGTTTGGGAGCCATGTCGCACGACCGCGCAATTGTCAGTTAAAACTACGCAGTGCCGAATCGCAAAAAGCGGTCTGGTCATTGGCTTGCAAAATGGTCCGGTCTGAAAGTGATTAAAGTCCCACTGGCATTTTCATTTTGTTTTTTCTGTACTATAAGGGATGAAGGCACACCTGCCTTTGCACCAGGCCTCACATCATGGTATTAATATATTACTCGCTTCTTTATTCCTGACAATATATTTTATTGATTTGATTGATTTTAGAAAACTTAAGACATCCGTGCATGAATGTTAA
This sequence comes from Lithobates pipiens, assembly GCF_037356315.1. NCBI lineage: Eukaryota > Metazoa > Chordata > Amphibia > Anura > Ranidae > Lithobates > Lithobates pipiens. The sequence continues at coordinate 540,730,603 of NW_027507758.1, forward strand.
TAAAAACTGTTTTGCAGGTACATGTAAAAGAATATGTCCTAATTTATATTTCATGGTCCTTTAACAATATCCGTGTGCCCAAATGTGAGACAATAGAACACATGAATAAAAGACACTATATAATTTAGACTTCAAATAAGTCCATGTGTTCAATGCCATTGGCTGCAGTCAGCCTGAGACCTAGGAAGACTGGTGTGGATGTAGGTACAAGTGTCTCATGCCTCGCACAGGAAGTAGTTAGAGGCTTGATATAAATGCCATGAATGCACATTAGCTGATGTTGATGGCTTGCAGACCTTCAGGAAGTGAAGGGGTAACCTTTGATCACACAGCTCAGGCTCCAGGTACATCAATCACTGTGTCTGCCATTGTGACACTGTATGGGGCTCTTAGCTGTCAATGCCCTTAAAGGAACCCAAACCATTTTCTTAATGTTGTATAATTAATTATTATTATTATTTATAACTAATTATTATTATTGTACAGGATTTATATAGCGCCACAGTTTATGCAGTGCTTTACATTGTAGAGGGGGACAGTACAATTACAATACAGTTCAATACAGAAGGAATAGGAGGACCCTTGCTCATGGAGCTTACAATCCTAATCTCTATGGATGTAAAAGCCAGGCAATGAAGAAGCAAGACAGAAAAAAAGTATTGATACCTTTAGATTTTGGTGTTGGACAAGAATGCTAAAGATATAATAGACAGCAGACAAACAACGGTATCCCTCAACAAAACCTGAAGTTGACATCGACTTGATGGCATTTAGGCCTCATGCACACTGGGAGCGTTAAAATAACATTGTAGAAATGTCAGTAGCTTTGCGGTGAGTTTTTCAACCTTTTTCAACGTTTTTGCAATAGCGTTTTTTTAGCGTTCATTAGTGTTTTTTTCCGCATTAGGGTTTTCTCGCGTTAAAAAAAAAAAAAAGTATATATATATATATATATATATATATATTTATAATGGATCGTTAAAACCGTTAAACGCTGGTGAGTGACGTTTTTGAGCGTTTATCAGCGTTAGAGCATTTTTACATTAGAAAAACGTCTCTCAGAACCCACCAGTTTTGGGGGTTTTTTTACTGCTCAAAAACATTACTGCCCAAAACTGCTGATAACAGCCTATGTGTGCAAGGACACATAGGATAACATGATGGAGAGTTTAACCGCTTGCCGTCTGCTGGCTGTCATATGATGGCCAGGCGGTGTGGCTCTCGTACTGGGAGGGTGTCATATGACGTCCTCCCATTTAAACAGGGAATGCGCGTGATCGTGCGTGGGCATCCCTGTTCCTTCGGTGGCGGCGTGTCACGGAGACACGCATGGCTGTTTACCACACGATTGGCCGTGATGAAGTCGCGGCCCGATCACAGGTGGTACCTCCCCACTTTGCACAGCGCATGCACGCGATCGGGAGAGCACTGCGCGTGCACGTCGGTGGCAGCATGTTCCCGTGAAAACTGCTTGTCACCAACGCTGGTAAACAGCCATTGGCCGGTGGCTGTTTACCATGTGATCGGCTGTGATCCTTTCACAGCCTGTCATAGGATGCGCACGGGTAAAGCGCTCTGGCGCACAGCTGTGTGCAATAGGAATAAACGAAAGCACACAAGCACACACACACAGGGTGTGACCCCTCGCTGACCTATAAAGGAAGTGAGGTCATCCAAACACACTGCTGGTTTGTCTTCAGCTTCCTGTGATTCCCACGTCTGTTCCTGTTATCTGTATTACCCGTTGTGACCCGGATTGCCTCATCGACCTCGCTGATCTTCTCCTGACCCGACCTCTGGCTTGACCTTGGACTCCCGCTTTCTAAACGTGTTTGACCCTCAGCCTGCATCTGGACTTACCTGCTATCTCCTGTGTTCGACCCATGGCTTGTCTTGGATTATCCTTTTGTCTCAGCGTTCCTGGTACTTGTTGTCTTCTGATCTGGACTGTGTTTGACCCCTGGCCTGTCTCCTGGATTCCGCCTTTGCCTTACAGACTTGCTACCTTTACTTCGGGACCTTCCCACGGGACATCACCTTCAGCTCTGCTCCAGCTACCTGCTGATCTACTAGCAAGTGACTGTCCTACTGGTAGCTTGTGCCTCTTGGTGCAACCACCCTCTGTGCCACCTTCAGGGGTGGTCTGCGCCGAGTCGCAACAGCGACCGCTCTCGGCATCTTGGCCTCGGTGAGTACATTTATATGATACAGCCGATCACTATATGTCAACAAACAGCGGTAACGAGATGTTACCGCGTTCTCCTCCTCACACACCGATCATGTGTGAGGAGGAGATTGCGGTAACATCTCGTTACCACCTACAGTGTACACCAATCACACTGATTGCCCCCCTAATAAAGAGGACCTGTCTCCACCCATCAAAGTACCTGTCACAGTCCATCAGAGTACCCGAGTACCTGTCACAATCCATCAGAGTACCCGAGTACCTGTCACAGTCCATATGAGTACCTGTCACAGTTCATCTGAGTACCTGAGTGCCTGTCACAGTCCATATGAGTACCGAGTACCTGTCACCGCCTTTCATAGTACCCGAATACCAGTCACCAGCCCATCAGGGTACCCGAGTACCTATCTGTAGCCCATCAGAGTACCCGAGTACCTGTCACCAGCCCATCAGAGTACCCGAGTACCTGTCACCAGCCCATCAGAGTACCCGAGTACCTGTCACCAGCCCATCAGAGTACCCGAGTACCTGTCACCAGCCCATCAGAGTAACCAAGTACCTGTCACCAGCCCATCAGAGTACCCGAGTACCTGTCTGTAGCTCATCAAGTTACCCGAGTACCTGTCTCCAGCCCATCAGAGTACCCGAGTACCTATCTGCAGCCCATGCCTCATAGAATATATGTTGGGGTGTTTGCTTTCCAAAATGGGGTCATTTTGTGGGTAATTCTACTGGGCTGGAGCTCAAGGACCTTCAAAAGTGTGATGGGTAGGAATGAAATTAAATGTGTAATTTATGCTCCTAGAACGCCTGAAGGTACTGCTTCAATGTTGGTCCTCTGTATGTGGCCAGGCTGTGTAAAAGTCTCACACATATGGTATCGCCATACTCGGGAAGAATAGCAGAATGTGTTTTGGGGTGTAATTTTTGCTATATACATGCTATGTGTCAGAAATGTCTTATAAATTGACAACTTTGTATAAAACAAAATGCGTTTTCATTTTTTTTCCACATTTTCCAAAAACTTCTGGAAAAAAATGAACCGTTCAAAAGACTCATTCTGCCTCATAGATTATACTTTGGAGTGTTTTCTTTCCAAAATGGGGTCATTTTGTGGGAAATTCCATTGTCCTGATACTCCAGGGCTTTCAAAAGTGTAATAGGGGGTTGAGAAATGAGATGTGTCATTTATGCTCCTAGAATGCACTTCAATGTTAGGCCTTTGTATGTGGCCAGGCTGTGTAAGAGTCTCACACATGTGGTATCGCCATACTCGGGAAGAGTAGCAGAATGTATTTTGGGGTGTAATTTGTTGTATGCATATGCTGTGTGTGAGAAATAACCTGATAACATGAGAATTTTGTAAACAAATTTTATAAAATAAAAAAAATCTTCATTTTGCAAAGGATTGTGGGAAAAAATTACAACTTAAAAAAACTCACCATGCTACTTACTTAATACCTTGGAATGTCTACTTTCTAAAAAGGGGTCATTTGGGGTGTATTTGTATTTTCCTGACTTGTTAGTGTCTCAAGAAATGAGATACATCTGATGTACTGAAGGCCTGATCAGATGTGATCAATTTTCAGTGATTGGCACCATAGATTGTAGACTCTATAACTTTCACAAAGACCAAATAATATACACTAATTTGGGTTATTTTTTACCAAAGATATGTAGCAGTATAAATTCTGCCCAAAATGTATGAAGAAAAATTACTAATTAGCAAAATTGTATGACAGGAACAAAGAAAAAAGCATTTTTTTCCCCAAAATTTACAGTCTTTTTTATTTATAGTACAAAAAACCCACTAGTGATTAAATACCACCAAAAGAAAGCTCTATTTGTGTGAAAAAAAGGACACACGTTTCATATGGGTACAGTGTTGCATGGCTGAGTATTTCAGATTTCAGTGCTGTCACACTTTGAATGACAATTGCCTGGTCATGCAACACTGTACCCATATGAAGTTTTTATAATTTATTCACACAAATAGCTTTCTTTTGGTGGTATGGAATCACTACTGGGTTTTTTTTTTTTTTTTTTGCTAAACAAACAAAAAACAACTGAAAATTTAAAAAAGAAAAAATAATTTTCATAGTTTGTTATAAAATTTTGCAAACAGGTAATTTTTCTCCTTTACTGATGTGCACTAATGAGGCTGCACTGGTGAGCACTGATGAGGTAGCACTGATGGGCACAGATGAGGTGGCACTTGTGGGCACTGATGAGTCAGCACTGATGGGCACTGAGAGTAGCATTTATAGGCAGCACTGATAGGTGGGCACTGATGGGCACTTATAGGTATTGGTATGTGGCACTGATTGGCAGCACTAATAGGTTATGAGGCACTGATTAGCAGCACTGATGGGCACTGATAGGTGGCACTGGTGGGCACTGATTAGCAGCACTGATGTCCCTTTAACAGAAGCCAGTTATCAGCTTTCTTCTTCTTTCCTTATGCTGTCAGCAAGAGGAAAGTAAAGGCGATAACCAGCTTTCGTTGACATCCATGATCAGCTGTCATTGGATGATAGCTGATCACATGGTAAAAGTCCGCTGTATTGGACCTTTACCCTGATCTTTGATCAGCCCAATCCAAAGGAAGCAGTTAAAGGTGATTGTAGAGACACTTTTCTACAGCTTAAGGTCTCATGCACACTGTGGCTGGATTCACACCTATGCATTTTGAATGCTTTTTGCATTTTGCAGATTTGCACTACAGAATGTGTTCCATAGGAAACCATGTTAAATGGGCGTTAGTGCAAATCTGCAAAATGCAAAAAGCACTAAAAATGCATAGGTGTGAATCCAGCCTGAGCGTTTGCCCAGCTCTTCTGAATGCCTTTTCTCCTGGCAGGAGAAAAGCAGTGTAAAAAACGAACCTAAAGCCATTTAGGCGCATCAATCTCTAGAACATTCATTATTCATTTATTCTGGCCTTTGAATTATATGAACGTCCTAAACGCGTCTAGGTGAGTCAGGCATTTTTTCTGCCAAATGCCTAAATGCCTGGTTCACACTTGTGCAATGCGAGAACCTTGCGAATCAACTGCAGGTTCCCGCATCGCACCCGGCACGCACGGCAGTTCACACAGCCATATGCGAACTGCTGGGGAGTGTCATTATATGTTAACGACACCCCCATTTTAGCTCGCATATCGCATTGCGAACTGACAGATCGGACATGAATCGGATCATATACGTGTGAACACACATGCGATCCGATTCTGGTCCGATCTGAAAAAAGGGTCCTGTGCGTGTTTGCATCAAATGCGGTGCGATATCGGCCATACTATCCGCACAGACATCGCATGCAATGTGAACAGCAGTGTGCTGCGCATTACATGCAATGTCTGGCATCGCAATAGTGTGAACCGGGGCTAAATGCCTATGTGTGCATGGACACATTGGCTAACATGAAGGGTAGAAAAAAAAATCAAACGCCCTTAAAAGTACAATTTTTGACACTCAGTGTACAAGAGGCCATAGTATTTTATGTAGACACAGGTCTGCGGTTACACATTTTACTCACAGTGCCATCTACTGCTGAAACCTAGTGTTGTGATGACACCAATAAATACAATTGTTCTCTATGAAAAATGCTGCACTTCACTATTGGGACTCCAGTCCACCATTTAACAAAGGCAACAGCAGGCCAGAATTTTTGTGGGCCCCTTACACAGCTTTAGGCCTGCACCCCCCGACCCGGACCACCAACATTCCCAGGGCTTGCCCACGGGCCATCCCACCAAATCCACACACCAGCCACTTCACCTGTACAAACACAGCCCCCCCCCCCCAATTCTGTATATATGTCAGCTTCCCCTCAATCCTGTATATATGTCAGCTTCCCCTCAATCCTGTATATATGCCAGCCCCCCTCACATCTGTATATATGCCAGCCCCCCTCACATCTGTAGATATGTCAGCCCCCCATCTGTATATATGCCAGCCCCCCTTACACCTGTGTATATATGTCAGCCCCACCTCCCCCCCCCACACACACACCTGTATATATGTCAGCCCCCGCCACCTGTATATATGCCAGCCCCCCCCACACCTGTATATATGTCAGCCCCACACCTGTATATATGTCAGCTCCCCCCCCCCCCACACACACACACACACACACACCTGTATATATGTCAGCCCCCCACACCTGTATATATGCCAGTCCCCCCACACCTGTATATATGTCAGCCCCCCAGACCCCACATGTATATGTCAGCCCCCTCACACCTGTATATATGTCAGCCCCCTCACACCTGTATATATGTCAGCCCCCCCCCCCCCCAGGCCACACCTGTATATATGTCAGCCCCCCTCCCCACACCTGTATATATGTCAGACCCCCTCCCCACACCTGTATATATGTCAGGCCCCCACCTGCATATATATGTCAACCTCACACATACACAAATCTGTAAACACACAAGCCTCTGGCCCCTCCCTGTACACAAACACCCCCCTTCCCTTTCATTTACAGCCCCTACTTGTAAAGGAAATCTTCCTACCTAGTCCCAGCTCGTTTTCACAAAGCTGACATATTGCTGACACAGAGGAGCACAGTACAGGCAGCTCACACGAGGGGTGCACATGCACATAATAGCAAGAGGTGGCAGTAAAGGGCTGGATGTCTGAGCTCAGTGACACAGAGAGCAGCAGAAGCTCCCCTTTTCCCGCTCCTAACCCAGGGGCCCCTTGAAGTTGTATACCCTGTACCCCCTGATGGAGGCCCTGGGGGTGGCCACTGGACGGTTTGTGCCAGCAGCTCTAAGCGCTGCCTGCACACACTATGTGTACTTAGTAGCAGCTGCCAGCGCTGTCAGATTTGTACTTGATACAAATCAATGGCTGACACTGCCACTGTTCACACTCATGTTGACCACTCATCTTAGCAGTTGCATGCAAATAGAGCCTCTGACCATCTCTTTTAGAATAAAAGAAAACATGCCTTTCCAATCACTTGTCAATCCCATGTCCTATTTGTCATACCTGTAGAGACAAGGGAAAGTGATAAGAAATTCCCAAAATCTTCAAAACAAGCGTCCCTACTGGAAGATTTCCCCTCTATTCCTGATTTGCTGAAAACTCAAAATCTTGAATTTTTCTTGACCTTCTGTTACCAAGAAAAATGAAGAAAGTGAATCACTTTAATGGGGACACAGACAACAATATAAACCTGACAAGCGTTCTAGTCCCTCGCGACCCTATCCAAGACTTAACCAAAACAAGGTTTGTCTTTATATATGTAGCACTAACCCCCGAAGGAGCTGCTGGTTATTTTTGGGCTTACCGTTACCCTTCGTTCTCCTTGTTGGACGTCTAGGGGATGTCCCGTGGTAGATGGCCCAGTAACTTGAGACTGACAATAGATCCATTTGAATGGATTTTATTTGCAAAACTCAGACAATTGAAGTCTTTCAACTTGGGAACAGAGGGTTGGAAAACGAAGTTCAGGTACCTCTTAAGCCGCGTACACACGGGCGGACTGTCTGGCCTACTTAGTCCGCCGAAACACATTTCAGCGGACAGTCCGCTCGTGTGTGGGCTTCAGCGGACTTTTTCAGCGTGCAGTCTGGCGGACTAAGTATTTCGGAATTTCGGTAATACTGTCCGTCGGACTCGCATTTCGGCGGACAATCCGCCCGTGTGTGTGCCAGTCCGCCATACTTTTGAAATGAGCGGACTTTTCCCGCCCGGAGAAAAGTCCGCTCATTTCGAGCGGGTATCCAGGTAGGCGGGGCCCGCGAAGGAGACGCCTGGTATGAACTTAAAGGGGAACCCCAACGCCGATTTTTTTTTGGGTCCCCCCCAAGTCCACAACAGACCCTTGTCCGAGCATGCTACCCAGCCGGTCAGGAAAGGGGGGCGAGCAAGCGCCCCCCCTCCTGAGCCGTACCAGGCCGCGTGCCCTCAACATGGGGGGGTGCCTTGAGGAAGGGGGGGCCGCGCGGCCCCCCCACCCCAAAGCACCTTGTCCCCGTGTTGATGAGGACAAGGGCCTCTTCCCGACAACCCTGGCCGTTGGTTGTCGGGGTCTGCGGGCGGGGGGCTTATCGGAATCCGGGAGCCCCCTTTAATAAGGGGGCCCCCGGATACCGGCCCCCCACCCTATGTGAATGAGTATGGGGTACAATGTACCCCTACCCATTCACCTGTAAAATAAAAGTACAAAAAAAACAAAACACACGAGATAAAATACTTTATTGCACAGCTCCAGGGGTCTTCCGTCTTCGGGGGTCTTCTCGCCGGACTCCTCCGCTATCTTCTTGTAGCTCTTTTGCTAGCGGAGGAGTCCGGCTTTCTTCCTCGCCGCCGGCCTCTTCTCCCGACTTCGGGGGTCTTGTCCCCCTCTTCGGTTCTTCTGCCGGGCCACCGCGCCTTCTTATAGCTCTTTTACAGGCGGTGACCCGGTCTTCTGTCGCCGTCGCCGCCGCCTTCCGTTCTTCTTCTTCTTCTTCTTCTTCTCCAGGAGATGTTGCCTCGACGATCTCTCCGGCCGGAATGCCAGGGACGCACTGCGCGGCCACTTATATAGGGACAATGGGGCAATGGGGCCCCTTATTAAAGGGGGCTCCCGGATTCCGATAAGCCCCCCGCCCGCAGACCCCGACAACCAACGGCCAGGGTTGTCGGGAAGAGGCCCTTGTCCTCATCAACATGGGGACAAGGTGCTTTGGGGTGGGGGCCCCCCCTTCCCCAAGGCACCCCCCCATGTTGAGGGCACGGGGCAGGCTCAGGAGGGGGGGGGGCGCTCGCTCGCCCCCTCAGGAGGGGGGGCGCTCGCTCGCCCCCCTTTCCTGACCGGCCGGGTAGCGTGCTCGGACAAGGGTCTGTTGTGGACTTGGGGGGGACCCCCACGCCGATTTTTTTCGGCGTTGGGCTTCCCCTTTAAGTCCATCCCAGGCGGCGGGGCCAGCGACGTCTCCTTTGCGGGCCCCGCCTACCTGGAGACACGCTCGAAATGAGCGGACTTTCCTCCGCGTGTGTGGGCGAGTCCGTTCATTTCAAAAGTAGGGCGGATAGTATGGCGGACTTAGTACGCCATATTAGTCCGCTCAAAAAGTGGTGTGTGTGGTCAAGTCCATTCATTCGAAAGTATGACGGACTGTCCGTCGGATTGTCTGACGGACTAAGTTGGCCAGACAGTCCGCCCCGTGTGTACGCGGCTTTAGTGTCACAGTCCAAAAACCTTAAAGAACTTGCTTACCTTGACTGCATCCAGAGAATAGCCATTCGCAGCTGGATGAACACTCAAGTTGGACAGTCCCTCTCTCACAAGGCCTAGCAGCCAACTTGGTGCTTACTTCAGGAACAAATTCTTTGTCACAGACGTTGTTGCAGAACATGTAGGGAAACTAAACTTGAAACACTTGTAGGATACCTGGATCTTTCAGCCTTCTTGGCGATATCAACAAGACCGGATTCTCTTGGTTACTTCAGCCCTTCCAGGCTCTTGTTAAGAAAACCAATCTGTACATGGTGTTCTTCTAAAGAGTCCTCCCCTGGAATGCTCGAAGTACACTGGGTCTCTCCCGACCCGGAGACGGCACCCAACCACCTCAGAATCCTCCTTTAGTTTCCTTGCCTTGGGCTAGCCAGCTCCAAGACATTAAAGTCGGGTGGATCCGTACCCCAGGCCATAGCCTTCCTGGGGGCTGGTCAGGAGGACCAAGTAGTCAGCACTTCATACTGGACCGGAACCCCAAATCACGTGACGTCCGCATCTTATGTACCCTCTCCCAGAAGCACAGCGAGAGCTCCACTCCCACTGGGCGGCTCTGAGAGAGAGTAACTTAAGCGCCTGACCAGACCACAGTTCCATGCCTGCCAGAAGAGACAGTGCCCCCTGTGGCCAGGCTGAACATCTCACAGTCCAGTCAGACTGATGCTGAGGCCCAATTTAGATAATTACACCCAAACCAAACTGCAGTTTAAGCAACTTTAATTTTAGAAAAACCGCATGGCGCGTGCTCTTCAGGAGCCGCCACTACACATACACTCTAAAGCCCAGTCCCAGTTTTTTAAATATATGTCCCTTTGGATGTTTAAATCAATAAAAGCAGCTCTCGTTGCAATGGTCACCCTAAACCTGGAGCTGTACCCCACAGTACTTCTACTTTGCCACAAGATGTCCTTAGTCCTCTGGATGGATGACGCCTAACATCACTCAACCTGAAGACTGAGGAAAGACTGAATACAGGGCATCATGGCTGAGTACCTTCAGCATGGCTCCCTGCATTCACAGCGTATGGTCAAATTTAAAATTACTCCAGGCAGATCTTCTTCTACCTCTAATGCCGCGTACACATGACCCGATTTCGGACAATCCAATAGTGTGTGGGCTAATCCGATCGTTTTTCATCTAAAAAAAATCAGACAGACCTAGAAATAGAACATATTTCAAATATGTCCGAAGGGCTCAATTCCTATTGGGAAAACCGTTCGTCTGTATGCTGGTCCGACGGACCAAATACGACGCAAGGGAAGCTATTGGCTACTGGCTATTTTTTTAGTCCCGTCATACGTCATCACGTTCAAAACGAACGGACTTTAGAACGGACTTAGTCCGTTCATGTGTGGGCAAGTCTGTTCATTTGGAAAGTCCGTCAGAACTCTGCCGAAAGTCTGTCGTCCTTGCTGTGCTTTTCCCTGATGGGAAGTGTGCCAGAGCTGGAGGCTGCGATATGTATACAAGGTGCTTCTGGGATACTCTAAAGAAGTTTAAAAATACATTTTAAAAAGGTATATGTAGATAGTTTAAAGGGGCCTGTCTTAAGCTCTTTTGCTGAGTTTATAGCTTTATGTGTAATACAGTTTTGATTTTTTTTTTCAGGTGCCAAGATACAATAAACCGATGATAATAAACTAGTATAGTGGTCTATTAAAATGGGGATTTGAAGGGTTTTATTGTAAACTTAATCAAGGAGGGATCCAGGCCAGTGTATTAGTATGCATGCTCGCTCTACTATCCTCTTTACAAATGTCCTCTAATAGAAAATGAAAAGGCAGCTCTGGCTGTGCTCACCTTCAACCCAGAGTTGTCCCCCCGCAGTACATTTTCTTTGCCGCTAGACGCGCTTGGTATTTCAGGGTGAATGGCACCTAGCATAAATTAACCCAAAAGGCTAAGACAATGAGTGCAAAGAGTCATGGCCCCACCTCCTGAAAACAATTCTCTATACCAGCCTTTTTCAACTAGGGTGCCTTAAAGGGGTTCTGCACTCATAATAAAACATTTGCCCATTCTGTTGCCTCTAGTTCATATATTTCATAATGCCACCTGTTTTTTTTTTTGGATTCACCTACCTTTTGTAATCTGTAGTAATTTATTTTAAACCCCTGCGGCGATGGGCGGTCTCTTGCGGGGATCAGCGTCATTTCCTGCTGAAGCCCGCACTGTCTCCTGGGATCTCGTTGAAGTAATCCCAGGAGACATTGCGGCTAATGCACCCGACATCTCGCGAGATTTCGGGTGCTACAGCCGACATCTCGCGTGATTTGGATTATTACAGCCGAGATCTCGCGAGTGGGTGTCCTAAGTATATTGATGTTGCTGCTTTATGCAAAGCTATTAGAATAGTTTTTTATATTTTAGAATGGGGTGCCTCAAGATTGTCCATAATTTTAAAGAGTGCCTCGACTGAAAAAAAGATTGAGAAACACTGCTTTTACTCGCAGGAGGTTATTTACGAAAGGCAAATCCACTTTGCACTGCAAGTGCACTTGGAAGGAAAGTGGCTGTAGATCCGAGGAGGACATGCAAGGAAAATAAAAAACAGCATTTTAGCTTGCACATGATTGGATGATAAAATCAGCAGAGCTTCCACTCATTTCAGATCTACCCCTTAGGTTTAGAGCGACTGCACTTCCAAGTACACTTGCAGTGCAAAGTGGATTTGCCTTTCGTAAATAACCCCCACAGTGTATTGATATAGAGAATGGCACTGATATCATCATTAGCATTATTTTACAATCTGGACCACAGCAGCAGCATGGCACAGGGTGGGAATAGGGTTGCCACCTCATCCCTTTAAATCCGAACATATATTAATTACGCAGGTTCTGTGGCAGATTCAGGTGGTAATTAAATTCACTTAGTGCCATACCTGCATTCAATTAGCCACAGAACCTGTGTAATTAATATGTGTTTGGGTTTAAAGGGATGAGGTGGCAATTCTAGGTGGGAAGCGGAGCAGGTCCTCTTCTAAATGCTGGCATGGCCCCAGATGCCGTCACCCTGGATTGGCGTCACGTTTTTCCATGGTGTGGTTGGGCTGGTCATCAGCAACAAATGGCACCATATGTCTTGACCACTCAGCGTCAATGGTTGTTTTGGTGCTGCACCGTAAAAAAAGTATGATGCAAATATGGGACAAGCTGCTGCTGGTAGGGTAAAATCTTAGAGCGGTCCACATGTGGCCGCAGGACATCGTTTCGGGACTCCTAATTTTAAGCATTAAAAATGCCATGGCTCCTGTTTAGGTCCTCTATATCAGTGTTTCTCAACTCCAGTTCTCAAGGCGCCCCAACAGGTCATGTTTTCAGGCTTCCCATTATTTTGTACAGGTGATTTGATCAATTTCACTGCCTTATGCAATCCTTTCTTTTGGGTAAAAAAAAGTCCGCTGGACTAAGAAAGTAGTTTTGCACCAAAATATGTCCGCCGGACTCGCAGTCCAGCGGACAATATGGCCGCGTGTGTGCTAGTCCACCGTACTTTTGAAATGAAGGGACTTTTCCCGCACGGAGAAAAGTCTGTTCATTCTGAGCACGGCTCCAGGTAGCCGAGATCAGCGAATGAAGCGTCGCTGGCCCCGTCACCTGGTATGGACTTAAAGGGGAAGCCCTACGCCGAAAAAACGGCGTGGGGGTTCCCCCCTAGGTCCATATCAGACCTTTATCCGAGCACGCAACCCGGCCGGTCACGAAAGGGGGTGGGGACGAGAGAGCGCCCCCCTCCTGAGCCGTACCAGGCCGCGTGCCCTCAACATGGGGGGGTGCTGAGGACCAGGGCCTCCAGGGGCTCCCTTATTAAAGGGGGCTCACGGATTCCGATAAGCCCCCCACCTGCAGACCCCGACAACCAACAGCCACGGTTGTCGGGAAGAGGCCCTTGTCCTCATCAACATGGGGAAAAGGTGCTTTTTGAGTGGGGGGGCCACGCAGCCCCCCTTCCCCAAAGCACCCCCCCATGTTGAGGGCACGCGGCCTGGTATGGCTCAGGAGGGGGGGCTGCTCGCTCGTCCCCACCCTCTTTCCTGACCGGCCGGGTTGCGTGCTCGGATAAGGGTCTGATATGGACCTGGGGGGGAACCCCACGGCGTTTTTTCAGCATAGGGCTTCCCCTTTAACTCCATACCAGGTGACGGGGCCAGCGACACTTCCTTCGCTAGTCCTGGCTACCCGGAGCCGCACTCAAAATGAACAGACTTTCCTCCAGGTGTGTGGACAAGTCCGTTCATTCCAAAAGTCCGCCGGACCTAGTCCACCGGAAAAGTCACGCGTGTGGGCAGGTCCGCTCGTTCGGACAGTCCAGCGGACTTTACGGCAGTTTGTCCGCTAGACTAAGTCCGCCGGATAGTCTGATCGTGTGTACGCGGCATTAGTAATTACCGCAGTCATTTTATCTGAGGGAAATCCTGAAAACATGACCTGCTGGGGCACCTTGAGGACTGGAATTGAGAAACACTGGTCTATACAAGTCCCTACAGCGTTTAGAGCCTCTATCCGTGACTAGCTCCATAAACCTCAATTGTTACCTTTACGACTGAAATACAAAATTACGTTCAATAATTTTAAATAAATTATATTTTTCTTAATTAGATTACCCCATTTTCCATGACTTCATTAGATGCAGAGAGATAGCCTGTCCTGTCCTCATTGAGCACAGCGTGGAACCACGCCAGTCTTTGAAAGCCTCACACATACAGTGTACGTCTCATAGGGTAACACATGAAACGTGCTCACATCTTTGTGTGCAGGAAAAGCAAGGCTTTTGTTTCCCAAACCGGGCTTGAACTGGCTCCAGTAACAGTGGATGCTGATTAATTAAATCAGATGCAGGCTACAGCATTAGCCCCAAGCATATTTCGTCCTATAAAAAGAAGGGAAAAAAAAATCTTTTTGTTTCACAATGGAGTCAGGTTACCTAACCTGTTATTTACTAATTGCGTTATGAAAGGCATGCTGAATGTTTTAAAGTGGAACTCCAGGCTCAGGAAAAAAGTTAACACTATTTATTTCAAATATATATAAAATCATGCGTTTGAATATTTTCCTGGTAAAGTTCTTTTTCAGCAAATCTTATTTTTGAACAATACTGTTTGGAAGAAGGATCTAAAGCTGGCCATACAATAGAAACATTTATTTTTATTTTTTTTGTTTTATGTACCATATGTTTGTTCAGTTTTCTAATCGTTAGTGGGGTTAAATCAGCATTAATTTTCAACTCCAGTGGAGGTAAAATTCTAATAAGAAGGAGGGAACCTTTTTTTAAACAAACGTCTAACCATAGGTGTGTGCACAGGGTGTGCTGGATGTGCCTGGGTACACCATAATCACCCCTTGCTGTGCCGATTCCCCCTGCTTCCTGGGGCCTCCTGCCTGTCTCCCCCTCCACGCAGTTCTGCTAGCTTACCTTCTCTCCTCTACTTCTGAGGGGGATGTTTCAGGATGGAGAGTGGAGGAGGGGGCCGGTAAATTAAATATTTCCCTTTTCTGAATGAACACAGTGAGTGATCTGTGCCAATTGCTTGTGTGTCTTTGTATGATGTGGTTGTAAAGGCACAAGTTTTTTTTTACCTTCATACATTCTGTAAAAAAAACCTTTTGTGTGCATCAGGCCCCCTAAAACTTACCTGAGCCCCCTCTCGATCCAGTGATGTCCATGAGAGCCTTGGCTCTCTTCGGACTCGCACACCTGATTGGCTTTTGGCAGCAGCAGGAGCTGCTGTCAGTCATAGCCAGTGAGCCAATCAGGAGACGAAGGGGGCAGGGCCGAGCCCGGCTCATTGTGTGAATGTACACAGAACCGCGGCTCGGGAATGCACCTGGCAAGAAGCAGGGGCCAGGAGCATTAGAGTGGGACCTGAGAAGAGCAAGTTAGTATAAAATGTTTGTTATTTAAAAAAAACAAAAACAAAGCATAATAAACTGTGTTTACTATGTTTCAGTTTATGAATGAACATAAAGCTGCTCAGCACAGAGATCTTCCCATTCATTCACTGTCCAGTGCAGCTGAGGCTGCAGAGAAAGGGACCGGGGAATCTAGGCCCTTACACCATTTCTCTGTCTCAAAAGTGAGACATCATGGGTCTGTGTAGACCCCTGATATGTTACCAAAGCCCCCCAATGATGCACCTAAAAAAAAAATGTATATGTGTGTGTATATATATATATATATATATATATATATATATATATATATATATATATATATATATATATATATATATATATATATATATAATCTCACAAAAGCGAGTATACCCCTCACATTTTTGTGAATATTTTATTATATCTTTTCATGTGACAACACTGAAGAAATGACACTTTGATACAATGTAAAGTAGTGAGTATACAGCTTGTATAACAGTGTACATTTGCTGTCCCCTCAAAATAACTGAACACACCATTAATGTCTAAACCGCTGGCAGCAAAAGTGAGTACACCAGTAAAAATGTCCAAATTGCGCCCAATTAGCCATTTTCCCTCCCCGGTGTCATGTGACTCATTACTGTTACAAGGTCTCAGATGTGAATGAGGAGCAGGTGTGTAAATTGGTGTTATCGCTCTCACTCTTTAATACTGATCACTGGAAGTTCAACATGGCACCTCATGGCAAAGAGCTCTCTGAGGATCTGAAAAAAAGAATTGTTGTTCTACATAAAGATGTCCTAGGCTATGAGAAGATTGCCAAGGCTCTGAAACTGAGCTGCAGCACAGTGGCCAAGACCATACAACTTAACAGGGCAGGTTCCATTCAGAACAGGCTTCGCCATGGTCGACCAAAGAAGTTGAGTACACATTCTCAGCATCCTATCCATAGGTTGTCTTTGGGAAATAGATTTTATATATAAAGTGCCAGCATTGCTGCAGAGGTTGAAGGGGTGGGGGGTCATCCTGTCAGTGCTCAGACCATACACCGCACACTGCATCAAATTGGTCTGCATGGTTGTCCTCCCAGAAGGAAGCCTCTTCTAAAGATGAAGCACAAGAAAGCCGCAAACAGTTTGCTGAAGACAAGCAGACTAAGGACATGGATTACTGGAACCATGTCCTGTGGTCTGATGAGACCAAGACAAACTTATTTGGTTCAGATGGTGTCAAGCGTGTGTGGCGGCAACCAGGTGAGGAGTACAAAGACAAGTGTGTCTTGCCTGCAGTCATGCATGGTGGTGGGAGTATTATGATCTGGGGCTGCATGAGTGCTGCCGGCCCTGGGGAGCTACAGTTTATTGAGTAAACCATGTTTGCAGGAATGTTCCTTCAAAAATCTACATGTGTATGATCAGCTTAAATGTCAGAGGATATCTCAGGTCAGTTGGGTTCCAGCATGAAGAACATGTTTGGGAGACAGTATATTTACAATACAAGACAATACGGTTAAGCCTGCCCATACATGGTTTGAATCTCGGCTGGTTCCTGCTAAACCAGTTGAGATTCGAACCATGTATGGGCAGGCTTAAAGTACCCAAATTGATTGATCGATTAACTTGGGTACAACCAGCCTGTTGGATTTTTACATGTGATTATTGCTAGCGGCTGGTGTAGCCGCTAGCAAGAACCACTGTGCTTTCCTGGAAACCAATGGTTGCAGGAAAGAAAATCTTGGGGGCCATAATCCAAAAGGAAGGGGCAAGTAATACAATATGTAATATTTATGGAGAGGGATGGGTAAGTAAGGAGAAAATAAAAGTTAAGATGTCAGGATGAGATGAGAATCTGTCTGGTGAGACGATGCCGAAGATGACATCACATGGTGCCCGGAAAGGTGTGAAGGACACTGATGTCTTCCACATGGCACAAAAGAAGTCTTTTTCGGTCAACAATGTTTTATTTCCTGCCGTTAATCAAGCTAAAACATAGTTTTTGATTGGATATAGTGTTTGGCACCAATGGGAGCGGTTTTGATTGGATAATTGTAGTCACATGGTTACTAGTTTCTCCTTTATAAGAATGGAATGCCTCTGGCTCCATTGCTTGAGTGTATGGTCTCTGGACTGGGAGCTTGAATTCTGTCACAATATTATTAGGGTTAGCTATGATGTTTCTTTTTTGACTTAAGAAGGAAATTTTGAGCTTGTTGAGTTTTGGTTGTCATTGTTGGCAACATAATTGTTGCTGTTCTTACCTATAGATGATGCAAATACTTTTTGGATAACCTAGTGAGTGTTAGCGTGTCCACTTGGTCTATTGATCTACTGGATGCCTTTATGTCCGTATACTTAAAGGTACCATGGCTTTATATTATGCACAGTAGCTTTGGCTTCATCTAGACTATCTATTTTAAGCATGATATTTCTAATATTAATATATTTATACTCTCTTTATGGTGGCCATCTGTTTCTGTGGCAGCAAATTCCAACCTCGTAGAAGTCCCAATATATTGTGATTTTTTGTATTTATTTTTTATTGCTCTCCTTTTTTGCTGTATTGGTTTAATTAATAAAAACAAAAGGTTTTTACACTCTTCTGTTGTTTGCCAGTGGGGGTTCTTTCTTGGCATCCTCTGTGCCTCCTAGGTTTTGATAGGGACCTGTTCTTTGGGATTCATATGCACTATAAATTTTAATTTTAATTTTTTAAGTCATTGTGCTTGTATATCATGATGTAATGTAAATATTCACATGTTGCTCTGTTTTAAACCATTTTGACATGTATTTAACTATGTTTCAGACTATATAACCATATTTTTCCTCCTGATGAAGATCAATTGAATCAAAACACATTGGGCGTTAACTGCTATTTGTATTTTGTTTGGGATAATGTTGGTATATTGTATCAGGCCATGCTGGTCATTTTATATCTATGTGTTTTTTTTTTTAAAGTACCATGTCAAATCAAATTTTGTTAATTTTATATACTTGTTTTTTGGATGCCTAAAAAATCCCATCCTCTTTCCACACATTAATCTTGATAACCAGGGATATGGCACCCAAACCACCTTTATTATTCTGGGATCTAATGTATAATTTGTTGAGATGATATAGACTTCCCTGAAGGGATCAATTTTCAGGGTGTCAACAGGGAAAAAAAGTGTGAATCTTCCCAGTGGGGACCCAGAAAGCAATAAAAACCTAATACCAGGGAGCAGGCATGTACTGGCCATCGGGACTACCGGGAGTTTCCCGGTGGGCCGATGGCTCAGTGGGCCGGTTTCAGTGTCAGCCTGTCAAATTAATGGCTGCTCAAAACACGCAGCTATTAATTTGAGCACCGCTGTATTGCCCACGGCTAGGTATCGAGCTTACGAATGTAGCGCAGCGCACTTTGGCTCTTTCCGCCCCCGTTCGGCTCTTTCCGGACATGGCACACATCTTCGGCCACCTCCGGCCTGCGCTCGTCCTTTTCCGCCCCCGCTCGGCCACCTTCGGTCCACGCTCGTCCTTTTCCGCCCCATTCGGCTCTTTCCGGATACGGCATACATCTCCGGCCCGTGCTCGTCCTTTTCCGCCTCCGCTCGGCTCTTTCCGGACACGGCTTCCCCCCCCCTCTGACAGCTCTTCGGCTTCGTCCAGCAAAACTCGGCTATCTCCGGCGGCCCCCGTGGTAACGGTCGCTGTGAATTGAAATGAGCCAGGGCCACCCGTGCGATGTCTGGAGAGCAGCAAACAGGCAGAGAGGCGGACGAGGGAGGCCGGAGGATAACGGTGCTGCAGGAACCTGTCCAGGTAAAAAATATTGAAATGTGCCAAAAATAAGTGCAAAAAATATTTTCAGCATGCTTATAATTATCCAAACTATGTCCATGGTATGAAAGTGCAAAATAATGTGCAAATTGGTCTCTTTGAATATGCAGAGAAAAAAAAAAAAACTGAGCAAAAAATGCAATAAGAGGAAAGTGTCCCAGTGCAATAAAAAACTCTGGGTAGTGTGATAACACTTGTGCAAGGTGGAAGCAAGTGGGATCACACTGTGTTTTCTTGCACTGGGACACTTTACTCTAATGCCCCGTACACACGAGCGGACTTAAGTCCGACAGACTTCCAAAGGAGTTCCGTCGGAGTTCTGCTGGAATTCCGACGGAGTTCTGACAGACTTTTCGGCCGAACGGACTTGGCCACACACAATCACACTAAACTCCGACGGATTCGAACGTGATGACGTACGACTGGACTCGAATAAGGAAGTTCATAGCCAGTAGCCAATAGCTGCCCTAGCGTCGGTTTTAGTCCGTCGGAGTAGCATACACACGAGCGGAGTTTTCGAAGGGGACCGGGTCCGGCGGAGTTCCGTCGGGAAAATTTGAAGCATGCTTCATTTCTAAAGTCCGTCAGACTTTGGCGAATCAAAAGTCCGTTGCAGCCCACACACGATCGGATAGTCTGACGGACTCGGTCCTTCGGACTTTGGATGTTGAAAAGTCCGCTTGTGTGTACGGGGCATTAGGCTACTTTCACACTGGGGTGGTGCGCCGTTGCTATTCGGGCGCTTTTTAACCCCCCGCTAGCGACCAAAAAAAGGGTTACAACCGCCCGCAAAGTGGCGCTGCAGTGGCACTTTGCCAGCGTTTCCCACTGATTATTGTCACATGACAAACTTACCTTTGAAGCAAAGCCCTCCAGCAGCATGCTGTCACTTTGCGTGCTCTTGCTGTGTGGATAGCTGGGCCATGATGACGTCACTCTCATGCAAGTGCACAGCATATTGTTTTTGTGCGTGTTTGCAAAATTAGAGTGGGCTGGTCTGGATGAAGTCCAGGGCCAAATTTTTGTCCCAGTCCAGCCCTGCCAGGGAGAAATCCAAGCACATTTATGGAGGTCTAATAAAATAAACCATCATTTTTGGAGACATGCACATCTTTTTTTAAAACAGAAGACAGATCTCTGGGACTAGCATGTCCCTGAAACATCAGTTTATCTTATGGGACCTCAGTGAAATATTTTGGACACCACCTACCCACCCAGTTTTTGAAAGCAGAGCACCCACCCCCATGTATACATTGTGATCGGTCCAGGTGGTATGGTTTGGTTTCTGTTATCTATCAAAACTTGACAGATGATTTAAGTCTTCTTTAATTTATCAGAATTTACAAAAGTTTTGGCTTTACAAACTAGCATACTGCATGGCTGTTTGCTCCTGATTTGGACCCCAAAACACCTCACCTTCTCCATAACTTGCTAACATAAGAGAAAGGGGTTCTGAAGTTTACAGCTGTGAACTGGGCAGGGCTGATTAATGCAGCACACTTTTTAGAGGAAGTTAGGGGCTCATTGGATTTCTGGCAGGATCAATCATTATTTTTTGCCGTTTTTAAACAGACCAAAAAAATCGTAGGGTGCACTTACACTTTAAGGCCGGGTTCACACTATAGCGATGTGGGAACGCCGCGAATCCGCGGCGTTTTCCCGCATCGCACACCTCCCGCCAATGTTATGTTAATGACACCCCCAGATCCGTCCGCATATCGCAGTGCGATCTGCCGACTCGCACAGGAATCGGATCGCATGGTGTGAACCCCCATGCGATCCGATTCTGTTGCGGACCCAAAAAAGGGTCCCGTGCGAGTTTGCTGCGGGAGCGCTGCGAATTCAGCCATACTATCTGTATGGCTGTACTCGCATTGCTACGGAGATCGGATGTGATTTGCTGTGCGAATCACATCCGGATCTCCCCCCGCAGCAGTGTGAACCCAGCCTAAAGCGGAACTTTACCCATAACAACTTGATAAAAAATGATGTTCTTTAGCAAGGAACATACATTCCACCTTAATAACTATGCTACCAAAATTAGCGTTTGCGCTAAATTGCCTCCACCATTGCTTCTGTTTCTTCTTGCTGGAGGCTGCCATTTTGCTGAAACCCAGACCATCTGAACAGCAGTAATTCATAGCGTAACTAAACCCATCGATTTAACACTTTCAGAAAACAGTTGCATTCCTGGAATCCTGAGATTGCTAACAGTCACATTTTCTTGTGTCCTCAACCAAACTGTCAACCCATCAAATTGCTGGTGTCATAAGTGATCACATCAAACAGAAGCAGTTTCCTTGACTGTAAGGGTTTAATTCCGCTTTAAGGAAGGCTGGCAGCAGATTGGTCTCTACAGCAGTGCCTAAAAATTCCTAAAATGGAGAGCAACTAAGCGTGTGCAGAGCAGGATGAGATGGTATAATACTGGATTTTACACAGTATAGGCACTTATTTTTAATGTTTTACATAGCTATATCTGCAAAAGGGCCCAGCCTGAAGTCATCTAGCATAACTTCCTTTTCTGAGTAAACTCTCACACTCTGATACTTCTTTTCATTTAGTCCATTATAATAAGTAATTATCAAAGTATAGCCACTGTAATCCAGCCCAAATAACATATTACTTACTGTTTAAAGAAACTTTAAAAAACTTGTTTCCAGGGGTTAGGCAGCACCATTATTAGCAGTATTGTTTTCTGAGTCCACAGTGAAGTGTATTTCCACCCTTACATTGAGCACTTCCTGTGCTGTTAACCAAGCCTCCTTCTCAATCCAACGTTTCTATGGTAACCCTGCTTCCCTGTTCATAGCTGACTTGTTTTATTTCATAGTATTTACTTGTGCTGATTACCTAGTGTTTGCCTGTATGAGTCCTTTCAGCTTCAGCTGATAAGAGCTGCAGTACTGCTATCCCATTCCCTGGTTTACACTGTATGTCATGTCACATGATCACATGGTGTGTAAGGAAGCGCTGAGTGATTAGCAGCCTCCTGAAAGTTCAGTGTTGTGTGCCGTAGGAAGTCCTGATAACAGATAGATAAGGCATAGAGAGTGTGCCGTTAATTTAGGGGAGATCTGGGCATGCTCAGTGACGTTTTTTCTAAAGAACAAAAAGGATTGCAACAATACTAAGCAAGTAAGGAGATATCTACAAGCAGTGTTCATTAGGGTTTTTTATGCTGATTTAAATTGGACAAAGTTGTGGGGGAGGGTTTACAACCACTTTAAGTATAGACGGAACATATTTAGAAAGTATGGCTTTTGTTACTGCCATGGAGCATCTTGTACTTCACATCTGTATTGCAGGTACACTGTAACAGTATATCAAAAAATATATTTTATGATACCTCCTGTATCATTGGAAGACTTTTTTTTTTTAACTCCCTATTTATACATTTTTCTTTTCATTTTCTGAGCAGATTTTGCTTCTGCGACCTAAAACATAAGCTGGAAAATCCCTACTTCGTTTAGAAGCTTCTCACAGTTTTTTTTCTACACAATGCTTGGCTGTACCAAATAATTTAACAACTTGTGCACAATAAATTAAAAAACAAAACAAAAAAACAAAACAAAAAAACAGCATTGCTCTGTTTTTATATATATATATATATATATATATATATATATATATATATATATATATTATATATATATATATATATATATATATATATATATATCTATATATCTATATATATATATTGTTCTAAACTATCCGCACAGTATGAATGAAACAAACACAAATAAAGTTTTCGAAAAGAAAGGTTAATAACTGTTTAGCTTTTAACAGGCTCATATAAAATATAAGCATGGGCTGTTTCATCCCAAGGAAATTTGTTACTGTAAACTTTGAGCCTCGGGGGTTATATAACACGTCACTCAGGCTGAGCCTGTCCAACCTCAGGGAAAGCGCTGGTCGTGTTTCTACCTGTCATGCTCGGCTAATTCTTTTCTATGTTGGAAAAAAGTTTTATTCTGACACGACTTACAAGAAACAGTCTTAGGAATATGAAACTGGCTGTGCAGGAAAAATATGAAAATGCATATGGATGTGCACTAAGGCCCCACAGATATAAAAATGATGAACCGGGTACCGGGTATGGAAATGATTGTATGCTTGTTGGTTGTCCTCAACCTATACATACTCCTAGGGCAACCGATCTTGTTAGTGCGTAAGACTAATCCTCTATCCCTAACACTATCCATCACGCTACCTTTCCCTGTAAACCTAACACTCAGGCCGCGTACACACGCGGGGACTGTTCGCCCAACTTTGTCCGCTGAACAGTGTTTCGGCGGACAGTCCGCCCGTGTGTGGGCTTTCAGCGGACAGTTTCAGCGAACAGTTTGCTGAACAAGGTTTTTCGGAATTTCCGAAAAACTGTCCGCTGAAACTTGGTTTCAGCGAACAGTCCCCTCGTGTGTAGGCTTGTTCGTCAAACTAAGTTCCGCGCATGCTCAGAAAGGATTTACACGCCGAAAGTTGCAAAGTTGTAATGCAGTGTATAGGACGTTGTATGTTCACGTCATCGCGCACGGTTTCAGCAAACTGTTCGTTCGTCGTGTGTGGGCAAGTCCGTCCATGCTAATTTTGAGCGGACTGTTTGCTGAAACTGTTTGACGGACAAAGTTGAGCGAACAGTCCCCGCGTGTGTACGCGGCCTAACCCTCTGTGTATCACCTAACGCTATTGCTCACCCTAAACTTCCCTGTAAGCTTAACCCTAATCCTCTATGTATTACTAACACTAGTTCTCTCTCCAACCTTTCCCGTAATTTTAACACTAACCCTCCATGTATTCCTAACATTATCTCTCCAATAACACTAACCCACTGTGTATTTCTAACACTCTCTCTCTCTAACCTTCCCTGTAATCCTATCACAAAAGCCCATTGAACCATAAGTTTTAATCAGCTACAGTGTCTTGAAAATGTATTCATGACCCTTGACATTTTCCACATTTTGTCATAACCAAAACCATATTTTGTCATAACCATTTGTTACTACCAAAAACGTAAATGTATTTTACGGGGATTTTATGTGATAGACCAACACAAAGTGCCCCCCCGAGTCAATGCTTTATAAAACCACCTTTCGCTGCAATTACAGCTGCAATGGGCAGCACAGTGGTGTAGTGGTTATCACTCTCACCTAGCAGTAAGAAGGGTCACTGGTTCAAATTCCAGCCACGACACTACCTGCCTGGAGCTTGCATGTTCTCCCTGTGCCTGTGTGGGTTTCCTCTGGGCACTCCAGTTTCCTCCCACAATCCAAAGACATGCAGGTAGGTTAATTGGCTTCTGTCCAAAATTGGCCCTAGTATATGAATGGGGACCTTGGATTGTGGGCTCCTTGAGGGTAGGGACTGATGTCAGTGTGCAATGTACAGGGATAGGGACAATTGTAGACACTCACTCAGGTTGAACTGGATGGACTGGTGTCTTTATTCAACCTTACTAACTATGAAACTATGAAACTAAGTCTTTTTGGGGATGTCTCTACCAACTTTGCACATCTAGAGAGCAACATTTTTGCCCATTCTTCTTTGCAAAATCACTCAAGCTCTGTTGGGACTCTTGCGCTCTGTGGTAACAAGTGGTCTCTCTCCACAAGAAAGACATGCCCCCTGATGATTCAGAGCCCTGTAGCTCATGCTTCCCATTGATTGGAGAGCTCTGGCTCTGAATCATCAGGCGGTGTGTTGAGCCTCTGTAGAGAGATCACTGTTTCCCCACAGAGAATATGTTGGGGACCTGGATTAGACAGCTGTTGGCACCAAGCTGTCCCAGGTCCCACCCCGTTTCTTCTTGTATAAAGAGCCTACCTTTGTAGTTACCATCTTGGAAACATTTCTCCCAACCAGAGGCCCACTCACACATTCCACACCTGTGGCCTAACACTTGAAATAAAGGAATGTCCACGTTCAGATGGATTTTTAGCACTTTACTTTAACTTTGTGTTTCTTTTCAAGACATTTTACATTTAACATACTGTCAGAACTTTGTGTAGAATGCCAATAGCATAAATATACATCCTGCAGCAATCTGTCCAATGCAGAGCACAACTGATATATTGTGGCCACTGATGGGAAAACTCTGGTTCTGAATCATTAGGGAGTGTGTCGAACCTGTGTCGTACCTCTGTAGAGAGATCCCTGATTCCACAAAGAGAGCATGTTGGAGACCTGGATTAGACAACTGTTGGTGCCAAGCTGTCCCAGGTCAATCTCTGATTCTTCTTGGATAAAGCACCCACCTTCTTGCTTTTGTAGCCACTAACCTTGAAACTCTAACACTAGCCTCCATACTAACCTCAAAGCATAGTACACACAGGCTCAATGTCAGGCGACATTGGCCAGTTCAATAAAAAACAGACAACATTCGGGCCATGTGTATGGCAGCCAGCCTGAGAAAAGCCGACCAACAACCATGCTGGTAAACCAGCAGATGACTGGCTTGCCAAACAGCGCTCTTAGAGAGTGAGAGAAAGTACCCTTCTCCAATGATCAGACTTGCCCTGACATGCCCCTGCTGCACAGCCATTCACTGGGAAGCTCAGTGTACTGCTGCTTCTCCTCGCCCCCCCCCAACTCTTATGCGACTGAGAACAGAGGGAATGTGATAATTTATAAAAAAAGAGAAAAAAGGTATTGATAATGTTTTATTATATATGTACAAAAAAAATTTGCCGTTCATTTCTATTTTAAACTGAATGAGTTGTTTTACAAGGTGATCGCTTACAATCACTTTAACTGAGTATTGTTTAATACTCAGCACCAAATAAACCAATTATTTTCCACTTGTTGCCTGCTCCTGGTGAATCTCAGAACTGTGCAGAGCTCCATTTCATTGTTAAGCAGTGGCTGAGTCACTGTAGTATAACACTTTTTTTCATGTGCTGTCAGTGCATGATGCTAGAGGAATGTCTATTTGGTGTCAGGATTCAGTTCTGGGGGACAATGGAATGAACAGAGCCTGGTTTTAATCTGCTGTGGATTTCCAGCCACCTGGATGAACAGAATTAGGAATGCCTCTTTAAGGGAAAGAAATTATTCAGTATTGCATACAAAGCTGTCAGTCTCAAACATTAATGGCAGTGATATCTATATCCCCATAAATAACTTATGGAGGATCAATTCCAATCAACAGATGAAAGCAATCACAGATCACTTATGTTATCCAGCAAGCACTGCAACGTTGCTAAAGACCAGGGCCGGGACAAGGGGTGCAATGGTTTATTGCAGGGATGGGGGTGCCCTGATCCTAACCCTAAGGGACGGGGGGGGGTGAGTTAGCCACACCTCAGAGAACCCCTAACCACCTCTGGAGGAACCCTGGGGATTTATGGAACTCTGGTAGAGAATGATTGCCTTAGGGTGTATCTAAAGGCTCATGCACATGGGTGTAAAATACTGTGCAGTCAGATCTGCACTGCACACAGTGGTATATGGATTTGCATGCAGCAGTATTGTATGCCATGGGCAGGTTCACACAGCTCAAGTTTGGTTTATAGTATTTAGCTGTGTATACCAAAAACTAAATAAAAATCTGCTCTCATAGTCATATTTAATGCAGTATGCATGTAAAAGGTTGTGCCAATGTTTACATGCATAAAGCATAAATGGACACGACCAAACATAATTCAGGTGTAGGCAGCTGCAGCATCACATGCATAGAATGACCTCAGCCTGCAATCATTCTGAAGAAATAAATGGCAAGTTCATTCTGCACCTACACTTCTGCCCGGACATTGCTGATGTTTACATCTCCTCTCTGGCCCTAAATGGGTCATTCATTAACCACTTGCTTACTGGGCACTTAAACCCCCCTCAGTCCCAGACCAATTTTCAGCTTTCAGCGCTGATGCACTTTGAGTGACAATTGCACGGGCATACAACACTGTACCCAAATGAAATTTTTATCATTTTTTTCCCACAAATAGAGCTTTCTTTTGGTGGTATTTAGTTACAGCTCGGAGTTTTATTTTTTGCTAAACAAACAAAAAAAGATGCAAAAAAAAAAAAAAAAAAATCATGTTTTAATAGTTTGTTATAAAATTTTGCAAACGGGTCATTTTTCTCCTTCATTGAAGTGCGCTGATTAGGCGGCACTGATAGGCTGCATTGGTGGGCACTGATGGGCTGCATTGGTGGGCACTGATGGGCTGCATTGGTGGGCACTGATGGGCTGCACTGGTGGGCACTGATAGGCATAGTTAAGGCGGCACTAATAGGCACAGATAAGGCGGCACCGATGGGCACAGATAAGGCGGCACTGATGGGCAAAGATGGGCACAGATAAGATGGCACGGATGGGTGGCACGGATAAGTGGCACGGATGGGTGGCACGGATGGGCACTGATAGGTACCACAGATAGATGGGACTGATGGGCACTGATAGGTGGCACTGATAGGTGGCTCTGATAGGTGGCACTGCTGGGCACTGATGGGCGGCACTGCTGGGCACTGATGGGCGGCACTGCTGGGCACTGATGGGCGGCACTGGGGTGCAGCACCTTTGAGGCAGATTGGGTGGCACTGTGGGGTGGCACTGTGGGTGGCACTGTGGGTGGCACTGTGGGCACTATGGGCACTGACAGGGGGCACTGACGGGGGGCACTTACTTTTTCTTTTATTTTACTTCAGGATGGCACTGCGGGAGGCAGGTGGCAGGTGGTCCCTTGTATTGATGGCCGTGATCGGGACTGATGTCCCGATCACGGCCGCCGGTGATCGGCTTTTTTTTTCTCTCCTCGCGCTGTCAGCGCGAGGAGGAATAATAGCCGATTACCGGCTCCGTTCTATCACATGATCAGCTGTCATTGGCTGACAGCTGATCACGTGATAAGGGGTCGGGATCGACCCCTTACACGGATCGGTGATCAGGCGAGTCTCACGGACTCGCCGATCACAGAGCGCGCCGCGCGCGCCCCTCAGGGGGCGCGCAGGCCGCTCGTAACCAGGACGACGTCAATAGACGTAGTCCTGAAAATGTAGGTCCGCGCTAATGCCGTCATTTGGCAATAGCGCGGATCTGAAGTGGTTAAACTCAGCCATCAGAGTTGCCACTGCTCTTGTTCATGGAGCATAAAATTGTAATATATTGAAGACTATCAGTCCTGGATTTTGTGGATGTATTAAGCTGGCAATACATAATGACATTGTTAACAACTGGCTGAAATTCAAAAGAAAACAGGAAGTATACAGCAAAGCAGGACTCTCAGACAAATTAATAAATTAAATTATCATCATTTGGTGGATGGGGGATTATGGTGTGGGGTTGTTTTTCAGGGGTTGGACTTGGCCCCTTAGTTCCAGTGAAGGGAACTCCTCCTAAGGTGTCAGCATACCAAGACATGTTGGACAATTTCATGCTCCCAACTTTGTGGGAACAGTTTGGGAATGACCCCTTCCTGTTTCAACATGACTGCACACAGTGCACAAACAAGGTCCATAAAGACATGGATGAGCGAGTTTAGGGTGGTGGAAACTGCGAGCCAGGCCTTCTTGTCCAACATCAGTGCCTGACCTCACAAATGCGCTTTTGAAAGAATGGTCAAAAACTCCCATAGACACACTCCTAAACTTTGTGGACAGCCTTCCCAGAAGAGTTGAAGCTGTTATAGCTGCAAAGGGTGGGCCAACTCAATATTGAGCCCTACGGACTATGACTTGGAAGCCATTAAAGTTCATGTGCGTGTAAAGGCAGGTGTCCCAATACTTTTGGTAATATAGTGTATATTGTAGATGCATGCAAATTACCATAGCATTACCCAAGTAATTATAGCTCCATGGTCCAGCTGATGATTGAGGCACATCAATCTATAAGTAATTTTCACTGAAGCATATCAGCATACAGTATGTCACAGGCCCCCAGCCATTTTGCCTTCAATCAGTTGTATTCTGGTCTGTTAACAATTGGGAAAGTGACTCATTAAAGTAGATGGCTAATAAAGTATCAGGGAAAATAATGTCTAGAGATAGCATGCATATATACGTTCTGATAATGCCACCCGTTACATGAGTAGCTGCTGTATTACAAGACATGTCCACAGATGACCATTAACTTTGAATTTATGGTCGGTTACTATAGAGATTAGATTTCCAAGAAAAACATATTTAAAAGGAAGTACTATCAGGGAGCGTTCAATCCTGACTTTTAACATTTACCTGGAATATAATTTTTGCTCTGGCTTTTCTATTTATATTCTCTTTGTTATTTTCTTGCTCTGACACAGTGAATTTCCACACATAGATCTGTAGCTCCTTCTTGTAGTGGCTTTCTGTACATCAGATAGTAAGGCCTCATTTACACGTGCGTACCTATCTGTATACCCTTGCGAAAGCCATGCCCAGTGTATCCGCATGCAAGCAGTCCCGTTCATGTCAATTGGGACACAATATCTGCACAGACACAAATAATAATATTTAATTAAGTGTTTTCATATAAGGAATAAAGTCCTTCAAAGTCCATCAATTGTATTCAGATGTGTGTGCAATGATGCAAAGGGTGATGTAAAATGTCCTCCACCTGCACCACAGCACACAGGGCCTCTTACCCTCAATTGTGGACCACCTAATTACAAGTAGTCAAGAGTGCTCGATTCAACGCCAACCACAATCAAATCTCCAAACAGCTTTCTAATGCCATGTACACACGACCAGACTTTTCGGCAGCAAAGGTCCGTTGCATCGAATCCGCCGGACAATTTGATCATGTGTGGGCTTCATTGGACCTTTGCTGTCTAAAAATCAGAGAGACTTTAGAAATAGAACATGTTTCAAATCTTTCCGCTGGAACTCCGCCGGAACCAGTTCCTATTGAGAAATCCGTTTGTCTGTATGCTAGTCCGAAGGACGAAAACCGATGCTAGGGCAACTATGGGCTACTGGCTATGAACTTCCTTATTCTAGTCCGGTCGTACATCATCACGTTCAAATCCGTCGGATTTTGGTGTGATTGTGTGTGGCCAAGTCCGTTCGTTCGGAAAGTCCGTCGGAACTCCGCTGAAATTCCGTTGGGAAGACCGTCGAACCTAGTCTGCCAGAAAGTCTGGTTGTGTGTACGCGGCATAATAATTTAAATCTTCTGAATTGGTCAATGCAACAGATAGGGTACCAAAACATATACAATTCAGTGTATATTCAGCCTCATGGAGTAGTATTAAAAGAAATTGAGCATTTATTAAAACATATCAGAATACTCACAAAAGACAAAGATGACTGGCTGGCTTTGTTTTTGGTTATCCTGACTTCTGGAATCCCTGACTGTGGCTTTACCTCGATTATCTCTTGGCTATTCCTGTCAAGCCCCCGTGCACAGATTCACAGCCCAGGTAGCTTATCTTTTTGTTACTGTGGGCTGTGTTTATTTGCTAGGGAGAGTGTTCATCTCTGTGCCATGGACTCCAACCTGGGTAAGTCCTTACACTTCTCTGCTGATGTCTTCTGCCTCTGCTGGTTCTTCTCCCCTCTTCGGGTCTTCTCCGCTCTCTGTTGATATCTTCAAGCCCTCTTCGGTTCTACTCCCGCTGTCTTCTAGCCATCTCTGGTTCTTCTCCCGCTGTCTTCTGTCTCTGCCAGGTCTTCTCTGCTGTCTTCTGCCTCTGCCAAGTCTTCTCCGATGTCTTCTATCCCTGCCGGGTCTTCTTCGCTGCCTTCTCGCTCTTTTGCTAGGTCGTCTCCACTGTCGTTTCCGCTGCATTCTCCCTCTGTTTTTCTTCCAATGTTGACTCAACGCTCTCTCCCGCTCTAATGCTGGGTGCACGTTGTGCCACTTCTTATATTGGCAAGGGACGGGGGTCACTGGAGTTCCACCCCTTATGACGTCACTGCCCATCATGCCCCGGCGGTGACATCATGCCCCATCATGCCCTGGACGGTGATGTCATAAGGGGCGGGCTGCCCGTGACCCTGTCCCATGACAATATAAGTAGTGGCACACCGCACATCCAGCATTAGAGCGGGAGATAGCGTTGAGTTAACATCGAAAGAAGAACAGAGGGCGAAGGCAGTGGAGACAACAGAGAAGACCCAGAAAAAGACCCAGCAAAAGAGTGAGAAGATAGTGGAGAAGACCTAGCAGAGGCAGAAAACAGCGGACAGAGGGAGAAGAATCGGAGAGGGCTAGAAGACATCAGCGGAGAAGACCCGGAGAGGGGGCTCCCAGATTCTAATAAGCTCCCCGCCCACAGACTATGACAACCAACGGCCAGGGTTGTCGGGCAGAGGCCCTTGTCCTCATCAACATGGAGACAAGATGCTTTGGGGTGGGGCCCCCCTGCCTCAAAGTACCCACACCCCTATTTTGAGGGCATGCGGCCTGATACGGTTCAGGAGGGGGGGCTCGCTCGTCCCCACCCCCTTTCCTGACCTACCAGGCTGTGTGCTCGGATAAGGGTCTGGTATGGATTTTGGGGGGGAACCCATGCTGTTTTTTTTTTATTTGGCGTGGAGTTCCCCTTCAAGATCATCATGATAGTGATATTCAATGGGCTGAAGTAGGATCAAAGCCGGACCAAAGTAGTGCAGGGACTACTTTGAAGTTGGCGCGAATTTAAGTCATACTAATATGAATGGTAGTCATTGAAAATCATGGGGAACAAATTGTCATATGGCTTTGCAGTCCCAAATCGTAGGACAGGTCATGCAAGTGTGAAAGGGGACTTAGACAGATTTCCTAAAATTCAATTGCTGGCCAATGTGTTGAAAATGGTACTGCATGCAGTAATTTATTTTAGCGCATCACACCTGCACACCACTGCAATGCAGTGGTGAGAACTGGGCACATAGGAGAAAAGGCACTTTGCTTTTTCCATGCGGTGGGAATTCGCTGGAATAGCCCTCCATTAACCCTCACATGGATTTTTCTTGTAACTAAAGGCTGTCACACAAGCTCAAATCAGTCGAGGATGGAGGAATCTCCACTGTTGGCTATGGCTCTGCTGAACAGTGACTGCATATGACAGTATTTTGGCCAATTCAGAAAGAATTAGCTAAAGTTTGAACCAGTCCTGGGGGCTTTCACGCTAGCCCATCCTGTAATTCTAATGTTCATACCAATCCTTTGTGTTACTCTAACACTATTCCTCATATTAACTCTCTCTGTAAGCGTTAGGCCTTGTTCACACAGGGGCAGCGGTGGCCGCTCATAAGGGGCGAAGAGGGGCCGCCCCCCTAATCCATGTGCCTGGCCTCCAATCTCCATGCAGGGGATGCCAGACGCATGGATTTCAATTGTTTTTTTTTTAAAGCACATCATTAGAGCCTGAGGTGCTAATTGGCTTCAAAAATAATCCACTTGTGTCACATTAGTGAATTAATATTCGCTAATGTCTTCATGCTTCTCTTCCCGACCAGGATGCGGGTCCTTAAACTCGATTGGCAAGGAGTCCTAAGACCCAATTGGCCGGAAGTACAAAGACTCAATTAGCCAGGAGGGGAAGCGACCACCGGGACTCAGGAGGAGATGCAGGAGGGTAGCCGCCAAAGCCGTGACCTGGATGGGGTAGGTGCGGGGCTGGGTAGCTAGATTACACTACATTCTCTGATGCAAACCCCGGTGCTTGTTCTCATACATGTACTGATGGCCAATCACTGATAGATACCAGTGCCAGGATCTCAGTACCAGAATCTAAAGTTTCAGGAAATTCCATAATAAATAAGCCGTGCCATTAGTTGCTTATCTGCATCTTGATGCATTCCTTGGCAACAAAGCCACAAAGGAAAGTTATGTCTAAATGTATGTAATTTCACTGTTAATTTTATTCTGGAATGGAGTTTTCTTAAGTCCCAGGGGCTATTTTAAAAAGTTCACTTGAAGAAACAACTGCAGCGCTTTTTTTAAACGGTGGCAGAACCCATTGGTTGGTGGGGCAGGAATCAAGGCTTCTAGCCATGCTACAGAGCTTGCTATATGGCCTCATGCACATGGATGTTTTCAGGAATAAAATATACACAGCGTAAAAAAAAAGGTGTTTTTTCACACCCGCAGCTGGGGCATAAAGCCGGTCATAGAAGTAAATAGGGGTCCTTGCACTCGTGTAATTGCTAATACTTACGTGCATCGAAGTTTACCCAAATACATGCATACAGAGGCGTAGCTTGAAGCTTGTGGGCCTGATGCAAAAGTTGACCTGGGTCCCCCTCCCCCCCAACTACTTCCAATGTGTATGCAGAGAGACACCCACTACACGCCAAGATACTAAAAGTAGCTTAAGAGTTTTGAGTTCCCAGAGTTCCTCTTTACATCAGAGGACAGGGATCACTGCTGGAGAATCAGAGGTCAAGGATCACCACTGGAGAATCAGAGGTCAGAGGACACCCCTGGCAAGTCACTTGTCAGAGCTAATTTCCCATCCCAGCACTGTATACTCCCCCCCCCCCCCCCCCACACTACACAGGGCTGAAATCACATACCCTTGCACACAGTCTGTCAGTCATCACATGGTGTATGTGCCTTTTATGTTGCCTTTCTGACCTGTGAAATCCCCTGGTCGGAATGGCAGTGTAGTTGCAGTAGGCAGATACACCCTGTGCAGATCATGACTAACTGGCTGTGTTGTAAAGGAATATGAATTGAGCTCTGCGAAGGAGGACCAGTATAGAGTGCTGTAATGGGAAAGGAGCTCAACAGGCGGGCATAGCATGCAGGGTGGAGGGGGTGGTCAGGGGGCTTTGGAGGGGGGGCAACTTAGATCTGGGAGGGCAAAGCAATGTGATACAAAATCTTTAGCCTCCAGCCCTTCAGGGGCTCCCCAAGGTGTTAAGGGATTTGTTTTAGCAATTTCTGAAGGTTTCTCTGTCAGTGTTGGCAAGGGTTGGGGGAAAGTCACCTCCTGGAGGTATGTGTCTTTTACCTAGTTGTCAGGGAAGTGGGTTAAGTAGACATCCCCAAATGGGGGGTACAGAGAATTACAGCTGGTGACTAGGAGACACTGAGCAGTGTCATACCTCACCAGTGACATCGTTCCCATCGTGGCTACATGGTGGCACTCTCCTCCTCTTGCCTCACTGAGCTCGGTTACCATTCCATGTTGTCAGCACAAAGCACAGACACTTCCTCATCCTGGACTGTTCTCACCTCGTGCTCCTCTCCATTCAGAAAATGTCTCACAGCTTCTCCCCAGCCAATGGGAACAGAGGGGTGTGGACTGTGGAAGGCAAAGTGGAAACCCAGTACTGGAGCGTGGCTGTGGGGCCCTAGGGCAGATCGGAGCTGGATTTTGTGGAGGATATGATAATATCACAGGGAGGCTGCAGGGGCCCCCTGAAGCTAGGGGCGGGGATGCGATTGTGACCCCTGCAACAACTTATGCTACGCCCATGCATACAAAGTACTTTCTTGAATGTGAAACATTCACGTTTTGAAAACATGTCATACAAGCATGCACAGGTAAATGCTGATGCACAGAAACTTTACTATTTACACAAATACAAGGGTTACAGCCACTCACTTCTATGGCCGGCTGTACACCCCACCTGCAGTTCCCCTGGCATGGGCATATTTTTTTATGCAAGGCAAATTTAATGCCTGAAAATATGCATGGGCAAGTAGCCCAAGAAAGATATGTAGCACAATGAAACCACAATTAAATTTTTAGTCTATTTTACCTATTAAAACTTTGAAAAATAAATATGCATCCTAATCAGCTACTAAATTAAAACCCTCTGTCCTGAAAAAAGAAGTCTCATACATTAGGCCAGAATTCAAAAGCAAGAACCTGAAGCTTTCTGTCTGAGTAACACAAGTCTGGTGAAACTCTAAAACAGGGGTGTCCAATCTTTTGACCTTACTGGGCCACATTGGAAGAAGAAGAATTGTCTTGGGCCACATATAAAATACACTAACTACACTAACAATAGGCTGATGAGCAAAAAAAGTCTGGCAGATCACAAGCTAAGGATTACTGATATAGATAATGTACCTACCTAAGTAATAACACTTTATTAATTAAAATAAAAAAATTTGGGGGGAATTTTTTTATGATAAAAATAAAAGAGGGCAACATAAAACTAGTGCACTATTTGACACTGTTTTTGATAAACGAACACATCAATATCTAGTTTGTTGGTAGTAGTATCAATTCTCAATGAATTCTCAAGGTTCTCATCAGATACTTTGGTTCTAATTTTGCCACTTGTGTTCTTCATCCTTTTGTAACACTGTGCACTGTTACTGTAATGCAGATTTATATTTGGCCACAAGATGGCAGTGTTTAGCATCTCTGCTCATCTTAGTCCCAATACAGGGTACAGAGACTGCTGGGATTTGTATGCTGAAAGCAGAATTTCTCCTCACAAAGGAGCTGAAACTAAACTACAAAGTCCAGAGGAAATCATCAGGGGACAGGAGCAGATAAAAGCAAAAGCCCAGGAACATTTAGGAGAGTTGGAGAGAGGCTTTGCTGATGCAAGGAGTTATGTGTGAGAGCTGAGTGGAGCCAGCTGGGCCTGGACCATGCCAGGTTAGGCTGAGAAGTCGCAACTAATACAGAGGAGCCAGAATTGTGGAGACATGTTCACTGCAGGATCCCGGATGTCACAGCTGCAACTTTAAAGCAGTAGTAAATCGCATCCAAAAAAAAGAAAAACAATCAGGCCTCGGGCAGTTTAAGTCATTATGTGCTAGTTTGCATTGCATACTAGTACATTATGATAGACTTACCTGAAAACGAAGCCTTCCAGTGGCTCGGTCTTTTGCAGTCTTTGGCTATCTGATTGACCGAGCCCTGCTCTGAAGGAACAGCATGGTTATGCCGTTTCTTCAGAGCACATGGGGTGGTGAAGTCACCAGCTGCATCTAAAGTAAATATCTCCTACACAGTGCATGTTTAGGAGATATTCTACAGTACCTATAGGTAAGGCTTATTATAGGCTTACCTATAAGTAAAAATCATACATGGGAGTTTACACCTACTTTAAAGAACAAGGGGCTCCCCCAGCCAGACACTCATCACTTCGCCTTACGTTACACAGGGACCGGGTGAGAGGGTTCCTGAAATACCTAATGCTACTCTTGTTGTAAACATTTATCATTCAAGTTCCTTCTAGTTCAAGGACACTCTTCAGCATAGGCCTTTGCAAGTTTTGATTGCTGCAGCCTGCCATTCCTGTTTCACAAACACTGGATGCTGGTTAACGAATTGAGTTAACCCCTTAAGTCCAAGCCATCCAAGAAGGAGTTTTCTGCCCAAGTTCAACTTTATTATTTAACCACTTGACATCCACACTATAGCCGAATGACGGCTACAGCGCGGACCTGAATTTCTGGGAGCCTATCATATGGCGGCCTCCCCTGTGCACACGCCCTGCATGCGCTGTGATCACTGAGTCACTGGCCCATTACCATGTGATCAGCTGTCAACCAATGACAGCTGATCACATGATGTAAACAAAAGCTCGGTAATCACCGGCTCATCTGCAAGGGGTCCCAAAGAGGAAGAGGTAATTATGCCTCATCTATGCACACTAGTACCCCCTGCCAGTGCCACCTGCCATTGCCACCTGCCAGTGACCACCGGTACCACCTATCAATGCCCATGAGTGCCATCTCTTAATGCCCACCAGTGGTGCCAATCAGTGCCACCTAGCAGTGCTGCCTATCAGTGTAACCGATCAGTGTAACCGATCAGTGTAACCGATCAGTGTAACCGATCAGTGCCCATTATAGTCACCCATCAGTGCCCATCCAAGAAGGAGTTTTCTGCCCAAGTTCAACTTTATTATTTAACCACTTGACATCCACACTATAGCCGAATGACGGCTACAGCGTGGACCTGAATTTCTGGGAGCCCATCATATGGCGGCCTCCCCTGTGCACACGCCCTGCATGCGCTGTGATCACTGAGTCACTGGCCCATTACCATGTGATCAGCTGTCAACCAATGACAGCTGATCACATGATGTAAACAAAAGCTCGGTAATCACCGGCTCATCTGCAAGGGGTCCCAAAGAGGAAGAGGTAATTATGCCTCATCTATGCACACTAGTAGCCCCTGCCAGTGCCACCTGCCATTGCCACCTGCCAGTGACCACCGGTACCACCTATCAATGCCCATGAGTGCCATCTCTTAATGCCCACCAGTGGTGCCAATCAGTGCCACCTAGCAGTGCTGCCTATCAGTGTAACCGATCAGTGTAACCGATCAGTGCCCATTATAGTCACCCATCAGTGCCCATCACCGCCACCCATCACTGCCACCTATCGGTGCCCATCAGTGCCGCCTCATCAGCGTACATCAATGAAGTAGAAAAATTACC
Source organism: Lithobates pipiens (assembly GCF_037356315.1). NCBI lineage: Eukaryota > Metazoa > Chordata > Amphibia > Anura > Ranidae > Lithobates > Lithobates pipiens. The sequence goes on from NW_027507758.1 coordinate 540,767,968, forward strand.
AGTTTTAAAATTTTATAACAAAATATTTTTTTTTTTAATTCGGTCTTTTTACATTTTTTTAACAAAAAATAAAAACAGCAGAGGTGATCAAATACCACCAAAAGAAAGCTCTATTTGTGGGGAAAAAATTATAAAAATGTCATTTGGGTATAGTGTTGTATGACCGCGCAATTGTCATTCAAAGTGCGACAGTGCTGAAAGCTTAAAATTGGTCTGGACAGGAGGGGGGTTTAAGTGGCCAATAAGCAAGTGGTTAAGGACCAAGCCTCTTTCGGAGATTTGGTGTTTACAAGTAAAAAAGTTTTTTTTTTGCTATAAAATTACTTAGAACCCCCAAACATTATATATATTTTTTTCTAACACCCTATAGAATAAAATGGCGGTCGTTGCAATACTTTCTGTCACACCGTATTTGCGCAGTCGTCTTACAAGCACACTTTTTTGGGAAAAACATACACTTTATTGCACTTTTTTGAAATAAAAAATAACAACAATAAAGTTAGCCCAAGTTTTTTTTTATATTGTGAAAGATAATGTTACGCCAAGTAAACTGATCCCCAACATGTCATGCTTCAAAATTGCACCTGCTCATGGAATGGCGACAAACTTTTACCCTTAAAAATCTCCATAGGCAACATTTAAAAAAATCTACAGGTTGCATGTTTAGACTTACAGAGGAGGTCTAGGGCTAGAATGATTGCTCTCACTCTACTGATAGCGGTGATACCTCAAATGTGTGATTTGAACACCATTTTCATAGGCGGGTGGTGCTCACGTATGCGTTCGCTTCCGCACGTGAGCTTGGCGGGATGGGGAGCATTTAAAAATGTTTTTTTCTTATTTACGTTTTGACGTCGCTTCCGCCCTGCAGTGGTATGGAGATGACTCGGGCCATCTTTCCCTCACTCGTCTCCATGCCAAGCCAAGGGCAGGACATGATCGACTCTGCCGCTGCCATCGGCTCTGGTAAGCGGTGGAGGCTACCGGAGAGCGGCAGAAGGGTGGGTGAGCCCTCTCCTGCCGCCGATATAAGTGATCTTGTGGCGAATCTGCGCAGAGACCACTTTTATCTTGAAGCGTTGAAGAGGAGGATATACTGGGGTTATGGCAGCTAACTGCTGCCATAACAACGGTATTCCTCTTGAAATTAGAGACATAAAATGACGGCGGGTGGTCCATAATGTGGCACCCTCTAGTTAGGCAGGTGCTAGAGTGAGGACTTTTCTAGCAGAGTAGGACAATTTAAGCAGGCCTAGCTGGTGGCTAGGCCTGTTTGTTTTCATTCTGGGCTGAGAGGCAGGGCTGGGTGACTCACAGGTAGCATCACTGTCACCTTCCTCTTCTTTCTAGAAGGTGCTAGAAAGACATGAGGGGAGGAGAGGTGGAGCTGCCTGGGATATTTTGAGGAGCCTTGACCAATCCCCAACCTGGATTGGCAGGGGGCAGGTCTCCTTGAAATACCCATGGTCAGCCCAGATGGAGAGGAGTTGTCGGGTGGAAGAGCTGGAGTGAGAGAGTATGGAGGCTGTCAGGGCCGAGGGGGAGCTCCCCAGTCTGGGGGGGGTGACCTTGGGCCGGGGCTCGGGTGCATCTAGAAGGAGAGAAGAGATCCTGGAAGAGAGACACATGCGAGAGCAAGGAGAGGACAGTGGGAGAGAACACTGCTAAGAGACTCCAGGGAGGACAACTTGATGCAGCCAGGTGGACTGGTGAGTGAAGCACAGTTGGGAGGACTGGGGAGGCACACCTGAGAAAACTGGGAGTTTGCAGTTTGAGATGGGTGCACAACCAGAAGAGTGGACTGTAGGAAGGGCAATGGAAAGAGGTCAATGCAGCCAGGCTGGCTGGCAGGGCCTGAAGAGAGCTCTCTGGGAGTGGTAGCTGATTAGAGGAATTAGAGGACAGTTAGCACCTGGACTATTTCTACATCACAGGGACCTGTGGCCCCTGCCCGCAAAAGGAAATCCACAGAGGCCTGGCTGAATTAGTGTCAGGCATAACCATGTGGTGCTAGCTAGCCTGGAGGAGTAACAGTCTTCAGCAAGGGAAATGTTGGAGGAGTGAAGGAAAAGAGGTCTTAAAGAGGAAGTAAACCCTGATGAGTTTACTTCCTCTTTCATTCCCTGCAAAGGCAAAGCATAATGGACTACTATGCATCGCATAGTAGCCCATTATGTGTCACTTACCTGACACAGGAGCCAGCGAAGTCGCCGCTGTCCCCTGTAGTCCGCCGCATCCATCTTGTTGGTGGGGTCGCGCAGCTCCGCCGCTGTCATTCGACGAAGCCGCGATGACGTCACTCCCGCGCATGCGCACGGGAGTTGACACGCGCGGCAGCTCCATTCTTGGAAATGCCACGCTCAGTGCGCCTGCGCGCCGCTGTCTACGGCGCATGCGCCGTAGACAGCGGTGCCCGTTTTCGGGCAAATATCTCCTAAACCATATAGGTTTAGGAGATATTGCTTGGACCTACAGGTAAGCCTTAATCTAGGCTTACCTGTAGGTCAAAGTGGTTTGTAAGGGTTTACAACCACTTTAAGCAAGTGGTTGTTCTGAAGAGAAGACTGGAGTGTATAAAGAAGTCCCAAGCAAGTTGCACTGAATCTTTCTGTGCGTCCTATAATTTCCCATTTCCCCTCCAAGTCCAATCCCCTCAAATAAAAACAAAAACAAACAAAGCTTATAGACTGTTCTATGTCTCTGAGTGCTTGAGAGATGAATGCGGGCTGGGCAGGGTGACAGGTGAACCACAACATTCAACAACCCATACAGGGGCCTGGCTACAAATATGTGAAAAGTGTGGTGTGCATTTGTATTCAGCCCCCTTGAGTCAATACTTTTTAAAACCACCTTTTGCTGCAATTACAGCTGTAAGACTTTTGGGGTATTTGCACATCTAGAGAGTTAAATGTTTGCCCATTCTTCTTTGCAAAATAGCTCAAGCTCTGTCAGATTGGATGGAGAGCTTCTGTGAACAGCAATTTTCAAGTCTTGTGACAGATTCTCAATTGGATTTAGTATATTATAGTTGGTAAAAACCACCAACAGGTGCAGGTGGAAACTTTTGAATTATTAAATGAAAAATATTTTATGAAAAATATTTTTGAATAATTGAATGAAAAAATATTATAAAATTATATATAGGAGCAGCAGGTTATCAGGATAAATGAAAAAGAGAATCATTAACGAGTTAATTACAAACCACGCTCCCTTTAGAGTGAAAGTGGAAATAAGAAAATAACAATCACAAAAATGCAAATAAGAAAATAATAATCTCAAAATTATAAGAAATGCTGTGTCCTAGTGACAACCATAAATAACTGTGTCCTGGTGACAACCATAAATAACTTTCGGCTAGAGTCCAATCAAAAAACATCCAAAAGCATCTAAGTGTTTTTACTGATGCAATATCAATCAGTAAAAACAAAAATCAAAAACAGGTAGTGTTCGAAAATTGAGATAAATTCTCAGTAACTTCTGGATAAATCCAGAACCTCTAGCCGATATTTATGGTTGTCGCCAGGACACAGCATTTCTTATAATTTTGTGATTATTATTTATTATTTGCATTTTTGTGATTTTTATTTTCTTATTTGCACTTTCAGGAAAAAAGCAAAGAAAGGGCAGATCAAAGGCCTGTCCTTAAAGGCTGATTGGGACTTTATAAAATGTGTTAATCTGTCAAGAGGTAAGCATATAAACACACATAGTTAAGAAAAGCATTCATTTTATTACAAAAAAACTTCATAGATTAAAAACAACATGTGTCATACATCAAATGACCCAGATTGATAAAAACAGAACAAATGATGCTAGGGTATATTACACAGCCGAAGCGTTTCACAGTTGTAGTCACTGCTTCCTCAGGGTTATATCCTAAGCATCCATGTATTTTGATACTGACACCCAAGCAGCAAATGGCGGAGACAAACAGCATTCCATGTTAAAGCATGCAATGCCAGAGTCACCTCAGTGGTTTTGTGGATGTTGAACCATGTGTATGGATAAACAGATCCTATAAGGTTAATGTCTCCAAACTGGCCAAGCAGCGGTGTATCAAGCGGTGAGAAGAAAAAATAATTCAGAATTCCATCTAGTAATTCAAGCCAGGGGGAAACCCTTCCTGAAATCCAAACAACAAAGATCGCCCGGTACATTCGCATGCATCCCCCCATACTACCTCCCTACGGAAGAAAAGCATCCACACAACATGATGCTGCCACCACCATGTTTCACGGTGGGGATGGTGTGTTCAGGGTGATGTGCAGTATTAGTTTTCTGCCACACTTTTAGGCCAAAAAGTTTAATTTTGGTATCATCTGACCAGAGAACCTTCTTCCACATGTTTGCCTTGCCCCTCACATGGCTTCTTGCCACTCTTCCATAAGGCCAGATTTGTGGAGTGCCCGAAAAATAGTTGTCCTTTGGACAGATTCTCCCACCTGAGCTGTGGATCTCTACAACTCCTCCAGAGTTACCATGGGCCTCTTGGCCACTTCTCTGATTAATGCTCTCCTTGCCCGGCCTGTCAGTTTAGGTAGACGGCCATGTCTTGGTAGGTTTGCAGTTGTACCATACTCTTTCCATTTTCGGATGATGGATTAAACAATGCTCTGTAAGATGTTCAATGCTTGGGATTTTTTTATTTTAAAAAAATGGAAAACCATTTGGAAAACTTGGAAAATAATTTTCCTTCCACTTCACAATTATTTGCCACTTTGCGTTGGTCTAGCAAATAAAATCCCAATAAAATACATTTACGTTGTAACATGACAAAATGTGGAGAATTTCAAGGGGTATGAATACAACTTTTCTCCCCCTCATCCTCTGAAAATGAATCTTGTTTTCAATTCCATATCTTAAAGTGAACCTCTCCCATCTATATACCACATATTAAGGACAACTCTGCAAATCACTTTTCCCCCAATAAGTGAATATCCTTTTTCCTTACATCCTGAATAGGGATGAGCCGAACACCCCCCGGTTCGGTTCGCACCAGAACTTGTGAACGACCCCCGCGTTCGGTACGAACGTTAGAACCCCATTGAAGTCTATGGGACTCGAACGTTCGAATTGGAAAGTGCTAATTTTAACGGCTAATATGCAAGATAGTGTCCTAAAAAGGGTTTGGGGACCTGCCTCCTGCCTCAGGGGACATGGTTCACTGCAAAAAAAAGTTTTAAAAACTGCCATTTTGGCGGGAGCACTGATTTTAATGACGATTAAAGTGAAAAAAAAAAAGTGAAATATTCCTTTAAATATGGTGCCTGGGGGGTGTCTGTAGTATGCCTGTGAAGTGCCACGTGTTTCCCGTGTTTAGAACAGTCCCTGCACAAAATTACATTAAACGGAAATAACACCATTTAAAACTGCTTGCGGTTTTAATGTTATATCTGGTTCCTGCAATATGGTTGAAAATCATTGAGAAACATGGCATGGGTAGCCCTCCCTGCCCATTACCAGCCTATTTGGGTCTTGTACGCATATTAAGGGGAACCCCGTACCCATATTAAAAAAAGGAAATGCGTGTGGCCCCCAGGCCCTATATACTCAGAACAGCAGTATACAGGCGGTGCAAACAAGACAGGGACTGTGTAGGTTTGTTGTGTTAAGTTGAATCTGTTTGTCATTTTCAACCGGTACATTTTTAAAGTGTAGCTCCAGTCAAAAAAACTATCTTTAAGCTTTTTGGAAAACATAGGGAAGGGTTATCACCCCTGTATAATTTGTTTTGTCGTCCATCTTTTTTCATCTCACTTGCTGCTGTCTCCTTGCGTTTGCAAGTAGGAGATGTTTGTAAGTTGGATGTTTGAAAGTAGGGGCCTGCCCTATATTATAGCGGTATGTACTGGGTACAGAGCACGCAGACAGCACGCACTATCTCCTAACACTACTGACTGCAAGCTCTATTATTAACCACTTGTTAGCCCAATGTTTGCATAAAGTGAAAGATGAAGTTATGCTGAGTAAATAGATATCAAACATGTCACTCTTCAAAATTGCACATGCCCGTGGAATGGCGCCAAACGTCGCTACTTAAAAAATCCCCATAGGCGATGCTTTAATTTTTTTTTTACTGGTTACATGTTTTGAGTTGCAGAGGAGGTCTAGGACTAGAATTATTGCTCTCGCTCTAACATTCTCGGCGATACCTCACATGTGTGGCACATGCGAGCACATGGGGACATGGGCGCTTTAATTTTTATTTTATTTTTTTATTGTTCATTTTACTTTATTTATGTTAGTTTGACATTTTTTTCCCCAAAAATATATTTGTGATCACTTTTATTCCTATTACAAGAAATGTAAACATCCCCTGTAATAGGAATATGGGGTGACAGGTCCTCTTTACAGTGAAATCTGGGGGGTCAATATGACCCCACATCTCACCTCTAGGCTGGGAAGCCTGAAATAAAAAATAAAAAAAAGATTCTGGCTTTGATCGTACTGGCGAGTTGGTAGAAGCACCGGAGGGCGGTGAGGGGTGGGGGGCGTCTATGGCTGGGTATTTCAGGGTATCACCGAGTATGGCTGGGTATCTCTGAGTATGGCTGGGTATGGCAATTTATGGCAGGGTATTACAGAGTATTGGCGGGGTATTGGCGGGGTACTACAGAGTAATAGCAGGGTACTGCAGAGTATTGGGGGGTACTACAGAGTAATGGCAGGGTACTGCAGAGTATTGGGGGTACTGCAGAGTAATGGCGGGTACTGCAGAGTAATGGCGGGTACTGCAGAGTATTGGGGGGTACTGCAGAGTAATGGGGGTTACTGCAGAGTAATGGGGGGTACTGCAGAGTAATGGCAGGGTACTGCAGAGTAATGGCAGGGTACTGCAGAGTATTGGGGGTACTGCAGAGTAATGGCGGGTACTGCAGAGTAATGGCGGGTACTGCAGAGTATTGGGGGGTACTGCAGGTTAATGGGGGTTACTGCAGAGTAATGGCGGGTACTGCAGAGTAATGGCGGGTACTGCAGAGTATTGGGGGGTACTGCAGAGTATTGGGGGGTACTGCAGAGTATTGGGGGGTACTGCAGAGTATTGGGGGTTACTGCAGAGTAATGGGGGTTACTGCAGAGTAATGGGGGGTACTGCACTGCAGAGTAATGGCAGGGTACTGCACTGCAGAGTAATGGCAGGGTACTGCACTGCAGAGTAATGGCGGGGTACTGCAGAGTAATGGCAGGGTACTGCAGAGTATGCACTGGTATTGCAGAGTATTGGCAGGGAATTGAGGGGTTAAATTCGGTGAGCAGCGATGTGGGCACTGCAGATGCAGCCCACATCGCTGCTGACACCGATCTCTTTCCCCTCCGCTGTACCGATCGGTACAGAGAGGGGAGGGAGGAACAGGCGTCATAACATGACGCCGGTTTGTTTCCAAGTGATCACTCCGTCATTTGATGGAGCAATCACGTGGTAAACGGTCGCTATGAGCGGCCGTTTACCGTGATCCGTGATGCGACCCGGCGGTCACGGATGCTCTCGAGTGCGCACACCTCGGGGCACGCGAGAGCAGAATTCTGGGAGGCCGTTAATTAACGGCCTCTCAGAGTTAAACAACCCCCCTGAAGCCGTTAATCGGCAATGGGCAGTTGTTAAGTGGTTAAAGCTAGATCACTAGCTATATAGGTGAGGTGAATATAGTGGTGTATACTGCAGTCAGGGCACAGACAACAACCACTACACAGCAGCAAGATAGGAAATCAGCCAAAAACGATTGGTGTGTACTGTGTTGAAGGTACACAGAACACCCACTGCTTCAGATGCTAAGTAACACACTACACGAAGCCGCCTCAAAGGCGGCCTTATATAGTGTGGGGCGTGCACTACACAGCCTGAGCTATGATTGGCCACAGGCAGGATGCCTGTGGCCAATCATGGCTCTCCTCGCTGCCGGCGCTGCGATTGGCCAAGCATGCGGGGTCACAGTGCATGCTTGGCCAATCATGGGGCAGCAATGCACTGCGCCACCGCAGTGCATTGTGGTCCGCGCGCGCGTCACTCGAATTCGAACTCGAACGCCAATGTTCGAGTCGAACGTACGTTCGACTCGAACACGAAGCTCATCCCTAATCCTGAAACCACACCCTTCATTGTGCACCAACTTAGGGGCCAGCTAAGCCGGCAGAAGAACCAACCTGACTTCTGTTAAAACAAACAAAAGATGGCGCACCAGCCTAGTGCATTATGCCATGGTTTTTATTAAAAATCACGATGAAATTAACTCACAAACATATAAATAACATTTGCTTATCAAACCACACCTCCTTAGCCCAGTAATCCAAGACACAGCAGCCTCCAGAATATAGGGGGAACTCACCGGGATCCCTGCTAGCTGACGCATTTCGAAGGCATCACCTTCTTTATCAGTGAATACCTAGTAAAGTACCATCTATACCTATACTGGGTTATTACACACTCATGCGCAGGAGAGCCTTGTTGCTTTTGGCGATTTGACAAACTTTCTAGTGTGTAAACCTAGATCCTTCTGACTGAGGGTCTACAAGTGAGTTAGCCTTAGTTTCTTGGTACTCATTTTCATTTCGTTTGGGGAGTATCTCCCAGTCTGGCTGTAGTGGGCTACATTTTGGACACCCCTGCTCTAAAATTTTGGATTTAACCAGAACAAATAGAGAGGTTGACCTACCTAGAAAGTAGGACAGCAACATTTTACCTTTACCTGCTCTGTTAAAAATGAAAAATAAAAACTGTCTATACATAAACTTTAGGCAGCAGTCTGGTCACTAACCTGCACCCTCAACTTGTTGACTGGACAAAAAAAAAAATAGAAGCTGAGGTCATCAATCCACTAACTCTGCTCTTTCATCCTCTCAGCAAGCTACCAGTGTTGGTTTTATAGTTACTGTAGCGTCAAGTATGCGTTGAGTGCAGGTATACAAAAAAGTGATACAAAAAAACACCACTTGCCCCCCATGTATAGCTGGCTATCACAGTAAGAAGCATTGTAAGGCCGCGTACACACGGGCGGACTGTCTGGCCAACTAAGTCCGTCAGACAATCCGACGGACAGTCCGTCCTACTTTTGAATGAACGGACTTGACCACACACGATGAACAGACAGTCCGCTGAAAGCTTGCGCGATGACGTGTACAGCACGTACGACGGGACTAGAAATACGACATCCAATACACTACAATGCAACCTTCGGCCGTGTAAATCCTTTCTGAGCATGCGCCATACTTAGTCCGTCCAACTTGCCTACTCACGAGCGGACTGTCCGCTGAAACCAAAGTTGGACGGACAATATTACGGAAATTCCGAAAGACTTAGTCCGCCAGACTGTCCGCTGAAAAAGTCCGCTGAAGCCCACACACGAGCGGACTGTCCGCTGAAACACGTTTCAGCGGACCAAGTCCGTCAGACAGTCCGCCCGTGTGTACGCGGCCTAAGGCTAACAACAGGTACAAACAAGGCAAAGGATAAATCCAAGGGAAAAAAACAAGCTTAACTTACCGACCAGCCCACAGACAATCAATTAAACCTGTCTATCAGTATGCGTTAAAAGCAGGGGTTTAATCTGCACACATTTGCAAATGCATGCGTAAGCCACAGAGCCTCATCACGGCACCCTGGTATTTGTGGTACCTAACATTAACTTATACGTGTCCCCAAAGTGGAGGCACATGCATTCTGATGAATAGGTCAGAGCAGGTGGATTGAAGGGGAGCCACCCCTTCTTAAACGTACAGGGGCACACTGAACACCCAGCATATAGCACAGTGGCTGCAAAGATGTCAGTGCGTTGCCTGACCAAAAAAACCATGACAGTGATACATAAAAGACGCTACTTGCCCCCATATATAGTTGGTATGCTGCATTGCAGGTATGCAGGTGTGCTGCATGTGCTGGCATGCTGTTTTTTATATTGATGCATGTTGCGTTAACACACGTTACTCTGTTTGCGCTCGTTTTTTCCCGCTGCAAACCAGTGCATATCAGTGCAACACATCAGTTTGAATTACTCCCTTTCACATACCTTATTTCTTAAAAGTCCTTGCATTGACATATGTTGAAAAAAATGTGCCATGCCTCTGGTGTGAACAGGCCCAAAAGTTTTTATTATATTGCTACAGTTGTTCTTTAAGGCTTCATGTAGCTGTGCGGTTGAGGCAGCTGTAATGCACATTTTTTGATGCCCAACAACTACCTTTCCCTTAAGCTGCAATAGGCAGTAGACAGGGGTGTTTTGCCTGAATTTGGACCTGAAAAGGAGCCAAAGAGGCACAGGACCCTTTTCCTGTGCGGACCGTGACTGCCCCGGAGCTGTGCTCCATTGAGAGCCGGTCACAGTCTCCTGTTATGCAAATTGAATGCGGGGAAACCCTCATGCAATTCGCATAAGTGTGCACCCAGCTTCAAGCAAATATTGAAGCTCTGCAACCGCCTGCAGTGCACACGGTTGTGGCTCGTTTGTTGGCAAAAATGGAGGTAAAGCAGGCGGTGAGGGGGCATCGCAGATCTTCCTCACCACCTATCAGTAGCCTCTGAAGCACGATTCAAATGCAAATTGAGATTTAGATGCACGTCTTAATCTACCATTAAGGTTTGCTTTTTGACTCAGCACTGAGCAAGCTCATTATTTTTAAATTAATCTCCTTACTGAGAAAATAGTGTATGTGTGTGTGTGTGAGAACAACTTAGTGCATTGCTAGTCATGTATTATACGATAACTGTGTTGCCTAGTTGCTATGGTAATGGCTTTATTAGTTTTTCCATTACAAGCACTTTCTTGCTTCATATACTAATACAGATAACAGAGAATAATGCTAATAATGCTTCCAGTTTACCGCAGACTAGGTGGTTTCCCCATCTGTTTCCAGAGTATTGTCTTTTTTTACACTGTCTTTTTTGTTCTCTGTTTTATAATAAACATATGGAAAAATGTTTGCAAGAAAATAATGTGCTTTAAGTGTATGTAAACCCTAAGGGCCCATTCATACCAGGTGCCTTTTTCCCTATCCTGCTAGTTGATACCACCGCACTGTAGTGGTGTGCACTGGAAATTAAGTATGGCATGTAACAACACAGCTGCATTGCCATTAGAGCTTAAAGTGGATCTTCCCCCTCTGAACAAACTTCCTCCATTACATGAATAGCTTTTTTTTTATTGTTTATTTACTTTTTCCGCCTGCGCGAATGACATGCATAGTATGCGTTGTGCCTCTTGAGCTATGCATGTCGCACATCCCAGAAGGTAGTCCTTCTTTCAGAAGAGGGAATGCCTAGTGTGGCATCATTAGGAGGTGAGCCAGCTGAACCCGGAAGAGCCAACAGGCCTCTCAAGGATGTCACAAACAACACTGAGGCATGGGACCAAGCAGTGGCCAAAGACAAGGGGGTCTCAATGGAACAGCACTAGATGCCTTAGGTGGGTGGGTCTCTAAAATGTGCACAATAGACCACACAGTAAAAGGGGGGTCAAAGATCCACTTTAATAAAATGTCACTTTGTGACATTTAAATAAAGTTTGGGGAAAAAAAGGACCAAGATTGGCATGTTGGAACTGTTTTTCCCAGTGCACACCATTGGCTGTTCATTTAGCGTGGTGTTTGGTGTGAACAAGCCCCAACAATGAACTTCTCTTTTTTCTTTTTAGTCTGGCCATGGCCTTCTGCAATTAAATAAAGTCCCCTGGGACACATCAGTTCGGCAGCAGGGGCCAGCAACAGAGAGGGGACTATTGGCTAATTTTTGGGAGCAGGCTGAAGAAATCTCCATGCCGTGATTACCCAAAAATTCAATTAAAGTTTCAGCCTCTTTTACAGTATAAAGCTGCAGCAGGGAAGATTACTCGGTCTAATCCTAAAAAAATTAGTAAATGGTGTGCATGTAGTACTTGGTCCTGTTCCGATACATCTTGATGAGCAACGTGGTGGGAAAGTTGACCCCTCACAGCTTTCCAGCTACACTGCTAGCAAAGAGACAAATGCTTAATTAGAGCTTATTGAGAAAGGTTGTTCCTGGCAGCAGGGTTGTTCTAGAGACAAGCACCAAAATTCAGCACAGCAGCAAGATGGGTTACCTCCATTCACAACATGGTGTTGCCTATTCATTAACAAAAACTAAAGATCACTCAGCACTGGGGATCTGTGTAATCTGACAGCGCAGTGTAAGTTTACTATTAGCAAGCAAATAATATTACACAGATCCATAGTGCTGCCTAAAGTGTCAGCGCTTGGCAGGGCTGTGCTATAGAGCTACCATCTGATAGAAACATGCACTGCACTAGCAGATACAATAGATCACAGAGCCCAGATTCACTGCCTGTTGTCAGCTCTGTCGGGGCTCTGTGATAAATCTGGAAGTGTCATGTACTGTATTTTTATTAGCAGCCAGCAGCTCTATCATACAACCCTGCAGTGCTGATTGTTCATTTATAATATAAAACGATCAGTCAGCTACACAGGGATGTACTGTAGACCAGGGCTCAAAATTTAAAGTCCTGAGCTACTAGCCAGGTCTCAAGGGTTACTCACCACCAGTTATCCCGCCCAACCCCTACCCTGCCCACCCCCAATTCCTCCCCTAAACACACCCTCATAAATTATCTCATGAAATGATATTGAATGTTTAAATGCAGCCTGCCCATGTCCACCAAGTAGCCTGCCCGTGTCCACAATGCAGCCTGCCAGTGTCCACCAATGCAGCCTGCCCATGTCCACCAATACAGCCTGCCCGTGTCCACCAATGCAGCCTGCCCATGTCCACCAATACAACCTGCACCCACCAATGCAGCCTGTGCCCGCCAATGCAGCCTGTGTCCCCAATGCAGCCTGTGTCCCCAATGCAGCCTGTGTCCCCAATGCAGCCTGTATCACCAATGCAGCCTGTGCCACCAAAGCAGCTTGTGTCCTAAATGCAGCCTGTGTCACCAATGCAGCCTACCTATGCAGGGGAAGAGAGGAGAGACGCTGCCCAGATAATCAGAGCACCGGGAACATAACAGCTTTCATTTTAATAGCTGTGTGTTCCCTATCGCGTGCCATCAAATACAGCCCCTCTCCCTTGTCCGGGGAAGTTTGATAGACAGATCACCCGCCCCAGGATTGGGACAGCCGCAAGCAATTTTAAATGACATTTTTTCCTTTAGAAATGTAATTTTGCTGCGGTACTGTAATGGACATCGGAAAGATGCGTTACTTCACAGGCAGACTAAGGGAACCCCATAGTCACGATATTTAACTAGATGCCGACCGCCGACCGTCAATTGACGGCCAGGCGGCGCACCTATTGTGGCGGGAGGCCGTCATATGACGGCCTCCCGTTTAAACAGGGAATGCGCGCGATTGTGCGCGCGCATCCCTGTTTCTTCGGTGGCGGCGTGTCACGGAGACACCGCTCGCCACCGAAGGGGGTGAACAGCCATTCGTTATGGCTGTTTACCACGTGATCGGCCGTGATGAAGTCACGGCCGATCACAGATGGTCACACCCCGAACGTGCACGGCGCATGCGCGCGATCGCGAGCGCGCTGCGCGTGCACGTCGGTGGCGGCGTGTTCCCCGGGAACACTGCTCATCACCGACGCTGGTAAACAGCCATTGGCCGGCTGTTTACCCACGTGATCGGCTGTGATCCTTTCACAGCCGATCACTAAAATGTAAACAAACCGCGGTAACGGGATGTTACCGGGTTCTCCTTCTCACACACCGATCGTGTGTGAGGAGGAGATTGCGGTAACATCTCGTTACCGCCTACAGTGTACACCAATCACACTGATTGCCCCCCCCCCCAATAAAGAGGACCTGTCACCACCCCTCATAGTACCTGTCAATCACAATCCATCAGAGTACCTGTCACAGTCCATCAGAGTATTTGAGTACCTGTCCTAGCCCATCAGAGTACCCGAGTACCTGTCCTAGCCCATCAGAGTACCCGAGTACCTGTCCCAGCCCATCAGAGTACCCGAGTACCTGTCCCAGCCCATCAGAGTACCCGAGTACCTGTCCCAGCCCATCTCAGTACCCGAGTACCTGTCCCAGCCCATCAGAGTACCCGAGTACCTGTCCCAGCCCATCAGAGTACCCGAGTACCTGTCCCAGCCCATCAGAGTACCCGAGTACCTGTCCCAGCCCATCAGAGTACCCGAGTACCTGTCCCAGCCCATCAGAGTACCCGAGTACCTGTCCCAGCCCATCAGAGTACCCGAGTACCTGTCCCAGCCCATCTCAGTACCCGAGTACCTGTCCCAGCCCATCTCAGTACCCGAGTACTTGTCCCAGCCCATCTCAGTACCCGAGTACCTGTCCCAGCCCATCAGAGTGTGATGGATTAGAACTATAAATTAGTTCTTGGTTATCTGCTGCTATTCCTAATTAAAAGTATAAATGTGCATGCACATTAGAAGTAAACACTCTCTGAGACATGTTCAGCTCGGCTACTTCTAAATACTGATTTATTCGTGGGCGGTGTTAATATTTTATACAGAAAGATACGTCATTACTATGTCAGTCTAATTGGTACATCTTATTGGTTACAATACAAGAGAAATGAAGAAACTTGATGCTTGAAGTTTGGTTGAAGCTGGTTCCCTTATCTCGAATGCATTCTTCTGACGCGTGGGATGTAGGGTATAGACGCCATCTTGGCTCCGAACAGAAAGTCAATCTGTATACTACATAATAAGTAAGGAACATGTATACACATAAGCAAATAGACATTTTCTGATTATCATTATGTACATTGGATTCCTTAACAGTCCCCCCTAAAATGGCTGTTTTCTTCTGTCCCTCATCTAAAGGTCCTACTCACCTGGCCCATTCTCCTCAGCAACTCCTTTTAGGCTGTATATAGAGTTAGGCAGCAACTAGTTCACTACCCCCCTCGATACAGCTGGAGAAGGGCAATCAGGTGCTATCTATCCCTATAACCCTAGAGGATTGTGAGATTTTGGACAGGGAGTGACTGTAGAGGAGGGAAGGGTTTGTCATTCTCCATCATAAGAGGGTCCTCTTCTTCTTGGTGGAGAAATGTAGGTGGGCTGTTGTCTACAGCCTTGCTCATTAACTTCTTTATGAAAGGTAGAATACAGCATACAATTGGGGGGTAAAAGAACCAGGATTATTAGTACCGTTACCCCTATCTGGGCGAGCACCTTCTGCCACCCACTCATCCAGCTAAAATATTGATCCCATGGGTCTGTAATACCGGAGTTCTTCTTCAACTCCAATGACAAATCTTCTAATTTCTTTATAGCTAAAGTTACTTTACCATTTGGGCCGGTATTATCAGGAATGTAGGTGCAACAGGTTCCCGTTTTTTCTATTTTTACAGACACCTCCTTTCTCAGCTAACACCATGTCTAAGGCCATCCGGTTCTGGAATGTCATGTAGGAAGTGGGGGGGTAACTGGCCAGCAATTCCCTGGCTTTGAATTCATCAGGGACCCCCCTTGGGACCCCTATAGCATCTATGTACACATGAGGGTCAAAGCTTCCGGAGAGAGCTGCTCGCTTCCTCCTCTGACTGTGTGCTGGATCAGTGTATGTATCAGGGGTATCTTCTGCTAGGATATGGAGGGGCGTAATCACCTTTTCAGGGCACATTCACCGGTCCAGATACCCTCTAATCTGGTCCTATGTTCCAACCCACTGTCCCTCCCAGGAACCACAATTCTGGCCCCAGTAACTGTCTGTAAAACACACATGTATATCCTTACCATCAGGGATGTCACTGTACCAATGGCATTGCCATGAAAGAGTCAAACGGACAAGGTACTATGTCACAGTAATCAAAGGTAAAGGTGGTCACATGTGTACCTGAAGAGTTGTACCAAAATGTAATTATGTTATCATTTTTTGTTTTTTTTGTTTTTGTGATGACCACCTCCTGGGCCTCCCCCCTAGACCAAACAGAAAAAGGATATGCAGCATGGTCGTCATGAAGTGGGCGGGATCTTGTCCTCGGGGGTGGAGCTTTCTTGCAGTGGGAGGCGTATATTCAGGTATTCTTCCTGGCCAATTCCACTGAGGTGGCTGTGGTCAGCAAAACTTGGAATGGACCATCATATCTGGGTTCAAGAGAATGTTTTCTCACAAATTTCTTTACCAGCCCCCAATCTCCAGGCAGTAGTTGGTGTGTTCCTGTATCTAATTCAGGATCTGGAATGGAAGAAAACACCTGGACATGCATTTGGGTTAATTCTCGTGATAATGCGGTTACATAATTAGTCAACACATCAGATTGCAACTGAAACTGTTGTGGAAAGTGACAGCCAATTCTGGGGGCTGAACCAAACTAAATTTTATAAGGGGGATAGGGCATATTTCCCCCGGGGTGTGTGTCTGACACTGAACAGGGCAGTGGGCAAACTGTCTGGCCGACTCATGTTAGTCTTTTGGGCCATCTTTAACATCCTGTTTTTCTAGTGTCCCTTTCATCCTTTCTACCTTCCCGCTACTTTGAGGGTGGTAAGGGGTGTGTAGAGCCAACTGAACCCCCAGTGCTGCCCTAATCTTTTGTAAGGGTTGCTGTGAAGGCTGGGCCTGATCGCTCTCTATCACCTCTGGGACCTCAAATCTACATACTATCTCACTCAGTAGTTCCTTAGCTGTGGTCCTGGCAGTCATGTCCACCTCCACTAGGGCGTATTCCAATCTGTCACTCCTTTGACATTTGGGAGTGATCAATTTGTATCCTCTGGAAGGGGGTATAAGAGCTTTTGCCAGGTGCTTCTTCTGTGCCTTTTCTGTACATTCTGGGTTACATTTGTTGCAGATAGTGCATGATCTGCAGAAGTTGTTGGTCAATGAAGTAACTCATAAGTTCATAAGAGTCTTTGTCAAGTGGGCAGTTCCATTTCCCCATTGCACCATGGCTGGGTACATACTCCTGGGTAGACAAGGCTTCTTGCTGCACTCGAATAGTCCATCTCTGAGAGTTCCTCCTCTCCGTTTTCCAGCTTTCCTTCTCATCCGGACTTGCTGCTTTCTGTAATTATTTCAGATAAACTCTGTCCACTGGGAGAGTCTGTAGGGTATGCACAGGGTGGTCTTCTTCTACCACCCTGCTGTCCACTTCCCGTGGACCACTGGCTGTCTGTTTGGCAGCTGAATCGGCTAGATTGCCTCGAGCTTCCTTCGAGTTTAGTTTGTCGTGTGCTTTACTTTAGAATAGTCACTTGGGTTGGGAGAAGCAGGGCGTCCATCAAGTCCTTGATGGCTGAGCTATGTTTCACAGATGTTCCTGCAGCCATCAGGAACCCTCTGTCCTTCCAGATAACACCAAAATCATGGGCAACGCTGAAAGCATATCTTGAGTCCGTATGAATGTTGGCTCTTTTTCCCTCTGCCAATTTACATGCTGTAGTAAGTGCTTGCAGCTCTGCCACCTGTGCAGACATCACCGGCGGTAAGGTTTCAGTTTGGAGAACCGAGTTTTCAGTGGTGACCTGGATCCTGCAGGGGTATTTCACTCACGGTGGGGATATGCGTGGTTTCCAGCCGCAGTCGTTCGATGCAGTTATGGGGTGACAAGTCAAGACTCAACTCCTCCTCCTTACCCCCCTCGAGAAGTGGAAGAAGGGTGGTAGGTTTCGGTGTTTGACAACGTAATAGAGTAATGCTGTCTAGAAGGTAGAAACACAGGAGTCTCAAGTGTCTGGCAATGGACAGATGTTTCAGCTGGATCTTGGTGGAGTATGGGAGCAATGTCATGGGGAGCAAGCAGAACGAGGCAGAGTCCGAGAGCCAAGTCCAAAGTTTTGTCAAACAAGGCTTGTGCAGCAAAGACAGCTCGCAGACACGATGGGCCTCCTCTTGCTATCGCATCCAGCCGACAGGAATAATATCCTATAGGGCGTAGGCAGATGCCGTGTGATTGGATGAGTACACCTGTAGCATGTCCCAGATGTTCGGATACAAAGGGCTTGAACGTTTTGTCGTAGTCTGGGAGCCCTAGCGCCAAAGATGGTGTGCTTGAAGGCCTCAAAGTTGGATATTGCTTCAGGAAACATCTGGAAGGGGTCTGATTTCAGGGCATCATACAAAGCTTGCATCAGTAGGGAGCCTTCTGGAATCCATGCTCTGCAATACAAAATTAGTCCAAGGAAGGAATGAAGGGGCTTCTGGCCTTGTGGCAGTGGGATGTCAGAGATTGCTTTCACCCTGTCTTCAGTGAGGTGTCTTGTCCCATGGGACAAGACAGTGTCCAAGAACAATTACAGATGTTGAGCACCACTGCAATTTGGGTTTTGAGGTTTTGCAACCCTGTTTGGCAAGATAGCCCAACTGGCTTTCTGAGGTGACTTCAACAGTGGGTAAGTCAGCTGCACAGTGGAGAAGGTCATCAACATATTGGAGGAGAATCCCTTCCAGGTGATCCTCTTGTTATGTGTCAAGGATGATAGCCGTAGCATTTGCAAACTAGCTTGGAGAGTTCTGTGCCCCTTCTGGCATAACTGCCCAGGTATACTGTTTCTTTTCGTGGGAGAAGGCAAAGAGGTACCTGCAGGAAGGATGCAGGGGTACACTGTAGAATGCATTTGCCAGGTCCACCACAGTGAAGTACTCAGCCATTGGAGGTACAGCTGATAATAAGGTATGTGGATTTGGCACAATTGGGGTGTCCAACACTGTGACTTCGTTAATTGCTCGCAGATCCTGCACCATCCTGTATCTGGCAGGTTCTCCCTTAGGTGTTTTCTTCTTGACAGGAAAAAGAGGTGTATTACATGGTGAGGTACAGGGGATCAAGGCCCCATTCTGGACCAAGGCAGCTACATGTTTTGAGATAGCTTCTGATTGAGCCAACTTAAGTGGGTATTGTGGTTTCCGGGCAATGATGCGCCCTCTTTGAGCTTGACTGAAACTGGTGGCACTTTTAAGTGACCAATGTCTTCCGGGCCTGTGGACCATAGACACGCAGGAATTCTGTCAAGTACTTCTTTTGGTATTGAACTTGGAGTTATTGCTTCATGAAGTGTCATCAGGAGAGGCAGAGAATACAAAGCAGATGAGTCTTCCAAGGATAGGGGAGTATGTAACTTCACCCCCCTATAGGTGTGAAAATGATTGACGCCTGTAGTCTGGACAGCACATCAGCTCCTTGTAGATTCAAGGGACATGTAGAGGACGCCACAAATCTGGTAAGCAAATCAGGAAATGTCCCCACTTGGAGAGGCTCAGTGAGTGGACTGGAGCGGGGCACCCCATCCACTCCCACGCAGGAAACATCAATAGTGGAAAGGAAAGAATTATCAGGCAGATCCTCAGCCCTCAACACACTCCTGGCTGCACTTATGTCAATGAGACAAGTGGTAGGTTTTCCTTGTATAGGTAACGTGACCTTTGCTAGGGGTCCCCCAGTCTCATTTGAGGACACTGTCATAAGGGGTGACACGGGTTTTCTCATTTCCTAGCATGAGTTGGGGCGTGGTGGTGGAGGTTCATGTCCACGTTGCACTTCGCGGGGATCCCTGTCTTGTCTCAGATGTCTTGGGGCTCTGCGTACTCTTCTGATGTGACCCCGCTTCCCACAGTTGTAACAGATGATCTTTTCCCTGGTATTGGGCAGTGGTGGACGAGTGTAGGCGGGATCTTCGTCTTGTGTTACCATGAGGGGCGTTGGTTTTTTTTCCTTTTTGGTTTTCTATCCCTCTGGCCACCAACAGTAAATTGGACAATTTCATTGCGCGATATTCAGGGTGGGCCACCATCAGGCTTTTTCTGATATCCTCTCTGAGTCCTGAGACAAAAGCAGATGATAACATGTGTGTGTGTGTCTTTTCATAGAGGGAGAAGCCCAGATGTTCAAAGGCCTGTATGAGTCTAGCATGATACTTCTCCACAGACTCCCCTTTATCTTGGATTGTGGTGGTCTGATCTGCCAATTTCTCCTTTGCCCAGTCGCGGAGTTGTGCACAGAACTCCAAGCCTGAGGTATAAGAAGTGGCACTTGCCAGGCAGGCATCATTGAAGGCTGTCTGCATGACTGGCCAAAAGACATGTCCTGCTTTAATTTGGCATAGGCTGATCAAGTCTCTCCAGGCAGCTGAGTAAGCTTCTTGTATCTGCACTATCCTGCGGTAGAAGGGCATTGGCTGTTTTTCTGGCAGACTTGTCACTAAGGTTGTTGCTTGTGATGGGGTAAAAGCGACATACATCACCAGTGCCCCTTCTGGTAACCGAGACTGGTGTTGAGGCGGGGGCTGAGAATGGGCACTGTTTCTCATGGTTGTCAGCATATGTTTGAGATCCTCTCGGAACTGTGAGTCCGGAGCCGGATTAGGGGTTAAATCAGCAGGTGGCCTTGCTGCCTGTTGTTGGCCTTCCCACTCGGACGCTTCTTCATCATTAACATATCCGGCCTGTGAAGGTAGTGCTTCCATATTAGGGAAGACAGGTGTGTGGTAGGAACCATCCTGGTTTAAATGGGAAGAACTGGTTATATGCCACGGCTGGGCCTATTGGGTGTACCAAGATGGCCGCCAGCAGGAAGTGCACTGGGCTGTGCCTGAAGCGAGGGCTTGGGTGTACCAAGATGGCCACCTGGGAGTGGTCACAGTGGGTTATGCTCGGGTTGGGGTGGTGAGAAGGGAGTGGGCGTTAGTTGTCCCTCTCCTCCTTCGTTCCAGTTTTTGTATATGGGGGCGGTACAGCCACATGATTATTAACTCTGTGATTCACATACATAGTACAATTTGCATCTTTCTTGATTTCTTCTTCTATCCAACCCTCTTTGCAATGCCCTAGCCGTCCTGAACCATGCTTCTGCCATATCCAATAAGCCGTTATCACACAGACTCTACTTTTTCTTCTTATCAGCACATGCCATTCTTCTGCTTCTTGCAACATCTTCTCTCCTCTTCTAATATCACATTCTAGCATTCCCTTCTCTCTCTCCTTCTCTCTCTCTCCTTCTCTCTCTCTCCTTCTCTCTCTCTCCTTCTCTCTCTCTCCTTCTCTCTCTCTCCTTCTCTCTCTCTCCTTCTCTCTCTCTCCTTCTCTCCTTCTCTCTCTCTCTCTCTCTCTCTCTCTCTCTCTCTCTCTCTCTCTCTCTCTCTCTCTCTCTCTCTCTCTCTCTCTCTCTCTCTCTCAGCGGACGGCTTAAGAGGAGAATACAGGCAACAAAGTGGTTAATACTCCTCTGACTGCTGTCTTATCAAAGAATTCCTAGGGTGGGGGCTCGCATCCCTGCGAGAGATCTGTCTCCTAGCACACTCCTGACTGTTCGAGGGTCAAAACTAGCACATCAGAGGTGGTGTGGAGCAGTGGCTTATGGCCCAACTGATCCTTCAGGTAGCCACTTTCTCTCACTGTCACCCTCTTCGTGTATATCAAACAGTAATGGACAAATACACACAGGACATGACACCTGACACTCTTTGAACTGCAAAGATAGCTCTCGGGAAAAGCTCACCTGAGTCACAAGACTGCCAAATTCCAGCTAGCCTTCTTTCAAACTGCCCTCATTCACAGTTTGAGATAAACCCTCAGGAACGCTTTCCCGAGCAGAACATTCATAGACGGTTGCAAGACTGCCACATCCGCAAGTCTTCTTTCAAACTGCCCTAATTCACATTTTGAGATTAACCCTCAGAGGTCCTACACAGCCAACCTCGAGTAACCCCGTCTATAAATGCCTGCAGAATTCCACCCCACCACCAGAGACAATCTAGGGGTGAGGATGGACACACGCCTGCAGCTGCACTTTCAGTCTGCTAAATTTGCAGCCCTTCAGAATGACAGACACTGAACAGATAATAGTCAGCAGAAAACCATTAGCAGGTTCGTTAAAACGGCTTCAGGCGAGAAATAAGTTACCTGCCTCTGAACAATCGAAAGGAGCCAACAAGACCAAATCAACCAGGCAAACCAGAGAAGTCGTACAAATGGTAAGGATAAATATGCTTACCGTACTGTTAGGGCTGCGCGCTTAACCCCCTTCTCTGATCTGGCCAGCCGTTCAGTCCTGGAATGCGGTCTCCCTTCGATTGTGGCCTGAAAGCCGCCCCACACACGGGCGCCAGTTGTGATGGATTAGAACTATAAATTAGTTCTTGGTTATCTGCTGCTATTCCTAATTAAAAGTATAAATGTGCATGCACATTAGAAGTAAACACTCTCTGAGACATGTTCAGCTCGGCTACTTCTAAATACTGATTTATTCGTGGGCGGTGTTAATATTTTATACAGAAAGATACGTCATTACTATGTCAGTCTAATTGGTACATCTTATTGGTTACAATACAAGAGAAATGAAGAAACTTGATGCTTGAAGTTTGGTTGAAGCTGGTTCCCTTATCTCGAATGCATTCTTCTGACGCGTGGGATGTAGGGTATAGACGCCATCTTGGCTCCGAACAGAAAGTCAATCTGTATACTACATAATAAGTAAGGAACATGTATACACATAAGCAAATAGACATTTTCTGATTATCATTATGTACATTGGATTCCTTAACAAGAGTACCCGAGTACCTGTCCCGGCCCATCAGAGTACCCGAGTACCTGTCCCGGCCCATCAGAGTACCCGAGTACCTGTCCCGGCCCATCAGAGTACCCGAGTACCTGTCCCGGCCCATCAGAGTACCCGAGTACCTGTCCCGGCCCATCAGAGTACCCGAGTACCTGTCACGGCCCATCAGAGTACCCGAGTACCTGTCCCATCAGAGTACCCGAGTACCTGTCCCGGCCCATCAGAGTACCTGTCCCGGCCCATCAGAGTACCCAAGTACCTGTCACGGCACATCAGAGTACCCGAGTACCTGTCACGGCCCATCAGAGTACCCGAGTACCTGTCACGGCCCATCAGAGTACCCGAGTACCTGTCACGGCCCATCAGGGTACCCGAGTACCTGTCACGGCCCATCAGGGTACCCGAGTTCCTGTCACGGCCCATCAGGTTACCCGAGTACCTGTCACGGCCCATCAGGGTACCCGAGTACCTGTCACAGTCCATTAGAGTACCGAGCACCTGTCACAGTCCATTAGAGTACCGAGTACCTGTCACAGTCCATTAGAGTACCGAGTACCTGTCACAGTCCATTAGAGTACCGAGTACCTGTCACAGTCCATTAGAGTACAGAGTACCTGTCACAGTCCATTAGAGTACCCGAGTACCTGTCACCAGGCCATCAGAGTACCCGAGTACCTGTCACCAGGCCATCAGAGTACCCGAGTACCTGTCACCAGGCCATCAGTGTACCCGAGTACCTGTCACCAGGCCATCAGTGTACCCGAGTACCTGTCACCAGGCCATCAGTGTACCCAAGTACTTGTCACCAGGCCATCAGAGTACCCGAGTACCTGTCACCAGGCCATCAGAGTACCCGAGTACCTGTCACCAGGCCATCAGAGTACCCGAGTACCTGTCACCAGGCCATCAGAGTACCCGAGTACCTGTCAACAGGCCATCAGAGTACCCGAGTACCTATCTCCAGCCCATCAGAGTACCCGAGTACCTATTTGCAGCCCATGTCTCATAGAATATACGTTGGGGTGTTTGCTTTCCAAAATGGGGTCATTTTGTGGGTAATTTCACTGTCCTGGTGGTCCAGGACCTTCAAAAGTGTGATGGGTAGGAATGAAATGAGATGTGTCATTTATGCTCCTAGAACGCCTGAACGTACTACTTCAATGTTCGGCCTCTCTATGTGGCCAGGCTGTGTAAAAGTCCTACACATGTGGTATCGCCATACTCAGGAGGAGTAGCAGAATGTATTTTGGGGTGTAATTTTTGCTATATACATGCTATGTGTTAGAAATATCTTATAAATTGACAATTTTGTGTAAAAAAAAAATGTGTTTTAATTTTTTTCCACATATTCCAAAAACTTCTGGAAAAAAATGAACCGTTCAAAAGACTCATTATGCCTCACAGATTATACGTTGGGGTGTTTGCTTTCCAAAATGGGGTCATTTTATGGGAAATTCCATTGTCCTGGTACTCCAGGGCCTTCAAAAGTGTAATAGGTGGTTGAGAAACGAGATGCGTAATTTTTGCTCGTAGAACGTCTGAAGGTACTACATCAATGTTGGTGCTCTGTATGTGGCCAGGCTGTGTAAAAGTCTCACACATGTGGTATCGCCGTACTCGGGAAGAGTAGCAGAATGTATTTTGGGGTGTAATTTGTTGTATACATATGCTGTGTGTGAGAAATAACCTGATAATATGACAATTTAGTAAAAAAAAAAAATAAATAAATAAATCTTCATTTTGCAAAGAATTGTGGGAAAAAATGACAACTTAAAAAAACTCACCATGCTACTTACTTAATACCTTGGGATGTCTACTTTGTAAAAAGGGGTCATTTGGGGGGTATTTGTACTTTCCTGACTTGTTAGTGTCTCAAGAAATGAGATACACCTGATGTACTGAAGGCCTGATCAGAAGTGATCAATTTTCAGTGATTGGCACCATAGTTTGTAGACTCTATAACTTTCACAAAGACCAAATAATATATACTAATGTGGGTTATTTTTACCAAAGATATGTAGCAGTATAAATTTTGGCCAAAATTTATGAAGAAAAATTACTAATTAGCAAAAATTTATGACAGAAACGAAGAAAAAGGCATTTTTTTCACAAAATTTACGTTTTATTTTATTTATAGCACAAAAAATAAAAAACCCACTAGTGATTAAATACCACTAAAAGAAAGCTCTATTTGTGTGGAAAAAAGGACGCAAGTTTCATATGGATACAGTGTTGGATGACTGAGTAATTGTCATTCAAACTGTGAGAGCGCTGAAAGCTGAAAATTGGTCTGGTCAGGAAGGGGGTGTAACTGCACTGTACTAAGGTGGTTAAAGGAATATTTCATTTTTATTGTTTCTCTTTAGGAATTATTAAAATCACTGCTCCTGAAAAAAATGATTGTTATTAAAACTTTTATTTGCATTGATACTTGTCCCCTGGGGCAGTACCCGGGTCCCTATACACTTTTTATGGCAATAATTTGCATATAAGCCTTTAAAATTATGCACTTTTGATTTTTCATGTTCGTGTCCTATAGATTTTAACGGTGTTCGCATGTTTGCACAAATTTTTTGTCTGTTTTCATGTTGTTCTGCTGCGAACCGAACCGAGGGGGTGTTCGGCTCATCCCTAATGAAGAATATACTTCAATTCATCCTACTAAAATTCAGTGTATTATACTAAGTAAAGTATATAACTCAATCAAAAAATCTTCACTCCACAGTACATTTCAAATGTTTTTCCCCACACATGATTGAGCTCAAAGGTATTTGTATGCCAACTGCTTCTGAAAAAGTAATTTTAACATGAAACCTCAGATGGAGTGTATCCATGGTTGTTCTTATATATAAAGTGCTGTAAGAGTGTAATAGATATGGGTGCAGTCATTTTTATTAGATGAATATACTGTATATGTTACTGCACAGTAAATGGACACGCGTTCCTAGGCTAAACTTCTTTGAACACTCTTTAAGCCATCGAAAAAAGGGCAAATGTCAGGACTGAGACCTTGTAAGCCCTTGTACACACGGTCGGAGAATCCGTCGGAATGTGTCCTATCGGACCGTGTCTTCGGATAATCCGACTGTGTGTGGTATGCATCGGACTGATTCCGTCGTAATATCCGTCGAACCCAATTTTCCAACATGTTGGAAATATTTCCCGACCAACTGGGCCGGTCGGACATACTCCGATCATGTGTAGCGAATTTTGATCGGACCAAGTGCCACGCATGCTCAGATCAAATTCCTACATCAAAGCTATTGGCTACTAGCCTGAATGTAGTCCCATCGTAACGAAATTACGTCATCACGTTCTGAAAGATCGGATTTTTCGACAACTTAGTCCGACCGTGTGTATGCAACAGTTTCGGACAAGATCCGACTGAGAAAATCCGACGGATTTGGTTGTCGAAATCTCCGACCGTGTGTACAGGGGCTAAGAGCTGTTCGAGAGAGAGAGAGATACACTGGCACTCATCACCCCAAAAGTAAAACAACAGACCATCAACAGGATCATGAGCTCAGGTCAGTACTGACAATGTCACAGGACAGCTGAACATTTTGCAGTTTTCACTGGACCTCTCTATGGCACTGGACAACTGCACACTTTCTAGCTTTCACTGGACACTCTTCAGTCAAGGGATGGTTAATACTCACAATGTCACGGGACAGCTACTCGCTTTCCAGCTTTCACCAGGCACTCTTTAGTGAGTTCTCTAAACCAGATCCTTAGGTGAAGTCACTTAATTAGCTCCAACGGTATTTAGAACTAGTCCTCCCAGCTCTGCTTCAGCTGGGACCTTCAATAAACATCAGCAAACTCTGGTAGATCTTTTTCATGAGGCTTCTCCTGCAGCACAAGAACCTGGCTGCTCCAGACACCATAATATTTATCCTCCCCCCAGCCACATTCAAGCACACCTTCACAGGGATTGGCTGAAGCACAATCAATATTTAAACTGCCCATTTGGCTCTCCCAGCCCCTATCATTTAGAAACCTCTAGAAGGCAGGGATAAATAGTGAAACCTGCAAACTGTGAGATCCAGAACAGTCAAAAATAACTAAATGTACCTATCATTCTAGCATCTAGGAGTTGCTGAATCCACATCTGATTCTTCCATAACTATAGGTCTACTTTCATTTTCTAATTGTGTAAGGATTTTAGTAGTTTTAAAATCGGTGCATGTAAACTCACAGCGGTAGGATTAAGTCTATCTTTTGGTAACTCCCTTTTCTTTAGGTTTAGACCCCTCCAAGCTCCAGAAATTAAGACCCAGTCACAGTGAATTAACTTCCTCTGCAGAGGGCAATAACATCAAATTCACAACCGCAAAGTCTGTATATGTATCTAAGTTGCGCATATTTTATAGTGCTCAGCACTGTGTGTTTTTGAATATTGGAAAATGTGTTCTAAAAAATGTGTACCTGACTTTGGTATAGCACCAACCTCAACCAGTGTTTCCAAAGGTGTGTCCTGACGTGTCAAATCCGACGTGTCAATAGTTAGACTCTTCACGTGGAGTTTTTATTTATTTGTATCAAACAAGTCTCTATACGTAGCCCATGTGCACCACGTAACTCACCACCACCAGATGTGTGTGTATTCCTCCTTCTGTAAGGTTGTAGGCAGGTGAACTCTGTACTCCACACTGCAGGTGGTGCTCAGTCGAAGCGGCAATGCAGAAGAGGATGGAAGTTGGGTAGAACTTGGTTCCTCTATGACTTCCTGCTGTCACAAGGGGACCGATGTCTGATTGGATGCTGGTGCCTCATGTGAATTTAGCTGCTATCTTGGGTCAGACAGAGTCTATTTAGAACTCCAGCTCTAGAGTTTGGCGAATGGCTAGTGTCGGGACAGGATCCACATCTGGCAGGGACAGGGCTTAGAGGTAGGAACAGTGCAGGGACTATGTCTACCTTTCCCCAGGAAGCCCCCATTTTGGGTGTGGACCCACCAGGCCACATTCTGCTCCCTGTTGCATATGCTGTTGGTATTCTCAAGTTTTCTTACTGCTGATGTGCTGCTGCTGCTAAGTGGTTCCAGATGGGTGTGCCTACCGGCCGGGCCTGCACGCCTTTCTCACGAGCAGTGGCGGCTGTTGCTCCACTTTTTGGGGTGGCCCCCATGGTAGGGGACTAGAGCAAGATGTGGGTCATTATAATTAAATGGAGATCCTTTTTTATCCTATGATATGTATACAATAAAATTTGCATGTTTTAGATATTAATTTTGTTGTATGGTTAATTAAAAAAATCCTGAGGTGCATATTTAAAGTCCCCTATATATTATCTTTTTTTTCTTTTGTATTTGAACCTGTTTATTGCAACAGAGTTTATATGCAGCTCCTGTTATTTTATTTACTCTGTCTCTTCCAGTCTGGGTTTCTATAGCTAGTTTTAACTTAGGGCTCAATAACCATCATAGGCTATAGCCAGGTTAGGCATCTGATGGTCACCTCTGGTAGTTGGAGGTCCAGTTGCATGTCAGATTACAAACTACTAGGGCTTTACAGGCAGAGTAGATAGCTGACTCTGACTTCCAGTGCCACATCACAGTTTTTGCCCATGAAAAGCTGCTTTCTAGGCTGGTTGGACAACAATCAAAGGATCTCCTCCTTAATGCTGATCTTGTCTTCAGATCTCTGATATAAAGTCAGATGTCACATCATGATCATCCTCAGGGGCCCCTGCAACTGAACTTTACTGCAACATTCATCTTCAGGTATCCATATTGATAACTATATATACCCATGTATATGTGCACAATTCACCCAGGATGCTTGTTGGGCTCTTTGCTGACAATACCTGTTTGTACATTGGATGTATGTACTATTACTAAAAGAGAAATCCGGGCTAGAACTGACTAAGCTTAAAACTGCTCCCACCCATCTAACCCCTATACTAACCATCCTGTAGAAGGAAGAAGACTATACCTTCCTATTCTGTGGGTGCTCAGGGTCTGGTCACGGGCTTGGCTCTCAGTGGCTGACTTCATGGGAGAGGAGGAACAGCCAACAATGAATGTCAAATAAATATATTGGATATAAATATTGCACTTGTTCAAAATTAGGGCAAACAAATATCTATAACCAAAAATTGCAATTATTAAAATAATAAAAAAATAGATAGAATGAAATAATCTGGGTGTGTAGAGTAAATAAATCCTTAATTAGTGCCCACATTCACTATAGTGAGTAAACAAGTGGAAAGAAAAAACAGTCCAGATAAACATATAGAAATTGACGCAGATAAGTAGACAATCCTCTATTGCCAACAACATCCGCTTCTAAAGTAATAGCGCTATAGTGATTCTCTATGCAGAAAAAACTATACTCCACCAGGAAAAACGATCCTCCATCAGCCACCAGTGAATAAATTGGCCTCTTATTTTCTATATATGACAATATGGTCACACAGTGCTTTCAAAGTTTGTTACTCTCTAGAATTAAGCATTCAGCTGGATCGATGAATCCCACTGTTAATGATCCTTCTGGATATAGTCTAGGTCCACTCCGCTCACCTCTAATTTCTTCAGTTTACTTAAATATATCAAAAAAGCAATAGCATAATATTGTTCTTCATGATAGTTCTGCTCTCAATTGCTGTGCTCCTGAACAGTGCGCGCTATGTGTTTTTTTTCTATTTAAAATTCCTAAAACCACAGTTGGGATTTAGGGTCAATAAATACCAAATTATGGTTTCAGTACCAGTCTAGCTGGATTGCACTGGGCTCTGCTTGGCCACAGGTGGCGCTTTTATCACTGGCAAGTGTGAGATCGCAGTTTAGCTAGGCGCATTGAGTGCCATTCTTTCTCAGAACCAGCCCAGTGGGAGTGTCATCTTGCTCTGCATTCTGGGAGAGGGTACTTAAGGTACTGACATCACATGCTTCTGGGTTCCGGTCCAGAAGATCTTTCTGTCTGTTTGGTCCTGGTCCTCCTGACCAGCCCCCATGGCCCTCATGGCCTGGGGTGCGGATCCATCCAATTCCGAGTCTCGGGGCTGACTAGTCCAAGGCAAAGTAACTGGAAGGAGGATTCAAAGGTGGTCTGGTGCTGTCTCATCTGTGGAGAGGCCCACCAACTGGAGAAGCACCCAGGGAAGGACTCTTCGGGAGAAGGCCACTCTGAAGGCTGGCTTCTCAGAAAGAGCCTGAAGGCTCAGTTGAAAGACACCAAGTGAATCTACACTCATACGGTATCACCGGACTGGCTGCGAGATACTGGTACCGTATGATAGCTCTCTAAATTTATCTACATCCTTCAGTTACATCAAGTCTGTGGCAGAGACTTTATTCACAAGTGTTCTACATCAAGTCCGTGGCAGAGACTTTATTCACAATTGTTCTACATCAAGTCGGTGGCAGAGACTTTATTCATAAGTGTTCTACATCCAAGTCTGTGGCAGAGACTTTGTTCAAGTGTTCTATACGCAAGTCTGTGGCAAAGGCTTTGCTCTATTCAAACACTCTATCCGCTGCTAGGCATAGTGAGAGGAGGTCTATCCGGTAGCTGTGAGAATCCAGTTGTGAGCAGTAATTCTCTGGATTTCTATAATGAGAGACTTCCTATATTTTGCAGTTCTAAGAGTACCTGAGCTTCCTACCTAACCTTTTACCCTTCATTGAGAGACTGTTCTGTCTACTTGTTGTGCAATAAATATCCTAAAAGTGGATTGTCAGTCTCTGCAATTCTTGCCATCTACCTCGGGAAACCCCTAGACGTACACAAGGTCAAGAAGATAACGGTAAGCCCAACAAAACCAGCCGCTCCTTCGGGGGTCAGTGCTACAATTAGATTACTGATTATTTTCCCAGAAAGGGAATCTCCTCTGTTCACAGATGTCATGTCCTGGATGAAGACATTGTCAACTTTATTATCAAACCCACTCTTCCACCTAGCAAAGGTTCTGGTTCTCTTTTTTACCTACAGGTTTAGAGCAATATCCTTTTTTGACTAGGTTAATTTATCATAACCCTCCACCAAAAGAGGGCTACATAGAGATACCAACAAAGCACTCCACCAGTGGGAGGGGCAACTCCAAAGGGGCCCTCTACCTACTTCCACCTGCCTACAAGCAAGAAAAGAGGCAGGCTGTGCTAGCAATCCGATGACTCTTCTTGGAGTCATTTTCTAGCATATTCAAAGGCACCTTGCAAGTGATTTTTTTTTCCATGGATAGGTAAAACACTTCAAGTAAGGATTTAAAATGCTCGATTTTCTGTGTCTTTACCTGCACAGAGTTTCTTTAACACAGTTTTTTTTTTTTTTTCATCTCCAGTAGCTTGTATTCCATGAGAACTCTTTAACCTCTCTGTTACAGAAAACAGTTTTCTTTTCTCTGCCTAATGAACTGCCTTTGGTTCTTCATAAATCAAAATGTAGGTTACCTACAGAGTGCCCGAACCTTGCAGGTCCCTTCACATATAAGCATGAAAACAGGCCTTTGAAGTTGAGAGAAGTCCATGACCTCCACCAATTCCTTTATAAAAGACTCTTGTGCAGGACAAACACAGTGCAGCCAGCCACTTCATAGAGCGGGCTCTGTACAACAAAAACACCCCCTGTTTATTTACTTTGCTGAAATTACTGGCCGCGTTTTGAATTAGTATTTACAGTCGAACAAATCTCTTATTAAGGTTGCCCTAGGCAAAATGATCCTTTCAAGCCTCAGAGCAAAGCTTTCCTGTACGGGCCCACATCTATGTGTGAAATTCTATATGGCCGTGCTGTATCCATAGAAAATATTTTTCCGTGAATTATCAGTTAATCTCCCACTAAATCTTACTAGAATGACCGTCCCGTTCCTGGCATTATTTAGCCTCTTACCCTCATGATAATATTAGAGGTGTTGCCATCAGGATTTGTTACCAATGTAGAGCCAGTGGCAATCCGCTGATTCTGGTAATTGCCTTGGTATAGAATATACTTTTCCTCTGTCTAGCCTCTTCTGAGAATTCGTGCCCTTTCGCTGAATCAGCACCTTTGTGTTATGCCGATTTTAAGCACGCAAAACATGAAATGATGACCTAAATTTAGAAAACATGTATCATGAAAAGAAATGCACACGGTAAAGCAGTTATTCCTGTTAGCAATGCGCACTAGTGGGATTATCTCTCTTTAAGGAAAACTCCAGTAAAAATCATATTCCGTATATAGATTGCAATGGACAAACTAAAATGCAAAATATTCATTTTTTGGCTTGCAGAGAGATCAATCCTTTAACTCTCTAATTAAAGAAATTTTAAAAGATTTATATTAAACAGGGATTGTATGAACATACAAACATGATCCAACCATCTCAAGATATCTTTTGCCACAGTGGCAGACTTAAAGAGTAAAGCCCTTGTACACGCGGTCGGAGAATCCGTCGGAATGTGTCCTATCGGACCGTGTTGTCGGATAATCCGACTGTGTGTGGTATGCATCGGACTGATTCCTTCGGAATATCCGTCTGACCCAATTTTCCAACATGTTGGAAATATTTTCCGACCAACTGGTTCAATCGGACATATTCCGATCATGTGTAGAGAATTTTGATCGGACCAAGTGCCACGCATGCTCATATCAAATTCCTAGACCAAAGCTATTGGCTACTAGCCTGAACGTAGTCCCATCGTAACTAAATAACGTCATCATGTTCTGAATGATCGGATTTTCCGACAACTTGGTCCGACTGTATGTATGCAACAGTTTCGGACACAATCCGTCAGACACAATACGTCGGACAAAATCCGACGGATTTGGTTGGCAGAATGTCCGACCGTGTGTACAGGGGCTAACTCAGGTCGTTCCTGCAGAGCTAGCAATCTATAGAAAAGGATACAATCTGGACAGATAAGTTACAAGAAGATACTGTCTTGTGTATAGAAGGCTACTGACCCACCAAAGTAACCTGGTGGTGTCCTTGGAACAGATGCATTCTATTTGATATTGGTATACACCATCTTATAGCTTAATTCAGCTTTATCTAAGTTCAATACCAATTAGCAGGTACTGTGTGTGAGTGTTGGCATGACCGTTTTTCTGGAAGGGCAGCAGCTGGAACAGGGAAATTTGCCTGGTACAATCAGACGTCGGTGTGCAGATAGCAAATTGCCCACAAGTACTTGGCTGTGACACACCTAATTCTACACCTTCATTCCTCTCAGTGCAGGTTTCAGAGAGGACTGAAGGTATAGTGGGGTTGGAGATCCCAGCTGATAAGGAGCAAGGAGAGGTCCACTTTATTCTTTGGTGTGGGTCTTTTAGGTATGTTTGCCAAATAACTGCATGGCAGGTCGACATATGTCTGGTCAAGCATGTGGTGCCCAAGTGGCTGATGTTTTGGCCACGCGAGATACGCTTGAGACATATGTTGCAAATAGCAGCGGTGCGATCTGATGCATTCCTCTCAAAAAAGGCCCACATCAAAGAACTTTTGGAATAATGCGCAGAGGCAGCACCCTGCACATGCGGAGCTCTGCGGTGTGATGCCCTTGAGCTGGCCCCTGGAGGGCATCCTGCCTTGTTGGAGATGTGCCTCCTCCTCCGCCTATCAGGCACCCATGTGGAGTCAGTGACCTCATCATCCCCTCCCTCCTCATCACTAGAGTAAACCTGGCAGTATGCTGCAGCTGGAGGAACATGACTGCCAGATTGCTGCCCTTCTTGTGCATCCCCTCTCTCTGGGCTCACGTTACTGCCTTCCTCTAGCTGGATATCTGTCACGGTCCCTACCGTGTCTTTTAGACGGCCCGGCGTGGTCACGCCCCAAGTAGCTCTGGGTGGTATTAAACTAATGACTGTTTGTTTAGTGCTCCTGTTACCTTACCTCTGAGCCACACCTCAGTTCCTTTCAGCCTGCTTTCCAGTTTTGCACAATTCTGCATAAAATACTAGGACCATACTCTGGATCTTGTTGTTTTAGTACCTGTCACTCCTGGATCAGCTGAGGCAGGTTACCTAATAAGCTGGGTATAAAACACTGCCTCACTCGGAGGGCTTTGTCAGTTCATTGTCTCCTGTTTTGCCTAAGGCTCCAGTATTCCTGTGCTCCAGTTATAGCATTCCAAGACTGACTCCGGCTTCTGACCCTGGCTCTGCTTATCGTATATTCTGACTTCTGGAATCCCTGACTATGGCTTAATTTCGACTATCCCTTGGCTATTCCTGTCAAGCCCCCATGCACAGATTCACAGCCCAGGTAGCTTATCTCTTTGTTACCGTTAGCTGTGTGTATTTGCAAGGGTGAGCATACATCTCTGCACCATGGACTCCAACCTAGGTAAGCCCTCACAGTATCATCATCAGAACCTTCAAAATGCTGGGCATCCTCGTGGAGCATGCACCCAACACTGTGCTCAAACAGTTTGGGGGGACTTGAGGAGGATGAGGGCGGCTTTGTCATTCACTCTACCAAGTCTTTGGCATGTTGCGGCTCAACGCGCCCACCAGCCAACTGTAATTGCTACAACTGCCTGTGGATAGAATCAGCAGAACACCAGCAATTGGGGTAGCTTTAGGCGCACACTGTGCAGATGGCACAATACACCGACTGTAATTGCTACAGCTGCCTGCAGATAGGATCAGCAGAACACCAGCAATTGGGGTAGCTTTAGGTGCACACTGTGCAGATAGCACAATACGCCAACTGTAATTGCTACAGCTGCCTGCGGATAGGATCAGCAGAACACCAGCAATTGAGGTAGCTTTAGGTGTACACTGTGCAGATGGCACAATACACCGACTGTATTTGCAACAGCTTCAAATGAAATTAAATCACACTGTCTCTCTGTTTATCTCTCTCTGCCGCCGCAACACACTACACAAGGCAGCTGCATAGGCGGCCTTATATAGTGTGGGACGTGTACTAAACCCCCTGAGCCATAATTGGCCAAAGCCCTGGCTTTGGCCAATTACAGCTCTCTGTTTTTTCCATGCTGTGTTTGGCCAAAGCATGCGGGTCATAGTGCATGCTTGACCAATCATCAGCCAGCAATGTACTGCGCCACTCGAATTTGGTGCGAACAGCCCATAATGTTCGGAATTCGCCGAACAGCCGATGTTCGAGTCGAACATGGGTTTGACTTGAACACGAAGCTCACCATACGGGAATATAATAGCAATAAACCCTGGATCTCTAACCCCCCAAAGGGATCTGTTGGCCAGAGCTAGTGACACCTCTTCTTTTCGGAAGAAGGTAAAATAAAATGATCCACAAAAAACAATCAAATTGAACAAGGAACTATAGACCCTAAAGACCATTACTATTGTTTAAAATCCTTATTTGACGGATAGTGACTGAAACGTCAATCAGGTCATTTTATGGACCGTTAGTTATGCTGATTTGGCTTCAAACACAAGTTTACTGGTTCAGAATTATAAACAATATTATGCAAAGGATGAAATATGAGTTTTATTTCAAAAAGATTTATTTATGTAAAACAATTGTTGTGTTGACAATATACCTTTCAGATATACAGTTGTGCTCATAAGTTTACACACCGTGGCAGAATTTATGATTTCTTGGCCATTTTTCAGTTAATATGAATGATAACACAAAAACATTTCTTTCACTCATGGTTAGTGTTTAGCTGAAGCCATTTATTATCAAGTGTTTACTCTTTTTAAATCATAATGACAACAGAAACTACCCAAATGACCCTGATCAAAAGTTTACATACCCTGGTGATTTTGGCCTGATAACATGCACACAAGTTAACACAAAGGGGTTTGAATGGCTATTAAAGGTAACAATCCTCACCTGTGATCCATTTGCTTGTAATTAGTGTGTGTGTGTGTGTGTGTGTGTGTGTGTGTGTGTGTGTGTGTGTGTGTGTGTGTGTGTGTGTGTATAAAAGGTCAATGAGTTTCTGGACTCCTGACAGACCCTTGCATTTTTCATCCAGTGCTGCACTGAGGTTTCTGGATTCTGAGTCCTGGGGAAAGCAAAAGAATTGTCAAAGGATCTGTGGGAAAGGGTAGTTGAACTGTATAAAACAGGAAAGAGATATAAAAAGATATCTGGGGAATTGAGAATGCCAATCAGCAGTGTTCAAACTCTAATTAAGAAGAGG
Organism: Lithobates pipiens; assembly: GCF_037356315.1. Classification (NCBI taxonomy): domain Eukaryota; kingdom Metazoa; phylum Chordata; class Amphibia; order Anura; family Ranidae; genus Lithobates; species Lithobates pipiens. The sequence continues at coordinate 540,803,468 of NW_027507758.1, forward strand.
AAAATGAGGGGATCTGTTGAAACCAAACCACGGTCAGGTAGACCAACTAAAATTTCAGCCACAACTGGCAGGAAAATTGTTTGGGATGCAAAGAAAAACCCACAAATAACTTCAGGTGAAATACATGACTCTCTGAAAACATGTGGTGTGGCTGTTTCAAGAGGCACAATAAGTTACATGAAGAAAGATGGGCTGCATGGTCTAGTTGCCAGAAGAAAGCCATTACTACACAAATGCCACAAAGTATCCCGCTTACAATACGCCAAGCAGCACAGAGACAGGCCTCAAACCTTTTGGCACAAAGTCATTTGGAGTGATTAGACCAAAATTTAACATTTTAGCCACAACCATAAATGCTACTTTTGGAGATGGGAGGAGCCAACAAGGCCTATGATGAAAGGTACGTAGGTGGACCGCTAATGTTTTGGGGATGCGTGAGCTACAAAGGCACAAGAAATTTGGTCAAAATTGTTGGCAACATGACTGCAGTATGTTATCAAAAAATACTGGAGGAACATTTGCATTCATCAGCCAGGAAGCTGTGCATGGGACATACTTCGACATTCTAACATGACAATGATCCAAAGCACAAGGGCAAGTCGACCTGTCATTGGCTACAGCAGAATATGTGGGAGCGGCGCCTGTGCGCCCACAATGCCACGCACCAGTCCTGGTTATAACTGTGGTCCCTCCTACAAATTGCAATGGAAATGTTTTATCTTAAAGACATGGCAATGACAAAAAGAAAAAGGTTTCTAGTACAATTGGCAGAAAGAAGAATTATCCAAGTGATTACTGGGTTTACTCTCATTAGGTAAGAGGTTTGGGTTTGCTGCCACCATGACATTGAGGTGAATCCTATGGGTTTGAGATTTGCAGTTCCTGCAGTTTACAGATTTCCCCAGTAGATTTGAAAAAATAAAATAAATTTAAACCTAAACACGAGCGGACTTTCCAGCAGAAAAGGTCAGACGGAACGATTCCGTCAGACATTCCGCTCATGTGCGAGCTTCATCAGACTTTTTTTTTCCAAAATTCTGACGGACCTAGAAATAGAACATGTTTCAAATCTTTCCGCTGGAACCAGTTCCGATCGAGAGAACAATTCGTCTGCATGTTATTCCGACAGACCAAAAACAATGCAAGGGCAGTTATTGGCTACTGGCTATTGAACATCCTTTTTCTAGTCCTGTCATACGCCATCTCATTCTAGGTGGTTGGACTTTGGTCTGATCGCATGTAGGCAAGTCCGCTTCAGCAGAACTCCGTTGGAACTCCGTCAAGTCCTTCGGAGTTCAGTCCGACGAGAAGTCCGCTCGTGTGTATGCGGCATTACGTGTTTAAAAGAGCTGCTAGAGGGAATCCGTACTCAATAGAGTATCTCTCAAAATGTTTATATAGTCAGTTTGAAGACAGGTGTCATTGGCAAGTGAAAGGACGTTATCCTTCCAGTATGGGACCAGGTGTGGAAATATGAGGGGTGCTAAGTAACACAATAAGGAAGAACTATCATGCAACAAAAGTAAATTATTATGCAAAATTCATAGCATGTAGTTTCCCCATTCTAACACTGTGTATTGAGCTGATTGTCTAGAGTTTGACTTTAGAGATCATGCACCTGCATCTATTCTGACTAAAGGAAGGCATAAATATCAACCTTTTTCAATCTGAATGTATGTTACCACCCACATAGTTCGTTTACAGAGCTTACGGCAAAGAATCTGCAGGTAGAGCTTCAACGATTACCAAGTATGTGATTTCTTGGCACAAGACAACTCTGAGAAAACAGTGGCATAATTAATCTCTATATGTCAGCGCTGCTGTCACAGAGGATGGAACAGAAGACAGCTCTAGTTCCCCCAGGCTCCTCCAGCACTAGGGATGAGCTTCGTGTTCGAGTCGAACGCATGTTCGACTCGAACATCGGTCGTTCGTGCGTTCGCCGAATTCCGAACGTTTGGGCCGTTCGCGGCAAAATTCGTGTGGCCCACAATGCACTGCGATGGCGCAATGCATTGCTGTCTCACGATTGGCCAAGCATGCACTGTGACCCCGCATGCTTGGCCAATCGCAGCGCCAGTAGCGAGGAGAGCAATGGTTGGCCACAGGCATCCTGCCTGTGGCCAATCATAGCTCAGACTGTGTAGTGCACGCCCCACACTATATAAAGCTGCCTTTCAGGCGGCCTCGTGTAGTGTTTGTTAGCATCTGAAGCAGTGGGTGTTCTGTGTACCTTCAACACAGTTACACACCAATCGTTTTTGGCTGATTTACTATTTTGCTCTTGTGTAGTGGTTACTGTCTGTGCCCTGACCGCAGTATACACCACTATATTCACCTCACCTATATAGCTAGTGATCTAGCTTTAATAATAGAGCTTGCAGTCAGTAGTGTTAGTGCGTGCTGTCTGCGTGCTCTGTACCCAGTACATACCACTATATACACCTACAAAGCTGTTCTCTATTTGAGCCCGATTGTCATTTGCTGGAGTTATTGGAAGTTGTGTGTGCCTCCAGCACAGCACAGTATACATCTGTATATACCCCTTTAACTCTGCTGTTTTCTTGTTATTGTCTGCGTGCCCTGACCGCAGTATACACCGTGATATTCACCTCACCTATATAGCTAGTGGTCCATCTTTAACAATAGAGCTTGCAGTCAGTAGTGTCACTCAGGAGATAGTGCGTGCTGTGTGCCTGCTCTGTACCCAGTACATACCGCTATTATCCACCTACATAGCTGTTCTCTATTTGGGCCCGATTGACATCTGCTGGAGTTATTGGAAGTTGTGTGTGCTTCCAGCACAGCACAGTATACATCTGTATATACCCCTTTAACTCTGCTGTTTTCTTGTTATTGTCTGCGTGCCCTGACCGCAGTATACACCGTGATATTCACCTCACCTATATAGCTAGTGGTCCATCTTTAACAATAGAGCTTGCAGTCAGCAGTGTCACTCAGGAGATAGTGCGTGCTGTGTGCCTGCTCTGTACCCAGTACATACCGCTATTATCCACCTACATAGCTGTTCTCTATTTGGGCCCGATTGACATCTGCTGGAGTTATTGGAAGTTGTGTGTGCTTCCAGCACAGCACAGTATACATCTGTATATACCCCTTTAACTCTGCTGTTTTCTGGTTATTGTCTGCGTGCCCTGACCGCAGTATACACCGTGATATTCACCTCACCTATATAGCTAGTGGTCCATCTTTAACAATAGAGCTTGCAGTCAGTAGTGTCACTCAGGAGATAGTGCGTGCTGTGTGCCTGCTCTGTACCCAGTACATACCGCTATTATCCACCTACATAGCTGTTCTCTATTTGGGCCCGATTGGCATCTGCTGGAGTTATTGGAAGTTGTGTGTGCTTCCAGCACAGCACAGTATACATCTGTATATACCCCTTTAACTCTGCTGTTCTATAAAAAAGGCATCTGCAGGAGTTAGTGGGTGTTGTGTGCCTCCAGCACAATATAAACTACCCAACTACTGTTTTACCCAACTCCCTTCAGGCCATTACCATGTCTGGAAGGCCAGCAAGGAGAGGCAGACAGGCGCGAGCCGATAAAAGAGGGCAAGCAGGCTCTGTGTCTAGAGACAACAGTGCTGGTCGTGGACGCGGTGCATTGTCATCAGCACGTGGCCATGGGACATGCTTGTCCTTCTTTTCTGCAGCTGGACATGTTGAACCGCAACATGCCAACGACTTGGTAGAGTGGATGACCAAGCCCTCTTCATCCTCCTCATCCTCTCTCACCCAGTCTCAGGGTAGTAGAAAAGCAGCTGCCAACACATCGTCGTCCCTCCTCTCAATGTCATCATCAGTGACTCCTTCCCTAGACCCACCACGTCCTCCTGAGGAGTCTCCTGAACTCTTTGAGCACAGTGTTGGGTACATGCTCCAGGAGGATGCCCAGTGTTTGGTGGGCTCTGATGATGACACTCAGCTAGAGGAAGGCAGTAGCGTGAGCACAGAGAGAGGGGATGCTCAAGAAGGACAGCAATCTGGCAGTCATGTTCCACAAGCTGCAGCATACTGCCAGGTTTGCTACAGCGATGAAGAGGGAGGGGATGATGAGGGCACTGACTCCACGTGGGTGCCTGGAAGGAGGGAGGAGGAGGAGGAGGAGGAGGCACATGTCCAACGAGGCAGGATGCCCTCCGGGGGCCAGCTTAGGGGCAGCACACCGACTGAATCACACCGCAGAGCTCCGCCTGCGCAGAGCGCTTCCTCTGCGCAGAGCGCTTCCTCTGCGCGTTATTCTAAAAGTTCTTTGGTGTGGGCCTTTTTTGAGACGAGTGCATCAGATCGCACCGCTGCTATTTGCAACATATGTCTCAAGCGTATCTCACGTGGCAAAAACATCAGCCGCTTGGGCACCACATGCTTGACCAGACATATGTTGACCTGCCATGCAGCTCGTTGGCAAGCATACCTCAAAGACCCACACCAAAGAACAAAGCGGACCTCTCCTTGCTCCTCATCAGCTGGCATCTCCAACCCCACTAGACCTTCAGTCCTCTCTGAAACCTGCTCTGAGAGGAATGAAGGTGTAGAATTAGGTGTGTCACAGCCAAGTGCTTCCGGGAACTCTGCTAGTGGTACATCCACGTCCGATTATAGCAGACAAATGTCCCTGCCCCAGCTGCTGGACCGGCGGAAGAAATTTACTCCCAGCCATCCACATGCCCAGCGGTTGAATGCTAGCTTGGCTAAATTGCTAGCACTTCAACTGCTGCCTTTTCAGTTGGTAGACTCGGCCCCCTTCCGTGAGTTTGTACAATGTGCGGTTCCTCAGTGGCAGGTCCCCAAACGCCACTTTTTCTCACGGAAGGCAATTCCGGCTCTCTACCGGCATGTGGAAGGCAATGTCCTTGCCTCGCTGGACAGGGCGGTCAGCGGTAAGGTGCATATTACCGCTGACTCATGGTCCAGCAGGCATGGACAGGGACGTTACCTGTCTTTCACGGCCCATTGGGTCACTCTTCTGGCTGCTGGGAAGGATGCAGGACAAGGTGCAGTAGTATTGGAGGTTGTTCCGCCACCACGCCTCCAAAATGCTACTATTGGTTGTGACACACCTCTCTCCTCCACCCCCTCCTCTTCTTCTTCCTCCATGGCCTCTTCCAGTGCTCTGTCCTCAGAACCAGCGGTGCTCCGTAGGCGTTGCAGGGGCTACGCAAGTACGCAGGCAAAACGATGCCATGCCGTGCTTGCGCTGGTTTGTTTGGGGGACAGGAGCCACACTGGGGCGGATGTTTTGTCAGCTCTGCAGGGGCAGGCCGAGAGGTGGTTGACGCCACGCCAGCTTAAGCCAGGAATGGTGGTTTGCGACAATGGCACCAACCTCCTCTCCGCCCTCCGACAGGGACAACTGACCCATGTGCCCTGTGTAGCTCACGTCCTTAACCTGGTGGTGCAGCGGTTCTTGGGCAGGTACCCCGGCTTACAGGATGTCCTGAAACAGGCCAGGAGAGTCTGTGTGCATTTCCGCCGATCATTTAATGCCTGTGCTCGGCTGGCTGAGCTCCAAAAGGAGTTGAACCTGCCCAAGAACCGCCTTATATGTGACATGCCCACCAGATGGAACTCAACATTGGCCATGCTGCAGCGGCTGCACACGCAGCAGAGGGCCATCAATGAGTACCTGTGCGACTACGGCACCAGGACAGGGTCAGGAGAGCTTGGTTTTTTCTCACCACGCCAGTGGGGCATGATCAGGGATGCATGCACTGTCCTGTCACCGTTTTAGGAGGCCACAAGGATGGTGAGCAGTGACAGTGCATGCATCAGTGACACTATACCTCTTGTCCACCTCTTGGAGCATACGCTGCGTGGAATAATGGACAGGGCACTTGAGGCAGAACAGAGGCAGGAAGAGGAGGACTTCCTTGCCTCTCAAGGCCCCCTTTATCCAGACAGTGTTCCTGCTGTGCCACCCATCACACAGGAAGAGGGTGAGGAGGAGGAAGAGGAGGAGGAGGATGATTGTGTCAGCATGGAGGTGGAGGCTGCACTCAGCATCAGCAGCAGCAGTCTTATAGGGATGATTTACAGTCCCAAGAAACACGTGGACTTGTACGTGGCTGGGAGGAGGTAGCTGCGGATCATGTTGTCCTTAGTGACCCAGAGGACTCCGGACCAAATGCCTCAGCTAACCTACGCTGCATGGCCTCCCTGATCCTGCAAAGCCTGCGGAAGGATCCTCGTATTCTTCGGATCAAGGAGAGGGACCATTACTGGCTGGCCACTCTCCTTGATCCACGGTACAAGGGTAAGGTTGCCGACCTTATCTTGCCATCGCAGAGGGAGCAGAGGATGAGACATCTCCGGGAGGCCTTGCAGAAAGCTCTGTGCAACGCGTTCCCAGAGACTGGGAGGTCACAAACTCCTGGTCCTGGACAACGTGTTGCTGAGGCATCGGTCAGAAGGAGCGGTGGAGAAGGTGGCCGTCTGACTGATGCTTTCAGACAATTTTTTAGTCCGCAGCCCCAAGGTATGATTGGTTCCAGCACCCATCGCCAGCGTCTAATTTACATGGTGCAGGAATACCTAGGGGCAAGGTCAGACTTGGACACCTTTCCCACTGAAAATCCTCTGGCTTACTGGGTCTTAAGCATGGATCACTGGCCAGAGCTTGCACAGTATGCAATTGAGCTACTGGCCTGTCCTGCATCCAGCGTTCTTTCGGAACGCACCTTCAGTGCTGCTGGTGGCTTCGTTACCGATCACAGGGTGCGCCTGTCCACCGAATCAGTTGATCGACTGACCTTCATCAAGATGAATCAGTCTTGGATCACCCACAGCTACCAAGCACCTGAAGCTGATGTAACCGAATAATTTTTTTTGAAATACCACATCCCTTCAAGACTGCCTATGCTGATGCTGAGTGACTGTCCTGTTATGTTGATTGTCTATCCTCTTCCTCCTCCGCTGATATGTTGGAAGAACATTTTTGGTTCTGGGTGATGCCAGCAGTCCAATTTTTCTGCCCCTGTTTAACAGGGGCGTTTAAGTACAATTTTTGATGCAATGCTTTGCAGCAGGGCTAATTCCTGCAAAAAAACTAGAGTGTATGGCAGAGGTTGCAGTGTGATGGCACCAGTGCCTAAGGCCCAATTTTTCTGCCCCTGTTTAACAGGGGCATTTAAGTACAATTTTTGATGCAATGCTTTGCAGCAGGGCTAATTCCTGCAAAAAAACTAGAGTGTATGGCAGAGGTTGCAGTGTGATGGCACCAGTGCCTAAGGCCCAATTTTTCTGCCCCTGTTTAACAGGGGCGTTTATGTAAAATTTTTGATGCAATGCTTTGCAGCAGGGCTAATTCCTGCAATAAAACTAGAGTGTATGGCAGAGGTTGCAGTGTGATGGCACCAGTGCCTAAGGCCCAATTTTTCTGCCCCTGTTTAACAGGGGCGTTTAAGTACAATTTTTGATGCAATGCTTTGCAGCAGGGCTAATTCCTGCAATAAAACTAGAGTGTATGGCAGAGGTTGCAGTGTGATGGCACCAGTGCCTAAGGCCCAATTTTTCTGCCCCTGTTTAACAGGGGCGTTTAAGTACAATTTTTGATGCAATGCTTTGCAGCAGGGCTAATTCCTGCAAAAAAACTAGAGTGTATGGCAGAGGTTGCAGTGTGATGGCACCAGTGCCTAAGGCCCAATTTTTCTGCCCCTGTTTAACAGGGGCGTTTAAGTACAATTTTTGATGCAATGCTTTGCAGCAGGGCTAATTCCTGCAATAAAACTAGAGTGTATGGCAGAGGTTGCAGTGTGATGGCACCAGTGCCTAAGGCCCAATTTTTCTGCCCCTGTTTAACAGGGGCGTTTAAGTAAAAATTTTGATGCAATGCTTTGCAGCAGGGCTAATTCCTGCAAAAAAACTAGAGTGTATGGCAGAGGTTGCAGTGTGATGGCACCAGTGCCTAAGGCCCAATTTTTCTGCCCCTGTTTAACAGGGGCGTTTAAGTACAATTTTTGATGCAATGCTTTGCAGCAGGGCTAATTCCTGCAATAAAACTAGAGTGTATGGCAGAGGTTGCAGTGTGATGGCACCAGTGCCTAAGGCCCAATTTTTCTGCCCCTGTTTAACAGGGGCGTTTAAGTACAATTTTTGATGCAATGCTTTGCAGCAGGGCTAATTCCTGCAATAAAACTAGAGTGTATGGCAGAGGTTGCAGTGTGATGGCACCAGTGCCTAAGGCCCAATTTTTCTGCCCCTGTTTAACAGGGGCGTTTAAGTACAATTTTTGATGCAATGCTTTGCAGCAGGGCTAATTCCTGCAATAAAACTAGAGTGTATGGCAGAGGTTGCAGTGTGATGGCACCAGTGCCTAAGGCCCAATTTTTCTGCCCCTGTTTAACAGGGGCGTTTAAGTACAATTTTTGATGCAATGCTTTGCAGCAGGGCTAATTCCTGCAAAAAAACTAGAGTGTATGGCAGAGGTTGCAGTGTGATGGCACCAGTGCCTAAGGCCCAATTTTTCTGCCCCTGTTTAACAGGGGCGTTTAAGTACAATTTTTGATGCAATGCTTTGCAGCAGGGCTAATTCCTGCAATAAAACTAGAGTGTATGGCAGAGGTTGCAGTGTGATGGCACCAGTGCCTAAGGCCCAATTTTTCTGCCCCTGTTTAACAGGGGCGTTTAAGTACAATTTTTGATGCAATGCTTTGCAGCAGGGCTAATTCCTGCAAAAAAACTAGAGTGTATGGCAGAGGTTGCAGTGTGATGGCACCAGTGCCTAAGGCCCAATTTTTCTGCCCCTGTTTAACAGGGGCGTTTAAGTACAATTTTTGATGCAATGCTTTGCAGCAGGGCTAATTCCTGCAATAAAACTAGAGTGTATGGCAGAGGTTGCAGTGTGATGGCACCAGTGCCTAAGGCCCAATTTTTCTGCCCCTGTTTAACAGGGACATGTAATTACAATTCTTGATATAATATTTCACAGGAGGGCCCCTTCCTGTGCCCACCCAGAGTAACTGTGAGGACTTATAGTGTTGTGGCACCAGCACCACAACCACCAAAGGTCAATTTTTCTACCACTGTTCAACAATGGCATGTAATTACAATTCTTGATATAATCGTTCACAGCAGGGCGCTCCAGCGCCCACCAAGAGTCACTTTGAGGGCTTACAATGTTGTTGCAAAACCAACACCTTGTTCCGCCATTTCTGCAGAGCATATAGGGCAGGCCCCTACTTTCAAACATCCAACTTACAAACATCTCCTACTTGCAAACGGAAGGAGACAACAGCAAGTGAGATGAAAAAAGATGGACGACAAAACAAATTATACAGGGGTGATAACCCTTCCCTATGTTTTCCAAAAAGCTTAAAAATATTTTTTTTTGACTGGAGCTACACTTTAAAAATGTACCAGTTGAAAATTACAAACAGATTCAACTTAACACAACAAACCTACACAGTCCCAGTCTTGTTTGCACCGCCTGTATACTGCTGTTCTGAGTATATAGGGCCTGGGGGCCACACGCATTTCCTTTTTTTAATATGGGTACAGGGTTCCCCTTAATATGCGTACAAGACCCAAATAGGCTGGTAATGGGCAGGGAGGGCTACCCATGCCATTTTTCTGAATGATTTTCAACCATATTGCAGGAACCAGATATAACATTAAAACCGCAAGCAGTTTTAAATGGTGTTATTTCCGCTTAATGTCATTTTGTGCAGGGACTGTTCTAAACACGGGAAACACGTGGCACTTCACAGGCATACTACAGACACCCACCAGGCACCATATTTAAAGGAATATTTCACTTTTTTTTTTTTCACTTTAATCGTCATTAAAATCAGTACTCCCACCAAAACGGTAGTTTTTAAAACTTTTTTTTGCAGTGACCCATGTCCCCTGAGGCAGGAGGCAGCTCGCCAAACCCTTTTTAGGACACTATCTTGCATATTAGCCGTTAAAATTAGCACTTTCCAATTCGAACGTTCGAGTCCCATAGACTTCAATGGGGTTCTAACGTTCGTACCGAACGCGGGGGTCGTTCGCAAGTTCTGGTGCGAACCGAACCGGGGGGTGTTCGGCTCATCCCTATCCAGCACTAACAGGATATGTTCTCTGTCACACATTAGAAACCTGGATCCACTTACAGATGAAATACAAGAATAAAACACCATGCTGTTCACCGGCTGCACAATACGTAGTTTCCAACCTTTTCAAAAAGAAAAATGTACATTGCGTTTTGGACATCTGCTTTTTTGTTTTTTTGTTTTTTGCTATAGATGGACTTTATGAACAACATAAATGCCCATTGTTACACTTATTTTGCAACCACAATGCATTTCTCTGATTTGGCTACCATCCGATGAGAGACAATTTACACTATGAGATTGACTTACTAAAGGCAATAGACTGTTGACCTTGCAAGGTAGGTTGCACTTTGCAAGGGAATTTTCCCCTGAGCTTATAGAATGAAATGAAGCCCTGTTAACCACTTAAGCCCTGGACCATTTTGCTAGCTTAAGACCAGAGCACGTTTTGCGATTCGGATTTAACTGCCAATTGCGCGGTCCTGCGACGTGGCTCCCAAACAAAATTGATGTCCTTTTTTCCCACAAATAGAGCTTTCTATTGGTGGCATTTGATCACCTCTGCGTTTTTTTATTTTTTTCGCTATAAACAAAAAAAAGCAACAATTTTGAAAAAAAAACACTTTTTTTTTTTACTTTTTGCTATAATAAATATCCCCCAAAAATATATAAAAAAAACATTTTTTTTCCCTCAGTTTAGGGCGATATGTATTCTTCTACATATTTTTGGTTAAAAAAATCGCAATCAGCAATTATTGATTGGTTGGCGCAAAAGTTATAGCATTTACAAAATTGGGGATAGTTTTATGGCATTTTTATTAATTTTAATTTTTTTAATAATTTTTTTTACTAGCAATGGCGGCGATCAGTGTTTTTTTTATTTTTATTATTGTGACTGCGACATTATGGCGGACACATTGGACATTTCTGACACATTTTTGGGACCATTGTCATTTATACAGCAATCAGTGCTATACAAATGCACTGATTCCTGTGTAAATGACACTGGCAGTGAAGGCGTTAACCAGGAGGTGGCAGTGTAGGGGTTAAGTGTGTCCTAGGGACGTGCTTATAACTGTGGGGGGCGTGGCTGTAATTTACAGAACACTGATCTCTGCTCCAATCACAGGGAGCAGAGATCAGTGTCACTTTGAGTGGCACAGTGGTGTAGTGATTAGCACTCTCACCTAGCAGTAACAAGGGTCACTGGTTCAAATCCCAATCATGACACTACCTGTCTGGAGTTTGCAGGTTCTCCCTGCGCCTGCATAGGTTCCCTCCAGGTTTCCTCCCACACTCTAAAGACATGCAGGTAAGTTAATTGGCTTCTGTTCAAAACTGACCCTAGTATATGAATTGGGACCTTGGATCATGGGCTCCTTGAGGGTAGGGACAGATTTGAGTGTGCAATGTACAGGTATAGGGACAATGGTAGACACTCAGGATGGACTGGTGTCTTTATTCAACCTTACTAACTATGTAACTTTTTGCTAGGCAGAACAGGGAGATGCTGCTTACTTTCGGCATCTCCCCATGAGACGATCGCAGGTATCCCCGCGGCGATCAAGTCCGCGGGACCCACGGTCGGACTCACGACTCATGCATTCATGAAACACAGGTTATATATAGTTTAATGGAAACGCACATAAACTATATGTAAAATGCACTTAAAACACAACACTAAGAGGTGAGCTGGCCCTTGGTCAATATCTATAGCCTCCAACTAATTCTGTTTCAAAATGAGAAAGACAGAAATGAGAAGGCGCACAGACCAGAATCATTGAACTAATGGTAGCACTGCATTCCCTACATCGTTTTTGGAGATCAGTATTTCGAAAAAGAATCAATGGATCACTGGAGGGCTTCTTTTAGGAAAATTCTTTAACTGACGCTGATGAAGCTAAAGTTTTCATAAAACACACACAATTTTCTCCCTGGATTCACACAATATGCTAATGGGATTTAATTGGAAAAGTATGAACCTTGAGTGAAAAGATTTAGAAATGGACCCCAGTTTCACCATATAACTTTTTTCCCCTATAAAGATTTTTATTTAATTTTCATACATAGTTACATAGTAGGTGAGGTTGAAAAAAGTCCATGAAGTCCAACCTATGTGTGTGATTATATGCCAGTATTACATTGTATATCCCTGCATGTTGTGGTCATTCAGGTTCTTATCTAATAGTTTTTTGAAACTATCGATGCTCCCTGTTGAGACCACCACGTGTGGAAGGGAATTCCACATCCTTGCCGATCTCTTAGGCCGCGTACACACGGGCGGACTGTTCGCCCAACTTTGTCCGCTGAACAGTGTTTCAGCGGACAGTCCGCTCGTGTGTGGGCGTTCAGCGAACAGTTTCAGCGGACAGTTTGACGAACAAGGTTTTTCGGAAATTCCGAAAAACTGTCCGCTGAAACTTTGAGCGAACAGTCCGCCCGTGTGTAGGCTTGTTCGACAAACTAAGTTCCGCGCATGCTCAGAAAGGCTTAACACGCCGAAAGTTATAATGCAGTGTATAGGACGTCGTATTTTTCGTCCCGTCGTACGTGCCGTTCACGTCATCGCGCACGGTTTCAGCAAACTGTTCGTTCGTCGTGTGTGGCCATGTCCGTCCATGCTAATTTTGAGCGGACTGTTTGCCGAAACTGTTTGACGGACAAAGTTGGGCGAACAGTCCGCCCGTGTGTACGCGGCCTTACAGTAAAGAACCCTCTACGTAGTTTAAGGTTAAACCAGTTAAAAGTTGACCAGTGGCCAGTTGGAAGTGCAAAAAGTGCAGTCGCTGTAGTCTAAAGGGGAAGATCTGAAATGAGGGGAAACTACTGATTTTATCATCCAATCACGTACAAGCAAAAATGCAGTTTTTTTATATTCCTTGCATGTCCAAAGTGGGCTTGCCTTTAGTAAATAAACCCCTCTGTGTCTTTTTTGGAGAACCAATACATTTCGAGGATTTTAAAGAGCAAGCAAGTAGTTGCAGACTACCTCTTTTCATGATTGCCATTGCAGCTGTGTGACTGCCTTTTTGCACCCAGTGGCTCTGAAAATTCCTTCATCCTATTCGCACCCTTAATAGCACCTCACCTCTAGCTTTTTCTCATCTCTACCTCCCCTGATTTCAGCACTCAGCAGACTCCTCCAGATCCTGCACTTTCTGCTTCCCAGCTGCTGCACCCACAGTTTCTTCCCAGCAGCAGCAGGTAAGGGGGTGAACTATAATGTAAGGGTGGGGTGCTCTGTACATAGTTAGTAAGGTTGAATAAAGACACCAGTCCATTCTGAGCAAGTGTATGTCTACACTTATCCCTATTTATTTAAGGTACCCATATAGCGCTGTCCATTTACACAGTGCTCCACACATACAGTGCCTACCCTCAAGGAGCCCACAATCCAAGGTTCCCAACTCACATACTAGGGCCAATTTTGGACAGCAGCCAATTAACCTACCAACATGTCTTTGGAGTGTGGGAAGAAACCAGAGTACCCGAAGGAAACCCACCCAGGCACAGAGAGAACATGCAAACTCCAGGCAGGTGGTGTCATGATAGAGATTCAAACCAGTGACCCTTTTTACTGCTAGGTGAGAGTGCTACCCGCTACACCACTGTGCAAGACATCTAGTCTTACAGATACAACTGGCCCTTTGAGGGCAACCATAATGCTGATGCCTACAATAACATTGAGTTTGACACCCCTGGAATAGGGGACGATATAAAAGATGAAAGATAATAAAATAAGAAAAATAAATTCACCATATGACTTTTGACGCATAACAAACGTGTATAGTGTCCCCATTGGAAGATTTCCCCTCTAAACCTATCCCTTTCTGGTGGTCACCAAAACAGACAGTGATATAAAAACCTGACGGGTTTCAATTCTTCTACACTATATACAAAACTAAAAAAAGTTTTGCCTTTTAGTATAGTGTACATTCCATTTGCTCTTAGAATTGCCATCCTAAAATCAAGCCAAGTCATGGAAAATCACGTGTCCTGGCTGGTCTGCTCGTTGTCTGTTGGAGGTGTTTCATCTTGTCCTTTACGTGTCAGCCAATTCCAGCCCTGTACACCCAGTGACAAGTGACAGATGTGTGACATGTAGGTACCTGCCGCTGTCAGCTCTCTGTAACAATCTGCATCTGATAGCTTTCTGGGTATTTCCATTGTTTTAAAGCTATGATTCCAGTAGCCATGAATGAAATGTTTTTGTTAACTCATCATGTTAGCTTGGTAATATAGATAAAGAATGATATATACACAAAGGGCTTCCAAAATGATCAGCTTTTTTTGTAAAGATAAAACTGGCCTTATTAAAGAACCACAAAATTATATTCTAATAACTGTACAGAATTAATATCTGAAATCATGATATTCAGTAAATTATTTACTTTTTTGTATTTCACATGCTTAATTTTTTTCCTCGTCACATTTACAGACACACTATAACACCACCAAGGGTGCTTTAGTAGCTTCAGCAACAGTATTTTTTAAGATTAAAGGCTAGGTTCACCTTTGAAAAAAATAACAAATGCACATATTTTTGCAGGAAAACAAATATGCATTTTTTTTAACAGGAACCTGGAAAGCATTGCACCAGCAATCTGTGGAATTGTTATGGAGTGGGCACGATTTTAAGATGGGCATTTGCACCATGTCACACCCTAAATATGGATGTAACATGGGGCAAAAGGGGAACTTCGCTTTTAAGGGCCCATACAGTTGCAGTAGTGTGCATGTTTCCACTTAAGCCCCTGAATAATTTACCCCCTTCCTGACCAGGCCATTTTTTGCTACAATTAAAATTGCTCGGTCATGCAATGTTGCACCCAAACAAAATGAACATCCTTTTTTTCCCACAAATAAAGATTTCTTTTGGTGGTATTTGATCACCTCTGCGTTTGTTTGTTTTTTGCGCTATAAACAAGAGAAGAGCGACAATTTTGAAAAAACACAATATTTTTTACTTTTTGCTATAATAAATATCCAATTTTTTTTTTAATTTCTTTATAGGATTTTTTCAAGGGATTAAATCTGTGTTCCCTAGGTGTGTTCTAACTGTAAGAGGATTAGACTGACTGGGGGAGAAGACAGATCATTGTTCCTACTTAGTAGGAACACATGATCTGTTTCTCCTCCCCCTGACAGGATAGGTATTTGTGTGTTTACACACACAAATCCCCGTTCCTGCTCTCATGACCGCAATCGCGGGTGGCCGGCGGGGATCACTCATCGGGTCCCCAGTCTGCTTTTGCTCTTAAAAAGCACGTTTTACTGCATGTCACTGCAATGCACAGGAAAGCCCCAGGCTAAGTGCGGGTCATTTATATGATCAAATTTGGCAACATTGTCTCTTGAATCTATGGTCGTGAGATGCACCGGGTCCCAAATCTTCTTTTCTGTAGGGTGGAAGGATCCCTGCCTGGGGACCCAGTCACTTCCCATTGGCTGACAGGGTCCTCACTGGTACCAAAAACTTCAGTAATTAATTCACATTGTTGGGGCAACATGATTAGTTGGGAGTTTGTTCGGGTTGGAAGGGAAGGGGTTGGACAATTGCCTGAGGTTTAAAGTGGTTGTAAAGTGTGTGTGTGTGTGTGTGTATGTGTGTGTATGTGTATATATGTATGTGTATATATATATATATGTGTGTATGTGTGTGTATATATATTTAAAATAAAAAATATGTTATACTTACCGGCCCCAATCATCCTCTTTAGGAGTCTCCTGCTGGCGCTCCTCTTCTTCTCGGCGTGCCACCATGGGTGGCCGCTTGCTATTGTGAGCCGCGATCCATAGACACAGACAGTGCAGCTTGGACCCCCACCCCCTTGTTACAGGAGTAGACTGCCAGCAGCGGGAGTCAGTGGCTTCCAATGCCTCAGCAAAGCCTGAGAGAGCAGGGAGAGCCACCACAGACGTGGATCGAGTGAGAACCTAGTTTTACCTGAGAATGCATTAGGGTAAAAAAAATTTAGGTTGTAGAACCACTTTAAATGGCTCCTGGTGACCAAAGCTCCTTTCAGCTATCCTGGACCTGTTCAATCAAATACAAAAAAAAAAGAAAGAAATAAAACCTCAAACAACACAAATACACAGCAAAAATATTTTTCTTTCAAGCAAATTTAAGCTCAATGGGCAAAACAAGCAGTTTATCCACCTCAAGGAAATTTTCCTGATGAAATGTCACCGTGGAATTCATTTTGCCGAAGGCACCTTATTGGTCACACAGATGTCCAGAATTCTGTATAATAAGAAAAATGCACATAGCTTTATCTTCTAGGAATGGTGTGTTGTTTTTTTAAACTCATATACTACTCAGTTATTGATGTTTGATGGTGAAAATTGTGTCAGGGACTGGGTCTAGTCATTGATGCAAGGCAAGCTAATACGTACATTGTAACCTTGCTTAAAGTGTATGTCAAGGCAAGAAAAAAAAAAAACAATATGCAGTACATCTCTGCAATATTTGCACATTGTGTTCAGTTTTCCAATTTGAATAGAGTAAGGGAGAATTCTAACCCTTGTCTGTTGTTTTTTTTGCCATCTGTGTCCCGTTTTTTTCCATCTTGTCCTGTCATAGCCAAACAGGAAGTGAAGAATCCCTAGGTGTCACCAGAACTAGTGTCCCCATTTCCCCTCTATTTTTCCTCTCTATTCCTGTTCTGTTGACAACTCAAAATTTGGGATTTTACTTCACTTTCACTCTCGGTAATAATGGTAAATATGACAAATAGAGGGCGAGTCACCCTAATAGGAGCACAGACACCAATAAAAACCTGGCAGGTGTTCTAATCCCTCTCCAATCTGTCCAAAACAAATAAAATAGTTTTTGCCTTCAGTTACACTTAGATCTTCACTGAAGGATACGGATAGTACAGTTATCCCAAGATGACAGATGACATTACAGATAATAATAATAATGTAT
Organism: Lithobates pipiens; assembly: GCF_037356315.1. Lineage (NCBI taxonomy): Eukaryota > Metazoa > Chordata > Amphibia > Anura > Ranidae > Lithobates > Lithobates pipiens. Next base: position 540,820,449 of record NW_027507758.1, read on the forward strand.
ACACATATCTGAAATATCAATTGAAATTGTATTATGTTAAACAGTCTTCTACGAGCACTACTGTCCACAGGGGGATCATCATCATCATCATCATCATATTCGTTTGAGAGTTCGGTGGAAACCAGCTTTTCTATTCATTTGGGACAGCGGAGGCTCTGAAAGTAAGGAAGGACATTTCCTTATGTTTTACCCAGTAATAAAATTAAGTGAAAATATAAAAAATATGTAAGTTAAATAAGAAATATCCCCCCCCCCCAAAAAAAGTTTTAAGCCCCCACCCAAAATACATGCACATTTGAACATAAACGCATGCACTGACTGCACCTATGCACAAAAATGATTTTGCTGCACATGCTATATTATCTATTTCTGTGCACATTGGAGTGAGAGCAATACTTCTAGGGACATCATTCATTGTTGACTTTAAAATAATGACCTGTAAAAGCCATTAAAGTGTCACCAAAAACTATGTTGGGTCACCTTTTCACTGGTACTCACAATTTAAAGAGGAACTGCAGTCTGCTCACATAATCTGTAATAAAACATCTTTGCCATTCTGAAGCTTCCCTCCAACCACTTTGCATATTATTTTATATATACTGAGATTTTGTACTTGCCAAATATGCTGCAGAAATCTCCCTCCACTAAGTCTGGCTGCAGCCATTTTAACTGTGGGCAGGTGAAGGTGCTGCCTGTTCACTTCCTGGATTTACACAGACACACAGAGGCACGCCTCCAGCTCTGCAGCCCTGCAGCACTTATTGGCCCTCTTATGACTCACCCACCTCCCTTCCTGGCAAACTCTCACAAGAGTAAGAAAGAGAGCTGTGCATGATATCATAAGCCTAGGCTTTTTACCAGACAAGAAACAGGAGGTGAGCTGTAGAAGGTATTTGCTGGCAGAAAAAAAATGTTGTACTATCCAAAGTTAAACAACAAGGGCAGAAGATTTGATAGTTGAAAAGATTAAAAAAAAGACTGAAGGTCCGCTTTAAGGGGCTTGACATGTTTGGTTTTCATTTTTTATCTGACCCCTTCCACCATTTGCATTGAGAATGACTTGTTCCGTCTCTTGCATTTTTTGTGATATCCCCATCATATAACCTAGGAGGAGCAGAGAAACAAAGTGGCTATAGGCGAAGCTGGTATATATCATTATGGGCTAGTTGCCTGAACCCAGAAGAGGCAGACGGCTCACACTGGACTGAGACAAGGTGTGCTTTCCTGGGAACTGTGGTATCATTTGAGGTGGTGGACACCATGAGGAGATTGTGGGGGGAGGGAATTTGTCTTGGGATGGAGAATTTAGGAACAGAAGGAGGCTAGGAATCGTTCTAAGAGGCAAAATTTGGAGGGTGTGCTAAGAGTGTTGATTTGGGGGAATTTGTGTTGGGGAGGGGTGGGGGAAGGTGATTTGTGCTAGGAGGGGGGATTTAAGGGGTCTGTGCTAGAAGAGGCAAAATGGTAGGGGGGAGGGTTGTACTAGGAGGGGATTTTTTCTTTGGGGGGGGATTTTGTGCTGGGGGGATTTAGGGAGAGAGGATTTGTGCTAGGAGGGGACATTTAAGGCGTTTGTGCTAGAAGAGGCAAAATGGTAGGGGGGAGGGTTGTTCTAGGAGGGGATTTTTTGGGGGGGGATTTGTACTAGTATGGAAGATTGGGAAGTATATGAGTTGAGAGGAGAAATTTGGGAAGGGGGAGGATTTATGCTAAGCGGGGGGATTGGGATTTGTGCTGGCAGGGGGATTTGGAATGGGGGGCAGGATGTGTACTCAGAGGGGAAATTTGAGCAGTAGAGGATTTGTGCTAGGAGAAATGAGGGGGATGGGGAGTGAAGAGTGCTGGGGGGATTTGGAGAGCAAGAGGATTTAAGCTGAGAGGGCTGGGGGAGGGGGTTTCAGTAGGTGGGCAGGTTTGTCCTGGGAGGAGGGGGGATTTATGCTTAGGGGGTAAGCATGCAGATTAGTGCTACTTTTTTTGCTGACACAATACTTATACATCTTTGGAGAAGAGGCACAGTTTTGCATGTTCTCCGTGGGCTCTAGGTGACCTTGTCCTGGCATTGGGCTCACAATCACAGAGGAGGATCAAGGTGGTGGTGCGGAATTGGGCTGTAACACCAGAACAGCAGATCACAACACTGGATCTGCTGGACAGGTGACTATGTAAACCAAAAACAAGCCATCATAACAGGTAATTGGAGACGGAGGAGTAATGTTATTTTTCCATCACACTATGCGGCTGGCATGGTTTATAAGAAAATACCATAAAAAGTGCCACTTCTTTTCCCAGGATGCAGGAAAGCAAATCTAATCGGAAGGATCTAGTTTCAGGTATGCTTGGTCACAAAGTTTCAGTATAAACTCGCAACGGGCAGACAAGTAGCTGTTGTTCTCCATTAAGAAAAAAAATGGTGTATTTTAGTCATATGGGGTGGATACATTAGTCACCATGAGCACATTGTGCAAAGCTTTGTTATTACTGCTGCTCTCAATGTACCTGGCCAGTCGGGACAGGTTTGAAGTTAATTTGAAGAAATATCAAAGTACAATAGCTTGCAGGAGGGAGCAAGTGGCAGCCTGCTTGGAGAAGTATTACAGTAAGAGTTGGATCATAGCTCTTTCCCCTGTACAGAGAAGGATGGATCATACACAGTTGTGTAAGAAGAGTCACATTTAGTTTAGATTAGGTATAAAAAAAAAAAGATATCTTACTACAGACAACCATTAGTGGTCAGAGAGAAGAAACCAAGGCCACCATGGCCTACAGCAACGTCAGGCCCAAATGCAGAGGTGATTAGCTTGCAAATATAGTTACCACATACGTTAAAGTCTGACTGTACAATGCCCCTAAAGCTGAATACACACTTTACAACTTTTGTTGTTAGATTTCCTTTAGATTTACCTTCAACTATTTAGTACAAGGGCCTGCCAGATTCAAATTAAAAGTGTTTAGGTTTGACCTCATAATATATGGTTTTGGTAAATCTAAAGGAAAAAGTCTAAAGAAATTTGTAGTGTGAATCCAGCTTTAGATCCACCAACAACTGTGTAGTACAAAGGCCTGCCTGATTGGATACAAGTAGATGAGAAATTTTGGAAAGTTCCTCATATTACTAGGTAAATCTAAAGGAGATTGGACAAAGATTGTACAGCTCTAAGCCCTTGTACACACGGTCGGACATTCCGACAACAAAATCTGTCGGATTTTGTCTGACGGATTTTGTCCGAAACTTGTGTTGCATACTCACGGTCGGATAAAGTTGTCGGAAAATCCGTGATGACGTAATTTTGTTACGACGGGACTACGTTCAGGCTAGTAGCCAATAGCTTTGGTCTAGGAATTTGATCTGAGCATGTGTGGCACTCTGTCCGATCAGAATTCTCTACACACACTCGGAGACAAAGACCGATCGGATCATGTTCGTCGGAAAGTTTTATAGCCCAGCTCTAAAACTTTGTCCGTCGGATATTCTGAAGGAAACAGTCCGATGGAGCCCACACACAGTCGGATTATTCGACAACACGGTCCGATCGGACATTTTCCGTCGGAATTTCCGACCGTGTGTACAAGGGCTAAGTGTCAGGAACATCAGGAGGATTGGTTACTTTTAGCTGAGGTTGGAGAGTTTAAATTCAAGGTCTATTTGTTTTGTCGTGTTGGATAAAGCGTGGAAGGGTTAGATAACCCTTATGATGGCCATACACACTTTGATATATTATCTATTTATTTTCCAATCAATCTCTTCCAATAATTGATCTATATCCAACAACCCATTCAATCGATATGTCACACACACACACACAAACGAAATGAGAATTTCGACTGATAGTTAAGATACAATCGTAACTTACGATCATAAATTATCGACTGCATCCACATGTAGTCTCATATGATTGACTATATATATATATATATATATATATATATATATATATATATATAAAATATAATATAATAGACACATGATTGTATTCGTGAACAAAGTTTCTTTAGGGCTGCCATGATGTAAAATGATGGATAATATTTAATCCTTGGTGATCAATTCAGTTTGAAATTGAGTCTAAATTGTTCTGAAGGGAATTTATGGCTATTCAATTGTTTGCTAATTTGATCGTGTTAAAAAAAAAAAATGAACTGTGTGGCCAACATTAACTACTTGCCCACTCACAATGTACTGAGGATGGCAGACCGTGCAGGCAAAGGGACGTACCCATATATATCGTTGCCTGTTCCTGGGTTTCATGCGTGCACATGTGCACCGCCTTCCCACCCCCGACAACACCTGCTGTGACTATACAGCAGGAGTCTTTCAGCAAGTCCCAGCCAATGATTCAGACCGGGGCCTGGTGATTTGCTGTGTCCAATAACAGCCCAGCCCAGACAATCAACGCTCTGTACAGAGGGAACCATCCATCTGTTTCTAATCCCTGCAAAGCAGGGATTAGAAACAAAGAGAGCTATAGTAAAAATCAGCACACATTTGTCAGGGCTGGCTTAGCCCTTTCTTCTCTGGGCTGGCTGCTCACCTGTCAGCTAATTACCAGCTCTCATCTCTCTGCACAGTTACCAGCTGTCCCTGATCCTTCTAGTCTGACCTGCCTACTTAAAGCTGTCCAGCTCACTTCACCTCTGCCTTCACCTTGGTCACATCACAAGAAACCATCTCCTGCGGTTCTGTTTAAAGACTGGTTTGCTGACATCCCTTCTGACTCCTTATCCTGCTTGCTGTTGCTCCACTAGGATCCCTGACTTCTGGCCTGGCTGATTACCCGATCTGGTTATTGAACTCGAGACTGGCTGACTACTCGATCAGGTTACTGGACTCTGGCTATGCTTTGACTACGCTTACTCTATTTACCTTTTTATTTTTTATTAATAAACAAGTGTGATTTAATTGTGTAAAATGGACCCTCGCGCCACTATGTGCTAGACGTGAAATAAATCTACGTGCATAACAAAGTATAATGTAACAATCTGTGGAATAACAAAAGTGCAAGTGCTACTAAATAAAACAGAAAATGCAGCGGGACAAAATAGTAAACACAAACTATCACTTGAATAATTAAAAAAGAGTCCTGCGCAAATAATGCCACAAAAAATGAATAATGTATAAAAATGTGAAAAAAACAAGAGTCAATGAAAATATTTCAAAATAAACACACCAATAGTGTAAGTGTGTAGTGAAAAAAGCACTGGAGAAAGAACAGGACCAAATGTTCCAAAAGATCAGGCTCCCAGAACTCTCACCTCAGAGATGGAATAATAAGGCAAAAGAAAGTAATTCCAATGGACTTCTCCTTCACTTCTCTGTACACAATCATCAAATGGTATAAACTTCTACCACTAGAGGGCCGATTCAACCTCTTATGAGTAATGCTGCAGCATATGTATCCTCGTGGTATGAAACTTAAAGAAAACACAGAGGGGAAGGGGGAAGGGAGAGAGAAAGGGGACTCCAATAGTGTAGTGGTTTCCAAAACTGAATAAATGTATTTAAGAGAAAGCAAATGGACTCTCACATTTAAAAAGAAAATATCAAACAGAAAGAGATCTGGCGTGTACAGCCAGTCTTACGCTTGTTCCGGTATTCCTACGGCCACTCCCTACGCGTTACGTCACCACGTGACTTCTTCATGGGGATGACGCTAGACCGTTCGTAATATGGTTATATACGAGAAAACCGGAAACGATCGGACCGGAAACGTCCGAACGACCATTTTGAAAAAGGTAAAAAGCATCCGAACGACCATTTTGAAAGAGGTAAAAACAATCATGTCGGCCGGATGTATAAACTCCGCCATCTTGCTCCTCCAAAATGATGAAAAGGGAAGTGTATGTACACCACCATTTTAGACCGGAAATGATTCTTCGGCCATTTTAATACAATGTGGTGTACAGAGAAGTGTGCATTCTCCCTTTAAAGAGCAAAAAAGATCCGAACAAAATATAGAATCCGAACGAAATATAAATACTAAAAAATATATAAAGCCTAAAAATTGAAAAATAGTATATATCTAGCAATTTATATTAAGATCATCAAAAATAATATATAAAAAACCGCAATAGACATGAATGTATAAATACCATAATATACAAAATAGGAATTTATAAACAATGTGGATAAGGAATAAAATATCCTAGCGATTTAAAATATTCCATCACTTTATAGAAAATGTATATATAATATAAATAGCGGCAATAGATAAAATATTTAAAAATATAAAAATATTAAAATATATGTAAAAATAGTAGATATAGTAAAATATAACTCAGACTGTTCACCAAATAAAGTGCCGGAAAATGTTGGCATAATAATGGCATACCGGAAATAGAGCAAGACTTTACATGAAATATCCTATCATAATAAAAATGTATACAGTATAATGCATAAAAACATTAAAAATTGTTTAAAAAACAGTTAAGATCAAAATCAACATTTAAACCATCAGGATAAAAAGATCTCATAGTAAAAATCCACCTAGATTCCTTCTGACTGATGGTTCTAATTTTGTGGCTACCCCTCCATGAAGAATTAAATCTTTCAATACCCCAAAATTCTAAATGGGAAGGGTCCCTATTGTGAACTTGATCGAAATGTCTGGAGACACTGTGTTGTGGAAAGCCCTTTATAATATTCTGTATATGTTCTTTTAATCTTACTTTAAGTGCTCTTTTTGTTCTTCCAATGTATTGTAATTTACAACTACATTGTAAACAATATACCACGCCTTCTGTATGGCATCCAATAAAATCACGTATCGTATGTGTTTCTCCGGTAATAGTACTAGTAAAATCAGATCTTTTATTTTGAAATTTCTTGGCATGTCGACATGTGAAGCAATTCTTGCAAGGATAAAAGCCTTTTCCAGTAAAAAAAGTAAAATCTCTTTTAGGGGGTGGATCAACCACGGATTTGGCTATGATATCTCTCAACGTGGGAGCCCTTTTAAAAATAATATTAGGTTTTTGCGGCAAGAGATTGCCCAGATCTTTATCTTTCTTCAATATGTGCCAATGTCGACTTAACAAACGGGAGATTTCTTTGTGTTGTACATTATAATCCAATATAATCGAAGGAACTTCTGGATTACTTTTATTTTTGTCCTTACTGTTGTTTTCAAGCATCTTGAACCTATCCATACTTTTAACATGTTCAATTTCTTTTCTTATAAAGGCGTCATCATATCCTTTTTCTTTGAATCTGGTAGCAATTAAATCAGCTTGTTCTACTAGATAATCATCAATTTTGCTACAGTTTCTTCTAATTCGAACCAATTGTCCTTTGGGTATATTAAACAACCATGGCTTAAAGTGGCAGCTGTTGATGGAAATATAACTATTGGCATCAACGTTTTTAAAATGCGTTTTCGTGATAATCTTATTTTTATCCAGGGAAATATCTAAGTCTAGAAAATTTATTCTATTATTGTGTATTTTCCATTCTAAATAGATGTTTTTGTCATTCACATTTAGTTTTGTTAAATATTTCTCTAGAGCATCATGGTTACCATTCCATACTATGATGATGTCATCGATATACCTTTGATAAAAAGTTAGCTCTGCTGGTGTGTTTTTATATATGGCATCTTCTTCCCAATAGGCCATAAACGCATTTGCAACACTGGGCGCAAATTTAGCGCCCATAGCTATCCCTATAACCTGTCTATAATAAGTTTGATTATGCCAGAAAAAATTGTGTTTTAGGCAAAAATCCAAACATTTGATCAGGAACTTCCGTTGTTGGCAGCTTAATGTAGTGAAGGTTCTCAGAAGCCATTTGATAGCAGAACATGCTTCATGATGTGCAACAATAGTATATAAGGATGAGACATCTGCGGTGGCAAGCAAAGTTCTTCCTTCTAAAACAGTTACAGTTTCTAGTAATTGAAGTGTATGTTTTGTATCTTTAAGGTATGCTTTGGTCTTCTGTATGGCTGGTTGAATAAAAAAATCTAGGTATTCTCCCAATCTGGAAGTGAGAGAATCGATGCTATTCACGATCGGTCTGCCGGGTGGGTTATCTCTATTTTTATGTATCTTTGGAATCATATATATAATAGGTACTCTGCATGATTCAGGAAGAAGATATTTGCTTTCTCTTTTACTTAAAATAGCTTTCTTACTTCCTAAATGAATTAGCTGTTCCAATTCCTTTTTATATTTCGTGGTAGGATTACCCAAAAGTTTGGTATATGTGTTGCTGTCTTGCAATTGTCGATCCATCTCATCTAAGTAGGATTTTTTTGATTGTATAACGACAGCGCCTCCCTTGTCAGCCGGCCGAACAACAATATCTTTTCTTTGTGTCAATGTTTTAATACCTTTTTTGATATATCCTGGATCGGAAACTTTTTTGATCTTCATGGTATATATATCATCCAACACGACAACAACGTGATTTAATTGTACTACTGTCTCGGTCTGGTTCATGGTTTCTGACAGTAGGGTGAAGGCCATGAATTCAGAAGATACAGTCAATCCACTTGTTGGTAATATTTTTTTCAGATTGGATGAGCAAGATCACCACATGTATCAGTTTGCCTTGGCGTTACAAACGCTTCTGAGTCGCACGGCTCACCTGGAATCCCCCACTGTGGCTTCTCCGGTACAACCTGAGTCGCAGGCCGTCCCTGCTGCTGCGCCAGTCTCTGTGCAGGCACCCGCCTCGAGTATTACCTCTATAAGAGGCATGTCTGGTTCCGCTCCGCTATCCCAGCAATTAGGGGGCGACCGAGTTCCATGCAAAGGGTTGCTCAACCAGGTTGAGATTTACTTTGAAATGCTGCCCCAGGCGTTTCCCACGGACAGAAGCAAAGTAGGTTTTGTGATGTCTTTGCTTTCTGAGAGAGCCTTGGCCTGGGCAAACCCTCTATGGGAGATGCAAAAACCTTTTTTGTGGTTCGCACCAGTCTTACTTATATACATATAGTTATACAATATAGAAGTTACAGCTATACTAATTATATAGAATATATATATATACACATACATACATACATATACATATATGTTATATTATATGCTATATAACTAATATAGCTGTACAGCAGCAAAAACCAACATCTCATCATGAAGCCGCCAGCATCCTCCCCACACACACGCACTAACAAACAATGTTTGGGCACCAGACGCGGACACAAACACTCCTCTTATCCCACCAACTCTGAGCAGCTCAACCCACCCATCTCAACACCTCAGGCTTGGTTGGCGGAGGACAGGACACCCGACCCATCCCAAGCAGAAAGCCCTCCACCAGCTCGGGGCTCATGTACACAGAATGCCCGGGCAGCAGCTGGAGAGGACACACAGCAGCCATGCCACTCGGAGAATAGGTAGTGGCACACAGGCTCAGGCATCAGCGCAGGAGTGAAAAGAGGAGGCGGAAGACGCAGGCTGCGGCGTTGGACATGTGTTTCGGGCTGGGTGAAAAAAAAACTGCCTAATGGAGTCAGGGCTTTCGTCAGCCTTGGGATGGTGACACCCCTCTAGCGGGTGTCACCCAGGTGCAGACCACACCCCCCGTCCCCCTAGCAATGCCACTGACTATGGCAACATAGCGAACCCGGTAACAAGAGTATTACTACCCTTCGTGGATCTCAGGGAAAAACATGACTTACCTCATAGTGCCTTTTTTGGCTACCTTCAAATTAGGCACTACGCCCTTACTTTCACATCCAACCTGCAATTTTCTAAACTATGCCCATTTGAGTGCTTAGTTTTGTCTGGCCCTTCACAAAAGGGATTAACTTCATATATATATATATATATATATATATATATATATATATATATATATATATATATATATATATATATAAACTTCTAAATTCTTATAACATGGATTCTCAGGGGAAACATATTTAGGCTTCATGTACACAGGACGTTTCTCGACTTCTCCTGAACGCTGGAACATCACAGCTAGTAACATGCTTAACTGAGAGAGGGCCCTTGGAGAGGAAATCTCCCACAAACATTGGCAATCTCTATGGTTCCGGGCAGCCAAAAGCTCTATTTGTACACTTAAAAGAAAATACTTACAAGGCATTATTTTCTTGGTACCTGACACCATCCCGTTTGCATACTATACAGTTGTCTTGGCCATTTTTCAAAGAATATGAATGATAACACAAACACATTTCTTTCACTCATGGTTCGTGTTTGGCTGAAGCCATTTATTATCAATCAACTGTGTTTACTCTTTTTAAATCATAACATAATGGCAACAGAAACTACCCAAATGACCCTGATTAAAAGTTTAGATACCCTGGTGATTTTGGCCTGATAACATGCACACACAAGTTGACACAAAGGGGTTTGAATGGCTATTAAAAGTAACCATCCTCACCTGTGATGTGTTTGCTTGTAATTAGTGTGTGTGTATAAAAGTTCACATTTCTGGACTCCTGACAGACCCTTGCATCTTTCATTCAGTGCTGCACTGACGTTTCTGGATTCTGAGTCATGGGGAAAGCAAAATAATTGTTGAAGGATCTGCAGGAAAAGGTAGTTGAACTGTATAAAACAGGACAGGGATATAAACAAAAATATCCAAGGAACTGAGAATGGCAATCAGCAGTGTTCAAACTCTAATCAAGAGGTGGAAAATGAGGGGTTCGGTCGAAACCAAACCACAGTCAGGTAGACCAACTAAAATTTCAGCCACAACTGCCAGCGAAATTGTTTGGAATGCAAAGAAAATCCAACAAATAACTTTGGGTGAAATATAGGACTCTCTGAAAACATGTGGTGTGGCTGTTTTAAGATGCACAATAAGGATGCACTTGAAGAAATATGGGCTGCATGGTCGAGTTGCCAGAAGAAAGCTATTACTATGCAAATGCCACAAAGTATCCTGCTTACAACAGCACAGAGACAAGCCTCAAACCTTTTGGCACAAAGTCATTTGGAGTGATAAGACCAAAATTTAGTTTTTGCCACAATCATAAACGCTACATTTGGCCGGCCTGACAGCCCCCAGTGTGTGGCACCCTGGGTGGACTGCCCCCCCCCCCTTTGGTATGCCACTGGCTTCAGTGCCCCCCTCTGTCTCAGCATCTGCCTGCAGCTAGCGCCGCCCCCCGCAATCCAGGGACAAAACCGGGAACAGACAGGCTCCGGGGACAGTGTCCTCAGTCTAGAAACGTTGGGTCACCTTACGGTAGAGGCTGTTGGAAGAGCAAAGCATTATTGGCCCCCTACGGCCCATGCACTGGATGGACACAGTGCCAGATCCCAGAAAGCCAGGAGCTTTAACTGTGCATATACTGGCCAGACAGCACCAGTGACCCTTCTTCTGTGCAAAAGGTGTTCTCCCAAGGTATAAAGGGCATTAAAAGGTAAGGATTTGGGGCACAAAAAAAAGAAATGTAATACTATATGTACCGAGCTTAAAGTGTAACTTAAGTTTGGCTTTTGTTCACTCAGAGCAGGCAGGGTTTTTAATGCAGAAGAGATCTGCAATGTCTCAATAAAATCCACTTACCTGACAGTTCACAACATCCGCTGGCATGTAAATATAGCTGCGGATGTGTGAGAGTGACATCATCCCGCACCAGCTAATGAAGATGGAGATTCGCCCCAGTGTCAGGTGCACATCATTCCTGGACCAGCTCCCTGATGGTGACAATGATGGACTATTCCAGCAGAGCCACTTTTAGTCTCCTTCAGGGGTGAATGCAACAGGGTGGCAGCCCAGGTGTACAATTCAGAGACAGTTGTAACCCCATAACAGCAAGTGCCTGAACAAGGATCTTGTCAGGAACCATGAATCAGACTGAGACAGAAGTGCAGTAAAAATCACACTTTTTAATAAAATGGTACAGAGTAAACGTAGTCAAAACATAGCCAGGGTTCGGTGACCAGAGTGGGTAGTCAGAACAAGCCAGTGAAACAGAGATGACCGTAGTAGAGGCAGTAAACAGGATCAGGAAATAGAAGGGAAGTCAGCCAGGCAAAAGTCTTTAACAGGAAAACACAACAGAGAGTATCTGGATATGTTGACCAGGCGAAGGCACAGGAGATCTGATCCAGGCAGATCAAATAGCCAGCAAGGCTAGCTGATGAGCAGGAAATGAAGACCAGGTGAGTCACAGTGGAATGAAGAGTGCTGGCAATTAACCGACAGCTGAGCACAGAGCTCTGAGAAGGAAGGGCTGAGCCCAGGCCTGACAGGTCTTAACGCTGTTGTATAGTCAAAATTTTAACTTTTACCTATAATAAGGCTTACTTGTAGGTAAAAAAATATCTCCTAAACCTGTACAGTTTAGGAGATATTCCCCCTGCAATGAGCCGCTGACTGCAGCGGCGCATGCGCACAGGGGATTCTCGGCTGAAAGCCCGGCAGACGACGGACTTTGCCGGAAAGAAGTCTCCCGCGTGCATGTGCGGGAGTGACGACATCGCAGCTCCAGCCACTCATGGAGCTGGAGCCACGATACCCAGAAGACACGCTGTAGCAACATGTGAGCTACCTTGGCGTGGACCAGGTGAGATACCGACGCCTCGTTCTAAGGTGACTATTTCATAATGAGCTAGTATGCGGTGCATACTAGCTCATTATGCCTTTTGCCTTACAGGTGTAGAAAAAAAAAAGTGTCAGCGTTTATTCACTGTTAATGTTTATTCACCCCTGCTCTTGTGACTCATTGAATGAAATGAAATTTTTATCATTTTTTTCCCCACAAATAGAGCTTTCTTTTGGTGGTATTTAATTACAGCTGGGAGTTTTATTTTTTGCTAAACAAACAAAAAAAGATGCAAAAAAAAATAAATCATGTTTAACCACTTGCCGACCGCCTCACGCCGATGTACGTCGGCAGAATGGCACGGGCAGGCATAAGCACGTACATGTACGTGCTTTGCCTCCCGCGGGTCGGGGGCCCGATCGGGCCCCCGCCCGGTGCCTGCGGCGGTCGGTTTTCGTTCGGGAGCGATCCCGGACGAGGGGACGGCCATTCATTCATGGCCACCCCCTCGCGATCGCTCCCGACGAATGGAAATCCCCGGTGACATCACTTCCTCTCCTGTAATGTAAACACAGGAGAGGAAGTGATGTATTCTCTCCTCCGTGTCGGTATTTTTCGTTCCGACACGGAGGAGAGCGGATCAGTGAGTTGCACCAACACATCCCACACACAGTAGAACATGCCAGGCACACTCACACCCCCCCTTTACCCCCCGATCACCCCCCCAATTACCCCTGCCCCCCAGTCACAGTGACACCAATGTCATTTTTTTTTTTTTTTTTTTTTTTTTTGCATTGGTGTCATTTGTGACTGTAATAACTGTTAGGGCAGTTAGGGTTAGCCCCCTTTAGTTCTAATGTACCCCCCTAACCCCCCCAATAAAGGTTTAACCCCGTGATCACCCCCCGTCGCCAGTGTCACTAAGGCTGGGTTCACATTGCAGCGGTTTATGAGAACGAATGTGATTCGCACCGCACTGCAGTGCAAATCACATCCGATCTCTGTGCGATTCGAGTTCAGCCATTCGCCGCACCCGCCGCACCCGCCACACCCGCCGCAAATTCGCACGGGACCCTTTTTTTGGCCCGCAGCAGAATCGGATCGCATGGGTGTTCACACCATGCGATCCGAGTTTGCAGATCGCACTGCGATATGCGAACTGATCTGGGGGTGTCAGTAACATTTCACTGACACTCCCAGCAGTTCGCATAGGGCAGTGTGAACTGCCGCCGGGAGGCATGCGATGCGGGAACCCGCCGCGGATTCGCGGCGTTTCCGCATCGCTCCAGTGTGAACCCAGCCTAATAAGCGATCATTTTTCTGATCGCCGTATTAGTGTCACAGGTGACGCTAGTTAGGCAGGTAGGTATTTAGGTTCGCCGCAGCTTTTTATAGCGCTAGGGACCCCCATATACTACCGCATAAAGCCCCCTGATTGCCCCCTAGTTAACCCTTTCACCAGTGATCACCATATAACTGTTACAGGTGACGCTGGTTGGTTAGTTATTTTTTTATAGTTTCAGGGCACCCGCCATTTATTACCTAATAAAGGTTTAACCCCCTGATCACCCGGCAGGTGTCATTTGTGACTAATAACTGTTAGGGCAGTTAGGGTTAGCCCCCTTTAGTTCTAAGGTACCCCCCTAACCCCCCCAATAAAGGTTTAACCCCGTGATCACCCCCCGTCGCCAGTGTCACTAAGGCTGGGTTCACATTGCAGCGGTTTATGAGAACGGATGTGATTCGCACCGCACTGCAGTGCAAATCACATCCGATCTCTGTGCGATTCGAGTTCAGCTATACAGATAGTATGGCTGAATTCGTGTCGCACCCGCCGCACCCGCCGCAAACTCGCACGGGACCCTTTTTTTGGTCCGCAGCAGAATCGGATCGCATGGGTGTTCACACCATGCGATCCAAGTTTGCAGATCGCACTGCGATATGCGAACTGATCTGGGGGTGTCATTAACATTTCACTGACACTCCCAGCAGTTCGCATAGGGCAGTGTGAACTGCCGCCGGGAGGCATGCGATGCGGGAACCCGCCGCGCATTCGTGGCGTTCCCGCATCGCTCCAGTGTGAACCCAGCCTAATAAGCGATCGTTTTTCTGATCGCTGTATTAGTGTCACAGGTGACGCTAGTTAGGCAGGTAGGTATTTAGGTTCGCCGCAGCTTTTTATAGCGCCAGGGACCCCCATATACTACCGCATAAAGCCCCCTGATTGCCCCCTAGTTAACCCTTTCACCAGTGATCACCATATAACTGTTACAGGTGACGCTGGTTGGTTAGTTATTTTTTTATAGTTTCAGGGCACCCGCCATTTATTACCTAGTCTCACTAGTGTACCCCTAAATTTAGGGGTGTCTACTTTCTAAAATGGGGTCATTTGGGGGGGGGGTTTGTGCCATCTTGGCATTTTATGGCCTTCAAAACTGTAACGCCCTTAGAAAGCCTGAAGGCGGTGCTTGGTTTTTGGGGCCCCGTACGCGGCTAGGCTCCCAAAAAGTCCCACATATGTGGTATCCCCGTACTCAGGAGAAGCAGCAGAATTTATTTTGGGGTGTCATTTCACATATGCCCATGGCATGCGTGAGCAATATATCATTTAGTGACAACTTTGTGAAAAAAAAAAAAAGTTTGTAATTTTCCCGCAACTTGTGGCAAAATATAAAATATTCCATGGACTCAACATGCCTCTCAGCAAATAGCTTGGGGTGTCTACTTTCTAAAATGGGGTCATTTGTGGGGGTTTTGTGCCATCTTGGCATTTTATGGCCTTCAAAACTGTAATAGGTAGTGAGAAGTGAACTCAAAAAATTACGCCCTTAGAAAGCCTGAAGGCGGTGCTTGGTTTTCGGGGCCCCGTACGCGGCTAGGCTCCCAAAAAGTCCCACATATGTGGTATCCCCGTACTCAGGAGAAGCAGCAGAATTTATTTTGGGGTGTCATTTCACATATGCCCATGGCATGCATGAGCAATATATCATTTAGTGACAACTTTGTGAAAAAAAAAAAAAAAAAAAAAAAGTTTGTAATTTTCCCGCAACTTGTGGCAAAATATAAAATATTCCATGGACTCAACATGCCTCTCAGCAAATAGCTTGGGGTGTCTACTTTCTAAAATGGGGTCATTTGTGGGGGTTTTGTGCCATCTTGGCATTTTATGGCCTTCAAAACTGTAATAGGTAGTGAGGCGTGAAATCAAAAATTTACGCCCTTAGAAAGCCTGAAGGCGGTGCTTGGTTTTCGGGGCCCTGTACGCGGCTAGGCTCCCAAAAAGTCCCACATATGTGGTATCCCCGTACTCAGGAGAAGCAGCAGAATTTATTTTGGGGTGTCATTTCACATACGCCCATAGCATGTGTGAGCAATATATCATTTAGTGACAACTTTGTGTAAAAAAAAAAAAAAAATTTTTTTTTTGTCATTATTCAATCGCTTGAGGCAAAAAAATAAAATATTCAATGGGCTCAACATGCCTCTTATCAATTTCCTTAGGGGGTCTACTTTCCAAAATGGGGTCATTTGGGGGGGTTTTGTACTGCCCTGTCATTTTAGCACCTCAAGAAATGAGATAGACAGTCGTAAACTAAAAGCTGCGTAAATTCCAGAAAACGTACCTTAGTTTGTAGATGTGACAACTTTTGCGCAAACCAATAAATATACAATTATTGACTTTTTTTTTACCAAAGACATGTGGCTGAATACATTTTGGCCTAAATGTATGACTAAAATTGAGTTTATTGGATTTTTCTAATAACAAAAAGTAGAAAATATCATTTTTTTTCAAAATTTGCGGTCTTTTTACGTTTATATCGCAAAAAATAAAAATCGCAGAGGCAATCAAATACCATCAAAAGAAAGCTCTATTTGTGGGAAGAAAAGGACGCAAATTTTGTTTGGGTACAACATTGCATGACCGCGCAATTACCAGTTAAAGCAGCGCAGTGCCAAAGTGTAAAAAGACCTCTGGTCATTTACCAGCAAAATGGTCCGGTCTGAAAGTGGTTAATAGTTTGTTATAAAATTTTGCAAACGGGTAATTTTTCTCCTTCATTGAAGTGCGCTGATGAGGCGGCACTGATAGGCTGCACTGGTGGGCACTGATGGGCTGCATTGGTGGGCACTGATAGGCTGCATTGGTGGGCACTGATAGGCTGCACTGGTGGGCACTGATAGGCATAGTTAAGGCGGCACTAATAGGCACAGATAAGGCGGCACCGATGGGCACAGATAAGGCGGCACTGATGGGCAAAAATGGGCACAGATAAGGTGGCATGGATGGTTGGCACAGATGGGTGGCACGGATGGGCACTGATAGGTACCACTGGTAGATGGGACTGATGGGCACTGATAGGTGGCTCTGATAGGTGGCACTGCTGGGCACTGATGGGCGGCACTGCTGGGCACTGGTAGATGACACTGATGGGCACGGATATGTGGCACTGGGGTGCAGCACCTATGTTGAGGCAGATTGTGGGCACTGCTGGGTGGCACTGTGGGCACTGCTGGGTGGCACTGCTGGGTGGCACTGTGGGCACTGCTGGGTGGCACTGTGGGCACTATGGGCACTGCTGGGTGGCACTGACGGGGGGCCCTTTATTTTTTCTATTGTGGCACTGGCAGGGGGCAGGTGGGCACTGGCAGGGGGCAGGTGGTCACTAACAGGGCTGGCCATGATCGGGACTGATGTCCCGATCACGGCCGCCCGCGATCGGCTTTTTTTTTTTCTCCTCGCGCTGACAGCGCGAGGAGGAATAATAGCCGATTACCGGCTCCGTTATATCACATGATCAGCTGTCATTGGCTGACAGCTGATCACGTGATAAGGGGTCGGGATCGACCCCTTGCACGGATCGGTGATCAGGTGAGTCTCGTAGACTCGCCGATCACAGAGCGCGCCGCGCGCGCCCCTCAGGGGGCGCGCAGGGCGCTCGTGCACGGGACTACGTCTATTGACGTCGTCCCGGAAAAGGAGATCCGCGCTGTAGTCGTCATTTGGCTATAGCGCGGATCTCAAGTGGTTAAAGTGTTATTAAACCTAGGACCCTGCATTCATTACACCTGGTCTCCCACAGTAAACAGAACATGAACATGCAATCATTTTAGTAAATATAAAATGCTAAATACCTTTTCTCATCACCATTATATAACAGTCTTGTGAGTTCTATCAGTGTCTTGTTAAAGCTTGTAGGAGGAGTTTTTATTCTCCCATGATTGTCCTATGAAGCTGCAGGACCCCTCACACTCTGTCTGGACAGTGCTGATTGGCCCTGTGCAGGAAAAAAACTTTTTAGCAATACATGCCAAACTGAGAATGTACAGCTTGCCCCCAAGGCTCTGTTCAATCAGCAGATAGATTAGGGACAGTGGAAAAGGGGGAGGGTCAGAGAAGAGAGGACCAATAATATTTTTACACAATGCAGAGGATTAACCCCTTAGGTTCCACAGTGAGAATAACAAGCATGCTTTACAGCATATACAGACTGATTTTACTGTTGTGCGTTTAGTAACACTTTAAGTCTCTGAGACTTGAATTTATCACTACTTTTTCTTGTTTCTTTTTTATGCACTTTATGGATTTACATTCTACTGTATGGACTATCTAGCGCAGCACTTTTATGCCTGATTTAACATAAACTATTTGTCAATTGTGGTCCTAGCAACTTTTATAAGTCTACTAGCATGGTAGTTCTTTTTACTTATTAGTGGTTTACTACCGCTTTAATGGTAGGATCACCAGGTATTCTTTTTAAATTGAAAACTGCAAATTTAAAAAAAAAAGTGGAAACAACTTTTGAAATTATATGTACATGTTAAGTCTAAAAAAAGACTAGTGTAAGCCCTTGCACACACGGTCGGAGATTCCGACGGAATGTGTCCGATCGGACCGTTTTGTCGGATATTCCGACTGTGTGTGGTCTACATCGGACTGTTTCCGTATGAATATCCGACGGACCAAGTTTTCCAACATGTCGGTAACATTTTCCGACAAAATGCTCCGATCGGACATACTCCGATCATGTGCAGAGAATTCCGATCAGACAAAGTGCCACGCATGCTCAGATCAAATTCCTACACCAAAGCTATTGGCTACTAGCGTGAACATAGCAGTGTATGCAACAGTTTCGGACAAAATCCGACGGACAAAATCCGACGGATTTGGTTGTCGGAATCTCCAACCGTGTGTACAAGGGCTTAGAGTTAAAGAGAAACTTTAGTCTGCTCACATAATTTGTATTAAAAATATCTTTCCAATTCTGAAGCTTCCCTGCAACCACTTTGCATATTATTTATATAAGCTGTGCTTCTGTACTTGCCAAATATACTGCAGAAATCTCCCTCCACTGAGCCTGGCTGCATCCATCTTAACTGTGGGCAGATAAAGCTGCTGCCTGTTCACTTCCTGGATTTACACAGACACACAGAGGTACTCCTCTAACTCTGCAGCTCTCATTGGCCCTCTTATTATTCACCTCCCCTCCCTTCCTAGCAAACTCTCACAAGAGTGAGAGAGAGAGCTGTGCATGATGTCATAAGCCTAGGCCAATGACCAGACAAGAAACAGGAAGTGGACTGTATAAGGTATTTACTGGCAGAAAAAAATTATGTTTTACTATCCAAAGAAGTTAAAACAACAAGGGCAGAAGATTTCATAGATGGAAAGTTGACTGAAGGTCGGCTTTAAGGTTTTATTGATGTCTTTGTTCCTATCAGGAAAATTCTGCCTCACTTCCTGTTATGGTGACAGCCAGAGCATTCTGGGAAATGAATTCCTGTACCAGGGTGAATTTACTCCCCCCTTTGCTCTAGTTTCTGAGCACACACCTCTGAATTCCAGCCAACAAGTGACTTTGAAGCTTCAGTACTGATACTTCTACAGCTAGTACTGAAAATGGAATATCAAGTGTACTGTATGTCACCTAATAGTATGTGACTTAGTAGGTGATTTTATTCTTAATTAGAGTTCTCAATTCATTGATTAAAGGGTTGTTTTTCTGTGTTAAAATCACGTTAATGAGTAGTTAACAAGCATTACAACACATGGTGTTCTTTGACATAGGATAATACTCAGCACGGCCGCGTCCATTTTATAGAAAATTGTAATAAGTGCTATCAGCCCTGAGGCCCATTAAGCAGCTTCCCGTCTTTAGACAGGTGTGGCACCTTATATTAGTCTTTCCATTACATTGTCAGATATATTGCCTATTATGATGAAATATATTTTATTTGTCTTCGTCTACAAGACTACCATAAATCATACAGTTACTTATATTATAACAAGCCGTTGTGCTGTATCTGTTCACCTGCCATGGTAAAACACATAAATGAGAACTGTCTGACCTGTCAAATATTTGCAAACGAATTCACATTGTCTTGTCATCCACATAGTGTGCTATACTATAATGTATAATGCATAGGTCAGCAATACAAAACCCTTTCATCGGTGCTTTCGGCAGTAAATCGCTGCTATTTTTAGCTATTTTTATCGCCTTTTTGCAGGGGTTTTCGACCACTAGCGGGGCAGTTTTAACCCCCGCTAGAGGGCTCAAAAGAGTTAAAATTACCAACGGTTCGGCAGCGGTGCCCATTCAGTTCAATGGGCAGGAGCGGTGTATATATACAGCTCCTTCACCGCTCCAAAGATGCTGCTTTCAGGACTTTTTTTTAGCGTCCTGCCAGTGCACCGCTCCAGTGTGAAAGCACTAGGGCTTTCACACTGGAGAGACAGGAGAGGCTCTTTACAGGCACTATGCAGCTGCTATTTTTAGCACTGTACTGCCTGTAAAGCACCTCATTGAGAAAGGGGTCTTAGACAGGATGATTTTGGTTGGTTGCAGACTGGCTGGTGGGTTGAGCTGGGAATCTTCTTTGGTTTGGTTTTGCATGCGTGCCCCTTCCATGTGCTCCTTGCTGTGAAGGCCAGATATAGATGGGGCAGTGACCAGTTTTCCATGTGCTCCTTGCTGTGAAGGCCAGATATAGATGGGGCAGTGACCAGTTTTCCATGTGCTCCTTGCTGTGAAGGCCAGATATAGATGGAGCAGTGACCAGTTTTCCATGTGCTCCTTGCTGTGAAGGCCAGATATAGATGGGGCAGTGACCAGTTTTCTATGTGCTCCTTGCTGTGAAGGCCAGTTATAAATTGGGCAGAGACCAGTTGCTTGTTACTGATGTAATATTGGTGAGGGGACACACTGGACACCTTTTCTGCCATTGTGCTAAATGCTAGGTGCCCCTGTGCCTTTAACCGCTTCGCGCCCGCCCTATAGCCGAAAGACGGCTACAGAGTGGACGCTAACTGCCGGGAGGCCGTCCCTGGATGGCCTCCTGTTTACTTCCGCGATGCGCGCTCCCGCGAGCGTGCATCGGGGAAGTTCTGTGCTGGCCATGTCCCTCGAACACATCCAGTCACAGATTGCTGTAAACGGCCAATCACAGCGGCCGTTTACAGCGCGATCGGCATGTCCAATGAGAGATGATCTCATATGTAAGCATATGAGATCATCTCTCAGCACCACTCTCCCTCCTCACACAGACAGCGTGTGAGAAGGGAGAGATCAACGGCTGCAGCGGCCGTAAGTTAAAAAAACAAAAAAAGGAAAAAAAAAGTGTCATCTGCCCCAGTGCCATCCTCCCCCAGTGCCATCCTCCCCCAGTGCCATCTGCCCCAGTGCCATCCTCCCCAGTGCCATCATCCCCAGAGCCACCTGTTAGTGCTATCTGTTCCCAGTGCCACCTGTTAGTGCTATCTGTCCCTAGTGCCACCTGTTATCAGTGCCATTTGTCCCCAGTGCCATCTGTCATCAGTGCCACGTATAAGTGCCATCTGTCATCAGTGCCACGTGTCATCAGTGCCACATATTAGTGCCATCTGTCATCAGTGCCACGTATCAGTGCCATTTGTCATCAGTGCCACCTGTCAGTGTCACGTGCCATCTGTTGTCAGTGTCACGTGTCATCAATGCCACTTATCAGTGCCATCTGTCATCAGTGTCACGCGTCATTGGTGCCACGTATTAGTGCATCTGTCATCGGTGCCACGTATTAGTGCCACGTTTTAGTGCCATCTGTCATCAGTGCCACGTATTAGTGCCACGTGTCATCAGTGCCACGTATAAGTGCCATCTGTCATCAGTGCCACATATAAGTGCCATCTGTCATCAGTGCCACGTGTCATCAGTGCCACGTATAAGTGTCATCAGTGCCACGTATCAGTGCCATCTGTCATCAGTGCCACGTGTCATTGTCCTGGTGCTCCAGGGCCTTCAAAAGTGTAATAGGTAGTCAACAAGTTATATGTGTAATTTATGCTCCTAGAACACGTGATGGCGCTCCCTGCATGTTGGGCCTCTCTATGTGGCCAGGCTGTGAAAAGGTCCCACACATGTGGTATTGTAATACTCAGGAGGAGTAGCAGAGTTTTGGGGGTGTCATTTGTGGTATACACATGCCACGTGAGAGAAATAACCTATTACAATGACAATTTTGTGGAAAAAAATAAAAATAAATAAAAAATCTTAATTTTGCAAAGAATTGTGGGAAAAAATGACAACATCAAAAAGCTCACCATGCCTCTTACTAAATACATTGGAATGTCTACTTTCCAAAAATGGGTCATTTGGGGGGTATTTGTACTTTCCTGACTTGTTCGGGTCGCAAGAAGTGAGATAGTCCACAAGTACATCAGATGTGATCAATTTTGTATAATTCGCACCACAGCTTGTGGACTCTCTAACTTTCTCAAAGACCAAATAATATCCACTAATTTGGGTTATTTTTACCAAAGATATGTAGCAGTATAAATTGTGGCCAAAATTTATGAAGAAAAAATAAAAATTTGCATAATTTTGTCACAGAAACAAAGAAATATGCGTTTTTTTTTTTTTATTAATTTATAGCGCAAAAAATAAAAACCCCAGAGGTGATCAAATGCCACCAAAAGAAAGCTCTATTTGTGGGAAAAAAAGGACAAAAAAATTCATTTGGGTACAGTGTTGCATGACTGAGTAATTGTCATTCAAAGTGTGAGAGCAACGAAAGCTGAAAATTGGTCTGGGCAGGAAGGGTGTTTAAGTGCCCAGTAGGCAAGTGGTTAAGGAGTGATTGGCTCCCTCCAGGCTCATCTGCCCTCTATCTATCCATTAGAATGCATGTGCTTCTACTATGGAGGCTCTCATACATTTACAAAAGATAGGACTGCAGGTAATATTGCAAATACGTGCTAACTAAACCTAACCTTTTAAC
Organism: Lithobates pipiens; assembly: GCF_037356315.1. Taxonomy (NCBI): domain Eukaryota; kingdom Metazoa; phylum Chordata; class Amphibia; order Anura; family Ranidae; genus Lithobates; species Lithobates pipiens. The sequence continues at coordinate 540,843,167 of NW_027507758.1, forward strand.
GCAAACTGTTATGCCGCGTACACACGACATGACTTTCCGGCAGACTAGGTCCAACGGAATCAGTCTGTCGGACAATCCGATCATGTGTGGGATAATCTAATCGTTTTTCATTAAAAAAAGATCAGACGGACCTAGAAATAGAACATGTTTCAAATCTGTCCGACTGGCTCAATTCCTATCAGGAAAACCATTCGTTTGTATGCTGGTCCGATGGACCAAATACGAAGCAAGGGAAGCTATTGGCTACTGGTAGGGATGAGCTTCGTGTTCGAGTCGAACATATCGTTCGCGCCAAATTCGTGTGGCGCTCACGGCCCACAATGCACTGCGATGGCGCAGTGCATTGCTGGCTCATGATTGGCCAAGCATGCACTGTGACCCCGCATGCTTGGCCAATCATAGCGCCGGCAGTGAGGAGAGCCATGATTGGCCACAGGCAGGATGCCTGTGGCCAATCATAGCTCAGGCTGTGTAGTACACGCCCCACACTATATAAGGCCGCCAGCGCGGCGGCCTTGTGTAGTGTGTTGGCGTCTGAAGCAGTTAGTGGGTGTTCTGTGTACCTTCAACACAGTATACACCGATTGTTATCGGCCGATTTTCGTTCTTGCTCTTCTGTAGTGGTTGTTGTCTGCGTGCCCTGACCGCAGTATACACCGCTATATTCACCTCACCTATATAGCTAGTGATCTATCTTTTATAATAGAGCTTGCAGTCAGTGTTAGGAGCTTGTGCGTGCTGTCTGCGTGCTCTGAACCCAGTACACACCGCTATATCCACCTATATAGCAAACTATCTTGCTCGTTTTAAATAGAGCTTGCAGTCAGCGGTAGGAGCTTGTGCGTGCTGTCTGCGTGCTCTGAACCCAGTACACACCGCTATATCCACCTATATAGCAAACTATCTTGCTCGTTTTAAATAGAGCTTGCAGTCAGCGGTAGGAGCTTGTGCGTGCTGTCTGCGTGCTCTGAACCCAGTACACACCGCTATATCCACCTATATAGCAAACTATCTTGCTCGTTTTAAATAGAGCTTGCAGTCAGCGGTAGGAGCTTGTGCGTGCTGTCTGCATGCTCTGAACCCAGTACACACCGCTATATCCACCTATATAGCAAACTATCTTGCTCGTTTTAAATAGAGCTTGCAGTCAGCGGTAGGAGCTTGTGCATGCTGTCTGCATGCTCTGAACCCAGTACACACCGCTATATCCACCTATATAGCAAACTATCTTGCTCGTTTTAAATAGAGCTTGTAGTCAGCGGTAGGAGCTTGTGCGTGCTGTCTGCGTGCTCTGAACCCAGTACACACCGCTATATCCACCTATATAGCAAACTATCTTGCTCGTTTTAAATAGAGCTTGCAGTCAGTGGTAGGAGCTTGTGCGTGCTGTCTGCATGCTCTGAACCCAGTACACACCGCTATATCCACCTATATAGCAAACTATCTTGCTCTTTTTAAATAGAACTTGCAGTCGGCGGTAGGAGCTTGTGCGTGCTGTCTGCGTGCTCTGAGCCCAGTACACATCGCTATATCCACCTATATAGCAAACTATCTTGCTCGTTTTAAATAGAGCTTGCAGTCAGCGGTAGGAGCTTGTGCGTGCTGTCTGCGTGCTCTGAACCCAGTATACACCGCTATATCCACCTACATAGCTCTTCTCTATTTGAGCCATCTGCCATCTGCAGGAGTTATTGGAAGTTGTGTGTGCCTCCAGCACAATATACACTACCCAATTGCTATTTTTCCCAACTGCCTTCAGGCCATTACCATGTCTGGAAGGCCAGCAAGGAGAGGCAGACAGGCGCGAGCCGATAAAAGAGGGCAAGCAGGCTCTGTGTCTAGAGACAACAGTGCTGGTCGTGGACGCGGTGCATCGTCATCATCAGCACGTGGCCATGGGACACGCTTGTCCTTCTTTTCGGCAGCTGGACATGTTGAGCCGCAACATGCCAACGACTTGGTAGAGTGGATGACCAAGCCCTCTTCATCCTCCTCATCCTCTCTCACCCAGTCTCAGGGTACTAGCAAAGCAGCTGCCAACGCATCGTCTTCCCTCCTCTCAATGTCATCATCAGTGACTCCTTCCCTAGACCCACCACGTCCTCCTGAGGAGTCTCCTGAACTCTTTGAGCACAGTGTTGGGTACATGCTCCAGGAGGATGCCCAGTGTTTTGTAGGCTCTGATGATGATACTCAGCTAGAGGAAGGCAGTAGCGTGAATGCAGAGAGAGGGGATGCTCAAGAAGGACAGCAATCTGGCAGTCATCTTCCACAAGCTGCAGCATACTGCCAGGTTTGCTCCAGCGATGAAGAGGGAGGGGATGATGAGGGCACTGACTCCACGTGGGTGCCTGGTAGGAGAGAGGAGGAGGAGGAGGCACATGTCCAACGAGGCAGGATGCCCTCCGGGGGCCAGCTTAGGGGCAGCACACTGACTGAATCACACCGCAGAGCTCCGCTTGTGCAGGGCGCTGCCTCTGCGTTTTATTCTAAAAGTTATTTGGTGTGGGCCTTTTTTGAGACGAGTGCATCAGATCGCACCGCTGCTATTTGCAACATATGTCTCAAGCGTATCTCGCGTGGCCAAAACATCAGCCGCTTGGGCACCACATGCTTGACCAGACATATGTTGACCTGCCATGCAGCTCATTGGCAAGCGTACCTCAAAGACCCACACCAAAGAACAAAGCGGACCTCTCCTTGCTCCTCATCAGCTGGCATCTCCAACCCCACTAGACCTTCAGTCCTCTCTGAAACCTGCTCTGAGAGGAATGAAGGTGTAGAATTAGGTGTGTCACAGCCAAGTGCTTCCGGGCACTCTGCTAGCAGTACACCCACGTCCGATTATAGCAGGCAAATGTCCCTGCCCCAGCTGCTGGACCGGCGAAAGAAGTTCACTCCCAGCCATCCACATGCCCAGCGGTTAAATGCTAGCTTGGCTAAATTGCTAGCACTTCAATTGCTGCCTTTTCAGTTGGTAGACTCTGCCCCCTTCCGCGAGTTTGTACATTGTGCGGTTCCTCAGTGGCAGGTACCCAAACGCCACTTTTTCTCACGGAAGGCGATTCTGGCTCTCTACCGGCATGTGGAAGGCAATGTCCTTGCCTCGCTGGACAGGGCGGTCAGCGGTAAGGTGCCTATTACCGCTGACTCATGGTCCAGCAGGCATGGACAGGGACATTACCTGTCTTTTACAGCCCATTGGGTCACTCTTCTGGCAGCTGGGAAGGATGTAGGACAAGGTGCAGTAGTGTTGGAGGTTGTTCCGCCACCACGCCTCCAAAATGCTACTATTGGTTGTGACACACCTCTCTCCTCCACCCCCTCCTCTTCTTCTTCCTCCATGGCCTCTTCCAGTGCTCTGTCCTCAGAACCAGCGGTGCTCCGTAGGCGTTCCAGGGGCTACGCAAGTACGCAGGCAAAACGATGCCATGCCGTGCTTGCGCTGGTTTGTTTGGGGGACAGGAGCCACACTGGGGCGGATGTTTTGTCAGCTCTGCAGGGGCAGGCCGAGAGGTGGTTGACGCCACGCCAGCTTAAGCCAGGAAGGGTGGTTTGCGACAATGGCACCAACCTCCTCTCCGCCCTCCGACAGGGACAACTGACCCATGTGCCCTGTGTAGCTCATGTCCTTAACCTGGTGGTGCAGCGGTTCTTGGGCAGGTACCTGGGCTTACAGGATGTCCTGAAGCAGGCCAGGAAAGTCTGTGTGCATTTCCGCTGATCATTTAATGCCTGTGCTCGGCTGGCTGAGCTCCAAAAGGAGTTGAACCTGCCAAGAACCGCCTTATATGTGACATGCCCACCAGGTGGAACTCAACGTTGGCCATGCTGCAGCGGCTGCACACGCAGCAGAGGGCCATCAATGAGTACCTGTGCGACTACGGCACCAGGACAGGGTCAGGGGAGCTAGTTTTTTTCTCACCATGCCAGTGGAGCATGATCAGGGATGCATGCACTGTCCTGTCACCATTTGAGGAGGCCACAAGGATAGTGAGCAGTGACAGTGCATGCATCAGTGACACTGTACCTCTTGTCCACCTCTTGGAGCATACACTGCGTGGAATAATGGACAGGGCACTTGAGGCAGAACAGAGGCAGGAAGAGGAGGACTTCCTTGCCTCTCAAGGCCCCCTTTATCCAGACAGTGTTCCTGCTGTGCCACCCATCACACAGGAAGAGGATGAGGAGGAGGAAGAGGAGGAGGAGGATGATGATTGTGTCAGCATGGAGGTGGAGGCTGGCACTCAGCATCAGCAGCAGCAGTCTTGTAGGGATGATTTACAGTCCCAAGAAACCCGTGGACTTGTACGTGGCTGGGAGGAGGTAGCTGCGGATCATGTTGTCCTTAGTGACCCAGAGGACTCCGGACCGAATGCCTCAGCTAACCTACGCTGCATGGCCTCCCTGATCCTGCAAAGCCTGCGGAAGGATCCTCGTATTCTTCAAATCAAGGAGAGGGACCATTACTGGCTGGCCACTCTCCTTGATCCATGGTACAAGGGTAAGGTTGCCGACCTTATCTTTCCATCGCAGAGGGAGCAGAGGATGAGACATCTCCGGGAGGCCTTGCAGAAAGGTCTGTGCAATGCGTTTCCAGAGACTGGGAGGTTACAAACTCCTGGTCCTGGACAACGTGTTGCTGAGGCATCGGTCAGAAGGAGTGGTGGAGAAGGTGGCTGTCTGACTGATGCTTTCAGACAATTTTTTAGTCCGCAGCCCCAAGGTATGATCGGTTCCAGCAACCATCACCAGCGTCTGATTTACATGGTGCAGGAATACCTAGGGGCAAGGTCAGACTTGGACACCTTTCCCAATGAAAATCATCTGGCTTACTGGGTCTTGAGGATGGATCACTGGCCAGAGATTGCACAGTATGCAATTGAGCTACTGGCCTGTCCTGCATCCAGCATTCTTTCGGAACGCACCTTCAGTGCTGCTGGTGGCTTTGTTACCGATCACAGGGTGCGCCTGTCCATCGAATCAGTTGATCGACTGACCTTCATCAAGATGAATCAGTCTTGGATCACCCACAGCTACCAAGCACCTGAAGCTGATGTAACCGAATAATTTTTTTTGAAATATCACATCCCTTCAAGACTGCCTATGCTGATGCTGAGTGACTGTCCTGTTATGTTGATTGTCTATCCTCTTCCTCCTCCGCTGATATGTTGGAAGAACATTTCTGGTTCTGGGTGATGCCATCAGCCCAATTTTTCTGCCCCTGTTTAACAGGGGTGTTTAATTACAATTTTTGATACAATGCTTTGCAGCAGGGCTAATTCCTGCACTAAAACTAGAGTATATGGGAGAGGTTGCAGTGTGGTGGCACCAGCACCAGTGCCTAAGGCCCAATTTTTCTGCCCCTGTTTAACAGGGGCGTTTAATTACAATTTTTGATGCAATGCTTTGCAGCAGGGCTAATTCCTGTACTAAAACTAGAGTATATGGGAGAGGTTGCAGTGTGATGGCACCAGCACCAGTGCCTAAGGCCCAATTTTTCTGCCCCTGTTTGACAGGGGCGTTTAATTACAATTTTTGATGCAATGCTTTGCAGCAGGGCTAATTCCTGCACTAAAACTAGAGTATATGGGAGAGGTTGCAGTGTGGTGGCACCAGCACCAGTGCCTAAGGCCCAATTTTTCTGCCCCTGTTTAACAGGGACATATAATTACAATTCTTGATATAATATTTCACAGGAGGGCCCGTTCCTGTGCCCACCCAGAGTAACTATGAGGACTTATAGTGTTGTGGCACCAGCACCACAACCACCAAAGGTCAATTTTTCTACCACTGTTCAACAATGGCATGTAATTACAATTCTTGATATAATCGTTCACAGCAGGGCGCTCCAGCGCCCACCAAGAGTCACTTTGAGGGCTTACAATGTTGTGGCAAAACCAACACCTTGTTCCGCCATTTCTGCAGAGCATATAGGGCAGGCCCCTACTTTCAAACATCCAACTTACAAACATCTCCTACTTGCAAACGGAAGGAGACAACAGCAAGTGAGATGAAAAAAGACGGACGACAAAACAAATTATACAGGGGTGATAACCCTTCCCTATGTTTTCCAAAAAGCTTAAAAATAGTTTTTTTGACTGGAGCTACACTTTAAAAATGTACCAGTTGAAAATTACAAACAGATTCAACTTAACACAACAAATCTACACAGTCCCTGTCTTGTTTGCACCGCTTGTATACTGCTGTTCTGTGTATATAGGGCCTGGGGGCAACACGCATTTCCTTTTATTAATATGGGTACGGGGTTCCCCTTAATATGCGTACAAGACCCAAAGGGGCTGGTAATGGGCAGGGAGGGGGGGGTGTGCGCTAACTTATAAAACCAAAAATATGAAAGAATAACAAACAATACCCTAAATAGCAACCAAGTGTAAATATACGTAAAATATGTGGACCAACACAGGCAATTAAAAATCAAAAATCAAAAGTGGCTTAGTGCATAATTTAGATGACAGTTGCTGCATACATGAAAAACGTATAAATCTGTGTATAAAATATTCAAATAAAATCAAATAGCAGCAAATAAGTGAATTATATGAAAGATAGCAGAAAACAGTGAAATATAATGTGGTACAAAACCATATACGTGAAACACAGTGATATCAGTGCATTAAACTAAAGTGTCCCATATAGGATGCAAACATGCAACTCAAAAAATCGCAGCAGAAAAATAGCAGCAGAAAAAGTAATTAAAGTGCAATGTGCCAAAAGGGACGATCCTCTGGTGATGATCCGTGCCAGTGGTGCTAGCGCTAGGTAATTACCTCCCCGCTGCAAGATAAGCAGCGAAAAAATCACACAGGGCAATCAGGTAGCAGAGGATGATCCAGAAGATAGCTGCACGGCAGAGTCTTGGGAATAACACAAATGCCTCCAATTTCCTCGTTAATGGTGGATGGTCAGCAGGCTCAGAAGGATAAACCAAAACATACCGCCATAGTGTAGTAGTTTAAAACACATTTTTATTAAAAATAAAATATCTACTCACAAGGAAATGTAAACAGTAGCACAGCAGACCGCCGAGCGTCTTGCCCGGATGTAGACGTCACTTCCGGTTCCTACGCGTTACGTCAACAATAGGACTTCAACTGGGATAGTTACATGGTGACAGGAAGTGACTTTTTCCTGTCACCATGTAACTATCCCAGTTGAAGTCCTATTGTTGACGTAACGCATAGGAACCGGAAGTGACGTCTACATCCGGGCAAGACGCTCGGCGGTCTGCTGTGCTACTGTTTACATTTCCTTGTGAGTAGATATTTTATTTTTAATAAAAATGTGTTTTAAACTACTACACTATGGCGGTATGTTTTGGTTTATCCTTCTGAGCCTGCTGACCATCCACCATTAACGAGGAAATTGGAGGCATTTGTGTTATTCCCAAGACTCTGCCGTGCAGCTATCTTCTGGATCATCCTCTGCTACCTGATTGCCCTGTGTGATTTTTTCGCTGCTTATCTTGCAGCGGGGAGGTAATTACCTAGCGCTAGCACCACTGGCACGGATCATCACCAGAGGATCGTCCCTTTTGGCACATTGCACTTTAATTACTTTTTCTGCTGCTATTTTTCTGCTGCGATTTTTTGAGTTGCATGTTTGCATCCTATATGGGACACTTTAGTTTAATGCACTGATATCACTGTGTTTCACGTATATGGTTTTGTACCACATTATATTTCACTGTTTGCTGCTATCTTTCATATAATTCACTTATTTGCTGCTATTTGATTTTATTTGAATATTTTATACACAGATTTATACGTTTTTCATGTATGCAGCAACTGTCATCTAAATTATGCACTAAGCCACTTTTGATTTTTGATTTTTAATTGCCTGTGTTGGTCCACATATTTTACGTATATTTACACTTGGTTGCTATTTAGGGTATTGTTTGTTATTCTTTCATATTTTTGGTTTTATAAGTTGGCGCACACACCCCCCTTTTAATTTAGTCTATACATTGAGAGTTCACTCATACAGTGATTGCTGCTTCCTTTGATTTACCTTACCCTATTTTTCATAGGGCGCGGAAGCTCATAGATATACAATGGGCAGGGAGGGCTACCCATGCCATTTTTCTCAATGATTTTCAACCATATTGCAGGAACCAGATATAACATTAAAACCACAAGCAGTTTTAAATGATGTTATTTCCGTTAAATGTCATTTTGTGCAGGGACTGTTCTAAACACGGGAAACACGTGGCACTTCACAGGCATACTGCAGACACCCCCCAGGCACGATATTTAAAGGAATATTTCACTTTTTTTTTCACTTTAATCGTCATTAAAATCAGTGCTCCCGCCAAAACGGCCATTTTTAAAAACATTTTAGGCATTGACCCATGTCCCCTGGGGCAGGAGCCAGGTCCCCAAACCCTTTTTAGGACAGCATCTTGCATATTAGCAGTTAAAATTAGCACTTTTAATTTCGAACGCTCGAGTCCCATAGACTTCAGTGGGGTTCTAAAGTTCGTACGAATTTGGGGTTCGTTCGAAAGTTCTGGTGCGAACCGAACCGGGGAGTGTTCGGCTCATCCCTAGCTACTGGCTATTAAACTTCCTTTTTAGTCCTGTCTTGTCATCACATTCAAAATGAATGGACTTTCGAACGGACTGTGTCCGTTTGTGTGGCCAAGTCCGTTCATTCGGAAAGTCCGTCGAAACTCTGCCAAAAGTCCGTCGTGTGTACGCGGCATAAGACAGGATAATTTGGTTGGTTTGGTTGGTTGCAGACTGGCTGGTGATTTGAGCCAGGAATTTTCTTTGGTTTTGTTTTGCACAAATTGTCCTTCGATTCACGTTTTTCAGACTCTTCAGACTTTTCAGACAGAATTCTTCAATAATCCAAGAAAAAGAATATCTTGATGAAATCCAAAAAAATTTAAAAAAAGATGACTATAAAAAAAATAATTCTAAACATTATTTTGGAGATCTGGCTATAAAAAAATAAAAGATCATTCATGAGATCACGATAAATAATAAAGAAATAACTCTGTGTGAATATGAGCAGCAAAACAACTTCATTATTCTAGCATTATAAAGCACAAAAGAATGCGCTGCATTAAAAGATCACAGAATTTGCAGCGCGAGGAATGCGCTATCTCCATTACGAATGCCGGTTTTACCAGACCGAACGCTTCCGTCTCGTACTTGCTTTAGAACATGTGTCATTTTTGGTATGTCAGAACAGCATACAGACGAGTGTTTTTTCCGATAGGAATTTTTTGCATCGGAAAAATATAGAACATGTTATCTATCTAAAGCCTCATACACACGATAGGACTTTGTACAAACTTTCCCTTGGATTTTTGTACAAAGGGCGTCGGCCCTGAACTTGTATTGCATACACACAGCAGGACTTTTTCAGCCAACTTTCACCAAATCACGTGGTTTTTCTGCTCTTTACCGCCACCTTTGGTCAACTTCTGTATTGTTGTCTGATCTTTTGCATTGGTTCTGAGCATGCCTGTTTGTACTTTGTACAAAAGTCCTATGGTTTTCTGTACACACGATCAGACTTTGCTCCATCAGACTTTTGTTGCCAGAAAGTTTGTCCGTTCGCACAGCCAACAAAAGTCTTTTGTTGCCAGAAAGTTTGTCCGTTCGCACAGCCAACAAAAGTCTGATGAAAACCAAAAAAGTTTGTCCGATGGAGCGTACACACAGTCGGATGTTGCTCCAAAACAACTAATTTGCATGTTTGTTGTCAAAAAGTCTGATCGTGTGTATGGGCCTTAAGTCCGCCTGAATTTTCAACTTAAAAAGTCCGATGGGGCATACACACGGTCAGAATATACGATGGAAAGCTCCCATCAGACTTTTTCTGTCCAAAATTCCGACCTTGCGTACTCGGCATAAGGACTTCTGCTGGTAAATAGTTCAGAGGCAGCTGGCTGTTTTTTTCAGCTGCACCTGAACTCACCCATTGTTATTTTATCTGTACATTTACACAGGTTCGTTTAATGTCGTTTTTAGGCAGTTGAGTTTAAAGGCCTTTTTTGGAAAGCAAAACTGAGTTCAGACGCTGGGTTTAGAGGCATTTCAAGCGCTAAATGCTTCTAAACGTGTCTAAACGCAGCAACTCATGTTTAGACGCATTTAGTTTACAGGCGTTTTTCATTTTTGGCTATTTTGAAAAAAAATAAAAATGTTTTCAAATGCTTCTAAACGCAAACGCGGCTAAACGCAGCATGTAAATGCAGCAAAACGGACGTTTTAAATGTGAGTTTCTATCTGTCAAGTTAAATCGTTCAGGAAAGGTTATAAAAACGTCCCGTGTACATTAAGCCTTAAACTCCTGCAGCTAGGAATAAATGATCAAATACCTAGGCATACGATCACATGACAAGTAGACAGACAGAAGTATGGGCTGAAAGCAGAGGCGTAGCTTGAAGCTTGTGGGCCCTGATGCAAAAGTTGACCTGGACCCCCCCCACTACCAAGCACCACTTCCACTGTGTATGCAGATACACCCACCGCACGCCAAGATAGTGGCTTAAGAGTTTAGAGTTCCTCCTTACATTAGGGTACATGGATCACCCCTGGAGAATCAGAGGACAGGGATCACTTCTGGAGAATGAGGACAGGGACCCATGGCAGGTCATTTGGCAGAACTCCTTTCCCTTTCTCCATTCAAGCACTGTAAACAGCTCCTCCGCCCCCCCAATACACAGGGCTGAAATCACAGTCCTTTACATACAGTCTATAAATCTTCACAGGGTGTATCTGGCTTATATGTTGCAGTTCTGACCTGTGAAATCCCCTGGTCAGAACGGCAGTGTAGTTGCAGTAGGCAGATACACCCTGTAAATATCAATGGTGACAAGGGACATTCGCTATACTAAATGGGGCTGAGAGGACGCCTGATATGTTAACTTTAGCTGATGGTCCTGAATATAAAGTCAATATTGCCGACAATGCTAAACCTGTAAATCCAAATGATTTTAAGACCTTTGTCAGGTAAGTCCAATGTACTTGGTCGAAGGCCTTCTCCGCATCCAAAGATAGGAGCAGAGAAGGCCTTCGCCGTACCTGCGCTAAGTATATGATATTTATCAAGCAGCCGCCCCCCCAGCACCCGTTTTACTTACCTGACCCCTCTAAAGTCCCACGCTCGCCCCCGACCTCCTCTTCGCCGTTCAGCCTGACCGTTGATTGGCTGAAGTGGATGGATTGAAAGCAGCACAGCCATTGACTCGCGCTGCTGTCAATCACATCCAATGACGTGGCGCTCCGGGGGCGGGGCCCAGTGATACAGCGAGCGGCTATAGCCACCCGCTGTATCACGGGAGCGCGCTCGCAAGTGCTTCTCACCATGTGAGGGAGCTCGCATGAACGTGAGAAGTACTTGCGGGGGGAAGCAGAGACAGCCGCCGAGGAACCCCAGAAGACCAGGTTCGGGGCCACTCTGTGCAAAATGAGCTGCACAGTGGAGGTAAGTATAACAAGTTTGTTATTTTTAAAAAACTAAAAAATTCTCTTTACAACCCCTTTAACTGGTCGGACTAGTGGAAAAGGTTCCTGCACTACTTTGGACTGACTTCTGTCTGATTTCAGTCCATAGAATTAAATGGATGTCACATCCAAGTCAGATCCTCATCTTAATTGATATTATTTGGATCTGACATTACAGGAAGATTACACAGCCATTCCCTGAAGTTGAGTTGAAGTTGCCTGGCAAAGTCGCAGCTTGCGCAGTACGGAGGACAAGGAGACCCCAAAAGCCCCACCATAGAAGTGGACATACGGTAGCACTGAGTAACAGGGCTCCTTGCGGGTTCGCTTCGCTCACCACACTTCGGGCACGGCCTCGCTTCGCTCGGCTATTTTTTATTCTAACTCTATGGCCACTTGGATGGTGGGGCTTGAACCTGGACTCAGTGCACAGGGGCTGTTTATCTTCGGAGACTTTCGGCGTCTCCTTGTCTTCCGTACTGAGGGCGTATCCGACGGGGGACATTATTCGACAAAACACCGTTGCTACCACTTGGCAAACTAGGCAGCCGCCTAAGGGCGCCCGACCACTGGTTTTCCTACTGTCTTCTCTCTGCAGCAAGCTACCAAGTCTCAGCATCAACAGGCAGCCGCCTCTCCTTTCACATATAGTGTCAGAGGCGCAGCAGTGGTGGAGGACTGTGTCCCGACTCCCACAGCAAGCAAACATTCATTGATGGGCACTGGTAGGCTGCATTGAAGGGCACTGGTAGCCTGCATTTGATGGGTGCTGGTGAGGCTATATTTGATGGGTGCTGGTGAGGCTGCATTTGATGGCCACTTTATTTAAAAGGTGGGATTTACATGGGCAGGGAAAAGGGGGCGGAATCAGCAAAGGAGAGTGAGGCAAAATGAGGTTTCGCCTAGGGTGTCAAAAATCCTAGCACCAGCCCTGAGCTGATATGAACCACGACTCGCAAAAAGGAGCTCACTGAAGACATACGATCAAAAGTAGTATGGCTGGAAAGGAATACAAAGCAATCTCAAAGTGTTTAGGTATTATCAGTGTCAGTGTTGATGGGGGAATCCCTCCAGTGGAGCCATTGTGTTCTCCTGGCAGTGGAGCCGGGGAAGCCGCCCCCGCTGGGAGAACACAATGATCTTTGCTAGGAAAATAATAAAATTCCTGCGAGCCTCAATCAACCCAAAGCCTAATAGATATCACTAACCAGCTGCAAGCGTTACACACGTCTCATAAGCTTGTGCACTTAGACAAAAAATAGTAAATTATACGCTGTGCTTTAGAATATTGCACAATACAGTAAATGCATGCTGAAGATTAAAACAAACATGTGTAGTGTTATTGTTACATAAATGGCATATGTGACATAAATGTGATATGACCAAAATAAAACAATAAATATGTCAATTAAAACATTAATAATAAAGTGCTCATGTGCATCCAATTGCATTGTAACACAGATATATAAGTGTCCGGTGGTATAGAGGGAACAACACTAGTCCCACTTTAAATAGCAAAAAAGTGCTATTGTGCAAAAACAAGTCTTTTTATAAAACAATACTGTGACAGCCCTGTTGAAAAAAGTGTGTGGTATCCAGTAATAGCACTGCTGACATGCTTATAAATCCATGCAAGATGATTGACAGGTGTTGCAGATCATGCATTGGTGCTCTTATTCCAGTGACCCCCTAGGCATTAAATGCTCACCTTGGAGCGTGTGCTTGTGACTTAGCAATTACGCTCAGTCAATACACACTTGTGAACCACCCCAGGGTTCTATAATGGTAACATGATCCTGGGCTTCCTACGTAGTATCTCGGGAATGATGGAGAAAAAAAAGCCTCGATAGTGTGATATCGCTTAAAACGCTTTATTAAACAAATAATAACACATGTACCAGGTGCGTCAGTGCACCACTCTGTGTATGGCATGAAATATTACAGTGGCTGGTTTTGGAATGGTGTATGCTTCCTCCTAGGCAGATAAACTGCCTGTCGTACCGTCCTGGCCCCTCCCCTACATGTGTTCGATACAGGGTAATCGTAGCTTCATCAGGGGGAATTTAACCACTAGCAATAATCTCATGTAAAATACGATAGGCTGGTTGTACGTTGATCGTTCAACCTGGGTACATTCAGCCTGCTATTACGTGGTTTGAATCTTGGGTGGTTCCTGCTGAACCGGTTGAGATCCAAGCCTTTTGGGGCCAGCTTTAGTTGAGGATCAGATCATATTTTATTGCAAATTACTGTAGAAAACCAGTTAATTCCAAGAGGTTCGCATACCTTTTCTTGCCACTGTATGTATTGGTGACCATTGTTGTTTTAGGACTAAAAGTAAGGAAAATTTTAGAGTTGTCACCAGAACAGGAGGTGAAGGTAAATTTTCCAATGGGAACATTAGTTCCACTAACAATGTTCAAGAGGGGAATTCCCTCTTTACCCTCTTCTTTAAGGGACAGTGTCACCTTGATCTGAGATACAATTTGGGTATTTACACACTATATCGTAGGATTCATTATAATTTGAGCATTCCAACTCAGAAACTTTGGGTTCCAACACTTAATAGTACACTGGTCAGTGGTAGGGGTTTTGAGAGGGTTTTTAGTTGCCAGTTCTGCCCCTGTAGTTTGGACCTCCCAGACTCAAGGTTCAGGTACTCTCATTGTTTGTGTTGTACAAAACTGTTACCTGTCATTGCCTATTGCTGTTGCCATTCTGTATGCTGCTTTTTCATGCGATGCATACTAGCACATTACCACATTATCCTGTAGGGGCCCAATTATTTTTTGTTGTTTTTTTTTTTTTTTACGCACGCTAAGTAATGCACATCTATGGGCACTGCAAATTGTAAAGTCCATCATAACGATTTATTCTGATATTTTGTAAAGTTACTGAGGATTTTTATCCAGCGTGAAGTTTTTCTTTAAACCAAAATAGTTGCAAAAAAGTGTAATGCAATTCAACAAGTCTAGTTATTCAAGCAAAAAAAAAACAAAAAAAGATTCAAATAGCACCACAGCTAAATTTAGTTTTTGTTTGATGAGCATGACAAGAACCAGCAAACCAAGCTCCTTCTACTGGATTGCTACTTAGGTATCCCTGCCAGTCATTGCAGCCAGGTCCACAACCTTTCTTTTCTTCACTACAGATGAACAGTAGTCAATGCCAGCCTCAAAGTGCTGGTTCTCCTTCTCCCAGTTGGACAAAATTCAAGCCATGGGTGACCTTACAAGCACTACCTGGCTGGACAAAAGTTGACTGAAAAATCGACTGACTTGGGCAGATAATTGTTGTATTCTATCAGATGCAGCCACTGTTCGGCAGTGCCATTGTATTGAGGCAGCTGCAGGTGCCTCAGTTATCTGAATGCAATAGTCAACCGTGGAGAGTCCTCCGTCCAGAATTGTTTTTCTCTTAACCACTTGCCGACCGCCGCACGACGATATACGTCGGCAGAATGGCACGGGCAGGCATATTGGCGTATATATAAGTCCATGCCTGCCCGCGGGTGGGGGGCCCGATCGGGCCCCCCCCCGGTGCCTGCGGCGGTCGGCATTCGTTCGGGAGAGATCAGGGATGAGGGGACGGCCATTCATTCATGGCCACCCCCTCGCGATCGCTCTCGACGAATGGAAATCCCCCGTGACATCACTTCCTCTCCTGTAATGTAAACACAGGAGAGGAAGTGATGTATTCTCTCCTCCGTGTCGGTATTTTCCGTTCCGACACGGAGGAGAGCGGATCGGTGAGTTGCACCAACACTCTACACACACAGTAGAACATGCCAGGCACACTCACACCCCCCCTTTACCCCCCGATCACCCCCCCAATTACCCCTGCCCCCCAGTCACAGTGACACCAATGTCATTTTTTTTTTTTTTTTTTTGCATTGGTGTCATTTGTGACTGTAATAACTGTTAGGGCAGTTAGAGTTAGCCCCCTTTAGTTCTAATGTACCCCCCTAACCCCCCCAATAAAGGTTTAACCCCGTGATCACCCCCCGTCGCCAGTGTCACTAAGGCTGGGTTCACATTGCAGCGGTTTATGAGAACGAATGTGATTCGCACCGCACTGCAGTGCAAATCACATCCGATCTCTGTGCGATTCGAGTTCAGCCATTCGCCGCACCCGCCGCACCCGCCGCAAATTCGCACGGGACCCTTTTTTTGGCCCGCAGCAGAATCGGATCGCATGGGTGTTCACACCATGCGATCCGAGTTTGCAGATCGCACTGCGATATGCGAACTGATCTGGGGGTGTCAGTAACATTTCACTGACACTCCCAGCAGTTCGCATAGGGCAGTGTGAACTGCCGCCGGGAGGCATGCGATGCGGGAACCCGCCGCGGATTCGCGGCGTTTCCGCATCGCTCCAGTGTGAACCCAGCCTAATAAGCGATCATTTTTCTGATCGCCGTATTAGTGTCACAGGTGACGCTAGTTAGGCAGGTAGGTATTTAGGTTCGCCGCAGCTTTTTATAGCGCCAGGGACCCCCATATACTACCGCATAAAGCCCCCTGATTGCCCCCTAGTTAACCCTTTCACCAGTGATCACCATATAACTGTTACAGGTGACGCTGGTTGGTTAGTTATTTTTTTATAGTTTCAGGGCACCCGCCATTTATTACCTAATAAAGGTTTAACCCCCTGATCACCCGGCGGGTGTCATTTGTGACTAATAACTGTTAGGGCAGTTAGGGTTAGCCCCCTTTAGTTCTAAGGTACCCCCCTAACCCCCCCAATAAAGGTTTAACCCCGTGATCACCCCCCGTCGCCAGTGTCACTAAGGCTGGGTTCAGATTGCAGCGGTTTGAGAACGGATGTGATTCGCACCGCACTGCAGTGCAAATCACATCCGATCTCTGTGCGATTCGAGTTCAGCCATTCGCCGCACCCGCCACACCCGCCGCACCCGCCGCAAATTCGCACGGGACCCTTTTTTTGGCCCGCAGCAGAATCGGATCGCATGGGTGTTCACACCATGCGATCCGAGTTTTCAGATCGCACTGCGATATGCGAACTGATCTGGGGGTGTCAGTAACATTTCACTGACACTCCCAGCAGTTCGCATAGGGCAGTGTGAACTGCCGCCGGGAGGCATGCGATGCGGGAACCCGCCGCGCATTCGTGGCGTTCCCGCATCGCTCCAGTGTGAACCCAGCCTAATAAGCGATCGTTTTTCTGATCGCTGTATTAGTGTCACAGGTGACGCTAGTTAGGCAAGTAGGTATTTAGGTTCGCCGCAGCTTTTTATAGCGCCAGGGACCCCCATATACTACCGCATAAAGCCCCCTGATTGCCCCCTAGTTAACCCTTTCACCAGTGATCACCATATAACTGTTACAGGTGACGCTGGTTGGTTAGTTATTTTTTTATAGTTTCAGGGCACCCGCCATTTATTACCTAGTCTCACTAGTGTACCCCTAAATTTAGGGGTGTCTACTTTCCAAAATGGGGTCATTTGGGGGGGGTTTGTGCCATCTTGGCATTTTATGGCCTTCAAAACTGTAACGCCCTTAGAAAGCCTGAAGGCGGTGCTTGGTTTTCGGGGCCCCGTACGCGGCTAGGCTCCCAAAAAGTCCCACATATGTGGTATCCCCGTACTCAGGAGAAGCAGCAGAATTTATTTTGGGGTGTCATTTCACATATGCCCATGGCATGCGTGAGCAATATATCATTTAGTGACAACTTTGTGAAAAAAAAAAAAAAAAAAAAAAAGTTTGTAATTTTCCCGCAACTTGTGGCAAAATATAAAATATTCCATGGACTCAACATGCCTCTCAGCAAATAGCTTGGGGTGTCTACTTTCTAAAATGGGGTCATTTGTGGGGGTTTTGTGCCATCTTGGCATTTTATGGCCTTCAAAACTGTAATAGGTAGTGAGGAGTGAAGTCAAATATTTACGCCCTTAGAAAGCCTGAAGGCGGTGCTTGGTTTTCGGGGCCCCGTACGCGGCTAGGCTCCCAAAAAGTCCCACATATGTGGTATCCCCGTACTCAGGAGAAGCAGCAGAATTTATTTTGGGGTGTCATTTCACATATGCCCATGGCATGTGTGAGCAATATATCATTTAGTGACAACTTTGTGAAAAAAAAAAAAAAAAAAAAAAAGTTTGTAATTTTCCCGCAACTTGTGGCAAAATATAAAATATTCCATGAACTCAACATGCCTCTCAGCAAATAGCTTGGGGTGTCTACTTTCTAAAATGGGGTCATTTGTGGGGGTTTTGTGCCATCTTGGCATTTTATGGCCTTCAAAACTGTAATAGGTAGTGAGAAGTGAACTCAAAAATTTACGCCCTTAGAAAGCCTGAAGGCGGTGCTTGGTTTTCGGGGCCCCGTACGCGGCTAGGCTCCCAAAAAGTCCCACATATGTGGTATCCCCGTACTCAGGAGAAGCAGCAGAATTTATTTTGGGGTGTCATTTCACATACGCCCATAGCATGTGTGAGCAATATATCATTTAGTGACAACTTTGTGTAAAAAAAAAAAAAAAATTTTTTTTTTGTCATTATTCAATCGCTTGAGGCAAAAAAATAAAATATTCAATGGGCTCAACATGCCTCTTATCAATTTCCTTAGGGGGTCTACTTTCCAAAATGGGGTCATTTGGGGGGGTTTTGTACTGCCCTGCCATTTTAGCACCTCAAGAAATGAGATAGGCAGTCGTAAACTAAAAGCTGCGTAAATTCCAGAAAACGTACCTTAGTTTGTAGATGTGACAACTTTTGCGCAAACCAATAAATATACAATTATTGACTTTTTTTTTACCAAAGACATGTGGCTGAATACATTTTGGCCTAAATGTATGACTAAAATTGAGTTTATTGGATTTTTCTAATAACAAAAAGTAGAAAATATCATTTTTTTTCAAAATTTGCGGTCTTTTTACGTTTATATCGCAAAAAATAAAAATCGCAGAGGCAATCAAATACCATCAAAAGAAAGCTCTATTTGTGGGAAGAAAAGGACGCAAATTTTGTTTGGGTACAACATTGCATGACCGCGCAATTACCAGTTAAAGCAGCGCAGTGCCAAAGTGTAAAAAGACCTCTGGTCATTTACCAGCAAAATGGTCCGGTCTTAAAGTGGTTAAGCTGGTCATACACCAGTAGAATTTTATTAGAAAATTTTTGTATTAAGAATATTTGTTCGATTTTCTAATCACTAAGTGTTTCAAATTCGAATGGTAAAAACAAACACACATTTTGAAGCAGTGGCGGCTGGTGCTTCATTGGTTGGGCAGCAGACAGACCTGATCACAGACCCCCCCCCCCCCCCATCCCATTGCTCCAGCCCACAAGCCCACACCACGCACCATACCACACACACTACCCCCCCCCCGGTCGCCAGCTCACTTACCCTTTGCTGCCCCCGGACTGAGATGTGGAGACGACAGAGGTGGCAGATTTCCCTCCTCAGTCTCCTCCGTGTCCACCCTCCGTCTGTTGGACTTCCCCTGCGTCTCCTCAAAATCTTGGCGGCTGCACGTCTCCTCCCTCCCTCCTCATTCCTCCTCCTAGGCCAATAGGATGGGTTCTCCTTTTGACCAATAGGGATACGGGTCTCAGAACCCGCTTCCCGGTTGACTGAGAGGAGAATCAGTGTGACAATAGCGAATATTCATTCGTTATTGTCACACAACTGTGTACTGCGGCCTATTAAAGCCTATTAGAGCCTCTAATCACATGTTTAAAAAACAAAAACAAACAAAAAAAAACCCTAATTGGAATCCATGGTCTGGCGCCCTGCATGTAGATTAGGGGGTCGGACGCATAGATAGGGGGGCGGCGCCACTGTGCCCCTAAGACCCCTTTCACACTGGGGCGTTCTGCAGGCGCTATAGTGTTAAAAATAGTGCCTGCACACCACCCTAAAATAGCTGCTCCATTCACTCCAGTGTGAAAGCCCGAGGGTGCTCTAGCAGGTTGTTAGAAAAAGTCCTGCCAGCAGCTTCTTTGGAACGGTGAAGAAGAGGTGAACTCACCGCTCCTCCCTATTGAAATCAATAAAATCAATAACCCCTTTTTGGCCGCTAGCGGGGGGTTAAAACCGCCCCTCTAGCGGCTGAATACCAGCATTAAAACGACAGTAAAGTGTCGCTAAAAATAGCGCCGCTTTACAGTGGTGTTGCTAGGGGGTGCAGTGGGGTACGGTCTGCACCCGGGTGACACCCGCTACAGGGATGACAGCTTCCTGACTCTCCCAAGGGTGAGGAAATCCCTGGCATTTTTTTTTTTGCAGCTGACCCCGCACCTCCTCCCTACTGAGCCAGTGAGCCTGTCACATCTCACAAACGATGATGCCACACACTATCTCTACCTCAACCTGCCCTGTGCCACCGCAGCCTGCCCTGTGCCACTCCAGCCTGCCCTGTACCATTCAGCCTACACTGTGCCACCCCAGCCTGCCATGTCACCCCAACCTGCCCTGTGCCACCCCAGCCTGCTCTGTACCACCCTAGCCTGCCATGTGCCACCTAAACCTGCCCTGTACCACTCCAACCTGCCCTGTGCCACCCCAACCTGCCATATACCACCCAGCCTGCCCTGTGCCACCCTAACTTTCCCTGTGCCATCCCAACCTGCCTTATACCACCCAACCTGCCCAGTACCACCCTAACCTGCCCTGTACCACCACAACCTGCCCTGTACCACCCCAATACCACCTTAGCCTGCCCTATACCACCCTAACCTGTTATATACCACCCCAACCTGCCACTATACCACCCTATTTTACCCTAACCTGCCACTATACCACGCTACACTATCATTTACAGGGGCTGGTTTGGGGTGCGCCTCATGACCGTGTGCTACCTGAATGGTGCTTGGCAGCCTAGACGGGGGAGGGTTGACGGTGACACTATGTTTTACCGCACCAGGTGACACCAAACCTAGTGACGCCACTGCCATTTACTGCTGATGCACTAGGCGGCACAGTGTGAAAGGGCTCTAATGGATGGGCCGCCACTGTTTTTAAAGAGGGATTCCACCAAAAAAAAAAATATTAAAAGCCAGCAGCTATAAATACTACAGCTGCTGACTTTTAATAAATGGACACTCACCTGTCCCGGGTTCCAGCGATGCCGGCAGCCGAGGCCGATCGATCGCTCGGCTCTCGGCTGCTGCAGTCACCATTCTAGGTGAGGGAATCAGGAAGTGAAGCGAATCGGCTTCACTTCCCGGTTCCCTACTGCGCATGCGCGAGCCGCGCCACGCAATAGGAAATCTCTGCGCTGTCACTGGGACCCGTGTGTGTCCCAGCAGACAGCGCAGCAGGGCAGGAAATGGCGTAGACTCCCACGGGAGTCTATGCCCGGAAGTGGGTGAAAATACCTGTCTTTGACAGGTATCTCCACCCCCCTCCCCCCTGAAAGGTGTCAATTGTGACACCGGAGGGGGGGGAGGGATCCGATCAGCGGAGGTTCCACTTTAGGGTGGATCCCGCTTTAAGTACTTTGGAATGACATTAACCCAGTCATCGATTGTACGAAGAATTTTTGTCCATTCAAAAATCTACCAGCTAGCTCTATTTGGCCCATAGACTGAACTGGAGAAAATTGAGCCGTCTATGGCCAGCCTTATCAGGGGTGGTGACCAAAAGTATTACGGGAAGATAATACGAACGCTGCGCAAACTGCTGGCGCTATATAAATCCTGTATAATAATAATAATAATGATAATAATAATAATATTTGTACTGTGTATAAAAATAAATTTGGTGATTTTTTTTTAAAGAGATGCATAAATGAATTAAATGGTGAATTGTTTTTATCTGCATGAGGTTGAGATTTAAGTAAGTCATTGCAAGTCAATTAGCAAGATAAAGAACAGTTTGTGGCTGGATTTTAAAGACTATTGTTTTAAACTCGTTCCTCTGAGCTGTAACATTTTTGTGCTTTTACTATTTCTCAAATAGTTTCTGACACAAGTAATCCTGCCCGCAGGCACCGCAGCTCCAACACACACTGCAGACTGGCCAGATAAATGCTTTCAATTATTTGTTTGTATTGTGATGGTTAGCGAGTAATATTAACCACTTACTTCCACACTCAATGAGTACAGCCAGCAAGAGGCTGTAAAAAAAAAAAACAGGCACAGGCTACAAATCCAAAGCTTTCTGTCTTGCAACAGTGTGTGTCATTTACATGTGTGCAGTGCGTTAATGCACATGTGTTAAAGAGGTTGTAACCCTAAAAAATAAAAAGATCCTGTTCCTTTAAAGCATGTTAAACTGCATAGTGCTTATGCTGTGTTATTTGTCCCCTTTATATGCTGTAAAAAACCTGGTTGATCCTGCCTGTTCCTCTTTAGTGTGCTGACCATGGTAATCGTGGTCAGGTGACGTGCCTCCGTCATTCCCCTTCCCTCTCTCCCTGTCACTTCCTAGTGTGTGAGCTGATTTTAAAAAAATGCCCCTCCCCTCCAGCCGCTATTCCATTCGGCAGTAAAGTTACTGATCAAAAATACTGCCAGCCCCTCTGTAATAATAAGATTACTATGCAGTGTCTATGTTTTTTTTTTTGAAAATTTGGCAGCTAAATACCTTTTTCACATTGCCAATATGCAGTCGCCTGCCTGGCTGACATCAGAGGAAAATCACAGCCCCTCCCACTGTAGTCCTTAGATTGAGGGAGGAAAGCGGAGGGCGGTCACGTGACCACACATCGGCGATGTCAAAAAGGTATTTAGTTGCCAGCTTTTCAAAAAAAAAGAGACACTGTGTAGTATATCTTAATATTGCAGAGGGGCTGGCAGGAATTGGGATCAGTGGCTTTACAACCACATTAACCACTTTAAGCTTTTTGCGATTCGGCACTTCGTTGATTTAATTGACAATTGCGCGGTCGTACTAAGTGGCACTCAAACAACATTGATCTCCTTTTTTTCCCACAAATAAAGCTTTCTTTTGGTGGTATTTTATTTTTTGCGCTATAAACAAAAAAAGAGCGGCAATTTTGAAAAAAACACATTCTTTTTAAATTTTTGCTATAATAAATATCCCCCAAAAATATATAAAAAACTATTTTTTTCCTGCAGTTTAGGCCGATACGTATTCTTCTACATATTTTTGGTAAAAAAAAACAAACGCAATAATCGTATATTGATTGGTTTACGCAAAACGTATTGAGTCTACAAAATAGGGGATAGTTTTATGGCATTTTTTTAGATAATTTTTTTTTCACTAGTAATGGCAGCGATCAGCGATTTTTATCTTGACTGCGACATTATGGCGGACACGTCGGACAATTTTGACACATTTTTGGGACCATTGGCATTAATACAGCGATCAGTGCAATTAAAATTGTATTGATTACTGTAAAAATTTCACTGGCAGTGAAGGGGTTAATATGTATCCTAGGGAGTGTTCTAACTGAAGGGGAGATGGGACTGGGCAGGGAAACTAACAGATCGCTGTTCATAATCTGTATGAACAGACGATCTGTCAGTTCCCTGCTCAGAGAACCGGAAACTGTGCGTTTACACACACAGCTCCCGGTTCTCCGTGTGCCCCGAGCGATTGCGGGAGCCTGGCGGTGATTGAGACCATCTTGCATCGGCTTGGGGAGCGAGGGGGGGGGGGGGCGTGTGCACACAAGCACCCCCTAGTGGCCATTTAAGTTACTGACGTAGCATAACAGCAATTCGCGTAGCCGAGCCATGCTGCCGCAGTACAACAGCGGAGGCTGCTCGGCTAGCAGTTAAGTTACACGTTAATGTGTGTTGCATTAAGGCAGTCCATTGACATCAGCGGTCTTCTGGCACACATAAATGTCCCAATGAATTACTTTTGTTGCAGCACATGTGCTATGCCTCGGTGCATTTGCTTCTATGCAAAATGAACAGCACTGCTGAGGCTACCAATAATAGGATAGCACTGGCCCTCCTGTACGGCACCGGGCCCCAAAAGTAGAACAGGGGGGCTCAGGACACTTTATGGTGCAGGCAGTTCACCAGAGCGCCAGCGGAGTCGCAAATACTGGAGCAGATCCCCCGGCTTCTGCACCTCTCCCTTCTGCTGGCTTTCAGCTGTTATATGGGGAGCCACAGGAGCATCTGTTCCAGTAATTGTGCCCCCATGTCATGTTTACTGGACCCTTGTTTTCCTGAATGAACACAGCGATCAGTACTGATTGCTCCTATGTTCATTCACCACTGAAACTTATGCCGCGTACACATGATCAAACAATCTGGTGGAAAAGTCCACCGGACAATCCGCCCGTGTGTAGGCTCCGGCGGACTTTTTTTACCCAAAAGTCTGGCGGACTAAGATTGGAGTTTTGCATAGCAATCTGTCCGCTGGACTCGCATTTCGGCGGACAGTACGGCCGTGTATGTGCCAGTCCGCCGTACTTTTGAAATGAACAGACTTTTCCAGAGCGGAGAAAAGTCTGCTCATTTTGAGAGCGGCTCCGGGTAGCCGGGACCAGCGAAGGAAGCGTTGCTGGCCCCGTCACCTGGTATGGACTTAAAGGGGAAAAAAGGGGAAAAAAACAGCATGGGGGCCCTCCCCCTAGGTCCATATCAGACCCTTATCCGAGCTTGCTACCCCGCCGGCCAGGAAAGGGGGTGGGGACGAGCGAGCGCCCCCCCCCCCCTCCTGAGCCGTACCAGGCCACGTGCCCTCAACATTGGGGGTGCCTTGTTGAAGGGGGGGCCACGCGGCCCCCCCACCCCAAAGCACCTTGTCCCCATGTTGATGAGGACAAGGGCCTCTTCCCGACAACCCTGGCCGTTGGTTGTCTGGGTCTGCGGGCGGGGGGCTTATCGGAATCCGGGAGCCCCCTTTAATAAGGGGGCCCCCGGATCCCGGCCCCCCACCCTATGTGAATGAGTATGGGGTACAATGTACCCCTACCCATTCACCTGTGAAAAAAAAAAGTAAAAAAAAAAACACAACACACAAGGGTTAAAATAGTTTATTGCACAGCTCCGGGGGTCTTCTTCCATCTTCAGGGGTCTTCTTGCCAGACTCCTCCGCTATCTTCTGCTAGCTCTTTTACTAGCGGAGGAGCCCGGCTTTCTTCTTCGCCGCCTCCGCCCTCTTCTTACGACTTCGGGGGTCTTGTCCCCCTCTTCGGTTCTTCTTGCCGGGCCACCGCGCCTTCTTGTAGCTCTTTTACAAGCGGTGACCTGGTCTTCTGTCGCCGCTGCTGCCGTCTTCTTTTTTTCTCTTCTTCTCTTCTGGAGATGTTGCCTCGTCGCTGTCTCCGGTCACTATGTGACCGGAGACAGCGACGAGGCAACATCTCCAGAAGAGAAGAACAGAAGACGGCAACAGCGGCAGCGGCGACAGACGACCAGGTCACCGCTTGTAAAAGAGCTAGAAGAAGGCGCGGTGGCCTGGCAAGAAAAACCGAAGAGGGGAACAAGACCCCCAAAGTCGGAAGAAGAGGGCGGCGGCGGCGAAGAATAAAGCCGACGGAGATACAACGGACATTTGATGGACTTTCAACGGAGTTACAACGGACTTCTGAACGAACGGACTTGCCCATACACGAACGGACCAAAGTCCGTTCGTTTTGAGTGTGATGACTAGAAAAGGAAGTTCAATAGCCAGTAGCTGCCCTTGCGTCGTATTTGGTCCGTCGGACCAGCGTACAGACGAATGGTTTTCCCAATAGAAATTGATTCCGTCGGACAGATTTGAAACATGTTCTATGTCTAGGTCCGTCTGAATTTTTGAGGAAAAAAGTCAGATGGAACCCCCACACGATCGTAATATCCAACGGAACGATTCCTTCTGAGCTTTTCTGCCAGAAAGTTCAGTCGTGTGTACGCGGCATAACACTTTAACCGCTTCCTGCCCAGCCTATAGTAATATGAAGGCCGAGGGGGAGTGCTGCCAATCCGAGTGGACATCATATGACGTCCTCCCAGGATTGGGCCAAGCTGCAGCACAATCGCTGTGTCCACCTTACAGCATGCAGAGCCTGCAAAATCACTCTCCCGGTGCCACAGCTAACGTATACAGTCGCCCATTGAGATGAATTGGAAGATGTAGATGTATGCAGTTATATGCCAGGGGTAACATAAAGCACACTATCTCCGCTCAGAGCATATGTTCATGCAGGTGCTTTATGCACCTTCTGTCACATAACTGCATTCAGCTGCACTTTCTAATTCATCTCATTGGGTGACAGTATGCAGCAGCTGCATTGAAGTAGATGTAAACACAATCACGAAAACCTCATATAAGCTTTAATATGTTACTGCCATGCCATATATTCCTTAGAACACAGACAGCAGTCATTGGACAGAGGAACGGTCTCTTCTATGCATGTCATAGATCAGCAGAATTGTGCGCTGGGATCCCCATTGTCACGCGCACGGTGCACAGTCTGTGAGGTGTGTTTGCACAGCTGTGGTTAATGTGTGACTAATCACATTGTTAAGTGTTTCTTACAGTATAACCACTCCTTGCTGGAGCCTGGTACAGTGTAACCGAAAGTAACCCAAGTGTTTGTTGGCAAGTCACTAGGGAAGGAACTGATAGAATTGTTGGGACTGATAGAAATGTAATATTACTCTGAGGTCACGTTTTAAAAAAAAACACCAACTTCACCAGATCTGTAGGCCATTCCATAGCACCGAGATTTGGCAGAAAATGACTTGGCCTTGGTTATTTGTAGCACCGGCAGACAGAAACTATTAGGTAGATAAGAGAGCAGGATATTATTTTATACTGAGACTCTGCTAATCGGAAAAGTTGGGTTCAGTCAGTTCATTTACTAAGTTTTATATCATTTTTCCAATAATCTCCTGCAGTCTCAATGGAGAGTTCTATATGCTGAATGTGGTGCATGACACTTCGTTAATGTGGTGCATGAAATTTAAATATATTGCTCATATGTTAGTCATGCCCCTTCCCAGTAAGGCCTCGTTTATGCGGGGCGTACTACAGCTTATACACATGCGAGGGCCGTGTTTACCGGTGTGGGGATGCACAGGGGTTCTATGCTTTGGGCCCCTCCCATTCTCGCTCTATACCTCCACCCTGAGCCAGTTGATAACCTCCCATGGCTTCCAATACCACCTCTACGCCAATGACACCCAGGATCTATCTCTCCACTCTTCAACTCACCCCCTCGATCTCCTCATGGATCTCAAACTTACTGAATGACATATCGGTATGGATGTCACAACACTTTCTTAAAGAGGAAGTAAACCCTGATGGGCTTACATCCTCTTTCATCCCCTGCAAAGGCAAAGCATAATTCTTCTCGGTGGGGTCTCGCAGCTCCAGCGCTGTCATTTGGCGAAGCCGCAATGATGTCACTCCCGCACATTCGCACAGGAGCCGACACGCGTGGCATCTTCGTCATTGACGATGCCGCGCTCAGTGCTCATGCACGCCGCTGTCTACGGCGCATGCGCCGTAGACAGTGGTGCCTGTCTTCGGGCAAATATCTCCTAAACCGTATAGGTTTAGGAGATATTTCTTGGACCTACAGGTAAGCCTTAATCTAGGCTTACCTGTAGGTCAGAGTGGTTTGTAAGGGTTTACAACCACTTTAAACTCAACCTTTCTAAAACTGAGCTGGTTATATTTCCTCCTTCCCGGTCCTCCCCCCATGACTTTACCATTAAGATCAACAGCACAACCATTGGCCCCTCCCCACATGCCAGGGTTCTGGGTGTAATCCTCGACGCTAACCTCTTCTTCAGCCTCAACATCCAATCACTGGCTAAATCCTGCCGTCTTCACCTCCGCAATATCTCCAGAATTCGACCCTTCCTGACTAATGACACCTCAAAGCAACGTATTCACTCCTTGATGATTTCCCGCCTTGACTACTGCAACTCTCTCCTTAATGGCCTACCCTTACACAGACTATCCCCTTTCAGTCTATTATGAATGCTGCTGCTAGACTAATACACCTCACTAACCAATCCGTGACTGCTGCCCCTCTCTGCCAATCCCTTCACTGGCTTCCCCTACCCCACCGTATAAAACTCAAAATGCTAAGCAAAACGTACAAGGCCATCCACAACATCGCCCCAACCTCATCTGCAGATATCACCCTAATTGTCCACTCTGTTCCTCCCAGGAACTCCTGCTCTCTAATTCCCTTGTTACCCCCTCTCATGCTCGCCTTCAGGGCTTCTCCAGAGCCTCTCCCATCCTCTGGAACTCCCTGTCCCGGTATATCCAATTATTCAGGGAAGCCTATCTCACACCCACCTAACAACTTTCCCAGAGCCACCCCCATCAAATCATTCTCTGCATCTATTACCTTTTGTACCACCACCCCCTCCCTTTTGAATGTAAGCTCTATGAGCAGGGCCCTCCTGTTCCTTCTGTATTGAACTGTACTGTAATTGTGCTGTCCCCCTCTACATTGTAAAGCGCTGCGTAAACTGTTGTCGCTATATAAATTGTGTATTATAATAATAATAAAGAGGGATTACTGACACAGTTGGCCATCTTAAACATGTATTGCAAAATGTGTGAACTAAATACATGCCTTTGATTGCAACCAAGATTTGTTAACCTTCCTAGCGGTAATCTTGGGATTTCAGCACCACGAGCGGTAACCCCGAGCCAGACTCAGGATCGCATTGCTGGATGCAGGGAGGACACAGGGAGAGTTACTTACCTTGTCCCCTGGATCCAGCGATGTCCTCCGCGCTGTGTGATTGAGCTGTCCTCCGCTCGATTCACACAGTGCCGAATGCCGCTGAGCTCCGTTCCCTGCGACGTTACGGGGCACGGGAGCGGAGATCGGCGCCAAATTCAAAAAAGTAAAAAGACACAAAACACACACAGTACTGTAATCTTACAGATTACAGTGCTGTATTACAAAATACACACCCCCTTTGTCCCTAGTGGTCTGTGCAATGTCCTGCATGCACTTTTATATTATAAATACTGTTTTTTCTGCCTGGAATTTGGAGATTGTCCATAGCAACCAAAAAGTGTCCCTTTTTCAGTGTTTTAGGATCTGATTACATTATTGAATAATTTTTATTATTCTTTATTATATTATAAACTTTATCATACCCGGGATGTCTATTAGACTCTGGTTTGAACAGATTTAAGAGAGTTATTCCTAAGAATTACAGGACTACAATATAAAACGCCAAATTGCCATGCAAAATAATTGTACCGCTTTCAGCACCTAAAACCAGAATGAATCATACCGCCAGGGAGGTTAATTTGCATACACAAAAAAGTATTTTTCCTTACAAACTCATTCAAGACCATGTTGCAAAACTTAATACACCCCAATGAAAGTCTTAGGAGCCAAGCTAAATTTTAGACAACAAAAATTCTAATTAACAAGAATTCAACTACAAGTGAGTGTAATTATTCATTAAACAGGTGTCCAGCAGACTGTTGATTACAAAAGGGTGTTACGTAACAAATAAAACAAGAAAGGTGAAGGCTACAAGAGGATTAGTAAAGCTTTACTTATCAGTCAGAATACTGTAGCAAAAGTGATACAAAAATTTAACAAAGATGGAACTGCAAACATCTCAAAGCAAAGTCCAGGCCGTCCATAGAACTTATCACCTTAGCGTTTTAGCTAAAGAAATAGAAAGCCAAACTGGGGTGATTGTTTCCCGGTGAAACAATACGGTGTATAATGGCATGCATGTGTATCATCCACAAAGGAAGTCTCTCCTAAAGCTCATGCACAAAAAAGCCTGCCTAGAATTTGCCAGGGCCCATGCTGAAAAAGAAGATGACTACTGGGACTCTGTAATCTGGAGTGATGAGACCAACATAAATGTTTATGAATCTGATGGCTTCAAAACTTTATGCATCACAAAGGTGAAAAGTACAAAGAAAAATGCATGGCGCCTACAGTGAAACATGGTGGTGGCAGTGTCCTTCTGTGGGGATGGATGAGTGCTGCTGGTGTCAGGGAGCTGCATTTCATTGATGGTATCATGAATTCGCAGATGTACACCTCTATATTGAAAGAGAAGATGCTACCATCACTCCATGCCCTTGGTTGTCGTGCACTTTTCCAACATGACAATGATCCAAAACACACAACTAAGGCCGCTGTTGCATTTCTGAAGAAGTACAGGTGATTTAGTGGCCAAGATATGTCTACTGATGTCAGGAAGATCCTCCTCACGGACGTCCGAGCGGCGAAAGTCGCAGAAGATCTCTTGCCCAGTTCCAGGAGCGTTACCGCGATCGGCGGTGCGCGCGTGCGCGTGCGCGCGGGAGCGCGCACGCGGGTGCGCGCGCGGCCGTTTGACGCAAATTGGCGCCAATAGCGCTATTTAAACTGGATCCATGCCTCACTGCCTTGCTGCCTGATCAACAGCGTTCCTGTGCGTCCTGATGATCCGTATCTGAATCTGAACCTGAACCTGTACCTGTACCTGTACCTGTACCCTGATCCGTATCGAACCCGGCTTGTTTCCGATTCTGCTGTTTGCTGCCTGCCCCCCGACTTTGGCTTGTACCCGACTACTCTTCTGGATTCCGTTTCTGTATCTGATCTGCCCGCCTGTGCCTGACCTGGACTGTTACACCATCCGTCAACTGTAAGTTGCTTGCTGTTGTACTACAGGACACCTCCCAGTCCTCCGCAATATTTGGCTGTACTCCTTCTGCGTTTGTAGCCTTCTACCTTTGGCCACAGACTACTGGACTCTTCCGCTTCCGCTTATCCATTGCACCTGCATCCGTTGTTGGACTACAATACCCCTCCGTTGTTTGTCACCTCCTGCAATCACTTGTATGCCGTTGCTGGACTACAGGAACCCTTCTGCTGTCTGCTGGACCTTATCTCACCTTTGCCTGCATTCAGACACCGGACTACAATACACCTCCTCCTTCAACGGTCTTCTGCCTTTACCATCTGCTATCCAGTCAGGCACTTGTGCCCCTCTGTGCTCCTGAGCCCCTGTCACCACTACCAGGGTCTCTCGAGTCAGAGGTCTACGAGAGGCCACTCCCTGCACTCCGGGCTCTGCTTAAAGGTACGTGACAGTATCAGGCAGACATGTCTGAGCCCACGCAGGGAGATTCGGCCATGGATGATTTATGCCGTCATCTTGCTGGACTTACCCAGGCTGTTAAATCTCTACAAGAAGGCTATTCTCGATTGGAAGAGCGTTTCCAGGTCTTATCTACCACAGGCCCTACCGTGTCGGGAACTTCTTCTGCGCCATCAGTGGTTATGTTACCCCCTGAACCCAAGGTCCCAACTCCGGAGAGGTTTTCGGGAAATCGCAGCAAGTATAGAGCTTTTCGCAATGCCTGTGAATTGTTTTTTGCACTTCAACCCAGAACTTTCTCTCTAGAATCCACTAAGGTGGGTTTTGTTATCTCCCTCCTACTGGGTGAGCCCCAGGCTTGGGCCCACCGCCTTTTGGAGCAAAAGGAAGCCTGCCTTAATAACCTGAATACCTTTTTTCAAGCCATGGGTTTGCTTTATGAGGATCCTCAACAGGCGGCCACAGCGGAAGCAGCTTTATATTCTCTTCAGCAAGGCCGCAGAGCGGCAGAGGACTATGCGTCTGAATTTCGGCGCTGGAGTTCCGATACTACCTGGAACGATGCTGCTCTGCGATACCAGTTTCGCATGGGACTCTCTGAACCTCTAAAGGATGAATTGGCCCGGGTGGGTGTTCCAGCAACTCTTGAAGCCCTTATCAACCTCTCCATCCAGATAGACAGACGCTTGAGAGAACGGAGAACAGAACGCACTGCCGGGCCGTCCCGACCAGTCTGGATGTTACCCCGTGTACCTAATCCCCCTGCACATCCTGCTGCTGACACGCCTGAACCCATGCAACTGGGCTTACTTAGACCAACGCTCACCACCGAGGAACGACAACGCCGGCAGCTCAACAATCTGTGTCTTTACTGTGGAGAACCCGGACATTACGTGAGATCCTGTCCTGCCAAATTCCGTAAGCATTCTTCTGTATCTTCTCCTGTTTTACCTGCTGTGCCTAGTAATGCTACTCACCTGGCTGTTCCCGTCTCTCTTCAGCTACCCGGAGGGAACATTCAAGTCCCCGCAATAGTTGATTCTGGAGCGTGCAGTGGATTTATGGACTTATCGTTTGCCCAAAAGTTCCAAGTGCCCTTACGGCCCAGGGCGAAAGGGTTGTCTGTACACCTTGCCGATGGGTCAGCTATCAAATCAGGACCAGTGACACAAGAGACATGTCCTTTGACTGCTACTATTTCCGGTAACCATCAGGAACAACTCTGCCTGGACATTATTGAATCTCCCCTTTTCCCTATCATACTGGGTATGCCCTGGCTTCGGGCACACAACCCGCAAATAGACTGGTCCACCGGAAACATTTTCTTTTTCTCCCCCTATTGTCGTCAACACTGCTTTCAAGAATCAACTAAGGTTTTACCCCATTTAATGTGTATGGAGACCGATGTTGAGACTCGCCAGCACGTTCCTGAGACCTACCATGACTTCCTGGACGTGTTCAGCAAGAAGGGGGCAGAAACACTTCCCCCTCATAGACCCTACGATTGCCCAATTGAGATCCTTCCCGGAGCCGAAATCCCTTTCGGGAGAATATTTCCCTTAACAGAAGTGGAATTGGAGACTCTCAGGACTTACATTGACGACAATCTGAAAAAGGGGTTCATACGTCCTTCTACGTCCCCAGCTGGGGCAGGAATCTTTTTTGTAGAAAAGAAGGACCATTCTCTCCGCCCTTGTGTTGACTACCGGGACTTAAATAAAGTTACAGTCAAGAACCGGTACCCACTGCCTTTGGTACCCGAATTATTCCAGCGCCTTGGATCAGCTAGTATCTTCACAAAATTGGATCTTCGCGGAGCCTATAATTTGGTCCGTATCCGAAGCGGGGACGAATGGAAGACTGCCTTCCGCACCCGCTTCGGACATTTTGAATATCTCGTAATGCCCTTTGGGCTATGCAACGCTCCTGCGACTTTCCAGCATTTTGTGAATGATATCTTTAGAGATTTTCTCGACCTGTTTGTTATAGTATATCTGGACGACATCTTAATTTTCTCCCCCTCTCTGCCAGCTCACAGGGAACACGTTAAGAAGGTTCTCACTCGGCTTCGCCAACACGGCTTGTACGCAAAACCTGAGAAGTGCGAGTTTGAACGTCGCAGCATTCAGTTTTTGGGGCTGATTATTTCGGTGGATGGAATCAAGATGGATCCGCAAAAAGTTTCGGCCATCCTGGACTGGCCAGCCCCTACTGATAAAAGAGGAATTCAACGCTTTGTGGGGTTTGCGAATTTTTATCGAAAATTCATCAAGGGATTTTCTACAATCATCGCTCCAATCACCAGATTAACGAGACAAGGTATCAAGTTCCAGTGGACTCCGGAGGCACAGGCCGCATTTTCTTCCCTTAAAGAACAATTTGTATCAGCATCTGTCCTGAAGCATCCTAATTCTGCGCTACCCTACATCCTTGAGGTGGATGCATCCGAAGTTGCAGTGGGAGCAGTCCTTTCTCAGAGACAGGGCCCAAAGGCTTTATTGCACCCAGTGGCGTTCTTCTCACGTAAATTGTCTGAAGCGGAAAAGAATTATGATGTCGGGGACAGGGAGTTACTCGCTATCAAAGCCGCACTTGAGGAATGGCGCTATCTCCTGGAGGGAGCAGCCCATCCCATTCTGGTATACACTGACCACAAGAACTTAGAGTATTTAAAGACTGCTAAGAGGCTGAAGCCGCGTCAGGCCAGATGGGCACTGTTCTTTACAAGATTTTCCTTCCACATAACCTATAGGCCCGGATCAAAGAACACCAAACCCGACGCGCTATCCCGGATGTTCAGCGAACCCGAAGTTCTTCAACCCACAGACACCATCCTTGCGCCCGGAAATTTCCTTATGCTCCAGGAAGATCTTCTATCCCAACTTAAGCAGGCTTCATCTTCAGCTCCACATCCCTCAAACACCACCTTACTCTCTAGCAATAACTTGTTATGGCATGAAAACAAGATCTACGTGCCCCAACAACTACGGGTTGCTGTTCTCAAGTCTTGCCACGACCACAAATTGGCCGGTCATTTTGGGGTACACAAGACCGCCGAACTTCTCCAACGCACCTTCTGGTGGCCTCAGCTGCTAAGAGACTGTAAACTTTATGTTGAATCTTGCATTACCTGTACCCAGAACAAGAGTAGCAAGACCAAAGCCTGGGGGTTGCTGAAACCACTCCCCATCCCGGAAAGGCCTTGAAAAATGATTTCCATAGACTTTATTGTAGAATTACCTCCGTCAGAAGGCTTCACCACTATCCTTGTGGTGGTCGACAGATTGTCCAAAATGGCTCACTTTCTGCCCATGAAGGGTACACCTTCTGCCCCTGAGACCACAAGGATCTTCATTAAGGAGATTGTAAGACTCCACGGTATACCTGTGAACATTGTTTCTGACCGAGGGGTACAATTTACGTCAAAATTTTGGAGAGCTTTATGTAAGTCCTTGAAAATTGATCTTTCGTTCTCGTCTGCCTATCATCCCCAGACCAACGGCCAGACCGAACGAACGAACCAGACCCTTGAGCAGTATTTGCGGTGTTATTCTTCTTTTTCGCAAGACGATTGGGTATCCCTTTTACCACTTGCCGAGTTTTCCTACAATAACTCTGTTCATTCTGCAACTAATCAATCTCCCTTCTTTGCGAACTATGGTTTTCACCCTCAGTTCTTATCAGCCAATATCCCAGAATGCACGGTTCCAGCAGTTCAAGAAACTTTGGACTTTTTCTGCACCAATAACAAGTTGCTTCAAGAAACGATGGCAAGAACTCAAGAACGCAACAAAGCAGTTTTTGACAGAAAGAGGAGAGGGGAGCTCGACCTAAAACCCGGAGATTTGGTTTGGTTATCTACTCTGAATCTTAAATTAACATGCCCATCTAGAAAACTGGGCCCAAAATTTGTGGGTCCTTTCCCAATTTCCAGGAAAATTAACAATGTGGCTTATGAGCTGAAATTACCAGAATCGCTGAGTATTCACCCAGTGTTTCATGTGTCCCTCTCAAGACCTTCAATCCAGGATCCCTTCACCGATCGGAACCTGGGTCCTCCTGAACCTGTGCTTATTAATGGTGAAGAGGAGTTTGAAGTAGAAGCAATTTTGGATTGCAGAAAGAGACGCAACCAGGTACAGTATCTGGTGAAGTGGAAGGGGTATGGTCCAGAAGAGAACTCCTGGGAACCAGAGACTGGCATCCACGCCAAGAGGTTGGTTCTGGCATTTAAAAGATCTCACCCAGGTAAGATGTCCCAGTTGGGCATCCGGAGGCTGCCCATTGGGGGGGGGCAATGTCAGGAAGATCCTCCTCACGGACGTCCGAGCGGCGAAAGTCGCAGAAGATCTCTTGCCCAGTTCCAGGAGCGTTACCGCGATCACGCGGGTGCGCGCGCGGCCGTTTGACGCAAATTGGCGCCAATAGCGCTATTTAAACTGGATCCATGCCTCACTGCCTTGCTGCCTGATCAACAGCGTTCCTGTGCGTCCTGATGATCCGTATCTGAATCTGAACCTGAACCTGTACCTGTACCTGTACCTGTACCTGTACCCTGATCCGTATAGAACCCGGCTTGTTTCCGATTCTGCTGTTTGCTGCCTGCCCCCCGACTTTGGCTTGTACCCGACTACTCTTCTGGATTCCGTTTCTGTATCTGATCTGCCCGCCTGTGCCTGACCTGGACTGTTACACCATCCGTCAACTGTAAGTTGCTTGCTGTTGTACTACAGGACACCTCCCAGTCCTCCGCAATATTTGGCTGTACTCCTTCTGCGTTTGTAGCCTTCTACCTTTGGCCACAGACTACTGGACTCTTCCGCTTCCGCTTATCCATTGCACCTGCATCCGTTGTTGGACTACAATACCCCTCCGTTGTTTGTCACCTCCTGCAATCACTTGTATGCCGTTGCTGGACTACAGGAACCCTTCTGCTGTCTGCTGGACCTTATCTCACCTTTGCCTGCATTCAGACACCGGACTACAATACACCTCCTCCTTCAACGGTCTTCTGCCTTTACCATCTGCTATCCAGTCAGGCACTTGTGCCCCTCTGTGCTCCTGAGCCCCTGTCACCACTACCAGGGTCTCTCGAGTCAGAGGTCTACGAGAGGCCACTCCCTGCACTCCGGGCTCTGCTTAAAGGTACGTGACAACTGATCTGAACCCAATGGAACACCTATGGGGAATTCTGAAGAGACAAGTTGAGCATTACTCTCCATCCAGCATCCAGGCTCTAAAAGAGGTTGTTCTTGAAGAATGGAAAAAAATAGATGTTGCAATATGTTGCCAACTTGTTCATTCCATGCCTAGAAGACTTGGTGCTGTCCTTACAAATCATGGAGGTCATACAAAATACTAGATGGAGTGGTTTTTGTTGTACAGTGTATTAATTTTTTGCATCAACTTATTTGTCTAAAACTGAAGATTTTGTAATCTAAGTTATATTATTAAACATACTTTCATGTAATGAACTAAACAAATTTTCTATAAAACTCAGTTTTGTGAAAATTTTGAAAATTGTTCTTCTGTTCATTGAGATATACCATGCAGATCCACAGTCTGAAAGGGGACAACATGGAGATCTGCTGTTTCTAGTGATCTGGAACCACGATCTCTGTGTAGTTCCTGTCAGGGAACACATTTAAAGCGGAGGTCCACCCTAAAGTGGACCTTCCGCTCATCGGAACCCTCTCCCCCTCCGGCGCCACAATTGGCACCTTCCAGGGGGGAGGGGGGTGCAGGTACCTGTACAGTACAGGTATCTGCACCCACTTCCGGGATAGCTCTCTGCGGAAAGGGGCGTAGATTACGCCCCTTTCTGAAAGTCCCCCGCTGCCTGCTGGGAAACACACAGATCCCAGAGGCAGCGGGTCCATCCTTATTGCGCAGCGCGACTCGCGCATGCGCAGTAGGGAACCAGGAAATGAAGCCGAAAGGCTCCACTTCCTGATTCCCATACCCAAGATGGCGGCGGCAGCACCTGAGAGACGATCGAGAGATCGGCTTCGGGTGCCGACATCGCGGGCGCGCTGGACAGGTAAGTGTCACTATTTTAAATGTCAGCAGCTGCAGTATTTGTAGCTGCTGGCTTTAAAAAAAAAAAAAAAAACGCGGAGTCCCGGCGGACTCCCGCTTTAACCCTTTAATCGCCCCTGATGTTAACCCCTTCCCTGCCAGTGTAATTTATACAGTAATCAGTGCATTTTTGTAGCACCGTTCACTCTATTGGTGTCACTGGTCCTCAAAAACTGTCACTTAGATCCACCTCAATTTGTCCCCCTAAAAATGGCTGATCACCGCCATTACTAGTAAAAACCATAAAAAAAATAAAAATTAAAAGTCCATAAATCTATCCTTTAATTACTTTTGCACAAACCAATATGCATTGATTGGGAGCTTTTGTTTTACCAAAAATATGTAGCAGTATACAAGTTGGCCTAAATTGATGAAGAAATTAGTTTTTTTACATTTTTTTGGGATAAGTATTAAAGCAGAAAGTAAAAAAAAAAAAATATTGTTTTTTTTATCAAAATTGTCTGTCTATTTTTTTTATAGCGCAAGAAATAAAAAACGCAGAGGTGATCGAATACCACCCAAAGAAAGCTCTATTTGTGGGAAAAAAGGACTTCATTTGGGTACAGTGTCGCATGACCATGCAATTGTCAGTTAAAGTAACGCAGTTCCGTATCACCGAAAATGGCCTGGTCATTAAGGGGGTAAATCCTCTTGAGGCTGAAGTGGTAAAATCTTCCTTTTTAAATGGGTGTACTCATTTATGCTGAGCACTATGTGTGTGTGTGTGTATATATATATATATATATATATATATATATATATATATATATTTATATACACATATCCTAGATTGTAAGCTCTAATAAGCAGGGTCCTCTGATTCATCTTGCACCAAATTGTAATATAACTGTAATGTCTGTCTTCATTTTGTTAAGCGCTGCACTAACTGTTGGCGCTATATAAATCCTGTATACTAATATTATTAATAATAATAATAAATATACAAAACAGGTATAGAGGCACTCACAGGTCTTGCAATAATATATATGCAAATAAATCAATGTGTGTGTGTATATATATATATATATATATATATATATATACTGTATTCACTGTACAGATACATATATACTGTATATTACATACATTTTGAGTCTAGACCAGCCTTTCTCAACTTTCATGTCATAGAGGAACCCTAGAAAATATATAAAAACAGGATGAAGAACAGTGGGGTTGATTTATTAAATATAGACTGTGCACTCTTTTTTCTTAGGAAATGTGGTAAAGCTTGGCTTTGTAAAGAATACTCAATCAGGTGCAAGGAAAAAAATATTTTGCTTGCACATGATTGTAGGATGGAACTCAGCAGAGCTTCACCGTATATATTAAATTCTGGGGAAATTGAGTGCAATTGCACTTGCAAAGTGCCTTTAGTAAATCAATCCCACTGTGCTTAGAGTATTTGGCACCCAGGGAAGACACTTTAATACCAGCTGCTGTAGATAACATTATTTTCAGTAACAATCTTGAAATTAATAGTGGTATGATTAAAAGAGAAATGCAAATAGTTAATATCATTAGTGGTCAGTGTAGAAATGACCCCTTACATTGGTAGCAAGAGGAAAATTTTACAGTCGCTGGTCATTGTAGATGGGAGATCGATTCACCACTGCCTAATGGAACCCCTAACAACCGCAGGAGGAACCACAGGGTTCCATAGAACCCTGGTCGAGAGTTTTAGATTATTTAGATATTTGGCTACATATGCCACTTAACAACCAGCACCTTCAGAGTACTTTAGCCACAGTGGTAAGAGTGTATATTTTAGACCACTTTGTAACTTAGAGCCGTGAAGCTAGTGCTTGATTTATTTGGCACACACGATCAGACACTACCAGTTAAGCAGAATGGTAATCCTGGA
The DNA here is from genome assembly GCF_037356315.1 of Lithobates pipiens. Lineage (NCBI taxonomy): Eukaryota > Metazoa > Chordata > Amphibia > Anura > Ranidae > Lithobates > Lithobates pipiens. The sequence goes on from NW_027507758.1 coordinate 540,881,553, forward strand.
AATTCTTGAACCAGTTGACACGTTGAACAGCAAGTTAAAGTATTTGTTACTCTTAAAGCATGTTATACAACACAGTGCTTGTGCTTTGTAATTTGGCCTTGCGTATCTGGCTGATCCTGCCTTTTTCTGCCCTCCCCTCTTTAAACTGACTATGGTTTATCATGGATGCTGAGCCCTGACATTGTGGTCAGTTTACATGCCTCCGTCATATGCAGCTCTCCTCTCTGCTCCCCACTCTCCTCCATACCTGTCAGCTCTGTCCACTCCACAATCCTTCCCTCCTGCTGCTCTTATATCTATAGTATAAGTCTGCCATCCCCTCCATTAAATAAAATATGTGCCTGTGCTGTATAACAAAAATGCAGATTATATCTTATATCTGAGCATCTACTGGGTGCTCATGTGACCCCTCGGCTCTCTCTCCTCCCCTCCTGACATCAGAGGGAGTTCTGAGCCCCTCCCGCTATAGCTGTCAGCCTGGGAGAGGAGAGACCCGAGGAGTGGCACTGGGAGACACTCGGCTATAAGGTATAATCAGCATTTTTTTTAGGGCACAGGTACAGGGACACAATATTATTTAACGGAGGGAATGGCATGCTTATACTATAGTGGTTTAACAACCACTTTAAGGTGGTTATTATTATTATACAAGATTTACATAACGCCAACAGTTTATGCAGTGCTTTACAATGTATGGATGGGGGGGACAACACAATTACAGTACAGTTCAATACAAAAGTTACAGGAGGGCCCTGCTCGTAGGAGCTTACATTCTAAAGGGAGGGGGGGGGGGGGGTGGTACAAAATGTAATAGCTGCAGAGAATGAATTGATGGAGGTGGCTCGGGAACAGTTGCTAGGTGGGTGTGGGATAGGCCTCCCCGAATAAATGAGTTTTCAGGGATCTCCTAAAGGTGGAACGGGTAGGGGCTGATCGGACAGACTGGGGCAGGGCATTCCAGAGGATGGGAGAGGTGGTTAGGTATTTTATATAGATGCCCCTTATGAGGTACCGTTTAGATATATCCAACAAAGAGGACCCATGGAAGAACCAGAACCATCCATGATATCTCCCAGTTGATGTAGGTGTGGGATCTGCACCTACACTGTTTATTAGCAAATTGGACATAAAATGACCTATTCTGAAACATATTAGCCAATGTGTGATTTTACCTAAAAGTTCCTGTTTGCGGGCAGGCAATAAAGCACAGACATTATGCAGAACCTTGTCAGGAACATCCATACTGGCTGACCTGGTCTGCAAGCTTGAGTGCAACATTAAAAGGCTATAGTTAGATAAACAGACATGTTCTGCCGGTAAATAGACCCAGGGCACTGGGTCATCTATTGATCTCAGAGTACAAAGCTCCTTGACCTTCCACTCTGCACTTACTTCACAATAAACAAACACTGGTGAGTTATCTTATGTAGGACAATGTGCGTGACCTCAACACAGATCAACTTTTTAGAAGAACTGGATTAGCTCTACCTTCCTCTACTACAGATGGATAATTCCGATCCTTACAATTGGAACATCAAAATAATATATTATTATTGTACAGGATTTATATAGTGCCAACAGTTTGTGCAGCACCTTATAATAGAAAGAGATAGTACTATAACAATACAAGAGGATTAGGAGGGCCCTGCTCCTAGGAGTTTACAATCTACAGAGTTTTTCCTTTTTTTTATTATGTTTGTATGTATTGTAGTATACAATTAAATTCTTATCCTTTTTATTTCTTCATAAACATTACATATTATATATCAGCCCTGCAGCCAGGTGGGGAGGAGTGGACACCAAAATGAAAAAAAAAAAAACTTTCTGTAGGTTCAGATATCAGCTGTTTTTTACAATACATCTGAAGGGCAGGATAGATAGATTACACAAACTGCAAAATGACTCAAACTTCCACCTTATCTCATACCAGAGATGGTCAATTATGTAAAAAAGTAAGTACACCCCACTGATGGCTTGTTCAACATATTTGAACAGGCACATAATCTTCAAACAGTGCCTGCAGATAAAAGGTGATATACTTGAAGAGGAACACAAGGAGAATTCACCATTTTCAATGATTTATTCAACAGAAATTTTCAAAAAGCATTCCGGCAAACGCTGCACTATAACCAAGGTGAGCTATATAAGCAGCCAGCACCAAAAAAGTCCAGTACCCAGTACTTCTTACACAAATATAAAAACAAAACAGATGCAGCGCTAATAACAACACCTAATTGAATTACGTGATAAATGAATTTGTGAATAATGAATACAGTTAATTAACCACAAACGGAAAAAAAAGAAGAAAAAGAAAAAAAATGTGATAAAAAAAAAAAAAGATAAATAATGCAGAGTCCCATTAGAATCAATAGTGAAAAAATGTATATAAAGTGTCCACGCAATAAGTGAGTAATAATGATCTCCGTGATTTATCTTAAAACAGCATGCACTGTGCGTCCTCTTCACCACAAATAATGTATAGATTGCCTGCTTACCTGAGGGCGATGACTGCCAAAAGAACAGTCTCGCCTAACGTTTGGGAGATAGGTCTCCCGCAACCCTTTAGATGTTCATAGAGCCTCCGTATGTAACACTCAATACCGGGAAACAAAAGAGACTTCCATAGTGCGATACCGTAAAATCAATACGTTTTTAATCAAGATAAAGTTTGCACTCACAAATTAGTAGTCATCAAATGGCCGAAAATGGGGATTGACGATGTCCGTTTGCTGATGAAACGCGTAGGGTGGGGCCTTGACGGTGACATCATCACGCTAGCCACAAGACAGTGGATGGATACAGGAACAAGGAAGTAGAGCAATTGTTTTGACGAGATCGCATTGGAGATTTACACACTTGGATATATTTTCGGTCATTTGATGACTACTAATTTGTGGGTGCAAACTTTATCTTTATTAAAAACGTATTGATTTTACGGTATCACACTATGGAAGTCTTTTTTTTGCCGGTATTGAGTGTTACATACGGAGGCTCTATGAACATCTAAAGGGTTGCAGGAGACCTATTTCCCAAACGCTAGGCGAGACTGTTCTTTTGGCAGTCATCACCCTTTGGTAAGCAGACAATCTATACATTATTTTTGGTGAAGAGGACGCACATTGCATGCTGTTTGAAGATAGATCACGGAGATCATTATTACTCACTTATTGCGTGGACACTTTATATAAATTTTTTCACTATTGATTCTAATGGGACTTCTTTTTTTTTTTTTTGATCAAATTTTTTTCTTTTTCTTCTTTTTTTTCCTTTTGTGGTTAATTAACTGTATTCATTATTCACAAATTAATTTATCACGTAATTCAATTATGTGTTGTTATTAGCGCTGCATCTATTTTGTTTTTATATTCAACTGAAATGTCAATAGATGTAATGGTGTACTGTGGAAAAAAGTATGTACACCCTTGACCTCAGAAGCTGGTATAGCCCCCCCTTTACCAGAGATGACTACATTTGCATAAATGCCCACCAGTCCTTGCAATTAACACCTCCAAGAAAATTCCTTCACTTGGAAATGTTTGTGTAGTTTATGCATGAAGTGCCAATTTAAAATCACCCACAACATTTCACTGGGATTTGATTAGGCCAACCCATAACACTCCATTTTTTATTTATTTTTTACTAATCCTTGGTGGATTTTCTAGTGTTTTGGATCATTGTGTAGAAAAATCCCATTTCTGGTTTGACTTTTGGAAAAATAAACACACGGGAGTGTGTTGGAGAGGGGTGGGGGAGCATTATTACGGCTGACATTTTTTTTTTTTTTCATTCAACCCTCTGGGTTGGAAGAGAAAAAAAAAAAAAAAGCTTAGTGTGTGCCAGGCTTTAGGAAGGGTGGTGATTTGAATATTTTGTCCACATAAATACCTCGCGACTTTGCCTGCTTCCTAATTAAAGGGTACAGGCGACAATAGGTGTCCCCTGTATGTATAAACATAGCCACTCTCAATTGCTTACTCCCAAGATGGACTAGAACGGGTGCTCAACCTTATGAAGAGCGAGGGCCACTTAAGTGATTTGGTAACCGGTCACAGGCCACAATGAAATAGTTCAGAATTTTTCATTTCTTATTTTGAATAGCATAATAAACATTTTTCTCCCACAGCCAGCAGGAGGTAGAGAAGGAGAAGACAGCGTTCAATGGTTGCAGGAGGAAAATGGACAGGAGGGGCGGCAATATACAGGAACTTATTCTCTCCAAGTGTAAAACAGAATGCGATAGGAAGGCTGCACAGGCCCACTGAAGCATGGGGGTAGGGGGTCATCATTGTGATCCCTGACGCTACACCAGTGGTATGAGAAGGTGCGGAAAAAACAAAACAAAAAACACATCTCAACTATAGGGTTTTACCAGCCCCCAAATTGCAAATATGCCCTTAGCGTGAACCCTCTATAATCCTGCTTTCTCACGCATGCACTGCGGTTTACCTGCACTTTGCCATAGACAACTATTACAACTTTCAGAACACGTACCAAACGCGCAGGATATGATAGAAGTTTATGGTTCAGTGCAGGAAAGTCACAGGTGCACTGCACTTGCGGATCATTCTAAAAGCAGCCTAAGGCCCCTTTTATACGGACGATCCGTTGAGGTCCGCCTGTCAGTTTTTCAGCTGACATCCAAGCCGCTCCGATCCGAAAAAGTGTGACGGAGGAAAAAGTTGTTTTTCCATCCGTCATCGGATCGGATGACGACGGACACTGCGGTCCGTCTTCACCCGATCTCCCATAGGGGAGAGCGGCGCTGTGACAGGTCCGTCCCTGCGCAGTGTGCAGAGACAGACCTGTCCTCTGCCTGCTCGGCAGAGATTGCTCCGGCGATCCCCGCTGTGCAAGTGGATATATACGGGCTGGATCAGCACTGATCCGCCCCGTGTGAAAGGAGCCTTATAGTACTATAAAAAGAAGAAAAAAAAAAAAAAAAAAAAAAGGTTATTATGCCCATTAAAAAAATAAACTATGTGATATTTAGCCACTTCAATAACAAAAAAGACAGACTATTTTGAAAAAACAAAACAAAAAACTGATGGGCACTGAGAGGTGGCACTGGATAGGGAGCACTGATGAGGAGCTACTGACAGGCATTACTGAGTGGCATCTGAAGGGGACTGATTGCCACTTTTATGGGCACTGGCAGGCATTTTTTGTTGGGCACAGGCTGGCAGCTGATGGGCACATCTCATGGGGGATGCACTGATGATCAATGTGCAGATTATCAGCGCAGACTCCTCACCCCCCACCCCCCTGACCGGGTAAGCCGCCGATCAGCTCTCCCCGTCAGCGTGAACCGAGGAAAGCCGTTTACTGGCACTTCCTGGTTCACGCGATGATCAGCTGTGATTGGTTACAGCTGATCACATGGTAAGAAGATTCTGTCAGAGGCTCCATACCACGATCGGAGTTGCGGTGTGTCACACCGCATCTCCAATCACCGCACGGCGGCTTGTTATCCTGATCACGTCATGACGTCCGATCAGGATAACTAAACCACTTTGCTGCCATCATATTGCTATATGGCGGGCGGCAAATGGTTAATAAACAGACCTTTTTGTCTTTCTTTTTCATCTTCTGCTGGCATTGCTAGGCTGTTAGAAAGGTTCCTGCCCCAAGAGGAGTGACCCCAAATACACTTTGCATGGCACAGGAACTGGTGCTACAGAGGAAGCATCAGCTTATGCAACTCCTGCTCCCTCCACTCTGATGCTTTGGGATGGTGGGTTGACAACCCATGATCTGAGCTTGCCAACCCGCTATGCCAGAGCATGAGGTCGCGGGCAACCAGTTGAGCACCCCTGGAATAGGAACTATGGTCTATGGGATGTGTAGTGTCCATAGAGCTGTGCACTTGACAACTAGCGTGCACTGCTCATTACAAACAGAAGTTAGTGGGGGGGGGGGGGGGAGGAAAGGTTTGGGAGCTCATTGAGGACATTACAAGTAGGCAAAAAAAAGACAGTAAGAAAGAACTTAATCAACTATAAATTACAGGGCCTTTATGCAGTGAAAGTGTATTAATTATTTTTGGATAATAAGGACATGGTTTAGTGTCACTTTAAAGATGGCTGTGGACACAAGCCCTCCCATTTTCAGATCTGTCATAATTTCCAAGATGGTGTAATGGTAAAAATGGCCCTTATTATTAAGAAGCAGACTGAACAGCTGGCTCTATCCAATTTTGTTCCAAACATACGTAGTATAATTAAGTGCATATAAAAACACCTATACAAAAGTTCAGCCCTGGGTACAATAAAGAATACCATCAATCAGCAGGTGGTGAAGGGGTAGGGCCTCAATTCACATTAACAAGCCTGCTCAAGGTACCGTATTTTTCGCTCCATAAGACACACCTAGGTTTTAGAGGTTGAAAACAAGAAAAAAAAAAAAAAAAAAAAAACATTCTGAACCAAATTGTGTACTAAAATATTTTCCAGTGCCCATGAAATGTAGAGTGACCATTACTATAGAAAATGCAGAGTGACCATTACCATAGAAAGTATTAGCAGGGTATTGAAGAGTAGTGGCAGGGTATGGAGGGATGGCTGTGACTGCACTTGTCACAGAGCAGCACTGTGGGCACTACAGATGCAGCCCACAGCGCTGCTGCCATCTGATCTCTCCCCTCCCCTGTACAGATCTGTACACAGAGGGGAGAGAGGAACTGGCGTCATCATGACACCGGTTTGTTTACAAGTGATCGCTCTGTCATTTGACAGAGCGATCACATTTCAAACGGCGGGTGCACCAAGATGGCCGCCACTCCGGAGCTAGGCCGAAGCCGTGGCCCTTCCTAAGGCTGAGGAGCGCTCTGGATTGGGGGGGGGGGGGGGTGCCAATCGTATATTCGCAGGCACATTTTCCCCCATATTTCTGGGGGGAAAAGTGCGTCTTATAGTCCGAAAAATACAGTAGTTCTAGTGCAGCTATTTATGGGAGAAAGAGTCACTTGTGCGGCAAAGAAAACAGTAGAGGGGTGAGATTGTGGAGAAAATTTATATTATATATAATAATAAAAATAAAATAGTGTTAGAAGAGGAGGAGAAGAGTCAGGAGGAACTCAAGGGGAGAGTAGAAAAACAAAAAAAGGGAGGAAGGGGGTTCCCCAAAGGCTCGTGTATAACAAAAGAAGTTCCACCACACTTAAAATTACAATTCCAAGAAGCGAATGGTCAGCGGTGATGATGGAAATTGGTTGAGCCAGGTCTGGCACTTGTGTAAGAGTTTGTAATGGGAATCATTCAGGATCACCGTTAATTTCTCATTAATAAGTGTGCCATGTGCGTATAGATTTTTTTTTTTTTATTATTATGGGAGAAGTCACTGCCTCAAAAATAAATTTCATTTAAATGTGTAATACTAACATTCATCACTGAGCAGTGTTTCTCAACCTTTTTTCAGTCCAGGCACCCTTTAGGCCTCGTGCACACTGGACGTTAAAATAACGTTATGAGATTTTGTCTGGTCCTATTGCAGGTCTCGCATTAGACTGCAACTTCTCCATCTGGCGAAGCATAGGGAAGGAGTGGGTATCCTGGATGTGAAAGCCGACTACAGCAAACCTCACCAGGTTGGTGGACTGGCACAGTCATGCAGAGGCGAAACATTGGGTAGCTATGGAGATGGAGGACTCTGATGACACAGCCAAGAGATGGCCGTGGATATCATCACCTCTCCCAAAGGCCCTTACTGAGCACTCTACACTGGGCAGCACTCTTCAGGTGGCCAGGGACACATTTAGACATAGTTCAGTGTCACCACTACCCTCTCCTCCTATGGTACTGGTACTGAGCAACCCGGAATTCCCACCCAGCCTCCAGAATCCTCATTTCCAGCATTTAGCCACAAGTGGACGACTCCGCCTTTGAGGGTCCTGACAGCCAACTCGCCCCCTCTGCAGGGGTGAACGCCACATACCCTCCGTTGGACTTTTGGAGTCGTTTCCAGCCACACAACTTTGTGCGTGGGCGTTTATCGCCAACTCACAGAATTGAAACATATAGGTCATCGGGGGTGGGAACCAGTTCGCCATAGCCTCTCAACAAAATATGCCTCTTTGACTCAACCAGCGGATGGGTATGTTCCACCCTTCCTAACCAACTGGGAGTCAGACTTAGGAACCCAGTTTACAGGCTCTCAGAAGAAGAGCCTTCATTTTGCCCAAAAGTCCTCTATAGCTACCAGGATCCAGGAGACATTACAAGATTTTGATGAGATGGCACAGAGTGCCTACCACCTTGCATCGTTTCTTCTCTCAGGTCCCAGCGTATGCTGGCGATGTGGAAATGCTGAGGGAAGGATGCTGCGTATTTTCTGTGACTGTCCTAAATTTGGGCCCTTTTGGCATGAGGTGATTTGCACAGTCAAGCACCTAATAAATGTTGACCTGGAAAGAAACCCTGAAGCCTGTCTGCTTTACCTTTCAGAAAGGCCGATCAAGAAGTATCATTGGTCTACCAGAGTCTAGAAAGTCATAATGGTGCATAATGAAATCCTATGGCTTTAAAGTAACTAAAAGGCAGGCTTGTATGCAATTTTTGATCAATTGTTAGGAATTTTGACAAAACACCCTGGTTGAAAAAGGCTGACTTAGAGCATGTATAAGAATTGGCCAGCGTTTATGGGTCCTGGTTCATTGCTCACAAGATGTGGAGTAGACAGTAATGTTGTCACTTGCACCTTCATCTAATCTTCATTAGGGAGCTGGAGAAGATCTGTGGGAACCAATGAGCAGTAGCAAACGTCAAGACAAAATTTAACCATGTCTGCAGTGCCTAAAACAGTACAGGACTGACACATTTGGGATTGGGCACTTTCTATTAGCAAACAAAGCCAGGCAGCTGAAAACCCATACATAGTGAAAATACTAATAAAAAGGAAGAAATCCTAACAGCAACGTAATACAAACTGCTAAAACTATGCAATATTGACATTTATAAGACAAGACAAATTTATATAACGCCAATATTTGTTTTTCATTCCTTATTCATAGCACTGGCAATCTACTTTATGTACAGGCAGCTGACAGTGCACCCAGTGGAAATTTTTCAACTTTTTGAAATGTTAAATATAGAATCTTCAGACGGTGCTTACAGATACTAAGTGACATAGTATAGATTTGGCACATGGAAGCATACATTTACCACAATTTTAAATACATGAGTTGATGCAAGGAAAGCCAACATCTTGGGATGTTGCGAGGAGAACAAGCTAATAAATGCAGGAAGTTGGAGGTGAGGGAGAAAAAAAAAAACCACACCCCAAACCACACATTTAGATTAGATGCCAATTGCTTAGATCGGGTGACTTCTGCTAATTCAAGCAATAACAGCTTCTAAGGCCAGAGTACATTGTTGCACCTATTGATATGTTACATCCTAAAAAGACAAATTCTTCCCCCCCCCAAGAATATTTGGAGGCTAATGAAAATCCAATTTCTGCCTGGTCAAAATGTGCTGAAAGGGGTCCCCAATGTCAAAGGGGTCTACTTTACTTGTTCACATGTCTGTAGCTTAGGAGAACATTTCATCAACCCTGTCCTGAGGGCCCACCAACAAGCCAGGTTTAACGTATTACCCTGGGGAGATGCAGGCTAGACTACTGCAATCACTGAGCAGAAAATGATATCACCTGTGATGTATTTCAGTTATCTTGCAAACCTGGCCTGTTAGCGGGCCCCGAGGATAGGGGTTGATGACCATTGCAGTAGGGTTAAGATCAGGGCTCTACGTAGGCCACCCAAGGTACTTTACACCAAACCATGTCCATATCGTGCTGGCTGGCATTGTGCAAGGGGGGGGGGGTTAGGTTATACAAGGAAGAGGAGAGATTAACAGATTGGTCAATTAAAAAAAAAAAAAAAAAAAAAAAAAAAAACAGAGGGCTCTGTGTAGATGGCTAGGTGGTCAAAAGCCACAGCATGGCAAAAAGTAACAAATAACAGAACGATAAATACAGTGGAGAAAAAATAAAAATAAAAAAATGTATCCCCTGCAGATTTTGTAAGTTTGCCCACTTAAAAAAAAAAAAATGTATTTGATTTATTTTAAATGATCCACACAGAATATCAACCAAAAAAAAAAAAAAAACAACACAAAAAAATAAAAAGGTTTCATAGTAAGGTTGAAGAAAGACACCAGTCCAACCTGAGTGAGTGTCTATAATTGTCCCTATCCCTGTACATTGTACACTCACATCGGTCCCTACCCTCAAAGAGCTCACAATCCAAGGTCCCCATTCATATACTAGGGCCAATTTTGGACAGAAGCCAATTAGCCTATCTGCACGTCTTTGGGTTGTGGGAGGAAACCCATGCAGGCACAGGGAGAACATGCAAACTCCAGGCAGGTAGTGTCGTGGTTAGGATTTGAACCAGCGACCCTTCTTGCTGCTAGGCAAGAGTGCTAACCACTACACCACTGTGCCGCCCCAAAATTAAATTAAGTTGCAGCTCAGTGAGTAAAATAAGCATTTGACCCCCCCAAGCAACATGACTTGGTAGGCAAACAAAGGTAAGACGCTTCTTGTAGCTGGTTGCCAGGTTTACACACATCTCAGAAGGGATTTTTGTCCACTCTTCTGTACAGATCTTAACTAAATTCTTATGGTTTCTTGGCAACTCAGTTTCAGCTCCCAGTATGAATTTTAGATAGGAATAAGGTCTAGAGACTAGCTATTCCACTCCATGACCTTAATGTGCATCAAGCCACTCCTTTGTTGCCTTGGCTGTAGATTTTGGGTCACAGTCATGCTGAAAGACCCATCTTCAGTGTCCCAGATGAGGGAATGTGGTTTTCATTCAATATACAATTTTAAATTATATGGCCCAGTCCTCTGGTCCCATATTACAGCAAAGTCAGACTATCTTTAACAGTGAACAGCCCCAAAGCATGTCTTCACCTCTGTGCTTGACTGTAGGGATGGCGTTTAGGTTATAGTCAGCATTTTTCTACCTCCAAACACAGCAAGTTGCGTTAATGGCAAAGAGCTACATTTTGGTCTCATCTTACCACAGCACTTCCTCCCAATCCTTAACTCACTTTTCTCATGATCATCCTTACCCCATGGAGGCGAAACCTTGCATGGAGCTTTAGACCGAGGTCAATCGATGGTTATTTTGCATTTCTTCTGTTTGCAAATAACCACCTTAACAGTGGTCACTCCCACCAAGCTTCTTCTCTTGGTCTTGTAGCCCAGTGGTCATTAACCCTGTCCTCAGGGCCCACTAACAGGCCAGGTTTGCAAGATAACTGAAACACATCACAGGTGATCCAATTTGCTGCTCAGCAAATTGCAGCATTCTAATCTGCATCTCCAAGGTAATATATAAAAACTGGCCTGTTAGCGGGCCCCGAGGACAGGGTTGATTACCACTGCTGTAGCCCATTCCAGTCTTGTGCAGGTCTACAATCTTGTCCCAGATGTCCTTTGGCTTTGGTCTTGCCCATGATGGTGAGGTTTGAATGGAAGAAGGATCTGGCAGACAGGCGTCTTACATTCACACAAGTTGTCCTTAGGAGCACCTTCTTAAAATTGGCAAGCCTAATCAGTGTACCACATACTGTATCCAGTCTGTGGGAGCCATTATTGGTGGGGGCGGGGGTGTATAATTATAGACCCTTCAATTCTTTGCAAGTGGGCAAACATACAAAGCCTGCAAACACACAAAAGTATGTACGGCACAATTTGAATATTTTGGATAAAATGAAACTAAAAAGACACCCGTCAGGTTTTGTTGTAGCCCGTGACCCCACTGGGGAGCTTCAGACCATTTTTCCTGGTTACTACTGTCCATGATACAGTAAAGGGATGGGGAGATAGATTAGTTTGGAGCTGCCACAGGAACAAGAGGTGAGGGAAGATCTTCCAATGGGGACACCTGTCAGAGTCGCAACTGTCCAACAATGGATTTTTGTTCATTGGATAGACCTCAAACCAATCATAGCAGATCAAATAAAAAAAAAAAAAATAAATAAGAAGTGTCTTGTGCATATGAAGTCTGAACCCCAAATATGCTAGCCTTCAGCAGTACGAGCCTCCTGTGCAGTCTCACGAAAGTGGAGGTAGAGCCAAATTGCTGTGGAAGGGTGTACCTCAAGGGAGACTATTTAGAACTTTGCGGATTTGTTTTAAGAGATGAAAGCTCCAGGCCTCTTGCCCTTTAATAACCTAGTCCTTGACCCAAAACAAGCTGTCAAAAAAGTTGATGGGAGCTCCAGTACATCCACCATGAACAATTTCCTTTAAGGAAACTGGTCAGTGAAAACAGGAGCCTGGCAATTGTTTCATTTGAAAGTATTGTAGCCAGTGGGTCAGCATAATGCAACGTTGTATTGTTACACTGAAAACAGTGTAGGTAACCATTTTTGGCTTTGTATCAGCCCTGTACAGCACAGTTCAGCGATAGAAGTAGCACCAGCTGAAAGCCACATGGCTGCGTTGCAGTACAAGCAGCATGCCGTTAGGAAGAGAGTGAGCAAGCAATGCAAGCTCAATTTCATGCAGTTTTTCCTTTCACTGTCCAGTCATAGGCTGGAGGTGGGGAGGATACCCATAAATGAAAAGTAAATGAAAAGTAAAGCTGCAGTAGTTTTAGGTCTCTTGCCCTACCAGGGACCAATCACAGGACTGCAGACAGAAAAATAGCCCTCATGCATTCATTTTACCTGTGTATTTTGCCTGGAGTTCAGCTTTAACATCAATTTCAGACACAAATGACCAACTGAGTTTTCCAAGTAAAGTTTTATTACAGTAAACCCTTACAACACATTGCTTAAAGTGGATTGGATGAATAACTTTTTTTACATGGCATAACGATTACTACATTTCTAGAAAAAAAAAAATATATTGAAACCAGCATGTGTTGCATAAAGTCATAGCAAAGTTGTAAAGGCACAAAAGATTGACAATTTTTTTTTACCGAAAAATACAAATTTACATAACTGTTTATTGCTGACTTCTCACCTTTAGTCCCTGAGTCAAAAGCCCTTTTAATTAAAAACTGCTCCTTTTATTCAGCGGATTCTTGCTAAGCACACCCCCCTTGTTGTGGGGAGACACCTACTGCATACAAGGAGTTCTATCAGGGGTAAGGCAAGAATTAAAAACAATCTGTGTCGAAAATTTTTAAAAACCTATTTACAGATATAAACATCCAGCAGAGTAAAGGCAGTCTGCTATATAGCATTATATTTTAGAACATTTGGGGGGAGTAATCCATGAGACTTACTCAAGTCAACCCAGGAGGCCCCCCAGACAGTCCCAGTATTTGGATCCCTTCAGAGACGGATTTCCAATGCTCTTATGAAGGTCACCAAGTAATGCAGCACTGTCCTACCTTGTAGTGGGGAAAGGGGCACTGCTGGCCGGCAGCTCTGGATCACGACTTGTTAAAACCTTCCAGAGGGGAGAACACCAAAACCACACACACTTACTAAAAACAGCCAACTGTGCCACAAGTGGCTTACCTAAAGGATCCATTCACACCTACAAGTTGTATCACACAGATTTGATATGGTTTTAAATGGCACTAGTTCTCACCCATGTGATGTGTCCAACTGAAAACGGATGTTGTACTTTCAAAAATGCATCAATCCTAACATGGGTGTTGGTGTCTGGTCAGTAATTTGGGAAGCATTAAAGACATTAGATAAGCATGACAACCAGGTTTCTATCTACTCTTGTATTCTATAGGGTACAACACTTGGATAAGGGTTTAAAACTACTTTAGGTCTCTGCCACTGTCCGTGCCTCAGGTTGGAATATCAGGTGCAGTTTGGGATTGCCCTCTAAACATCAGAGTGCAGCATCTTCCCACAGCCTAGCCCCTCTTGTATGTGAGGGAGTTACAATATATCACTGCTGAACCCTCCGTGACAAGCAGATGTAGGAAGCCATAATGAAAACACAAACACACACACACACACACACCCCATGACATCAGTCAGTGAAACACCCCGTAGGTCTTGCTAGAAAACCCTCATCTCCTTTATTTTATATACACTGCTCCTTCACGGCACTGTGCCATCTTACAACTGCCTGTACAGCCGCTCGAGTTAACGGTAAAGAAAACCAAAAATACTAAAAAAAAATAAAAAAAAGTTAACTTTAGGATTACAAGTCAGGTAAAGGGATGTTTGTTCCTAAAAGATGAAAGAAGCCAGTGTGTTGGTCAATACAACCGACTACCCATAACAAATACTTATACCCCAAAACTCGTCATACTAAACTCAAAAGTTTAAAAACTTATTTTACAGACTCAAACCTCTCTCCATGCATACATACCATGTTCAAAAAGCAAACCATTTCTAGAAGGATAGCAGGACAAGACATTGGTTAAAAATAAAATAAAAATACCCACACACAAAAAAACAAACAAACACCCTCTTTAACCTACAATTTTACACTTTCCCTTAACTCGTACCAAATTTACATTAGAAACATACAATTGCATTTTAAGAACACTATACATTAAAAACTGTTGGCACTGCACTCAAAGAAATCACATGGGGCAGATAGAAAAGGAAGAAAGGAAGGAAGAAAAAAAAAAAAAAAAGGAAGAACGAACATTTTGGCTTGGTAGAGTCTACACAAGAATTATAATTCTGCACATAGTTTATAGAAAGCAAATATCTGTTGAAAAGCAAAAACAAGTATAATTAAAAAATAAAGCAGAAAAAAAAAAAAAAAAAAAAACACACAGACCTGTTGACAGGGTAGGGTAGTGCAATAGATTTAAAAGTTAATATATATTAAAAAAAAAAAAAAAAAAAGTGCACATTGGAATGCAGTTAATGCTTGAATATCAACTGTTTGTGTGCATAAACCTGTTAAAGCTATGAATAAATGTGTGGCAGTTTAAAGCTTAAGAAAAAAAAAAAAAAAAAAAAAATTTTTTAAATACCTCTTGGCACAGCCTGAAGATTGAATATAGATAGGTACATTGAACTGACACATACAGTTCCAATATTTAATCAAGGTATGTTGAAAATGTGCACTTTTAACTGGGTTGAATTCTAACCAACGGGACAGGAGAAACTTGTGCTGCTTATAGTCGATCAGACTCCAACATTTGCCCATACAGTGCAAGTTACAAAAAGTCTGCTGCCTCTGACTGCTACGCACATCAACTCAGCCACAGAGTTCCACATTAAAAGCTTGCAATTTAAGTGCTGGAGTCAAAACTAAAAACAGACTAACCATTTTAAAAGGTCGGGGGGGGGTGGTGGTTGGGGAGCAGCAGGGAATTCTGTCAAAATTTTTGGTTGTGGCAGAACAATCAAGCAAACAAAGCCAAGTTCTTGTTAGAACGTTGAGCACATTTGTACTTTCTTCCGACACAGTTAAGTCAAAGTTAGTCTTTCACCTTAGTCCAATTTAGACTGGCTGCAGGAGACAAAAAAAAAAAAAAGCCTTCATCTTCTAGAAGAGGACACCATGTTGTACAAGAGCCACTTTAGACTAGGAAGGTTTATTGGAGTCTGTACCAAACAAAAGCCACAAAAGAAAAGCTGTGGGCGAGGTCAACAGTAGATAGGCCGTTAGGGCAACTAAAAGTGAAAATGTTTTTGTTTTTTTAGCCATGGACGTCTACGCATAGAACTCCCTCTGCTCCCGTGGTTTCTGGTATCCCCCATTTGACTGTTTTGGCTCCTCCAAGGAGTAGCTTCCTTCATCTTTCTTCTTCATCCGGTAGAACACAAATGCCACCAAGGATGCAGCAAACAGTAATCCTGCTAAACCGCCAGCAATGATACCTGGAATTGGAATGAAAAGTAATGCATTAGGCTTGGATAATAGGGATTAAGCCCCTTTCACATGGGTGTGTGCCATTAGTCTATTTTTTAGCCACCCGATGTATGGAGAAAAAATAAAATAAATCAGACAGCAATTCATTTCTATGTGCAAACACGTTATCCATTTAAAAGGCGTTCAAGTTTTTTCTATGGAACAAGTCTCAGTTCCATTACATTTAAAATAGATTTGAATCAAGGAAAACATATGTAAAGGGAGGTCTGTCTGCATCTTCAATTGGTTGTTAGGAGCTGCCAGTGTACGAAGGATAAGTCATGATTAAGCACACAGCAGGTGGACAAAAACCAAACTGAAAACGGATGTAAAACTGGATGCAAGCTGAATCTGTTATTCTGCATAAATGTGACTCGCATGAAAAAAAAAAACACACAAAAAAAGGGGAGGGCCTTGAAAAGCACATACATGCACACCCCCAAACTTTTTTTTTGTAAACACAAGTGTGACTGGTGCATTAGACCCCTTTCACACAGGGCGGATCTGTTTTGACAGGCTCTGCTTTCTCAGCAGGGATCACCCTGTTGATCCCTCTCCTCTATGAGGAGATCGGATGAAAAAAACCTAGACAGCCTGTCGGTTTTCATCCAATCCCACCCACTGGACGGATGGTGGACGTGTCGCCATAAGTTTGTTTTCAGCAGATCTTATCAGATGTCAGCGGACACATATCCGCTGACATCTACAACCCAATAGAAGTCAATGAGTGGCACGATTGGACAGGCAGGTTTGATCGTGTGAAAGGGGCCTTACAGTATTAAGTACAAACATGCCTCTGCATAAACCAAAACATTCCACCCCCGCCCCTTACCTGCAAGAAGCTCCTTCCTTTCCATTATTCCATGTGAAGCACCTGCACTGCCATCACCAGGGGCAGGTGCCATCCTGTTATCAACCGAAGCTGTAACTTCAAAAAACAAGTCCTGGAGAAAGAAGAAAACACAAGAAGCCTTTAACAAGTATTTGGAGAAAGGAGTAAGAAAATAGAGACCATTCAATGAGGTTAAAGCATTTTTTCTTGTACCTCTGGAAATAAAGTTTATATGAGGATATTTACAGTGAAAAGCTATCACTTTTCTAACATGGACAGTTTCAGATATAAAAGTAAAGAATCTTCAACACAGAAACCTAAAAACTTACATCTATTGGTTCCACCGGCTCCACTGGTCCATCTCCCGATTCCTCCTCACTGGAATCTGGGAGGTCTTTGTCTTGTACTGGACCAACAGTGTAGTTATACTGGACAGTTGAGCCAATAGGTTCCTCATCTTTAGATACTGGAACTGCAGTTGTCGTTTCTGCAGGTGGAACGTTGACCCTCCTGCCCTTAGGTTCCTTGGTATGACCTATATCCTGCTCAGAGGCAGTAGACTGGGTGGCCCCTGGTGTAGTTGTATGGTGATGATGGTGTTTGTGATGATGGTGCTCATGGCCATGGTGTTTATCTTCACTAGTTGGTGTTGTGGTGGCTTCTCCTTGCTGGTTTTCATCTTCTGGCTCAAGATGGTCAGATTTTTTCGTCGTCATCTCAATAAGAATATCAGATTCATCCAATAGGATTGCAGTGGTGGTGGTCGCAGTGGTGGTGGTCGCAATGGTGGTGGTGGTCGCAGTGGTGGTGGTATGATTATGATGATGGTGGTGATGGTGATGTTTACGAGTGTGTTCTTCATCTGTCACAGTAGTCTTTTCCACAGAGTCCACAAAGCCTGGAATTTCAACAATATCTGGTAGACCCGCAGTTGTCTCCTCATTTTCTGCATATACAGTACTCGTTAAGCCTGAGGTGGTTTCTGGATGGTCAACATGTTGGGCTGAATCTTCAGTTGTTGGTACGACTTCTTTAACCAAATCAATGTCACCCCCATCTGGAGTACTTGTGGTAGTTTCCTTAGGGGGAACAAAAGGCTTTTCAACTTCAGTAGGACCAGTAGTGGTGTCAACTAAAACAACCTCAGCAGGAATGGATGTGCCTGGCGTGGTTGTATGGTGATGGTGGTGTTTTTTTACATCAACAGATTCTACAGTAGAGGACTGATGGGTTGTAGGTTCAAGAGTTGTACCTTCCTCAAACGGTTCTTTCCCAACAGGGCGAAAACCAAAAAGATCGAGATCATGTGGTTGAGTAGCATTTTCTACATCAACTTTTTCAATAGTAATATCCGTTTTCTGGGCTGTGGATAACTGTGTAACCGTAGGGGCTAGAGGAGAGACTTGTGTCGGGGAGACAGTCTCTACCAAGACACCTAGAAATAAGAAAAACCAAATGAATAAAGTGGGTTTTGACCAAATAAATGCTATAAAAAAAATAAAAATAAAATAAAAACATTTTCACCCTACCAAAACCAGAACTCAGGCTTGAGAAGGAAAAAACATGCAACGCTTGGCACTGTCAAGTTAGCACACTTACTTCACTGTGTTGGCCACCCCATACTTTGACGTGTGTCCTTGACTTTGTTTTAATGCATCTTGTGGCAACAATTGAAGAGGCTGGAATGTCAATTATCTCCAGCAAGCCTTGCCACATGTCTACAGTTTAAATAAATGGGCTTCTGTAGCAAATTTTACTGGCCATTAGCAGCACTATGGTGAGGTTATGGGCTCCATTTAAGGGCCTTCGGTATCAAGTTGGCTCTTTATACTTTGCAATCATGTAGTGCGGTGAATTTAGAATTTTCCAGTACCATGTTTCACCAAGGTGGATTTACACTTTAAATTCTCCTGCAGTTCAGTTAAGAACCAAAAAAAAAAAAAAAAAAAAAAAAAAAAAAAAAAAAAGGCATGGTTATCGGAGGATAGCTTTTGTAATAACTGAACTTACTCTCCATTCCTGAGCCTGAAAAATCCTCCTCATCATCTCCAGAGCCACCAGAGCCATCAAGGTCTTCAGGAGCTGTGGTTTTCACATTCTGAAAAACAAAAATCACGGAGTAAGAAAACGCAAGCATTTAGCCTCAGTACCCGTTAATTCAACTTGCACACTTGAACTTTCCAAACTAGGAAAAAGAAACTGAATGAGGTCCACAGAGCACTACATGGCTTTTAAAAGTAAACGTCTACTCTAAAATAAAACCCGTCCTCGGCAGCCTTTTGAAAATTGCTGGCCGACTGTAAAACTAGCTTCAGTAGTTAATGATCTAGAACAAGCACATAGGCCTTCCATGCTAGTATTCAAAGCTATATGGCCATCTTCTGCATCAACTTGTCTCCCCACCTGTACATTACAGACCGACATCTGCACTCTGTCCCAGCAACCCCTGGTCTCCTGCACTGTACAGTACCCTGAACCGCAACCAAGAAAAAAAAAAAAAAAAAAAAAAAAAAAGAAGTGTACCAAAAGATCTTTTGTAGTAGTGAACACTAAAGGATTTATAGACATGTTTAGTTGTTAGACCCGTTTGCCTCCACTATAGTTAAAGGAAACATACACTGGATTTTAAACTTCATTTGAAAGAAAAAGGAAGGAGTTCAACAAGTATAAATGTATGTAGTTGCATGCAGATAAATTGGGTAACCCATAACTGCTGTTTTTAGGTCACCAATTTCTACCATTTGAGCATTTGGTGTAGGTCTCTAATGCTGGTATTTTATACCCAAAGCTTAGTATTTATATCCCTGCTCCCCACCCAACAGTGATAGGGCACTCAGGCACCAAGTGCTGCCAGGTAAAGGGGCAGCCTTTTCACAAAAAATTCCCTTGCGGTCATCGCTAGCGGGTGCCTAGCTACCAGCAATAAGCACAGTTTTCTCCCAGCAGGGACAGCTTCGTCCACCTGCTCCAGTGATCTCCACTCGCTTATCCCATGTTGAGCAGCCAGCTCGATTCATAGTGAACACAAAGTCAGTCGCTCACAAGCGCCATTCAGAGAATGCAAAGTGTTCTGTGATTGTATGAGGTGGAGAGGCAGGGAGGTGATGTCACTCCACCTCATCCAATCAGAGAACACTTTGCATTCAATCAGGACAAACAAGGCATCTAATAGATTTCTGTGCCAAGCGGCCAACCTCCTGTCTTTAGTAAGCTTACTTCAGCAATTTCCAGCTTCCAGGGGTATCAGCCAGGTATGGTATATATGCATTGGTACCTGTTGGACCAATATTACCAAGTAAAAATAAACCATACATGGAATTCTTTTGTTGACACAGCGGCCACTGTAATAAGTTTCACCTCCTGCGCTGCCATTGGACGACTGTTCTGTCCATCATAGGAGGCGGGACTTTGTATTAAAGAGGCCACTGGAAAAAAAAAAAAAAAAAAAAAGGGGAGGGGGGGGGGGGAGGTTTCTCCTTATGTAATCTGTTGGCGCTCACCCTGTCCCCCTCCGAGACTGCAGATGGGCATTAGTCTGTACTCATAGCAATGGAGGGTGCTGCAGATAGGCACTGACCCTTATTTTGCTTCAGTTATTTATTTAAAATAAATTTCCCTGAAACTTCCCTCTTAAAGTGAAGGTGCGTGATATACGCTGATAAATACGGTATAGCCAAATCACACCCAAGCTCATCTCTTCACCACACAGCCACAAAGGCAAGAGAATTCTTATTGGGCAGTGCATTAGTGCTCAGAACACACTTTGAACCATTAAATTCGGTCTAAGAAAGTCAGACAAAAACGGTCGGCCCTCACGCATGTTCATCAAATCTGGCCCATTTTCAAGTCTTTGGAAAAAGTTTGGACACCCCTGCTCTATACATTAGCCAAGCTCTGCTAAAAAATTCATTTAAAGTATATTTACAGCTAAATTTAAAGTTTTTCAGCCATAGCCCACCTCTAAAAACAAATCCATCTAGCCCTGTAAAGAAGTCGCTGTACTTGCCAGTTCTGTAGCCACTCCAGTGCCACCCTGAGCTGTCAGTGGTGGATTCTCTATGTAGGCGTGTGCAGGAGAGGCTGCTGACAACGAAAGCCCCAAAGGAAGTCTATGGGTGGTGTCACTTTCCAGCCGTTGTCAGTTCCCTCCTGCACACAACATCCGCCACTGGAGACCGGACCAGATCGGCTTCAAAACAGGTATGTATAGCGATTTCTTCTTTACTGGGCTAGAGCAATTCTTTTTTAGAATGTGGCTGCGAGTGGATAGAGTTAGTTTGGTTTTAATGTATTTAAAAGTAGACGTTCACCCAAAACCCAACAGTACTTTAATCTTCCATTCAGAGAACCATAGCATGAATCAGCTTAGCCCTCAAGATAGGAAGGATAATTAAGGTGTGCGAGGGTGGACTGAAATTACAGTTGGGAGGATTTGCCGTCTGACTAGACATTTACATCCAGGGAATGACTGGGGCCATGAGGATTTGTGCACATTAAGGCTCAGAATGACTTCAAGGCCCGTCTCAAGGTTCCCAAGTGACCTTTTAAGGGATTAGCGATTAGGGGAAAGAGGGCCACATCCCAAGACGCCGACTATCGTATAGAGTGGATGTGATTACATGAAAAGCTTGTGCTGTCTTTAAATTAATTTGATATTCAGCCTTTGTCCTGGACACTGACAAAAACAGCCAGTAAATGCATTTCTACAAGACCTGACTGTATTGCGCAGCACTGTCAGCCCAACATATTTCAGCCACTTGGTGATTAACAGCCCGTTCACACCTGAACGTTTTGTAGCCCTACGCCTGAAGCTACAAAACGCTGGAGGGGAAAAAAATCCATTATTCTCAATGGAGATGGTTCACATCTCCACTCCATGTCGCCTGAAGCCCTACGCCTGAGGGGGAGGGCTCTTCAGTACCATGATATCTTACCAACTGTCCAGTGTGCAGTCTGGGGATTGCGAAAACAAATATGCTACAAACCCTTTAATATCAGCACCATCGATGACTGAGCTTTGTAAATGAGTCGCTACCGAGAATGTTGGTAGTAGTTGTCACACAAAGCCATTTCATTGTCTGGCTGGAGTTGGATTTTACACACATGCGTGACACGGTACTCATCCAGCAGGAGCTCAGAAAGCAAAAAGGGACTTTTCATGACCCTGTTTGGTCAACAACTGTGTGCCAAAACTCCCGGAGAATGCGAGACGTGAGCATTGAACAATGAGAGCTTTTGAAAAGGAGGGAGAAAAAAAAAAAAAAAAAAAAAGTTCCCTTTTTAATTCACACTCCTTAGACAACAAGTGTGTGCCTGCACTGCTGATCCCCCGCCAGGTCATACAACTATCGGTTTACACAGGATCCACACCGGCCTGTGGAGGCAATGGGCTCCCTCCCACACATTGACCAACAAGTGCAGCTTGGATTTTGAGACAAAATACAAAAAAAAAAAATAAAAAAATAAAAAAAAAAAAAACCTTGAACGCCTTAACCAAACATTTGGTATACTAAAAAATGTGTTGGGTTTGTCTAATCCAGTAATAGACAGCCACAAAAAAAAAAAAAAAAAAAATAATAAATAAAAAAGGGCCCATGCACACTGGGGGGTGGGGGAACAAAAAAAAAAAAAAAAAAAACGCACTTCCAATCCTGTGCCAACAGCCTTAGGAAAGACCATTTGTTTCATCATGTCTGACCCTGTGCAATGCCAACATAAGATATGGGGAGATTAAAACTAAAGCAGACAAATTTGGAGCAACTTGTTTGGTTAAGCTTTGAAAGCAAAAGCAGAATCTGATTGGTTGCCATGCACAGTTGCTCTAGCCTTTGGGAGAAAAAAAAAAAAATAAAAAATTCCCCTAATTGTAGTGTTTGGCATTGGAGGAAAAAGGCAAGAGGAACTTCATACAGCTATGGGAAATGAAGTCTGTTGCGACAAAGAAAAATAAAAAATAAAAATAAACTAACCCCCCCACCATGACATGCAATTGTGCAACAGGAAGGAGACGTGAGAATTCTATGGAGATGTGTGAAGGTGTGCTGTAAGGGGTCTGCACAGAGCCATGTTGAACACCTTTGGGATTATCTAGCATGCATATTGTGAGCCAGGTCCTTCTTGTCGTCCATCACAACCTGACCTCACAAATGCACTTTTGGCCAAATTGATTACATAGTTGTTTTTAGGCTCAGATACAGTCTTGAGGACTATAACCGTTATGCCTTGCAGCAGATATTTGGGGATCGCCTAGGTCAGCAGGAACAGGTGTTTAGCATGGTTTTTAACTACACCCTGTCTAACTAAATGGGCCCCTGGGGGCAAAGTTAACCTGTCACCTTGACTGCTTAAAGCAGCGTTTTACCCAAAAGGGGAAGTTCCATTTTAAGGCCTCCTACCCCGCTCCAGTTTATGAAATGGCACATTTGGAGGTGGGGTGTTAGGCCCCTTTCACACTGGGGCGGTTTTCAGGCGTTACAGCCCAATAAATTTTAGTTCCGAATATAAAAAAAAATTCTCTGGAATGGTGTCTTCCGTAAGTGTCCATTTTATAAATGCCACGCTAAAACGGATCAGGATCTTTAACCCCCACACCACGTGGTAGCCCCAGGTGCACATAAGCAGTTTTGCTCAGCTGGCACACAGTCCACCGTAATTGCAGCTTTCATAATACAGAACAGAGTATCCTTTACTATTCCAATCAGAATGCATGCAAGGACATTGAGAGGCAGGGTCATAGCAAGCACATTCATCACCGGTATCACAGCAATAAGCCACTACTAAGGGGGGGAAAAATAAAATAAACCCCCCCCCCCCCACAACCTTTACTCTGTTCAGGGCACAGGAAGCCTAGTAACTAGCATTTTCAAGAAGCTCAGCAATGGCAGCCTCCATACATGAAGGAGCACATGCATGCTTTAGCCCAAGAATAGGCAATTAGCGCACAGCGTTTGAATAAGAGTGAGCATCAGCAGCTGGATTGACACACCAACATCTCTCCTGGATTTAGACATTGCAGGTATGCCATATACCCCATTGTCATGGCATTGAGCTGGGCACTGTCGAAACTTGATAGACTGTATTCATGGTGTTTGAATCAGAGCATGTGCTCTTGCATTGGCAGAGGCGAGTATCCTGTGCCATGCATCTGTAAAGCTACACATCAGAACTACACGAAAGGGGTTTTGTCCAACAAAAAAATAAAACCCACACACAAACTCCCTCTGTTGGGCAGTCAAAGCACTATAGTTTGCACCCAATTAGTGGAATCGCACCTTTACGTGTTAGTGTGCCACCATGCATCTGGCACCTCAGTGCACCAAGGCAAGATTCGGTACAGCCATTCCGAGAACATATTGCATTCTCGAATTGGATAAGGTGGAGAGGTCACCCCACCGCAATTCGCGGGAAGAGAAGTGTGAGTCCAGCTTTAGGGAGATAGCAATGTTCATCAGCCGAACTCCTTGTACTCTGGGAAAGAATACAAGACATTTTCTGAATGGAGGAAATGCCCATGTACGAGCAGCAGACCTCACAGCAGCCAAACTTGCAGATCAAAGCTCATTATTATGGTAAGCAGCATAATACATCTAAAGTTTAGGCGCCAACGGCAATCCTCTAGACATGGTATTTTAAGAATTAGAGGTAACCAAGCTGGACTCTGCAAAAGTCAAAAAGAATGTGTTTTCTTGGTGTTCTACTTTAAAGCAAGTAGGTGCACGGAGTGTTATTACTGAACTAGTGAGTGACGTTTCTATGGGAATTTAGTTTTGAGACAATCTAAAAAATGAATTATACATTACAATCCTGAAGCACACAATTCCTCTACGCAAAGAGCGTCTTACATTCTCTGGCCAAGACAGCAAGTTCACAAAACAGGAGTCCATTAAAATGGAAGTAAACCCTTCCAAACAACTTTGACCTACAGGTAAGCCTAGATTAAGGCTTACCTGTAGGTCCAAGTAATATCTCCTAAACCTATATGGTTTAGGAGATATTTGCCCGAAAATGGGCACCGCTGTCTACGGCGCATGCGCCGTAGACAGCGGCGCGCATGCGCACTAAATGCGGCAAGTCCAAGAATGGATTTGCCAAATTTGTCGACTCCCGTGCGCATGCGCGGGAGTGACGTCATCGCGGCCTCGCCGTATGACAGCGGCGGAGCTGCGAGGCGCGACTCCCGTGCGCATGCGCGGGAGTGACGTCATCGCGGCTTCGCCGCTGTCATTGGTCGGAGCTGCGAGACGCCACCAGCAAGATGGACGCGGCGGACTACAGGGATCAAAAAAAAGGAAAAAACAAGAATCTTTTCCATAAAAGGGGTTAGGGACTTTTAGGAAGCCAATGCCGGGTAAGGTCATGTATTTCCATCCCTAGGGACTTACAATGATATCATGATTTGGTAAAGTCATGAATATCTATCCCATGTACATTTGAAAAAGGAGGCTTATCTAAAAAGACAAGAAAGGTGGGACTTTATATGAAGCACCGGACAGCAAAAAGGTACTAGGATGAATATATGGAATTTTATTGGAAAGCTCAGTTAGAATTTTTATACATACATAGTATCAATAAGCAGTTACATGGATAATAATTAGATCATTTAGGTACAGTCCATATAGATTAATGGTAATAACAATAATAGGCAATAAGAATGATAGCAATACAGTTATTAGTAGTAATGCATAAATATATACACATAAGATTCCACAGTTCATCTCAAGGAAGGTAGGTAAAAATTGTATTCGAATGGTATTGCCTGCGGGACCTATGGCCTCACTAAACCCGAAAGGGTAATTAATATAATCATTTAAGAAATCTTGGTAAGTAAATAAATACACGGCAACCAGTAGCTCTACGCGTTTCGTGGCTTTCACGCCACTCGTCAGGAGCAGGAGCGTGTAAGGTCTGCAAAATATTACTGATATAAAATAAAAGAAAAGTTAATACAGGACTACAGGGATCAGCGGCGACTTCGCTGGCTCCTGTGTCAGGTAAGTGACACAATGAGCTACTATGCGATGCATAGTAGTCCATTATGCTTTACCTTTGCAGGGAAAAAAAAGAGGAAGTAAACCCATCAGGGTTTACTTCCTCTTTAACTAATCTACAGACAGACTAGGAAGTAACCACACAATAGGTAGCTTTAAGGCATGGGTCTTCAAACTATGGCCCTCCAGTTGTTCAGGAACTTTGCCTCATGGGATGTGTAGTTTCACAACAGCTGGAGGGCTGTAGTTTGAGGATCCCTGCTTTAAGGTGACCCCACCTTTGTGAAATCCTGTACAGTAAGTAGGACAATGAAAATAAATTGTGCCAACGCTACGGACTGGAAGTTTCCATTTTAATAAAAGGTCATGGAGATGGGTCACCAGCTTGATTCTAGCTCACACGTTTCTATAGTACCTAGATAGCAGCAGGACAACCTGAACATTTAACCAGGCAAGATGGAAAAAAAAAATAATAAAAATAAATAAAGTATCTATAGCCACTTTTTTCCCCAGCTTCGAGATTGAATGGAAAGTGTTGGGGGGAGAGGGGGAGAGGGGGGAAGAGGGGGGGAGAGGAAGAGGGGGAGAGGGGAAGAGGGAGAGAGAGGGACTGACTCACCTCCTGTTCAGGGAAAAGAATGGCCCCTTGACAGTGTAAGGGGTTATTTGACAGCAGTAAAACCTGGCGATACTCTAAAGTAGAATGCTAACTAGGCAAAGTATTGGAAAAAATATATTACACAAAAACATCAGACTTTTGTACAAAGTACAAACACGCATGCTCAGAATCAATGCAAAAGATCAAACAATACAGAAGTTGACCAAAGGTGGCGCTGGAGTAATGGAACGTGCTCTTTTGAAATGTCATCAGTATGTTGAAATGTCACTACGTTCATGTTTGTTACCTAAAAAGTCAGATCGTGTGTATGCAATACAAACTTACGGCCAACACCCTTTGTACAAAAGTCCACAAGAAAGTTTGTACAGTAAGTCCGATTGTGTGTATGAGGCATTACTGGACACTGATGCGCGCACAAACAGTGTATGAGCAGTTATATATAAAAAAAAATAAAAATAAAAAAAAAGTCTACTTGTTCATGGTTCCCACATGTAGGAGGGACCACAATAAAAACCCTTAACGACAATCTAAATACACAGACTCGCTCATCATACTGCTTAATGAGCTTTTAAGGTTGTGACTCCAGGGCACGGTGTAATGAACAGATTTTAAATTGTGCAACATTCACTAGATTTTCAGGCATGTGGTTACATGGATTAATGCTCCACTCCCCACATGTCGTCATATAATAGGGAAAATCCAGGTGACGGAGCAACTGGCACTCTTACTGTATAAGTATCGACCATAAAAACCCTGTAATTCTAGGAGACGGGCTCATAACACCCTCCCCCAGCAATGTACCAGCTTAAACCCTCTCCTGCACCTCTAGCCTGTTCAACAGCTGGACAATAAAAAAAGGACTCCTCCAAACCGAGTTACTGGTCTTGCGATAGGTGGCTTTTATGGCAACCTTAGAAATCCAGTGCCAAGATATCCCACCTTAATGCCCTTTCCTAACCATCACAAAATGATATGAAGCCTACACTACAGATTCTGCATAATTCTGTGACGAATAGAATGACTAAATAGGAATCTGGCTCTGAGGAGATAACCATGCTTTTTACCCCTGGAGAACAGAGATACTTGAGAAATCGCACCTAGAGTCCCAAAGCACTATAGAAACAGTCAGCACATCCTACCAAAACCTCTATACAACATTTGATCATTTTTAATCAGGCCGACCATGAAAACAGAAGCGCAGCTTTAGGGCTTGTTCGCACCATGACCATTGATGCGTGGCGATTCGCATAAATCAATGCAAGGCCCACCCCTTCATACAGAACTATAGCCCTCCCCGCCATCAGATATAGGTTTTACAAATTTTCAACAAGCGGCACGCATAGTCTTGCAGGCATTTTGTCATTTGACCATTTTCAAAACCTGCAGAAGAAGGCGAAGAGTAGCTGACGGAGTTTATTGTGACAGCCTACACAACTTCCTCCTGAACTTTCTCCACAAGGAAGAGACCTGTAATTATACTGTGGAAAGCAGACAAGTAAAAACAAAAACACAGTAAACCCAAGTTCTCTTCACATGCAATTTGCGGATACCGTTCCAAACGTCAACCATAAAATTCTTCTACAAAACACGTTTAAAAGGGTCAACTGAACTCAAAAACTGAAGATTTGCCACCTTCCAGGGAACGTGTAGACAAGTTAGGGTTTGCCCAAACAATTTGTGAAGATCAAACTTTTCTTCAAATCGCTCCTGAAAAATATCAGTAAACTTCCCAACACGCGACTGTGCCTAGGCAACCCTGTTCCGTAGCCTCATGGCTGTTAGACTTAAGGTTATTGTGAAGGTCACTCCTGTCATCCATGGTTCTGCATGCTAAAGAGCAGGCTGTACACAACCTCCTACCCTGCAAGCTCTCATTGCTTTGTTTTGTGGCCTCTTAATTTCTCCTGCTGTTTTTATTGATCACTACCGCACCAAAGGAGCAGCTCTGATATCAGGAAGCAAAGCACTGCTCCTCTACCAAGCTGGTCACCTCCACAGACATTATGGGGCAAGTGATCAACTGCTGAGAGACTACAAGAAATACTGGTGACAAGTAACCCTGTAGCCAAGCAAAATGTTAATATAGGAGGAGCACCAAAAGGTCATGGGACCCACCTACTAGCATCAGTAAGCAAAGCCATTTTCCAGAAGATGGGGCGAGTATAGCTGGTGTACCCCTGGACAAAACCGTTAAAACACTCCCTCCCAAAAAAATAAATAAGTGGGCTCTGGGCGCAGAGCATTGCACCCAAAGCCCACCCAGTTCTGCAACAATAACGAATGAGCTGGGCGATAACAGGGTAGCTGGTTAATGCAGCACGCACACACACACTATTTAAATCTTCGCCAAACCTGCAGTGTGGATTCTTTCCTGAATACTGCACTTTATATTTCCAGAAGACCAAATACAGCTAGAAAATCCACACTGCAGCCATGTCCTTGAACTGTCTGCTTTCCAAACAAACAGCAGTCACAAGGCAGATTTGTGACCCTGATCATGTGTCCTTGGTTTACATAGCTTTCTAATAGAATAATCATTCACTGTCCATTTAAGATATGATCTGATGCTGGAATTCTGCAATGCGTATAAAGTAGAGCTACAGAGTAAAGTCTCCCAAAACAGACAGCTTCTATGTACAAGATCAAACTCAATGGGGTCAGATATAAAAATACTCCAAACAAATCATTCTAGTGAATATATGGCCTGGGGAGGAAAAAAAAAAAAAAAAAAAAAAAAGTGTGAATTACTTCTATAGTTAATACCAATTATCCCCTGCTTAGACAGAAACAAGGGCAATATATTAAAAAAAAAAAAAAAAAACCTATGCTACTAGGTTCACTTTTAGGTATGTAGGCCACACAGTATCCAGTCACGTCAGGCAAGAAATGGCTTGGAGAAATTCTATTGGTAGACTGGTTTAAATCTTTGAGGGTCCATGCACACTGGGCTTTTAGCCAGTGTCCTATCATATTGTGTCCCTCCCATCGGATAGTGTCCACTGTGTACTGCGCATGCGCAGTACACAGCACACACAGATTCCGAAAATAGCTGAAGATGAACGGCACAGTGAGTCCAGGTTCTAGCCCCACCATCCAAGTGGACATAGAGTTAGAATATAAAAAGAGCCGTGCACAGCGAGGACGTGCCCGAAGTGTGGTGGGCGAAGGGGCCCTCTAATATCGGCAGCCCTATGTCCACTTGGATGGCGGGGCTAGCACCTCCACTCACTGCGCAGGCACCGTTCAGCTTGAGATTTTCCGAAGATCCTTCTGCTCCGTACGGCGCAAGCGCTGCACAGTACGGGGCGGATAGTAGCCGATGGCCGGACTGAATATGCCAGAACACCGGATACAGCAGCAGCTTGGGAGGGAGGGGCCAGGAGTTTTTCTAAACACTAACCAGAGCAACACAATATTACACTATAGCAACATTGTACTACCGAGAAAACGATCATGATGATTTTTTTTTTTATTTTTTTTTTTTTTTTTAAAACCACATACACACTGATTGCATATACCAGCGAGTTTCAGTTATAAGTAACCATATTCACTGAATGAAATGGATTCAGTTTGTACTGTGATTAGCCACAGATGAGCTGTGATTGGCCCAGTCTGTACCGATCACAGCTAGCAACACAACTGTACACAATAAAATGGCATGAAATTAAGACATCCATTGTTTACAATTGTCATCTGCTGCGATTGGTCACAACAATCACATGGTGCTGGCAGGGCAGTGACCAGGTACAGTACTCCGTCATGGGCTATGACCGGTAACAGATCACACCATCATAGGAGGTCCACCCAGAATCCTGCCTGGCCATCAGACTATAGAACAGGTGGTAATTTTTTTATTTTCACTGAGCTTAAACCAACATTAAAATGTTCAAACAATTTTCTCCCAAGTTTTTTTTCTGTTTTAGCCCAGTGTGCATGGACCCCCAAAATTATATAGTGAAGGGGATAAACAAAATTTGCCCCCCCCCCCCCCTTTTCATTTGAGTATCCAGTTAAACAGCAACGCCCAGAGTGCCACAAGTTACAGCAGCCAATACATTTCATAGGCAGACCTGTATAGGATTTATTCAGATTGGCAGCGAGCACCATAGTCACTCAATTAACACAATGTTCTTTGCAAAATGTATTTAGCACACCCATCAGAAATGTTTGAATTTGCGGTGTGTTAAACCGTTACTAAACCAACGCTAAAATTAGTCGGTATATGCAGTAAAGCACACTTGTTGTACTCACTGAGGAATCTAAGGGGTTAATCCTGTGCATTGTGTAAAAAAGGTGGTTTGATCCAGTCTTTAATTCTCCTGCCTCTGTCCCCAAGCCATCTCCTGATGGAACAGAGCCTTGGGGGCATTCTGCACATGCTCAATTGGGTAGATAATGCTGGAGTTTGTCTTGGGAAAGCACATGTGATCAGCACAGAACCAAACAGCACTGTCCAGAGGGTCAGGTACTCTGAAGTCTCAGCAGTCTTTAGAATGGAGAAAAAAATAAAAAAAAATAATAAAAAAAAAATATTGCATGCATACATACAATGGGGAGATGGAGAAGGTATTGAATTTATTCTCCAGTGTTTGAGAGAATCGCTAACCAAAACTGCAGTGTTTATCCTTGACACATCACAGGAAGCACCCTAATGGCTAACAGAGGACAGAATTAGAACACTTAACATTAATAAATCACCAGGACCGTGGCTTGCACCCAAGGGTTCTTGGAATTCAGTCAATTACCAGACCATTGTTCCTCATTTTTACTGACAGTGACTGGAATGGTACCAGCCGATTTGAGAAAAGCCAACGTAGCACCAATCTTTAAAAAGGGCCCAAAATACATCCCTAGGAATTACAGACGAGTTAGCCTAACATCAATAGTATGTAAAATCTTGGGGGTAAGGGACTATATACAAGATTTTAGTAATGAGAACGGTATCATTAGCAGTAATCAGCATGGATTCATGAAGAATCGTTCTCGACAAACCAATCTATTAACCTTCTATGGGAGGTGATGAGTTGCCATCTAGATAATGAAAAGCTTGGATATGTGGTATCTGGATTTTGCAAAAGCATTTGACAATTCCCCGCAAAGGTTTACTGTACAAAATAAGGGCCGTTGGCATGGATCATAGGGTGAGTACATGGATTGAAAACTACAACGGTGAGTTCAGAGGGTGGTGATAAATGGGGAGTACTCGGAATGTTCAGGGGTGGGTAGTGGGGGTCTCCCAGGGTTCTGTGCTGGGACCAATCATATTTAAATGTATTCATAAATGACCTAGAGGATGAGGTAAAAAGTTCAATCTCTATTTGTGGACAATACTAAGCAAAGCAGGGCAAGAACTTAAAAATCGGCAGGATGTGAAAACCTTGCAAGAAGATCTGAACAAAATTGGGGAGGGCAACTATAAGGCAAATGAGGTTTAATGTAGAAAAATAATGCACATAGGTGGCAAAAATATGAATGCAATCTATACACCGGAGGAGGTAGATTATAGCAGCAACTTGCCATTGCTGAGCCAAAAAAAAAAAATAAATAAAAAAAAGCAAACAGAATATTGTCATGCATTAAAGTGGTTGTAAACCCTTTTGCATGACTTCTATTGATATAAGTAAGCCTGGAATAAGGCTTGCCTATTAGGTAGTGGAAATATCTCCAAAACGTGCACCTTTAAATTTCATTTGTAGTGCGCCAATGTAGTAATCGGCACATGCGCTGAAGAAAAAAAAAAAAAAGAAGGAACACCGTGCCGTTTCTTCCCCCAGTGCGTTTGCGGTGACTATCCCCCTCCAGGGATAAAGCGATAATTTGCCAACCCTATAAGACTCTAGTCTGGTGGTACCTGGAGTATGCTGTCCAGTTCTGGGAACCAGTCCTCAGGAAGGACGTACTGGAAATGGAGCATATATAAAAGGGAAAAAACGAATCCAATAAAGCATCTGGAGGACATTGGTTATGAACACTGAACTTATCCCCTCAAGTGTCTTCTCCAGAGAATAGGATTTCACTTTACAAATGCCAATACTAGTGACCCCACAACTGGGTTAAAAAAAAAAAA
This sequence comes from Lithobates pipiens, assembly GCF_037356315.1. Lineage (NCBI taxonomy): Eukaryota > Metazoa > Chordata > Amphibia > Anura > Ranidae > Lithobates > Lithobates pipiens. The sequence goes on from NW_027507758.1 coordinate 540,913,856, forward strand.
AAATAAAAAAAAAACCACCACAGGTTTAACCTTAAACTACGTAGAGGGTTCTTTACTGTAAGAGCGGCAAGGATGTGGAATTCCCTTCCACAGGCGGTGGTCTCAGTGAAATATATATATATATATATATATATATATATATATATATATATATATATATATATATATATATATATATATATATATATATATATATATATATATACACACACACACACACACACAACGTAATACTAACGCATAAAACACACACACATAGGTTTGTCCATCTTTTTTCAACCTCACCTACTATGCAACAAGACTGATATATGCTGATGAGAAAAAAAAGGTATTTAGCGGTTGATATTTACTAAAACTACTGCATTTCTGTGTACTGTGGGAGACCAGATAGTGAATGCAGGATCCTGGGTAACGATTTAGTAACACTTTAAAAGGTTAGGTTATAACAAACTGGGCATAAAGTATTTAATTCTGGTGACCTAGAAGATTTGGGCAATTACCATGGTGACAGTATGGTAAACACAGTTTCTAAGACTTGTGTGAAAGCGAAGGACTCCCTCACCCCACCCCATTCCTCCTCTGTGCAAACAGCTGGCATGACCCAGCACGGCTGGCAAGAGGCTTCTGGCTCACATGTACACTTCCATGGGTAAAGCTGTACTTAGTGGGGCAGAGGTGCAATCACAAGTCCATGCAAAGCCCTTTCCACCCGGCTTCTGAAGCCAGTGACTTACAGGAACAATCATGCAGATTGAATGTCCAATGCAAAAATAAAATTAGTCTCAATTTATTGCTTAGCATCTGTATGAAATCTTACAAATAAATGCACATCTGGAAGAACTGTTAAATTAGGAAACCACATACTAACAATATGTTACTGTAGAATGCCCAGCACAGAGAGCCAGAGAGAAGACAGTCAGGACACCTCCTTCCAGCTAGGAGAGAGGGAATGGAGGCCTTCCCTTCTGCTTAAAAAAAAAAAAAAAAAAAAAAAAAAAAAAAATTAAAATAAAAAAGTAGGGGGTATCCTTTCTCTGCTAGGATGAAGATGAGCGAAGGGCAATAGACAAGACTTCTAGTATTCCAACTGTAAATTTACTGTGTGGATTACAGAATTGGGTACCTTGAGCATCACAATGGCTTCCAGCCAAAAAAAAAAAGAAATAAAAAAAAAAAAAAAAAAAAAAAAAGAGGCAGAGGCTGTACAAGTGATATAGAACAGAACCCAGGAGACATTTATGAAGGCTTATGGAGCCCATGTAACAATCTTAAGCAGCCCGTCGCCAGACTGGTTACTTTAACAATCCTCCCATAACATTACGTGTGCACTCCTGGCACCCAAAAAAAAAAAAAAAAAAAAATTTAAATAAAAAAAAAAAAAGTCATAGTTACCTGCTCTGTGCAATAGTTTAGCACAGAGCAACCCCAATCCTCTTCATCGGGTGCCTCACAAAAAGCCATTTTTCCTGGGGCACCTGTGCAGGCCCACTGCTGTGTCTTAACAGCGGCCTCCCCCCATGGCTCCTGCTGCCATCTGGCCAATGAGGAGAGGCAGCAGCTGGAGCCACTGTGCACATCGCTGGCCCAGGTAAGGAGGGAGAAGGTGGAGGGGCAGCTGCAGCACAGGTGGTTTTTCACCTTAATGCATAGAATGCATTAAGGTAAAAAACCTGGGAAAGTGTTCCCATGAGCAATCTTCAATAAAACCTCACTTTATGGTCACTGTTGACAGAATTCTCAGATTGGATGAGGTGGTGCGACGACCTTACGATGGCTACCTCGTCCTATCCCATTAGAGAAGGTCTTGAAAAACCTGTGGCAGAAGGCAGGGCCTGGAACATCGTGGAGATCATTGTAGAAAGGCTGAATACTACACCAATTCTTTCTTTGTTTCTATAGGTATGAAATATTAATCCAAGATGAACCAAAGTAAGACAACCCGTCTCCAAGTCCCTTGAAAGAGTCCACAATGGCAACTTCACCATTCCATCCTCAGGCTCCTTGTAGTTAGGGCTGGGCAAATCCCTCATTGGGCTTCATGTACATGGGACGTGGTTACAACCTCTCCTGAAAGATTTAACAGATAGTAACCCACGTTCAAAACTTCTGTTTTGCTACATTTAGAAGTGCTTTTTCTCCAAAAATGAAACCAGGCCTGTAACCGAAACTCAGCTAAACACGAGTTAGCGCTTGAAATGCCTGTAAACTCAGATTTTGCATTCCAAAAAAATGCCTCTAACAACTCAACTGCCTAGAAATGACCATGTATACATGTACTGATAAGATAACAGAGTTCAGGGGCAGCTGAAAAAAAAAAAAAAAAAAAAAAATTAAAAAAAAAAATGCCCAACTGTTACTAAACGTCCATAAACGACCAGAAGCGTAGATGAGCCCTTACAGTCATGGAGTCCAGTTACCACCAGCACCCAACATTCTAAAGCCTTTACCATGGTCAATGCACACTCCTGTTCCTTGGCCCCATACACAGTCTACATTTGTGGCTACTTTTCTGCCCAATACTGAACATATTTATGATTGTAAAGCTGGTCTTTACAGGGCTCTTAAAAGATTAAGCAAGATTTTTTATTTCAAGTTCTAAAAAAAAAAAAAAAAAAAACACCCAACACACCTCACTTTACACAGAGCAGGCCTGTGCTATATATCAAAACTCTACGTGGCATCAGACAGTCTTCACACAACTGGCCTACAACTCAATAGCCAACTAAAGCAGTGCACCGATAGAATCCACTTTGGGCAACTCTTTAAAACCAGGGTGGCAAACACCTGATTTTACCTGGCCTTTCTTTGGACTCACAGGGAGCATGAACGAAGGGACAGCAATTCTCTGCAAATAAATGACAAGCCAAGCAAGCAAGGGATCTGATGGGACTTCTAAAAGAATAAAAAAGGTGCCATCTCCTCCCTATTGTCTGAAAGCCTGAAATACAATATTATAGGTTTCAACTCAATACTACATTGTGCATGTCCAATCATGAGCTTAGTGCAGCATGGTATCGCTGTACAGTGCTTAGCCCATGGGCAACCATTTTTAAACTTCAAACCAAACAATTTATCATGTAAACTACTAAAGCAATATCAGCCTCTCTTCTACCCAAGCCTAGGGACATATAGGTTATTTGAGATTTTCAAGATTTGTTGTTTAGCATTCTGAAAGTTAAGCTGCAGAATGACCTGTAAGGGGTGCTCCTGCTTAAACCTAATCTACCTTGTCAGATCCCCCTATGCAAGCTCCAACCTTTTACAAGCGACATTAAGGCTTCATTTACACGGGACGTTGTTTAACCTCTCCTGAACAATTTAACTTGACAACGGGAAACTGGTATCTAAAGGTTTAGCTGCATGTACATACCATGTTGAGGCAAGTTTGTTAAAATGAAAAAACTTCCATGCACGCTGTAAAATAAAAAAAAAATCCGAAATGCATCCCAAACAAGCATCAAGAACAGATTCGGAGAAGTTTATGTGGTGTGAGCTATCCCCATAGTCAAACTCCAAACGCTACGGATTCCAAAAGAAAGCAGAATGCACAGAGGGATCCCAGATTTCGTCCTTAAAGATGGGTTTGCTGCAGTTTGCGCAATGCAGCTTTCCTTTGCTAGCAGTTTGTGATCTACAAAGAGTACACCACAGTATAGAAAGTCAGTATGTCAAGCAAATAACTTTCTTGTCCTCAATGCAGTTAAATGCCAGACTCAGCACCAAGTCAATATTCAGATTACTTTAATCACTTTACAGGTCCGTAAAAAAAAAAAAAAAAAAAAAAAAAAAAAAAAAAAGCCTATACTTGCTGCTCTATGCAAGGGTTTTGCATGGAGTGGCCCCAATCTGCCTTATCTTTGGGTCCCCAGGCAGTGCTCCCCTCTCCTCCATGGAGAGCTGCTGCTGCATCCATTGACATAAGCAGGACTCATCCCTGCCCCCACGTCACTAGATTTGATTGATAGCAGGAGTCATTGGCTCCTGCTGCTGTCAATCTATCCAATGAGGACCCGAGAAAGTGGCTGGAGCTGCTGGGTTTGTTCCAGCGCTGGAACAATTAGGTTCAGGGAGAAATATATTTAAAAAAAATAAATAAATAAAAAAATAAAAAAAACACACCACACACAGAAGGCTCTTCATCTCAATACATAGTATGCCTTTACAACGCCTTTAATCCCAAGGAGAATTTAAAAATTCGCAATGAACAGAAGACTAACGAAAAAAAAATTAAATAAAAAAAAAAATTAAAAAAAAAAAAAAATTAAAAAAAAAGACCCACAAACACAAGTGTGTGGATTTTAGGAAAGTAAAAATGGCATTTAGGTTTGTTTTATTGGCAAGGAGGGATTAGTCCTCCTCGTCAATTTCCAGGTCTATGACCCTGCCTGAAGCTTACTGTTTACCTACCATACTGTAAGGAATGAACTTTGGAGAAAATGGTCAATACAGTTCATACATCAGAAACTGGTAAAGTGGGCTCAAATTAACCAAAAAAGTGCACCCAAGCAACTAATAACCGGCTTCAGTTACATGTAGGTCACCAGGCAATTAGTCAGGCAGACAAATGACTAGATGGGGGACAATTAAGCCACACCCAAGTTAGTGTCAAAACATGCAAGATGTACTCCAGGCTTCCGCTGGAGAAAGTGCAAGAGCAGAAAGCCAAATGGAAAATGCAGGCGATGCCCATTAAGCCGCCACTGCTGTGCAAAAAAAAAAAAAAAAAAAAAAAAAAAAAAAAAAAAAGAAGAAGAGGGAAGAAGAGAGGTATAACTCACGGACTATGCCATGTACACTACAAGGTTGCTATACAAAGACTACTGCTGTTCAGCACATATTGCAGAGCTATAAAGAGTACACTCAGACATTCCTCACCAATAATCATACACCCTCCGATATAAAAGCACAACTGGGAAGGAAAAAAATAAATAAATAAAATTTACACACACACACACCAAAAAGCCACTTGTAGATGCCTAAATGACATTCAAGTCCCTATCCATACTTTTAACCAGCTTTCAGATTACACTGAATCCCCTGGTGCGCCAAGCACCCAATGCCTACACACCCGTGATACACACACAAGACAGTCTCATTGCTTGATAAATGGCTGCCTTACAGTCACAACCTACTGATAATTCCTTTATCACTTGATCATACAGAGCACATCAGCAGACCAAAAAAAAAAAAAAAAAAGGGGAAGGGTAGAAAAGCTGTCATGACCTTGGGCACAATACTCAAGCAGCAGTAAATAGTTGGCTGAACATTTGCAACCTCTTCTCTGAAAACAGACACCATTTGGTTTAATAATGTGATATAGTGCCCGGGCCTTTTGTGGCACTAAGGTCAGTCGCGTTCCCGGTTTCAGATAAACAACCAAAAAGTCCAATAAAAACTAGACACTTTTTTTTTTAAACAAAGGGGTGATGGCAAATGGACTATAAGGCTTAGGGTATGACCACTGGCAATTCCCCCCCAGCTGGGTATTTAAAAAAAGTTCACATTCAAGAACACGTTCCACACATTTTAGGGTGGAGCACGCAACATTTTGAAATCCTGCAGCCTTCCCCAGTCCCCCCCCCCCCCCCCCCCCAATCCCTGCACTCAGTGACAGCAGGCCAGGGAGCTTCACCACGTACCCACTGTCACCATTTTACAAGACCGCAGCCAAGTCATTGATTCACAGGTCCCTGCGACTCTATGAACTACAAGTACTGACACAGCCTTTGCCGTTGTCAGCTTGTAGTTCACAATGAACTACCAAGGTGCTGTTGAGTGCTTGATTAGTTCAGGGAGGCCTTCCTGTCAGTGTGAAGCTGCTTGTATGATTTGATGGCAGGCAGCTTACACTGACAAATTGTAGAAGTCATGCACAGCACTCATGTTTGTTTTTCCCTCTCCCCGGTATGCATGTATGTATGAATGCATGCAAAAAAATAAAAATGGGTTTTAAAATGCATGCAAGGGGCGCTTTGATATAAAGGGACTGCAAACATTACAGTGTCCCTTTACTGTAAAGGGACATCACTGTGACCCCTCTACAGTGCACCCCAGGAGACTGAATTGTAAAGAGGCAATGTAAAGAGGGCTATAATGTGCAAGGGAATAGGGGACACTAGGATGCAAAGGGGGACTGAGGACACTGCAAATGTGGTTTGTGGTGTAAGCGGAGCCCCCCCCCCCCCCCCCAAAAAAAAAGGGACAGACTTGCAAGTGTTTGGCTTCCATGAAACTGGTCCCTGGTACCAAAGAGATTAGAGACTGCCGCTTTAAAGTATATGTACAGAATGTTGGATAGAACATGAAAGGGCAACCTGAAACAAATAGGAGGCACTACAGGTGGAAAATTGGTCTCCAACAGTTGCCACCACAACCAAGTTTTGAGAATACACACACCCTAGTGGGCTTTGAACCCAATGCAGCAACACCGAAAAAACAAGGGCAAATTAAATCTGCCAGAAAGGAAAAAGATTTAGACTCAAAATCCTATCTGCCGGTCATACAGATTCTTCAGTGGCAACTCTAAAACAGTCTTCAGACATTCCTGGCCCATTTGTTCACGATCATGGATTCAGAACTGAAGCTAGTGGATAAGCATGGCCATCAGGCATCAAACATTAAAAAAAAAAAAAAAAAAAAAAAAAGTGGGCAGCAGGGGTGGCCCCACTTATTCTCATGGCAAATTTACTTTTAATGTGTCTAGCCAAGTCACAAATGGTTATTTCCCATACTTCAAAGCTTCAACACCTGAAGGTGTCACTTTACAAGCTTACCTTTTTAACCAGTATAATTACCATCCGCCCCCCCCTTTCAGGAAGCCAGGATTGGAACTGAATGATCGGATAAAAATTCCTTCACCAATATGTAATGCAAAACACTTTGCTAAACTGTAAATGATTATTAGAAACCCAGCTAAAAATGAGCCAATCCAAATTCCTAGCATAATTTACAGCGTGTAAAGGCAAGGAGGGAAAAAAATAAAAAATAAAAACAGTAGCTGTAACTTTTGGTTTAATAGTCTGAGACCAAATTCTAAGGAAATCAATCTACCTGAACTATCTGTATTGTCAGTGGAAGCGCTTCCTAGTTCCCGAGGAACGTCTCAGAAGCCCTGGATGGAAGAGTCTATGCCATGACAGACACACGTGTGCCCTGAGAAGGTAGAGCAGGTAGCTTTTAGCTTCCCTATAAGGCCTCATGCATACAGCTTCTCCTAAACTTCCTAAAGGGACATTTTTGGGACTTTGCTTTTTTGCGCAAGTTCCTGAACACACAATACGAATAAACCCCCCCCCCCCCCCCCCCCGCCCCCCAAAACCACACAGTTTAGGCAAGTTTAACGCTGAGAAACAGCCATTACAAACCAATGTGCATGAGGCCCTAGGCTTGCCATACACAGTGTGAACCCATGGATGCAGACAAGACACTTTTTTCCAAGGCAACTACCCAACTTACCAGGTAGGAAGTTTCCCTTGCACAAAGGGAGCTTGCAGGTTGGATAACTTATTACTGTGCTGTCTTTAGGCTCCATACACCACTAGCAGCTTTTAGAAACAAAAAAAAAACAAAACAAAACAAAAAAAAACGCTGGCTGAAAAATGCCAATAGCAGTTTTGTGCTGGCTTGTATATTATTTGGTTTACAGTAAATGGAATATATATATATAAATTTCTTCTGCTAGTAGTAGATGTTGAAGCTCCAAATTGGCAATAGCTTAAATTAGTGTGCATGGACAGAACCATTTAGCTTCTAGAAGAAAAATGCTAAGACACTAGTGTGCATGGAGCGTTAACCTCAGTGTCTGGCAGCACTTGTCACTCTGCCCCTTTCCGGTGAGCCCAGCTCATAGTTGGCAGCAACCCCCCTGGTGGACCAGCTAGAAAACTGCACGTATAGATATTATACAGAACTTGGGAGCTTCCAGAGTGGAGTGATGGCATGGAGTTCTGCTAGGACAAAAATTTGCATCCAAATGCAGCAGAAGACTTTAGGAAAATAAAATCAACTGCACCTACATAAAACCTTATGTCAGCACATTAAACAAAGATTACTGAGCCAACCTCATACACCATCGTGTCTGCACTCGTTAGTGTAACTAGGTCACCATCACTGAATAATGGCAGGTAAACATAGCCTCCTAGGAGCTCAGGCTATGTGGGAATTTTTTTCGATTAATGAACAAACCACCACAAAAGTACAACATGCTAATTGGTGGGTCTTCTGCCTTTAAAGCAAAGATAAATACACCCAAATGGCAGGCACCTTCTTTAAACTGCTACGGAACTGAGCAAGTGACTGAACGATTGACTGACTGTGTAAATGGGTTTTTCACACTAAACAAACTGGAAAATGTAAACCTCAACAGAGCATAAAAAGCAGAGCAAACTCTACGTAGAAAGCCATGTCCGTATAGAAGACAAATCACAGGGGGGGGGTGTAGAAGAACAAACATTTTCATCAAAGCAGAGCCTGCAGGCTTCCACAACCACATAATACTGCTACCGACAGCACCGCAACTACAGAGAACCCAAATTCCATTGCATTAGGGACAACCCACCTTGGGGACATCTTCTAGCCAAGAAGCCAGGGAATCTGAAACAAAAACCTAATAGGACTTACCGATGCCAGTAGGAGCAATCCATCTAAAAGTCAGAATCAGAACACACTACATCTACCTGAAGTGGATGATCTCCATTAGCGTCAATATTTACTCTCCTGTCCACTGGATGTGAGGGAAACCACCTTGCAAAACAGATTTGTCCCAGATTTGTTTATGGACAAGAAAAAAGCAACCTGCAAGGCAAAGGCATAATGAGCTAGTATGCATAGCATTCTAGCTCATTATGAATAACTTACCTGAGAACGAAGCCCCCAAAACGGTCCTCCGTCTTCATGTTCCCCGCTGCAATGTATCCCGGAGTGACTTCCGGGTCTTGCTGCTCACGGCGCCGGAGCCGCGATGACGTCACTCCCGTGCATGGGAGCCGACACGCGCAGCATATCACTGTGATCTGAGGGCTGCCCAGTGCACCGTTGTCTATGGCGCCATAGACAGCGGTGGCTGTCTTTTTGTAAATATTTCCTAAACCGTATAGGTTTAGGAGATATTTCTTGGACCTACAGGCAAGCCTTAATCTAGGCTTACCTGTAGGTCAAAGTGGTTTGTAAGGGTTTACAACCACTTTAAGGCTCCACATTAGAGGTTATGTTCCAAGGCAAGTTAGGCAACCTTAAAGAGTTGGAGAGCTACCTGAACAACATGGAAGAAGTCAAATCACTGGGCAGCGTCGCCTGCTCACACCTGATTTACACCTCCAATAAACCTCCAGTTGCCATACTACGGTGTCGCAATCGCATGCGTTGCATGGCAATCATGGGTTTGAATCAGGTGGTGAAGGCAGCAACATATCCTTACCACCTGTCAAACACTCCTATCGCTTTTCAGATAAGCAGTGGCACCCTTAGGACTCTCAGAAGAGTGTAAACTGCAGCCCTATACCATTATGATCAGTGCATTGCTTCACATTGACCTGAAGATCTCTCCTGCTGCTGGCATCACTCTGGACACCGCTAGCTGGGATGAGAGGTGGCGTGCAGTTGGTATCATTCTGCATGGGACAGAAGTAAGTACTACAGAGGAGGCATCGGCTTATGGGGTTCTTGGTTCCTACTACAGCTCCACAAGTAAAAAGTCCCTCTGCATTGCACTCTGGAATGGTGGGTCAGCGGGTCCAGACCGTCATATACTGGTTGCAGACCCCTGTTCTAAGGGTTGTATCCAGTACTGAGAACATTGGGATTGGTTGCAATTATGTTGTGAATTGGTTTTGCTTGCATGCAGGCAATATCTGTTTGCTTGGATGTTGGTTTTATTGATTTGTGCGGATGGCCTTGCAACTATTTTGAAGCCAAAATACATGCAAACTTAACCACACACACCTAGAATTGCATTTCATATTTTTGAGTCACAGAATATTTTGGCTTCAGAAAAAGGTTTTAGGGCATTTGTAAAAGCCGTACAGCAGGTATTAGCATAACATTTTATTCATATTTTCTAAACGGCAAAACTAAAAAGAACTTGACTTTCTAGATAAAACAACCGTTCCTACCAGATAAAAGAGGTTACATTCCATTAGTTTCTCTCTCAAAAGATTCAAGCCATCCTCAGGTGACCAGCAGAAGCTCAGAAGTCACCCTCTCCCCTCAAACTTCCCAACTTAAAAAGTGGTTGTAAACCCTCCCAGATAGAAAGTGAAGAGACTGGCCCAGGCAATACAGAGATGAAACAAAATTCTCCTATAGATACATTGCATCTGTTTATCTGCAGCATTTGCTACATCTGTTCAAAGTCCAGAACTTATAAAGTTTTACTTGATCATTTGAAAAGAGGGGGCAGAGAGCCAAGTCACACTGCAGAGCTCATCGAGGGGAGCAGATTGGAGGGAAGGGACACATCCCTCCTTCATGGGGGGGGAGGGGGGCTGAAGCGCAGGCACCTATATAGTGTAATGAAATGTGCACATTTGTTAGATAAGAGATTGGTGACATTAAGTAGGGCAATGTTAGAAACTGTTCCTTTTTAAATATATTATATTGCTGTTGCCCTTTCAGATTTTTCCTAGTTTCCTGTAATATTGGCTGAACGTGGGGAAAATGTTCTCCAGCAAAGCAAACTGGCTGAAGTAAAAGCCAACAGGGGTTCTAATTCTTCCCCACTCAATCCAAGACACAGGTTTTGCCCCTAGATGCACTTTAGGATTTCTATTTGATCGTACACATTTTGTAGTACACCTTGCTCGACGAGACAGAGGAAGAGCCTGTAAGCTGGGTGGCTTCTATTCAGTCGCAACAAAGGAGTGAAGCGGGGAAACCTTATCTGATGTGCAAACAATACTGAACCTGGGACCTGTTTACAGAGAACACCAGCTGAGGACACTGCATTAGACAGATCACTTTTCATACCGGCAAGTCATTCATAAACTGACAAAGTCCATAAAAAAAAAAAAAATTTTTTTTAAAAACACCCACACATCACACACCCCTTTATCGCCCCTAGCTAAAACAATTCCCCATTTGTGTCTCACAAGTCCCCCTCTCAGACACTGCAGCTCACAGTGGGAAGGTTTCAGCAACACAGGCTGTGTATCCAAAACGCAGCAGGCAGGACTAGTGTGACTAAGTGCCGAGTGATCATCTACATACTTTTGTAGATCAGCAGTGGTAATACTTATGCCCACTGAATCCATTTTTTAGTCCATTCTAGTGCAAACACAAGTAGTCTGCTCTGACTTCAGAAGCAGTGCAGCATCATTGCCAGAATCATTGAAAGTTGAATTAGGTGGAATGCACTGGCAGGAACAACATTTGAGAGCACAACTAGGGCTGTTGCTAAAATGCGTCAGCCGTTTTGCTTGTCACTTTATGTAACCAACCATTAGGAGAAAAAAAATAAAAAAAAAATAAACACACAGCTATATGTACTACAGAGTTGCCAGCTCAATCCTTTTACTTTGACAACTGAGAAAATGAAGGGCAGATGAATTTGTTAAAAGACAAGTACTAAAAAATAAACATTTATATTCACTTTGGATAGAGCATCTGTCTCTTGCCGGCTCTGCAGTGAGAACGAGCGAACAGTTGATCACTCAGTTCTCCACTCTGAGCAGAGAGCTGCAACTGTCAGTCACTGACTCTCTACTCTTCCCAGTCCCTCCAGAGCTCATAGAAGTGCTGGGCTGTGGAGGGGCTGGCTCAGGCTCTCAGCAGATCGCTGGTCCAGGCATCTGGGGATTGGGATCTTTCCAGAGCCAAGACCAGCTGAGCGAGTCAAAATAGCTTTGGCTACATTTCTCCTTTAGGTTCTGCAGCACATATCTGTTAGCCCTCGTTCACAGCGGTGCGGCTTTGATATTGTGCTACTTCAGCACGATTTGCACTGCCAATTTCATCGAACAGAAGTCTATGTAAGGCCCAATGAAAATAGTTTAGTGCAGGAACCTTTTATAAATCACTGTTATATGAACAGTTCCATGCCGGCAATGTGGTGTGACGTCATGCGATTTGACTGTTCCAAATGGCATGACAAGTCACATGGGTACGAACGCGGGTTTAGAGGAAGACCATGGTTCTATTATCCATCTCTACACATGAGGGAGGGTCTGTGCAGCATTAAGAAAGAAAAAAAAAAAAAATTATATAAAAAAGTCCCAGCTTGCAACATTTGATTATTCCAGAAGTTGATGCTTTTTCCAAAATGCTGATGCACACAGCCTCACTCAGTGAGCACGTGCATTACTTCCTTATTTCACTGGAGATTCTTGGCCACCTCAAAAATATAAAAATGCATTATTTGACAGAACACATTTCCTACTAAACACAATAGCTTAGAAATCTGAAAGCCAAGCGGTTCCTTTTAGTGGTATCATGTGAGGAACGACTGATAGGGAGTTTCTGCAGCACGTATGTTGTCATCCAAATCTGTCCACAACAACGCAGAAGTAATTCAACTCATAACGTTCTACAGGATATCAGCAAGATGCAGAGGAAGGAAGAGTAAAAGGGGATTTCTTCCTAGAGTCCTAATGAAATCAGCTACTGTAAGTACATTCCAGGTGCAACACAAACCATCTTCGTTAGTTTTCTTCTAAACTAGCCACAGATGCAAAAGAAAGTCCACCCCCTGCCAGCAGCTGCAGAGTAGGACCCTTGATCTCCAAGTACACAGTGGTCTCATTACAGAGGTCCAACACACCCCCTACCGAGTCAGACCTATAGCTCCGCAAATCAGGAATGCTCATGTTCCCACGGATTGGAGAGCTCTGGTTATGGGGCATGTCAAACCTCATAGTGCCCATCGTTGGGCATCAGCAGGGAGGATTAGTGCCCTATCGGACAGATAAAGGCCAAAAGGCCGCAGTTTGAAGACCACCGTGCTACAGAGATCAAGGCCTCTCCACAATTACAAGTAAATATAGTTCACATACATTCATTTTAACTACAAAAATGTTAATCTGGGAAAAATAGGCAGGTCAACAATAGAGAAGAGTGCCCATTTCTACTTCTATCCATGCCATCACTCACCACAAAAGAACATCTATCCTTTTGCGTTTCTCCTGCCGGTAGTGGGCAGGCAGCTTGTGAACTTTGCGATCACACATGGCAGCCATTTAGAAGCTTGCAGTTTACTGCTTCATGAAAATGTGGACAAACTACTAAAAGCAATTTTAGTCTTTGTACAGCTCTATAATCCTCTACAAGCAACAACCCCAGATACAGAGCGCTGAAAGCAAAACCCAAACCGCAGACAAAAATCAATTAATCCTTGACAAACTGCATGAGGTCAGCATACAAGTTTAACCTTCTGTTCAGAACGCCTGTGCACCCCATCATTATATAAACCTTCAAGCAACATCTCGATGCCGCAGTGATCAAAAAGGAAGAAATTTAATTGGGGCAGGTAGGATCTCAATTTGGCACCAACATCCAGCTCAGCTTTGGTGACATCAGCTTAGAGGCTACGAGTTTGTAAAGCAGTAAACGGACGTTGGTACACAGAACACCACTAAAGAGAAAGACCAAGGGCGGACAATCTTATCAAACATGGGAAAGTTTCACTCAGTCGGCCACATGACGTGTTCCCCGCCAAGCCATGTAAATCGACTTCACACCCTGCAAGTCAGGACATATACGTGTCAGGGACTTCTGGGAGAGGCAAAGGGAGGATCCCCTCAGTGAAAAAACACCCAATCATTGTCAAGATGTCCTTTAGATGCCCAAAATAAGAGGACTCAAAAAAAAAAAAAAAATAAATAAAAAAAAAAACCCAACCTGTCAAACCCTGGTACACATGATGTACATCAGCCTGTGACAAAAGCCATTTTATCAGCACTGACCAGTGTGTTCTGGTTGGGGGGGGGGGGGAGAAGAGAAGAACAGTTCCCCCTGTCAGAGCCCAATAGCTCAGCAGGCAGAGATCACTGTACTAACATTGCATAGTTAGTACAGGAAGAGTCTTTACCTCTCCCCACACATTCAGTGTGTACCAAGCTTTATGTAGATGTCAAAAAAGCCCAAAGACAGGACCTGTAGCAGGAGATTGGTGTGCAAGAAGATAAGACAGACAATGATGGACTTAGAAGTATACATTTTGCAGCATAAAAAGTAGACCAAGTGGGGGGAGAAGAGAAACCAACACACACACACGTGTCTCATTGTGGAGGTGGAAGTTCCTCTTGTAAAAAAAAAAAAAAAAAGCATCAAAATATCCTGCATTTAACCACTTGCCGACCAGCCACCGTCAATACTGCGGCAGGTCAGCTTGTTCCCGCAAATCACCATAGGTGCAAGTCGGCTCTTAAGAGCTATAGTAGGAACATGTGCCTGCTACATGGCAGGGAAGCCAAAGCGCGTGGCTAAGATGTCCGACAGCCACCCCAGAATCGGATCTGTCAATGTAAACAAACAGATCCCTGTTCTGACAGGGGACTAGAGCGATTGCTGTTCCTAGTGATCAGGAACAGCACTCTCTCCCCAAGTTAGAAACACCCTCCAGGGAACACATTTAACCCCTTCCCTGCCAGTGTCATTTATTCAGTAATCAGGTTGTTTTTTTTAAGACTGGTTATCACTGTGCAAGTGTAAAAGAATAAAAAATAAAAAAATACGCTTATTGAAGAATTTTTTATTTTTTGGGGGAGATATAGCAAAAAGTTTTTTTTTTTTAAATGGTCAAAGTCAACTTTGTTTGGATACAGCATGACCGCAGAATCGTTAGTTAAATCAATGCAGTGTCATATCAAAAAAAAGCCTGTCATTAAGGGGGGGGGGGGGGGGGGGGGGGGGGATAATAATCTTCCGGACCTTAAGTGGTTAATAGTTTTGTTAAGTAAAGAGATTAAATCCTCAATTTAAGCCCTTTCACAAGCGGATTTAATCGCTTACTGAATATGCAGCTTCTTTATCTTTTAATCCTTGCCTGTGTTCCACTTTAGGCTGGTGCCGTGACCACTATCCCAGGTTTCCTACAGCCTCGTATGGAGCCACCCTTCCATGCAGGGACTAGAGCTGCTCCTCCCTTAAATCTGGTAGGCTGCACTGTCCACTCTCATGTGCAGATCAGACATTCAGAGGAGCAACACTGAGAAGGAGCCAGCAGCATTAAAAGTTGTAAATTGTACCTGCTGGAATTAGCATTTTAATAATGGTTACTGAAATATAATACTAAATATAAAATACTATATATATATTTTTTTTTTTTCTTTTACTGTGCTCAATGTGTATGCTAAAAGAACACTGAGGGTTTATTACCACAAGTAATTAAACAAATTTTATTGCATCTTACCAATTCTTAGATGTGATGGCAGTTTTAGTTCTTTTTTAGACTCCCTATTTTCATCTAATTGATCCAGCCAGTAAATTTTTCAAAGGAACAAGCCAAGCCCTCTTCTAGATGCAAGAGTTTACAGGGATGAGAAACCAGTTGGTACTGACAGGGGTGCTTAAAATCATCAGCTTTTATGCAACATTTATCCAAAAAGATTTAAAAAAAAAAACCCAGTCTGACATGGTAGCTTCAGTTTGTTAGTGTATTCATACCTGCTAGTATAGCTAACATTCCACTCCCCCAGCCCCCCCCCCCCCCTGCTGCTGTCCACTTGTGCTCCTTCATCCAGAGTGGAGGCACTCCAATCCAGGTGGTGTGCTACTGGCCAAACAGGGAAAATCCCCAAGGCTCTGTTCATTCATAGGCAGTTTGAACTGCAGCAAAAATGAGGGACGCGTTTGCAATGGCATTATTTCTAAACGTCACCCCAAACTCCTAAAGAAACACGTTCCAAAGCTTGGCAATGCAAATTTTGTCACCCAAAAATTGCAGCACAAATAGCACTGCACAAATAGCACTGCACAAATAGCACTGCACAAATAGCACTGCACAAATAGCACTGCACAAATAGCACTGCCAAGACTTGGTACATGAGCTTCTTTGGAGCGGCGGGAAGCCTATTCAAATGAAAGTGGCACTTTTAAAAAACCACACATACATAGCGCTGTAGCAGCGGTCGCTGTGCTCCGGTGTGAATGGAGCCACATCGAAGGTGTTGCCAAGCATTTTTGGTTTTGGGTTTAATGAGACTTTGGAGGAGGCAAATATTGTTAGCCACCTAGAAGAGTGTTTGAACATTTCCTTTACATTTCGTTTTACAGGCGTTGTTGCAATCATTCCGGCGACTATCCTGACTGAGCTCTAGTATGAAGTAGGCACATTACTGGAAAGTGTTAAAGCTCTGCAGGGCCAACATCAATACATCACTTGTATTATATATACCAACAGGGAATGTTCCAGTTCTCAACCTCCAGAGCCAGCCTGGGAGGACTGGAGACAGAGCAGACGCTCTCTGCACATCACCTGAAAACAAAAACAGAACAGAACCTGTGGCCTGCCTTGCAAATCAAAGGGCAAGCGCTGGGGGCCACAAGGGGCAAAAGGATGGAACTTGGCATGCGCCCCCCAGCAGCCTGCACAAACCCCTCCGTCTGATCAGCTCTATATATTATTTGGAGAACAAGCGAAGCACAAAGATGACAGGTAATTCGATTCCTCCTGACAGTGAAATAATAGCCTTACAAGTCTCACCCCATGCCATGATCACTAGATCACTCTACCTAGTTAAAGGGAAACCGTCAGGTATTCTCAGCAAGTGCTTCAAGTCTATGGCAGTCATGTCTGCAGATCAGCATTTCGTAGTTTTAAAATGCCCGGCCAAGCAAAAACAGGCAAAGACATCAGCGGCTGGTTGAAGGACCGCATTAATGGAGTGGAGGAGAAAATAGTTGCACATAAGAGCAGCGAGCCAGTTACAAGAGATGAAGGGTGAAAAATCTGGTAGACTAACAATGTATTGTTCCAAAGGAAGAAAATAAGTAACCACACACACTGAAATGGAAAGCCTTTATAAAAAGAATATCTTGTTTATATACACCCAGACTGAAATGTTGTTAGTCCTTTTACATGTTATAGGCGATAGCAGGGCAGGCAAATTACTACTTGATTTACCAAAACCATTGGCAGAGGTTCCAGATTGGCACCTTTGTCCCCACTCCAAGGTCAGGTATGAAGGCCCATTCAGTTTATGGCCATCTGTAGCATAGATCCTAGAAGTTTAAGTGCAGTGTCCTGTAAACATTTGGCCAGGTGAGACATCTGATCAGATTTATAGGAGGATGAAAATCAGGTAATAACTGATAGGAAACGTTTCATGGAAGCCATCCAAGGCCCTTGTAGTTGATGGAAAGTGATCGGGTTTGCATGCCTCTTGTAATCATTACATAAACCATTGTAACCAAATATAACCAGATTTCCAGGGCGCAAAAAAAATGGTCACATTTTGAGGGCCAGTTTTTTTTTTTTTTTCTTATTCAGTAGAGTTTGGAGCATAACAAAAAAAGGTTTGTATCCCAAAAACATTGGCCACTGAATAAGACGAGGTTTTGACTTGGGGGCCCATTCACAACAGAAACCATGCATTTTCATATACACATTGAAGCGTTTGTTGCACGTTTTGAGATCACTTCTTTCTTTGGGCTTATGTGCGCCGCGTTTAAACGCATTTGCATTGAAAAATGCAGCTTCCTAGAATTTTTCTCCACTGCACTGGTATGAACTACACCCATTAAATAACATGGATTTTGGACTGTATAGGAAGTGGGAATGTGTGCCTGCCCATTTATGATGAACTGGCCGAAATTAATTTAGTGCGTGGCCCTGTCAATCCACTCCAGCCCAACATCCTACTTAAAAATTGAAGGAGCTGGGTGGATAAGTGACATCTAAGACCTGGTTCATACCCATGCATTTTTTAAGTTTTATAGAAATGCACTAGTCTATTTAACATTGTTTCCTATGGGTCACGTTCGCGTGCGTTTTCCAGCAGTGCATTTTTTGGGAAGGGTCGGGGACTTTTCCTTCCCTGCAGAAGATTGCATTTTTTGTTCCATAGACTGCAAAATGAAGACAGGAAATGCATCAAAAAAACAAACAAACGGCGAAGCATCGCAAAGTCAGTGTCACACTGATTTGAGCAGTTCCATTGCTGACAAAAAGGTGCAACTTCCCATGCGATCTGGACCTGTCAAATCACACAGGCCAAAACATCAACATCTTCAAATCAGATGCGGACAGTATTCGACTGAGACCTGGCATGTTCTAGACACCAGAGGCCTTCATTCAACCTGAGAAATAGCACAAGTGTGTCACAAAGTCACCAACTCCGCTACATGTGCCCACACCAAAGCAGTTCTTTGGCCTCAAATGTGAATTCCAATGTACGATCAATATCTATTCCACCCAATATCTCCTCAAGAATGGAGGAGATGGACGTGACAGAACCATGCACACTGGGCAAGTGCAATATAAGCATCAGAAAGTCACAAGGCGAGATCGGCACTCATAATGGCTTCCAACAATAGTAAGGCCCCTTTCACACGGACGATCCCTTCAGGTCCGCCTGTCAGTTTTTCCAGGCGGACCTGAACGGATGCTCCATAGAAGTCTATGGAGCGTTGGATGTCAGCCGTGACAAGTCCGCCGACATCCGACCCGGAAAAGTGTGATGGAGGAAAAAGCCATTTTTCCCCATCCGTCATGGGATGACGACGGACACTGCGGTCCATCGTCATCCGATCTCCAATAGGGGAGAGCGGCGCTGTGACAGGTCCATCCCTGTGCAGAGACAGACCTGTCATCTTCCTGCTCAGCAAGCGGATATCCACAGGGCGGATCAGCACCGATCCGCCCCATGTGAAAGGACCCTTATTCTTTATTGCACAAAGATGTACAACAGCCAGCACATTTCAGCCTTTATTGTTTATGGGGCTTTAGACCTATCAGTTTTTTTCTGCTGAGTTTTTCCTTCAGATTTACCAAAACCATGTAGTGCAAGGGCCTGCCTGATTGCATACAAATTGAAACTCCTAAGGATTGACCTCATATTATATGGTTTTGGTAAATCTGAAAGGAAAAACTCAGCAGAAAAACTGATAGTGTGTATGGGGCTTTAGTCTTGGCCAAAAACTTTTTGTAACAGAACTTGTCACAATGCCTTTATGGCTTGTTTGTCCCGGTGACAACCACTACCTCCATTCTTGTCCTGGTGTCACAAGGAAAGGAAGTGAGGGATAATGGGGTTACAAGCAGAAATAAAAACCCCTTACATGGTTAAGAAACTAATCTACCTAAAACATTGCATTTTTCCTAGAGTTAGGCTTTAAAATTAGGGTATATCAGGATGCCACCTTTCCTATTAAACACGGGCAACAAGTCATCCAGCCAGGCAGTAACGAGCTCCAAAAGTTATTAAATGGAGAGCAGAATGGAACCATTTAAAGTGGGAAAAAATTAAAATAAATAGTTGACAAATTAGCACACTTTATAATAAATAAAAATAAATAAAGTATGCCCAACTGAAGCTCTGAACCTAAAAACCAAAGCTTCCATACAAGTCGGCTCCACAACAACAGATATGTCCCCTCCTCCACTGAGCAGACATGGTTATTATATTTTCATAAGTCACATCCATTCTGGGGATTTTCCAGGTGACTTTGAACAGTCACAAAAGATCACATGTGAACAATACACTTCAGTGACATAACATGTTTTATATTTTGCAAAAAGGCAATTTTTTGCCTTCGCTCAATGGAGGAGAAAAAAAAAAAAAAAAAAATCAAAACGACGGAGAGATAAAAATCAGTATAGTGCAGGGTTTAAACCAGCTGAAGATCAGCTGTGGTCTAACTGGATAAGTAATCAAGTTAACCACACCAATGCGATTATCTGACGTCTAACAAGATCAGTAATTACGTTATCCTCACCAATGAGATTATCAAGAGCCTCATCTAAAGTCATCAGACTACACAAAACAGCCAGATATTCAGCAGAGAGGAAAGACGGGCGCTTTAATTGCTTTTCACAAAGTAGACACCACGTGCTCCAAGCCAACCACCAAGCTCCCTAGTCTGACCACTGACTCCTAGAATGATTCTGCAGGCACACTTCTAGAAGGGCTGGATAACGCCCAGGGGCCAGCCTGTCAATGCAATCAAAACAGACATTCACCTGACTTCTTGGGACCATTTTTTGTTATTTCACTGGGTTCACACTTGTGCGATGCGGGAAGCAGCGCGATTCCTGTGTGGATCCCTGCATTACATCTCACACCGCTGAGGGTGTCAACGTTAATGACACCCCCAAATCAGTTCACACAGAGAAAACTGTAAAATAGGACAGGAATCGGCTCACATGAGTGTGAACACCCATGTGATCCGATTCCAGTGCAGTTTGGGGGGGTCCTGCACCATTTTGGTGTAAATGCGATTTCGGCCGTATGGTTCCATTTGCAGTGCATAGATATTGCATGTGATATGCACAGGATTCCAGTGTGAACCCAGCCTAAAGTATCATTAAACCCACATCATAAAAAACTATAAATAAATTGTGTATTACATGCCGTTCATAAATCACTAAGATTCTTTTTTTTTTTTTTTTTGTGCAAAAGTCCTGGTTGATCCTGCTGTTCATGTTGCCAATTCAGCAAGGGATTTTGCAGAGCAGTGTTGTCAGCTCTGCACATGCTCAGTTTTCAGTGAGATTCTATGCTGAGCATTTGCTCCCCATCACATCAGAGCAGCCCATGTGACTATAGTCACATGTGGGCATATACAGTGCTAAATTACAGCTCCCTCCCTAATAACCACCTAAACACAACAGGGTGAGATATTACATGTAGCTTAATGGAGGCTTCACCTTCCTCTTATCCAAAGAGAAAGGCTGAAGGGGCTTGACAGCCTGTGACTGGCAGAAATCTGCTCATACCATGTTATTGCCAACTTCAAACATATGACCATTTAAAAGTTCATCGATATTAAAATTTGTATTCCAAATGCCTTTTTTTGGGGGGGGGGGGGGGGGGGGGGTTGACCAGAAACTCCTTCTGCTTAGGTTTCCCTGCAGACAGGCTGGGAAAGCTGGGTCATGTGACAGCTGTATAGCCGTCAGGAAAAAGGTACTTGGATTTTTATGAAAACTAATGCCATTATCCACATACAGAATTAGAAGGGACATACAGAATTAACAGTGCGTTTTAAGGCTCACTAAGTGCACTGCTTTACAGAAAGCAGACTACTCACACCAGTGCCTTAATTACGGCTGGCATCTAACTTTTCAGGTTGTAATTGTCAATGGAGCTAGCGCCTTGGTTGGGCAGACTGGCTCCCGATTCCATTATTAAATTTGTTCCCCCTGATTAGCAGTCAACTGATTCATAAATGTAATTTGAAGATACTCAAGCAGGAAGGTCGGTCAGAAACACAAGGTCACCAGGGGCATGGCCTGAAACCCCTCTGCCTTGGGTTTAGCTGCCAGTACCTACCATCTAGGGGCCCAATGATTAAGACACATGCATGCAGTTCCAAGCATCAGAAATGCTCATCATAGCTCACAGTCACCAGTTCAAGTCAGGGAGAAAGACCTCACTGGGGATTCCATCACTAGACATTTCAGGAACTCCTTCAGATCCCTGGTGAAAGCTCTGTTCACACTAGTGCGATTTAAGATGTGACATGACAATGGAAATCACATTGTTTTCAATGGTGTCCAGTCACATTAATGCAGCACAGAGCAGTTTTGAAAAAAGGCTTCTGCACTGCGATTTTGCCCCATAGAACATACAAGGCTTATCAAAGTTGCATCCAAGTAGCACCACATAATCACACTAAAAGTTGGATCAAAATCACAGTGCAGCATTGTGAATCTAGTCTAAAGATGGCTACACCCTTCTTATATTGTAAAGCGCTGCATAAACTGCTGGCGTTGTATAAATCCTGAATGAGAAACACACACACACACACAATAGGATCATATAGTCAATCCATTCAATGCAGCTAAAATTATTAAAACTGAATATACATATCAAACCAAAGACCGATTTAGTAAGCTTTCAATCAAACTCTGGCAAGACAATCTGCGGTGGTGGAATTTTGTTGATCGCTTTGGACAATTATCTGTGTTCTTAAGTGATCCAATTGCATGCACAATTTTCAAGCATGTTGCATCGTTCAATCTTTTAAAGTGGGGGGGGGGGGGGGGGGGAGAGAATCAAGCTGTTTGGGATAAACGGTCAAAATGCTACCTGCATGGTCTCCTTAAGACCACCAGCATTCACCTGTACTTCAAGGATTAACCCCTTTTTACCATATGCAACCAAGATCCTGGCCAAACACCCCACATCTGGACACACACAGGTAATCCACCCCACAAGTGTTTTAAGGCCACACAGAAAGAACAGCTGGCCCCGCATGAAATTATTCCACCATTTCCCTTCTATGAAGGGCAGGATCAGCACACATGCCAGATCTGGCAAAATAGGAATCCCAAAAGCAGATGGATATTTCTTTAGACTTTCCATAGAACATTATACACAGCATTCAACTTCAGTGAGGTCTCCAGACGGAATACCACCAATGAATACCAAGTGAAAAAAAATAAATAGTAACATAGTAGACAATCATATGGATGGTCAGATCATTTGCAAAAGAATGGCGCAAAAAAAAAAAAAAAAAAAAAAAAAAAACACACAACACACCAACACACACAAAAGAATGACTAATGACCGCCTTAATTGTTCAGCAGGTGAGGATGGAAAGGATTCACGAGATGCAGGGCACCGAGTATACAATAAGGCACAAGTACAGCATAACACCAATACTAGCACAATACACATCTGTTTAATCCAACAGTCTATCACTTCCCACCCACCAAAGTATATGCCCATCCAGCAATGAATTGGGGGGCGCTAATTTAACACTTGCAGAATAGTTTTGCTACTCTCATCCTGCACAGAAAAGGTTAATGACCCCCCACAGTATCAAAGACCCAGACCACCCTCCGCAAGGGGCAGACAAGTGACTGCTGGAAACACATCTAGGAGCATAAACAGAGCTACACAAACCTCCAAGACTTTGGCTTGATCCTTCAAAGAGAATACTAAAATAAAAATACAAAAACACAACACTTGCCCCCTTCTAAAACAAAATAGATATAAAGATTTCTCCCCTTTCAAAAATAAATATTGTTAAATTTGACCCTTCTAAATGGATAGTTAATGCTTGCCCATTAATTAAAAAAAAAATATATATATAAAATAAAGTAGCTTGCCACTGCTAAAAGGATGGCAAAATAAAGTGTGTGCCCCTTCCAATGTTGTTTACTAAACATGAGGTTTCAATCATCACTCTACAAGCCAAGATGTGATGCAGAAAGATGATGTACAACATGAAGCAACAACCCCTCCAAATGCTACACAACATAAAGAAGGGACAAATAACGAAAAATAAATCAGCCCTCCCCATGCCATCACACACACACACACACACACACACACACACAATAAAGCACAGAGTCCATAGGCTGCACACACTGTCCTCCCTTCCATACTATATAAGTCTAATAAAACACATAAAGATATAAAGCCTCCCATCCTTAATGGGGTGCTGGGTAAATCATGGGTATTACATATGGGGGAGCCCAGTGATGAGGGTATGGCGCACACAGGTGCAGTGGCGGAGCTCCCCCTCCCTCCCCCAGGTGAGCCCACCGCCACCATTGTCAAGTTTCCCTCCAGAACTCCATAGGCAGAGCTCTCCTCCCTCCAGTACTAAAGGGCCCCCGGACCGATCCTTACCCCCCAGGCCAGTGAGCTGCTGATCCCCAGTATATAAAGCAATGGTAACAGGTCCATGTCTGCGCTCCGTCCTCCTCCCGGCTCTTCTCCGCTCACTCTGCCGATCCGATCCTTTCCTTTACTGTCCAGGAGGAGAAAAGACTTCCCACCAGACACACCCCCAGCCGGCCTAGCGCAACCGCACAGCGCCACCTGCAGGCGGCATACAGGTGTGCTCACCGAGTCCCCGCACAGAGGGCAGGCTGGGGCTGCTAGTGCGCCTCCTCTACACACGTCAGCATTAACAATGAGTTTATGATATTAAAATAGTCATAGTTTGCCTCCTGCAATCATAGGTCTCCTTCACACTCTGTGAGACAAGTTCAGCGTCAACTAGTGCTGTTGCCAATAGCAACCAATCAGTCTCAATCTTTCATTTGCTCCACCCAGCTTATGAAATTAAAATGTAAGGCTTTATTTACATGTGCTTTGGTCTGTGAAGAGCATTTCCACTTTGGAACCACCTCCCCATCCCATCTCGAGTCCGACTCTATCCACCCCATCCCATCCCAGCTCCATAACCCCCCCATCCCATCCCAGCTCCATCCTGGCTCCATCCACCCCCCTATCCCATCCCGGCTCCATCCATCCCCCCATCCCATCCAAGCTCCATCCAGCCTCCCCTGATCCCATCCCTGCTCCACCCCCCGATTCAATCCCAGCTCCATCCACCCACCATCCCATCCCCCCGATCCCATCCCAGCTCCATACACCCCCCATTCCATCCCGGTTTCATCCTTCCCCCCATCCCAGCTCCACCCCCGATCACATCCCGGGTTCATCGTTCATCCACTCCCCCCATTCCATCCCAGCTCCATCCAGCCCCCCATCCCAGCTCCATCCACCCCCCCCACATTCCATCCCAGCTCCATCCAGCCCCCCATCCCAGCTCCATCCACCCCCACCCCATCCCTGCTCCATTCACACCCGCCCCCCCATTCCATCCCAGCTCCATCCAGCCCCCCGACCCATCCCAGCTCCATCCACCTCCACCCCATCCCTGCTTCATCCAACCCCTCCATTCCATCCCGGCTCCATCCACCCCCCCCATCCCATCTTGGCTCCATCCACCCCCCCCCCCCCAACCCATCCCAGCTCCAAATTTTAGTCTCATCTGACTAGAGCACCTTCTTTCACATGTTTGTTGTGTCCCCCACATGGCTTTTCATAAACTGCAAACATGACTTCTTATGGCTTTCTTTCAACAATTACTTTCTTCTTGTCACTCCTCCATAAAGGGCAGATTTGTGGAGTGCACGACTAATAATTGTCCTGTGGACAGATTCTCCTACCTGAGCTGTGGATCTCTGCAGCTCCTCCAGAGTTACCATGAGCCTCTTGGCTGCTTCTCTGATTAATGCTCTCCTTGCCCTGCCTGTCAGTTTAGGTGAACGGCCATGTCTTGGTAGGGTTGCAGTTGTGCCATACTTTTTCCATTTTCGGATGATGGATTGAACAGTGCTTCATGAGATGTTCAAAGCTTGGGATATTTTTTTATAACCTAACCCTGCTTTAAACTTCTCCACAACTTTATCCCTGACCTGTCTGGTGTGTTCTTTGGCCTTTATGATGCTATTTGTTCACTAAGGTTCTCTAAGAAGTCTATGAGGGCTTCACAGAACAGCTGTATTTATACTAAAATTAAATTACACACAGGTGGACTCTATTTACTAATTAGGAGATTTCTGAAGGCAATTGTTTCCTCTAGAGTTTAGTTAGGGGTATCAGAGTAAAAGGGGCTGAATACAAATGCACGCCACGCTTTTCAGATATTTATTTGTAAAAAATGTTGAAAAACATTTATCATTTTCATTCCACTTCACAATTGTGTGCCACTTTGTGTTGGTCTAACACATAAAATCCCAATAAAATACATTTACGTTTTTGTAACATGACAAAATGTAGAAAATTTAAAGGGGTATGAATACTTTTTCAAGGCACTGTACACTCAACCTGCCCATTACAGGTTCCTGCTGAACCAGCCGAGATTTGGACTGTATATGGCTCTTCTAACCTGCACCAAGAGGCCAGACCAACCTCTATATTCTGTTTTATACAGTATATTTATTTGGACAGTGGATATACATCCTTAAAGTGTATTGCCCTTGTCATGTTGTCACATTTTTCTGGCATGTATTTGCATATATACTGAATCAAACTAAGGCAACCGTCTGCCTCAGGCAGCATTGAGGCCAGAGTCCTTACTGCAGCTCAGTAACATTGCCCTGTTTACACTGAGAGCACCATTAACAAGTTGGTTGCTAGGATGCTGGCACCTGCATCATAACAACCAATGACACTGTGTGGTCCAGCCACCAGCACCCTAGCATCAACGGACTCACAGCATTATTGGTTGTTAGGATGCTGGCAGCCAAGTCACAGTGCCATTGGTTGCTGTGCTAGGGTCCTAGCAACCAAAGGTGGGGGGGGGGGGCAAAAATCAGCTGCATCGGGCATTAATGATCCTTGTCCCGCTCCTATATGTACATGCCCCAGGCTCCCCTGGGGTCAAACCTGACCCTGGCAGCTGGAAGGCCTGATTCTGTGAAATATAGCAAGTACTATTTCAAGCAGCTATCCAGTTAGAACAAGGCAAATGGTCCCCCCACAGGAACTGCCGTTTGCTGGCTTGGCTTTTAAATGGAATCTGCACTGTATGAAGGCTGTGTCTAACCTTCTATTGAAAATGATAATTGAATGGCTGTCTTTTACTTCAGTAATTAAAGCTGAACTCCAAGAATTAAGCCACTTTGTAAAATGTGCTGGTTTACTATGCAATACGTTATGCCACCTCCTGGACTTACGTATCTCTTATTTACAGGTATACTCAGTGCTTGGAGTACATCCATCACTATACCTTGATGCTCTGATGGGAGCAATGCTGCTTTCTCATACAGCAGCTGCTTTACCTGCCCCTCCACTCCCCGGTCACAGAAGGCTTTGTATTTTGTGAATGCATTTGCATATTAGAAAGCGCTCTTTGATTGGGCAAGAGGGGTAGAGGTGCTGCAGGAGCTGAAGCCCAAAAGTTCCGTATCGGAGCGCTGGAAATAGAGCGATAGCTATACTTCCAGCACCCACTAAAATTTTAAATTGGAAAAGAAAGGGATGTCTGTAGGCAAGTGGAGGTCAGAGTTCCCCTTTAGCTGCAGGGCACCTCCCTTGGTAGGTGAGCTGGTAGCTATAGCCCTTGGGAGGAAGAGCGTTGTTAGCCCTCTTGGGATGCCAGCAGCAACAGAAGGATGTCCATCTAAATGTGGGAGAGCTCCCCCTGGAGCTTGGGGAAGAGGCTCTGGAGAAGAGAAGGCCTAAAGCCTTGGATTAGTACACACTAGTGGGACATTCCAGGACAGTACCTGAACAGTTATCAGACTATACCCTGGATTTGGAAGCTTCATACCTGATGTTCTGCATCTACTACCTTGTACTGGATTATTGTAAGGGTCACACCCTGTGTTATACCAGCATATGGACTGTTACACGCTTAACTACTTTTATTAAAGCAGAACATAACCCATAACAGTTTGATAACAACTAATGTTCTTGTTGTTGCTGGAGGCAGCCATTTTTGTTGAAGCCCAGAGCAGTCACTTCCTTATTGGGAACTCTCCCCTCTCCTTGATCTTAAAAACCATGTGACTTTCTTCAATTAAAATATGTACCTTTCCAGCCTTTATTGTATGTCTTGGCTCAGTTAGAGAGGAAGGCTGACAGAAGCTTTAAGCCCTGTACTCACAGGCTGGTTAAAAAAACAAAAAAGTCTTACATTTGGCCGTTTGTATGTTAGTCTGTCTGACAGAAGCTGGCTGTTTGGCTGGCTTCTGTCAGATGAGCATGCTGGAAAACCAGCAACTGACCGACTCCCAATCTGCGCTCTCAGCCAAAGATCACACTCTACAACTCAACAGTGATATGAACTACAGCACTGTAAAGCCTGGTACATACTACAGTTTTTTTTTATTCAACCCAGCGGGGTGCTCTCAGCCAAAGGTCACACACAACAACTCAGCCGGGGAGATCGCTGTACTAACTTCGCATAGTAAATACAGCGGCTGTGACCGGAGCTGTAATTTTCTTTTCATTCACCCTGCTGGGTTGAACAAAAAAAACTTGCAGTATGTACCAGGCTTTACAGTGCTGAAGTTCATAGCACTGTTGATGAGGAAGAAAGGAGAGAGAATTAGGGAGATAAGATAAAACGATAAGATAAGACACTATTCTTGTAATGCCTAGTATACATGATCAGAAAATTGGACAAAAAAATAGGATTTTAAAAACAGCTTACCTGTAAAATCCTTTTCTTTGAAGTAGATAGGCAAGGCAAGGTATGTTGTTTTCTGCCCAAGTTAGGATATGATTCACCTCTCTCTGGGCCACGCGACTTCTCGTGCCCCCTTGGTGATTGATATAGACCACTGTTGTGGCATTGTCGGATTGGATTCTGACAGGACAATTCCATAATCTGAGCGTCCAGGCCCCTCAGGGCCAGGCGTACTGCTGGAATCTCTAGAATATTGATGGACAAGGTCATCTCTCATTTGGACCATTTTCCTTGGACAGACGCTTCTTCTAGGATTGCTCCCCAGCCCAGAAGGCTGGCATCTGTTGTTACCACTTTCCAGGTAACTGGTAGAAAGGATTTTCCTTTTTGGAGATTCTTGGTTATCAACCACCAACTGAGGCTTTAACGCACATTTGGGGATAAACGCATTGGGAAGTCTAGAGCTTGGACCTTCTTGTTCCAAGTTGATAGGACACTGTTTTGCAGTAGTCTGGAATGAAACTGAGCATAAGGAACGGCCTTGAAGGAAGCCACCATCTTTTCCAATAAGCTCATGCAAAGTCAAATAGAAGGATTTTTCTTTGCTTTGACCACCTGAATCAGTTCCCTTATGGAACTGATCTTTGCCTGGGGCAAAAACACCCTCTTCTGAGCTGTATCTATGATGAGACCCAAGTATTTCAAACTCCTTGATGGTTTTAAGGAAGATTCCTCTAGGATGAGAATCCAACCTAGGTATTCCAGGTAGCTGACCGTGGTGACCAAACTCTGGTTTAAGCGGGCTACCGACTGATCTATCAAGAGTAGATCGTCTAAGTAAGCTAGAATCGTTAAACCCTGAGCCCTTAATCTGGCTAAAGGGGGAGCCAAGACCTTTGTAAACACTTGAGGTGCAGTAGCTAGACAGAAAGGCAGAGCTACAAACTGAAAATTACGATTTCTGGTGAGCGGGAAAAATAGGTACATGGAGGTAAGCATCCTTGATGTCGATTGACGCTAGCAGTTCTCCACCTTATAGAATGGAGACCACTGATCGGATTGACTCCATGCGAAAAGATCGGATATTCAAAAAACGGTTTAGATCTTTGAGATCTAAAATGGGTCTGACATACTCGTTTGGTTTTGGTACCGTGAAAACGTTTGCATAAAACCCTAACCCTCGCTCTTCCATGGGGACCACCAATATCACCTTTGAGACAAGAAATGGTCAAAATCTAGAAACAGAGACTTCTTTTTTTTCTGTATCTCTGGGAACGTTTGATCTGAGAAAGCGAGGAGACAGAGGCTCTCAGAACTCTAGTTTGTGTCCTAGAGATATTGAGGAAACCACCCATTTGTCTCTGCACTGTTCCTGCCAGACCTTTGAGAACTGCAGAAGTCTTCCCCCCACTCGAACGAGCGAGGGCACCCCTTCATAAGGAGGTTTTAGTAACTTGTTTTGTGGGTTTCCTTCTCCAGGTCCTCTTTTGTCCCTGGGGTTGACCCTGAGGTTTACATCTTGAACTTGATACTTTGAATGGATCCGGCTGCATAGCTAGCCCCAGCAAGGATTGCTCCAGTGGAGCTCAGCAGAGCACATCTTCACTCGTGACCAACACCTTAGACACTGGCGAAAAAACTGAGGTACTCCCAGTAGTGGGATGGGTTTTATAGGGAGTGGACTTCTTGGGCCATCACCTGAAGATGGCCTATAACCCACATAGTAACTACTATGGCTCTCTGTCTTGTGATGTACGATAATGCCGCGTACACACGATTGGACTATCCGGCGGACTTGGTCCAGCAGACCAGAGTCCGCCGGACAATCCGCCCATGTGTGGGCTCCGGCGGACTTTTGGGACTGTGACATCATAAGGGGGCAGGGTCACCATGTGACATCACCCAGTGACCTCGCCTCTTGTCCCTATATAAGTCACTGCACAACGCGTCCCTGCCAGTGCGGCCAGAGAGAGCATCGTGTCAACATCGCAAGGGAGAAGAAGAGAAGAAGGCGGTGGCGACAGAAGACCAGGCCAACGCTAGTAAAAGAGCTGGAAGAAGAAAGTGGAGGCCCGGCAGAAGAACCGAAGAGGGGGACAAGACCCCCGAAGAGCGGAACAAGACCCCGAAGTCGGAAAAAGACCACCGGACAGAGGGCAGCCATGACGAAGAAGAAAGCCGGGCTCCTCCGCTAGTAAAAGAGCTATCAAAAGAGCAGAAGATAGCGGAGGAGTCAAGCGAGAAGACCCCCCAAGACGGAAGATCACCGGAGCTGTTTAATAAATTATTTTCAAAACTTGTGTTGTTTTTTTATTTACACTTTTTTCACCAGGTGAATGGGTAGGGGTACATTGTACCCCATACTCATTTGCATAGGGTGGGGGGCCGGTATCTGGGGGCCCCCTTATTAAAGGGGGCTCTCGGATTCCCATAAGCCCCCTGGCCGTAGACCCCGACAACCAACGGCCAGGGTTGTCGGGAAAAGGCCCTTGTCCTCATCAACATGGGTACAAGGTGCTTTGGGGTGGGGGGCCGCAGGGCCCCCCTTCCCCAAAGCACCCCCCCATGTTGAGGGCACACGGTCCCCACCCCCTCGCTCGTCCCCACCCCCTTTGCTGACCGGCCAGGCTACGTGCTCGGATAAGGGTCTGATATGGACTTTGGGGATATGTTTTTTTGGCATAGGGCTTCCCCTTTAAGTCCATACCAGGTGACGGGCTAGCGACGTGTCAATCTCGCCGATGGAGGCGGCGACATTGACTTCCTTTGCTAGTTCTGTCTACCTGGAGCCGCGTTCAAAATGAACAGACTTTTCTCCATGTGTGGGCAAGTCCGTTCATTTCAAAAGTCTGGTCGTGTGTGGGCAGGTCCGCTCGTTCGAAAAGTCCGGCGGACCTCCGCTGCAAAGTCCGGCGGTTTGTCCGCCGGACTAAGTCCACCAGATAGTCCAATAGTGTGTACGCGGCATAAGAAATACCGCTTTTTAACTGTTTGTACAATAATCTGATCATTAGTACACAGCTTTCAAGAGCCAATCACAACAATTCAGCTGAAGGGACAAACATGATAATTTTTCAATAAGTACAGTATTCGTCTGAAAAATATCTGAAGAGAAAGACCACGCATGCTCAGAAACAAAAGAATACATTACAATACAACACATTACATCACTTCAAGTTGTATTCTGTCTTACAAAAATTTTCATAAGTTTAGTAACCTCTTCATATTCAATATGAGACTAGCATGTGTAACGGTGTAATTGCCACTAGTAACAAACATCCACCATATCATCTCGCTGCCAGACTCCCATATATTACTTGCAGTGACAATGAACAGTTCTTTGCTGGTTTTGTTTTTGTTTTATTGGGGGTACAACTTGGTTGGGGAAAGGGGTATATGGCATGTCCATAGAATAGTTGTTCATGTTGCCATCATATTTAGAGATTTTACAGATTAGCATGAAAGAATGATGTGCATGTTTAACAGCTACAGTCTCTTCCTTGCATCACCATGCAGACTATTGTAACTCCTAACCCCATAACGACTATTGCTTCCAGAACTTCCTCACCCATGACCGTGTAAGGATGAGAACATCACTCTTGACCATGCAAGGGTGATGTTCCCAGAAATCCTCTTCTCCTGCACAAACTTATACTGTAGTTATCACTGTAATGTCACATATTCTTCTGTAAGCAAGAAGGACCCACTCTTAATAGTTCCTCAAGCTAGCTCTAGATGCTCACTGCTACTAGGCCAAAGGCCTGAGTACCCAGAGGCCTAGTAGTTTAAAAGCACATTCTGAGTGATGGACTACTGTTCCAAGCCAGCCCTGCTTGCAAATCCTGTGCCCTCAGGCCACATCGATTTGACACTACTCCTCATAGTCTCTCCTCTGATCCAGGACTTGACCGTGTAATGATGACCGTGTAATCAATGACCGTGTAATGATGAGGACTTCACTAATGACCGTGTAAAAGTGAAGTTCCCTCACAGACTTCCTTGCACATCCAGCCCTCCACTGTGGTACACTCGCCGATCTTTCTCTGCCTCGAGTCCTTGATGGAGAACTTAACCAGAACATACGTTCCGACAGCTTCACCTGCCCCTCTGCTCCAGGAGTTCCTTATCAATGACCGTGTAATGATAAGGACATCACTAATGACCATGTAAAGGTGAAGTTCCCTCACAGTTCTCCCTGGGCCTCCTCCTACGATTGGCGCACCCCCTCCCCCCCAATGGGGGTGCCCTCCTGCTGCTGTCTAGTACTCTATTCTCCGCTTCACCCAGCCGACAACTTCCCCCAGTTGCCTGTTACCTCAGATTATATAGGAGGCCCGCCCCCTGCCAATACCAGTTGGGGATTGTTCAGGGCTCCCACATGAGCTGCCTGCCACTCCAGTTTCAGGTCCTGCCCCTCTTCCAGAACATTCTCCCTGGAAGCAGGGGAGTCCCCTCAGAACTAGAGCACTGTTGACCACACCCACTGCTACACTAACCATTCCCTGCCCCCAGATCAATATAGACAGGCCTAGCTCAAGCCTGCCTAAATTTACCTGTGCTGACAGTCTCCCTAGTAAAAATCCTATACTAGCACCTACCTATTGGTAGAGGGTGCTACACATGCAAAAAAAAAAAAAGGACGATCATTTGTCTGATATTCTCATCATGTGTACTAGTGGTACTAAACCCACAACAGTAAAATCAGTCTGTATATGCAACATAGCATGCTTGTTATACTCTGTGGAACTGTGGAACTTAAAGGGCTTGTAAACTCTCGTGTTTTTTTCACCTTAATGCATCCTATGCACTAAGGTGAAAAAACTCTGGCAGTGACCAGACTCCCAGCCCCCCGTTTTACCTACCTGGGCCCCTTCATTCACTGGGCGGAGACGCACTCTCCCTCTCAGCATGGGATCTCGGCTCTTGGTTGGATTGATTGATACCAACGCAGCCATTGGCTCCCGCTGCTGTCAATCAAATCCAATAATGTGGGCGCTGGGTGGCGAGGCCGAGTCTGGCATTCTGTGTCTATGGACGCAAATGCTGGACTCAGGAGCACACCCGAAAGGTGACCCCCAGGGAGACCGCTTCTCCTAAGGGGTTATCTGATGCGGGGAGGAGCCGCGAGAGCTGCCGAGGGACTCCAGAAGAAATAGATCGGGGCCACTCTGTGCAAAATGAGCTGCACAGTGGAGGTAAGTATGACATGTTTGTTATTTAAAAAAAGTAAAACTCAAAGCTTTACAATCATTTTAAAGGGCTAATCCTCTGCATTGTGTAAAAAAGCTGTTTTATCCTGTATGCACAGATCCTTCCCTCCTGTACTGTCTATCTGGGTAAGGCCAGCTAACACAGGCAGAGTAGTCAACCTGCACATGCTCAGTTGTGTATTTTATGAATGGAGAGCACATGTACTTGTTGATCAGCGCTAGCCAGGTCACATGATATTGGCATTACACATGTGGGCATGTATACAGGCTACAGTGGAAATCTCCTCCTTCCTGAACTCTCAGCACTGTGCAGTTTATCATGTAACTGTGGTATACAGATCATCCAAAAAAGGTATATAGTGGCAGTATTTTAATGTAAAAAAGATGATTTATAAGCTGTGGGAACTGTGGGGGGGGGGGATATGAACTATTTTCATATTACTGGATTTAGTAACACTTTAAGTTCAACTTTTTTTTGTCTCCCTGGGAACAGAGTTAGTCCTGTCACCTCTCCTGCTTTTCTCTTTCCCTAATCTGTGTTCCCTCCGCATAGTCTGTATCATTCCTATTGCTTTCTTCCCCCTTCAGCAATAGTAAATCTTAAAGCTTTCAGTTGATCAGCCTCTAGTGGCACTGATTTTATTTTAGGCACAGTGCCCAGAATAGAGAGCACCTGAGCATGTGCAGAGAAGGGCGACACAGTGTATTGCTGGATTTTAAACACAATAGGCATTTATTTTTAATGATTTACAAACCTATACCTGCAAAAAGGGTCATCCTGAAATAATGTAGTAGGACTTTGTTTTCTGACTAAAGTTCCACTTTAAGTAAAGTTACAAGCAAAGTTACTCCTTGTCTCTTTAATGTCTCAGTTGGGGACCAGTATCTGGGCAGTTTATCTTATGAAGTTACTCAATACTGCTCAGCAGTGTGTGTAAAGAAGAGTAAATTCAGTTCAGGGGGTGTCATATTAATTGTGAAGTGTTTGGTGCAACCTGGTAGGCAATAGAGTTGGAGGTGGTTGGAGGAACAGAGTTACTCTCCTGGTCACCTGCTTCATCTTCTTGCTCTGCAGGAGTGATGGACCATGCCGCTATCTTACATTTCTTGGTGTTTCCAATGCTGCATCCTCTGATGTGTGCTCTGGTTCCAGCTGCCAGACCCTATAGTATTACTGTTGGGCCCAGGGCCAGATTTTGATTTTGGGGGCCCAGGGCACTTTAGGTTCGGCGGGGCCCTCATACATAAGAATTACAATGCACAGCAAATCACCACATTTACATATCAAAGTTCATTAATTGCATGCCATGGGAACTGTTGTTATAAACAGAAAGGTTACCTGAGTTCTATTCTTGAAGTAATTACATGTATGCGTGTGAAAACATGCCAGCACAACTCCAAGTAGATTTTTAGGTAAGACAAATTGCAAAGATCATAGCTGAGCTTATTTCCATAGATAACAATGGTTGACTCAACAAATTACACAACAAAATGAAACGCTCATCATTATGAGGTCGCACATGCAAGCACACGCACAATCATAGGCTACTTTCCTTAAACCAGACCTTCGCCTTGCCCTCCTACTTTCTCTCAATCCACTTCTACTCTCCATCTCTCTCACAATCAGACATTGGTTTTTAAATACAGTTTTAGGGGAACCCCTCCCTGCACTTCCTGGATTCTGGCCTAGGCAAGAATGATGAATTCAGTTGCCCACTGCCTCCTGGATACGCTCATCATGCATTCCAGGAGGTTTCAGGGTATTCTACAGCGCAGGAGGCGACACGGCAGGCAGAGGCGGCTCTAGACTTTGTGAGGCCTTAGGCAAAACTTAGGCATGAGGCCCCATTCACTCTACAGTTTGTAGAGGCCAATCTGCTGACAGCCTTAAAGTGGAATTTAACTCTCCTATCCTTTACAGCCAAGGAAGATGCTTCTGTTTGATCTACAGAGACTGTGCACAGGAGATGGTCAGAGACTGTGTGAGTAAGGAGAAGCGGCACAATGATGATCCCACCCAGTAGCGGCTGGTGCTCAAAATTTTTTTTTTTTTAAAGAAAAAAAATAAATAAATTGCAGCCTCACTGTACCATCAAATGCAGCCACCGTGCCCATCAAATGCAGCTGCCACTGTGCCCCATCAAAGGCAGCTGCCACTGTGCCCCATCAAAGGCAGCTGCCACTGTGCCTCATCAAATGCAGCCGCCACTGTGCGGGGTGGCTATTTTGGTGCCCCTGCAAAGTGCTGCCCTAGGCCTGGGCCTTGTCAGCCTAGGCCAAGACACAGCACTGAGACAAGGTACAGACCATGAGACCATGACAGACAGACAGGGTACTGGGGACAGACCGTGAGAGACAGACAGGGTACTGGGGACAGACCGTGAGAGACAGACAGGGTACTGGGGACAGACCGTGAGAGACAGACAGGGTACTGGGGACAGACCGTGAGAGACAGACAGGGTACTGAGGACAGACCGTGAGAGACAGACAGGGTACTGAGGACAGACCGTGAGAGACAGACAGGGTACTGAGGACAGACCGTGAGAGACAGACAGGGTACTGGGGACAGACAGTGAGAGAGACAGGATACTGGGGACAGACAGGGTACTGGGGACAGACCGTGAGAGACAGACAGGGTACTGGGGACAGACCGTGAGAGACAGACAGGGTACTGGGGACAGACCGTGAGAGACAGACAGGGTACTGGGGACAGACCGTGAGAGACAGACAGGGTACTGGGGACAGACCGTGAGAGACAGACAGGGTACTGGGGACAGACCGTGAGAGACAGACAGGGTACTGGGGACAGACCGTGAGAGACAGACAGGGTACTGGGGACAGACCGAGAGACAGACAGGGTACTGGGGACAGACCGTGAGACAGACAGGGTACTGGGGACAGACCGTGAGACAAACAGGGTACTGGGGACAGACCGTGAGACAGACAGGGTACTGGGGATAGAGCGTGAGAGACAGACAGGGTACTGGGACAGACCGTGAGAGACAGACAGGGTACTGAGGACAGACGGAGAGACAGACAGGGTACTGGGGACAGACCGAGAGACAGATAGGGTACTGGGGACAGACCGTGAGAGACAGACAGGGTACTGGGGACAGACCGTGAGAGACAGACAGGGTACTGGGGACAGACCGTGAGAGACAGACAGGGTACTGGGGACAGACCGTGAGAGACAGACAGGGTACTGGGGACAGACCGTGAGAGACAGACAGGGTACTGGGGACAGACCGTGAGAGACAGACAGGGTACTGGCGACAGACCGTGAGAGACAGACAGGGTACTGGGGACAGACCGTGAGAGACAGACAGGGTACTGGGGACAGACCGAGAGACAGACAGGGTACTGGGGACAGACCGTGAGACAAACAGGGTACTGGGGACAGACCATGAGACAGACAGGGTACTGGGGATAGAGCGTGAGAGACAGACAGGGTACTGGGACAGACCGTGAGAGACAGACAGGGTACTGAGGACAGACGGAGAGACAGACAGGGTACTGGGGACAGACCGAGAGACAGATAGGGTACTGGGGACAGACCGTGAGAGACAGACAGGGTACTGGGGACAGACCGTGAGAGACAGACAGGGTACTGGGGACAGACCGTGAGAGACAGACAGGGTACTGGGGACAGACCGTGAGAGACAGACAGGGTACTGGGGACAGACCGTGAGACAGACAGGGTACTGGGGACAGACCGTGAGAGACAGAAAGGGTACTGGGGACAGACAGTGAGAGACAGACAGGGTACTGGGGACAGACAGTGAGAGACAGACAGGGTACTGGGGACAGACAGTGAGAGAGACAGGATACTGGGGACAGACAGGGTACTGGGGACAGACAGTGAGACAGACAGGGTACTGGGGACAGACAGTGAGACAGACAGGGTACTGGGGACAGACAGTGAGACAGAAAGGGTACTGGGGACAGACAGTGAGACAGACAGGGTACTGGGGACAGACAGTGAGACAGACAGGGTACTGGGGACAGACAGTGAGACAGACAGGGTACTGGGGACAGACAGTGAGACAGACAGGGTACTGGGGACAGACAGTGAGACAGATAGGGTACTGGGGACATACAGTGAGACAGACAGGGTACTGGGGACAGACAGTGAGACAGACAGGGTACTGGGGACAGACAGTGAGACAGACAGGGTACTGGGGACAGACAGTGAGACAGACATGGTACTGGGGACAGACAGTGAGACAGACAGGGTACTGGGGACAGACAGTGAGACAGACAGGGTACTGGGGGCAGACAGTGAGACAGACAGGGTACTGGGGGCAGACAGTGAGACAGACAGGGTACTGGGGGCAGACAGTGAGACAGACAGGGTACTGGGGGCAGACAGTGAGACAGACAGGGTACTGGGGGCAGACAGTGAGACAGACAGGGTACTGGGGGCAGACAGTGAGACAGACAGGGTACTGGGGGCAGACAGTGAGACAGACAGGGTACTGGGGGCAGACAGTGAGACAGACAGGGTACTGGGGGCAGACAGTGAGACAGACAGGGTACTGGGGGTAGACAGTGAGACAGACAGGGTACTGGGGGCAGACAGTGAGACAGACAGGCTACTGGGGGTAGACAGTGAGACAGACAGGGTACTGGGGGTAGACAGTGAGACAGACAGGGTACTGGGGGTAGACAGTGAGACAGACAGGGTACTGGGGGTAGACAGTGAGACAGACAGGGTACTGGGGGCAGACAGTGAGACAGACAGGGTACTGGGGGCAGACAGTGAGACAGACAGGGTACTGGGGGCAGACAGTGAGACAGACAGGGTACTGGGGACAGACAGTGAGACAGACAGGGTACTGGGGGCAGACAGTGAGACAGACAGGGTACTGGGGGCAGACAGTGAGACAGACAGGGTACTGGGGGCAGACAGTGAGACAGACAGGGTACTGGGGGCAGACAGTGAGACAGACAGGGTACTGGGGACAGACAGTGAGACAGACAGGGTACTGGGGACAGACAGTGAGACAGACAGGGTACTGGGGGCAGACAGTGAGACAGACAGGGTACTGGGGGCAGACAGTGAGACAGACAGGGTACTGGGGGCAGACAGTGAGACAGACAGGGTACTGGGGGCAGACAGTGAGACAGACAGGGTACTGGGGGCAGACAGTGAGACAGACAGGGTACTGGGGGCAGACAGTGAGACAGACAGGGTACTGGGGGCAGACAGTGAGACAGACAGGGTACTGGGGGCAGACAGTGAGACAGACAGGGTACTGGGGGCAGACAGTGAGACAGACAGGGTACTGGGGGTAGACAGTGAGACAGACAGGGTACTGGGGGCAGACAGTGAGACAGACAGGGTACTGGGGGTAGACAGTGAGACAGACAGGGTACTGGGGGCAGACAGTGAGACAGACAGGCTACTGGGGGTAGACAGTGAGACAGACAGGGTACTGGGGGCAGACAGTGAGACAGACAGGGTACTGGGGGTAGACAGTGAGACAGACAGGGTACTAGGGGTAGACAGTGAGACAGACAGGGTACTAGGGGTAGACAGTGAGACAGACAGGGTACTGGGGGCAGACAGTGAGACAGACAGGGTACTGGGGGTAGACAGTGAGACAGACAGGGTACTGGGGGTAGACAGTGAGACAGACAGGGTACTGGGGGTAGACAGTGAGACAGACAGGGTACTGGGGGTAGACAGTGAGACAGACAGGGTACTGGGGGTAGACAGTGAGACAGACAGGGTACTGGGGGTAGACAGTGAGACAGACAGGGTACTAGGGGTAGACAGTGAGACAGACAGGGTACTGGGGGTAGACAGTGAGACAGACAGGGTACTGGGGGTAGACAGTGAGACAGACAGGGTACTAGGGGTAGACTGTGAGACAGAGACAGACCATGAGACTGTGACAGTCAGGGTACTGGCCATGAGACCATAGCAAGACCGGGTAATGTATTATGTACAGACAGCTGACAGCATGATGATGCATGTACTGTACCTGCTCCTCAGTCTTCTACACTACTAAAGGCAGCATAAGAACGAAGCCGGCGACAGGTGATGTTGTCTTTGCGCTCCCTGGCCTCATGCAGTGCAATCTGGGAGTTGTAGTCTCTGCACAGCACGGGCACCAGAGGCCCAAGTCTGTTGTCTGTGCTGTGTAGAACTACAACTCCCGCCATGCACTGGGGCCGCCGACTGGGAAAAGGCTAGGACAGCGCCGCAGCGGTGGAGCTGTGTTTTGGATGCAGCCTGACTGAGCCGAGATGATTGATGTCATCTAACTCGTCCGCGGCGGCGGCGGTAGAGGCTCATCAGCTCAGACAGGCGGCGCGGCGTCTATGTGTAGCACCCGCCCGCTCGCCCACCCGGCAACACACACTGAGCGTTCCACTCCCGAGTCCGCACACTGTTTCCTGTCAGGCAAATTAGGCGCCCGCGGCCCGCGAGGCCCTTCTGAGGGCGAGGCCTAAGGCAATCGCCTAATTTGCCTAATTAAAGAGCCGCCTCTGACGGCAGGTCATCGGGGGATGGCTGTCTCTTCCTGGGTTTTCAGTAATGGTGCGCCGCACTGTATGCACATCATTGGTGACTAGCTTCAGAGAAAACGGAAGAGAGAGATGGTTTCTGAAGATGTCAGAGAAGATGGCGACACGGGACTGTGTGTACAGAATCCTGCTGAATTCCCTGGGCACATGAGTATGTTTTTTGTGGATAAGTTAGCGAAAAAGGTAAGGGCATAGGGAGTGAAGTTCTTCTTTAAGGATGTAAACACTCTATGGCAGCGATGGCGAACCTTGGCACTCCAGATGTTTTGGAACTACATTTCCCATGATGCTCATGCACTCTGTAGTGTAGTTGAGCATCATGGGAAATTTAGTTCCAGAACATCTGGGGTGTCAAGGTTCGCCATCACTGCTCTATGGGGTTTATTCATAGCTCCCAGCTGTCACTGATTTTGAGGGACTGTCCCTGTTTTGGAACAAAGTCCCTCTTTGATCCTCATTTGTCCCTCATTTTGGTCTGATCTATATAGTTATATAAAATGCACTATTTAATCTTTCAAAAAAAGTGTTTCCCAGTGCTAAACTTTTCATCCAAATTATAAATTGCTGCATTTGTAAATGTTAGTAGCCAGTGTAAAGGAATAGTAGTGGTAAAAAAAAAAGTCCTTATGGATTTAATTAACCTTTTTTTTGGTTAATTCACCTTTAAGGGTGTGTGTCAGGGGGTGTGTCCTATGCCTATGTCAGGGGGGCGTGTCCTATGCCTACAAGTAGGTGTCCCTCATTCCCACCTCAAAATGGTGGGAGGTATGTTCCATTTTGCACTGCAAGTGCACTTGGAAGTGCAGTTGCTTAAAGAGGGAGTCCGCCGGGAGTGCGCGTTTTTTTTTTTTTTTAAAAGCCAGCAGCTACAAATACTGCAGCTGCTGACTTTTAAAATAGTGACACTTACCTGTCCAGCGCTCCCGCGATGTCGGCACCCGAAGCCGATCTCTCGATCGTCTCTCGGGTGCTGCCGCCGCCATCTTGGGTATGGGAATCAGGAAGTGGAGCCTTTCAGCTTCATTTCCCGGTTCCCTACTGCGCATGCGCGAGTCGCGCTGCGCAATAAGGATGGACCCGCTGCCTCTGGGATCTGTGTGTTTCCCAGCAGGCAGCGGGGGACTTTTGGAAAGGGGCGTAATCTACGCTCTGCTGATGTTATCATCCAATCATGTACAAGAAAAAATGCTGTTTTTTTATTTTCCTTGCATGTCCCCCTCAGATCTACACTTCCAAGTGCAGTTGTAGTGCAAAGTGGTTTTTCCTTTAGTAAATAAACCCCAATGCATACTTCAGTTGAGTCGCCATGATTAGTTTAACCACTCAAAGTCTGAGCGAATATTGGTAAAATCTAAAGACACAATAGCGTTCTTTTACGCTCCTAGAAGCTGTTAGCATTTGTTTTCCTATGTGTCCATGCACACTACTTTAGTCCATTAGCATTTTTTGAGCTTCAGGGTCTAGGAGCAGAAAAACAATTGTTTTTGTAGAGTTTCTTGGAGCGTTTTTCCAGCAAAGACGCTCCTAAACACTACTATTAGCATTTTTTGAGCTTTTCTTTGCCTTTTTTTAACCACTTCAATACAGGGCACTTTCGCCCCCTTCCTTCCCAGCCCAATTTTCAGCTTTCATCGCTCTAGCGCTTTCAGTGACAATTGCGCGGTCATGCTACACTGTACCCAAATGAAATTTTTATCATTTTGTTCGCACAAATAGAGCTTTATTTTGGTGTTATTTATTCACAACTACGTTTTTTATTTTTTGCGATATAAGCGCAAAAAAAGCGGAAATTTGGAAAAAAAACTATATTTTCTTTTTTCCATTTTAAAATAAATCCAATAAAATCAAATTTTGTCATAAATTTAAGCCAAAATGTATTCTGCTACATGTTTTTGGTAAAAAAAATTCCGTTAAGTGTATAATAATTGGTTTGTGTGATCACGGACATATGTACGCAAATGATCATGTACATATGTGTGCAGGTGATCACGTACATATGTGTGCAGATAATCATTGGGACATGTGATTTTAGTGGGACATATGTGGGGGACATGTTTTTATTATTAGGGACATGTGTTTTTATCATTTGGGGACATGTATGTTTTGGGGACATGTGTGGGGACTGTGTTTACACTGTGTTGTGTGTGGTGTGTTTACACTAGACTGATGATCAGTGAGTAAAAAGCTGTAAAAAAAACAGCTCATACTCACTGATCATCAGCCGGCTGCAGCGTTCTGCTCTCCTCTCCTCAGCGATGACTTCCGTGTGAGGAGAGGAGAGCCGATTGCCTAGCAACCGGCTGTTTGTTTACATCACATGACGGCCGTGATTGGACACGGCCGTCATGTGATCAGGAGGGCCAATCACAGAGCCCTCCTGCCGATCTGAGATGTGCTAAGTCCGGGTGACACGAGCACATCGGGATCGCGCCGCTGTGCGGGCACACGCGCGCGCGATCCCGCTCCTTCTGAAGGACGTTCCTGAACGTCCTATCAGAAGTAGACGGCTCCCACCCGGCTGTATATATGCATTGGCCGGGTGAGAAGTGGTTAAGGAAACTGTAAAACACGAATAAAATGCTAATGTTCCTAAACGCTGCTAAACGCTCCTGAACTCTACTAAAATGCTACTGCAAAAAACAGTGTTTTTTATCCAGCATTTTAG
The DNA here is from genome assembly GCF_037356315.1 of Lithobates pipiens. NCBI lineage: Eukaryota > Metazoa > Chordata > Amphibia > Anura > Ranidae > Lithobates > Lithobates pipiens. The sequence goes on from NW_027507758.1 coordinate 540,956,297, forward strand.
CTTAACCACTTGCCGACCGGGCCAAACCCGAAAGACAGCTGCAGCGCGGTCGGCTTATTCTGGGAGGGCGTCCATGGACGTCCTCCCAGAATCTTGCTCCCGCATGCCCCCGGGGCATGCATCCAGGAATATCTGTGACTGGAGGACCTGGCGCATCATGGATCACAGTAAATGCCCGCTGACAGCGATCACTTGTAAACAAACCGGCGTCATGTTCGGTTCATCTTTCCCCTCCTCGTACCGATCAGTACAGTGCGAGGGGAGAGATCAGGTGCAACAGTGCTGTGGGCTGGGTCTGTACTGCCCATAATGCTGATCTGTGCCCATCCCAGCAATACTCATCCAGCCATCCCAGCAATACTCATCCATCCATCCTCAGCAATACTCATCCATCATCCATCCTCAGCAATACTCATCCATCCTCAGCAATACTCATCCATTCATCCATACTCAGCAATACTCATCCATCCATGCTCAGCCATTCATACTCAGCAATACTCATCCATCCATACTTAGCAATACTCATCCATCCATACTGAGCAATACTCATCCATCCATCCATCCATACTCAGCAATACTCATCCATCCAGCCATACTCAGCAATACACGTCCATCCATGCTCAGCCATACATAGCCATCCCATCCACACTCAGCCATCCCCACCCAGCCATCCCCGATCCAGCCATCCCCACCCAGCTATACCCGACTCAGCCATACCCAGCCATCCCATCCATGCCCACCCAGCCATACTCAGCCATACCCAGCCATCTACATTCATGGCTCAACCATGCTTAGCCATCCCCATCCATGGCTCATCCATGCCACTACAGTGCCTGAAAGTGTAATAGGTAGTCAAATTTTATTTAAAATGTATGCCCTTAGAATGCCTGATGGTGCTCCCTTCATGTTGGGCCTCTGCATGTGGCCAGGCTGTGTAAAAGTCTCACACATGTGGTATGACCATACTCAGGAGGAGTAGCAGACAATGTTTTGGGGTGTAGTTTTTGCCATGTACATGCTATGTGTTAGAAATATTGTATAAATAGACAACTTTGTTTAAAAAAAATGCGTTTTCATTTTCTTTCCACATTTTCCAAAAACTTGTAGAAAAAATCACATGTTCAAAAGACTGACTATGCCTCATCAATTATACATTGGGTTGTTTTCTTTCCATAATGGGGTAATTTTCTGGCCGTTTTTATTGTCCTGGTTCTCCAGGGCCTTCAAAATTGCAAGAGGTAGTCAAGAAATTAGATGTGTAATTTATGCTCCTAGAACACCTGAAGGTGCTCCCTGCATGTTGGGCCTCTGTATGTGGCCACAGTGTGTAAACGTCTCACACATGTGGTATCGCCATACTCAGGAGGAGTAGTAGAATGTATTTCGGGGTGAAATTTGTGGTATACATATTCTGTGTGTGAGAAATAACCTGATAATATGACACTTTTGTGAAAAAAAAAAAAAAATCTTGAGTTTGCAAAGAATTGTGGGAAAAAATTACAACTTCAAAAAACTCACCATGCCTCTTTCTAAATACCTTGTATTATCTACTTTCCAAAAAGGGGTAATTTGATGGGTATTTGTAGTGTCCTAGCTTATTAGGGTGTCAAGAAAGGAACTAGGCCGTAAGTACTTCAGGTGTGATCAATTTTAAGTGATTGACACCATAGCTTGTAGACTCTATAACTTTCACAAAGACCAAATAATATACACCGATTTGGATTATTTTTTTACCAAAGATATGTAGCAATATAAAATTTGGCCAAAAATTATCATGAAAATTAGAACTAATTTGCTAAATTTTATAACAGAAACAAAGAAAATGTATTTTATTTTTTAACAGAATTTTCTGTCTTTTTTCATTTACAGGGCAAAAAATAAAAAATGCAGCAGTGATTAAATACCACCAAAAGAAACCTCTATTTGTGTGGGAAAAAAAGGACAAACATTTCATATGGGTACAGTGTTGCATGACTGAGTAATTGTCAAAGTGTGAGAGCACTGAAAGCTGAAAGTTGGTCTGGTTAGGAAGGGGGTTTAAGTTCCGGTCATCAAGAGGTTAAGCAGTCCATTACAGTGCAGTAATGTGTGTGTTATGGCACAAATTATTGAGCATTTAATTGAGGTAGCCCATCAAGAATGGGCTGCCAGTGAATGAAACAACATGCAACATAAAATATTGCACAATAATATAATGAGATAATTGCCTTTGTACGTTTGTGACCCATGGCACAACCTTATTCAACCACTTACCCCATATACTGGCCTTATGATCTCTTTTCTATTTATGACAATGTCTAAAAGTTCAATTTTTACTGGCCAAACCAGTAAAATACTAACCATGTGGCAACCCAACTTGGAAGGCCACACACATTACAATCCATTCCCTCTATGCAATGTAAAATGTTTGTATTTATAATTGTTTTTATTTTATCCCCTTAAAATCACTGTGGAACCCCAAATATAATTTATTACTCAAAAAAAAATGAAGGATGCAACAGAAATTAGGACATGCACAATAAAGCAGTGCAAATTAAAATGACCATTAGGAAAGTGGGTTAGTTTACTGCAGCCACATCAATTAAGAGATGATTTCTGATTGGTTGTGGATTTTCTCCAATAAGACTGTTGGTTCTCTATTCCAAAACTCATCTCCTGTTTACATAGCTATTAGGGCTCATGCACATGGGCATAATACAATACTATTCTATATATCTAGGTAGGTTGCAGAGGCTGGCAAAAAGATCCTCTGTAAAAAAAAAAACATAAGGTGCATCAGTTTAAAAGTATTTAGAGGTGTAAACATTTGTATAATGTTCACATCCATAAAATCCTTCTTCCATTCCTCTAGTTCACTTTTCATTCCCAGCACGTACCTGCGTTTCCATGAATGAAAAAAAACAGACAGCTCAGGTCAGGTCAGAGCCGCTGTACTAACAACCCAATGTTAGTACAGCGATCTCCCCTGCTGTGCTATTGTGTTCTGTGTCCCCTCCCCCCACCAGAACACTCCCGTCGGCGCTCTCTGCCATGTCGGAAGACCTTTTTTAGTCCTGACTCTTCAACAGAAGCCAGCCTAACAGTCAGCTTCCCTTGGACTGGCTGCTGCACACATGGGCGGAATGCCATCCGGTTCAATAGTGTGCTAGGCTTTACCATTTCAGCCCTGGAAGGATTTACCCCCTTAATAACAAGGCCATTTTTTGCAATACGGCATTGCGTTACTTTAACTGACAATTGCGGGGTTGTGTGATGTTGTACCCAAATAAAATTGATGTCTTTTTTCCCCACAAATAGACCTTTCTTTTGGTGGTATTTGATCACCTCTGCGGTTTTTATTTTTTGCGCTATAAACAAAACAGCCCGCCAATTTTGAAAGAGAAAAAAAAACAATATTTTTTACTTTGCTATAATACATATCCCCCAAAAAATGGCCAATTTGTATTCTTTTACATATTTCTGGTAAAAAAAATATCCCAATAAGCGTATATTGATTGGCTTGAACAAAAGTTATAGCATCTACAAACTAGGGGATAGATATATGGACTTTTCATTTTTTTTTTTTACTAGTAATGGCAGCGATCTGCAATTTTTAGCGGTTCTACTTAGTGATTGGTGCTAAAAAATAAATTTAAAAAATGCACTGATTACTGTATAATTTACACTGGCAGAGAAGGGGTTAGTATCAAGGGCAATTAAAGGGTTAAATGTGTTAACTCCAGGGCTCAAGTCCTGCGGGAGCGCATGGGAACGGAGTTCCTGTACTTTTTCCACAAACGGAACTCAGTTCCCGTTAGCAGCCGTGTCCTGCAAGACTTTGAAGTATGCAAGCTGTGTGGCAGGTGCTACACCAGTAGCCGCTGCCACAGCTCGCAATAGTAAGTGCCACACACCTGACCATTCAGTCATTGCCAGTAGGGGGCCCCATGACAGCTTCCTTTTCAATCTACCTGTCAATCACAGCTAGCTGACGGGTAGATAGTTAAGAGATTGTATTTAGTCAGACCTCTCGTGATGCGCTCCTCCCCGTCGGTCCCTCCTGATTTTCTGTCTCCTCATCCCCTCCCCCCCCAGTCTCCTGCATACTTGCTCTGTGTGTCCCGTTGAATTCCCCCCCATATGATGAGAGAACCCAGAGGAGGAGCACAGCTATACTGCTCACAGGACATGCAGGGAGAGAGGTGAGCTGAGGGAGCAACATCAGTTTGGGGTGGTAAGCTGAGCACAATACCTGGCAAAGTTTAATGCCAGGAGGGAAGTTTATGTGGAAATATGTGAAGGGTTGGAATAGCAGCGAGTGTGTGTTGGAGCCCCTGCAGAGTTTGCAGCCCCCCAAGCTAACATACATCTCCTAAGCAGGAACACATCACTATCTCCCCAAGCATTCTGTCCAGATAATGTGAAGTTAATTTATGACCTTTCCGTTTAACCCTGTGTTATCCAAACTCTGTTCATTGAAAAGTGTAAACTCCCCACATAAACACTCTATATACAAAATAACATTCCCCAATAAAGATCAGAACATGATGTTCACATTTGCATGGAAGCACAATAGAATGAATGCTGATTATTCAGAGAATTACCGTATTTATGTTTATTGAGGATTTTTTTTTTTTTATGTACTAACAGTTAAGCTTCATACACACAATACAAAATTTGGATGAAAAATACCACTTTTTGAAGTGTTCATGCATATGAGCGTATCTTTTTTTTTTGGTGTGGGAGTGGATCTTGGGTGGGAGTTCCCACACTTTTTTCCCCAGGACTTGACCCCAGGTTAACTCAGTGTTTTTTCTTACTGTGTGGGGGAAGTGCTGACAGGAACAACACAGAAATCGCTGTTCCTAATCACTAGGAACAGCAGATCTCCATGTTGTCCCTGTCAGGAAGGGGATCTGCCTTGTTTACATAGGCAGGTTCCTGTTCTGCCTCTCTGTAACACGATCGCGGGTGGCATGTGCATCGGCTCGTCCTCCGTACAGCGGGCACGCATTCACGCCCACACTGACTATTGCATGAAACAACGTACAGCTACGTTGTTTCGCACAATAGAGCCGTCCTGCCGCATTATATACGTGGTGGGTGGTCTTTAAGTGGTTAAGCCTGTTTGAATGAGCCCTTAAGCCCCATACACACTATCAGATTTTCTGCTGATTTTTGTCTTCAGATTTACCAAAACCATGTAGTGCATACAAATTGAAACTCCTAAGGTTTGACCTCATATTATATGGTTTTGGTAAATCTGAAGGAAAAAAATCAGCAGAAAATCTGAGAGTGTGTATGGGGCTTTAGACTACAGGGACAGAGGAGTAAAACAGTAGACAAAAAAAAAATCACATAGTACACAAAATATCACCTAACACACAAAACAAATCACAAAACTTTATGAATTACCGTAGTTGTAGAAGTGCCAATAAGGTATCCATATATGTTTAGCTATATGTAATTGTTGTAGTCTGTCCTACAGTATATAACATTTGAAATCATCACAATTATGTATTGTGACAGGCTGGCATAATTATGTTTCCCTCTGCTCATTCATGTAGAGATGAGATTGTGTATGTCAGGTCAATTAATACAATGACTTGGCAGTTATAATTAAAGTAAAGACAATGTCATAGTGAATCTGCATATGGCTCTATGATAACAATATTACTATGGTGTAAGGGGGTGCAGCATGTTTTATTCACCTCCATCTTTTTGTTGTGGGCGAGGGCAGGCATTACCATCAATCAAAAACGCCTTCGCCTTGCCTAATAATTCATGATCCTTTCCCTGACTGGGACAAAGATTTTTTTTTATAATCCATCCTCTTTATTAAATTTTTAAACACAAAATTAACAATAAAATTCACAATTCACAAGAGCCTTCATCACGAACATGGTTGAGACAATAGTAAAACCATACACAGCCTTCAAATTGTTACAAGCTTATCTTATAATTGTTCCCCAACCTCCCACCCAAACCCACCCCCGATTTGAATACACACTGACTCCAGCCACCCCAGCATCGATGATGGGTGGCTGATTGGGAGATAGTAGATGCCGCCGGTAACTAGGGAGGGGAAAGGGGGGGGGCAAGAAAGCTCCCCCCCTCACCCATACCCCGGGCGCCACGGCCAGAGGGCGGGCCAGTAACGGGAGGCGAGGGGGCCCTCAGCCCCCCGCTCCCCCCACCGACCAAAACCAGGCCAGGTGGGCACTAGACCCGCCCCCCGCGACACCGTCCAAGGGGTAACCCATCTCACCCAGCCAGGGGTTCCATAGCGCCCCAAATTTCTTTAAGTTGTTTTGTTTTATAAACATCACTCTTTCGCACCAAATTGTGGAGTTAATGGCATTGACCCATGATTCAAATGCTGGGGGGTTCCTGGCTTGCCAATTTACTGCTATCAGCCACCTAGCCTGATACAAACACCTTAATACTGGCGTCTTTGTTAAGGGGGGAATTCTGCCTTCCTCTAGTATCCCCAGGAGGTCCTATTTATTCTATGTACAATTTCTATCCAGTACCTGTATAATTTTGGGCATTTCCACACCATGTGGAGAAGGTCCCCCGACGCCCCACTTTGGGACAAAGATTTACTTGAATTGTAACAATATATTTGGTCCTCTCCTGAAGTGGATTAAAAAAGGGGGCCAGCAGTCACTACTAGCCCCAGGGTCTGGGACATTTCCATTTCATAGGCAAGATGGCATGGCATTATCCCAATCTGTGCAGATTCCGGACTGTGATTGTGGGCATGGTCAGTGAACCCCAGCTACAGGATATGGAAATTATTTGGGGTGTCTATCTGTGGCCCCTCCAATCCCTAATGCCGCATATACACGACCGGACTTTGACGGACTAGGTCCAACGGAATGAATCCGTCGGATATTACACTCGTGTGTGGGCTCCAGCTGACTTTTTTTTCCCAAAAATTCAATGGACCTAGAAATAAAACACGTTTCAAATCTTTCTGACGGACTCGAGTCCGGTCGAAAAATCAGTTCGTCTGTATGCTAGTCCAATGGACGAAAACTGACGCTAGGGCAGCTATTGGCTACTGGCTATGAACTTCCTTATTCTAGTCCGGTCGTACGTCATCACGTTCCAATCTGTCAGACTTTGGTGTGCTTGTGTGTGGCCAAGTCTGTTCATTTGGAAAGTCCGTCAAAAGTCCGTCGGGAAGACCGTCTGACCTAGTCCGTTTAAAAGTCCAGTCATGTGTACGCAACATAAGGCATAAACATAAAATCTCAGCCAAGCAAACATGTTTATGGTGCTGCCAGCCAATGAACCATCCTACAGGCAGACAGATCATGTCTCCTGATGTTTGTATCTGCCCCACATTAGTAGCACATACTGTATCTATGTTAATTTGAGCATATTAACCACCTACCTACTGTAACAAATATTACACTTGGTTACACTTTTAGATTTTTTGCTTTAAACAACAAACAAAAAGAAACTGGTTTACATGTCGGAGGAAACGGAAGTGACATCATGACATTGCTCCAGTCCTCCAAGGCCACAGAGATAAGCGGAGGCCATCATGCCATTACTCATCTCTATGCCAATCCACCGGTGGTGCTGGATAGGTCTGTAACCACTGGGAAGCAGCGAGGGCTTCTAAAAGTGATCCAGTGGCGAATTCACCACTCGGACCAGTTTAATCTTGTTGAGAATCGGCTGGAAAAAAATATAAAGCTGCAGACATAACCCCGGTATTCCACTTCCCGACCAGGACGTCATTTGTCTATGGCCCTGTAAGCAAGTGGTTAAATAAGTATACCATAAAAATGTTGTAAAGTTCTGCACAAACTGTTAGCGCTATAGAAATCCTGTATAATAATAACTACAACAAATAAGCAAAAAACTTCATCCCAATCAATTTATACAAAAAAAAAAGAACCAGCATGACAGATTATAACGGTACCACAAAGGAGATAGAGATCAATATTTTTCAATATATTTATTTACAAATGTAGAAAACGCATGATAAAAACAATATATAAACTTGGTTACAACAATGGTGGTTGAAGTGTCAGAAACCCATGGTTGACGCGTTTCTCAAAGTAGCTTCCTCAGAACCAGAATTCTGACTATTAACCACAACACCTTCAAATATAAAAGAAACAAAAGAGATACACATATTAGACATATCTACCCATCCAATGTTATAAGAGTACCCAAAATAAACAAACATTCAAGTGTCCCTAGTGGAAAAATAATATTACAGCGCCCCCCCCCCCCCCCCCCCCCCCACACACACACATAAAAATGGAGACTTACAATTGTTGACTCCAAGGGGCTGAAACCAAGGGTCAAAGCGGTGTACCCCAAAATATATTAAATTGTGGAAAGTGGATAGAGGCGGGGGGATGCACGACTGTATAATAATAATAATAATAAAAAAGTGAGTTTACCCAAAAAAATAAAACTCAAAGTGGTACCTGTATAATATCAATAGACTTGCTGCTGCTTGTGTTGCTAATCTTCAATCTGCTGGCTGAAGAATCTTCTGAATTTGACTTGTTTACACTTGCTTCAAAACATGGCTTTGGACTGGATTTGTTAAAGCTCTCTGAACGCCAGTAAAAGCCGCTGTCACTAAATAAAATGGTTAGCTTAGGGCTCATTTGCACTTGCTTTGGCTTCAACACACATTAATTGCTAGTTTACACTTGCTTCAAAACAAGGCTTCAGACGCACTTTGTTAAAGCTCTCTGAACACCAGTCAGAGCTTCTGTCACTAAATAAAATGGTTAGCTTACAGCCCTGTTTACGCCAAGCTTTTGCTTTGGTTCAAAAATTATACCCCATGTGGCTTTAGTGGTGCTTCAAAGCGTCTTCAAAGCCTCCATAGAAGTAGAAGTCTATGGCAAAGCTCGCTTGAAGCCCCACCAAAGCCTCACCGAATCATTTAATAAATCATCTTGGTTACAACAATGATGGTTGAGGTGTTAGAAACCCATGGTTGACGCGTTTCACAAAGTAGCTTCCTCAGAACCAGACTTCTGACTAATACCAAAACACCTTTAGAAATAAAGGGAAAAAGAACAAAAACAAAAGTAAACACAAAGACGAAAGAGATACATATGTTATACATTGGTACCCATCCAGTGTTATATATATATATATATATATATATATATATATATATATATATATATATATATATATATACACATATACATATACATATATACACACACATATACATACACATATACACATACACACATCAAAAATACATCAAACCGCCCCCAGTAAAGAAATAATGCAACAACCACCCCAGGACTGGGAACTTACAAATTGTTGACCCCAAAGGGGGCAGAAGCCAGCGGTCAAAACGGTGTACCCCAAACTAATAGGATGGGTTGGGGAGAGTGGATATAGGCAGGGAGATGCACAACCTGGATCCCCAAACCCTACATGTTGGGCACAAAACAATAGTTGAACAATAATAATATCAGACCGCCACTGCTGGCAACCCCAGCCCAACTGACGACCAATATAGGATAAAATAAAAATATATTACTTACTAAGATCTGTCTCTAGTTACAGGACATCAAAGTAACGGAGGGGTCCTCTCCTCCAGATCATACAACAGGAAAGGAACTGTCCACGCAACTGGCAAAGAACAAACATATCCCCCATAATAGTCCATAGGCTAATCAGACCACCAACAACATTAATGGGATGCAACCAGTATAAATCAAAGATGGGACTACCAACAGCTGTACACAGTTAAAAAATTAATAAATGGAAAAATAATAAACCAAAAAAGCTGATGAAAATATCATTAATCGTAATTACCTGTATACAGCTAATCTCCAGATCACAATGTCGTGAAGGCCAGGTAGAGAACCATCAACCGCAAGAAGCCCCACAGGACAATAGGAGAAAAATGAGGGGGGACGGACCCAATCATTACCCTGCCATGGCCCTTACAGTCCTGTTTACATTTGCTTTTGCTTGGTGCTTCGATGAGGCTTTGGTGGGGGGGGGGGGGGTTGGAGCTTCTATGAGGCTTTGGTGGAGTTTCGATGGGGCTTCAATGAGCCTTTGGTGGGGCTTTGATGAGGTTTTGGTGGGGCTTCAGTGAGGCTTCAAGCGAGCTTTGCTTTAGACTTCTTTGAAGGCTTTAAAGACACTTTGAATCACCACTAAAGCTACATGAGGTATGATTTTTGAAGCGAAAGCCAAAGCAAAGCAAAAGCAAGTTGTAAACAGGACTGTAAGCTAACCATTTTATTTAGTGACATTCAGAGAGCTTTAACAAAGTCTGTCTGAAGCCTTGTTTTGAAGTTTACAACTAGCCATTGATGTGTGTAGAAGCCGAAACAAGTGTAATTGAGCCCTTCCGGTGTTGATTGTCTGCTCCCCCTGTGCAGTCTGTGGTTCCTCCCCTATGTGAATGTAGGACACAGTGGTGACATGTGATCTGGCAGAAGGAACTACAGTGCTCACAGGGGGACCAAGCATCTAGCACACCTAGAAGTGTCTGGATGCCTGGGAATCTTTGGTTACGGTAAAGAGAAAAGATCAGGGGTTAGGACTAAATAAAAACAAAAATGTATTCGGCTACACGTCTTTGGTTAAAAAAAAAAAAGTCTATAATAACTGGTTTATGTGAAAGTTATGGCGTCTAAAAATTATGGTATATACAATACCTTATACTCTATCTAGATTTGAAAATTTATAAATTCTGATGTACTGATGGACTATCTCCCTTCTTGAGGCCCTAAAATGTCAGGACAGTACAAATACCCCCCAAATGACCCCCTCTTTGGAAAGTAGACAGTAATGCCCTGTACACACGATAAGATTTTCCGATGGAAAATGTGTGATAGGACCTTGTTGTTGGAAATTCCGACCGTGTGTAGGCTCCATCACACATTTTCCATAGGAATTTCCATCACACAAAATTTGAGATCTGGTTCTCAAATTTTCCGACAACAAAATCCGTTGTCGGAAATTCCGATCGAGTGTACACAATTGCGATGCACAAAGTGCCCCGCATGCTTGGAATCAAGCAGGAGAGCAGCACTGGCTATTGAACTTCATTTTTCTCGGCTCATTGTACGTGTTGTACGTCACCACGTTCTTGACGTTCGGAATTTCCGACCAGCTTTGTGTGACCATGTGTATGCAAGACAAGTTTGAGCCAACATCTGTCTGAAAAAATCCCAAGGATTTTGTTGTCGGAAAATCCTATCGTGTGTACAGGGCATTAGAGGCATAGTGAGGTTTTTGACGTCATTTTTTTTTTCACTTTTTAAAAAAAAAACTAAGATATTGAATAAAAATGTATTACCATTTTTTTTACATATTGTCACCAGTACAGTGCAGCATCATCATAGTACTGATGATCAGAGATACTTACTATGTTAAAAACAAATGTAAATAATTTTTTATTAAATTTTTTACTACTCTGGGGGGGTGATCAGGGATTTTATTTTATTTTTCTTACACTTTGTTTGCTGCTACAATTTTGTTGTAGGTTTAAAAAAGAGGTGCACCAGACACAGAGCTTCACAGTGGTCCTTCCTTCCTGTGTAAGTATGACACCCCCTACATCTATAGAATACATTTTTGAAGAAAAACTATTTATATGATATGATTTATACCAGTTTCTTTATAACAAGTTTTTTTCAAAATTGATGTTTTTTTTTTATTTATATAGTCAAAAACCACCAAAAGAAAATCTGTCTCAAAATGATATACAATTCTTTGCGGGCATGATGTGTCATTGTTAGTCAAACTATCACAATACTGAAAACTGAACAATTGGCCTGGTGTCGAAGTTAGTTAATTCATGGTGGAATTCATATGATTATTGGCCCCATGCCCCTGTGCTCAATACATATGCTTGTATTGAACAAAGAACAAGTCAGACGTATACAGATGTAAATGCTGGTAGACACACAAACACTTTACTTTTTTTTTCTTTTTTTTATGCCACTTCCTTGTACATGCTGAGGGAAATGATGAGAAGGTGAATGAAGCCGGCCACACCTGACCAATGCAAATTTAACTTCATTCTGAGAAACTGTTTTATCTGTGAGACAATTATTTTGTATACAATAAGTGCCATTGTTTCCTGCTCCTTAATCCCCTCAGCAGATAAGCGCATTGCATGTCCGTCAGCGAGGCAAATTTTTTTTTTTTTCCGACTCGCGCTCAGTTGGGCTAAATTAATTAAGTGGATTTGAATTTGGACTGACATATTGGTACTGCTAGCTGGTTGAAATGAGACAGATGAGAAATATAAAAATGTGATTATAAAATTTATGAGGCGTTTCAGCAAATAAGGTTAGCCATGCATGGGAAGTTAGAAGTGGTATTAAATCCAAAACCAAAAATGCAATATATTGCAGCTTACCAATCCTTATCCAAGAACGAATGTGGTGGCTGCATCCGTTTTCATTTTTTTTTTAGGCTTTTTTCTCTTTTATTTTCAACTGGTGATCCAGCCAGCAATACACTTCCCATCTTAGTGGTCTTTCAGATGGGTGCTCTGTTTTTTTTTTTTAACCACTTCAGCCCCGGAGGATTTTACCCCTTCCTGACCCAAGCATTTTTTTGCGATTCGGCACTCTTTAACTGACAATTGCGCGGACGTGCAGCGCTGTACCCAAACAAAATCAACGTCCTTTTTTTTCACACAAATAGAGATTTTTGGTGGCCTCCGCAGTTTTTATTTTTTGTGCTATAAACAAAAAAGAACGTAAATTTTGAAAAAAAACTCAATATTTTTTACTTTTGTTATAATAAATATCCCCCAAAAATATATAAAAAACATTTTTTTCCTCAGTTTATTTAGGCCAATATGTATTCTTATACATATTTTTGATTAAAAAAATCACAATAAACTTATATTGATTGGTTTGCGCAAAATGTAAAGTGTTTACAAAATAAGGGAATGGTTTTATGGCATTTTTATTTTTATTTTTTTATTAGTAATGGCGGCGACCTGTAATTTTTTTTATCGGGACTGCGACATTATGGCGGACACATCAGACATTTTTGACACTATTTTGGGACCACTGTCATTTATACAGCGATCGATGCTATAAAAATGCATTGATTACTGTGTAAATGACACTGGCAGTGAAGAGGTTAACCACTAGGGGGCAGTGAAGGGGTTAAGTGTGTCCTAGGAAGTGATTCTAACTGTTAGAGGGCTGAGCTTTAACACACAGGACAGTGATCGCTGCTCTCGATGACAGACAGCAGTGATCTCTGTCATGTCAGTAGGCAGAACGGGGAAATGCCTTGTTTACAAAAGCATCTCCCCATTCTTCCTCTCTGTGACATGATCATGGGCACCCGGCAGACATCGAGTCCCCAGGACCTGCGGTCATGGAGACCGCGGCGGGCACGCGCTTGCGACACCGCTTCTTAAGGGGGAGTACCTGTACGCCCTTTTGCCTACCAGTGTCATTCTGCTGACGTACATCGGCTCGCACTGGTCGGCAAGCGGTTAAATAAATGAACTTCAGTGATTTTGGAGAGTGTTACCAGAAACCTATTAGCCTGGGGGACTTAACCCCTAAAGCTGAAATCCATATATATGTGTGTATACCCCTCACATTATTGTAAATATTTTATTCTTTTCTTCTATCTATTCACCGCTCCTACCCATTGAAAATAATGGGGCAGCGGCGCTTTGCCGGCGGTTTTAACCCTTTTTCGGCCGCTAGCGGGGGTTAAAACCCCCCCTCTAGCGGCCGAAAACCGCCCCTAAAACAATGGTAAAGCAGCGCTAAAAATAGCACTGCTTTACCACCGACGCCCACACTGTGTGAAAGGGGCCTAACAGTGTCAATTTGCTGTCCTCTCAAAATAACTCAACACACAGCCATTAATGTCTAAACAACGTGAAAATGTCCAAATTGGGCCCAAAGTCTCAATATTTTGTGTGGCCACCATTATTTTTCAGCACCGCCTTAACCCTCTTGGGCATGGAGTTCACCAGAGCTTCACAGGCTGCCACTGGAGTCCTCTTCCACTCCTCCATGATGACATCACGGAGCTGGTGGATGTTAGAGACCTTGTGCTCCTCCACCTTCTGTTTCAAGGATTCCCCACAGATGCTCATTAGGGTTTAGGTCTGTAGACATGCTTGGCCAGTCCATCACCTTTACCCTCAGCTTCTTTAGCAAGGCAGTGGTCTTTTTGGAGGTGTGTTTGGGGTTGTTATGTTGGAATACTGCCCTGCTGCCCAGTCTCCGAAGGGAGGGGATCATACTTTGCCTCAGTATGTAACAGTACATGTTGGCGTACATGTTGGCATTCATGGTTCCCTCAATGGACTGTAGCTCCCCAGTGCTGTTGGAATACTGCCCTGCAGCCCAGTCTCCGAAGGGAGGGGATCATACTTTGCCTCAGTATGTAACAGTACATGTTGGCATTCATAGTTCCCTCAATTTACTGTAGCTCCCCAATGCTGGCAGCCCTCATGCAGCCCCAGACCATGACACTCCCACCACCATGTTGACTGTAGGCACACTTGTCTTTGTACTTCTCACCTGGTTGCCGTCACTAAGAAGAGACCAGGTGCGCCAATCTAAGTGTGGTAACTAAAGTCACTGTTTAATAAGATTTTTTTTTAAAACACAGCCAAATGGCTACTCACAAATGCAGAGTGAAAACAAGCATGTAGAAAATAATTCAAATGGCAGGTGCTTCAGCGGTCCAGGTTGCTATCCATTACTGAGAACTGGTTAGATGTTGTACACCAGATTCGCCTGTAGGTTGGCTGGTGATGTGGCCGTGGAACCTCTGAGTTAATCTGGAATGCCCAGTGGTACAGTGTACAAGCGTCCTGCACATCAGACGGAAATCGGTAATTGGAACTGGAAGTGCGTTCCAGCCTGGGACGCAAACATCGAGGACCGGAAGTCACGTGATACGGGTAGCCAATGGGATGACGCGTTTCCCAGCTCCGTTGTTTCTTCAGATCCGGTGTTCTGGCATATTCAGTCCGGCCATCATATAGCGTCTGCCCCGTACTGAAGCTGAATGGCGCCTGGTAGCCCCACCATCCAAGCGGACATAGGGTTGTGAAAATTAGACGGCCCCTCGCGGGCGAGCTTCGCTCGCCGCGCTTCGGGCTCGGCCTCGCTGTGCTCGGCTCTTTTTTATTCCTACTCTATGTCCACTTGGATGGTGGGGCTAGAACCTGGACTCAGTGCGCAGGCGCCGTTCATCCTCGGCTATTTACGGAATCTGTGTTGCTGTGTACTGCGCATGCGCAGTACACAGCGGACGCTATCTGATGGGGGACCTTATATGATAAGACACCGGCTACAAAGAGAGGGGGCATGACTTAAGAATACTAAGGGGGCGGGATTAACGAACAGACCTGAATGGCAATTCAGCTACAACAACTGATATAGACTAACGAGAGCGGTTTGCTTGCAGTACACTAATAGAAACAACGAAAAAACAGAAGTAAACACATATACATACTGTTGAAGAAAATTATGACATTGAAAAAATATATATAAATGAATTAATGAATCACGCATATTTTTAGCATATATGTATATAAACTAATTAATAAATCACGCATAGTTTTTACATATCATGAAAAATATAAAAACATTAAAGTAGAAAATATCTAAAATAAATAAATAAATTATATATATATATATATATATATATATATATATATATATATATATATATTGTGGCAGCAGGCAGGTAAAGTCACCTGGTTGTATCCAGGATGGTAAATATGTGTGTCCTAGATTCAGGCTTTATGCAGACTTTTACAATTAGAGGGGAAGAGTTAATGAGCCCAGCTGAAGTAAGTGGGCTCATTAAGACCTCTACAAAAAACCCCAGCATGCATAGGGAGATGCTCCATCCTGGAACCAGTTTTGTGTGTATAGACTGGGGAGTCTGAGATCTGTTCTGTGCGGTGAGTTAACGCCTGTGTGGCAAAACCTTTACAACAAAGGCAGGGACTGGTACGGCACAAGGCTGCACCCAGTTGTTAGACAGGGAGTCTACGTGTGTAGTTAGAGGTCAAGCTGACCAGGATTTATTTTCTTGTTTTATTTTGTTTGGCTGTTATATGTATCACTGCATGTAGCCTAAATAAACCGGATCTTTTGTTTTTTGAACCTACACCGCTGTCTGCTGTGCCTGACTTTGTGTTGTGAACCCATCCAGGGGGTCACACACACCCGCTGCCGAGCTAACCCCTCACAATATATATATATATATATATATATATATGTATGTGTGTATATATATATATATATATATATATATATATATATATATATCTCAGTATGTATAACTTTTAATTACAAATTCATAAAAATATCATAAGAGATATATAAAAATTGTAAAAACTTTAAAAAAACAACAAATGATAGATATATATATACACATATACATATATATATATATATATATATATATATATATATATACCTGCAAGCAAAGCACACTCGTTCGTCTATATCAGTGATATCTTCTTTCTTACTATTTCAGAGTTTTTGCTTCCACTCCCAAGGTTGCTGCCTACAGTGCTCTTTGTGAACTTATTTGAACTCTTTTGAACTTATTTAACAATTGGATTTATTTGATATATTTTTATTTATTTTTTATCTCCCTTGTGCCTTTTTTAATTTACATTGGACACTCAGTGGACTTTTGCGCCATCATCCCCTCCTCTAGTTGCCGTCACACACGCTTTGCACCATCTGAACCAAATAAGTTTATCTTGGTCTCATCAGACCACAGGACATGTTTCCAGTAATCCATGTGTAGCGCTGGCTCCTGACGAGCATGCGCTATATGTTTTTCAAAATTAAACTTCCTGAGACCGCAGTTTGGTTTTGGGGCTAATTTACTAAATTTATGTTATATAACAAAGTGGGGTCAGTGGCGCTACCTCAAATGTGCACATATATGTGCACATGAGATAGCGCCACTGACCCCACTTTGTTATATAATATTTGAGATCTATAGTCCCCTAGGGGACTGTTAGTTTGAGGGGAGGCAGCAACCACTATAGTCAACCTTAGCATGGCTTTGTGTAGTGTAATATAATTTTTTACTAAATTTATGGTTGCAGTACCAGTCCAGATGGGTTGCACTGGGTTCTCCTTGGCTGCAGGTGTCGCTGTCACCGCCGGCAAGAGTAAGAATGCAGTCTAGCTGGGTGTATTGAGTGCCACGTTTCTTTCAGAAACCAGCCCAGTGGGAGAGTTCTCCTGCTGTGCATTCTGGGAGGTGGTATTTAAGGTACCAATATCACGTGCTTCGGGGTTCTGTTCCGGAGATTATTTTCTGTCTGTTTGATTCTGGTCCTCTTGACCAGCATCCATGGCCCTCCTGGCCTGGGGTGTGGAACCATGCATTCCCAAGTCTCGGGGCTTGCTAGCCCGAGGCAAGGCAACTGCAGTTACAGGCCTGAATGGATCTATTGATTCAAAGGTGCTCTGGTGCCGTCTTATCTAAGGGATAGGCCCAGCAACTGGAGAAACCCCAGGGGAGGACTCTTCAGGAGAAGGCCATGCGCAAGGCTGGCTTCTCTGAAGGAGCCTGAAGGCTCAGTTGAAGGACACTTCATGGATCTACACTCATACGGTATCGCCGGATCGGCTGAAAGATACTGGTACCGTATGATAGCTCTTTAAATTTGTCTATGTCCCTCAGTTATGCTCAAGTCTGTGGCAGAGACTTTCTCAATTATTCTACGCACAAGTCTGTGGCAGAGACTTTGCCAGTGCACAAAGCAAGACATGGATGAGCGAGTTTGGGGTGGAGGAACTTGACTGGCCTGCACAGAGTCCTGACCTCAACCTGATAGAACACCTTTGGGATGAGTGGAGACTGCGAGCCAGGCCTTCTTGTCCAACATCAGTGCCTGACCTCACAAATGGGCTTCTGGAAGAATGGTCAAACTTCCCCACAGACACACCTAAACCTTGTGGACAGCCCTCCCAGAAAATTTGAAGCTGTTATAGCTGCAAAGGGTGGGCCAACTCAATATTGAACCCTACAGACTAAGGCTGGATTCATACCTATGCATTTTTAGTGCTTTTTGCATTTTGCAGATTTTCTCTACAGAACGTGTTCCATAGGAAACCATTGTAAATGGACTGTAGTGCAAATCTGCAAAATGCAAAAAGCACAAAAAATGCATAGGTGTGAATCAGGCATAAGACTCGGATGTCATTAAAGTTCATGTGCATGTAAAGGCAGGCGTCATAATACATGACAATATAGTGTGATAGATATATATATATATATATATATATATTATATATATATATATATATATATATATATATATATATACAGTGGTGTGAAAAAGTGTTTGCCCCCTTCCTCATTTCCTGTTCCTTTGCATGTTTGTCACACTTAAGTGTTCCGAAACATCAAACCAATTTAAACAATAGTCAAGGACAACACAAGTAAACACAAAATGCAATTTGTAAATGAAGGTGTTTATTATTAAAGGTGAAAAAAAATCCAAACCATCATGGCCCTGTGTGAAAAAGTGATTGCCCCCTAAACCTAATAACTGGTTGGGCCACCCTTAGCAGCAACAACTGCAACCAAGCGTTTGCGATAATGTGCAATGAGGCTTTTACAGCGTCCTGGAGGAATTTTGGCCCACTCATCTTTGCAGAATTGTCCTAATTCAGTTACATTAGAGGGTTTTCGAGCATGAACGGCCTTTTTAAGGTCATACCACAACATCTCAATAAGATTCAGGTCAGGACTTTGGCTAGGCCACTCCAAAGTCTTCATTTTGTTTTTCTTCAGCCATTCGGTGGTGGACTTGCTGGTGTGTTTAGGATCATTGTCTTGCTGCAGAACCCAAGTTCGTTTCAGCTTGAGTACACGAACAGATGGTCGGACATTCTCCTTCAGGATCTCTTGGTAGACAGCAGAATTCATAGTTCCTTTTATCACGGCAAGTCTTCCAGGTCCTGAAGCAGCAAAACAGCCCCAGACCATCACACTACCACCACCATATTTTACTGTTGGTATAATGTTCTTTTTATGAAATGCAGTGTTCCTTCTACGCCAGATATACTTGGACACACACCTTCCAAAGAGTTCCACTTTTGTCTCATCGGTCCACAGAATGTTGTCCCAAAAGTCTTGGGGATCATCAAGATGTGTTGTGGAGAAATTGAGACGAGCTTTGATGTTCTTTTTGCTCAGCAGTGGTTTTCTCCTTGGAACTCTGCCATGCAGGCCATTTTTGCCCAGTCTTTTCCTGATGGTGGAGGCATGAACGCTGACCTTAACTGAGGCAAGTGAGGCCTGCAGTTCCTTGGACGTTGTTGTGGGGTCTTTTGTGACCTCTTGGATGAGTCGTCGCTGCGCTCTTGGGGTAATTTTGGGCAGCCGGCCACTCCTGGGAAGGTTCACCACTGTTCCATGTCTTCGCCATTTGTGGATAATGGCTCTCACTGTGGTTCGCTGGATTCCCAAAGCTTTGGAAATGGCTTTATAACCCTTTCCAGACTGATAGATCTCAATTACTTTCTTTCTCAATTGTTCCTGAATTTCTTTGGGTCTCGGCATGATGTGTAGCTTTTAAGGATCTTCTGGTGGACCTTACTGTGTCAAGCAGCTCCTATTTAAGTGATGCCTTGATTGTGAACAGGTGTGGCAATAATCAGGCCTGGGTGTGGCTAGAGAAATTGAACTCAGGTGTGGACAACCACAGTTATAGTATGTTTTAACAAGGGGGGCAATCACTTTTTCACACAGGGCCATGATGGTTTGGATTTTTTTTCACCTTTAATAATAAACACCTTCATTTACAAATTGCATTTTGTGTTTACTTGTGTTGTCCTTGACTATTGTTTAAATTGGTTTGATGTTCCGAAACACTTAAGTGTGACAAACATGCAAAGGAACAGGAAATGAGGAAGGGGGCAAACACTTTTTCACACCACTGTATATATATATATATATATATATATATATATATATATACACTCGAGTATAAGCCGAGATTTTCAGCCCCTTTTTTTAGGCTGAAAGTGCCCCCCTCGGCTTATACTCGAGTCACCGCCGTCTGCCTACCTAATCAGCGTGTCGTGCAGACAGATGGCGGCCATTCCACTGTTCAAAAGCCGTGCCTCCCTGTCTGTGATAGGCGGAACACTCAATTTCCCAGCAGTCAGTGTTCCGTCTATCACGGACATCCGCTCATCCTCATACTACGGACGAGGATGAGAGGATGTCCGTGATAGGCGGAACACTGACTGCTGGGAAATTGAGTGTTCCGCCTATCACAGACAGGGAGGTGCGGCTTTTGAACAGTGGAATGGCCGCCGTCTGTCACAGACGAGGAGGAGAGGTGCGGCTTTTGAATCCTGGCATGGCCGCCGTATGTTTTTATGACATGCTGATACATGCTGATCGGTGCAAAATGGCACACAATGGCACATGGAGCTGCAGAAGGACACAGAGGCTGCAGAAGGACACAGAGGCTGCAGAAGGACACAGAGGCTGCAGATTGGCACACAGAGGCATGCACAGGACACAGGTAGGCTGCAATGGACGCAGGAAGGTACACAGGGAGGTTCCACTCTTTTAAGCTGTAACAGTAGCTGCTGCATGTCTCATCTTCGGCTTATACACGAGTCAATAAGTTTTCCCAGTTTTTTTTGGTAAATTAGGGGCCTCGGCTTATATTCGAGTCGACCTATACTCGAGTATATACGGTATATATATACACACACACACACACACATAGATATATATATTTATATCTATATATATAGATCTCTCTCTCTCTATATATATTCTGTGTATATATATATATATATATATATATATATATATATATATATATATATATATAAATATTGTATTAAATCTATTGCTGAATAGCACCAAGTATATAAATTCACTTTGTTGGCATTATATATCTATATCTATAGATATAAATATTATATACAGTGCCTTGCAAAAGTATTCGGCCCCCTTGAACTTTTCAACCACATTTCAGGCTTCAAACATAAAGATATAAAAATTTTATTTTTTGTGAAGAATCACGAACAAGTGGGACACAATTGTGAAGTGGAACGAAATCTATTGGATAATTTCAACTTTTTTAGCAAATAAAAAACTGAAAAGTGGTGTGTGCAAAATTATTCGGCCCCTTTACTTTCAGTGCAGCAAACTCACTCCAGAAGTTCAGCGAGGATCTCTGAATGATCCAATGTTGTCCTAAATGACTGATGGTGATAAATAGAATCCACCTGTGTGTAATCAAGTCTCTGTATAAATGCACCTGCTCTGTGATAGTCTCAGGGTTCTGTTGAAAGCGCAGAGAGCATCATGAAGACCAAGGAACACACCAGGCAGGTCCGTAATACTGTTGTGGAGAAGTTTAAAGCCGGATTTGGATACAAAAAGATTTCCCAAGCTTTAAACATCCCAAGGAGCACTGTGCAAGCGATCATTTTGAAATGGAAGTAGTATCAGACCACTGCAAATCTACCAAGACCTGGCCGTCCCTCTAAACTTTCAGCTCAGACAAGGAGAAGACTGATCAGAGATGCAGCCAAGAGGCCCATGGTCACTCTGGATGAACTGCAGAGAACTACAGCTGAGGTGGGAGAGTCTGTCCATAGGACAACAATCAGTCGTACACTGCACAAATGTGGCCTTTATGGAAGAGTGCCAAGAAGAAAGCCATTTCTCAAAGATATCCATAAAAAGTCTTGTCTAAAGTTTGCCACAAGCCACCTGGGAGACACACCAAACATGTGGAAGAAGGTGCTCTGGTCAGATGAAACCAAAATCCAACTTTTTGCCCACAATGCAAAACGATATGTTTGGCGTAAAAGCAATACAGCTCATCACCCTCAACACACCATCCCCACTGTCAAACATGGTGGTGGCAGCATCATGGTTTGGGCCTGCTTTTCTTCAGCAGGGACAGGGAAGATGGTTAAAATTGAGGAGAAGATGGATGCAGCCAAATACAGGACCATTCTGGATGAAAACCTGTTGGAGTCTGCAAAAGACCTGAAACTGGGACGGAGATTTATCTTCCAACAAGACAATGATCCCAAACATACAGCAAAATCTACAAAGGAATGGTTCACAAATAAACGTATCCAGGTGTTAGAATGGCCAAGTCAAAGTCCAGACCTGAATCCAATCGAGAATCTGTGGAAAGAGCTGAAAACTGCTGTTCACAAACGCTCTCCATCCAACCTCACTGAGCTCAAGCTGTTTTTCAAGGAAGAATGGGCAAGAATTTCAGTCTCTCGATGTGCAAAACTGATAGAGACATACCCCAAGCGACTTGCAGCTGTAATCGCAGCAAAAGGTGGCTCTACAAAGTACTAACGCAAGGGGGCCGAATAATTTTGCACGCCCCACTTCATTTTTTTATCAGTTAAAAAAGTTTCAAAAATCCAATAGATTTCGTTCCACTTCACAATTGTGTCCCACTTGTTGGTGATTCTTCACAAAAAATAAAAATTTTATATCTTTATGTTTGAAGCCTGAAATGTGGCAAAAGGTTGAAAAGTTCAAGGGGGCCGAATACTTTCGCAAGGCACTGTATATATATTCTGTATATATATTAAAATATTTGTATTAAATGCGGTGCTGAATAGCACCAAGTATATAAATTCACTTTGTTGGCACCAAACTCCTTTACAACCCCAGTTAGTACCTTGTAAAGGTAGCAGTGACATCATAACTGGGCTGCACATTGGCTGCTCAAAGAGTAGAGCTGTGGGAGGGGCCCAGCAGGCTCCACCCACTACAGGTTGCCCGCAGAAAACTACAAGAGGGGCGGGGACAAGACCAGTCACTTTGCACAAGGAGAGAGAGCAGCAGTGTGTGGTCTTTTTAATACAGGAAGCTCTTGCACAGAGGTAAAGTTTCAGAAGAAATGACTGCACAGATCTGAACGAGAAATAGAAAGCACAACAAGATTAAAGTGATAATAAACATGACAAATGTATTTAGACAATATTGGCTTATTCAGTTCACCTTTAAGGCAGGAGAGCAGAGCTTATAGCAAGTGATGGGACTCTCCTCTTACACCCAGTGCAGTTGTGCTGGCACTTCAGTAAGTAAAGCCAGATATTATATAGCTGGAGGTGCATATTATCTCTGTAGTACAGACGACCGATGATGACTCGGTTACCCTTTACAGGCTCTGTAATAACTTGACAAGGTATGAGGCCTGTGTACATCCCTCAGGCAGTTTCTCTATGTGACAAAAATCAGGAAAATTATCTTTCACTGACTCACTCAGGTGTTCAATAATTGTTCCACTGAATAATTTCTGCCTATGGCAGCCCTCAACTTGCCTTATAAGCTATTTGCTTATTGACTTAACTCCAGGCAAACAGACAAATGCACAAATGGAAAACATTTAAGGACGTTGTTTTGCCTGCCAACTGATTTGTAAATCTTTTCTTCCAGTCCTGAGATTTACACAGCTCTGCTACACAACAGCCCTGTCTGGTAGGGAAGGAGATCAGATATTTCCCTACTGTAGTTAAGTAACCCTTACAGGTCTTGCTCCTCCCCCAATCAGTGATTGGACAAAGAAAGGCAAAGAAGAAGACTGATGAGCTCATCCCTCTGTCACTCTGCTCTCTACTTCCATTTGCATGATTGCTGCACCACAGCACAACTGATTGGCTCCTTGTGCTGCTTTTCCCTCCCACAGTAAGCTCTGCTGTACAGGGACGGCAAGAGTTTTATACCAGGTCAAATTCAGGTACTTACAATACTTGCATTATTAAAATCAGTTAATTAGCTACTAAAATGACAGTAAACCACATCCCAAAAAAAATTGGGCTCTGGGAAGTTTAAGTCATAATGTGCTAGCATGCATCGCAAACTAGCACATTATGACAGACTTACCTGAAAGCAAAACCTTCCAGAGGCGCACTGTAACCACTGAAGGCGCTTCCATCTTTCCCCCAGTCTTGTTTATAGGGTTTGCGGGCTTTGGCTATCTGATTGGTCGAATGCGTGGGAGTCGCTGTTTACGGCACTGCTCTGAAGGATTGGCACAGGTATGTCGTTCCTTCAGAGCGCATGCACCGGTGGCATTCCCCAGCTGCATCTAAAGTAAATATCTCCTAAATTGTGCATGCTTAGGAGATATTTACAGCACCTATAGATAAGCTGTATTATAGGCTTCCTTCTAGGTGAAAATCATACATGGGAGTTTACTCACTTTAATGAATATGGAGCTGATTTAATAAGAATCCTTTTCAACTGCATATAGGGATCCTATACTGAGGAAGTATGGGAGTCGCCATTGCTGAGCTCTCCTTTAACCACTTCGCATCCAGGCCAATTCTGACATTTCTCTCCTACATGTAAAATTCATCATTTTTTTGCTAGAAAATTACATCGAACCCCCAAACATTATATATATATATATTTTTTTAGCAAAGTCCCTAGAGAATACAATGGCGGTTGTTGCAACTTTTTATCTCTCACGGTATTTGCGCAGCAATTTTTCGAAAGCGTTTTTTTCAGAAAAAAAACAGTTTCATGGTTAAAAAAAAAAAAAAAAACAGTAAAGTTAGCCAATTTTGTTTGCATAATGTGATAGAGGAAGATACGGCGAGTAAATAGATACCCAACATGTCACGCTTCAAAATTGCGCACGCTCGTGGAATGGCGCCAAACTTTGGTATTTAAAAATCCCCATAGGCAACGCTTTAAATTTTTTTACTGGTTACATGTTTTGCGTTATAGAGGAGGTCTAGTGCTAGAATTATTGCTCTCGCTCTAACGTTCACGGCGATACCTCACATGTGTGGTTTGCACACTGTTTTCATATGTGGGCGGGACTTACGTATGCGTTCGCTTCTGCGTACGAGCTCACGGGGACAGGGGCGCTTTAATTGTTTTTTATTGTTAATTTTACTTTTAATTTTTTGTTTGACACAAAAAAAAAAAAAAAAAAAATTGATTACTTTTATTCAATATTATTTAATGTAAACATCCCTTGTAATAGGAATATGGCACGATCGGACCTATTTACAGTGAGATATGGGGTCAACAAGACCCCATATTTCACCTCTAGGTTGGGAAGCCTAAAATAAAATAAAAAATAAAAAACGATCACGGCTTCCCAGCCAAATCGGCGTCGTTATTTTGAATGCAGAGGCATAACATCGCGCTCGGCCTCGGGACAATCATAGAGACTCCGGGGACCATCTGGTCCACCGGAAATCTCGATGGTATCATCCGGGGGCCAGCGGATCCTGTGACCAAGCACCGGAGGGTGGCGGGAGGAGGGGGGGACGTCCCCTCCTGCAAGAACGATCAAGGGGCAGAACAGCCGCTATGATCATTCTTATGGAGCAGGGAATCGCAGGCTGAAAATGCCGATATCTGAATGATGTCTGTGGCCTCAGGCATCATTCAGATATAACCACCGAAAGCCGAGGCTGTCCCTGGACGTCCTACCAGCGCAAAGTGGTTAAGAAGGTTACGTGGCTGCAGGGCCGGTGCTACCACTAGGGCTCCATGTCCTCTGTCCCAGTGAAGCTCCGGGCCTGTGTGAGCTTGGCGTCAGGCTGGCAGTCCCAGGGAACACATCCGGTGCGTACTGACAATCCTCCAATGTGTCCCGCTGAGCACCCTGCTGTCATATCTCCTCACACAGTAATATCTCACAGCGCTGCTCCGGGACTCCTTTACTCCAGCCTGTCCCTCTGGTGCGGCGCTGGGTGTCTGTGTAACTCTGAGTGCAGTGGAGGGCTGGAGCTCTATGAAGATGGAAGCATTGAGAGAGGTGCAGCATCTATTAGCTGACCTCCCGACCGGCGGGGACACCATGGAGCAGATGGATGGCGGCGCTGGTGGGGACTCCTAAGCTATACTGCCCGTTCGCTGCTGAGAAGAATCCTAATGTTATGGTCAGTCAAGCTATGAAGCTATGAAGAGCAGAGGTAAGGAGGAGGATGGATCCTCCCCGACAGTGGCATAACTAGAACCTTCAGGGCCCCGATGCAAGAAACCATGAAGGGCCCCCCTGAACCCCAGCCCAGGTATGACCTTTGTGAGCCCTGTAGTTCCACCACTGGTATCAGTAGTTTTTTTTTATTATTTTATTTTTTTATTTTTAGGTGACCCATTGGGGGACTGTCCCTAGGCAGGATGGGATCCCCGTCCCCAGAAGAGATGAGGTCCTTTTCTTCAGGGCAGATGAAGTTACTGCCCCCAGGTGAGAAGGGGTCCCTGTCCCCAGGGGATGTGGGGGTCCCTGTCCCCACGTGAGAAGGGGTCCCTGTCCCCAGGGGGAGATGGAGGGGGTATGTAATGGTGTGTGAGGGATGGGGTCCTCTCACTCACCATGACCATGCTGTAGGCCGCGCACTCATCCACGTTGGCCTGGGCTCCATCCAGTGTGCTGGACTGGTAATCAGCATATTTCCCAGAAAGACCTTTCATCATCTGTGTATGACGGGGGAGGAGGAGGGTTGGCAGACAAGCCTGCAGTGTCCTCCGGCGAACCGGCTCTCATAGGGCTGCACTGCATCTGTGTGCTTAAAGTTTGTTTACCCAGGAGAAGTATGCAGTGCAGAGTGGGCCGGACTCGGGGGGGGGGGGGACTCTGGCTGGGAGAACAGACATTGGACTGAGCGGCAATGCATGGAGCAGGAGAGGGTTACTCTGAGGAGCCGGCCGAGGACACAGGTCATGCGGGGAATGCACAACTAAAGAGCAGCCAGTGCAATAGTCGAGCATAGAGCTCTGCTAGTCACCCTCCACCTCCAGCCACCCATGTACATGATGCACTGGTACCCCTAGCTGCCTATGCTGCATGGGCCCCCTGCATCACAGGGCCCGGTTGCGGTCGCGACTGCTGCACCCCCTATAGTTACGCCCTGCTCCCCGATCTACATCGAGTTGTATATGGGGGGGTGAGTAGTGCAGGAAGTAGGGGTCAGTGTATATGTCAGGTAGGTCAGTGTAGTGGTCAGGTAGGTGGGTCAGTGTATGTGTCAGGTATATTGGTCAGTGTATGTGTCAAGTCAGTGTAGTGGTCAGGTAGATGGGTTAGGTAGGTCAGTGTAGGGGTCAGGTTGGATAGTCAGTGTATGTGTCAGGTAGGTCAGGTAGGTGGGTCAGGTAGGTAAGTGTAGGGGTCAGGTAGATGGGTCACTATATGTGCAAGGTAGGTCAGTGCAGTGATCAGTGTAGGGGTCAGGTAGGTCAGTATATGTGTCAGGTAGATGGGTCATTGTATGTGTCAGGTAGGTCAGTGTAATGGTCAGGTAGGTCACATGTGTTACAAGGGCAAGGCAAAGGGGGTGGAGTCAGGAGCGGAGCTAAGGGGGCGGCAAAATGAGGCTTGGCCTAGGGTGTCAAAAATCCTTGCACCAGGCCTGCGTGGCTGTCTGACCCAGAACACATATGTAGAGTTCTGCCTTCATTCTGACCTTGTGATCTGCATCTTCTTATCCTCACTGTGAAAGTCCTGAAAGTAGAGGCTCAGTGTGAGAGACAGTCAACTTGAACTTTTAGCTATTCCCATGGGGAACATTGCTAGAGGCTATAGCAGCCGCTAATGATAATTACAAGCGAATCCGGCAGGCTGGCTACACCTAAGTTGATCAATCAATAAACTTGGTACATTTAGCCTGCCCACACATGGTTGGAATCTCGGCCAGTTCCTCGAATGCTTAGATTTGCTGTGTACCATCGAATCTTGCCCAGTTCGAATCTCAACCAGTTGATGGAATGCTTAGATTTGCTCTGTCTAAATACTCACCCGCACCATCTGCTGGACAAACAGTGTGGTCACCCTACAGCAGTACACCTCGACTTAGTTAGCCATGCCTAAATTGAGCTAAGAATATTCAGTGTCTGATAAAAGGTGGTCACACTTCCCGCTGAACCGGACGAGATTCAAACCGCCCAAGATTCAAACCGCCCATGGCCAGCCTGAGACTAAGAACTGTGTGATCACATGACTGCTCTGCTCTGCCCCTCCACTGGAGCACTAGGCTGTGGAGGGATGGAAGCGGCTTGCTCAGGCTCTCAGCAGCTAAGCCAACTGTCGGTCAGGCACCTGGGTGGATCCTGATATTAATGTCGGGATCCTTCCAGAACTTTGACCAGCTCTGTTCAGTCAGCGTACAGCAGGCTTTAGCTGAATCTAGGTCACAGGAGTGCAGGAATAAGTGCACTCCCGTGACCCAGAAGAGAAGTATGGCCAAAAAGCCATACTTCTTTTACCTTGGACTTAGCTTGGTTTTTGCCAGGGTCAGAATCATAGCAACTGATGCTTTAAGCACGGCCGAGTGCACCACCCTTTGCTTAGATAACAAGTGTTGAAAGTGAAATAAAACGTATCACCCTTCTTCTGTTTCCTTCTAGGTCAGTCCCAGATCAGACACCACAACTATATTACATAAAAAAAAAAAAATGATTTTATGTATTTACCAGATTGGGCATGTATCAAAATCAAGCAACCGGCTGAGGCCTTTTATTTTAAATGATGGAGAAAAAAACTTTGTTGATAAAAGATGGTTAAAAATAATTATTTCAAAGCACCCTAAAAGACACATCGTCATTGTTGATGAAACGCGTAGGGTGGAGTCGTGGCATGTGAAGCCATCATGCATCGGGATTGTTGTGGAATGGAGTAGTGGCCATTTTTTCGGTTGGAAACATCGATGGTATTAACAGCCAAGCGGTTATTATCAATGCCTATGTGAGTATGTAACTTTTTAACTAAATAAATGGGTTTATGATTCGCTACATTATGAGATGTATCCTTTACTCTTCTTTGATTAACCTGGGAGCTTGGCATTGGATAAAGTGGAGAGTGTCATTGTGAAAGGAAGTTGGTGGGCCATCTTCACTAGAGGTTCCTTGGTTTTGGACGATTAATACTGCGTTATTTGACCATTCCTTTGGGAAGGTCAAATTGTGATGGTAAGAGGCAGTGTGATCAGGTGAAGGTGAAGGGTCTTCCTCTGCTGCACTTCATTCCCAGAGCATTCTCAAGAGAATATCTGCAAGGACACTTTTTTTGTGGACCTTTCCCTCTTTTCTTTTAGTTGGGTGCTTTGAAAGGATTTTTTTTTTTTTTATTCTTTATTTCTTTGCAGGAATACATAACATAGGTTATTAGTAATATTTACGTACAATTACATATAAAAACCACTTTCTAACCACGGCATATTCTATTGGTCAATGACAAAAAAAAAACACAACAACATAATGTATTCCTGCCAATTTTATAGACAAACAAATAACATTATCAATTCCTCATAGCAACCCTCCACTCCAAGGCCCCCCTTTTTAAAAAAAAAAAAAAAAAAAAGGGGGAAAAGATAGGGAAGGAAGGGAGAAAAAAGGTACGTCGCCCTTACCCGCCAGAGAGTAAATTCCCATCACACAACCAATTAGTCTAATCCTCAAATTCCTCTCCGATCAACCTTTCCCCCCTCTTCTGACTGTAAAAATAATTCCCAGGGAGCCCAAATTTGCAATATAGATTCCCTTTCCTCCGGAGGCATAGGGATCAGTTTCTCCATAATCCCAATTCTTCTTACTTTATTTAACCATTGCGAAATTCGGGGTGCCCCTGTTTCCTTCCAACAAATGGTGATGCAGCTTTTAGCTGCATTCACCAGATGACATAGCATTGAATTCTTGTATCTCTCTAGTGGGATATGTGTACATTGTAATAGAAAAAAGGCTGGGTCTTCCATAACATGATATTCAGTGAATAATTGAGAGATTCTCTGAACTTCTTCCCAGAACTGTCTAATTACTGGGCACAACCAAAAAATATGGGCAATGGTACCTCTCTCCTTACAGCACCTCCAACACCTGTCCGATGACTCTGAAGAAAATATATTCATTCGTGATGGAGTATAATACCAATGCATTAGTGCTTTATAATTTAATTCCTGTATCTTGGTACATCTAGATGATTTAAAAGTTAAGTGTATTATTTTCTGCCGTTGGGCAGGAGTGAAGGTTTGTTCAAGATCCCTTTCCCACTTGTCTAAGCTCAGTATACTAATATCCTCCGAAGGTGAAGTTAATAGGGCATATATCTTAGAAATAATATGAGGGAGAGGCTCCTTCTCCTCACAGTACCCTTCAAACTTAGTAAGTGGTCGACCATAACCTTCAATCGGTCCCAAAGGACTTATATTAATGCTTTTGCACCTGTAGCTAAAATAAACTTTTTTTTTAGAGCTGCACTGCGTATGTTATGTATTGTGCTTTTTTATTGACCTCCTGCTATATTATGTCAGCAGCTTTTTATTGATTTAGGTGAGCGCTACTTTTTTAAAATTTGTATACATAAAAATAATCATTGTTACTGTATATTTTCACTTTGAGTTAAAGTGGACCTTCAGTTATTTTTTTCAACTTTCCATCTATTAAATCTTCTGCCCTTGTTGTTTTAACTTTGGATAGTAAAACATTTTTTTTCTGCCAGTAAATACCTTATACAGCCCACTTCCTGTTTCTTGTCTGGTCATTAGCCTAGGCTTATAACATCATGCACATCTCTCTCTCAATCTAGTGAGAGTTTTCCAGGAAGGGAGGGGGGATGAGTCATAAGAGGGCCAATGAAAGCTGCAAGGCTGCAGAGCTGGAGGTGTGCCTCTGTGTGCCTGTGTAAATCCAGGAAGTGAACAGGCAGCAGCTTCAGAAGCCCACAGTTAAAATGGTCGCAGCCGGGCTCAGTGGATGGAGATTTCTGCAGCATATTTGGCAAGTACAGATCCACAGTATATAAAATAATATGCAATGTGGTTGGAGAGAAGCTTCAGAATGGCACAGATTTATTACAAATTATGTGAGCAGACTGCAGTTCCTCTTTAACCACTTGCCGCCCGCCCACCATCAAATGACGGCTGGGCAGTGCGGCTCTCGTTCTGGGTGGACGTCATATGACGGCCTGCCAGAACGACCACTCTTGCGCACCCCCGGGGGCACGCAGCATGGTAATCGTGGCTGTACCGTGTTGCTAGGACGCAATCTGTGTAAAGAGCCGCGGTTGCAGTTCTTTAACCATGTGATCGGCTGTGTCCAATCACAGCTGGTCACATGTAAATACGGAGATGCCGGTAATCGGCGCGCCTTGTCTCTCACTGACAGAGTTTAAGGTTAAAAGTTGGATCTCGGTAAGTATACATCTGCTAGGGGAAGGGGGGGAATTGGCTAGCTCAGGGCGAAGGGGCATAGAAGGATAAGTACACCGAGAAGAACTCTGTGGTGTCTCTTCACTTAATGGTTACTGCAGCCCTGGTATTGGCCATTGCCTGCACCCTGCCTTGGCCTTCAGCTCATCCCTGACTATCTTTGTTTGTCACAAGCTCTTACCTCCAGCCAGTCCTGACTCCTTTCTTTGCAATTTGGCACCCTGTTTAGGGTTGCTGGTCTCTATTTGGGTTTCTCAACAGTGGACGGCCTCTGCAGTCAGTGCTCGCTGCAATGCAACATACACCCAATTTTGATGGCTCTAAGCCCCTGTACACACGGTCGGAGATTTCCACAACCAAATCTGTCGGATTTAGTCTGATGGATTGTGTCCGAAACTGTTGCATACACACGGTCGGACTAAGTTGTCAAAAAATCAGATCTTTCAGAACGTGATGACGTAATTTCGTTACGATTGGACTAGATTCAGGCTAGTAGCCAATAGCTTTGATGTAGGAATTTGATCTGAGCATGCGTGGCACTTGGTCCGATCAAAATTCTCTACACATGATCGGATTACGTCTGACCGGCCCAGTTGGTCGGGAAATATTTCCAACATGTTGGAAAATTGGGTCAGACGGAGATTCGGACGGAATCACTCCGATGCATACCACACACAGTCGGATTGTCTGACGACACGATCCGATAAGACGCATTCCGACAGATTCTCCGACCGTGTGTACGCGGCATAAGGAAGACCTAAACCCACTAAGTGATTGCCTTCTGCCCCATGCTGGTGACACTATATGGTCCACCACATTCCATGACAATTGCCCTGGTTTACTAGCTCATATTTGATAAACAGCATAAGTATACTGTAAGTGATGCCCAACAAAAATTTAAAAAAATATAAATTTTTAGTAAACAACAATTACATTCAAAGAAAAAAGTTTTCACTTCCTTTCCACATGATGGGAAGACGAACATAGACATCTATAAAATCAATACTAGTAGAGCAGGAGAAGTGCTTGCTGAAGGGCTAGACTGTCCCTGTTCCCTGTGAAGGGTGAACATACCATGGAAGAGGTATAATCCAAACTGTATCCTCAAGCACGCAGCATGATGATATGGGACAAATATGTGAGGAGGAGTAACTGCTGATACAGGCTTCTACATGAAACATACAGCACCTGTCAGGAGATGATCAATATATGAGTCAAAATTTGTAGATAAAGAAGACAGCAGGTAATATAGAGTAAGCAAGTCTTCCCATAAAGTTTTTATTTTCAATTTCTTTTTTATATATGAACATCAAATATATAGTCCATCTTCCATGCAATGGATGTTCTTCTAACTTTCAGCATGATATGTTGGGGCACCCAGCTGACTAAAATTCAATAAGTGAGCCATTCTTCTAGTTCTAGCACCACCATTGTACAAGTGCACCAAGTCTCCTGGATAGGCAGTAGCTGATTGATATTTATGATTGCCAAGAGTTATATCTGAGTTTTAGATGATTCCATTTGTTAGCTGGAGGACCTTAAGTATCTTCACACCATGATTATTCACATTAGATGTTCCTTCTAAGCCCTTGTACACACGGTCGGAGATTCCGACGGAATGTGTCCTATCGGACCGGTTTGTCGGATAATCCGACTGTGTGTGGTATGCATCGGACTGTTTCTGTCGGAATATCCGATGGACCCAATTTTCCAACTTGTTGGAAATATTTTCCAACAAACTGGTCCGATAGGACATACTCCGATCATGTGTAGAGAATTTTGATCGGACACAGTGCCACGCATGCTCAGATCAAATTCCTACATCAAAGCTATTGGCTACTAGCCTGAACGTAGTCCCATCGTAACGAAATTACGTCATCACGTTCTGAATGATCAGATTTTTCGTCAACTTTGTCCGACCGTGTGTATGCAACAGTTTCGGACAAGATCCGACGGACAAAATCCGACGGATTTGGTTGTCGAAATCTCAGACCGTGTGTACAGGGGCCAACACTTCCAGTGTTACATTTTCTATTTAATTTTTGTCTTTTAAAACAATGCAGTTAAAAGAAAGCAGAAGTACTTACAGTGCTTTGCGAAAGTATTCGGCCCCCTTGAACTTTTCAACCTTTTGCCACATTTCAGGCTTCAAACATAAAGATATAACATTTTTATTTTTTGTGAAGAATCACCAACAAGTGAAGTTATTTAGCAAATAAAAAACTGAAAAGTGGTGCGTGCAAAATTATTCGGCCCCTTTACTTTCAGTGCAGCAAACTCACTCCAGAAGTTCAGCGAGGATCTCTGAATGATCCAATGTTGTCCTAAATGACTGATGGTGATAAATAGAATCCACCTGTGTGTAATCAAGTCTCTGTATAAATGCACCTGCTCTGTGATAGTCTCAGGGTTCTGTTGAAAGCGCAGAGAGCATCATGAAGACCAAGGAACACACCAGGCAGGTCCGTAATACTGTTGTGGAGAAGTTTAAAGGCGGATTTGGATACAAAAAAATTTCCCAAGCTTTAAACATCCCAAGGAGCACTGTGCAAGCAATCATTTTGAAATGGAAGGAGTATCAGACCACTGCAAATCTACCAAGACCTGGCCGTCCCTCTAAACTTTCAGCTCAGACAAGGAGAAGACTGATCAGAGATGCAGCCAAGAGGCCCATGATCACTCTGGATGAACTGCAGAGAACTACAGCTGAGGTGGAAGAGTCTGTCCATAGGACAACAATCAGTCATACACTGCACAAATCTGGCCTTTATGGAAGAGTGGCAAGAAGAAAGCCATTTCTCAAAGATATCCATAAAAAGTCTTGTCTAAAGTTTGCCACAAGCCACCTGGGAGACACACCAAACATGTGGAAGAAGGTGCTCTGGTCAGATGAAACCAAAATCGAACCTTTTGCCCACAATGCAAAACGATACGTTTGGCGTAAAAGCAACACAGCTCATCACCCTCAACACACCATCCCCACTGTCAAACATGGTCTTGGCAGCATCATGGTTTGGGCCTGCTTTTCTTCAGCAGGGACAGGGAAGATGGTTAAAATTGAGGGGAAGATGGATGCAGCCAAATACAGGACCATTCTGGATGAAAACCTGTTGGAGTCTGCAAAAGACCTGAAACTGGGACGGAGATTTATCTTCCAACAAGACAATGATCCCAAACATACAGCAAAATCTACAAAGGAATGGTTCACAAATAAACGTATCCAGGTGTTAGAATGGCCAAGTCAAAGTCCAGACCTGAATCCAATCGAGAATCTGTGGAAAGAGCTGAAAACTGCTGTTCACAAACGCTCTCCATCCAACCTCACTGAGCTCGAGCTGTTTTGCAAGGAAGAATGGGCAAGAATTTCAGTCTCTCGATGTGCAAAACTGATAGAGACATACCCCAAGCGACTTGCAGCTGTAATCGCAGCAAAAGGTGGCTCTACAAAGTATTAACGCAAGGGGGCCGAATAATTTTGCACGCCCCACTTTTAATTTTTTTATTAGTTAAAAAAGTTTCAAAAATCCAATAGATTTTGTTCCACTTCACAATTGTGTCCCACTTGTTGGTGATTCTTCACAAACAATAAAACATTCATATCTTTATGTTTGAAGCCTGAAATGTGGCAAAAGGTTGAAAAGTTCAAGGGGGCCGAATACTTTCGCAAGGCACTGTACTTTCAGCCCGTAGCTTTACTCCCCTGTACTTATTTTCCATTTCTAAATGTCCTCAAATCTCTGGGTTAAGTGAAGTTAACACTTAGGGCCCTTCCACATGCGCTGTCCGATCAGGTCAGTTTTCCAGATGGACCTGATCAGACCCTCCATTCATCCCTATGGAGTGTCGGATGTCAGCGGACACATGTATGCCAAATCCAGACGGCTGGAGGTCCTAATTTCCATTCCTCTGGCGGATCGGATATGATTGGATGAAAACAGACAGGCGGTCTGTTTACACCCGATCTCCCCATAAATGAGAGCGGGACTGGGTCCGTCTCTGCTCTGCACAGTGAGCGGAGATGGACTTGTCTTCTGCCTGCTCAGCGGGGATCAGAGGAGCGATCCCCCGTTAAGCAAGCAGAGTCGAACGGAGGCACCCATGTGTAAGGGTCCTTAACCATATTCTTTAGGCCGGGTTCACACTATAGCGATGCGGGAACGCCGCAAATCCGCGGCGTTTTCCCGCATCGCACACCTCCCGCCGGCAGTTCACACTGCCCTATGCGGACGGCTGGGAGTGTCAATGTTATGTTAATGACACCCCCAGATCCGTCCGCATATCGCAGTGCGATCTGCCGACTCGCACAGGAATCGGATCGCATGGTGTGAACCCCCATGCGATCCGATTCTGTTGCGGACCCAAAAAAGGGTCCCGTGCGAGTTTGCTGCGGGAGCGCTGCGAATTCAGCCATACTATCTGTATGGCTGTACTCGCATTGCTACGGAGATCGGATGTGATTTGCGGTGCGAATCACATCCGGATCTCCCCCCGCAGCAGTGTGAACCCAGCCTTAAGGCCAAGATTTAGTCTGTAGGAAAGATGATCCGCAAACCGGTTGTTGCTCTTAAGAAATCCTAAGAGCAACAATTGACATGCTTCAGCCTATAAGGCAGGGGTCCTCAAACTTTTTAAACAAGGGGCCAGTTCATGGTCCCTCAGACTGTTGGGGGCCGTACTATAGTTTAGTTTGAAAAAAAAAACATGAACGAATTCCTATGCACACTCATCTTACAGACAGAGCCCCCCCAACATAGACTCCTCTCCATCACAGATCCCCCCCCCCCCCATCACAGTGCCCTCCAACACAGACTTCTCTCCATCACAGAGCCCTCCATCACAGATTCCTCTGCATCACAGACTCCCCCCCCCCCCCCCCAACACAGACTCCTTTATAATCACAGATCCCTCCACCACATACTCTTCTCCATCACAGAGCCCCCCCCCATCACAGACTCCTCTCCCTCACAGAGCCCCCCCCCCCC
Source organism: Lithobates pipiens (assembly GCF_037356315.1). NCBI lineage: Eukaryota > Metazoa > Chordata > Amphibia > Anura > Ranidae > Lithobates > Lithobates pipiens. The sequence continues at coordinate 540,992,442 of NW_027507758.1, forward strand.
ATCAGACTCCTCTCGATCACAGAGCCCTCTCCATCATAGACCCCCCATCACAGACCCCCCATCACAAAGCCCCCATCACAGATCCCCCCCATCACAAAGCACCCGTCATAGATCACCCCATCACAAAGCCCCCCCATCAAAGATCCCCCCATCACAGACTCCCCCATCACAAAGCCCCCCATCACAAAGCACCCATCATAGATCACCCCCATCACAAAGCCCCCAATCACAGATCCCCCATCACAAATTCCCCCATCACAGATCCCCCCAATCACAGACCCCCCTATCATAGATCCCCCCATCAGACTCCCCCCCCAATCACAAAGCATCCCCATCACAGATCTCCTCATTATAGATCCCTCCATCATAGATCCCCCTCATCACAGAGCCCCCCCAATCATAAAGCCCCCTATATCACAGAGTTCCCCATCACAGATCCCTCCAGCGATAATACAGTTCCCCTTCCATAAGAGCGCACCACTCCCCCTCCCCTCTGCTACGTTATTCACACAAGAGGAACTAAATTTATTCACTCTTGAGAAGAGGAGATTAAGGGGGGATATGATTAACATGTTCAAATATATTAGGGGTCCATATAGTGAACTTGGTGTTGAGTTGTTCTCTGTACGGTCAACCCAGAGGACACGGGGGCACTCTTTACGTCTAGAGGAAAAGAGATTTCAGCTTCAAGTACGGAAAGGTTTCTTCACAGTTAGAGCAGTGAAAATGTGGAATAGACTCCCACCAGAGGTGGTTCTGGCCAGTTCAGTAGATTGCTTTAAGAAAGGCTTGGATACTTTCCTGATGGTACATAATATAACTAGGTACTAACATAGGTAAAGTTGATCCAGGGAAAATCCGATCGCCTATTGGGGGATCAGGAAGGAATTTTTTTCCCCTGCTGTAGTAAATTGGAGCATGCTCTGCTGGGTTTTTTTTTCGCCTTCCTCTGGATCAATTGTGGGCATAAAATTGGGTATCTGGATTGTACGATTATTTTTTATTTTATTTATTTGTTTTTAAGGTTGAACTGGATGGACTTGTGTCTTTTTTCAACCTGGCTAACTATGTAAACTAACTATGTAAGACACAAAGCATGACAGGTGACAAAGGGCTGGACTTTTCAAGTGAAAGGCAGGTGATTGATTTCTGGGACCGCCCCGCTGCCTAATATCCAATAACCTGCTTCTTAACTCGAAAAGTCCCGTCCCTTTGTCCGGACGTGTCATGCTTCGCATCTTGTGTGAATAACGTAGCAGTTTGAGGACCCCTGCTATAAGGCCTTAGTCTTAAGCTGAAGCTCAAGTCTGTGACTGGACAGTGAATGAAGAAGCAGTGAAGCACACTTTGCTTTCTCCTCTTTTCAGCATACTCCATGTTAGCACATGAACAGTCTGGCTTCAAGTACTACTTACTCCCACAATCAGCTGTAACAGGAGGTTAATACCAAGTCACATTCAAGTACACACACTGCTTGCATTAAAAAGAATGAACTCAGTGATGTAATAATGATTAAAGAGCTGCATTATTTTTTGTCTCCCAGAATCGCAGTCTCGGGTAAAGTCTTTGGGGTTGGTTCCTTCCTCCAACCCCTAAGTCACTACAGCAGGAGAAACCACAGCAAGTGGCCTGGAACACAGGCAATTGACATTTCCAAAAGGAAGAATTATTAAATGCTGCAGCACTGGTAGAGGTGTTCAGACATGCCGGAGTATTCACAGCTTTCTTTTGTAGGAAGCTGATGTTGCGATACCCCCACAGGAGCTGCTTGATAACTCCAAGATCAACCTCAGCCTCTCTGATACACGTGGTGGAAAATAAGTTACTGGAAGCACTTATAAGAACACGAGTGGTAGAGATGTGCATGACAAAAAATGTGTTTTGCTTTATTTCTGCTTCATTCATTAAGTTCATTTTGTTTCGTCATATTCATTATATTAGAATGATTCATTTTTGGAATTCGTTTCATATACTGTATTTTGATTCATTTCGGATATTTGGATTCAGTTAGTATACAGTATCCATTAATTTCCCATCGATTCAAATTTCAGAAGATGACTATATTCTGGGACTTTGATAGACAGATCACCCGTCCAATCCCAGTGACGGGTGATCTGTCAGTCAACGTTCCCTGGCCAGGGGGCGGGGCTGTATATGACATTGAGTGGAGGGAACATGGCAATTGAAATGAAAACCGTTATCGCTGTGTTTATTATAGCAAAAATGAAAAAATCGTTTTTTTTTTCAAAATTTACGCTCTTTTTGTGTTTATAGCGCAAAAAATAAAAACTGCAGAGGTGATCAAATACCGCGAAAAGAAAGCTCTATTTGTAGGAAGAAAAGGACACAAATTTTGTTTGGGTACAGCATTGCATGACTTCACAATTGTCAGTTAAAACGATGCAGTGCCAAATTGTAAAAAGTGCTCTGGTCAGGAAGGGGGTAAAATCCTCGTGGGCTGAAGTGGTTAAATGGGCATGGCAGGGGGTGTGTCCTATGTATACGTACATTTTGCTAATAGATGTCCCTCATTCCCATCTCAAAAAGCTGGGGGGGTACGTGTAAGTACAGAGATGGATGGACGAAATCTCCTGGAGGGGGAGGGCAGGCGCAGGGTGTATATTAACGAGATCAGCTTCTGAACTACTTCCCCATTCTAGGAACAGTTTTCACCTCCCATAGGACATATACCATTTGCCTACAAATGTTGTCACTAAAATAAGGTGACCAGATTTTTAAAATGAAATCCGGGGACATATTTTTTTTTTTTTTACTAGTAATGGCAGCAATCTGCAACTGGGACTGCGATATTGCGGTGGACAAATCGGACACTAATGCCGTGTAAACGCGACCGGTTTTCCTGTCAGAATAAACTCCGAAAGTTTTTCCGACTGAGTTCCACTGAAACGGTCTTGCCTACACATGATCACACCAAAGTCTGACCATCTAGAACGTGGTGACGTACAGCACATAGGAGGGGACTAGAAAAAGGAAGTTCAATAGCCAGTAGCCAATAGCTTCCGTTTCGTACTTGCTTCAGAGCATGCGTCGTTTTTGGTCCGTTGGAACAGCATACAGATGAGCGATTTTCCCGACAGGAAATGGTTCTGTCGGAAATATTTAGAACATGTTCTATTTCTAGGTCCGTCAGAATTTAAAAAAAAAAAATTTTTTTAGATGAGGCACACACACTATCGGAATATCTGATGAAAAGATTCTGTCTGACTTTTTCTGTCAGACATTCCACTCGTGTGTACGCGGCATTAGTGACACTTTTGATACTTTGTGGGAACCAGTGACACTAATACAGAGATCAGTGCTAAAAATATGTACTGTCACTGTACTAATGACACTGGCTGGGAAAGGGATGACATCTAGGGCAATCAATGGGTTAAATGTGTGCCTAACAAGTGTTTTCTCACTGTGGGGGATGTGCTTTTACTAAGGGAAGACATAGATCCCTGTACCTGCTTTGCAGGAACACAGGATCAATGTCTTCCACACTGACAGAGAGACAAACTGCCTTGTTTACAGTCCGCCAGATCCACTGATAGGCTCTGACACCCAGAAATGCAGGATCACGTATATAAGTGATCCTGCACAGCGCGACCCCCCCTGTAGCAGTAAATCTGCTATCAGGCAATCGGCAACTGGTTAAGATCATCAGCATTATCATAACTCACAGGCGGCGGGTACTCTATCATGGCTCTGGCTGGCTCTGTCACAGTGTGTCACATAACATGGCTGCTGGGTGCTGGTTTTGTTAACTTATGACCAATAAGTGCCCCCCGCTGCCTGTGAGTTCTGATATCATCCATTATGCCAGCGACGGACACAGTGAAATGTAGTCTATTCACAGACACCCCCAAAGCACACCTGTGTTGAAGCCTTAAAGGCACTGACAGCCCCACGATTGGATCTGCTTCCCCTCTATTCCTGCTGGTGGACATCGTCCGCTGAGCTCAGCTGCCTCTCTCTGCCCATCGCCATCACCACCAGCCTCACAGCCTCTCAGATCTCAGTCCCCGGGCCCTGGCTACTACTGGATAGGGAGTGGAGGGAAATGACTCCCTATCCAGTCATATCTCCTTGCCTTCCCGGGGGAAGGCAAGGAGATAATCAGGCAGGCGGCTGGCCGGGATTTGAGCCAAGGCAGAAGAACATGTGAGCGGAGCTGAATGGGCATGTGCCAGAAACTGAAGAAATAGTCCATCTGCTCTGACCAGCACATCATCATCAGAAAGGGACACAGATAATGGAAAAAATACACCCGCCTAAGCTAGTAGGAGCGGGGGTGTGTAATTCTGATTTTTTTTTTATTCTGCACTGACTGTCTTTGAAAACTGCCCCAGCTTCTGTTGAAGTCAAATCCGGGGACAAAACCGGGGACAGAACCGGGGACAGAATTGGTCCGGGGACAGGGTCCTCAATCTGGGGACTGTCCCCTGAAACTGGGGACATCTGGTCACCCTACACTAAAAGGGTCCCCTCTTCTCCATTTGAGAATGTTGAGATGATCTCGTAGTCAAACTGATAGTTTGCGGTTTTCGTTGTTGCTGCATTTTTGCCTTATTAAATAATTCAAATGATTCACATGACAGATTTAGTACAATTTGAATAAGACAGAAACATGCTCAGATCCTGTTAAAGAAATGAATTTTCAGGCATTTGACGTGGTTGGGTATGGCACTGTGAACCATCCACCTCCCTGCAGGGTGGGTATGTTTATAGTGGAAATCCTTAATGTTCCGGGAGACAGCAAAGGCTGCGTCAGCTGTCCCCCCGGGCTGCATTGCTTCTTATGACAGTAATGAACCTGCCCTTCTCTCTGTAGGAAGTTTGTGGGATGTTGCCTGTAGCCAAACAACTATGCTAATCATGGTGATAACCTCATCTTAACGTCCGAAGAGGAAAAAAAAAAAAAAACATAAAAAGATGTTTATGAGCTTTCTGTTCCTGCACAACAAGAACTGACAGGGACTTGGTTATGAAAGATGAAGAGCAGAGAACACGGATATCTTAAGAAAGCTCATACTGATCTATGCCCTACATGGGAGCAGCAGATTATGTCCTCAGGCAATGCGTAAAACAGAAGGAAGGTATAAGGCACATGCTTGAAATATCAAAAATTAGTATATCATTATATTAAAGGAAAACCTGAATCCCCAATCTCACTTTGTACCTTTTTGTGGTGTCGAACGTGTGGCTTCATCTACTTAGCAAGACCAAAAGTCCAAGTGGTCCATGTCCAAGTGATCCATGTCCAAGTGGTCCATGTCCAAGTGGTCCATGTCCAAGTGGTCCAAGTCCAAGTGGTCCAAGTCCAAGTGGTGTGGACGTGTGCAGTTGTCAGCCAAAATTGCCACCCACTGTCATGTAGATGAAGAGGCAACATGGCAGCAGACAGTAAGGGCCCATTCACACCAGAACCTGCACATAACATTTTTGGCTGCATCTTTACATGCATTTGAAGCGCTTGACGAGCACTTTGCAAATAAATATGTGAAGAGTATGGTGTGCATTTGTATTCAGCCCCCGAGTCAATACTTTGTAGAACCACCTTTCACTGCAATTACAGCTTCAAGTCTTTTTGGGCATGTCTCTACCAGCTAGAGAGTGAAAATTTTAAGCTCTGTCAGATTGGATGGAGAGCATCTGTGAACAGCAATTTTCAAGTCTTGCCACAGATTCTCATTTGGATTGTGGTCTGGACTTTGACTAGGCCAATCTAACACATGAATATTCTTTGACCTAAACCATTCCACTGTAGCTCTGGCTGTATGTTTATGGTCATTGTCCAGCTGGAAGGTGAACCTCCACCCCAGTCTAAAGTCTTTTGTAGGCTCTAGCAGTTTTTCTTCTAAGATTGCCCTGTATTTGGCTCCCTCCATCTTCCCATCAACTCTGACCAGCTTCCCTGTCTCTGCTGAAGAAAAGCATCCCCACAACATGATGCTGCCACCACCATGTTTCACGGTGGGGATGGTGTGTTCAGGGTGATGTGCAGTGTTAGTTTTCCACCACACATAGCGTTTTGCTTTTAGGCCAAAAAGTTTGATGTTGGTCTCATCTGACCAGAGCACCTTCTTCCACATGTTTGCTGTGTCCCTACATGGCTTCTCGCAAACTGCAAACAGGACTTTTGATGGCTTTCTTTCAAAAATGGCTTTCGTCTTGCCACTCTTCCATAAAGGACAGATTGGTGAAGTGCATAACTAATAGTTGTCCTCTGGACAGATTCTCCCACCTGAGCTGTGGATCTCTGCAGCTCCTCCAGAGTTACCATGGGAATCTTGGCTGCTTCTCTGATTAATGCTCTCCTTACCCGGCCTGTCAGTTTAGGTGGACATCCATGTCTTGGTAGGTTTGCAGTTGTGCCATACTCTTTCCATTTTCGGATGATGGATTGAACAGTGAGATGTTCAAAGCTTGGGATATTATTTTATAACCTAACCCTGCTTTAAACGTCTCCACAACTTTATCCCTGACCTGTCTGGTGTGTTCCTTGACCTCTATGATGCTGTTTGTTCCCTAAGGTTCTCTAACCAATCTCTGAGGGCTTCACAGAACAGCTGTATTTATATTGAGATTAAATTACCCACAGGTGGACTCTATTTACTAATTAGGTGACTTCTGAAGGCAATTGGTTCCACTAGATTTTAGTTAGGGGTATCAGAGTAAAGGGGGTTGGATAAAAATGCACGCCACACTTTTCAGATATTTATTTGTAAAACAAATGTTGAAAAAGCATTTATCATTTTCCTTCCACGTCACAATTATGTGCCACTTTGTGTTGGTCTATCACATAAAATCAAAATAAAATATATTTTGGTTTTTGATTGTAACATGACATATTGTAGAAAATTTCAAGGGGTATGAATACTTTTTCAAGGCACTGTATTTGGGGTCCTGCACCACACAAGATACAGAGATTTTTATGAGGAAATAGTAACTATAGCTCTACAACAAGTTGGTTAGTTTACAAGCTCTGGCAAGCCTGGTGTGATCCTATCTGATGTGTGTCACAACCTGAGGTTACGTATCAGTGTGACTCACCTGTCATTTTTTACATCTGGGTCACTATGAATCAGAGGAAGCCATGTTTGCTGCAGGAAATGGATCAAAACGAATTACTGCTATAAAATCACTCAAATGATTCAGAATTTTGTTTTATAATTGCAGCATAAGCATACCTCCCACCTTTGTACATCATTTTTGTATGCTCTTGGCAGAAGGAACAAGTGTAGATAGGAGTATTTTAATACAACCAAGTGCATGAAGCCTTGTAGATCAGGAGAAAACTTATCTACATACAGAGGCATGAGTTTGGCCAATACACTCTAATGCCCCATACACACGGTCGGATTTTCCGACGGAAAATGTGCGATTGGATCTTGTTGTCGGAAAATCCGACCATGTGTGGGCTCCATCTGACTTTTTCCGACAGATTTTCTGACGCACAACGTTTGAGAGCAGGATCTAAAATTTTCCGACAACAAAATCTAATCGTTTAAATTTCGATTGTGTGTAGACAATTCCGATGGACAAAGTGCCACGCATGCTCAGAATAGACTAAGAGACGAAAGCTATTGCCTACTGGCCTCTTTATAGTCCTGTTGTACGTGTTCGACGTCACCGCGTTCTGAACGATCAGATTTTTCCGACTGCTTTGTGCGACCGTGCGTATGCAAGACAAGTTTGGGCCAACATCCGTTGGAAAAAATCCAAAGGATTTTGTTGTCGGAATGTCCGACTGTGTACAGGGCATACGATTTCTCTAGCTCTAAATTAGAACACCCAGTGGTATATGTGCCAAGGTCAGCCCATCACTCTGACACTTGCTGACACTGGCACATATACCATTGACTGTTCCCACTAATTTAGTACAGGTCAGAACGCTCAAGAGTATCTTTAAATCCAACAAAGCTCTCCTAAGTGCTGATGAAGAGCCATTTTATGGTCTCCCAAACACATATTTTTTTTCTTTTTTGCTTCCTGGCTATTATTGGTTGAATCATTAAAAGACATTGGACTCTCAAGACATACAGTGCCTTGCGAAAGTATTCGCCCCCTTGAACTTTTCAACCTTTTGCCACATTTCAGGCTTCAAACATAAAGATATAAAAATTTTATTTTTTGTGAAGAATCACCAACAAGTGGGACACAAGTGTGAAGTGGAACGAAATCTATTGGATTTTTGAAACTTTTTTAACTAATAAAAAAAAATGAAAAGATGGGCGTGCAAAATTATTCGGCCCCCTTGCGTTAATACTTTGTAGAGCCACCTTTTGCTGCAATTACAGCTGCAAGTCGCTTGGGGTATGTCTCTATCAGTTTTGCACATCAAGAGACTGAAATTCTTGCCCATTCTTCCTTGCAAAACAGCTCGAGCTCAGTGAGGTTGGATGGAGAGCGTTTGTGAACAGCAGTTTTCAGCTCTTTCCACAGATTCTCTATTGGATTTAGGTCTGGACTTTGACTTGGCCATTCTAACACCTGGATACGTTTATTTGTGAACCATTCCTTTGTAGATTTTGCTGTATGTTTGGGATCATTGTCTTGTTGGAAGATAAATCTCCGTCCCAGTTTCAGGTCTTTTGCAGACTCCAACAGGTTTTCATCCAGAATGGTCCTGTATTTGGCTGCATCCATCTTCCCCTCAATTTTAACCATCTTCCCTGTCCCTGCTGAAGAAAAGCAGGCCCAAACCATGATGCTGCCACCACCATGTTTGACAGTGGGGAGGGTGTGTTGAGGGTGATGAGCTGTGTTGCTTTTACGCCAAACATATCGTTTTGCATTGTGGGCAAAAAGTTCGATTTTGGTTTCATCTGACCAGAGCACCTTCTTCCACATGTTTGGTGTGTCTCCCAGGTGGCTTGTGGCAAACTTTAGACGAGACTTTTTATGGATATCTTTGAGAAATGGCTTTCTTCTTGCCACTCTTCCATAAAGGCCAGATTTGTGCAGTGTACGACTGATTGTTGTCCTATGGACATACTCTCCCACCTCAGCTGTAGTTCTCTGCAGTTCATCCAGAGTGATCATGGGCCTCTTGGCTGCATCTCTGATCAGTCTTCTCCTTGTCTGAGCTGAAAGTTTAGAGGGTCGGCCAGGTCTTGGTAGATTTGCAGTGGTCTGATACTCCTTCCATTTCAAAATGATCGCTTGCACAGTGCTCCTTGGGATGTTTAAAGCTTGGGAAATCTTTTTGTATCCAAATCCGGCTTTAAACTTCTCCATAATAGAATTACGGACCTGCCTGGTGTGTTCCTTGGTCTTCATGATGCTCTCTGCGCTTTCAACAGAACCCTGAGACTATCACAGAGCAGGTGCATTTATACAGAGACTTGATTACACACAGGTGGATTCTATTTATCACCATCAGTCATTTAGGACAACATTGGATCATTCAGAGATCCTCGCTGAACTTCTGGAGTGAGTTTGCTGCACTGAAAGTAAAGGGGCCGAATAATTTTGCACGCACCACTTTTCAGTTTTTTATTTGCTAAAAAAGTTGAAATTATCCAATAGATTTTGTTCCACTTCACAATTCTGTCCCACTTGTTGGTGATTCTTCACAAAAAATAAAAATTTTATATCTTTATGTTTGAAGCCTGAAATGTGGCAAAAGGTTGAAAAGTTCAAGGGGGCCGAATACTTTCGCAAGGCACAGTATATTTGATGCTTTTATTGACCTGACTACACAAGATGTGGAAGAGCTGCTAAAGCTAAGCCATCAGGCATGTACTGGCCATCGGGACTACTGGGAGTTTTCAGGTGGGCTGATGGCTCAGTGGGCCAGTTTGAGTGACAGCCTGTCAAAGTAATGGCTGCGCGGGCCGCGCAGCCATTACTTTGAGCACTGCTGTACTGCAGGGGTGGACTGACCTATCGGCACTGTGGGGCCCCATGACAGGCTCTGCAACACTAGCACTGGAAGCGGCTGCAATTGGACCTTTCATAGCGTGCTGTGAACCCGCCGACCCCTCCTTCCCTCCTGTCCACCCCAGGTGCTTGTACATGACATCATCCGGGATGTACAAGAAGAGCGGAGGGGCCGACAGAGAGCAGCGTGCCATGTGAGGTCCTTATTGCAGGCATTGGGTGAGGCTGTGTACTAACGCCATCACTGAGGAGGGTGGAACAGAGGCAGCCATACAGATGTAGGGGGCCTGGGCCCCAACAGGATCGCAGGAGGCCCCATGATACTCTCTTGTTTCCCCCCACGCTGTCTCCCTCTATCCTCCACCCCCCACGCTGTCCCCCTCTGTCCTCCATCACCCACTGTGTCCTCCACCCCCCCACGGTGTCCCCCTGTGTCCTCCACCCCCACTGTGTCCGCCACCCCCCACTGTGTCCGCCACCCCCCACTGTGTCCTCCACCCCCCCACTGTGTCCTCCACCCCCCCACTGTGTCCCCCTCTGTTCTCCCGCCCACTGTGTCCTCCATCCCCGATGGTGTCCTGCACCCCCCCATGGTGTCCTAGTGTGTCCTCCACCACCCCCCCACTGTGTCCTCCACTCCCCATGGTGTCCCACTGTGTTTTCCACCCCCACTGTGTCCTCCACCCACCTATGCCCCACTGTGTCCTGCACCCCCCATGGTGTCCCCCTGTGTCCTCCACCCCCTACGGTGTCCACCTGTGTCCTCCACCCCCTACGGTGTCCACCTGTGTCCTCCACCCCCCACTGTGTCCCACTGTGTCCTCCACCCCCCACTGTGTCCCACTGTGTCCTCCACCCCCCACTGTGTCCCTCTGTGTCCTCCACCCCCCAACAGTATGTATTCTGTTTATGTGCGTGTTTGCAAAATTAAAGTGGGCCGGTCTCGATGAAATCCAGGACCAAATTTTTGTCCCAGTCCAGCCCTGTAAGCCATCAAGCTCAAATAATGACTTCCTTGACTTGTTTCATGTGCCCTACCTTCACACCTATACTTTGATTTCTGCCATGCCTGTAACCTACAGGTGAGTAGTTCTTGCAAAAGTTCTGGGAGACCTCTCCAGGTTGGCCCACCTTTGCCCACACTACTCCTGAGATACAGAAATGAAATAATGAATGAACACAAAGTACACTTAAGGAAGGCAAAAATCATTAACATGTTTCACATTAAAGAGCACTGAGGCCAGGTTCACACTGCAGCGGTGATGAGATCGGATGTGATTTGCACCGCACTGCAAATCACATCCGATCTCTGTGCGATGCGAGTTCAGACATACAGATAGTATGGCTGAATTTGCATCGCATCCGGCCCAAACTCGCACAGGACCCTTTTTTTGGTCCGCAGTAGAATCGGATCGCATGGGTGTTCACACCATGCGATCCGATTCCTTTCCGAGTTTGAAGATCGCACTGCGATATGCGAACTGATCTGGGGGTGTCATTAACGTTTCACTGACACTCCCAGCAGTTCGCATAGGGCAGTGTGAACTTCCGCTGGGAGGCATGCGATGCGGGAACCTGCAGCGGATTCGCAGCATTCCCGCATCGCTGCAGTGTGAACCCTGCCTTAGTCATAGAATATTATTGTTATTGTAGCACTCTCCTAATATGGGAGTCTAGGTAAGTTTAGTTTTTGGCTCCTCCATAGCCATTGGAGCAACTATTGATTTATTTAGTTACATAGTTACATAGTAGGTGAGGTTGAAAAAAGACACAAGTCCAGTATGTTGTGGTCATTTAGGTGCTTATCTAATAGTTTTTTGAAAATATTGATACGCCCCGCTGAGACCACCGCCTGTGGAAGGGAATTCCACATTCTTAAAAATGGGTAAGTCCTGTTGCGCACAACCTCGCTAGGGGAACTAGGTATAAGCTATAGAAAGCTGCTCACATATAAAAGTGTTCTCTACACTCAAAATACAAATACAGGGGGTGTTTTATGTGGCGCTAACTAAAATATTATTAAATGCATACTTGCCAAACTAATATAAATATATTAATAAAAATTATATAAATATAAATTCATACAGTGCATAAAAATGTGCAGAAAAGTAGCAAAACTGGTGCAAAGCAATAAAGTGCATAAAGTACTGTATCACTATGACATAATATCAATAATAAAGTGCATCAAAAAATTACAGTATGACAAAAATGAATCAATCAATAAGTCCATGCAATAGTGCAAATAGTGCAAATCACATAACGTATTTATGCCAAAGACTTCTTAAAACTCCAATAAGTTAAAAATAAATATCTGGTGCAAAGTGCAAAAATGTAAACAGTCCACTCTGAAAAATGTGCAATCCAACAGATGATGGTAATCATGCAATGTGAGCAATAAGTGCAATATACACCATTCCTTCAACCTTCAGTGCTTTGGGTGCACCCCTTGTTTCCCCCAGCCTCTCACCTCTAATCAAGGTCCCTAAGGACCGGATCACGCTTGAGGGGTGGTTGGTAAGCAATCTTCCACCTCTTAGAAATACAACCTCCGGGACATCAGCTATTTCCTCCAATATCCACAATCCGGTTAATATACAAGAGAATAAGGGGGCCTTCACTTTTGGCAAACAGGACAAATAGAGAGGGTGAAATCTCCCTGAATACACGAACACACCAGCTGCCGCACCGCACTCAACGCTGCTACTAGTAGCAGCGTTGAGTGCGGTGCGGTAGCCGGTGTGTTTGTGTATTCAGGGAGATTTCACCCTCTCTATTTGTCCTGTTTGATACAGTTTTCATTACTAAATTGTGTATATAGTCCCTTATCATCCCCTCCAAGAGCTTGCATACTATTTATGTTAGGCTAACTGGTCTGTAATTCCCAGGAATGTATTTTGGCCCTTGTTTAAATATTGGTGTTATATTGTTTTTTTCCAATCAGCTGGTACCAGTCCAGTCAGTAGACTGTCAGTAAAAATTAGGAACAATGGTCTGGCAATTACTTGACTGAGTTCCCTAAGGACCCTCGGGTGCAAGCCATCTGGTCCCGCTGACTTATTAATGTTACGTTTTCCAAATCTATTTCTATTTCTGTCCTCTGTTAGCCATGAAGGTGCTTCCTGTGATGTGTCATGAGGATAAACACTGCAGTTTTGGTTACTGAAGCCCCCCGATTCCCTTGTGAAGACTGAGGAGAAGAATAAATACAATACCTTTGCCATCTCCCCATCCTTTGCAACCAGATTTCCTTCCTCATTCTTTATGGGGGCCAATATGATCTGTCCCCCCTTTTTTACTGTTTATATACTGTCAGGATCTGAGGGGTTAACAAGCAGCTATGAGGCAGTTCAGTCAACTTAAAAGGCTTTAAAAAGCTACCCAAAATTGTCAGGCTTTGTCTTTATAGGCAGTTCAAACAACACAAAAACTCTTCTTAGCAGTATAAGACAGTCCTTATAAATCATGCTCAGCATCCCAGCCACAGCATATAATATAGGTCCCAGTTCAGGCAAGCTCACCCAGCAGGATCAAGTCATAGGCAACAGGTGTCCTTCCAGCTTCAAGCTCCGCTCAGCTCTGATAGCTCAATAGCCATCTCTCTCACAACCTCTCTGACCAAGTGCTTAATAAACAGGCCTGAAAGAGAAGTACTTGCCCTGTGTCATTAACCCTCCCCAGGCTGACTCTCCATATATCCCCCCGTCCCAGACCTGGGGCTGGACAATTTATACAACAATGCCCATAGGTCTGGGAAAAGGCATCTTTTTTTTTTTAATGCACGCGCCCATATCTATGCCCCCTTCCTACTGTCAATCCACATCATTTCTAGACTGGGTTGCTGCTGTAAACCTTTCATAGTAATTTTTATCAGTTCCCATTAGGTGGTACACTTCCTGCCACCTTTTAAATGAAGCCATGTTTTCAAATTCAGCCAGGCAGTCCTTAAAGAGGAGCTTCCCTGAAAAAAAAAATATTAAAAGTCAGCAGCTACAAATACTTAAGCTGCTGACTTTCAATAATCGGACACTTACCTGTCCCAGGGTCCAGCGATGTGGGGGAACGAAGCCCCGCTCATCCCCCCTCCTCTCGGGGGCGCCAGCATTGCAACTGTGGGCACCCAGCTGTGGCTTCACAGCCGGGCACCCATTGCGCATGCGCCAGCTGCGCCGCGCCAGTGATTGGCCGCGCTGTCATCTGGGACCTGTCACATGTCCCAGATGACTGACAGGAGGGGGAGCTGAGCCCTTCCTGCTCCGAGGGGAAGTGACGTCAGGAGCCCAGGCACTGAAGGAGGCAGACTACGAGGGACCCCCTAGCAACAGGCATTTAGAGGTGAGTTTAAAAAAAAAAAATTCCAAATGTTTTTTTTTAGGAATTTTAAGCATTTTTTTTAACGTGGTCATCTAGTAGCATCGGCTGTAAATAGTCACCAGCACAGATTCTACCCTCATTACCACTGAGAGCAGCTCCAACCTTTTCTACTATCTCAGAGGGTTTCTGTCCCTCCATGAGACACCTGCTCTCCACAGTAGTCTCAACCACCAGCACTTGACCCCCAGGTATAGACCCTCTGACGCTGGTAGATCAGTTGAAAACCCCCCTTTGAGCCCTCGCTAATGGTTTATGCCCTACCCTGTAGCGTAGTGTATGGTGCACAGCAACTCAAAGAGAGCGCATATCTTCCTCAGTGTCATGGTTATGCAATAGAGTTGGTCTGCTTACCTGTTTCCATGTGTTCATCTCTAGAGACCAGCCGACCCTCACCTGACTGCTTTTGTAATCCATCCTCTGGCATGACTCCACCCTAGCTCCTATCAGAGAACTCTATATTAACCTGTGCACTGCAGGCCAACCCTGCTGATCAACCTTTGTGTGTTAGCATCCTGTTACCTGCGTGTGCTCTTCTGTTGTTTTCCGTTACCGACTTTGGCGTGTCCTTGATTATCCCTGTTTGCCTGTGATCCTGACCTTTTGGCGTGTCCCTGACTATTCCTGTCTGCTTGTGGCCCCGACCTTGCCTTTGTCCCTCACTATCCCTATCCTTCTGTTGCCTACTGTGGGTGTGAGCTGGGGGACCCTGGGGGTCGCGACCTGGAGTCAGTTGCAGCCAAGTCCATCCTCACCACTAGAGGTGCTGGTGAACACCTGCTGGCTCTTAGACTCCACGCCCCAGGGAATCTTACGCTCTAACCCCAGTGGGATCTGTCTCCCGTCTGCAGCAGTCAGCCATAGGGTCCACAACCTTGCGGTGCACTCCTGATCCCTACGGTGTGCATCTGTCACCTCGCCTTAAGGTGACCTGACACCCAGGATGCTGTTGCTCACCACTCAATGGTGTGACTGGTTCCCTGCCAGGGATCAAAGCGGAGTCCTTCCTCTGACCACCAAAGAAATCACCTCGGGAGCCCCCAAGATATGACAAGTCAGGCCCAGAGGGAGAACTCTCAGCCTCCAATCCTACAAACACCTCCAGGGGATCTAGGTCAGCTCCTGCAGGTTCACACATCTGACAGATTTCCTTATTGTTTACCTCCTGCAAAACAGTATTAAACATTTCACATGGGGGTTTCTCCTTTTTAGTGGAGGACTCTGAACCTTTGAACTTTTGTTCACACAAGTCCCAAAATAGGGGGCAGTCTCGCCCAATTAGCAAATCGTGAAGTAACCCGGGGATCACCCCAACTCTCAGTGTAGCAGTTCATGCGCTGGTGGACAGGGTTACATGGGCCATTGGATAGTCCTTGACAACCCCTTGTACAGAGACCACTCCATTTTCCTGGGTATCAGCTTTCCCCAAAAGCTGTCTGATCGGAGAAGGGTAACCCCACTCCCTGAGTCAAGAAGTACTACAACCTCGTGTCCATTACCCCGCACCAGACTCTCAAGCAGGCTTAGATTGTTATTGGACCAGTGGCAAAAACAAAGAAAGAGCCATGTCACATTCCATTGGCTCCTCCCGTCTTGGACACTGGGCCACCATATGATTCAATTGTTGGCAGAGCCAACAGCGAACCTCACAGGGTTCCCATTCACCCTGTTGAATCTCAGGAGTGTTTGATGTTTGGGTGCTCCTAGAGGGAGTGTCAATCACCTGAGCAGACACCATGCATTCAGCCAGTGCCATCTTGGCACTGGAACGCACTTCCTTAGAAGGGGCCAGCTCTCTGGTAATAGAGGGACTCTCCTGGATACTTTAAGCACAACTGTAGCACTCGACAACAGCAGCCATCTCATCCAGGGACTGAGACTCAGACTAAGTCACCCATTGGTGCAGCTACTTAGGAAGACCATGCAAAAAGCGATCCAATGCAACTCGCTCTACAATCTGAGTGGTGGTCTTCTCCTCTGGTTTCAGGCAATCCTGGAACAGGTGCATTAGATGATACAGTTGCGCACGGGCGGGCTTAGCTCTGTCAAAGCACCAGTCATGAACACAGTTTGCCCTTAAAGCCACAGTCACTCCCAGCCTGGCTAGGATTTCTGCCTTTAGCAGTTTATAGTCCCGTGTTGATTCAGAGGACAGATCACAATAGGCTATTGAGGATCTGCAGTCAGGAAAGGAGCCAGCACATCCAGCCCGTCTTTCTCAGGGAGACCTTCCTTCGTTGAAATCTTTTCAAACAGAGCCATATAAGCTTCCACGTTATCTGTGGCTGCCGCGGGTCACTTTACAGCGGGATCACCTTTCATCATTTCAGCCTGCTGGGTCAGTGCCTTATGTAAACCAACTATCTGTTCCATCTGTAAGCGGTTTGTCACTTGCTGAGCAGCAACTGCCTGCGCATTAGCCACTGCTAATTGTTTGATCAGTTCCTCCATTGCTTTGTCTGATGCTTTTTCAGCCTGTACGGCTTTAACCCAGAACATGGGTTTGGCCTGCACCCCTCAAACTGCCTAATGCATCCCCCAACAACTGTCAGGATCCGAAGGGTTAACAAGCAGCTGTGAGAGACAGTTCAGTCAATTTAAAAGGCTTTATTCAGCAAAAAGCAACAGGAAATTGACAGGCTTTGTCTTTATAGGCAGTTCAAACAACACAAAAACTCTTTTTAGCAGTAGAAGACAGTCCTTTCAAATCATGCTCAGCTCATGCCCAGCTCATGCCCAGCCACCGCATATAACATAGCAAAGTCCCAGTTCAGGCAAGCTCACCCAGCAGGCAGTGATGTAACTAACTGAGTTAAAGTAAACGGCATTACTTAACGCCGTTACTTTTTTAGAGGGTAATGAGTAATCTAACTGATTACTCTTCCCCTCATGGTAACGCTGTTCCCATTACCTGGGCGGCGTTACCGCAATTACATCTACCGCCACTAGGGGCGCAACAGATCGTCACCCGCCGCGCTCCGCGGCCTTGAGAAAGGCTGTGGCTTCGGCCTAGCTCCGGAGCGGCAGCCATCTTGGTGCACCCGTCGACCGTTTACAATTGTGATTGCCCCGTCAAATGAGGGAGCGATCACGTGTAAACAAACCGGTGTCATGATGACGCCGGTTCCTCTCTCCCCTCTGTGTACAGATCTGTACAGTGGAGGGGAGAGATCGGATGGAAGCAGCGCTGTGGGCTGGATCTGTAGTGCCCACAGCGCTGCTCTGTGACAATTGCAGTCACAGCCATCCCTCCATACCCTGCCAATACTCTGCAATACCCTGCCAATACTCTGCCAATACTCTGCCAATACTCTGCAATACACTGCCAATACTCTGCAATACACTGCAATACACTGCCAATACTCTGCAATACTCTTCCAATACTCTTCCAATACTCTGCCAATACTCTGCAATACCCTGACAATGCTCTGCCATACCCTGACAATACTCTGCCATACCCAGCCAATACTCTGCCATACCCTGCCATACCCTGCCATACTCTGCCATACTCGGTAATACCCAGCCATACTCTGCCATACTCTGCCATACTCTGTAATACCCAGCCATACTCTGCCATACTCTGCCATGCTCTGCAATACTCGGTAATACCCAGCCATACTCTGCAGTACTCACTAATACCCAGCCATACTCGGCGACGGCGATACCCAGCCATACTCAGCCAATATTACAGTGGGGGAGATGACGTAGATATTACAGTGGGGGAGATGACGTAGATATTACAGTGGGGGAGATGACGTGGATATTACAGTGGGGACTATAGGGTGGTGGAATTTTCACAGGTCTTTGCAAATTCAATTATTATTTGCTGATCCGAAAAATTATCCGATCTGTGAGTTTGGGGGGGGGCAGATGTACAGAGGGGAAACAGATATATGTGTGTGGGGGGGGTGACAAACGTGAAGTAGGGTACAGAGGGGGAACAGATATATGTGTGGGGGTGGGAACAGACGTGCGGTGGGGTATAGAGGGGAAATAGACGTGCAGGGGGTACAGAGGGGAAATAGTCTTTCAGGGGGGAACACGCCCCTTGCTTACAGTAATACTAGACCTGCCCCTTAGAATATTAAAAAAAAAGTCACAGTTACTTTGCTGAGTAACTACTTACTTTTCCAATGTAGTAACTGAGTTAATTATCGTAATTACTTTTTGGGAGAAGTAATTTGTAACTTAACGAATTACTTTTTTAAAGTAAGATGACCAACACTGTCAGCGGGATCATAGGCAAAAACGGTCCTTCCAGCTTCAAGCTCCTCTCAGCTCTGATAGCTCAACAGCCATCTCTCTCAAAGCCTCTCTGACCAGGTAGCTAATAAGCAGGCCTGAAAGGGAAGTACTTGCCCTGTGTCATTAATCCTTCCAAGGCTGACTCGCCGCAATACTTAAAGAATTTCTTGTTTGTTTGTTTTTTGCTCTCTTGTGTCTATATGTGTCTTTTGTGTTCTATCTTAGCCGCCCTAATTGCAACTTTTTTTTTGCATTCTTTGTAAAATCTGAATGCTAATGATGATCCCTCAGCCTTGTATTTTTTTATAAGCCTTCTCCTTTACTTTTATATGCATTTTTACATTGGAATTTAGGCTCTCCTAGATTTTACAGGCAGTTGGCTTTATTGTTTCTCCCTGCATTCTGGAAGCTTTCAGAACATAGATAGCTGAAAAAGTCAAATAGGCAGCCTGAATATTTATTGTGTTTCAGCCAGTCCCTGGGGCTTTGTTCCCAGTAGGTGTCTGGAGGAGAACATAAATAGTCCATGGTCTAGACTCTAGAGCAGCCAGGGTCTAGTCCTGCTGGAGAAGTTTCCAGTGTCAGGGACTGCTGCCCCTTTGAGGCAGTCCTGCTGAAGTCTGCTGATGTTCATTGAGGTCCCAGCTATCTAAGCTGGGAGGGCTATTTCTAATTATTCCTGGAGCTAAATATTTGATTTGAAGGACCCACTGAAGAGTGCCTGGTGGAAGCTGGGAGGTGTGCAGCTGCCATGGGACATTGTAAGTACTGACCCAAGTTCAAGAATCTAGTGTTTGTGTGATGTTCTACTTTGGGGGGCAGCAATAGCTGTTTCTCTAAGTCTGCTTCTACAGGGTCTAAGTTCTGGCCTTCCCCTGGGTTTAAAGTCTGCACAAAAAATTGCAACTAGTGACTGTTTCCTCCTGTTACAAGTCAGCATTTCTGGGGTATCCATACCACCACAGCCCCTCTCCTGTTACAAATTCTTCAATCAATAAATCATAAAAAAGATATCCCTAGACTGTTTAACCACTTGCCTACTGGGCACTTTTACCTCCTTCTTGCCCAGACCAAGTGGTTAATATTGTCAAAGTGAATAGACTGTTGCCTTTGTGAATGGTGGCCTCTGCACTGTTTGAACCAATTAATCCAGTGGTCCCTAGGGGTGTAGCGCTATATTATTATTATTATACAGGATTTCAGGATTTATATAGCGCCAACAGATTGTGTAGTGCTTTACAATATAAAGGGAGACAGCACGATTACAATATAGTTCAATACAGAAGGATTGGCAGGGCCCCATTAATGGAGCCTACCATCTTAAAGAATATATGATTACATGCTTTTTAGCGTGAAACGCACTAGCAGTTTCTGCCTTTCTTAAAGCTGAGTTCCGCCTGCCAAAAAATTATTTAGGTCAGCAGCTACAAATACTGCAGCTGCTACCTTTAAAATAAGAACACTTACCTGTCCAGGGCACCCGTGATGTCCTCACCCAAAGCCGACCTGTCCCTCAACTCTGGGTGGAGGCACTGGCATCTTAAGTAAACGAATCAGGAAGTGAAGCCTTGCGGCTTCACAGTCTGTTTCCCTACTCTGCATGCGCGATTTGTGCTGCATGTTCTGACTGGTCCTTGCTGTCTTATGGGACCTATGTGTCTCCCAGAAGACAGGGGGGGGGGGTGGAGGAGCGGCCGGACATGACGTAGATCACTGCAGATTCTGCGGCGATCTTTCGCCAGAAGTGGGAGCAAATACCCCGTATTAGACAGGTATCTGCTCCCCCCTGAAAGGTTCCAAATGTGGGGGGAGAGGAACTGGATAAGCAGAAGTTGCAATTTTGGGTGGACCTGTACTTGTTTTTATTAATCTTTTTACAAATACAGGAGAGAAAATTAAGAAAATGCTTTCTCATGCCTGCAGCAGACTAGTACTAATCTCAGCCTAGGCAATCACTAACTGGAGCTCGATGACTGCTTTTGAACGATAAATGGTGGAGGTATTTAAAAAAATATATACTGTTGTATGTTGTGATATGTCAGAAACACATTCATGTAGAGTTTTAAAATGAGGTCCACTGTAATATCTAGAACCTCAGCCTTGTATTAGCAAGGAACCTATGGAAGGCAATGATGCAATTACTGTACATGTTAGTTGCCATTATTTGCTGCTGATGACAGATTACGTATTCCATGAAACAATACTGCCAAATAATTGTAATTATAAAGATTATAGTCGCTTCCTTTCTGTCTGTCTCTATTCCTGGGGTTAAGGTGTATCCAGAAGAACAAACAAACAGAAAAATTGGCAATTCACATTATAAAAACATGAGAGTAAGGGAGGGCAGAAACATGCGTGAACATATTTGTTTCTATGTCTAAAAATGTCAGCTTATAAGAGGCAAAAGTACTAGTTTGTATTGTGTATGGGGACCCCCCTGGTGTGACACACAAAATAATCACACAGTTTGAGGTGAACAAATACTCTGATTGTATTGTGGTCAGGGTATAAAGCCCCATACACAGGGGCAGAATGTCGGGAGACATTTGCCAGTACAAAAAATAACCGGCCGACAATCTGCCTGTGTGTAAGTTGGTCTGAGTTGGCCGGCTTTTGGCGGACGTGCATGCTGGAAAATCAGAAGCCGACTGACTCCCGAACAGCACATGGCAGAGATCGCTAATCGGAGTGTTCTGGCAGGGGGGCCATCCCTCTGTCAGAACACAACAGCTCAGCGGGGGAGAATGGTGGACTAACCTCACATTGGTTAATATACCATCTCCCGACCAGAGCTGACAATTTTTTTTCCTGCAACCCGCTGCGCTGCATGAAAAAGAAAATGGTAGTGTGTACCAGGCTTAAAGTGTTTGTTAAGGCATTTATATAAGATTATACCAACCCCTCTATTAGAGGCTGACATAGCACACTATGTAGTCAGTTTGAAAAACGAATGTTCTACATACCTATTTTAGCTGTCTTCAGGCCGGTCACGTGACTCACGCCTGCTTTACAGCTCCGATGGATGGTTTCTGCAGGAGGGGCCATGATCTCCCTTTGACGTCAGCCGGGGAGATCATGTGACCGCACATTTCTTCCATCCAAACCATCCATTGGAGCAGTAAAGTGGCAGTGAGTCACGTGACCATCCTGAAGACAGCTCAAAATAGGTATTTAGAACACTAGTTTTTCAGATTGACTTACATATTCTGCTATGCCAGCCTCTAATAGAGTGGCTGGCAGTGACAATTTTAGGTTTTTCTTTTACAGGGGGGCAGGGCCGGGCTGGAGACAGAAATAGAGAGGGAAATGACAGGCATAAAGGAGGGGTGAGGGGGAGAGAGGAGAGCAGAGGGGACAGCAGCGTATGACGGAGGGACGGACTCTGACCATGGTGGTCAGGGCTCAGTAGCCCTGATTTTCGTGGTCAGTATAGAGAGGAGCATACAGATAGTGGCAGATTCAGGAAGGTTTTTTTTTACAGTTTAGAGGGGTGCAGATTACACAGCACAAGCACTGTCCTGTTTAATCTGCTTTAACCACTTTCAGACCGGACCATTTTGCTGGTAAATGACCAGAGGTCTTTTTACACTTTGGCACTGCGCTGCTTTAACTGGTAATTGCGCGGTCATGCAATGTTGTACCCAAACAAAATTTGCGTCCTTTTCTTCCCACAAATAGAGCTTTCTTTTGATGGTATTTGATTGCCTCTGCGATTTTTATTTTTTGCGATATAAACGTAAAAAGACCGCAAATTTTGAAAAAAAATGATATTTTCTACTTTTTGTTATTAGAAAAATCCAATAAACTCAATTTTAGTCATACATTTAGGCCAAAATGTATTCAGCCACATGTCTTTGGTAAAAAAAAAGTCAATAATTGTATATTTATTGGTTTGCGCAAAAGTTGTCACATCTACAAACTAAGGTACGTTTTCTGGAATTTACGCAGCTTTTAGTTTACGACTGCCTATCTCATTTCTTGAGGTGCTAAAATGACAGGGCAGTACAAAACCCCCCCAAATGACCCCATTTTGGAAAGTAGACCCCCTAAGGAAATTGATAAGAGGCATGTTGAGCCCATTGAATATTTTATTTTTTTGCCTCAAGCGATTGAATAATGACAAAAAAAAAATTTTTTTTTTTTTTTTACACAAAGTTGTCACTAAATGATATATTGCTCACACATGCTATGGGCGTATGTGAAATGACACCCCAAAATAAATTCTGCTGCTTCTCCTGAGTACGGGGATACCACATATGTGGGACTTTTTGGGAGCCTAGCCGCGTACAGGGCCCCGAAAACCAAGCACCGCCTTCAGGCTTTCTAAGGGCGTAAATTTTTGATTTCACGCCTCACTACCTATTACAGTTTTGAAGGCCATAAAATGCCAAGATGGCACAAAACCCCCACAAATGACCCCATTTTAGAAAGTAGACACCCCAAGCTATTTGCTGAGAGGCATGTTGAGTCCATGGAATATTTTATATTTTGCCACAAGTTGCGGGAAAATTACAAACTTTTTTTTTTTTTTTTTTTTTTTCACAAAGTTGTCACTAAATGATATATTGCTCATGCATGCCATGGGCATATGTGAAATGACACCCCAAAATAAATTCTGCTGCTTCTCCTGAGTACGGGGATACCACATATGTGGGACTTTTTGGGAGCCTAGCCGCGTACGGGGCCCCGAAAACCAAGCACCGCCTTCAGGCTTTCTAAGGGCGTAATTTTTTGAGTTCACTTCTCACTACCTATTACAGTTTTGAAGGCCATAAAATGCCAAGATGGCACAAAACCCCCACAAATGACCCCATTTTAGAAAGTAGACACCCCAAGCTATTTGCTGAGAGGCATGTTGAGTCCATGGAATATTTTATATTTTGCCACAAGTTGCGGGAAAATTACAAACTTTTTTTTTTTTTCACAAAGTTGTCACTAAATGATATATTGCTCACGCATGCCATGGGCATATGTGAAATGACACCCCAAAATAAATTCTGCTGCTTCTCCTGAGTACGGGGATACCACATATGTGGGACTTTTTGGGAGCCTAGCCGCGTACGGGGCCCCAAAAACCAAGCACCGCCTTCAGGCTTTCTAAGGGCGTTACAGTTTTGAAGGCCATAAAATGCCAAGATGGCACAAACCCCCCCCCCCAAATGACCCCATTTTAGAAAGTAGACACCCCTAAATTTAGGGGTACACTAGTGAGACTAGGTAATAAATGGCGGGTGCCCTGAAACTATAAAAAAATAACTAACCAACCAGCGTCACCTGTAACAGTTATATGGTGATCACTGGTGAAAGGGTTAACTAGGGGGCAATAAGGGGGCTTTATGCGGTAGTATATGGGGGTCCCTGGCGCTATAAAAAGCTGCGGCGAACCTAAATACCTACCTGCCTAACTAGCGTCACCTGTGACACTAATACAGCGATCAGAAAAACGATCGCTTATTAGGCTGGGTTCACACTGGAGCGATGCGGGAACGCCACGAATGCGCGGCGGGTTCCCGCATCGCATGCCTCCCGGCGGCAGTTCACACTGCCCTATGCGAACTGCTGGGAGTGTCAGTGAAATGTTAATGACACCCCCAGATCAGTTCGCATATCGCAGTGCGATCTGCAAACTTGGATCGCATGGTGTGAACACCCATGCGATCCGATTCTGCTGCGGACCAAAAAAAGGGTCCCGTGCGAGTTTGCGGCGGGTGCGGCGGGTGCGACACGAATTCAGCCATACTATCTGTATAGCTGAACTCGAATCGCACAGAGATCGGATGTGATTTGCACTGCAGTGCGGTGCGAATCACATCCGTTCTCATAAACCGCTGCAATGTGAACCCAGCCTTAGTGACACTGGCGACGGGGGGTGATCACGGGGTTAAACCTTTATTGGGGGGGTTAGGGGGGTACCTTAGAACTAAAGGGGGCTAACCCTAACTGCCCTAACAGTTATTAGTCACAAATGACACCTGCCGGGTGATCAGGGGGTTAAACCTTTATTAGGTAATAAATGGCGGGTGCCCTGAAACTATAAAAAAATAACTAACCAACCAGCGTCACCTGTAACAGTTATATGGTGATCACTGGTGAAAGGGTTAACTAGGGGGCAATCAGGGGGCTTTATGCGGTAGTATATGGGGGTCCCTAGCGCTATAAAAAGCTGCGGCGAACCTAAATACCTACCTGCCTAACTAGCGTCACCTGTGACACTAATACGGCGATCAGAAAAATGATCGCTTATTAGGCTGGGTTCACACTGGAGCGATGCGGAAACGCCGCGAATCCGCGGCGGGTTCCCGCATCGCATGCCTCCAGGCGGCAGTTCACACTGCCCTATGCGAACTGCTGGGAGTGTCAGTGAAATGTTACTGACACCCCCAGATCAGTTCGCATATCGCAGTGCGATCTGCAAACTCGGATCGCATGGTGTGAACACCCATGCGATCCGATTCTGCTGCGGGCCAAAAAAAGGGTCCCGTGCGAATTTGCGGCGGGTGCGGCGGGTGTGGCGGGTGCGGCGGGTGCGGCGAATGGCTGAACTCGAATCGCACAGAGATCGGATGTGATTTGCACTGCAGTGCGGTGCGAATCACATTCGTTCTCATAAACCGCTGCAATGTGAACCCAGCCTTAGTGACACTGGCGACGGGGGGTGATCACGGGGTTAAACCTTTATTGGGGGGGTTAGGGGGGTACATTAGAACTAAAGGGGGCTAACCCTAACTGCCCTAACAGTTATTACAGTCACAAATGACACCAATGCAAAAAAAAAAAAAAAAAAAAAAAAAATGACATTGGTGTCACTGTGACTGGGGGGGCAGGGGTAATTGGGGGGGTGATCGGGGGGTAAAGGGGGGGTGTGAGTGTGCCTGGCATGTTCTACTGTGTGTGGGATGTGTTGGTGCAACTCACTGATCCGCTCTCCTCCGTGTCGGAACGAAAAATACCGACACGGAGGAGAGAATACATCACTTCCTCTCCTGTGTTTACATTACAGGAGAGGAAGTGATGTCACCGGGGATTTCCATTCGTCGGGAGCGATCGCGAGGGGGTGGCCATGAATGAATGGCCGTCCCCTCGTCCGGGATCGCTCCCGAACGAAAACCGACCGCCGCAGGCACCGGGCGGGGGCCCGATCGGGCCCCCGACCCGCGGGAGGCAAATCACGTACATGTACGTGCTTATGCCTGCCCGTGCCATTCTGCCGACGTACATCGGCGTGAGGCGGTCGGCAAGTGGTTAAGGGACCAGTATCTATATATATTTTGGGGGGGTTAACAAACGCTTTAAGTAATACAAACACAAAAGAAATAACAGTTATCTCTCACAAACATTAAACACGTTGAAAAGCTTAACCAAATAAACATGCCCAGTACCATTTTGAACTGGCCCAAGTTTAGCAGGACCAGAGTTTAAAGGTTAATTCTAGCACGGAGATATTTTTCCCAAAGTGAGCTGAAAAACTCTATCAAGAAATTAGGCTAACTCACTTCTAGGTTCTCAATGGCTGGGAACAGGGTTTAACTCTACAGATGGATTTGTAAATAATAATGTCCCCTTTGGTGTCCCTCCCAAAGATTAGAAGCAAACTCTTCTGCATTCTTGATGGGGCCCTAGTTGGTGCTCATCAGGGTTGAGATTCTTTTGTGTAAGAGCAAGATTTCCTGAGGATGGCACAGCAATAGGAAAGATTCCTCTTAACCACTTCAATACCGGGCACTTAAACACCTTCCTGCCCAGACCAATTTTGAGCTTTCAGCGCTGTCGCACTTTGAATGACAATTGCGCGGTCATGCTACACTGTACCCAAATTAAATTTTATCATTTTTTCCCACAAATAGAGCTTTCTTTTTGTGGTATTTGATCACCTCTACGGTTTTTATTTTTTGCTAAACAAATAAAAAAATACCGAAAATTTTGAAAAAAATAATGTTTTTTTTTGTTTCAGTTTCAAAACTTTGCAAATAAGTAAGTTTTCTCCTTCACTGATGGGCACTGATGGGGTTACACTGATGGGCAATGATAAGGCGGCACTGATGGGCACCGATGAGGTGGCACCAATGAAGTGGCACTGATGAGGTGGCATTGATGGACACCGATATGTGGCACTGATAGGCGGCACTGATGGGTGGCACTGATGGGCGACACGGATGGGCACTGATAGGTGGCACAAATTGGCATGGATTGGCATGGATGGGCATGGATAAGTGGCACAGGTGGGCATGGGTTAGGCGGCACAGGTGGGCATGGGTAGGCGGCACAGGTGGGCATGGGTAGGTGGCACAGGTGGGCATGGGTAGGTGGCACAGGTGGGAATGGGTAGGCGGCACAGGTGGGCATGGGTAGGCACTGATAGGCGGCACAGATGGGAACTGATAGGCGGCATTGTATTATAATATATTGCACTAATGGATGCCAATCAGTGCCAATCAATAATGCATGCCAATCAGTGATGCCCATTGTGGGCACTGATTGGCATCCCTTATGGGCACTGATTGGCATCCATTGTGGCACTGACTAGAATCCCTGGTGGTCTAGGGTGGCATACCTTGTCCTTGGCATCCCTGGTGGTCTGGTGGCGTCCCTGGTGGTCCAGTGTGGGCATCCTCGGGGGGGCTGTGCTGATAATCGATCAGCACAGACCCCCCCTGTCAGAGGAGCAGCCGATCGGCTCTCCTCTACTCGCGTCTGACAGACGCGAGTGAGGAAAAGCCGATCACCGGCTTTTCCTATTTACACTGTGATCAGCCGTGATTGGACACGGCTGATCACGTGGTAAAGAGGCTCCGTCGGAGACTCTTTACCGAGATCGTAGTTGCCGGGTGTCAGACTGACACCCGGTAACAACGATCGCCGCGATGCGCGCCCCCAGGGGCGCGCAGTGCCTCATAATCCTGATCACGTCATATGACGTCCGGTCAGGATTATGCAACCACTTTGCCGCTGTCTATTTGCTATAGGGCGGGCGGCAAGTGGTTAAAGTGGTGGTGAGAAACTGACTAAGGTCTCTTTAACACAGATGAGTGCAAGAATTGCTAAAGTAAAAAAAAAAAAAGTGGAAGCAGACTTCAGCACAGTTTGAACTCCTGTAGATGGTGAACTGGTCTGGTGAAGCAAGTTACAGCCGAGATTACAGCTGGAAGAGGCTTAATATGAGATACAAACTGTATTCCTGTCTGCTAGGAAATATGTACTGTAGCAACGGAAGTTGAGAATTCCCCATGGGGCTTTTTAGCAGCAACTAGGAGTCCAAAAAATTTTTCATAAAAAATATATTCATTTTATTCATCAAGAGACAATTGGACATCAATGTGATATACACCCCATATATGCCCTATTAATATTAATGGGGCATACTTACCTGCAACCACTTGCAATCCTCATGGGCCGGGGCTGTTCTCCCCTTGGGGCGGAGGTGAACGCAATTCCCAAGCAGGATTTGGGATCATCATCGGGGAATTCTTTATTTCCTTCTGTGCTTTTTAACAAAGAAGTCTCTGAATAAGCGAGCCGCCTTGGTGGAAGGTAAATGTAAGAACCCCCCTGAAGAAGACCATAACCTTTAAGGTCGAAATGCATTGGGGCATTTTATAGACATCAGATAGTATAATTATAATTCATCAATACTGTGAGGGAGTACCCTCTGATGTATATTCTTTATCAGTTATATCACATGGTATGATCCACTGTTTGCTTCCCATTCTTAGTCCAAACTGTCTCGCATTGTGTACACCAGAGCTCATATTTTAACTTTTGTATCACACTGATGTCCAATTGTCTCTTGATGAATAAAATTAATACATTTTTATGAGAAAAAAAAATTGACTCCTATTTGCTGCTAAAAAGCCCCATGGGGAATTCTCCACTTCCGTCCAAACATTTGTATCGGGGTGTGCAGCCTTATCAGACTCCCATACATGTGTCATTCATTTCCATGTGTACTGTAGCAAGAGTCCTGCTCTTCCAGAATAGCAATAGGCCGCAGTACTCAATAGTCTTTAAAAGTCTGTGGGCACAATTCACTAAGCGATATTTTACCACATCCGAGTATTACATACAATAATGCACAGCATTTAATTATTTTATTTTTTTTGAACGTGTAATTTGCAAACAAACTCTGCTTAAAATCTCAAATGCGTTATATTTCAGAACTTTGCCTCAAATACTGCATGAAACCGTGCGGTAAGTTATCGCAAGCATCTCACTTGTGTAAGTATAAAAGTGTAAGGCAGCCAACAATTGAATCATGGCTGGTATGGCATGGCTACTCTTCGTTGAGGGCTCAAGGTACCCTATGAGTTGATCAGTACCTTGGATAAGCGGAAATTCTTCAGGGTATCAGCATTTGTGAATTTATCCAGCAATTTCCTTTAAAGGGACCACTCAAGATCTTCTCCTCCTCCTCTTCTGCATTACTTTAAATTCCTGAAGACTGGATTCAAAGGATTCCATCCTCTGTGCTCTGCTGTCTGCCAGCCTCTAGAGACAACATCGGAGTAGAATCTAACTGACACCTGCTGTAGCTTGTACTTTCCTGCCTATTTTATTAAATCACTCACTTCAAACCCAGGATCTGACCATTATCATAGTTGTCGCAATCTTGGACCAGCACTTAATTACCGCATGCCTTTATTTATTTATTTCCTTCCGTGAATTAACTTCAATGCCTTTTTATGTGGTATTTAATGAGCATTTTTAGCATTTGCGTTAAATACTGCATACGAGCAATAGTGAATTGACATTTTCATTATCGCGTACGCTAAGTGGTCACATGACTGTCATAACATATGCGATAAGTGAATTGTGCCCTGTGTCTCAATGTGGTAAACTGTGATGCAAGGAGTACTAAGCTTGAACAATTTAAAACAACAGTAATTTGTAACTTGTGATGGATGATCTGGGTTATGGAACCCTTTCACCCAGTCTGTAGTCCTAGCAGTAGCCTCTCAGTTGGGGGGCTCCCTTGTTCTCATGGTCCTTCTGCCGAAGAAGCGGTGCCAAGAAAAGTACTATGATCCACTTGCCTGCAGGATTGCCTGTCCTGCCTGTAATACCAGTGATCTGCAATCCCTCTTTCCTTCTCTCTGGTGTGACCCAATCCAGCCTGGGTCCTCTGAGTCCTGCACTGCCTTCACACACGTCTTTCACTTCTCCCTGTCCACTTCCATCCTGGAATGTTCCCAGGCTTTTGATTATAAAGGCCCCTGCTATCAGTACACGGATTCAAATATGCTTTGCTTTACTTTCCTAAAGTCTAAATAAATAAACTGCAGAACACTGCCATCTTGTGGTTAATTTGCATCCTGCAATCAGTAACAGTGCAGTGTGTTACATGTGTGTTACATGTTACATGTATGTTAAAGGGAAATATAGCCAAACCTATTTTGGCCATTTATCTCCTGGGGATCATAGAAGTGCAGTTCAATGCCTTAATGGGTGGATGTCAGTCTGGGGGATTATGCATTTGTGCATGGATTTGCAGGCAGACTGTCCTAGGTAACACCCTCATGTGATGCTGAGCCTCCGTAATTGAAGGAACTGAAATAAAATGAATCAAGGAACTAGGGATGGTCAGGCTAAGGAGAATGAAAGGGCTAGATATTGCTGGATGTCTTTCAGCCAAGATATGAGGTGGGTTCTGTCTGACTTGCTCTAGCTTCTAATGCACACTGTGAAAAGCTCACTGTATGCAATGGAAGAATAAGCAATTTGAATACAGAAGAGGAGCCTATTCAGCTCTGTAAGACTGTGTTTAGGCTTCTATGGCTACAGTATACTAAAAGTACTCATCACTAGAGATGGACGAACTTCCGACGGGACGTTTCGCGAACGCGGTCGAAAGTTTGGGAACCGCAAAGTTTGCAGCGGGCCCCATTGACTTCAATGGCAGGCGAACTTTGAAAACCTACAGGTCATATTTCCAGCCACAAAATAATTACTAGCTGTGCACACATAGTCCCACCACATGGCCACTGACATAACACATGTATGAAGTGAATATGGGATCGACAACTACAAGCATTCTTTTTTTATATGTGAAATTTTGACAATTCAGGACTCAGGAGCGCATGAAGGCAATGGAGGAGAGGAAAGGTCAGGGTAGGCTATGAAGAGGGTGCAGAAGATGATCACCAGCACCGTGATATAGAACACTGACACCAGCATGGTGATAGCGTGCACTGACACCAGCACCGTGATATAGAGCACTGACACCAGCACCGTGATATAGAACACTGACACCAGCACGGTGATATAGAGCACTGACACCAGCACTGAGATAGAGTGCACTGACACCAGCACAGTGATATAGAGCACTGACACCAGCACTGTAATATAGAACACTGACACCAGCACTGTGATAGAGTGCACTGACACCAGCTCCTTGATATAGAGCACTGACACCAGCACTGTGATATAGAACACTGACACCAGCACTGAGATAGAGTGCACTGACACCAGCACTGTGATATAGAACACTGACACCAGCACCGTGATATAGAGCACTGACACCAGCACCATGATAGAGTGCAGTGACACCAGCACTGTGATATAGAGCACTGACACCAGCACTGTGATATAGAACACTGACACCAGCACCGTGATATAGAGCACTGACACCAGCACCGTGATAGAGAGCACTGAGATAGAGTGCACTGGCACCAGCACCGTGATATAGAGCACTGACACCAGCACTGTGATATAGAACACTGACACCAGCACCGTGATATAGAACACTGACACCAGCACCGTGATATAGAGCACTGACATCAGCACCATGATAGAGTGCACTGACACCAGCACCGTGATATAGAGCACTGACACCAGCACCGTGATAGAGAGCACTGAGACCAGCACTGAGATGGAGTGCACTGACACCAGCACCGTGATATAGAGCACTGACACCAGCACTGTGATATAGAACACTGACACCAGCACGGTGATATAGAGCACTGACACCAGCACCATGATAGAGTGCACTGACACCAGCACCATGATATAGAGCACTGTTATATAGAACACTGACACCAGCACCGTGATATAGAGCACTGACACCAGCACCGTGATAGAGTGCACTGACACCAGCAACGTGATATAGAGCACTGACACCAGCACCGAGATAGAGAGCACTGACAGCAGCACTGATACCAGCAACTTGCCGCTGGGCCCCAAAAATATGACACTGCTCAACCTCTTCAAACAGGCGGGTACGAGCATATAGTACGGTGTGCTTTTTTTGTAGAAGGAAGTGAGCCAAATGTAGAAAAAGGGTCTGTGTGCTTGATTAAATAAATTGTTTATAGAGATATACATGGTCTACTGGTCACATGTGTTGAATTCCTCCGCGATTCATGCCTCATTCATTTTCAGAAATGTGAGGTAGTCAACACTGTCGTGAGCTAGGCGATGCGCTTATCGGTCACGATCCCCCCTGCTGCGCTGAACGTCCTTTCGGACAGGACACTGGACGAGGGGCAAGCCAACAGTTCCATTGCAAATTGGGCAAGCTCTGGCCAGAGGTCAAGCCTGCCCACCCAGTAGTCCAGGGGTTCATCACTCCTCAGAGCGTCCACATCGGCCGTTAACCCAATGTAGTCGGACACCTGTTGGTCTAGGCGTTCCTTAATGCTGGATCCGGATGACACCTGTCGATGGGTCGGCTGAAAGAATGACCTCATATCAGAAGTCACCAACACATCTTCAAACCGCCCTCTTCTTGCAGGCGCTGTTGGATTGGTACCCGCAACTCTTTCTCTGGGAGTGGGAATTGCTCCTCTGCCAGCAAAAGCAGAATGCCGCATTTCTCGAAAAAGGCCTGGAAGTGCTCCATTCTGACAGCCCTCTGTGAGGGTGGTAACATTTCTGCCATTTTGTGTTTGTACCGGGGGTCTAAGTACGTTGCCACCCAGTACTGGTCCTTGACCCTTATGCTTTTTATACGGGGGTCCCTGTTAAAACACTGGAGCATGAAGGCCCCCATTTGCACTAAACTGGAAGCGGTGTGTTGGCCAGGCTCCTGCTCATCATCCACGCACAACAACAGGGATCCCAGAAAGGCTTAAAGCATGCTCTTCTTGCTCCTCCTCATCTGCCCCGCCACCATCCTCCTCTGACTCCTCTTCAGACTCCTGTTGTTGACTTGTCTCAGATAGAGTAGCCCCCCCGGGAATTCATCCAGCATTGCGACTTCCTCATCTTCCCGCTCCTGCTCCTCCACGGCTTGATCAATGACATGACATAATGCACGCTCCATAAAGAAGGCATAAGGTACCATGTCACTGATGGCGCCATGGCTGCGACTGACCAGTTTGGTGATCTCATCAAATGGCCGCAGAAGTCTGCATGCGTCGCGCATGAGCAGCCACTGGCGCGGTGAAAAAAAACCCAGCTCCCCGCAACCTGTTCTGTCGCAGAGTTCGTACAGGTAGACGTTGACTGCACGTTTCTGCTGGAGCAGCCTATCAAGCATATAGAAAGTTGAGTTCCATTGCGTCGGGCAATCTCAAACAAGAAGTCTGACCGACAGATTGTGTCGCCGCTGAATGTCAGCAAGGCGAGCCATGGCCGTGTAAGATCTTCTGAAATGGGGCGAGATTTTCCTTTCCTGCCACAAGATGTCCTGGACCCCAGGGTATTTGACAACGAATCGCTGCACGACCAAGTTTAAAACGTGTGCCAAGCATGGCATATGCGTAATTTTGCCCTGTTTCAATGCGCTAAATAGATTGGCACTGTTGTCACACACCACTTTACCAACTGTCAAATTGAGCGGTGTTAGCCAATGATCTGCCTGTGAACGCAAATGCAGCATGGCATGGCAACGTCTCATGGCAATGTCTCACCTGGCATGTCGAATAGGTTCTGGGGAGCTTGGGCGGTGCAGCGGAAGAGACGATAGCAGCGGAAAAGGAGGAGTCAGCCGAGGACGAGAGGGAAGAGGATGGAGTAGGAGGAGGAGAAGAAGAGCCAGGCCTGCATGCAATCCATGGCGGCAAAACCAAATCTACACAGGTGCCACGGGTTACATGCTTGACGGCCGTCAGAAGGTTCACCCAGTGGGCAGTAAAAGTGATATACCTTCCCTGCCCGTGTTTGCTAGACCACGTGTCTGTGGTCAGATGTATCTTGGCACCAACACTGTGTGCCAGAGATACATACACTTGCCACTGAACATGGCCATATAGCTCTGGGATGCCCTTCTGTGAGAAATACTTCCTTCCTGGGACCTTCCATTGTTGTGTTCCAATGGCCACAAATTTTCGAAAGGCCTCCGAGTCCACCAGTTTATATGGCAGTAGTTGGCGGGCTATCAGTTCTGACAAGCCAGCTGTCAACCATTGGGCAAGAGGGTTATTCGGCGTTATCATTTTTTTATGCTCGAACATTTGGCCCACAGAAGCCTGCCTTTTTGCAGAAAAACATGAGCTTGGCATGATGGAAGGTGGTGTGGAGGACAATTGTGAGGAGAGAGGAGAAGGAGAAGTAGAAGACGAGGCTGGACGGTGAGAGCCTAGAGTGTGGCTTTGTGTGTTCCTTTGCTCCCACTGGGCTTGGTGATGGCAGCTCATGGGCCTTCTTAAGGCGGTCGTCCCTAGGTGAGTGTTGGGCTTACTGTGACTTATGCGTTGACTGCAAAGATTGCAGATGGCAACACTATTGTTAGCAGCGGACACGTTAAAAAAAACCACACTGCGGAGCCATGTGCCGG
Source organism: Lithobates pipiens (assembly GCF_037356315.1). Taxonomy (NCBI): domain Eukaryota; kingdom Metazoa; phylum Chordata; class Amphibia; order Anura; family Ranidae; genus Lithobates; species Lithobates pipiens. The sequence continues at coordinate 541,026,652 of NW_027507758.1, forward strand.
CGTCCTGGGAGCGCCAGATGTGACCGTACATGGTTGATGCCTCGCTCCTGATACATTCGCAGTCTGCTTTGTCCCTCCTGTGCAATGTAAGTTCTTCCTGCTTCTCCTCCCTATTTGCTGGTCCATATCTCCCTCTGAACTCCTCTCCTCTTCCTCTCTTGTGGGCACCCACGTGGCATCACTGGACACGTCATCATCGACGTCACCTTCCCCACCGCTATAATTAGAGATTTCGGAGTAGGCAGCAACAGCGGGGACCAACCTCCTCCTTGGACTGATCTGGGTACTGTCGTCAGACTGCTGAGTGGCGGTTGTTGCTACCTCCTCTTCCTGATCCAATGGCAAGAGTGGCTGCACATCGGAAATGTCTTGATATGGATCGGAAAATAATTCCTGTGACTCAAGCTGAAGGTATACAGTATGGTGGTGGTGGTGTTGGTGGTAGTGTCTTTGGGGGTGCACATAGCAGAGAGTGAAGAAGAGGGTGCCGATCGAGAGGATGAGGAGGGTGCAGAAGAGTAAGGCTGAGTGAGCCTCTCAACCAAGTCTGGTGCGTCCTTTGACGTAATCGCACGCACCTTCTGCAATTTGCTACTTTGGCTCAAGTCTGTTGCTCCTGCCCTACCCCTACCACCCCTGCGGAAGGGCCTGCCTCTTCCTCTGCCTGTCATTTTTTAAATGACCCTGTGACAAAAGACTCCAGAGAAGTGAAGTATGTATGTGGAAGAAGGTATATAACACCCTGATTCAATCTGTTGTTTTTGGGGGCCACTGGTCTATCACACCAGTTATAATACTTTTTTTTTATTGCGTTTGTCGCTCTCTGTAGTATTGCTGCAGAACCGCTCAGCAGTCACAATGTTACACAGTTGAAATGCACTATACTATGCTTTCTATATGTGCAAGTATTTTATACGTGTATTACACACCTATATACTGCACACCAATTAGTACACCTATACCAGTCCTTACAAGGACCTTTGTGAACCAAGTAGCTAGTGATGTGCAGACTGTAACTCAGTCCCTACACTGATAAAGGACCGGTGCAGAATAGGGCAGCAATCTGCAGCAGTGCACCACAATCCTATATATTGTACAGCTATACCTCTCCTTACAAGGACCTTTGTGAACTGAGTAGCTAGTGATGTGCAGACTGTACCTCAGTCCCTACACTGATAAAGGACCGCTGCAGAATGGGGCAGCGGTCAGCAGTAGTGCACCAGCACCCTATATATTGTACAGCTATACCAGTCCTTACAAGGACCTTTGTGAACCAAGTAGCTAGTGATGTGCAAACTGTAACTCAGTCCCTACACTGATAAAGGACCGCTGCAGAATAGGGCAGCAATCTTCAGCAGTGCACAACAACCCTATATATTGCACAGCTATACCAGTCCTTACAAAGACCTTTGTGAACCGAGTAGCTAGTGATGTGCAGACTGTAACTCAGTCCCTACACTGATAAAGGACCGCTGCAGAATAGGGCAGCGGTCAGCAGTAGTACACCAGCACCCTATATATTGTACAGCTATACCAGTCCTTACAAGGACCTTTGTGAACCGAGTAGCTAGTGATTAGGGATGAGCCGAACACCCCCCGGTTCGGTTCGCACCAGAACTTGCGAACGACCCCCGCGTTCGGTACGAACGTTAGAACCCCATTGAAGTCTATGGGACTCGAACGTTCGAATTGGAAAGTGCTAATTTTAACGGCTAATATGCAAGATAGTGTCCTAAAAAGGGTTTGGCGACCTGCCTCCTGCCTCAGGGGACATGGGTCACTGCAAAAAAAAGTTTTAAAAACTACCGTTTTGGCGGGAGCACTGATTTTAATGACGATTAAAGTGAAAAAAAAAGTGAAATATTCCTTTAAATATGGTGCCTGCGGGGTGTCTGTAGTATGCCTGTGAAGTGCCACGTGTTTCCCGTGTTTAGAACAGTCCCTGCACAAAATGACATTAAACGGAAATAACACCATTTAAAACTGCTTGCGGTTTTAATGTTATATCTGGTTCCTGCAATATGGTTGAAAATCATTGAGAAACATGGCATGGGTAGCCCTCCCTGCCCATTACCAGCCTATTTGGGTCTTGTACGCATATTAAGGGGAACCCCGTACCCATATTAAAAAAAGGAAATGCGTGTGGCCCCCAGGCCCTATATACTCAGAACAGCAGTATACAGGCGGTGCAAACAAGACAGGGACTATGTAGGTTTGTTGTGTTAAGTTGAATCTGTTTGTCATTTTCAACCGGTACATTTTTAAAGTGTAGTTTCAGTCAAAAAAACTATCTTTAAGCTTTTTGGAAAACATAGGGAAGGGTTATCACCCCTGTATAATTTGTTTTGTCGTCCATCTTTTTTCATCTCACTTGCTGCTGTCTCCTTGCGTTTGCAAGTAGGAGATGTTTGTAAGTTGGATGTTTGAAAGTAGGGGCCTGCCCTATATTATAGCGGTATGTACTGGGTACAGAGCACGCAGACAGCACGCACTATCTCCTAACACTACTGACTGCAAGCTCTATTATTAACCACTTGTTAGCCCAATGTTTGCATAAAGTGAAAGATGAAGTTATGCTGAGTAAATAGATATCAAACATGTCACTCTTCAAAATTGCACATGCCCGTGGAATGGCGCCAAACGTCGCTACTTAAAAAATCCCCATAGGCGACGCTTTAAATATTTTTTTACTGGTTACATGTTTTGAGTTGCAGAGGAGGTCTAGGACTAGAATTATTGCTCTCGCTCTAACATTCTCGGCGATACCTCACATGTGTGGCACATGCGAGCACATGGGGACATGGGCGCTTTAATTTTTATTTTATTTTTTTATTGTTCATTTTACTTTATTTATTTTAGTTTGACATTTTTTTTCCCAAAAATATATTTTTGATCACTTTTATTCCTATTACAAGAAATGTAAACATCCCTTGTAATAGGAATATGGGGTGACAGGTCCTCTTTACAGTGAAATCTGGGGGGTCAATATGACCCCACATCTCACCTCTAGGCTGGGAAGCCTGAAATAAAAAATAAAAAAAAGATTCTGGCTTTGATCGTACTGGCGAGTTGGTAGAAGCACCGGAGGGTGGTGAGGGGTGGGGGGCGTCTATGGCTGGGTATTTCAGGGTATCACCGAGTATGGCTGGGTATCTCTGAGTATGGCTGGGTATGGCAATTTATGGCAGGGTATTACAGAGTATTGGCGGGGTATTGGCGGGGTACTACAGAGTAATAGCAGGGTACTGCAGAGTATTGGGGGTACTGCAGAGTAATGGCGGGTACTGCAGAGTATTGGGGGGTACTGCAGAGTAATGGGGGTTACTGCAGAGTAATGGGGGGTACTGCAGAGTAATGGCAGGGTACTGCACTGCAGAGTAATGGCGGGGTACTGCACTGCAGAGTAATGGCGGGGTACTGCAGAGTAATGGCGGGGTACTGCAGAGTAATGGCGGGGTACTGCAGAGTAATGGCAGGGTACTGCACTGCAGAGTAATGGCGGGGTACTGCACTGCAGAGTAATGGCGGGGTACTGCAGAGTAATGGCGGGGTACTGCAGAGTAATGGCAGGGTACTGCACTGCAGAGTAATGGCAGGGTACTGCACTGCAGAGTAATGGCGGGGTACTGCACTGCAGAGTAATGGCGGGGTACTGCAGAGTAATGGCGGGGTACTGCAGAGTAATGGCAGGGTACTGCACTGCAGAGTAATGGCAGGGTACTGCACTGCAGAGTAATGGCGGGGTACTGCACTGCAGAGTAATGGCGGGGTACTGCAGAGTAATGGCGGGGTACTGCAGAGTAATGGCAGGGTACTGCAGAGTATGCACTGGTATTGCAGAGTATTGGCAGGGAATTGAGGGGTTAAATTCGGTGAGCAGCGATGTGGGCACTGCAGATGCAGCCCACATCGCTGCTGACACCGATCTCTTTCCCCTCCGCTGTACCGATCGGTACAGAAAGGGGAGGGAGGAACAGGCGTCATAACATGACGCCGGTTTGTTTCCAAGTGATCACTCCGTCATTTGACGGAGCAATCACGTGGTAAACGGCCGCTATGAGCGGCCGTTTACCGTGATGCGCCGGGTCCTATGGACCCGGCGGTCACGGATGCTCTCGAGTGCGCACACCTCGTGGCACGCGAGAGCAGAATTCTGGGAGGCCGTTAATTAACGGCCTCTCTGAGTTAAACAACCGCCCTGAAGCCGTTAATCGGCAATGGGCAGTTGTTAAGTGGTTAAAGCTAGATCACTAGCTATATAGGTGAGGTGAATATAGTGGTGTATACTGCAGTCAGGGCACAGACAAAAACCACTACACAGCAGCAAGATAGGAAATCAGCCAAAAACGATTGGTGTGTACTGTGTTGAAGGTACACAGAACACCCACTGCTTCAGATGCAAAGTAACACACTACAGGAGGCCGCCTTAAAGGCGGCCTTATATAGTGTGGGGCGTGCACTACACAGCCTGAGCTATGATTGGCCACAGGCAGGATGCCTGTGGCCAATCATGGCTCTCCTCGCTGCCGGCGCTGCGATTGGCCAAGCATGCGGGGTCACAGTGCATGCTTGGCCAATCATCGGGCAGCAATGCACTGCGCCAACGCAGTGCATTGTGGTCCGCGCGCGCGTCACTCGAATTTTGACGCGAACGGCCAAAACGTTCGGAATTCGCCGAACGCACGAACAGCCAATGTTCGAGTCGAACGTACGTTCGACTCGAACACGAAGCTCATCCCTACTAGTGATGTGCAGACTGTACCTCAGTCCCTACACTGATAAAGGACCACTGCAGAATAGGGCAGCAGTCAAGTATAATATTCTTTCTATATTTGGAAGAAAGTATATTATACGTGTACAACCCTATATACTGTACTACACCTATACTATACCTATCCTTAAAAGGACCTTTGTGGACCTAATAGTAACAGCTAATGATTAAACTGACTGTCCCTGCTGGACACAGCGTCCTGTCCCTCTCTACACTGACAAAAGACAGGCTGCTGCAACAATCACTTGCACAGCAGTGCACTCAACCCTATATCCTGTACTACACCTATACCATTCCAGTCCTTAAAAGGACTTTTGTGGACCTAATAGCTAGCGATTTGTGTCACTGCAGTCTCTCCCTGCTCCACACAGCAACCTCTCCCTATAATGACACAAGAAAGAATGTAAAATGGCCGCCAGATCAGTTCTATTTATAAGTTAGGGGGAATGTCCAATTGTCCATGTGCTGAAATGTCTCCATTGGCTGTCCTGTACCCCATGATGGATGTGTCATCATGGGTCAAAGTTCTTTCACACTGTAAACACATATGTCCACTGGGTGAACAGTGGCAATAGTCCGCCGATCAGGCGAATCGCGAACACGCAAAATTTGCCGCGAAACGACCACCGGGCGAACAGTTCGGCCATCCTTACTCATCATAATGCAGTAAGTTCAAAATGCTTTGTACAAGAAGCATACGTTTAGTGATGACAAATTACGTAATTCATTTGTTTTTTCCTATATCTATGGTAACAGGAGAATTATTATTGGCCAAACTAAAAAAAAAAATCTATTTATTTTTAATTAAAATCTACAAAATAAAGAAAATTAACTCCTTATTTGTCCCCCAAATGATATATGTATACGTAGCACCTTGCTGTCATGAGTATTGTTACTGCTGAGTCAATGAGCAGAAATGTGATCATTGTTCTGGTCTATAAGGGTGTGTTTCTAAAAAAAAAAAAAAATAATAAAATTAAAAAAAGAGACATAACAATTAACCCAGTGAAAGAGCATGTATATTTGTTCTGCGTGAATAAGGCAAAAAGACAAATGTTATTAGGCTATTTAATGTGCTGGTTAAATGTTTTTCATTAATTTATAATGGAAAATACCACATTTGGCCACTAGCTGGCACCAGGTTAAGTATCGTGGCTAGTGGCCAAATGCTGTATTTTTCATTTAACAACAATGAAAAACCTGCAGTATTGTAGCGCCATCTAGTGGCCAAATTCAGTTCCAGTGCTAGTGCTGGCAGAGGACCACAGGACCTCATGAATTTAACCACTTGCTGACCAAGCCAATTCTGAGACTTCTCACATACATGTAAAAATCTGCATGTTTTTTACAAGAAAATTATTTAGAACCTCCAAACATTCTATATTTTATGAAACCAAAGGTCTCGGAGAAAAAAAATGGTGGTTGTAATTTTTTATGCCACACGATTAGGGAAGAGCTTCGTGTTCGACTCGAATATCGTCTGTTCGCCCGTTCGGCGAATACCGAACGTTATGGGTCGTTCGCGCCAAATTCGTGTGTCGCTCACGGCCCACAATGCACTGCGCCATCGCAGTGCATTGCTGGCTCATGATTGGCCAAGCATGCACTGTGACCCTGCATGCTTGGTCAATCACAGCGCTGGCAGCGAGGAGAGCCATGATTGGCCACAGGCAGGATGCTCAGTCTTTGTAGTATACGCCCCACACTATATAAGGCCGCCAGCGCGGTGGCCTTGTGTAGTGTGTTGGCGTCTGTAGGAGTTAGTGGGTGTTCTGTGTACCTTCAACACAGTATACACCATTCGTTATCGGCTGATTTTGCGTTCTTGCTCTTCTGTAGTGGTTGTTGTCTGCGTGCCCTGACCGCAGTATACACCGTTATATCCAGTGGCGTAACTAGAACCTTAGGGCCCGATGCAAGAAACCATGAAGGGCCCCCCTGAACCCCAGCCAGGGCCCTTCCCTCCGAGTCCGGCGGTGGGCGTGGGCATGTAACTCCAGGGCGTGGTCACAGGTATGACCTTTGTGAGCCCTGTAGTTCCACCACTGGTATCAGTAGTTTTTTTTTATTATTTTATTTTTTTATTTTTAGGTGCCCCATTGGGGGACTGTCCCTAGGCAGGATGGGATCCCTGTCCCCAGAAGAGATGAGGTCCTTTTCTCCAGGGCAGATGAAGTTACTGCCCCCAGGTGAGAAGGGGTCCCTGTCCCCAGGGGAGGTGGGGGTCCCTGTCCCCACGTGAGAAGGGGTCCCTGTCCCCAGGGGGAGATGGAGGGGGTATGTAATGGTGTGTGAGGGATGGGGTCCTCTCACTCACCGTAACCATGCTGTAGGCTGCACACTCATCCATGTTGGCTTGGGCTCCATCCAGTGTGCTGGACGGGCAATCAGCATATCTCCCAGAAAGACCTTTCATCATCTGTGTATGACGGGGGAGGAGGAGGGCTGGCAGACAAGCCTGCAGTGTCCTCTGGCGAGCCGGCTCTCATAGGGCTGCACTGCATCTGTGTGCTTAAAGTTTGTTTACCTAGGAGAAGTATGCAGTGCAGAGTAGGCCGGACTCGGGGGGGGGGGGGGGACTCTGGCTGGGGAGAACAGACATTGGACTGAGTGGCAATGCATGGAGCAGGAGAGGGTTACTCTGAGGAGCCGGCTGAGGACACAGGTCATGCGGGGAATGCACAACTAAAGAGCAGCCAGTGCAATAGTCGAGCATGGAGCTCTGCTAGTCACCCTCCACCTCCAGCCACCCATGTGCATGATGCACTGGTACCCCTAGCTGCCTATGCTGCATGGGCCCCCTGCATCACAGGGCCCGGTTGCGGTCGCGACTGCTGCACCCCCTATAGTTACGCCCCTGGCTATATCCACCTATATAGCTAGCTATATTGCTCTTTTTGAAAAGAGCTTGCAGTCAGTTGTAGGAGATTGTGCGTGCTGTCTGCGTGCCCTGACCACAGTATACACCATTATATCCACCTATATAGCTAGCTATATTGCTCTTATTAAAAAGAGCTTGCAGTCAGTTGTAGGAGATTGTGCGTGCTGTCTGCGTGCCCTGACCGCAGTATACACCGCTATATCTACCTATATAGCTAGCTATCTTGCTCTTTTTAAATAGAGCTTGCAGTCAGTTGTAGGAGATTGTGCGTGCTGTCTGTGTGCCCTGACCACAGTATACACCGTTATATCCACCTATATAGCTAGCTATATTGCTCTTTTTAAAAAGAGTTTGCAGTCAGTTGTAGGAGATTGTGCGTGCTGTCTGCGTGCCCTGACCGCAGTATACACCGCTATATCCAACTATATAGCTAGGTATCTTGCTCTTTTTAAATAGAGCTTGCAGTCAGTTGTAGGAGTTTGTGCGTGCTGTCTGCGTACCCTGACCGCAGTATACACCACTATATCCACCTATATAGCTAGCTATCTTGCTCTTTTAAAATAGAGCTTGCACTCAGGTATAGGAGATTGTGCGTGCTGTCTGTGTGCCCTGACCGCAGTATACACCGCTATATCCACCTATATAGCTAGCCATCTTGCTCTTTTTAAATAGAGCTTGCAGTCAGTTGTAGGAGATTGTGCGTGCTGTCTGTGTGCCCTGACCACAGTATACACCGTTATATCCACCTATATAGCTAGCTATATTGCTGTTTTTAAATAGAGCTTGCAGTCAGTTGTAGGAGATTGTGCGTGCTGTCTGCGTGCCCTGATTGCAGTATACACCGCTATATCCACCTATATAGCTAGCTATCTTGCTCTTTTTAAATAGAGCTTGCAGTCAGTTGCAGGAGATTGTGCGTGCTGTCTGCGTGCCCTGAGCACAGTATACACCGTTATATCCACCTACATAGCTAGCTATCTTGCTCTTTTTAAATAGAGCTTGCAGTCAGTTGTAGGAGATTGCGCGTGCTGTTTGCGTGCCCTGACCACAGTATACACCGTTATATCCACCTATATAGCTAGCTATATTGCTCTTTTTAAATAGAGCTTGCAGTCAGTTGTAGGAGATTGTGCGTGCTGTCTGCGTGCCCTGACGGCAGTATACACCGCTATATCCACCTATATAGCTAGCTATCTTGCTCTTTTTAAATAGAACTTGCAGTCAGTTGTAGGAGATTGTGCGTGCTGTCTGTGTGCCCTGACCACAGTATACACCGTTATATCCACCTACATAGCTAGCTATCTTGCTCTTTTTAAATAGAGCTTGCAGTCAGTTGTAGAAGATTGTGCATGCTGTTTGTGTGCCCTGACCACAGTACACACTGTTATATCCACCTACATAGCTCTTCTCTAATTGAGCCATCTGCAGGAGTTAGTGGGTGTTGTGTGTGCCTCCAGCACAATATACACTATCAAATTGCTGGTTTTCCTATTTCCCTTCAGGCCATTACCATGTCTGGACGGCCAGCAAGGAGAGGCAGACAGGCGCAAGCCGATAAAAGAGGGCAAGCAGGCTCTGTGTCTAGAGACAACAGTGCTGGTCGTGAACACGGTGCATCATCATCATCAGCACATGGCCATGGGACACGCTTGTCCTTATTTTCGGCAGCTGGACATGTTGAGCCACAACATGCCAAGGACTTGGTAGAGTGGATGACCAAGCCCTCTTCATCCTCCTCATCCTCTCTCACCCAGGCTCAGGGTACTAGCAAAGCAGCTGCCAACGCATCGTCTTCCCTCCTCTCAATGTCATCATCAGTGACTCCTTCCCTAGACCCACCACGTCCTCCTGAGGAGTCTCCTGAACTCTTTGAGCACAGTGTTGGGTACATGCTCCAGGAGGATGCCCAGTGTTTTGTAGGCTCTGATGATGATACTCAGCTAGAGGAAGGCAGTAGCGTGAGCGCAGAGAGAGGGGATGCTCAAGAAGGACAGCAATCTGGCAGTCATGTTCCACAAGCTGCAGCATACTGTCAGGTTTGCTCCAGCGATGAAGAGGGAGGGGATGATGAGGGCACTGACTCCACATGGGTGCCTGGTAGGAGAGAGGAGGAGGAGGAGGAGGCACTTGTCCAACGAGGCAGGATGCCCTCCGGGGGCCAGCTTAGGGACAGCACACCGACTGAATAACACTGCAGAACTCCGCCTGTGCAGGGCGCTGCCTCTGAGCGTTATTCTAAAAGTTCTTTGGTGTGGGCCTTTTTTGAGACGAGTGCATCAGATCGCACTGCTGCTATTTGCAACATATGTCTCAAGTGTATCTCGCGTGGCCAAAACATCAGCCGCTTGGGAACCACATGTTTGACCAGACATATGTTGACCTGCCATGCAGCTCGTTGGCAAGCGTACCTCAAAGACCCACACCAAAGAACAAAGCGGACCTCTCCTTGCTCCTCATCAGCTGGGATCTCCAACCCCACTAGACCTTCAGTCCTCTCTGAAACCTGCTCTGAGAGGAATGAAGGTGTAGAATTAGGTGTGTCACAGCCAAGTGCTTCCGGGCACTCTGCTAGCAGTACAACCACGTAAGATTATAGCAGGCAAATGTCCCTGCCCCAGCTGCTGGACCGCCGAAAGAAGTTCACTCCCAGCCATCCACATGCCCAGCGGTTGAATGCTAGCTTGGCTAAATTGCTAGCACTTCAACTGCTGCCTTTTCAGTTGGTAGACTCGGCCCCCTTCCGTGAGTTTGTACAATGTGCGGTTCCTCAGTGGCAGGTCCCCAAACGCCACTTTTTCTCACGGAAGGCGATTCCGGCTCTCTACCGGCATGTGGCCCATTGGGTCACTCTTCTGGCAGCTGGGAAGGATGCAGGACAAGGTGCAGTAGTGTTGGAGGTTGTTCCGCCACCACGCCTCCAAAATGCTACTATTGGTTGTGACACACCTTTCTCTTCCACCCCCTCCTCTTCTTCTTCCTCCATGGCCTCTTCCAGTGCTCTGTCCTCAGAACCAGCGGTGCTCCGTAGGCGTTCCAGGGGCTACGCAAGTACGCAGGCAAAACTATGCCATGCTGTGCTTGCGCTGGTTTGTTTGGGGGACAGGAGCCACACTGGGGCAGATGTTTTGTCAGCTCTGCAGGGGAAGGCCGAGAGGTGGTTGACGCCACGCCAGCTTAAGCCAGGAATGGTGGTTTGCGACAATGGCACCAACCTCCTCTTCGCCCTCCGACAGGGACAACTGACCCATGTGCCCTGTGTGGCTCACGTCCTTTACCTGGTGGTGCAGCGGTTCTTGGGCAGGTACCCGGGCTTACAGGATGTCCTGAAGCAGGCCAGGAAAGTCTGTGTGCATTTCCGCCGATCATTTAATGCCTGTGCTCGGCTGGCTGAGCTCCAAAAGGAGTTGAACCTGCCCAAGTACCGCCTTATATGTGACATGCCCACCAGGTGGAACTCAACGTTGGCCATGCTGCAGCGGCTGCACACGCAGCAGAGGGCCATCAATGAGTACCTGTGCGACTACGGCACCAGGACAGGGTCAGGGGAGCTCGGTTTTTTCTCACCACGCCAGTGGGGCATGATCAGGGATGCATGCACTGTCCTGTCACCGTTTGAGGAGGCCACAAGGATGGTGAGCAGTGACAGTGCATGCATCAGTGACACTGTACCTCTTGTCCACCTCTTGGAGCATACGCTGCATGGAATAATGGACAGGGCACTTGAGGCAGAACAGAGGCAGGAAAAGGAGGACTTCCTTGCCTCTCAAGGCCCCCTTTATCCAGACAGTGTTCCTGCTGTCCATCACACAGGAAGAGGATGAGGAGGAGGAGGAGGATGATTGTGTCAGCATGGGTGTGGAGGCTGGTACTCAGCATCAGCAGCAGCAGCAGTCTTGTAGGGATGATTTACAGTCCCATGAAACCCGTGGACTTGTACGTGCCTGGGAGGAGGTAGCTGCGGATCATGTTGTCCTTAGTGACCCAGAGGACTCCGGACTGAATGCCTCAGCTAACCTACGCTGCATGGCCTCCCTGATCCTGTAAAGCCTGCGGAAGGATCCTCGTATTCTTCGGATCAAGGAGAGGGACCATTACTGGCTGGCCACTCTCCTTGATCCACGGTACAAGGATAAGGTTGCCGACCTTATCTTGCCGTCGCAGAGGGAGCAGAGGATGAGACATCTCTGGGAGGCCTTGCAGAAAGGTCTGTGCAACGCGTTCCCAGAGACTGGGAGGTTACAAACTCCTGGTCCTGGACAACGTGTTGCTGAGGCAACGTTTAGAAGGAGCGGTGGAGAAGGTGGCCGTCTGACCGATGCGTTCAGACAATTTTTTAGTCCGCAGCCCCAAGGTATGATCGGTTCCAGCAACCATCGCCAGCCTCTGATTTACATGGTGCAGGAATACCTAGGGGCAAGGTCAGACTTGGACACCTTTCCCACCGAAAATCCTCTGGCTTACTGGGTCTTGAGAATGGATCACTGGCCAGAGCTTGCACAGTATGCAATTGAGCTACTGGCCTGTCCTGCATCCAGCGTTCTTTCGGAACGCACCTTCAGTGCTGCTGGTGGCTTTGTTACCGATCACAAGGTGCGCCTGTCCACCGACTCAGTTGATCGACTGACCTTCATCAAGATGAATCAGTCTTGGATCACCCACAACTACCAAGCACTTGAAGCTGATGTAACCGAATAATTTTTTTTGAAATATCACATCCCTTCAAGACTGTCTATGCTGATGCTGAGTGACTGTCCTGTTATGTTGATTGTCTATCCTCTTCCTCCTCCGCTAATATGTTGGAAGAACATTTTCGTTTCTTGGTAATGCCACCAGCCCAATTTTTCTGCCCATTTAACAGGGGCGTTTAATTACAATTTTTGATGCAATGCTTTGCAGCAGGGCTCATTCCTGCACCACAACTAGAGTATATGGGAGAGGTTGCAGTGTCGTGGCACCAGCACCAGTGCCTAAGGCCCAATTTTTCTGCCCCTGTTTAACAGGGGCGTTTAATTACAATTTTTGATGCAATGCTTTGCAGCAGGGCTCATTCCTGCACTACAACTAGAGTATATGGGAGAGGTTGCAGTGTCGTGGCACCAGCACCAGTGCCTAAGGCCCAATTTTTCTGCCCCTGTTTAACAGGGGCGTTTAATTACAATTTTTGATGCAATGCTTTGCAGCAGGGCTCATTCCTGCACTACAACTAGAGTATATGGGAGAGGTTGCAGTGTCGTGGCACCAGCACCAGTGCCAAAGGCCCATTTTTTCTGCCCCTGTTTAACAGGGGCATTTAATTAAAATTTTTGATGCAATGCTTTGCAGCAGGGATCATTCCTGCACTACAACTAGAGTATATGGGAGAGGTAGCAGTGTCGTGGCACCAGCACCAGTGCCTAAGGCCCAATTTTTCTGCCCCCGTTTAACAGGGGCATGTAATTACAATTCTTGATATAATAGTTCCCTATGTTTTCCAAAAAGCTTAAAATAGATTTTTTGACTGGAGCTACACTTTAAAAATGTACCAGTTGAAAATTACAAACAGATTATACTTAACACAACAAACCTACACAGTCCCTGTCTTGTTTGCACCGCCTGTATACTGCTGTTCTGAGTATATAGGGCCTGGGGGCCACACGTATTTCCTTTTTTTAATATGGGTACGGGGTTCCCCTTAATATCCGTACAAGACCCAAAGGGGCTGGTAATGGGCAGGGGGCTACCCATGCCATTTTTCTTAATGATTTTCATCCATATTGCCGGAACCAGATATAACTTTAAAACCGCAAGCAGTTTTAAATGACGTTATTTCCATTAAATGTCATTTTTTGCAGGGACTGTTCTAAACACGGGAAACACATCACACTTCACAGGTATACTATAGACACCCCCCAGGCATGATATTTAAAGGAATATTTCACTTTTTTTTCACTTTAATCGTCATTAAAATCAGTGCTCCCGCCAAAACGGCCATTTTTAAAAACATTTTAGGCATTGACCCATGTCCCCTGGGGCAGGAGCCAGGTCCCCAAACCCTTTTTAGGACAGTATCTTGCATATTAGCCATTAAAATTAGCACTTTTAATTTTGAACGTTCGAGTCCCATAGACTTCAATGGGGTTCTAAAGTTCGTACGAATTTTTGGTCCGTTTGAAAGTTCTGGTGCGAACCGAACTGGTGGTTGTTCGGCTCATCCCTACACACGATGTTTGTGCACCACTTTCTCAAATGCAATATAAAAAAAAAACACAGAAAGTACAGAATTGCCTGCTCTAAATGACAAAAAGGTATGGAGTCATAGTTGCAGCTGCAGCCATGACTCTGGTAGAAGCACTGAAACCGAGGACGTATGGCTACGTCCATTTGCAGGAAGTGGTTAAACAATGTCGCTTGGGCGTCGGATAGGCCGTAACCAGTTCCACATTGAGCCTATTCTGGCTCTCCTACATGTAAAAATCATAATTTTTTTTGCTAGAAAATTACTCAGAACCCCATAACATTATATACATTTTTTTAGCAGACACCCTAGGGAATAAAATGGCAGGCATCGTGACTTTTTATCCTGCATGGTATTTGCCAACAATTTTTTGGGAAAAAAACGGTTTCATGATTTAAATAATAACAAAACAGTAAAGTTAGCCCATATTTTTTGTATATTGTGAAAGATGATGTTATGCCGAGTAAATAGATACCCAACATGTCAGGCTTTAAAATTGCTCACAGTCATAGAATGACACCAAACTTCGGTACCTAAAAATATACATAGGCGACTCTGTGAATTTTTTAATTCAATCTTATTTTTATTGAGATATAGAAGCAAGATAGGAGGGGGAAAAAAAAATACAGAATATTCCAACATATTCATTTTACATTGTTACATAAACATAAAAAAAAAAAACACAGAGAAATCCACTCTACTACAGTGGTGTCGAACTGTCACGAGGTTAAAGTGTTTGTTTTGAGCTTCGATTTAGGTAGTATGGTAAGAGAGCCTGTAGTCCTACCATGATTAGTCTAAGTTAAAGTGGGTGTGTGTGCACCACTATCCTCTCAGCGGGTGTTGCCCACTCATTACAGGTAGACTAGGGCTATTGTGTTCATTCTGGCAACGTTCACTCTGGGGGGGAAGCTCTGTATGTGCCACCATGCTGGTCTAATGAGACTAGAGGTCATAACTTAAGTAATCGGGTATTACTGCAACTTGTATAGGGGAGGGAAGAAAGGGGGAAGAGAGTGAGGAAAGAGGGGTCAGGACAGTAAAGAGCTTAGGGATCAAAAGATATACATTCCACCCTGATCACACAGGTGTATTGGTAGAGTCCTCTGTGGCCCATGAGATAAACTCTGAGGAATATCGAAACATCGACCATGAGGTCCAGGTCTTAGAGAATTGTTCCTCCCTACCCGTTTCCTGTGACAACATTCTTTCCAAACTATTAATTCGGTCCACTTCAATTGCCCAATCCCCCAGGGAAGGCATGCTCGTTGACTTCCAATGTCTGGGCAACACCGTTCTAGCAGCCGCCAAAAAGTGACGCAGAACGTCTTTCTTGACTGACTTAAGCGGTCCCGGGAGCAGAGATAGCAGAGCCATCTCAGGAGAGGGTGCGATGGAGGTCGCCATGAGTTTGCAGTACAAGTCAAGGATCTTTTGCCAGAACTTCCTCACAGGGGGGCATGCCCACCAAATGTGAAGTAAGGTTCCCTTAGATGACAAGCAACGCCAGCAAGTATCCGGAAGTGTCGAGTTGATTCGGTGCAAAGTCGAAGGGCATCTGTACCAGCGGGTCAACAGCTTGAACCCCTTTTCTTGATAATTGGAGGCTATGGACATTTTGTGGGTCAGTATGAAGCACTTTTACCAGTCTACAGGCGAGATGGAGTGGCCCAGGTCTTCCTCCCATGCCTGTGTGTATGGGGGAAGGTCAGGATTGTAAGCCACATGTAAGAGGGAATATAATTGAGAGACTACATGTGTAGGAGGGGTGGCCTGGAGCAGCATGCCCTCCAAGTCTGTTAAATCAGCGAGTACATTAGGTAACGATGGGAAAGTGCGAATGAAGGAAATCACCTGTTGTCTCTGCAGCCAGTGCGTAGAGGCATGAGAAGATGGGTCAGAGGGAATGTCATGAGTCAGAGAGGGGTCTGAACGTAGGACTTGGGCAAGTCGCCTGTGGTCCTCCTTACACCAAGGTCCAAAACTCGCTCCCTGTAGGGCCGGTGGAAAAGCCAGAGTTCCAAACAGTGGAGCCATGGGTCCCTGCATGGGAGATAGGGTCTTGGAGGAATTCATTCGGGTCCAGATTTGTATGGTTTGTCGGGTGAGGTCGCTCAGTGGTACCTCTCCTTTCAGGAATTCAGTAGGTGTCCACGGCAATGCACAGAGATCTATTGGGTTAATATGGCTCTCTATCTGTACCCATAATTTGGAGGAGGAATGATGGAACCAGTTAAGTATACGCGTGAGCACAGCTGCTCTATAATATAAGGAGGCACCCGGGGCTCCTGCTCCACCACGAATCTTGGGGAGTGATAAGGTCTCGTAGCGTATCCGGGGACGAGCCCCTCCCCAAATAAAGGAGGAGAATAGTTGGCGGAGCTTGCTGAAAAACCAGGAGGGTATGGAAATGGGAATTGTTTGGAACAAATAGAGAAACCGAGGGATTACGTCCATTTTTAGGGCATTTACTCTGCCTAGCCACGATAGGCATTTCTTTGCATAGTTTGAGAGATCCGTCTTGGTTCTAAGCAGCAGGGGTGCATAATTCAAAGAGAATAGATGGGACCTTTCCGTGGGTATTTGGATTCCGAGGTAGCAGATGGAGGTAGAGCCTGTTTTAAATGGGTACCTAGCGGATATCTGGCGGAGGACCTCTTGGGACAGTGAGATGTTCAGGATTTCTGATTTAGTATGGTTTACTTTGAAATTGCTCAGCATGCCAAACCTCGTGAATTCCTGCATTATATGTGGTAAGGATAGGTGGGGTTGGGTTACAAACAATAGCAAGTCATCCGCGAAGAGCGCCAGCTTAGAATGAATGGGGCCTATCGATACACCTGAGATGTTGGGGTTATTGCGTAAGGCTATTGCTAGGTGTTCCATGACAAGGACATATAGAAGGGGAGATAAAGGACAGCCCTGTCGTGTCCCATTTTTAATGGCAAATGTAGGTGACAGTGAACCATTTACCCGAATTCTAGCGGAAGGGGAGGAGTAAAGGGCCATAATTCGGGATAACATTTTGGGACCCAGGCCTATCTGTTGCAGAGACATCCGAAGGAATTGCCAGTCAACCCGGTCGAATGCCTTTTCTGAATCGACCGTCAAAAGGCATAGAGAGATTTCGTGGGTGCGGGCATAGTCGGTAAGAAGCAGGGTTTTCAGGGTGTTATCCCTTGCCTCGCGGCCACTTACAAAACCCACCTGGTCCAGATGTATAAGGCGGGGGAGTAGCGGTTGCATTCTAGTAGCTAATATTTTGGGATATATTTTCAGATCCACTCCAATTAATGATATGGGCCTATAATTTGCACACAAGGTAGGGTCTTTGTCTGGTTTGGGGATAATGGCGATGTGGGCTTCAAGCGTTTGTGGAGGAAACGCTGAGCCTTCTAAAAGAGAGTTAAACACCTTAGCCATAAAGGGGGTCAGTAGAGGAGCAAATGTTTTGTAGAATTTAGGGGTAAAACCGTCGGGTCCTGGGCTTTTACCTGAAGGAGTGGCCGCTATTGCTCCCACTACCTCGTCTGCTGTGATTACTCTCTCTAGCTCTTCTGCAGTATCGCCATCTAATATAGGGAGCTCAGTTTCCTCGATATAGGACTGGCCATCGGGCGCAGGAGTGTGGGATGGGCTAGATGGGATACCGGTCGGTAGGTTGTACAGTGTTTGATAGAAATCTCTGAATGTTTGTGATATCTTGGAGGGCTCATTAAGCATTTCTCCAGAAGGGGCCCGAATATGAGGTATAAATGTGGAAGGCGTGCTTGGATGGAGGGTGCGGGCCAACGGCCTACCACATTTATCTCGAAATCGGTACTGATGTAAAGCAAGTCTGTCCGCATAAGCACGAGCTGAGGCCTCGTATAGGTCCCTGAGTTGGGATCGGGCCAGTGAAACCTCTGTCAAAGTCACCAGCGTAGGGGCTCGTTTATGCTGGGTCTCAAGGTCCCGAAGCTTTTGTGTTGCTGAGGTTATTGCAGCTGAACGAGTCTTTTTCAAGCGGGTTCCCACCTGAATAAAGAGGCCTCGCAGAACAGCTTTAAGCGCCTCCCATTGGAAGGGTAGCGAGGTGGTGTCTGTGGCATGATCTAGCAAGAAATTAGAGATCGTTTCCGAGACCTTGTGGGAACACTCAGGGTTCGTGAGGAGGGAATCATTCAGCCTCCATGTCCATTCCCTCACCGGTGTGGAAGGGATAGATAATGTCAGATATATAGGCGAGTGGTCAGACCAGACCATTGAGTCTATGTCACATTCAGGTGACCAATCTAAGCAGCTATGGTCAAGAAGGAAGTAGTCGATACGACTATAGGAGTGATGGACCTGTGAGAAATGGGTATAATTCCGATTTGTTGGAAATAGAACCCGCCAGATGTCGATTAGACGGAGGTCGTATATAGCCCGTTTAAAAGCCCTCAACTTAGTAAAGGAGATGGATGAGCGAGAGGTGGACGAGTCTAAAAGCGGGTCTAGGGGGGCATTAAAATCCCCGCCTATAATTAGTTTACCTTCCGCAAATTCTGACAAGAGCTTCATGTATCGCAGAGCAGTCGAGATTTGGTTAGTGTTTGGTAGGTAGAGGTTGGCTATAGTAAATTTGGTGCCCCATAGGGAGAACTTTACGAACACATACCTTCCCTGAGGATCCGACAGCTGGTCTATCAGATCAATCGGGAGCGTTTTGTGGAAGGCAATAGAAACGCCTTTAGTTTTCTGAGAGGGGTTTGTACTGTGGAACCATCTGTTAAAGTACCTGTTGGAGCAGGAAGGGGTGGAGTTTGTGTGGAAATGTGTTTCCTGTAACAGTAATACGTTGACCTGCTGTTTATGCATGTGGTAAAGGATTTGTCCTCTCTTGGATGCAATATTGAGGCCATTTACATTGTACGAGCAACACGTCAAGCGAGGACGAGATAGTACTGTGTGAGCCATAGTGGAATGCGGATAAGAAAATCAGGTTATAGACAGTGGGGGGGGGGGGGGGAGTAGGAGAAGGAAAGGGGGAACTTATAAGGTAGCAGAAAGTGTACTAGTAAAAAACTAAAAAGGGAAAAGAAAAGTGAAAAAAAAAGGGGGAAAGAGGGCTCCCAGGTAAGGAGCCAGGTAAATCTAAGGGACACCACGTGAAAGTTCACGTATACGAGCACTATTCGTGCCCGGCCTATTGAGGGTGAAGGGTCGAAGCGGAGAACCTGAGCCATGAGCCCAGTAGCATGACAGGCATGTAAAACTTCACTGAGGCACATTAGTATAACAAGATATTAATACAGAACACACAGCAGATCCTCCACGAAGGGGGAGACGGTCCGCATGGGCAAATAGCTCCACACCAGTCCCGTCTCCCCCCTCCGCAGAGGAGACAACAGTCCATGAGACACCTCACGGGAAGGGAGCAAACATTGTCAACATGTTTCCACATACCCCAACGGGGGGCCAGAGATCCATCCGTGTAATATGACAGAGAGCGCATTAGGGTGAAACTACCTGGTGCGTAAGAAACTGTGAGTATATAACTAAGGAAGCCCACGTGGATAGCAGCAAGGGACCGTGGACCCAACCGGTCCATCAGTCGCCCCTCCACCCATATCCAGGTGGGCCATTACCGCTAAACATCTAGAGAGTAGACCTGTATATTAAAGTAGATTAGGAACTCAACATTTACATAACTAGATCAAACATGAGCAACCCGCTGTTCCATTGCCTCTCCCGAACCCCAGCCAGTCACAATACACTAGCAAAGGGCAGGGAGAAGGTCCGTGAATTAAGTGCACCAGCTGTACTGAGGTATTTAGTATGCGGTCTACCACCCCATCCCCCATCATGGCATAACCAACAGAGTATATGGAGAAACAAGTAAGATGAAAGGATGGGAGAAACCACAAAAAAAAGAATAACATCCCCAAAAAAGGAAAAATGCTGCCCGTCCAGGAGACAAGGGATAGGTATAATACTGAGATGGCGCTAGTCATACAATGTGCATCGAAATAAGTCCAAAAGGTTTCTTGAGGTTACTTTAATCTTCCGGAGAGGTAGGGTGACGTGGTCCAGGATCAACAGAGTGCGATGCATACCTCGGATGTCTGCGGCGTTGCGGGAGGGGATCACGTATTTGTACCCTAGTGCGGTCGTCTGGGGGGTCCAGCCAGTTAGGTACATTAGTTGGATCTTGCTCCAAAAAGCGGAAAAAGGCTGGAAGTTGATCTGGATCAGAGAGTACAAATGTATGCTCGGCCCTGGTCACCTTGATGCTGAAAGGGTGCCCCCAAGTGTAGGTTGCTCCGGCTTGGCGTATCAGGTCTAGCAGTGGACGGACCATTCGGCGCATGTGGAGAGTGTTGCGAGAAAGGTCTGGGTATAGGTGGATAGTTGAACCGTCAAAGTCCACAGGGCCCAAACGCCACGCTTTGCGCATAATTTCTTCTTTAAGGGTGAAATAGTGAACCCTGCATAGGACGTCACGTGGGCGGTCACTATGTTCCCTCCTGGGCCCCCCCACTCTGTGCACCCGGTCTATCTCAATAGGGGACATAGTCTCTCTTCCCAGGACTAGGTTGAGGATGGCAGTGACAGATGGTTTCAAGTCTGTACCCGCCATGGCTTCCGGTATGCCTTGTAGTCGTATATTATTCCTGCGGCTCCTATTCTCCCTGTCTTCTATGCGCAGTTGATGTTGACGAATACGGTGCAAGTGTTCTTTGGAGGCCCGCTCAAGAGACGTGATGCGGGCAGCATGGTCAGATTGAGTATCAGTTAGGGTAGAGATTGCGGTCTGATTGGTAGAGACCTGCTGTTGGATGGCCTGAAGGTCCTTGTGGAGTGAGGACTCCATTTTGACTGCCCAGGATTCAAACTCCGCTCGGAAGGCCGCCAGAAGAGTCGAGGCTTCAGACCTAGGTAATTCTCCTGAGGTTGGAGGGGCCACGGCTCCAGGAACTGCACCTGGAAG
This sequence comes from Lithobates pipiens, assembly GCF_037356315.1. Lineage (NCBI taxonomy): Eukaryota > Metazoa > Chordata > Amphibia > Anura > Ranidae > Lithobates > Lithobates pipiens. The sequence continues at coordinate 541,047,470 of NW_027507758.1, forward strand.
AGGGACAACAGTGGTGCCGGATCTGGACGCTACACTTGAAAGGACCAAGTGCTGGGTCGGGGGGTCATCTGATTCCTCGCCGCTGTCCGTTGTCGGCTGAGTAGGAGGAGGAGGTTTGCTCTTTCCTGGATTACGCGCTGGTGCCATCTTGTCTCTGGGAGTGCGGGGATCAGACTGAGACGTACGGAGCAGGTATCGCTGGATTGTACCCTGTTGGAGATCCACAGACTCAGTAGATCGAGAGCTGTGTGTGGACATGCTGTTCAGGTATGTGCAATGTCTGAGGTATAGCCTGTCCGCTACGGGCGATCACGGGACTCAGCTGGACATTTCCTTAGCCAGACATGGTCGTTCCGTGTCTCTGCGGAGTTGAACGGACGAAGACCCCAGGTGGGCACTATCTGGTTGGGCTGCTTTGGTGGCTGTGTATGTAGAGATCCAGGTTTGTAAGAATGAGGGAGCTCAGGAGTGTGGGTGCATACAGCAGCCTGGGTGAACCAAGATGGCCACCTTTCTGGGTCTCTGGATCTGTATCAGCAGCCTATGTAATAAGGGGGGGTTGGTCCTCAAGGATATCCCGTCTAATTCTGAAGGTGCCCGGCCAGGATTTCCAGGGGGTCAGTGAGTCTAGAATGGGGCCCAGAAGACACGGAGGTGTAGCAAGATGGCCGCCCCTCTAATTCTCTGAAGCCAGAGCCTTGTCAGCAAATGCAGCCAGAGAAAAGTACATGCCCCCTTAATAACCCCTTTAGGGGTCTCTGGTGGTCTGGCTAGAGTGTTCCTGAGGGTGGATGGGGACGGATTGAGCCCAGAGAGAACAGAGAGGCCTCCGGGTGTACCAAGATGGCCGCCGTCACTTACCAGGACCGTTTTGGATGATCCCAGGGCCACTCAGGGAGGACTTCAGGCTCTAGATGGCAGGCTGGGTGTCCCCGGCAACCTGCAGGTTGTAGAAACAGCCGCTGGGCTTTGTAGTGCGCCGGAGCTCGGCCTCCGGGTGGAGCAAGATGGCCGCCGTAGGCCGAAGCCTCGGACTGTCCTGCCGGGCGGCCGGAGCTCCGCGAACAGCACACCCGCGCTAGAGGTATGCCCCAGCTCCTCCTGGTATGCCCAGGGCCTCCAGTGGGGGCCGTTCTGCTCCGGTGGACGGGAAGGCTCTGGGTATGCGCTCTAGTGGCGGAGCTCACCCCAGGCACGTCCACTCGGGTCTCCGCTCGGCCACGCCCCTCTGTGAATTTTTTAACAGGTTACATGTTTAGAGTTACAGAGGAGGTCTAGTGCTAAAATTGTTGCTTGCGCTCTAACGCACGCAGTGATACCTCACATGTGTGGTGCTTGAATGGCGTTTACATATGTGGGTGGGACAAATATATGCGTTCGCTTCCGAGCTCGAGCTACCGAGGACAGTGGCATTTTAAATTGTTATTTTTTTATTTTACTTTTTTTTTTTTTTTTTTTATCACTTTTATTCCTATTACAAGGACTGTAAACCTCCCTTTAGTACTAGCTAGCTGTCATAACCCCGGTATTTTAAGGAACGGCGTGCGTTTCTCTTTAGGATAAAAGTGGTCTCTGCAGTGGATTCACAGCGAGATCACTTTTATCAGTGGCTGGAGAGGGCCCTCCCGCCGTTCTCCGGTTGTCTCTGCTGCTTACTGAAGTCGTCGGTAGCAGCGGAGACGATTGGGTCCTTTCCCTTGCTTGGCTGGCTGCCGAGTGAGGGGAAGATGGCCCCCGCTCGGCTCCATAGCATTGGAGGGCAGAGGCAACATTAAAACGTCACTTCCACCCAATGGACTTAAAGGACATTTTTTTTTATTGCATTTTAGTGTAAATATGAGATCTGAGGTCTTTTTGACCCCGGATCTCATATTTAAGGGGTCCTGTCATGCTTTTTTTCTATTACATGGGATCTTTACAAAAATATTTTTTTTAAAAGGACAGTGTCAAAATTAAAATGAAAACTTAAAATCAATAAGAAATTTTTTTTTTAAATCGCCCCGTCCCACTGAGCTCGCACACAGAAGCGAACGCATACGTGAGTCGCTCCCGAATATGAAAATGGTGTTCAAACCACACATGTGAGGTATCGCTGCGATCGGTAGAGCGAGAGCAATAATTCTAGTAAATACAGAATCTAAAAAATAGGCCTGGTCCTTAAGTGTTTAACTCAAGTTAACACTGTATAAGCAGTTATAGCAAACAGGTTTTTTTTCCTTTTGGGATAAAGGTTTTAAATAAATAAAAGCTGACTATTGTAAGCACCTGTCAGGGGCTGGGCTCAGCCCTTCCTTCTCTGAGCTGGCCGCTCAGCTGTCGGCTGATTGCCAGCTCCCATCTCTCCACAGTTACTTAACTGTTGATGATCCTGCTCGTCAGTCCTGCCTACTTAAGCTGTCTCCAGTCCAGAGGATCTCTGCCTTTGCCTTGGTCAACATCACAGAAACTATCTCCTGTGATCCTATTCAAGACTTGCTTTGCTGACATTCCTTCTGGCTCCAGATCCTGCTTGCTGCTCCACTACATTGATCCCTGACTTCTGGCTTGGCTAACTATCCATTCCGGTTACTGAACTTTGGCTATGTTTTGACTAAGTTTGTTCTTTTGACTTTTATTATTAAACAAGTGTGATTTAACTGCACTTCTGTCTCGGCCTGATTTCATGGTTTAGCTCAACTCTCTAACTGCTACATCTGTAGAACAGCTTGTTCTGTTAAAAAACAGACTTACAGGCCAGATCACCAGGGGAAAATAAAGGAAAGAAAGTCTCAAAAAAATAAAAATACAATCAAATCTACAAACTGTTTAGCTGCAACATAATAAATGTTTTCTTTATGGTTAAATACCATACCATGTCAAGGATAGTTTATACAATAAAAACAGTTGTAAGGGTATTTTTGCTTGAGTTTCTGGCACCTGAAATATCCAATTTGCATGCATCCTTTTTTTGTCATTGCTCTTATAGGAATGTTGGTAGGTTTGAAGTCATATTTCCTTGTGAATGATGAATTTGGCACTCTAGGCAGTGACTGAGGGATCTCCATGGATATGAAGAATTGTGTCTGGACATCTCGGGCTTCATCTCTTCTCCACGTGAACTCATCACAATCTCTGGTGACCATCACATACATGGAAAATGCTGTCATTTTCCACCACCGTGCAGCAGACCGAGACAAAGGTAAGTTCTGTTTGTTCCATGAGCATTTTTCTCTAATAGACAGGTGAAAGCAAACTGTGTAACAGGGCAAATATTATTAAGAAGCACGGACCTATAAAGGTGAATATTGACATACAATATACTTTGCCAGCTTTTTGTCGCCATCAATTTTAAAATTACTTTTTTATTAATTAAAATGGTACATTTTCTCAGTTTAAACATTCGATACAGTGCCTTGAAAAAGTATTCATATCCCTGAAATTTTTCCAAATGTTGTCATGTTACAACCAAAAACGTAAATTTATTTTCTTGGGATTTTATGTGATAGACCAACACAAAGTGCTACATCATTATGAAGTGGAAGGAAAACTATAAATGGGTTTTCAACATTTGTTTTACAAATAAATATCTGAAAAGTGTGCCGTACATTTGTATTCAGCCCCCTTTACTCTGATAACCCTAACTAAAATCTTAATAGAGTCCACCTGTATGTAATTTAATCTCAGTATAAATACAGCTGTTCTGAGAAGCCCTCAGAGGTTTGTTAGAGAACCTTAGGGAACAAACAGCCTCATGAAGGCCAAGGAACACACCAGACAGGTCAGGGATGAAGTTGTGGAGAAGTTTAAAGCAGGGTTAGATTATAGAAAAAATATTCCAAGCTTTGAACATCACACGGGGTATTGTTCACTCCATCATCCGAAAATGGAAAGAGTATGGCACAACTGCAAACCTACCAAGACATGGCCGTCCACCTAAACTGACCGGCCAGACAAGGAGAGCATTAATCAGAGAAGCAGCCAAAAGGCCCATCGTAACTCTGGAGGAGCTGCAGAGATCCACAGCTCAGGTGGGAGAATCTGTCCACAGGATAACTAATAGTCATGCACTTCACACATCTGACCTTTAGACCCCTTTCACACTGAGGCGCTTTATAGCACTAAAAATAGCGATTACAAAGCGCCTCTCCTTTCACCCCAGTGTGAAAGCCTGAGGGCTTTCACACTTGCACGGTGCGCTGGCAGGAGGCTCAAATATGTCTTGCGAGCAGCATCTTTGAGGCGCTGTATGCACCGCTCCTAAAGCACCCTGTCCAGTGAAATCAATGGGCAGCACCAGCAAAGTGCCGCTTTTAACCGTTTTTTGGCCACTAGCTGGGATAAAAGCGCCCCACTAGTGGCCAAAAAAATGCTGCAATAATGTCTGTACAGTGCTGCTAAAAATAGCAGCCCTTTACCGCCGACACCGCTCCATGTGAAAGTGCCCTTATGGAACAGTAGCAAGAAGAAAGTCATAATAAGTCCCATTTGCAATTTGCGAGAGGCCATGTGGGGGACACAGCAAACGTGGAAGAAGGTGCTCTGGTCAGATGAGACCAAAATTGAACTTTTTGGCCTAAAAGCAAAACGCTATGTGTGGCGAAAAACTAACACTGCACATCACCCTGAACACACCATCCCCACCATGTAACATGGGGATGCTTTTCATCAGCAGGGACAGGGAAGCTGGACAGAGGTGATGGGAAGATGGATGGAGCCAAATACAGGACAATCTTAGAAGAAAACCTGTTATGCCGTGTACACACGAGCGGAATGTCCGACAGAAAAAGTCAGATGAAATCGTTTCATCTTATATTCCGATCGTGTATATGCCTCATTAGACTTTTTTTCTGAAAATTTTGATGGATCTAGAAATAGAACATGTTTTAAATTTTTCCAACGGAACCAATTCCTATCGGGAAAACCACTTGTCTGTATGCTGTTCTGACGGACCAAAAACTAACAATGCTCTGAAGCAAGTATGATACTAGTTTTTTAGTCCCGTCATACAGGCTGTATGTCACAGCGCTCTTAACGATCAGACTTTGGTGTGATCGTGTGTATGCGCGACAGTTTCAGCGGAACTCTGTTTGGAACTCCGTTGGAAAAACCTTCACAGTTTATTCCAATGGGAAAACCGGCCGTGTGTACGTGGCATTAAAGTTTGTAAAAGACTTGAGACTGGGGTGGAAGTTCACCTTCCAGCAGGACAACGACCCTAAACATACAGCCAGAGCTACAATGGAATGGTTTTTATTAAAGTATATTCATGTGTTAGAATGACCCAGTCAAAGTCCAGACCTAAATCCAATTGAAAATCTGTGGCTAGACTTGAAAATTGCTGTTCACAGACGTTCTCCATCCAATCTGACAGAGCTTAAAGTGATACTAAAGGTTTGTAATTAAAAAAAATAACAAACATGTCATACTTACCTCCGCTGTGCGGCTCGTTTTTCACAGAGTGGCCCTGATCCACATCTTCTGGGGTCCCCCGGTGGCTGTCTCGGCTCCTGCCCGCATCAGCTAACCCCCTCTGGGAAGTGCTTTCCCAGGTGGGTTACCTTGCGGACGTGCACCCGGGTCCAGCATTTGCGTCCATAGACACGAATGCCGGACTCGGCTCCGCCCCCTGGCGCTCGCGTCATTTGGATTTGATTGACAGCAGTGCGAGCCAATGGCTGGGCTGCTATCAATCTATCCAATGAAGAGCCAAGAAGACCGGCCCAAGAAGGCAGTGCGTTCTCGACGCTGGACTTTCGAGGGCTCAGGTAAGTAAAGCAGGGGGCCTGTAACTATCAGATGTTTTTTTCACCTTAATGCATAGGATGCATTAAGGTGAAAAAAAAAGAAAGTTTACAACCCCTTTAAGATATTTTATAAAGAAGAATGGACAAAAATGTCACTCTCTAGATGTGCAAAGTTGGTAGAGACAGCCCCAAAAAGACTTGCAGCTGTAATTGCAGTGAAAGGTGGTTCTGCAAAGAATTGACTCAGGGGGGCTGAATACAAATGCATCCCACACTTTTTTTTACATATTTAACATTTTCCTTCCACTTCACAATTATGTGCCACTTTGTGTTGGTCTATCACATAAAATCCCAATAAAATACATTTACGTTTTTGGTTGTAACATGACAAAATGTGGAAAATTTCAAGGGGTATTTCAATTTTCTAGTGGTGAATTAATTATGGGTTTGTGAGATTTGTAAATCATTGGATTCTGTATTTATCTAGATTTTTAGTGTCCTGACTTTTTGCAATTGGGGTTGTAAAGCGGAACTGAAGTCTATGACAAAAATTGCTATTAGGCAGAATTATTACAAGAAGAGGTTTTGTATGTCTCTTATCTAAAAAAATAAATAAAAATTTGGTGTATCCTCCCTCTTATATGATGGAACTTCCTTCCTCGTTGTTAGTTCCTGTATTGACCTTAACACTACAAATGCCAACATCTACTGCATCATATTGTTTGCCTCAACTCTTCATCATGAATTTTTGTGGATGCCAAGTGTTTTGTGAGTTCAATTATGTGATGAAGATTGCCTGCAGATTGCCTGCAGTGGTTGCCTAAGGCATCTCGAATCTCAGCCGGTATCCTGTCGAGAACTGTCCACCATCGGATGGTGTCCGCCCTATACTGCGCTTGCGCAGTACGGAGGACAAAGGAGACGCCGAAAGTCTCCGAAGATGGATAGCTGATCGTCAGCTCTACATGGTGCCTGCGCACTGAGTCCAGGTTCAAGCCCCATCATCCAAGTGGACGTAGAGTTAGAATATAAATATCCTCAGCACAGCGAGGCCGTGCCCGAAGCGTGGTGAGCGAAGCAAGCCCGCGAGGGGTCCTCTTACAACATCGGGAGCGTGTGACAAAATGTACCATTGAGTGCACAGGCACTGTGTAGAGCTGATAATCAGATGTTCATCTTCTGAGACTTTCAGCTTCTCCTTTGTCCTCAGCACTGCGCGAGCGCTGCGGCTGCGCAGTATAGGGCGGACATTACCTGATGGGGGACCTTTCTCGTCAGAACACCAGTTCAGCAGGAACCCCGAAACAGGTCTATCAACAGAACATTCAGGCGTCATACTATTTATTGACATAGGTGTAATACTGATCAAAAGACAACTCCTTTATAAGTGTAAAGACCTTTTACGTGTAAATGAAGAGCCTGTTGCTGTCTCCACCTATGACCCTTTTCCACTGTGGCACTTTATATCAATTTTCCAGTGCTATGCTATTAAGAAAAACCACAAAGCGAGTTTTCTGAAAAAAATGCAGGCCTCATTTTACTAAACCACAACCTACATATAAAAACTACACAACAAATGGTCCAAGAAGACCTAGCATTACATTTTTTTGTGTAAAATGTATGCAGTTATTGCCCCTCACAGAGAGTACTCCTCCCTATGTCTTTATTTGATTTTCTTTTCAAAAAGACAGCATCACATTTGTTTAACCACTTCAATACCGAACACTTTCACTCCCTTCCTGCCCAGGCCAATTTTCACCTTTCTTCAGTGCTGTTGCACTTTCAATGACAATTGCAAGGCCATGCAAAATGTTTTAACTCTTTTTTTTTTTTTTTTAGACAAATAAGAGCTTTCTTTTGGTGGTATTTAATCACCACTGATTTTATTCTTTGCTCAAACCACATTTGTTTAACCACTTCAATACTGAACACTTTCACCACCCCACCCTTCCTGTCCAGGCCAATTTTCACCTTTCAGTGCTTTGAATGACAATCTGCACGGCCATGCCAAATGTTTTATCTTTTTTTTTGTAGACAAATAAGTGTTTTCTTTTGGTGGTATTTAATCACCATGGATTTAATTTTTTTGTAAATTTATAGGAAAAAAAACAAAAAGTCATCTTTTTCTTTCTTTGTTATAAAATGTTGCAAATAAGTAATTTTTCTTCTTCGCTGATGTGCACTGATAAGGTTTTACGGATAATCACTGTGTTGTCAGTCATTGGCTTTCCTTTCCTCCATACAGAGACAGTGCTGACGAAAGGAAATACTGATAACCAGCATTTCTTTACATGGAATCAGCTGAGGACACAGTGATCAGAGCATGCTTGATGTGCATGGCTCTGGGAGGATCTCAATAGATGCCCTCCCAGAAATTGACGACTGCACTGCAGCTGTCGTTCGGATATAGCGCAGTCGGCAAGTGGTTAAGCATCATCTGGGGTCAGCACCTAGTTCCTGAAATTAGGTGCTGGTTCACAGATGACACCATCATATGAAATCCTGCTTCCAATGCAGCACTGGTGAGTGTATTCTTTTTTTGGGGGGATTTTCATAGTACAATTATATAGAGTACAATAGCTCTAAAACAGTTATATATATATATATATATATATATATATATATATATATATGTGTATTCAATTCAACAGAGGAGGTGAAGTTCTGAGTGGGGGGGGGTTGGGAATTGGAACAAGTAAGTCATATTTACCTATACAAAAATGTTAAAGCAAAGTGATACATACATAAGTGATAACTTATACCATAATACCTTCAGGAGTGGAAGCATGGTTTGGATATAAATGACTGGTGATCTAAGATATTGGCCTAGCCGTAACAATAATAACTGTGGGAGTTACTAGTTTTAGATATAAGAGAGTCATGGATGTCCAAGAGCTGCAGGAGTCAGTGGATGTCCTATGGTGGTCGAAAGGTAGAGGGGTCGGAGAGATTGGATACTTTGAGGTTGCCCAGTGAATTGGTGAGATCTCTTTTAAGATACCAGTCGGTACAGCGGAATGGTTGCATGACTTCTTTTAAGACTTTCTGGGTTAATGTGGCCTCTATATATTTACGCCATCTCGTGAAGAAGCGTGATGTAGAACGAAAGTTCAGTGTAATGGTGTCCACTAAGTAGAAGAGCGACAGCCTAGCTCTTTGCACTGCCGGTAGAATGGGTGGTGTTGGTGAAATCCAGTGGGACATAATAGTCCTGCGAGCAACCAAGAGACATAGATGGGAACATTGTGGAATATTTAGGGGACCCAATGCAGTTGAAGAGGATGCTGGTAGTGTGTAGCCAAATAAACATAGTAAACGATCCTTCGGAATCCGTGTTTTTTGATTTTGCAGATGTGGACAAGTACAGAGTCCCAGAAACGGTGTAGCAATGTGGGGCGAGGTAGGGAGCACCAGGGGCATTGCACTTGAGTTGGGTCCGCTTTGTTGATGCGGAATAGGTAGTAGGCTCTGTGCATGATCTTAAATTGTATTTCATGCCACGTTTCTGATATAAGTTTGCAGACGGGTCTGTATCCCTCAAGGACTCAGTTCATTGTCACCGAATAGGTTAGACCATTTTCGGAATGGTTTGAGGTGGTATTTTTCTGATTGGTGTTGAATAAGATAGGAGTAAAGACTGGAGATGGAATAATAATTTCTCTGAAGCACAGTGTCAATGAAGGACTGTTGGAAGGGATCGGATTTAGATCCATAAGAACTTAATCAGTTAATTGGTGATATAAGAAGGTGTGTGTCGGTGGCAAAGAAAATTCCTTCGACAGGCCTTGGAATGGTTTGAACTTGCCAGGTTCGTCCTGGTATATTGAGGTTACTTTCGTGAGGCCCTCGGTTTGCCATTGATCAAATGCTTTCGGGAGAGTGGATGGGAGAAATGTAGGGTTACCTTGGATTGGTAGATAGCGTGAGACACTTGATGGTAATCCCAGTAGTTTCCGTACCTCTCTTCAAGCGGTGAATCTATCTCTGATGAGTACATTTGATTTGAGGTGAGGTGGTAGAGTGTTAGGATTGGAGTGGAGGATGGCTGATGGTGTGTGGGGAGGTCAAAGCACCTTTGAGTAAAATATTGCAGTATTTATACTTTTCATTTAGCCAGTCTAGCCCTGTCTAAGTAGGCATGAGCGACTATAGAAACGAATATTCGGTAGACCCGCCCTACCCTCAGACTTTGGGTGGCATCGGTTTTTGTGGCTCTTTGCGGGACCATATAAAAGTAGTTAATGCCCTATGGAATTTTTGTACATCAGAATGTTTTAATAAAACAGGTATGGTCTGCATTGGGTAGAGTAAGCGTGCAAATGACACCATTTTAAAAAGGTGACATCTCCCAAAGAGCGAGAGGGGAAGAGTCGCCCATGCTTCCAACTCCTTAATAATTTTCGTTATTAATGGGGGATAATTGAGTACATATAGAGGCTCACGTCCTATACGAATGTCTAGGTATGTGATATATTGAGTTGCCAAAGTCTCCATTTAGCAGACAACTGTGGGTGGAGCTTTAGAATTTTGCTTTTATCAAAATGTATGCGAAAGCCAGAGCTTAGCCAAAAGGCCATAAAAAGTTCTGAGTCTGTCAAAGTCTGTGAGAAAGTGGGTGGAGAATAACAGTATGTTGTCTGCGAATAGAGAGGAGTGTAGAACTTGGTTACCCATGGTGATGCCACTGATCCCCTCGTGCGAGTTGAGTATTCTGAATAGGGGCTTAATGGCGATATTGAAGAGTAAGGGGGATAGGGGGCATCCCTGTCTCGTTCCCTTTGTTAAGGGTATCGAGTCCGAGACGAAGTCAGGAGTGACAAGACGTGCAATTGGCGATGCATACATTTTGTTGTAAAAATTGCACGATTGGACCCGAGAAGCCGAGTTGTTCCATTACACTGAACAGCCAGGACAAACTAACGTTGTCAAAGGCTTTTTCGGCATCCAGTGATATAATAGCGACATCTTGAATGGGGTGTGTTTTGGTGTTCTAGTACCATTAAAACCTTACGTATGTTTAGAGTGGCTGAGCGTCCTGGAACAAAGCCAGATTGGGCAGAATGTAGTAAAGAAAGGAGCAGGGGGGCTACGTGTGATGATTTTACTTTAGATGCGTAAAACTGACATCACCAAAAAGACATGCAGCTGTAAGTGCAGTGAAAGGTGGTTCTACAAAGTATTGACTCGGGGGGCTGAATACAAATGCACACCACACTTTTCAGATATTTATTTTAAAAAAAATGCCTAGCTAGACTTGCCGATGACGGTATTTCTAAGAGCCTTTCAGGACACTCTTGGAGAGAGCGCAGCTCCGCCCATTTTCCAGGAAACACATGCAGCCTTTGAATCCCTACTCTTCCACCATGGCCTCAGTTATTGTGGTCTTGACATACTGGATAACAAAACACAGAAAACCAAACACCACCATGATAAATACTTAAACCACTTTTAAGACACAAAGGGAGGGAAATAGCGGTTGTCCTGAAAGGCTCTTAGAAATATCACTGGTAAGTCTAACTAGGCCTTTCTCCAATCGCCTTTCAGGGCAACCTTGGAGAGGATAAGCGAGAAACTTACCCTAGGGTGGGACTACTGCCTGCAGTACCTTTCTGCCGAAGGCTTGATCTGCAGTGGACAGCAGGTCCAACCTATAATATCAGAGAAATGTTGAGTAGTTGGACCAAGTATCAGGCGTAGCACCGGCCCAGGAAACTGCCGTTGATCTTGTGGAATGAGCAACAGTACCTGAGGGGGGTATTTCTACTTTAGCTTTATAAGCCTCCGCAATTGCCCATCTAAGCCATCTGCCTAGTGCGCTCTTAGAATCTTTCTTCCCTTTACGTGAGCCTGAGAAAATCTCAAAGCGGGCGTTTGATTTTCTAAATTCCTTAGTGATTGATAAAAAGTGAAGCAGGCATCTCCTCACATCCAAAGTGTGGAAAGCTTCTTCTCCTATATTGGCAAGAGCTGAGGAGAAAATGGGCAAAATTATGAAAATTTGAAGAAACTTTGGGCAGGAAACCTGGGTCTGTCTGAAGAACCACTCGGGCTGGAAAAACTTTGAGAAAAGGTTCCGTGACTGGCAGAGCCTGGAGCTCACGGACTCTTCTTGCCGAGGTAATAGCCGCTAAGAAGATTGTTTTCAAAACTAAATTTTTTAAGGATGCTTCCTGTAAGGGTACAAACGAAGCCCCCGTGAGACCCTCTAAAACAATAGATAAGTCCCAGCTGGGAAAATTTTTGAGGGGCACCGGCCTATTTCATGCTAGTGCCCTGAAGAATCTCGAAATTAAAACTTCTCTGGATGGAGTCTTTTCAAAATAAACTGAAAGAGCCGCCACCTGGGTTTTTAGGGTGCTGGCTGCCAGTCCCTTTACCATTCCATCATGGAGAAATTCAAGGACTCATACAACGCTTTTTACCTGAAAGCTTTTAGAGGTACAATAGGAATTACATTTCTTCCAGACCTTTGGGTATATGGCCAGAGTCACCGCCTTTCTACTGCAAAGTAGGGTTTTAACTAGTTTATCGGATAAACCTTTGGATTTTAGGAGATCTTCCTCAGAAGCCAAGCAGTTGGGGTGGGGGTTATAGCACAGTTGGCAATGCCACAGATGTGCAAGAGCACCTATGCTTACGGCCTGGTCTTCGGTAAAGGGAAAAGAATTCCTGAGTCTGAGCCTTAGAGTTCTGTTGGCTGGCAAGTAGGTCTACTTGGGGTTGCCCCCCAAGTATTTGAGATCATTAAGAAAACTTCTTGATTCAGGCTCCACTCTGCTTCCACCACTCTCCTCCTGCTGAGTAGGTCTGCTAGCAGATTTTGAAAACCCGTTAGGTGAACAGCCAAGGAGGGAGGCCACAGTTTGTTTTGCCCAGGAAAGTAGATGACTAGCTAGTTCCATAAAATCTCCTGCACGTATACTACGGTGGTCATATTGTCTGAAAGGACCTGAATATGATGTCCCTTCACTGCCTGTTGAAAAGCCAGGAGGCCTAGAAAGATGGCCTTTAGTTCGCACCTGTTTGACAACTGTCTGACTTCTGTCTTGGACCAAACCCCCACGAGAGGTTAGATCATCCAGGTGGGTTCCCCAGCCCCAGGATGCTTGTCTAGAGAAAAGAACTTTCACCAGGCTGGCCGAGTCCCTCCACCACCAGAGTGCTCGTTTTACCTTAGAGGTAAGTCTGATCTGCTTCTCCAGTGGAACCTGATGCGACCATGTCTGTAAGATATTCAGCTGGAGTGGTCTGGAATGAAATCTAGCCCACTGTATGGCTGGAACTGATGCAGTGAGAAGTCCTAATACTGCCATGGCCGATTGGATTGAGATTGCAAGAAGTTTAAATTTGTTTTACTGCAGAAAAGGTCTTCGCCAACTTCACCTGTGGTAAGAAAACTTTCTGGAGTTAGAATTTATTGTATAACCAAGAAACATTTCTTGACTTGGTTCTAGATTTGACTTCTCCAGGTTGAGGAGTTACCCTAGGTCCCTGAGGTGTATCCGTGATATCTGGAGATTTGTCACCACTTGCTCCTTGGAGTCTGCAAAGAACAGGTCGTCCAGATATGGAATGACAGAAATTCCTCTCAACTTCAGAGGCTCCAGGGCTTCTGCCATTATTTGTGGGGGAAGACGAGAGTCCGAGAGGCAGAGCTTTGAACTGAAGATGCCAAACCGATGACCCAATTGGAGAAAACATTGGGAAGCCTGAGCAATTGGGACATGTAAGTAAATCTAGGGATGCCATGAAACAGTCTGGAGTCAAGTTTGTCATTAAATGGATTGTGTTCATGCGGAAATGTTTGGACCGAATTGCTCTGTTTAAGATTTTTAGGTTCGGGATCAATCAAAACTTCCCCGAAGGCTTTTTCACCAAAAAAAAAAAGTAGAAAAAGAAGCCTCGGCCCTCCTGATGTTTTGGGACCTGGATAACTTCTTGTTGAATCAGATCCTGTAATAGGTTCATCATTGCTGAAGCTTTGTCTCAATCCCTTGGAAGAGCTGTAATGTAAAACCTGCTTGGAGGGGGGGGGGGGGGGGGGGGGTGGCTCTGAAAACTCCAGACTGTATCCCTGAGAGATAACATTCCTTATGAACAGGCTTGAAGATGTTCTGTTCCATTGTAGGAGAAAGGCAGAGACTATCTTCCCCCTACTGGAACAAGACTGTCACTTGTTCTGGGGGGGGCTGGTCTGGGGGAGATCTAAAGAGAACTCCTCCTCTACCCTTACCCTTTTGAGAGGCGCAACGGTATCTTCCTTACTCTAACGGGGCTGTTGAACAGCACAAAAATTATTTTTAGTTGTTTCTTTTTGGCAGGGAAAGCTTTTTTCTTGTCAGCTGTCGTATCCAAGATTGTTTCCAGGTCAGGACCAAAAAGAAGATCCTGAGAAGGGTAGGCCACACAATTTAAGGCTGTGTCGCCCACCCAAACTTTTAGCCAGACAGCGCATGTGGCTGAATTCAGCAACGGCCATGTATTTTACTGCTTTTAGAATTAAACGGAAAGGATTCTAAATGATCTTTTCGTGGCATCCCCACCTCCACATGACTTCAGTTTTTCCACCCAGCATTCTAGATTTCTTGCCACCACCTAGGAAGCCATAGCTGGTTTGGGGCTGGGCGACATGGAATCCCAGGCCTTTTTCAAGAGGAAGTCTGCCCTTTTATACATCGCATGCTTCAGCACCCCCATGTCCTCAAAGGCCAGGTCTGTGCGACGAGACACTTGTAAAAAAGCGGCATTCCAGGCGCAGGCTTTTTATTCCCCACTTCAGACTGTCTTCAAAGGGGGAACAGTCTCTTGAGGGTTTTGGACAGGAAGGGGCCTCTTTCAGAGTCCTTCCATTCTTTGACCGTGTCCGATAGAACTATATGGACTGGGAACAACCCATGCTTGGTGTCATCCAGACCCTGGTCCATTCTATCGTGAACAGACAATTGCACTCTCTCCTCTTGAATATCGAGGGTCGTGTAAATCTCTTTCAAAAGGTCATCCACATCTTCTAAAGACAATTTGTACCTAGAGCTCTGGCTATCATCTTGCTCTTCATCATCCGAATCCCCGAGGGAGGGAAGAGTACTTGCCCCCTCATCCTCTGAGTCTACAACCTCTACAGACCTAGAGGTAGATGCCCTAGGACTAGATGGTGGTTGCTGGGTTTCAACTTGGCCTGCTGGCTGGATCAGCAATGATTTGATTGAACTCAGTGAGTTCACGTACTGAGGAAAAAGAGTCTTTATATTGCTGGGATGTTTCCTCTTCGACAAGATCCTTAATGCAGGATCTGCACATAGCCTTTTGCCAAGAGTCTCTGAGAGGATTCTTGCATGGAGGGCATTTCCTCGCGTTTCGTTTTCCCTGAAACGAGAGCAACATGCATCTCACTAAAAAGCTGAACATCTTCCTGCCTTTTAGTGCTTCAAAACACACAGACCACCACCAGCAATAGGAAGAAAAGGGAGATGCCCCTTAGTGTTGAAACCAATTTATAGCAAACCTCCAACAGCAGGGTCAGAGAGGTAAACTGACCCTGCAGTAACAGGCTTCCTACATGGAACACAGTCACAACATGAGCCCATAAGGGGAAGAAGACAGGCACCACTGTGACCCTCTTACCTGGGCCCGACTGGTGCCTGGGGTGCCCGTTTCCACCTTTGCTGACGGTCTCTCGTCCATCTTAGCAGAGAGCGCAGCGGGGGGGATGGCCAGAAGCGGAAGCATCAGCCGATGGACCTGCCCCCTTGGCCTCTGCGTTCCGAGCGACCTGAACCACTTGTGACCACGCTCACACAGGAAGCCACATCACTGGTCGTGACATCACCCGCCCTCCAGGACCCAGAACCTGACAATGAGGAATATAATGCCGGACGGTGCAGAGCCGCCTGCTACCATACCTCGGGCTCCGGGCACACAGACGCCTCAACCTCCTACTGGCCACTGCTCCACTGAGCTGGGAGACAGGGGACTCCGGAACACCCTCCACTCGCACCGGGATGGTCCCCTGTACTACAAGCAGAAAAAACACTAGAGGCAAGCCCTTTACCCTGCACCTTGGAGGGAGCGCAGCCCCCCTGGTTCCAGCATGCACATCCACCTTGGTGGAGGAAACACAACTGAGGCCATGGTGGAAGAGGAGGTATTTAAAGACTGCATGTATATCCTGGAAAATGGTCGGAGCTGTACTCCCACCAAGGTTGTCCTGAAAGGTGATTGGAGAAAATTGAAAACCATTTATCATTTTCCTTCTACTTCACAATGATGTGTCACTTTGTGTTGGTCTATCACATAAAAACCCAATAAAACACATTTACGTTTTGGTTGTAACATGACAAAATGTGGAAAATTTCAGGGGGTATGAATACTTTTTCAAGGCACTGTATATGGCAGCCTTAATATTAGGGCTTCATCAGGGTGCTAAGGGAGGGGGGGATTGAAGAAAACCTACCTTTGACCTGCAGCAGATGAAATCTCAGCCTAGGCAAAGTCACTGACCTGGAGCTTAGTGACTGCTTTTTATTGCTAAAAGATACGGCTGTATATTGTGACATATCAGGAATTTATTCATTAAAAGCATTTAAAAAAAAAGTTCATGTAAAGTGAGTGCACAATAGGTTCCAATAGAGTAAGTGGATAGCACAGGGTTAAATTAAAATGGTAATATAGCTTTGGGTACACTGGGCATGGAGTGTGCTGCGGTTTGTAGTGTACACTGGGCATGGAGTGTGCTGCGGTTTGTGGTGTACACAGGGCATGGAGTGTGCTGCAGTTTGTGGTGTACACAGGGCATGGAGTGTGCTGCGGTTTGTGGTGTACACAGGGCATGGAGTGTGCTGCGGTTTGCGGTGTAAACTGGGCATGGAGTGTGCTGCGGTTTGCGGTGTAGACTGGGCATGGAGTGTGCTGCAGTTTGCTGTATATGTTGGTTATGGTGCGCGCTGGTGTTTAATAAACTCCAGTGGGCTATAATTGCCCATCACTTATTGAGCCTGCACACCAGTGACTTCAGCTGCTCCTTAATACCAAGACATTACCCAAGAAAGCTACTACAGACGAAAGGATTAAAAAGTGTTTTAATTATACACATGTGGTCACAATTCTGCCTTTAAAAAGATCCTTGGGAAATGTACATAAGGCCGCTTGTAAATGTACATCATCTATAGGTTATTGTTACAATGCTGTATGTTCACCAAAATTGACAATAATTTACACGTCCTCTTGGTTTTTCAAGCAGGAGACAAAAAAATAATACAGTACTTTCCTATACAAAACGCAAATCACTGGCTTGTTCACTTACAAGACATTACTAGGGGGGTACATACACATACAGAGTGGTCATAAATAAAATAGAAATATTCAGGGACAGTGTAGGTCAAGGACATTTTTATTTTTTTAAAGTCACAGTGGAATTTAGAGCAAATCAAATTTTAATTTACTTCATATAAAGGCGGCTGACTTCTGAAGCATGTATGGAGGTCACAATCTGACAGTGGAGGAGTCCCACTGTCAGAATACAATGTCTTAGCGGGGGAGGTTTATTCCTCTTTCCACCTCACTTGTGTGCATGGGGAATTTTTTTTATTTTTTTCTGATCAGTTACACTAAGAAATAAATGGCCACTTTAAGTCACCAATTGATTTTTACAAGACCTTGATCTACACTGGCTACATACATTCAATTTCACATTATGGCCATCCTGTACGTGTAAATTCCCCAGTCAATCGTTTTATTGTTACTATGCACAATGTACTGCATTCTAATAACACGTTAGAGCCATGATGTATAAACAAGAACACATTTTCCACCGGTAGATAAATAGGATAGCTGGTATTTATATATTTATATTTTATGAAGCTGTATAAAGACCGGTTAAAAAAAAAAAAAAAAGAAAAAATAACCAAACTTGATTCAGAGAAAATAAATTTACATTATACAACACTATATGCCAAGGCAATATAGAAGAGACCCAAATGTACACTGAAATTATTATTTTTTGCCCCTCCCCAGACAGTGGGGAGGTGACACAGTGACATGTACAGCCAAAAGGTTTACAAATGTACACCTGTACAATCAACTACAAAATGAGCAAGGCTTGTAGTAAACAATGAAACTGTAAACGGTCAACTACTCATTAGTTACACTTGTACAATACAAAGCATATACTTCTATAAACAGAGAAAATTACAAACGTAAAGCAATTCGAATATATTTATATGTATATATATATTTATATATTTATATATATTTTTTTTATCAGCGGTTTTGTCATGCGTAAATGTCAAGCTACCATAGGAATTTTCTTTTTTTTCTAACAAACTACGTGTTTTGGCTAATGACAGCAAATAAAAAAAAAAAAACACTTAGCGACTAATTAAAAAAAAAAAAAGAAAAAAGAAGAAGTCACACACTGTTATATGCAAAGGAAAATAAAAATACATAACGATACATTGACTTTACTACCACTGCAGAGGAAAGCATTCATTGTCAGTGCTCAACTATGTGCTAGAGAAACAAAAATGGAGCTGTCTACAGACAGGTTACAATTTAATTTTTTATTTTATTTGCTAGTTTGAGAATTAATAAAGCAGCCTGAGGTTGTAATGAACCACACCAGAGGAATCCACCAAAGCCTCCGTTGCATACAAAAATGGGGGGAGGGGTGTAACAGCATGATTTGCACACTAAAACCCATTTGCCTATACGGTGATTAACAAAAATAAATTGATCGCCTCATTCTTTAGAATCGTTCAAAATTCACTGGTGTTGTAGGCATCAGCAAAATAAAAATAGCACCACCTACTGTCCTTACTGTAGATAAGAAGGGCTCATAACCCATCTGTGATGCAAATGGTCTATGATGCGTATATCCAAGCCATTATATGAACAAGGTACAGCCCATGTTAACACTGAATGCAGCTTTGAAATCGTGCGACTTCATCTGAGATTGTACGATTTCAAAGCCGAAAGTCAGTGTGACTTTGAAGAGATCTGTGCAGCCTTATCCAACATGTACTACTTTTCCAAATTGATGCATCACCGCAAAGTCGGTGTCACACCAATTTGAAAAGTGCAATTGCCAGCAATAGGATGCGACTTGTCATGCGATTTGACACAGCAAATCGCATGGCAAGTCAATCAAATGTGAACGAGGGCTTAACTGGGTCAGACAGGAAATCTACATCCTTACCCACATCTCCAAAGTCTACCAAAGACCAAAATGACTTGTCTCATTTCTTCCTAAGCTCCACAAAATGTTAAGTACTTAATATTAGACACATTCTGCTCAGATGCAAAGAAACCCCCTGAAACATTGTAGAGCCCAGATGTAGGCTTTACTTTTTTTTTTTTTTTTTAAATAAATCAGCTACATAAAATGAAAGCATTTGTACATCTTTATTGTGCTACTTCTGCCCTATTCCTATGCAAGCCACTGTGCTCGGTGGAAGCAATGGTCAACGCCTCTAGTTGCCCCCATGCCCAAAGCACAGTGGTCCAATCTTCTCAGGGATCATTAGCATTGTAAATGGGGTACACTTGGGACCACTGGAGATCTGGACTGTTTAAGGTCCAGATCGAAGCATGCTGTCATGGAGATTCATATAGGAATAGAGCAAGAGCAGTATAAGGGGACAATAAACAAACACCATTGTTTCATGCAGCTCGATTTTAAACATGAAATAGAAAAAAGCTACAATTAGGACTTCAGTAGTTTGGGTCAAAAACACAAGGGGACACATGTACAAGTCACCTTCACAGAGAAATGTGTGCCGCTGCTCCCCCTCGTCTAGTCTGGCTGGAAAGAACTCCCATGATTTCTACAGTTGATGTAATCCCTTGTTGCTAACTGGCTGGCAGAGATTTTATTTCCTTCCCACACTTTTTACAAAAGGTTTTTATGGGAATGATTCATAACTCATATAGGGTCAAGGATCTTGATCTCAGCAAAATCTTGCTGTTAGTCTGTGTTGTTCCTGATAGGCAGGGGCAAGTAAAAAATATGATGTGCAAGAAATCTCACACTCATTATGCAAACAAACAAAAAAAAAAAAAACATAGCACATGTATCTTTGCATCATGAATATGACCTTGCGATGGGGCTGTGATGTTCTCACCAGTTCTCCTTTCAGAGGTGTTGCTCATTAGATTTCATACGTCCCATTGACTGTCTGAAAAACTCATCCAACTCAACTGGCGGCACAGAAAAAAAAAATTTGCAGGTGCGTACACCTTACAAGGTTGTCAGAAAAAAACAAAAAAACAAACACTAGTTTAATCATGTAGACAAACTATGGGAGATACTTGTGTATTATACTCAAGTCTCTCTAAAAGATAAGCCCTTACAGTGTGCCTGAGATACAGTAAGTCCATTTATCTTTTCCTGGGCTTCAAATCCTATGATGCTGATGTGATGTAGAGCAGACAAATGAAAAAGAAGTCGCTCATCTTGACCCAAGAAATCAGGATCTAAAGTGAACCTTTACTTTGCCATTCAGGGCAAAGAAATATGTTCACCCTAATCCCCCTCTCCCCAGCAGTATATAGGTACTTTCCTTTCACTCCCACACTGCCTTGTTCTGCCTCTGGAAGCAAAAGCCCTGTTTAAGCTACAAATTTTAAAAGTTGTATCTTACCCAGGGCTATTGGCACAAAGCTATCACATTTCCAGTCAAGTTTCTGTATACCCAAAGTAATGGCAGTTTACTTTGGCTCCCAACATTGAACAAGGTGACTGGGGAGCAAAGGATAAGTAGGTATGTTGGGGATGTGGTATTGCCTTGTCTTTAATGGGCAAAGCACAGGTTTCGGTTAAGGGTGTCCTTTGCATAAAAAGACTAAAATGTAATCTTGACAACAGCAGTAACCGCAACAGAAAGCCTTACCATACATTTGGGCACTGTCATCACCCTGTAACAAAATGGCTGTCTTGCAGATATCATTTGTGTATTTTGGACAGTTAGGTCTCATACAAATTTTAGGTCATACAACATGGCTCCAGTCACACCAGTCCACATATAACCATACACTAGTCTTAAACCGGCCATACACAGCTTGAATATCTGACAATCAGGTTGAATTGGCTAAAAATTGAGTCGTGAGTGGCCCTGTTGGCACCACCCAAAGTTGATTTAAAAATCAAAGGAGATGATGGGTGGAAAAGTGTCAACCATGAACTCACTACTTGAGTATTCAAGCCACCGCATGTGCTACAACTGTCTGAAAACGACAGCCAACAGGGAAGATTCCTGCAACAGCGAATGGGGGATACTGACCAATTTCTAAACCCCTACTGACCATCCCCTCACAGCCTCTCTCATTACATCATAAAACATGGCTTTAGTCAAATAGTGTCATGTCCAACCATGCATTAGCCTAAGCTGCTACTGCCCAGTGGACTGATAGGCCTCTATCATCACAAAACTAGACTGCCATCTCCAGTAAACTAGCACACAGTCTATCTATAAAATGTGCCCATGTATTTTGATCACCTGTAAAGAAATTGATAATTAACAAAACAAAATAAGACTCATACTCTATTTACAAGCAGATACTCCATGCTCGTGGGAGACTAACCCAACTGGCAAACCAGCGTATTAAAATACTGTACTTTTCCCTTTTAAAAACTACCACTTTTTACAGGAACTTTACAAGGTAAAAATTTACAAAATATGTGACAGCTTGATACAATTACATCATTTACAGGCCCTGTTTTTTTTTTTATTATTTTTTTTTTTTAAACTAACAGGCAGTTGGGTGAGTCTTCCACTGAAGCTGGAGGCAGGCCCAAAATGTACACCCGGAGCCACAGTGAGATTTCAAGTGGGGAAAATAATAAATAGTGCGATACACATCTGCTCTTCTTATAGGAAGCGAAGTGGAAAGGTTTGATAGCTTCTTGTAAAGGTTGAGAGGTGTGATGAATATCGGTATTTTATTCTTCCTTCCTCCTCGTCCACTACAGCATTCCATTAGAGGGCCCTACCATTGGCCCCAGGTCAGTGCTAGTCTTCATGTAATACTTCTCCAGCTTGGCCAGTATGTGTTTCCCGTAGGTATATTTACGCAGTGTGGTGATGTGTGGTCGAATCTTAAAAGGAATAAAAAAAAAAAAAAAACTAGATAAAATGGTTTGTAAAATACAAGAATTATGTCATGCAATACAACTCAATACTAATCACAAGTAATGTTCAGGAATAACACTACTAAAAGCAGACAGATTTTTCTTGATTGCCCCATAAACAGACATTGTTGATGGGGGAATCCCTCCCGCTGAGCTATTGTGTTCTCCCAGGGTGGGGTGGGGGGCAGTAAGCCATCCCAGCCAGGAGAACATAATGATTATTGCTAGCAGCTATAGCCGCTGGCAATAATCACATACTACAAATCCAACATGCTGGTTATACCCAAGTCGATCAATGGACTGACTTGGGTACAATCAACCTGCCTATAGAAGGTTTGAATCTGGTCAGATAATTGTTTAAGTGGCTGAGAACCAAACCATCTATGGCTGGCTTTAATCACTCAGTTGTTATACATCTCCTTGACTATTGCAACTCTCCCCAGTCTATCATGAACGTCTGTCAGATTTATTCACTTTATCAACCTTAGTGTCCGCCGACCCCCTCTGCTAATCCTTAAACTGGCCTCCACTTGCCCAGTGAATGAATTTAACAACATTAACTGTCCAACAACCTTGTCTCAAAATATCACCCAAACTGTCCTCTCAGCTTTCCCCCAGAACCGATTGCTCTCTAGCTCTCTCCTCCCATCCTCACCTTCAGAATTTCTCCAGAGCCCCTTCCAATCCTTTTGAACTCCCTACCCCTATCTGTCCAGCTATCTTTTAGTCTGTCTGCCTTTAGGTGATCGCTGAAAACTTTTTATAACGTGCTCCGTAAACTGTTGGTGCTATAAAAATCCTGTATTATAAGAATATACTAAAAAAGGACCACCTGTCTTAGGTTTGTGTGTATTGGTTTTATTTGACGTCAGATAGAACACACAAGTAGTGCCTTCCAACCTGGCTGTTTAATCAGAAGACATAAAAATGTCAAGGTTTTGGTACCAGCAGACAGCCTCTCAAGGGGAAACAAGAACGGTTTGAAAGTCACGTCCAATCACTATTCTTTCTCCCAATGCAAGCTAGAACAGATTATCTGCTCCTCTCTTCACAGCCATAAACATGTATTTCACTGGGCTGAATGCACTTTGTTGTGCGGCCATCAGTCTTGCCCTCCATGTCTGTGGGCACTTTTAATTTTACAATCTAGGCAAGTAAGCTTTACCTTATGCATGATGATTTTGCGCTGAGCGGGCTCAGCCATGTCAATCATCTTCTGCACCACGTAGTTTGCATACTGGTCCTTCATCATGGTGTATAAGGCACTGTGAGGACCGTCATTCTGGCAGCAGACCTCATCAATGAGCAAAGCCCTCTCCGTACGGGACGAATGGGAGACGCACTTCTCTACAACATTGCTAAGTAGAAAAGGAAGACACAGATTCATGTAAGAGAGAAGATTTGGTGAACAGATGCACACAGTTGTACTCAATGCATTTAGATCAGCTTCATTACAATAAGCACAGTAAATTGCTAAAAGCAGACATCTGACGGATATGGCAAACAGAATACCATTGCAAATTGCATTGTGTTATGCTATAGGACAATGTGACAAAGGATGACAATCAAGTATAGCCTCAAGCCCTGGTTCACACTTCTGCGCCGCAAATTTGGTGCAAACTTAAAGAGGTAAATGGTGCGAGTTTGCATTGCAAATTACTTTCTATGCAAATTTATGAGGGGATTGGTCACATCTGCGATTCTATTTTCTATAAAATCTAGGCAAAAGTTTTTTGCAGTGATGAACACTGGACTGTGATTTCAATCTGGTCCCTTAGTAGTCTATGGAACTGAAATTGGCACTGCATCTAACTCACGTAGGACCTTTTTAAGACCCAGATGAAATTCACACTGCATATATGTGAACAGCCCTCACTGGAAATAACGCTTTTTTTTAATTGACATGCGAATCTATCCTTTTCGGATTGCATCTGATCTGCATAGAATTTGCATAAGTGTGAATTGGGGCTAAAACCTGCTCCAAACACACCTTTATTTCCAACTAACCATTTAAGGCACAAACAGTTGGGGCAGCACAAAAGAGAAGAGCTCAATAACACTCCGGGGAAAAAAAAGCAAAATTCTGTAGTCCGATTTATTAGAGAAGACAAGGCCATCATTTTCCTAAAATCCACATTTGCCACAAAAAAAAAAAAAAGCAGGTGCATTCATTTGTAAAATAGAAAAAGCCTGCAGAGATAACTTGTCTGTCAAGTAAATAAGTAACTGTTCATGAAGACACAATCAATAGACTATATTTACAGGTGGGAAGTAACAGACATTAAGACCATAGACCATTTACCTTGCAAATTTGTGCTGACTGAGGGCTAAAACCTTTCCTCTTATCTCAGAAACAATCTTGCTCTTGTCTTCAGTTCGGCCATGTTCCAATACATGCTGAATGACATAATTACCATACTGATCCTGTAGGAAGAAAGCAAACCATAAAAACAGATAAATATGCAATTCTTTGCAGTTGGTGTGCACCAACAACTATGCTCTCACTCTTACATTACGTATACTCAAAAAGCCAGGAGATGGAGTGTGAGGTCAAGCAGTTGATAGGGTTTCAGGTGACCTCAGACCCAAGCATGACTCAATCCATCAAACATGAATGGAGGAATTCAATAAAGCGTTAATGTCAATTTTCCCTAAGAACTACCTGCTTTTAATTCCGGCAATCCAGTTTTGGTACATTAGGGACAAATGTGCCTAATTCAGTTTGTTCTTTCCACCACCACTTTAAGAACCTGCGCTCTTGGCAGCGAGATTCTCAAATCATATTACAAAACTGGTGGCATTAAAACCAACTCTGAGTGGGTGTATAGTAGAGGTGCCCCTAATGGAAATTTTGATGCCGAAACTGAAAATTCAGGATGCACTTAGCCGAAAATCAGTTTTTAAAAAAAATATATATATATATTTTTTAATACAATTGTATTATATTCAACTTTTTATTTAATATCCTAAATCTAATAATCAGTACCTTTAGCGCAAGAAAGATAAATCACTTTAAATTCTACGTATGTCAAAAGTACTGGTCCATTGTGCCTCTGTGGTGTTAATCTTTTTTGCTGCATTTTTGGTCAGAAAAAAAAAAAAAAATGCACCAAAATCGTACCTTCCCACTGAAATGCATCGAAAACACAGCAAGAACACATCAATAATGCAGCCCTTAATTTTTTGATGCATTTTTGAGTCACATGACCTATGAAAAACACAGAAGCACAGTAAAATAGTGCGCGTTTTCGGTGCCATTAGGGGCATATTTTACTTTGACAAATTGCTATGTTTTGGTGCATCACTAGTGTATAGAGGTACAAGTTTATGTTGGGAAGCCTTTAATCTGCAGTGTAAGTGTACTGTAGGTGCAGGCATCTCCCTGCTTCATTCAATCTGTGCTTCTGACAGCACTCCTGCTGCTTCTTGAGCTATATCCCAGTAGTCATGGGGGGTGGGGTGGGGGTTGGGGGGGACTGACATGAGGAAGCACACCCCTGCCCCCCCCCCCCCCAAGGCATTATTCAGTAGTGAGGAAAAAAAAATCAGCTTAAGGGAGCCTACAAAGAATACTAGTGACAAGTTATTTTCTGTACACTTGCCTTTTTAGGGCACACCCTTCATAGCATAGGTCCTCTAATTATGCTAATAGGCATACCATTTTAAATATTTATCTCTGAAAATAAAGGAATAAAAGTACCAGGATCTTCCTTTAGGTTAATGAAGTTTTACCTGCACTAGCTGCTCTGTGCTTTGATGTAACTCCTCCAGAATAGGCATAGTCTGTTCCACAGTGCAATGCTCCAGTATGCGCTGTATTACTCTGCAGCCATAGGGGTGGGTGGAGAGTACATACACCTGATAGATAAAAAAAAAAAAAAAAAAAAAAAAACACACAAACACAATCAGAAACTGTCCAAAGCCACAGTGAAATCACAATTGACTTAAGTGAAGACTGCCTACTGAAAATGCTACTTTTTTAGTTATCCTGATCTTTTTCATTCAATATTCTTAAGGGCCCGCTCACATTAATGCAGCACTTTAAATTGCGCTGTGTGAAGCCAGACTTTGGGAAAAATTCAAAACTAGCCTTGCAGTGAGGCTCCCCCGTTAAATGCTCATTTTTGTCTAAGGTACTATTAAATAGTTTTATACCCTTATCCTTCACTCCGGCAGGTTCTCCTCTCCGTGTGACCATCCTCCTGAAGCTGCTTATTTTGGCTCTCTATGCATCTGAAGCCATCATCACATGCAACCAACAGTCCTGCACTGTAAGGGAGGCCCCCAAAGGCCCACTCACAGCCCAGAGCAATGCAGTGAAAAGCCAAGCGGCTGGGGGAGGAAGGGTTAAGGTGAATCTGCTTATAAAATGGTATCCAAAACAATTACAAATATTTAATCCTTGTAGTGGGGAGGGGGGTGGGCGACCCACTGCAGTGGCAGTTTTCAATTTTCCCAAAGTTTAGCTACAAAGCAGGCCTTATTTTTATCAGTCTTAATAAAAGTAAAAAAACTACACCGCAATACAAATCTAGTCTTGTCTTTTTTGCCAGAATGTAATAATAATAATAATAAAAAAAACAACTCAGCTGAAAAGCCAGTCAATTAGCATTTTCATAAGGAGGGTCAGCTGTTATAGTCTGTATGCACCTCCAATTCTCATAAAAAATTTTTTTATGTATTCATGACCGTACAAAAAAAAAACAAGGGGACCAACTTTCCTTTGCTGAAAAGCAGTTTCATCTGCCGCACAGAGGAGGGGTTGTCACTGCAAGGATGAGCTGCCTTTACTGTTCCTGCCAACAGAGGTGTTGAAGGACAACAGCACATGTGAGCTGGATACCTGCTCTGCTAGAACTGTGCTATATGCAAGTTTATCCAGGGAATTAATATGAACGTTATTGCTTAAAACCGTTTTGCTTCCTACTTTGAAGAGATTGTTCTCAACCCAACTGGAAGTTTATACACCAACATGTATACAAACCCACCTGTCCTTTGAAGGCATCAATGATGAACTGGAGAGCCTGTGGCTGCACACATTCAATACATTTTTGTACCACATGGTTTCCGTTCTGATCTTTTACACACTTCAGTACATGTCCATCCAGCTCCCTCACCATCTCACTCTGCAAAAAATAAAAGAAAGAAAATTACTCACTAAAGACTTCATTCAGCTTCATGATGCTAGACGTGCTGATCAATCTCAGACTCTTTTAGGGGTATAATTTACCTTGGGTTCACACTGTTGCAAGACAGCGTTTAAATCGCACACGTTCCCGCACCTGCGGACAAAATAAGCCGCTCTTTTGCAGACGTATTCATGTGCATGATACTGCATGGTTAAAAAGCACCATGTGGTTTCAGTGCGGCAGCCATTTTGAAAAGACGCAGGGACCCATTTCCTGAGATTTCCTGCAGGTACAGCTGTCCATTCAAATGAATGAGCTGCTGTGTCCGCACAAATGTTGAAGGAAACATGATGGTGTGAACCTAGCCCTAGTCATACTAATGAGATAAGATGTGCTTAGCTTTACACTTTGCCAAATTCAAAGGAGAGAAATGCAAGGGCTGTCACTGCAAATTCATTGTGACCCATAACAAGCATGCAGCCATTAAAATCAAAACTCCATCTGCATACTTAATCTGTGTTAGTGACCTAAAGCTACAAGATCAGCACGAGTCAAGCAATGACCAACTTCAGAAGGAGAGTGGCTTCTCTTAGCAGTTATCCTTTAAGGAGACACGGTGACCCGTCTGCAATTGCACCCTTGACAATTTAGTAAATGTGCACCTTCAATAATACAAATTTTTTAAAGTTTGTTCAAATAAAATTGCGTATTCAATGAAGGTTGCCAAATTTAATTCTAAGGGCACTTTCACACTGGGGCGGTAAGGGGCGTCGACTGTAAAGTGCCACTATTTTTATCAGTGCTTTATCGTCGTTTTAGTGGCCGATTAAGGGGCTAATAGTGCCCGTGTATGGCCAAAGCGCTTTGGCAGCGCTGCTCATTGATTTTATACACCGCTCCTAAAGCGCCCCAAAGATGCTAATTGCAGGACTTTTAACGTCCCGCAAGCGCACCGCTTCAGTGTGAAAGCACTGGCTTTCACACAGGAGATGCGTTTTGCGGGTGCTATTTTTACCGCTAAAAAGTCTGTAAATTGCCTCAGTGTGAAAGTAGTCTAAGTGATGAAGGCAAAAAAACATACCTGCTGATCCGGAGATATGGATTCCAGTGCTTTCTGAATAACACGGCACCCGTACATCTGTAAAGCCAAAGGAAGTACATGTCCGCGTATTCGTGTTGCCAGTGCCAACTTCTGATCCATGCTGCCAAACTGAAAGAAAAGTTTAGATGCTGATACTGGATTTGACTTAAGCATGCTTAAAGTGGTTGTAAAGCTTTTTTTCTTGCTTTTTTTAAACATGTCATACTTACCTCCACTGTGCAGTTTGAGTGGCCCTGATCATCCTCTTCAGGCACCTTGGTGGTGCCATCAGCTCCTCCGCACATCGTATAACCCCCCTAGGAGAACCATTCTCCTGGGGGTTTACCTTGCAAGTGCACTCCCGAGTTCAGCATTTGCATCTATAGACACAGAATGTAGGGTTCTGCCCCACCCCATTCAATTTGATTGACAGCAGCAGGAGCCAATGACTGCGCTGCTATCTATCCAATCAAGAACTGAGAACCCCAGGCAGAGAGGAACAGTGCGTCTCCACCGAGGGAACGAAGGGGGTCAGGTGAGTAAAACGTGGGGGGCTGGTGGGCCGGTCACTATCAGAAGTTTTTTCACCTTGATGCATTAAGTTGAAAAAACATGAGGGTTTACAACCCCTTTAACTTCCAAACTATGTGCAAAGGAGAGTAGTCCATAGACAAAATATACTCACTCACTTTTTGTTGAAAAACATTCAGAGCAGCAATCAACCCCCACTCCCCCCTAGACACCATTAAAACTTCAAAAGAAGTTTTAAGCCTTCCCCCACTCTAATCAAAACTTGGAAAAACTTTGGCTGGCTTTACTATATTGCAATTCCACCCGTAGATGGAGCGTTATTCTTGCAAGAAAGAAAATCACCCGATTCTCCCATCAAGTTGAGTCAATGTTGATGGGGAAACAATAAATTAAATGTTGGTGCGGACAAATGCTAATGCACCATCCACATACGTTAGCCTCTACCCCCCTAGACAAATGTGGGTGATACACATGTGGAGCATAAGTAGCTCATAAAAATCCCAAAGGAAGGGTGTTGTACTTCAGTAGGCAGCTCCACCTGAGATAGGAATGAATATCTGAATTTACAGAAAGAAACCCAAGGGGGTACCAGCTTAGTGCAGCATCAATGGGTTTATTATGATTAAAAAGCAAAATGCAAACTCACAGAAATATAAATCTTTATATTTTTGTCAGTAATAAACCAATTGATGCTACACTTAGCTGGCACCCTGTGTTGCCATTTGAAATTTCAGTGTTGATGGGGGAATCCCCTCTGCGGAGCCAAGGTGCTCTCCTGGCAGGGGAAGCCGTTCCCGCCAGGAGAACACAGCGATCAGTGTTAGTGGCTATAATAGCTGCTAGCAATAATCGCAAGTAAAATCTGTAAGGCTGGTTGTACCCAAGTTGATTGATCAATTTGGGCACATTCAGTCTACCCATTCGATACTAGAAGGATCGTCCTTGTCCAGATGTAAATTAATTTGAAGCCTACTGGGCTCAGGAAGGTGTGTTTCCACAACTGGCCTTGTGAAAACATGTTCACTAATACCAAAACAGTTCTGAATGGTACTCAAAGGATAACAAAAAAAACACATCACAATGCTTTAAAAACCATGGAAAATGACTTACCTCAAAAAACTTTTGGATGACATAATTTCCAAAGACATCTGTCATCAGCTGATAGGCAGCCTGGAGGATTTCCCCAAACACTACCTGGCGTTCTGCTGGAGTGGCCCTTTCCAGCTTCTGCTGAATGAACCTGGAGGTCAAATAAAATGTTATGAATATGGTATATATGTGTGCGCTCACTCAAACATCTTTTCTGTTACATCTGGAAACCACTTCTAGCTCATGGCTTTTACTGTCATACCAGACACCAATAACTGAGATAAGACACAGGATCCTTCAGCAAGAGACAGAATGGCCAGAAGATAAATTACTTCTTGTCTTTGACAA
The DNA here is from genome assembly GCF_037356315.1 of Lithobates pipiens. Classification (NCBI taxonomy): domain Eukaryota; kingdom Metazoa; phylum Chordata; class Amphibia; order Anura; family Ranidae; genus Lithobates; species Lithobates pipiens. Next base: position 541,077,491 of record NW_027507758.1, read on the forward strand.
GGCGGAAAATAGTGGAAACAGCAAGGTGAATCAATGCATTGTTTCAAACTTCCCAGTGTCCTTAATACACAGCTATTATCTGGCATCACTTTATTCCACTGTCACAGGCTGAGCCGGGTGTTAGTCCAGGCACCTGGCAGATCCAGACTTTGTTGTGACGACGCGGTGCCCGGACCGACATCCGTGATGTTAGCAGAGAGCCGACTTTCACTCTCTGCTGAAAACGGGTCACAGGAGTGAAAAACTAACTGCACTCCTGTGATCCACAGGAGAAGTCCAGCCAAATGAGCTTTGGCTGGACGTCTCCTTTAAAGACACCCAAGACCCCTTCAGAATGCCATAACTATTAAAATCCCTGCACAAAAATGTTGTTCTCGTTCAGTTGTTTGTTCAATTACGGGAAGTTTCTTAGATTTGATTCATGACAGCATTTGTGGCAGCAGGCTGAAAAAGGAGAAAAACTAAGGACCATGCTACAAATTGCAGTAAACATATGGGCGAAAATGGGTCGTGCTGGAATGAACATACAGCACTAAAATGTAGAAAGTCAATTGTCCTTCACAGGCCTGCTCCACAACAAGCACTAAAATCACCCAGGTAAGTCTCTTGTTTTGTGTTAATTAGAAATGGCCAGTAGCACCCCAGGTTATGAACATTTACCAAGACACAATTTTCAGGTAAATAATAGATTCCAAACAGAAGCAATGTGCCCTTGCTGAGTTCCTAAAAGGAGGAGGGGTGCAGCTGACATCCACAGAAGACTACAGAATGTTTACGAAAATGTCACCATTGGCAAGACTCACCAATGACAAGACATTGCTCTTGTCAACGATGTCACCTCCATAACAATTCTGTAGCCTTTTGTGGATGGCAGACAGTATGCACCCCTCCATCAAAAACTAAATGACAGCATGTTGCTGAAAAAGTTATTATGAAGGGAAGAAACAAAGACTTTAGTGTCATATTGTCTTGCAAAAAATAAATTTTCTTTTTGTAATCCATAGGCTAAAAAACTGAACAAAAAAAAATACTTTATTTCTACCTTGATCTGTGTTCATTTAACCCTGTCTACAAAGGTGCATTTATAAACACCATGGTATGAAAGGAGTTACAGAAGAGAAGCAGCTGGCAAATGGCTTCTAGAGCTGCCTGATGACTTTTATGGGGCACTGAAGGTTTCATGGTTAACTCTAAAGGTTTTAAAGCATCACCTTTAGAAAATTTTAGGTACCACAGGTTTTTTTTTTTATTGCGATTTCATAGGAGTGGACAATTTTAGGCCTTGACATGTTTGTTTTTTTTTTTTTAAAGCAATTTCCTAGCAAAAGTTCAAATATTGCTTTGATAGACCAATGGTACAGAAACATTATTATCCCTAAACAAAGTGTTTTACTGTAGATAAAATATACCATTTTATTCTACAATTGCTTTGCTTTAAAATGGCTAGCTATGTAGAAACAGCAATTGGCTCCGGCTGTCAATCAAATCCTGTGAGGGGGAGCCTGTGCAGCAAGTCCAAGGTCCACAACTGGTTAAATGAGATATAGCACAGCTTTAAATTCCCTGACCAGTAATAATAAACAGCAGAGGACCATTATCTATTTATATTACCAGGGATCTCTTCCCATTTTACAATCCTTTTAAAATGCGGCGAGTGCATGATCACCCCCTATGTTTATATTAATGTCTTCACTAGGCACTGGTCTAATCTTGCTGTAAATGGCACATATATATAGACCCACCTGGAGCCATGCTGGTCTTGGGAAAACTCAACAATATGCCCAATCAGATCCCTGAGCTGTAAATTGGGGAAGCGGTTGTTGCGGAAATCTTCTAGCAGTCTGCTGCGCCCAGAGGGCATGATGTCAGATCGGCTGTATCGCAAACGGGAGGGTGGAAAAAGCTGGCTGCTGGAGCTGAAGAAGCTAGATGTGCTAGCAGCACTGCGGTACTTGGCCTCGGCTCCAGGGGCAGCAGATATATAGCGCCCGCTGCCATTGGTCAGCCCGCCTGAAAGAATAAGCAATATTTCATTAGTTTCCGCATGTTAAACTCTGATAAACAGCAAAGGATAAAATATTTGTTAAAAGCATTCTTCCAGAGAAATCCATGATGTGTGGTTCTAGGCATTCGGCAAATGAGTAGCTAATAAACATTGTACTATATAGGCCATTAATAAGAAACTTCAGTATCAAACTAAACAGAACTTGCTATATGCCTCTTCTAAATTATAGACTTGATACCAAAGTCATAGCTCCAGCATGTGCCACTTGGTATCATTGCATGATTCGGGGTAGTGCTTGTCAGTGTTGTAGTAGGTCAGTGTTGTGCTTCAATTTGCAGGGCATGCACAGCTTTTTTTTGTCACAAGTCATGGGAGTGCCTATACTGAAGCATATAAATCTGTTTTCAACATATGCAGTTGGAGCAGGGGTTGATTTCTGGAAATGCATTCTGCATAAAAAGATTATCCTGTTGTAGGCCACACGCCAAATGCTGGAGATGGGCTTCATTCTTTGCGTTTTTTGACCGTAGTTTAGAATAGCCCATAGTCCGCTATGAGTTGCGGGGAATGGTTACCTTGTAATTGTACTTACAATTCTAGACCAGCCCCTTTAAAACAGAGAGGAACCCTTGAAATAGTCTTCTGATCTCAGGGTTGCCCTGCTAATTACTATATCTAGAGCTCAAAGTACATTAAAAGTGGTTGTAAACCCTCACATATACCCAGTGAAGTGACTGGCATTAGGTGATGCAAAGATGAAACAATCTACTACATAAGTTGTATCGGTCTATCTTCAGCCCTTTTGTCTCTATATCTTTTCAAGTGCTGAATTTTAAAGCTTGTCTGAGAGTTCTGAAAAAAGGGGGCAAATGGCTGAAGTTACACTACAGAGCTCAGTAAGGAGAGCCCTAGTGGCCGATTGGATGAAGGGACACAAGCTCCTTCACACAGCTCACAGCAACCCGTCAATGAGCTGGAGATCCCTCCCGTGTTACCATTTTTCCCTTGGAGTCAGGAAAACTTGTCAGAAGAGATTCATGCAGATAGAGGGACGAAGCAGCAAACAAAAGGGGTCGATTTACTAAAACTGGAGCGAGCCAAATCTGGTGCAGTTCTGCAGAGAAACCAATCAACTTCTAGTTTTTGTCAAAGCTTAATTGAACAAGCTGAAGTTGGAAGCCGATTGGCTACCATGTACAGCTGAACCAGATTTTGCACTCTCCAGTTTTAGTAAATCAACCCCTTAGTGCTCTGGATTGAGACAAGTACACACACTACAGAGGGATATGCTTTGTTCATATTTCATGTCTTAGGATTACAACCACTTTAATGTGAAAAGTTTAATCTAGGGACAACTGCTTTGATCATTGCGCAAGTAGCACGCAGGTGCGTCTTGTTTATAAGGGTGGCGGTATGTGGCTGTGAGGCAGCTGAATAACCAGCAGCAGTATGCTCGTGTTCACTGCACACATGATGGATCCATGGATACAGGAAGGCATCACTCTCTTTATTGCCTTTACTCATCCAGGCAATACAATGGTTGCTGTGCAGTCCGAGGTTCACCTTGGGAAAGCATGTAGTATTTCTTAAAAGGGAAAAACAGTGGCTAACATATACCCATCATGCTAGGCTCACTTACAAAAATCAAGTACATTTCCTCACTGAAGAGAAGCAGGGGGCATCGCTATCCATGAGACGCTTGCACAGTCCACATGCCCATGAAATGAGCCACGCCAAAGGGAGTAGGAGGACAGTCGACAGGCATATTACTTACCAACATGTGTGACAGGAACAGAGGAGAGGAATATCAGAGTGGGGCATGTGCGAGAGAAACAAATCAGGGAGTAGAAGAGAAGAAAAGGTCATCAGCAATGCGGTAACATGGAAAAGAACATGGACAGAAAGGGGTGTAGAAACTCAGGCAAGAGACGTGTGGGTATGGTTAGGAGTGTTGGGACAGCCCAATCCTAGGAGTGGATGCAGGGGGTACATGTGAAAACTTGGTAATGTAATATCAGAGGAAGAAGGTGATGAACATGGACAGGCAGAGAGGTGGGTGGTATCTGGAAAACTGAAATCCAGTGATATAAATGGGAAGCTAGCTGACAAGATTCCCATGGCCTCTGCCTGCTCTCAGTACTAGCTTATGTAGTCACACCCATACCTACTACAGTACCTTCTCATATACGAAAATATTTGTTCCAAAAGAACATTACGTGACAAATGGAAAGTTTACATGAATCTAGGACAATTAAAAAATTACATTCAAATCAGAACACACACAGCCACAAAACTACACAAATATAAACTTTTTTTTGCTTTACCTAAATGCAAACTGGATGAAGATCCGTGTGATGGGAGGGATGGTGGTGGTGTTAGTGAATGTCCTGGCGTTTGGCTTGGAAGAGGCATGCCTATTGGACTCGGAGAGGATGAGAAGCCCAGGCTATTGTAAAAGGGCTGCCCTATGGGTGCCAGGCTGCTGCTAGACCTTTTGTACAAGTCTGAGCTAGCAGACAAGGAATCTCTCCTTGAGCCACTACTACCCGTGGAATTGCCAACTGAATAAAAATAAGACAAACAAAAACCAATTAAAACACAGTGATCGAAAAAAAGGACATCTCAAACTCACTTCTGGGAAACACATTATGAAAACAAACAAGCAATTAGAAAAAAAAAAAAAAAAAAAGAAAGGAATATGAGCACAAACAGGTATTTATATAACAAGATGTACCAAAAAGTTCAGAATGTGTCAAAGCCTAATAAAGGATCTGATACACATTCCAACTTGCACTTATCTTGTGGAACAATTCATAAACCAGCCTGTTATATCTAACCTATTAAAAAGTGAAGAGCCAAGTGCCCCAAACACCTATGGCATTGGAGAAGAGACATGAGAACTAGACAAGATTTTCTAACCAGACCATTTGCTACCCCCCCCCCCCCCCATATATACCTACATACCTTCCCAGCGGGGTTTGCACCAGACCAGATATGATTAAGAGCCCCCCTAAGCAGTCTCATATGACTTTCCTAGTAGCAACTAGAACATGCCCTTTCCTTAATGGTTGGCTTCAATGACATTAAGAAGGTGTGCCCCATTTGAGTGGGTGTCAAAATGCTTCCCAGAATTTGGGTACCCGCTGAAGACCGAGAACTGAATGATCAGCAGTCTTTGGTAGCTCAGTTCTCGGTGTAGAGCCAGCAGGGGACAGCTGCAGCATCAGATCCATACTTCAACCACCTAATTGAGTATGCATGGATGTTTATTTTTTCTCCACTTCTTGTTAAGTCCAATGAGGTGCATGCCACCTCCTGGACTTACCTCTGTGCCCCAGCACAGCAAGATAGTTCCAATGCTGGATGCTCTGGTCTTAGTATCTTCAGGCCTCTTGCACACTGGATGTTATTAAAAAAAAAAAAAAAGCTAGTAGTGTTAGCTGTAGAATGAGTGTCATAATTTTTGCAGGAGCATTTTTTAACAAAATTATACTCCCACAAAAGCTTATGGCTCAAAAACGCTAGTTCTGGGGGGTTTTTCACGTCCCTGCCAAAAACTGCTGATAACAGCCTATGTGTGCATGGACAATATACTTGGGAGTTTAGTGGCTGCAGGGAAAACAAAACAAAAAACACGCCTAAAGCCAAAAACAGCAGCTGTAAAAACGTCCAGTGTGCATGTGACGCCTCAAGTTTAGAGTCGCTGCAGCGGCTACGCCAGTCCCTGCCCCCCTCCTGCTCAATCACAGAACCCTTTGTATTCTGTGAATGCAGTCACAAAATACATAGGCTTCCATGAATGGACACAGCGTGGGGGGGATGTGGGATCTAGCTGCTCCATGAGCTTGTCTCCTCTCAGAGGTCCACTGTCTCCTCCTGGAGTGCCAAAAAACTTGTCAGATGTAAATAACAGATAAGTTCTGGAGGTGGTAGGCACTGGTTGGACTTAACTCATAGTATGCCTGCACTTTTTACAAAGTAGCTGAATTCCTGGATTTCAGCTTCAACAAGTCTCCTTTATCCAAAGTAAGAACACTAAGCCCTAATAGAAAGAAGATAATTTTAGTCTAAATACTGGATTACAGTACTAGAATTCACCATTAGAGGGAATGCAGGGTACAGTCAACATGGCAACATCATAAGTAACTTAATTGTAATATTATGGATGCATCATCATAAAAAAGAAAAAAAACACACATCTGGCTTCCTCAGACTGAAGAATTAAATGAATTATGTTGGGTAACATCCATACAGTAACACACCTGGCAGATGTGCATTAGGAACCAACTATAGGTATAAAATGGCTCCCCCATTACATTCCATTTTCTCTTAATTTGATTTTTGTGGCAACACTAGACTGTACCAGCAGGGAATGCTGTAGGTGATATTGCAGCAGATCCGGTAAACCAATGCATGCATGTTGCCCAATTTGTCAACATGTGGTACCTGCGTTTATTTTTAATGGGTCCACAGTGAGCCTTTAAGCTATATTAAAAAATAAAAAAAGATTCGATGCACTGCAACACACAGTGCATGAGTTCAGATATATGCTTTTTGATGCACTGAAGATCCTGTGTATTTACTGCATATTTTGGGGAATAGAAGCACCCCCAAAACACATTCACATTATAGTGCCTGTGCAGATGTGAAGCTGGTCTAAAACTGTGGACTCATGTACTGGGGTTAACTGGGGACTCGTGTACATTTAACAGTTAAAGCCTGGAATTAAAATGGATTAAGAATTTTATGTCAAAGAACTACACACAAATGTAACAAAAAATGTCACACTGGCAGAAATATTTCTATAACTACGTGCAAGCAAATACTTTGAGATTATACAATTAAATGATGTTCCCCTGTGTGCAAAAAACAAATAAGGCCCTCATTATTGATTAGAGCACATTTATGAAGAAACTATTGCTGTAAAAGGTGTACCGCTTAAAAAAAGTACTTCACATAATCTGAAATTTTTTTGACATACATACATACTCGCTTGGTTGAAAAAAAAAAAAAAAAAAAAAGATAGGGTGGAACATGTTAGGCTTGAAACAGCTAGTAGTGTGGGCTCAAAACACCATTATTTTCAGATTTTAAACTACGTTGCTGTTTTTAAATGAAAAAGCTATTTTTTTTTTTTACTGAATACTTTTTGAAGTCCATGGGACAGGACAGCTTTCTAGTTAACCCTGTGGATGCCAGTGGGTTGGGGACTACAGCACAAGGCACTCTGAGAACATTTGAAGCATGCTCTGAGATTCGGTGCATTTTTGAATGAAACGCATCATGTAAAGTGGGGAGCTATTAAAAGTATCGGGGGAAGTATTGAAAAGCATGAAAAGAAAACTTAATGCAATAATCAGGGCTATAAGGGCTAGCCACTTGGTAGAGGTGGTCCCGGGGATGGTTCAGGTTCACTTGTGGTGCGATAAGATTCAATTCAGTGCGATGGCAAACCATGCTTTAGCACAGAAATCGCCATAGATCACTGAGCATAGAAGGAGCGGATCACAGTGGTCTGGTTGGCCCAGGTAATGATATATACGTATGCCTGGGAGAACTAGCTTATAGTCCAGGGAGATAGCAGATCAGCGGGGATCGCACGGTTCAGTTTACACGTGCCCAGTGTAAGTGCATCCTACAAAAATGGCTGAAATCTTCTAACTTGCCTGGGTAAACGCGATGCAGTGATTTCTCTACCCCCCCCAACAGGAAAATGCATGGATTGTCACCAAATCAGAGTAGCCAAGGTTTTAAGTCAGTTCATTGTTTACAAGGAATGGGTGCTGTGCCTGGCCTCTCCTTTCTGCAGCAAGACATTTTTTGAAAGATCGGGAATGAAAGGCGTTCAGTGTGTGACCTACCTGATGATCCAAAGCCTCCAAAGGCCGAGCCAATGGCGGCTCCCAGAGAGCTACTGCTGCCGAATCCCAGCGAAGTGTTTCCAGGTTGCCCCGGGCCATGTGAAAATAAAGAACTGCTCTGGGAATTGTTGGTCAGAGAGTTATTCCCATAAAATGAACTGGAATGGAGGTTGGTGTTTGGCTGCGACTGCTGCTGTGGCTGTTGCTGCTGAGGAGCCATAGGGCGGAAGATACCATTTGCGGCTGCTGTAAGGCTGTTGTTATTAGCTGCCGATACTGCTGCAGCTGGAGAAAAAAAAAAATACATTTAAAAAGTGGTTTGTGTGGCAATTTTACTTTTTATAACTTAAAACCTTTTTAAACCTGTTTTAGAATGCATATGCAATGTATATTATACATATAAAATACATAAGCATCTATGAGAGGTATATATCTGTATATAAACCCCACCACTGATAGCCTGTAACATTTAACATATCTCAAGGCTTGCAACTAGATGACATACTAGCATAAACTGACTAGCACCCTTGTCAAATGACTGCTGTGAAAAATGTATGGTGCTTTTCTGGCCATGTGCAAGTATATTTCAAATAATTGCTGAAATAAACTTGGTTCCAGGGCTGTCAGTCATTCTTGCATTAACTAAACTGGTAAGTCGCTGACCTGAAGTATGCTGTAGTGAAGTGTTGGGACTCCTGATACACACATACTTGTTTCAGGTCAGTACCTTACAAATTGGTGAAGAGAAATGCTTGGAGTTTGCACCTTCACAAACAGGTCAGCAGATGCAGCTCTGATGTTTATACTATAATAGACACTCCTATAAAAGAAATCTGGGAGTTTATTTTTTTTCCGGAGTCATACTTGCCTAGGTGGATGCTGCATCTGCCCCCCACCAGCTAGAAGGTTGAAAACTGAGTGATCAAACACTGCCAATAGCTCGGTTCTCAGAGCATCCTAAGCAGAGAGCTGGCGACTACCCGCTTTGGCTGTACTTCTAAGGCTTTTAAAGTGGTTGTAAACCCTTACAACACACTTTGACCTACAGGTAAGCTTAGATTAAGGCTTACCTGTAGGTCCAAGAAATATCTCCTAAACCTACACAGTTTAGAAGATATTTGCCGAAAGACAGGCACCGCTGTGCCGTAAACAGCGGCGCGCAGGCGCACTGAGCGTGCCACGGTCAACAGCGATATGCCGCGAGTGGCGGCTCCCGTGCGCACGCGAGACCCACCAAGAAGATGGATGCGCCGGACTGCAGGGGACAGCGGTGACTTTGCTGGCTCCTGTGTCAGGTAAGTGACACATAATGGACTACTATACAATGCATACCATCAGGGTTTACTTCCTCTTTAAGGCTTGGGCTGTCCATAAGCATTTATTCTGACTAAGCTGCATTAGGTGTAATAAACGTGCTGTTCGGCCAAGAAGGAAGCACCGAATGCTTACTAATATACTAGGAACAAAAGCGTGCAAAAACCAAACATTTCCAAGAACGTTTTCCAGATTAACAAACTGTGGTTTATAAGATTCTCATGGCTTTAACAGGCAGGCACAAGTGGAAGCGTTAGGCATTATTCAGATGACTGATTAGGTGCATAGTGCAGCAAGATTCAGCAAAAATCTACAGCGAGTGTAGTGGGTGTTTGCCATCTACCACTCATCTGTCCCTAATCGCATGTAATCCCTTGAATTTTTGGTTAGGTGTGAACAGCTGCATCACTGGTCACCAATATGGTTACAGGATTGCTGGCTTAGGCTCATCGCAAACATCCCAGCAGCAGATTGACACCAATGCTTGTCGCACTGCGGCCTTAACGGTAAGGGCCAGTTCACACCATAGAAGTTCAGTCCGGATGAGTTACAGATGCTTTTCAGCATGCTTGACGCATTTTTGATACATTCCAGTGCGTCGGGCCCCCCCCCTTTTCTTAACTTTAAATAAGGACACGTGTGTTCCAGTGCATTTTTGATGCATTTTACAGCGTTCCAGTACAGTCCAGTGCAGGAAAAAAGCATCATGGTTTTTTTTTATGGAACTGCAAGCACTGGTCTGAATTATGCCATTGGAAACCATATAACCTACTTTCCATGCATTTTTGATGCAGAAAAGAACGCACTGGACTGTGGTGTGAACTGGCCCTAAATGTAAAAGGATATTGGTGCGTGTAGACATTTCATAAATACCTGTGAGTCCTGCAAGTTTCTTTAACCACTTGCCGACCGCCTCATAGCAGATTCACTGCTACAGGGTGGCGACACTGCGCAGAAACATACATACATTATTCTGAACTTCTGGGTAGGGGGCGCATGCACACAAAGCTTCTGCTGTGATCTGTCACAGAAGAAGCTGATCAGTGGGTGCTAGCGAATGGATGTCCACTGGCACCCACCAATGGTCGGGAAAACACAGAACAGAGCTCTGCCTATGTAAAACAAGGCAGAGCTCTGTTCTGACAGGGGGGAAGTGATGGATTTTTTATGCAGGACATACGCTATACAAAAACTCGGCCGAACCCATTTACGAAAGGCAACCATTAGGCCGTGAGCGCAAACAATAGTGCCATCATGTAATGGCCGATAAATCATTTAGTGGACATAGGTATATTTAAAAGAATGAACAAAAAATGCATTAAGTGTCAGTTAGTGTCCAACTGTTTGCCACAATATCGCAGTCCTGGTATAATAATTTGCTGATCTCCACCTTTACTAGTATAAAAATATGTAAATAAATACAAATTCCCATATATATCCCACAGTTCGTAGATGCTATAACTTTTTCACAAACCAATCGATATGCGCTTTTTGGGATTTTTTTCCCCCCAAAGACATGTAGCAGAGTACATTTTGGCCTAAATTTATGAAGGCATTTGACTTAAAAAGGGCAAAAAAGATTTTATTTTATTCAAAATGGTCTGCCTTTTGTTTATAGCACAAAAAATAAAATCGCAGTTGTGATCAAATCAAATAAGAAAGCTCTATTTGTGTGTGGGGGGTGCGACATTTTAATTTGGTACAGCGTCGCACGGTGACGCAATTGTCAGTTAAAGTAATGCAGTTGAGAAACATTCCTTTAGAATAACAACTTAATTATACGTCATCTAAAATTATAATAAACTTGAACAGCACCACCTCTGGAAATGGTTAAAAAGTCTTAATACTGCATTTCAAAATTGGGAAAAAAAAAAAAGGGGGGGGGGGGGGGTTTCTTTAAAGTACATATTCTAACATTATTAGTAAATAGAATTGGGATCACAACAGTAAAGCAGCTATAGATAACATCCACACAAAACGACTTGTTACATACCAGCTTGTGCTGCTGCAGGACTGATGAGAACTGGGGTGGATGCCACCAAACGCACTTGGGCTGCCAGTCCAGCCCTCGCTCCCGGGCCAACCACCAAAGCACCATTCTGATCATAATAGGCAGTAGGGGTGAGGACTTGATAGCCTGAAAAACATGTACTATATTAGCACACAGCGCCACTACAAAAAAAAAAAAAATAAATAAATAAAAAAAAAAGTGTTGCACTAAAATACTAAACAGTACCTGACATACTGGTGGCCAGGCCCTGCCCGAAGGCCAGGGCAGAATTAGCAGCAGCTAGATTGTCATTCTGTTGTCCTTGCTGTCCCTGGTTTGGAGTTAGTGGTCTCTGGTTTGTGGCAGAGCGCATAACCTGCAATGAAAATGTACTCAATCCTTACATATCGAGTAAATGCACAAATTGAATCCATCAATGCTGGTAACAGGAAACCATACCTCCATCCCTAGTCGCTTAGGGTTTGGCCCCACAGAAGCCTAGAAGTAAACTTCTAGTACCTTGGGAACAACAGGCGCAGGTCCTGAATCATTTTATCAGTTTAATAGTCCATCTGTGTGTTGCTTTGTTAAAAAACCTTGAGACTACAGTATTCATCTTTTGTAATTGTATATGTGCATGGGGCTGCCAAATTTGCTTGTTATATATGCAAATCCTGCCATCCACATTGTGGTACTATAGTGAGTTTGTATATTACTCTTCCTTCCGTCAATGAAAAGTCTTTGACAAAGCGGACTCCATGAAAACAAAGCACTCTCTGTAAAGTTTGTGGTTCAGCTGGGAGGCTGGGATATTGCACAGAAAATAACAGCTCCATCTAGTGGTGACATTTTAAAGAAGAATTTCCCGTAAGGATTGAAATTATATATACATAGCCCAGCTTGGACCAACCAGGAAATCACTGAAGTAGATGCTGCTACTCCAGTGATCTCCACTTGCTTCTGGGTCCCTTGCTGAGCAGATGCTCTGCTGCATTTTTACCATGGGAGGTCGGCCGATTGGCATGGACGTCAATGAGAGAATGCTTTTCATTTTCTGAAATGATGTAAAGTGTTTTCAGATTGGATGATGTAAAGAGGTGGCCTTGGTGGTATCGTCTGGACATCAGCCAAGTATGGTATATGAATATAGTATATGGTTATATAAGTAGGGTTGCCGCCTCATACCTTTAAAACAGAACACATATGACATGATGATGGTTCTGAGGCCAATTTATTTATTGCAGATAAGGCACAGAGTTTAATTACCACCTTAGACAGCCACAGAACCTGTGCAATTATTATGTGTTCTGTTTTAAAGGAACGAGTTGGCAACCCTATTGTATAGTTAGCTTGACCAATGCATCCATGTATAAAATATCCATACTTAAAATTCTTCTTTAAAATGTTTACTTGCAGAGCTTTTCTTCCCTATTAACCACTTCGCGCAGGTAGGACGTCCAGGGACGGCCTCGCGTTTCAGTGGTTATATCTGAATGATGCCTGAGGCCACAGACATCATTCAGATATCAGCGTTTTCAGCCGGCGATTCCCTACACCATAAGAATGATCATAGCGGCTGTTCCACCGATTGATCGTTGTTACGGGAGGGGGGGACCCCCCTCCCGCCACACTCCGGTGCTTCTACCGAGTCGGTCAAAGGATCCGCCGGCCCCCAGATAATACCATAGGAGATTTCCGGCGGACCAGATCATCCCTGGAGTCTCTATGATCGTTCGGAGGCCGGGCGCGATGTTATGACGTCACGCCCAGCCTCTGCATTCAAAATAACGGCGCCGATTTGGCTAGGAAGCCAGGATCGTTTTTTTTTTATTTAGTTATTTTAGGCTTCCCAGCCTAGAGGTGAGATGTGGGGTCTTATTGACCCCATATCTCACTGTAAATAGGTCCGATCGTGCCATATTTCTATTACAAGGGATGTTTACATTCCTTGTAATAGGAATAAAAGTAATCACATTTTTTTTTTTTAAGTGTCAAACTAAAAAAATAAAAGTAAAATTAACAATAAAAAAAAAAAAAATTAAAGCGCCCCTGTCCCCGTGAGCTTGTGCGTAGAAGCGAACGCATATGTAAGTCCCGCCCACATATGAAAACAGTGTGCAAACTACACTTGTGAGGTATCGCCGCGAATGTTAGCGAGAGCAATAACTCTAGCACTAGCCCTCCTCTGTAACGCAAAACATGTAACCAGTAAAAATTTTTAAAGAGTCGCGTATTGGGGATTTTTAAATACCAAAGTTTGGCGCCATTCCACGAGCGCGTGCAATTTTGAAGCGTGACATGTTGGGTATCTATTTAAATTGGGCTAACTTTACTGTTTTTTTTTTTACGCATGAAACTTTTTTTTCTGACAAAAAACATGTTCGAAAAATTGCTGCGCAAATACCGTGCAAGATAAAACAACCGCCATTGTATTCTCTAGGGTCTTTGCTAAAAAAACATATACAACGTTTGGGGGTTCTATGTAATTTTCTAGCAAAAAATTATGAATTTTACATGTAGGAGAGAAATTTCAGAATTGGCCTGGATGGGAAGTGGTTAAAAAAAAAGCAGCCTACAGGTGATTCAGCTTCTAAGCCTGGGTTCACACTAGATGCACTGCGAATTTGGCACCGCATCTAAAATCGCAACCCAACCATGCAAACCAATTGCAGAGTAAATGTTAAGCTAATGAAACACGCAATCAGATTTTAAAACGCAGCACGATTTGTAGAATCAGATCGCATGGGTGTGAATCGCATGATCCGATTCTGCTGACAAAAAAAAAAAAAGTCCTGCCCCAATTGCGACTGCGGTACGATTTGTGCCATACAAATCCATGGCTCAACTCACACCCCAGAGACACTGCATGTAAGCCGCATGGGAATGTGCTGTGATTCCTGTGTGAAATACATGTGTCGTCTAACACCGAAGCAGTGTAAACCCAGGCTCAGACTCAAACCTACACCATATTATTTTTAAGTGGATAAACAATTTAAAATCACATGTGCCATGTTCATTTTACTCACCTGCTGTTGTCCCTGGGATGCCTGTGTTGCTGCCTGCTGGTTGCTGTTGGCAGCAGATGCAGCTGCTGCTTGTTGCTGAAATAATCCAGCTGGATACACTCCCCACGGTACGCCGTAATATTGTGGAGGGACAACTGTAGGGCCTAGAAAGGTCCAAAAAGGTTCATTAGTGCAAGTAATAAAACATAATTTATGGCAAACACTGCACAGACCTTTCACTTTTAAAAATGTATACTGTCAAATGCACACAGCAGTGCAATCAAGGATATAAATGGTGCTGCAGAAAACATGCATGCGTAATGTGACCTTTAAATGCCCATCATCAAGCTGTATTTATTCAGCACAGATCAAAGGGATAACGAAAGGAGCCAATTAGAGTGGCCCTGTACCTTGTGATCCAATCATAGTGATCACAAATGTAAACACTGGCTGTGTTGATATACAACCAGCCTTTCCCTTTCTCTTATATTGGCTTACATTGATTCCATACCTGGAATGCAGCTTCACCCACTTCAGCTCTGGAAGGTCCCCCCCCCCCCCATTCATAACCAGGCCATTTATTGCTATTCAGCACTGCGCTACTTTAACTGGTGATTGCGGGGTCATGCAATGCTTTACCCAAATGATATATATATATATTCTCAAACAGATAGAGCTCTCTTTTGGTGGTATTTGATCACCACTGTTTTTTTTTTTTTTATTATATAAAACGAGAGAACTAAAATATTTAAAAAATAATATTTATTACTTTCTACTATAAAACATGCTGTGTAATTTGGTCCCATGTATCACCTAAAAAAAACAAGCTGATCCTGCCGCTGAGCCCTGACAATGGGATCAGTTTACGTGCCTCCGTTATCCATAGCCCTACTCTGTGTCCACCCCCTCCCCTCCTCAAATTAGGGTACAATTTCCATTTTCCTCTTGGTTGATGGATCTAATGTCCCCCTGTGACTGCTTTATTAAAAAAATAAAAAAAATAAAAGCAGCTATATACCTTGTTTAGAGTGCAGATATGTGATCATATGCCGTGTCGTCTTTCTCCTCTCTCGCATTGACAGCAGCAGAGGGATGAGCCTCTTCTCTCCTCCTGAATGACGTCAGCAGGGGATTAATCGGCCCTGTCCGCTGCAGTGCTCATGCGAGAGGAGTGAGGTGGTGGGTCACGTGATCTCAGATCTGAGCTCTGTAAACGAAGTATATGCACTGCGGGGGTGCCAATGCTGATGACCACCAGCCAGGAGAGATCGCGGGCACGAGAAGCAGAACAGGGAACACAGTTAACCCCTTAATCGCCCCGTAGTGTTAACCCCTTCCCTGCCAGTGACATTTTTACAGTAATCAGTGCATTTCTATAGCACTGATCGCTGTAAAAATGGCAATGGTCCCAAAAATGTGTCCGACAATGTCGCAGATTGCTGCCATTACTAGTAAAAAAAAATGCTATAAATCTATCCCATATTTTGTAGGCACTAACTTTTGCGCAAACCAATCGATATACACTTATTGCGATTTTGCTTTACCAAAAATATGTAGAAGAATATATATTGGCCTAAAACGGAGAAAAAAATTTGCGCTTTAATATAAAAATAAAAATAAAATAAAATGGATATTATAGCAAAAAGTACAAAATCGTGCCCCCCGCCCCCAAATCAAAATAGACGCTTTTTTGGGTTTATCCACTTAAGCCCCGGACCAATTTGCAGCCAAAGGACCAAGCCCCTTTTTGCAATTCGGCACTGCGTCGCTTTAACTGACAATTGCACGGTCGTGCGACGTGGCTCCCAAACAAAATTGGCGTCCTTTTTTTCCCCACAAATAGAGCTTTCTTTTGGTGTATTTGATCTGCAGTTTTTATTTCTTGGGTCGGAGCTCAGGACGCTGTGCTCCCGACCCACAGCTGGCCACTTCCGTGCCATTCTGCCACCGTATATGTGCAGGAGGCGGTCCTTAAGGAGTTCTAGTGCAAAAAAATAAAAACTGCAGAGGCGATCAAATACCCCCAAAAGAAAGCTCCATTTCTGGGGGAAAAAAGGACGTCAATTTTGTTTGGGTGCAGCGTCGCACGTCTGCGCAATTGTCAGTTAAAGCGACGCAGTGCCGTATTGCAAAAAATGGCCTGGTCATTCAGCAGCCAAACCTTCTGTACGTGCTCAGTTAGGTTTGTAATGCTAGAGTTTTTCGCTTGGGAGAGTGCATGTGATCAGCACAGGGCCAATCAGCACTGTCCAGGTAGAAAGCCAGGGGTCAATTGAACCTCATAGGACAGTCAGAGGAAAATGAAACCTCCTCCTACAAGCTTTAACCAGACACTGTTAGAAGTTACAAGACTGCTATATACTGCCAATGAGAAAAGTTATTTAGCAGTTTAGATATACTAAAATGATTGCATTTCCATGTTCTGTGTACTGTGGGAGACCAGATCTAGTGAATGCAGGTTCTTGGTTTAGTAATAGTTTAAAAGCACAAAGACCACATAATGTGTTCAGGAAGGCAGTAGACGGCACTAATGTCAATTAATTCAAAAGCAGCAGCACCTTGACATTTTTTGGAAGGATGAAAATGGAACTAAGCACTCAGTGCTGCTTTTGCTGAGCATACAAGGGCATTTTTATATACCACAATGAACGATGCAAGCTTCGCACTTATATATAGGCTATTTACCCTACTTCTAATACTACTTCTCAGACTAAAGCACACTTACAGTCCGAGAAATCTTTTAATCATTTTCACAACTACTTTACATTGAAATATTAGGAACGGTCCAAGACAATGGTAGAAAACTATAACCGAAGCTACTGAATTCTTGCACTCATTTTGATAACCAATTTACTACTCAAATACTGTAGGCGTTTCTCAGATCTGTTTCACTACTTAGAATTACAGGTTTCAAGCAAAGCTACACGTTTACTTTAATCTCCAGCATTCACTTGCTGTTCCTTTGTAATTGGAAGTATATGCTGCTGAGTAAGGCTAAAGAAAAGTGAAGGCAACCTAACAGTAATTAAATCGGTGTACCAGCCGCGAAAAATACACTTTAAAACTAGCTGCTGACTTTTAGTAAGGACACTTACCTGTCCAGTAAGCCTGCGATGCGCCCCCCACCCCAGGCTGATCCATCCAATGCCAACTAAGGGAAACCAGCAGTGGACCCTTGCGGCTTCCGACGGCACATACACAAATCGCGCAGCGCTAAGTGAAAGGCCAGCTTGTCTTCTGGGACACACACAGGTCCCAGCAGACAACAGGGGGCTCACCGCAGAAGAGGATGCGACATCCTCGGCCCCCGGCTGGATCAGAAATACTCAGCATTTCCAAAAAAGGTACTATAGAAGAGGGGGGGGGGGGGGGTTGAGGTTTTAAATATCCAAAAACGAGGGGTGGAGAGGTGGTCTTTCACTTAAGACCGCTTCTCAAAAGTGAGTGGAACTCCGCTTTAAAGCGCGAGTCGCGCTGCGCAATAAGGATGGACCTGCTGCCTCTGGGATCTGTGCGTTTCCCAGCAGGCAGCGGGGGACTTTCGGAAAGGGGCGTAGATTCTGCAGAATCTACGCCCCTTTCCGCAGATAGCTATGCCGGAAGTGGGTGCAGATACCTGTACTGTACAGGTACCTGCCCCCCCCCTGCCCCCTGAAAGGTGCCAATTGTGGCACCGGAGGGGGGGGGTGGGGATTCCAATGAGCGGAAGGTCCACTTTAGGGTGGACCTCCACTTTAAGAATGAAATCTAAGGGTTAGCCACTTCAGATTACACATGCACAATCTATCTTATTCCTGTTGGGGATGGGGGGGGGGGGGGCAGGGGCTGATTTTCTTGCATAGTCCCCAATATGAGTTAACAATGTACACTTGATCATTTTTATTTAACGTAAAACCTATCCCTGGAACCATTTTCATGTTTTGGTGCTCATCCTTGCATGCCACCCTTTTAACCACTTGCCGATGAAGCCTTTCCTGGCACTTTTTATGTTTACAAGTAAAAATCTGTATTTTTGCTAGAAAATTACCTAGAACCCCAAAATGTTATTTTACTATAACTATCTATCTATATTTTTTAGCAGAGACCCTAAATTTAAAAAAACAAAAAAAAAAAAAGAAGAAGGTTATAGCTAATAGCTTCCAGCCATTGCCCCGGTAAACCACTTGCAAGCTGCAATGTATATTTACATATTGCAGTCGGCAAGTGGTTAAGGCTCTACCAGACTCTCGATTGTTGCCACACTACAGCATGCCACTCCAGATATCTGGAACTTCAGATTTAGAGCCAGCACTTTACCGGTTCTATTCTGAATGTAATGTGAGCTGTGTGGTCAAATCAGAATGGCAGTGCAGGGGTTGGACACAGTATCTGGGGATCTCAGATAATGAACTGAATGTCACTTGCTTTGCTTCTGCAAGTAAACCAAGTAAAAATGTCACCTAAACTCACTATCGGTAGTCACTTCTGCAACATTTCTTCAATTGGAAAAAAAACGGCAGCGGTTTTAAAATATTTTCTCTTTCAAAGACTCTGGTCAGCAACCCTGGACATACCTGCCAATGTTGCTGCAGCAGCGAGGCCAGCCGCGGTGTATGGATCTGTGCCAGGGTGAGCCGTGCTGATGATATAAGGGTTTGGCATAAAGGCAGCTGGAGCTAGACCTGCTGAAAACATACCGGCTGCAATAAAGAAAAACCATTATGAAATAGGGCATGACATTCACACAAAGATTGTTCAACTAGAAAAACATTCCTTTATCAGATGTGCTTTCACCTCAAGACAACATACATTCAAAGTTTCTAATAAAACACACATTAACAGAAAACTGATGAATAATAACCACCTCTGTTTTCCCATCCATACACCACAGCCTGTTGCTCCTCTGTGGTATTGGGGTTTTCCAGGGAGGACACAGACTTGTAAAACTGCTGCCACAGAAAACTTGCGGTTAAAGCGGTAGTAAACAGTCACAAAAATAAGTGGGAGCCCCAGCACGGAGCTATGAAGATATGGCCCGATTATGCCGTCACTTCAGAACGCATGCACCAGTGACATCACTGGCAGCATCTTGTGTGAATATCTCCTAAAAACAGAACAAGTTTAGGAGATATTCACCGTACCCACCAACAGGTAAGCCTAATTATAAGCTTACCTGTAGGAAGAAGGTGAAAAGTTGACCTTCCACTTTAAGACCCCAAGCAGCTCCAAGCTAAAGTAGGAAATGAAAATATAGTATTTTTTTGAACTCTCTGTAATTCACCGACCGACACAGCTCCTCTCTTAGCCATTGGGTTATTACGCTAACCTTTAGGAGAATAGTAGGCATTACATGTTATGTAAAACACAGACCTTTCCAGTTAGGCAACAACCCTCCAGCCTACTATGCAGCCTCAGTACGTCAACAAGCAGCATAACGTAGAGAAAAAAAAACAGGAGGGGCGGGTGTTTGTCGGTCGGTGAATTACAGAGAAAAGGATTTTACGGCGAGTACAAAAAAAATCCTATTTTCTTATATATTCATCGACCGACACAGCTCCTCTCTTAGCCTTTGGGACGTCCCCAAGCAGTGCCAAACAATGGGTGGGAAAAGAGCATAAAAACTTCATCCACCATGGCAAGTGGGAACTAAAGTAACTTTAACCACAAAAACAGCAGTGCGTGGAAAAAAAAAAACACCACAAAAACCAGGGTACCCTTAACAGGATGGACTACCCACAATTGCACCAAAAACTGCAGAAACTAATGCAACAGTGCATTAACTTAAATTTACTGCGCTTTTACCCAAAAACCAGGAAAAGGGAAAATATTGCACACACAATTGCAACTATACAGCCGCCTGCAAAACTTTGCGGCCAAAACAGGCATCAGCCGATGCACGGATGTCTACCTTGTAGAACTTGGTAAACGTGTGGACAGACAATCAGGTCGTCGCTTTACACGTTTGAGCGTCATACGCTTGGTGTCGGAAGGCCCAAGACGTTCCACTTGTCCTTGTGGAGTGGGCCATGACCGGAAAGGGGGGCACCTGCCCCTTCAAGGCGTAGGCTTGTACTACAATCGGTCTGATCCACCTGGAAATGGTGGCCGACGAGACCGCCATGCCTTTCTTTGGACCAGCCACCGAAACAAACAAACAGTGAGTCTGACTTCCGGAAAGGAGCCGTAGCAGACAAATACACCTTCAGAGCCCGAACCACGTCCAGAGCGTGAAGGGCCACCTCCTTAGGATGTGTCGGCTTAGGACACAGAGATGGTAACACAACGTCCTCATTGATGTGAAACTCCGAGACCACCTTGGGCAGAAAAGACGGTTGCGGACACAACACTACCTTATCCTTGTGAATAACCAGATAGGGCAACTTGCAGGACAAGGCCGCCAGTTCCAAAACACTCCTAGCTGATGTGAAGCGCCAATAACACCAGGCTCAGATCCCATGGGGGTAACGGTGGACGCACCGGAGGGTCTACATGTTGCACCCCTTGAACAAAGGTATGCACTAGTGAGTGAGACACCAGAGGGTCGCTGAAAAAGAAAAAAAACAAAAAGACAGCCAAGGTTGATATTTGTCCTTTAATGGTGCTTAACGCCAATTTCTGGTCTACTCCTTGCTGAAGGAACAGCAGGATCCTGGATATAGAGAAGGAGCACGGATGCCATCCTTTCTCCTCACACATGGAGATGTAAGCCTTCCAGGTACGATGATATATCTTCCTAGAAAAAAATTTCCATGCTCAACATAGTGGGGATCAGAGTCCGACAGACCCCAGTTCCAGCATCTGGCGACTTAGATAGTCCGCCTGCCAGTTCTCCACACCCGGAATGTAAATGGCCATCAAGGCCGGTACATGGCACTCTGCCCACCGAAGTATGTGAGTGACCTCCCGTGCGGCGGCTGAGCTTCTTGTTCCTCCTTGGTAATGGACATATGCCACCGCAGTGGCATTGTCTGACTGGATCCTGATCGGACGCCCTTGCAGTCTCATCGACCATGTGGAGAGGCATAGCCTGATCGCTCTTAGCTCGAGCAGATTGATCAGCAACTTGGATTCCTCCGTTGACCAGAGGCCCTGACCCGACTGAACCCCCATCACTCCACCCCAGCCGGATAGGCTGGCGTCCGTTGTGATCTTTGTCCATTTCAGGAGGTAGAAACGATTTCCCGGACTGAAGCACCGGGGACCTCCAGATCAGGGAATCTCTGACTAAATGGCTCACCTGGATCTGTCGATCCAGGGACAACGGAGATTTGTCCCACTTTGTCAAAATCTCCTACTGCAGAATTCTGGTGTGGATCTGGGCATACGGTACTGCCTTGAAGGAAGCCACGAGTCCCAGGACTCGCATGCAGAAGCGAAGCAACGAACACTTGCGGTTCATCAGCAGTTTTACCGCGGCTCTGAGAGTCTGCAGCTTGTCTGAAGGGAGAAAAACCCTCGCTTCCCTGGAGTCCAGCAGCAAGCCTAGGTACTCCAAATGCTGGGTCGGTACTACCACCGACTTCTTTAGGTTTAACAGCCACCCAAATTCTTGCAGGGTCTGCATGGTGATAACCACATCCTCTTCTAATTCTGAGGTGGAAGATGCTCTCAGGGGGAGATCGTCCCCACAATCGCAATCCCACGTTGCCGCAGCAACGCCAAAACTGGAGCCAATACCTTGGTAAAGACTCGGGGCTGATGCCAAACCAAAAGGGAGAGCCACAAATTGGTAGTGGGCTTCTCCGACCGCAAACCACAGAAACTTGTGATGCTGGAGGTATATGGGTATGTGCAGGTATGCATCCTGGATGGCCAGGGAGTCCCCTTGGAGTGCAGCGACTACTGAGCAAACCGATTCCATTCTGAACCTCTGCACTTTCACAAAGTGATTGAGGACTTTTAGATCCAAGATTGAACGTACCCCTTCCTTCTTGGGAACTACAAACAGGTTTGAGTAGAACCCCTGGAAACATTCCGATTCTGGAACCAGTACAATCACCCCGCAATTCAGCAGGTCCCTTACTGCCCCTAAGAGGGGCTCCCAGCGAGCTGGGAGAATGGGTATGCTGGAGGGGAAGAATCTGTTTTGCGGCCAAGAGAGAAACTCTATTCGTTGAGAGGACCACCGGGCTGCAAACTCCCGAAGGCAAACCTTCATGCGGTAGCACTTTTGTTCACAGGCTTGTTAGGCTTTCAGTTCCAGGGACGTTTCTGTCCTTCTGTGGACATCCTGTCGGGCTGGGGACGTTTAGCTGAAGCTCCGGGCGGACAAAAAAGCCGTTTGTGAGCAGAAAAAGAGGGCCCTTGCCTACGACGTGGCTCCTTAGCCTTCCTAGCCTGTGGGAGTAACGTACTCTTACCACCTGTGGCATTCTTAATAATGTCATCCAAGGAGGCTCCAAAGAGCCGGTCGCCAAGGAAAGGAAGAACTGTCAGGGCTTTTTTGGATGCCTGGTCAGCAGACCAGCATTTCAACCAAATCAGGCACCTCAGCACCACTGCTGACACTGAAGCCTTGGATAATAGAGGAAGAGTATCCAGGGCTGCGTCACAAACGTACTTAAGGCCTTGCACTAACTGGTCTGCTAGTTCCACGTAGACAGGAGAAGCCCGTTCTCCCAATTCGCGGTGCAACAATTTTGCCCACTCAGTGTGACAAGGGTGGATGCCAGTACTGATCTTATGGCTGACTCCACAACCGTAAACAAGGAACGAGCCACTGTCTCGGCCTTCCTGTCCGTGGGATCCTTAAATGCAGGAGTCCCCTCTACCAGGATCATGGTTACTTTGTTTAACCTGGATACTGGGGGGGGCCCACGACCGGAGGAGCCGACCACTTTTTGAGAAGGCTCTCCTCAAAAGGGTAACTCACCGCCATGTATTTGGGGGCCAAAAAGGTCAGTTGCGGGCGACCCCATTCCTTGTAAATGAACTTGTCCAAATAAGTCAGATACGGGAACACCTTAGGTGAACGAGCTGGCTTACGGGACCCAAAATGGGCCGCTACATCAGCAGAGGGATCTGCTGGCTCCTGAATCTTCAAGATAGGGAGAGAAGAGAGGGAGGTGAGAGACCCCCGAATCGACCTCCAAGGGAATGCCCAGCTGGTCAGCGCCACCGAGGCAGGGAGAGCTGTACTTACCATTCCTGAAGAGCTGGGAGACATTCCATTACAGACCCACTCTCTGATCAGTACAGGGTGGCTGCTGGCCCGTCACACTGATGCAGACATCAGTAGCCCGGTCATGTGTGTGCCCCAGAGCATAAAATTTCACGACCACCTCTGGAGCTGAGGTTTCGTCGTGGCCGGCCTAGCGCTGAGCTGCGACCTGCACACGCTCGATGACCAGGCTGGGGTGACTACAAGGATAAGGGTATCCAGCCTGTCACTCAGCCGCTGTTGATAGCAGATCACAGGATCTATCATCTTGCGAAAAAAAAAGCCAAGCTTCTGCAGGAAAAAAAAAAAAAAGACGGATCTATGGGCCCGTCAGGGTTCCTAGGTCCTTCTCCTTCACTAGGCAAAATAAAACTGACGACTGCATGGCAGGCTGGAGGGTTGTTACCTAAAGGACCGCCCCTTGGGCGGAACTGCAAAGTTCTGTTTTACATAATATGTAATGCCTAGTACTCTCCTAAAGGTAGCGTAACAAAATGGCTAAGAGAGGAGCTGGTTGGTGAATGTAAGAAAATATCTAAGCAGCTGTCATGGATGTCCCTTTGAGATGCTTATGTATGGAAATATAGGGTTAACAGGAGCATGTTCCTTCACACGTCAACTGCTTTTACTCCTATTCCTCCATACTCCAACACGTCCTTTAAACTTTTTGGATAGGACAAGAAAGGTAACCCAGTCAGATTATTTTTGGTGTCTGGAGCTCCATTACAGATTTTTTCCTCACTCACTGTGCTGGTGAAAATAATTGAATCCGATAGGAAGTGAAGAAAAATTTCCAACAGGGAAAGACACCAATAAAATGCTGACAAGGTCCTCTCCTTATCTCATTCTACTAAAAGACGAGGGGGGAAAAAAAAAGCATTTGTATTTTTGCATAGAGTCTGTTGGCGTTTTACCCTCAATCTAACAAATCCTCCTATATACGTTTTAACTGTATATAACCTCGCCGTGGGAGGGGAGTCTGGGCATACACTATGTGAGAGCTGATTGGCTGAAAGGCACAAACCTCCTCCACATAGGCTGTGGAAGGAAGGCAAACGCAGATCTGTACTCTGAACAGACAAGCTTAGTGCTCATCATCCTCTAAGCTCCCTGGCACAAAGTTTCAACTGTTATCTCGTGTTTGAGAACTTGTCAGACGTGACTCATGCTGATAACAGAGGAATGGAGCACAAGAGCAAAACGGCACTTAGAGCTTTGGAAAGAGATAAGTAAACACTATGTGCGCTTAGGTCAAGGTTCATGAATGGGGTTTACAACCACTAACTGAAGGGAAATTTCTAACAGCTTCTCAGAGAGAAGTAAAAACCAGACAGGTTGTACATCTGTTTAATACGTCATGCTACCTGAAAGTAAATACCTCTATTTTCTGAAGCATCAGTGTGATGGGTGAAGGCACTATCATAATACACTGGATGTAATCTGCTAAATGCAGACCTGATATGGGAGAAAGCAAGAGGTGGTGGATTCACCTTCTAGTACCCAGTTACTTCTTCACGTTATCCTTCACAGACAATGCTAGTTTACATCCACTGATACAGACAGCATCAGAAAACATTAGTACGTCTTTATAATAAAATCAAAAAGGGTATTAAATCTGCAAAAGAAGCAACATAAGGCACGTGGTAATAGACACAATCCAGGAGATGCTTCACCTACCGATATGAGATTGTTGGGCTGCTGCTAGGGCGTACTGCTGCTGCTGCTGTTGCTGCTGCTGCTGTTGTTGTTGTTGCTGCTGCTGCTGGGCTGCATTTAATTGTTGCACTGCAAAAGCATTTTGTCTCTGGAAGAGCTATGGGAAGAAAAAAATACATGTACTTAAGACAGAAGTCAGTTTACATGGGGCAATGCAGTTCAATAGACAAAACATCTGCTGGCAGATCCATCTATAGGATGCAAGTGCCTCCTATATGAAGTGATAGCCATTTATGCAATGTTAAATCACAAAGTATCAAAAGAGATGTGGTGGTCTGGAAGACCTTTTGGGGTTCTCAAATCAGTTATACATTTCCATTCCACAGACTTGCAAAATCAGATCTTAGGGTGTCAAAACAATGACAAACTGCCAATAGAAGCATAGAAAATATTCTGGTGACTGCACACCATGCCAAGTCATACATCACACAAACAGTAGCAGCATCAGCTCACTCTGTCTAGACCACGTCCCCAATGCATTGGGGGCATGGCCTAGATCGAACAAGCTAAGGCTGCAACTATTCGTTGGATCAGGGCTCAACAAACAGGACTCCAGGTCGCCATGACAACAAGAAATTTCATCCTGGCACCTGGGCTGCCAGCCAAATGCTCCAAACAACCTGTGCTGCCCCCCAACCCATGTATCCCGGGGCTCCACATTTGCCCATCTGCAGGCCCAGCACAGCGAGTGTCACTAGGTCGAGGGGAGGGCGGAGAGCAAACACACGTCTGCTTGCCTCCTTTTCTTGTTGTTGACCCGGACGTGACATAGGACATTACTTTCAGGTTCCCGTTGACAGCTTTCCTGGCCATCAAGGCCAGGAAAGAATGCAATGCAATGTGATCTGCATGGCACTACATTCAGTTGAGCACAGGGGAGTCATGCTAGATCTTTTAGACCAGTGGTCTCCAAACTGCGCCCCTTTGCTTTCTTTTTTGTGGCCCTTGGGAAAACATTTCATCCTCTGACAC
The DNA here is from genome assembly GCF_037356315.1 of Lithobates pipiens. Classification (NCBI taxonomy): domain Eukaryota; kingdom Metazoa; phylum Chordata; class Amphibia; order Anura; family Ranidae; genus Lithobates; species Lithobates pipiens. Next base: position 541,103,493 of record NW_027507758.1, read on the forward strand.
AAACCTTGGGGCAAACTAGCCCCCCCCCGCTGACCCCAACGAAGGGGCACAATTCCTCCCAATGACAAACGATGGAGCACAGCTCCTCCCAGTGACACCAATGATGAGGCATGATTCTTCCCACCAAATTACACCGATGATGGGACACAATTCCTCTCACTGACATTAAAGATGGGGCATCGTTTACTCCCACTGATTCTAGGGCATTTTCTACTTCCAATGGCCACAGCTCGGCCCCCCTAAAGTTTGAATGACAGTAAACTGTCCCTTTGCTTAAAAAGTTTAAAAGACCCCTGTAGAAACAGTCACCAGGTTGTAAAAGAATCCACTTGGCATATCTTATATTTTACAAAAAAAATGGTTTATGTATTGTGTTTCCTGCTTCCTCATTCCCCCCCCCCCCCCCCCCCAAAAATGAGTTTTGAAAAAACGCTGCGTAAATACCATGCGACAAAAAAATTGCAAAAAACAATTTTTTCTCAAGGGACCCGGGTTAAAAAAAATAAAAAATAATATAAATATATATATAGCTTGGGCGTATATAGAACCCCCCAAAAAAAACTATATTATATATATATATATATATATATATATATATATATATATATATATATATATATATATATATATATAGTTTGGGGGTTCTAAGTAATTTTTCAAGCAAAAAATACTGATCGTTACATGTAAACAAAAAGTGCCAGAAAAGACCTCGCCTGGAAGTCATTAATGCCCGGTACACACAAAGATTATCAACAAATGATCTTTTTTTGGCATGCTAAGCTCATATCTAAAATGAAGCATTTACTAAAGTTACAAAATTTTCTTTAGACAGAATAAAAATTTGGAAGTGATGTAATGTGTTGTAGTGCATTTTTATAGTATTTTCGGACGACAACTGTGCTGATTAAAGGAAAATCGTACGATCTGACATCGAATGAGAACATTTTTTGCGTTTGTCCCATCGGATAACTTTGCATGGATTGTCGCGATTGCTCTCAAAAGCTGTCTACCAACGATCCTTAAGATAGGTCTCTAAGGCTGCGTACACACGGGCGGACTGTTCGCCCAACTTAGTCCGCTGAACAGTGTTTCAGCGGACAATCCGCTCGTGTGTGGGCTTCAGCGGACTGTTTCAGCGGACAGTCTGACGAACAAAGTCTTACGGAATTTCCGTAAGACAGTCCGTCCAAACTTGGTTTCAGCGGACAGTCCGCTCGTGTGTAGGCTAGTTCGACAGACTAAGTTTGGCGCATGCTCAGAAAGGATTTACACGGCGAAGGTTGCATTGCAGTGTATTGGACGTCGAATTTCTCGCCCCGTCGTACGTGCCGTTCACGTCATCGCGCACGCTTTCAGCGGACTGTCTGCTCGTGTGTGGTCAAGTCCGTTCATGCAAATTTTGAACGGACTGTTTGTCGGATTGTCTGACGAACTTAGTTGGGCGAACAGTCCGCCCGTGTGTACGCGGCCTTAGTGTTCAGAAAGTTAACTGCCCAAAAATTAATCAATTGACTAACCTGCTGCTGGGTTCCATAATCAAATAGTCCAACACCAGCTCCGGCAGAGTCCATCGGTAAGGGATTGCCAGGGTAGTCAAACTGCAAAGAATCCAGGCCGACTTGCTCCATCCCATCCAGGTTCTGACTTTCAGGGGTTGCAAACTCATCTGTCAGGGGCTTGTTGACCATTTGGTTGGAAAGCTGTCCTAGTCCATCTGTGACATTGTGGTTCGGGCCAATTCTCTCAGCTATCTCAGTGGGAGAAGCTTGGCGGCTTCCTGGAGTACGACTGTGCAGAGGGAGGACAGGCACAAATTAAAGACTTGGCTCAATTTCTGTGTATTAAACATTTCCATGACAGGAACATATACAGTATATGAGAACCTATACACAGCCAGGACTAAATCGATCATCAGCTTACATTTATATTCTGGGGTTGAGATACATTTTGAATGCAAGAGATATAACAGATGCTTTGATATGCTCTAGAAATGGACTGGCAGACCACAGCTGTACAATCTAAGGCACTGCTCAACTGGTAACACTGGCACTTTTGCATTCTCCTTTCGAATTGCGCTAGGGTTAGGGTATTAGAAAAAAAGGCCTCCTTTACACAGGGTAGAGGCCTATACTATTTGAAGAACTGGTTGTGTCTGGAGCAATATGTGGCTGCATGCAGGCCACTTGTGTTAGTCAACAGGGACCCAATGACTGCACTAACTTGCCTGCACATCAGAGTACATCCACAGCTGTGCACATGTCCCTGCGAACCTGTCAAACTCAGATATGTGGGGGAATATGCATAGCCGCTGCATCGCCATTTACTAACACAGGCTTGCCCGACTACAGCTCTGCGCTGCTCCGGACATAGACAGCATTTCAAACTCATGTAAATGGAATATATATAAAAAAAAAAAAAAAAAAAAAAAGAAAAAAAAGGAATGCAGCCACCATAGGTAATTTTTAATAAAGGACTTTATACATTTTAAGATTGGCAACACTAACAGAGCCAGTCTCATCTTTACAGCCCCCATAATGATCTAAATGGCCTTTCATAGAACAAGTCATGGGCAACCAGCTTGTTTCCCCTTTATGTGTTACTAAACCCACAACAGTGAAAAAAAAGCGTGTATATGCAATAAATCATGCTCATTACACTCACTGTGGAACCAAAGGGTTTAATCCTGCGTATAGTGGAAGTGGAAAAGGCCGTCTTTCTGATTCTCCCCTTCTTCCACTTTCCCCAATTAATCTCCTGATTGTACAGAGCATTAGGAGGCCCTCGGCACATGCTCAGTTTGGTGTGCATTGCTAGAGTGTTTTCCCCCCCTCTTTAGAGGGTGCATGTGATCAGCACAGAGCCAATCAGCACTGTCCAGAGGGTCAGGGGGTCCTACAGCCTCATAAAACAGAAGAGAATGAAAACTCCTCCTACAAGTATTAACCAGGCACTGATAGAAGTCACAAGACTGCTACATAATGCTGATGAGAAAAGGTATTTAGCTGTTTATATTTACTAAAAGAATTGCATTTCCATGCTGTGTACTGGGGGAGACCAGATATAGTGAAGGCAGGGTCCTGGGTTTAGCAACACTTTAAATCTACAACAATAAAATCATAATTAGGGGTAAAAGAACCCTTTTGACCTTTTCCGCACTTACTTGAAGTCTTTACAGTCAGCGTCAATGCCATTTGGAAGTCCTCGGCCATTCAGCTTTGAAACCTCATCACCATCAGCAGATATCATATCTCGCTTCTTTTCCTCTTCAAATGGAGATGCCTTTGCTTTCTGTTCCCCTTTCTCTGATCCATCCAAATCACAATCTCTAGCACCCTACAGAGGGCAAAAAAATTCAGCTTCTGCTTTCCAGGTATTGCTATTACAATTAGAGGTTTCACTCTAGTCACAACTACATTTAGAGGGCATCTCAAAATATGGTTATACAGCACATTAAAGTCTTTGTTTTTAAATTAAGATGGTCTAGCACAGAAATGGTGAATATCTTCACTCATCATGTGAAAACAGCAGGACTCATATTGGCTACTATGAACAGCACAATTACTACCTTAAGGTGTAGTAGGAAACTGACACTTACATAGGCTCCTTTCCGAAATCTTGGGTCAAGTTTGTCGGCAGGCGAGGAGCTCAGAACATACTCCACCATGCTTACTCCCAGACCACCACTTTCTGACCTGGGTGAGAGTACCGAGTTCACATCATGGTTCCCTTGGAAGCCTTGCCCAGGTCTTCGCTGTACCATGATTGGCTGGGACATGGAGTGGTCTAAAATACAAAAAATGGCAATACATTTTTTTGATAGTACATTGGACTGATTAGCATTCTTCAATTTTAAACTTTGAGATCTTGGGATTTAAATGCACATGAACAAACCAAAATTCATATTACAGAAAACGCTAACCCATAAAACATTTAAACACACTCCCCCCATGATAGTTCCTCTCCATCTCACAAGGAAGAAGGTTACGACTAGGGATGCACCGATACCATTTTTTATTTTTTTTTTAATAATGGAGTACAAGCACTGATCCTTTTTTTTTTTTTTGTACTCACCGATACCAACTGCAACTGTTTTTTTTTTTTTTTTTTTTTTGTTTTTTTAACTTCAGCTGTCGACAATGGTACAAAGCATTGACAAGTAATTTACAAATGAAATCGTTTTTTTTTTAATTTAGTGCTTTTTCAATGTGTAAATATGTGTTAAAATGTGTAAAATTATTAACAAAGCAAACAAAAAAAAGGTTAATATTGTTTATAAAATAGACGAACAAAAGAATAAAAAAAAGCAGGAAAATAATAATTAAATGGAGGAGAATAGGAAGTTAAAGCGGGAGTAAACCCACTGAAATATCGCGGCTCCGGCGCTTTGAGTGGCCAGAGCCGCAATATTGTCACTCCTGCGGATGCACGTGGGAGATTTTTCCGGCAGGATCTGCGGGACTTTCAGCCGAGAATCACCTGTGCGCATGCGCAGCTGCATTGCGAGGGGAATCTCTCAAACCGTACAGGTTTAGGAGATTTTTTTTACCTACATGTAAGCCTTATTCTAGGCTTACCTATAGGTAAAAGTTAAAAAAAAATACTATACAACCACTTTAAGGCCAATTAGAGTAAATTAAGGGTTATTAAGCATTTAAACTGAGGAACATTTGTTCATCCGTCTGATCTGAAGATGAACAAATATACAAAAATGTTTTTTATTTTTGTGTTTCAGGGCTGAGAGAGGTTAATAAAAAACAAAACAAAAAAAACAGCCCGCAATGTTTAACAGCAGGGAGACCCACTGACAGCTCAAAGAACAGAGCCTAAAAGTACTAGTATCTTTGCAACCCTAGTTATGGCCATATATTTTAGTTTTATTAGGGGCACACACAAAACACTTAAAATCTACTACCAATGCAAAAATAAAGGTCTATGCAATCATACACAATGACTGCCAATTGAAAATGAAAGAGGTGGAACCCAGTAAAAGATAAGAATTCAAGTATACCCAGTACATAAAGGGTGAGGCAAACTGTAGCTTTGTCAGGATCTCCTAAACAAGAATATGCATGATCTACCTGACCCTAAAGTATACGTATTACTTTAGTGACATAATACAAGCTACATGTGGGGAAAATTAAAGTGGTTCTTCACCCTAAAGGGGAAGTTCCACTAATCTGATTCCTACCCCCCTTCGGTGCCACAATCGGCACCTTTCAGGGGGGAGGGGGGTGCAGTAACCTGGATAATCCAGGTATCTGCACCCACTTCAGGGACAGACCACCGCAGACCCCCGCAGATGCCGCCCCCCCCCCCCCCCTAAAGGGGAAGTTCCACTAATCTGATTCCTCCCCCCCTTCGGTGCCACAATCGGCACCTTTCAGGGGGGAGGGGGGTGCAGTTACCTGGATAATCCAGGTATCTGCACCCACTTCAGGGACAGACCGCCGCAGACCCCCCCGCAGATGCTGCCGACATCGCTGGACCCTGGGACAGGTAAGTGTCAATTTTGTGGCAATATTAGTAGCTGCTGGCTTTTAATATTTTTTGTTTTAGGTGCAGAACCGCTTTAAGAAAAAAAATTGATTCGAAAATTACACATACAATTTGGTATTAGCAAAAATATCATGTATGGCAACCACAAGTATGTCCAGAGTACCAATATAATACAAGGTTAAAACATATGCCTTGATGGCTTCTAGTACATTACATCACTGTACCACTAGATGGCAGCAGTGGTAAGGTCTCAAAAAACACTTGTATTGGACTGTACTGTGGTATTATACAGAATTCAGTGTCAACAGCTTGTACACCATTTTACAAATAAAGGGAGACCGTACAGTTACAATGCAAGAAGACTAAAGGCGGCTGATAAAAGCTTATAATCTAAAAGACAACCACCCATTCATGCATATGCCAACATTACCATAACGGACTGCTCTGTGCCAGCTTCAAAAAGCTTTCCCCATTGGATCTTGTGCAGCTTTCTGGAAAGTTGGGGGTGCTCCAAGTTGCACTTCATTCTTAGGGCCGGTTCACACAGCGAGGCGATGCGAGGCGACACGGCTCGCCTCGCCTCGCTCCCGCAAGTCGCCCCCGTTCTGTACAATGGAACCGTTCTGAGAGGAGCGACTCGAGTCGCTCCGTCTCAGAAAAAAGGTTCCTGTACTAATTCTGGGCGACTTCGGGGGCGACTTGCATTGACTTCTATACAGAAGTCCTCTGCAAGTCGCCGCTGAGGTCCACGCAGGTCGCGGCGAGGCAAGTCGGAGACGCCTCGCCGCGCCTCGCTGTGTGAACCGGCCCTTAGAATGTACAACTAAGAAAAGGCAACATTTTTGAAAGCTACCAGTAAAACAAAGAAATATTCTAGAATTGAAAAGCTACTGCAATTTATGTGCTTATATTGAAATCTTTTTTTTCTTGAGTGGAGAACAAGAACCTTGATCAGATATTAATTGTATTGTCCTTGCTGGGAAAATTTACCCTCACTTCCTGTTTTAAAAGGTAAATGTCCCAGGACTAGGAAAGGAGACCCTCAGGCCCCTTTCACACCGAGGCGTTTCTAAAAAAATTGCCAGTAAAACATTTGAGCGCTTTTGAAGAGCTTTCCATTAATTTCAATGGAGAGGGGTGTTTTTTCACTGCCCTGCCAGCTCACTGCCCCAGTGTGAAAGCATTCATTGATTTTAATGGAAATAGGTTTTCATGCACTTTTTTTTTTTAGCGTGAAAGCGCCTCAGTGTGAAAGGGGTCTCAGTCTTAAAAATGAAGAAATAAATTGATGAATAAATGACAGGCTTTCCTCCCTGGAATTTGTGCTTTGTATTGAGGGCAAGTTAATGTTGATACTAAAAAGCCTTTTCAAGCACATGTATGAAAAGTAGACTTCAGTATTGAGTACCTCGGTCACATGCTGACCCTTACATACCAAGATAAGCTTGGCTCTGTATTATGCAGATAATGTACCCAATGTGACAGGCGCTACAAGTCTGAGTGGTCACACTGATTGCCAGTGAATGACTATCTACTCTGATCAGTGCTTAAGAAGTGGATGGTTACTTTGTTCAATATTCATGGTTAACAAGTAACCTGAAATTCTGTAAGATTTTTCTTCTGCAGGGAAGATAAGCTTTGGTGGCCCTAGAAGACCTTCCCCGGTATGCTATTGCCCCGTCTACTTCCATACTTCCACACGAACGACTCACAAAGATGTTTGTACTGGATTATATCTGATCATTTGCAGAGATAAGAACCTGGACCCACAATGTTGTTTCACTAATAATAGATAACCCAGTTATTCATTAAATACCAATAAAGAGAACCAGTCACTAACGAGAAAATGTTTTCTGGCTCCCTACCCCTTCAAACTAAGAAGGTCATATTGAAGTTTTGTAAGCTTTGCCACATACTATGCCCTATTTTCTGCTGGAAAGCATACTTGGTGCCAAAGCTGTGCAAAAAATTAAAAAAACTCATTTATAGGTCATATATAATTTTTATGGTGGACAGTATATCATCCACCCGGTCATAACTGCCCATTACATAATTCCAAGTGCTGTTGCCATTCAGCATTCCTACATTAGTGAATTCTTAACAGGCTTACTTTAAAAAGAGGGGTGTCCATACTTTATAAACAAAGGGCCAGTGTACCGTCCTGTAGACCTGGGGGCTGGCCACGCATCTTTGGTGTCAGCAGGAGGAATAATGCCCCACTGTTAGTGTCAGTGGAAGGAATAGTGCACCACCATTGGTGTCAATGGGAGAAATAGTGCCCTGTTGATGTTAGTAACAGGAATTATGCCTCTGTGTCAGTGGGAGGAATAGTGTGTAGTGCATCAGTGGCAGGAAAAGTGCCCAAAAGGGCCAGATAAAAGCAAGCGAAGGGCTGCAGTTTGGAGACCACTGTCTTAAAAGGAAAAGTTCACCTCTGGGAGCAAGTTATGTTACACCCATATTTAGGGTGTAACGTGCTCCCATAATAGGTCTATAGGGCTGAAAAACAAATATTCTGCCCCAAAGAAGCTCCTGTACAAAACAGTTGTAGTCTCACAATTGCTTAACATACGCTACCACTCAAGTGTGAATGGGGACTAAAGAGAACCCTTGGTTAGATCATGGATACTACATTTCTTACATATTCTTAACAAGCACTTTCAAACAAGTCCCCATTCATCTCTGTATCTACTGTTGAGAAATTAATCTTCAAAATGACAACAGACCTTAGCAGCCTACCAACCATCTAATGTGAACAACCAGCAGGTGTTTGTAAACGGCTAGAAATGGATTGAGGCCGGGTTCACACTGGTACAACAAATGCTCCGACATTGGGAGCTCATGTCGCATGATGTGAGAAAATCAATGTTTCCCTATGGGAGCCATCTTAACTGGTCCGACACAAGTTGGCCCGACTTTGAAAATGCTCCCTGTACTACTTTGGCCCGACTTTGACCCTACTTCAGCCCATTGACTATCATTGAAGTAGGATCAAAGTGGGATCCTTGTCCTAACCATTCGACTTTGGCATCCAACATTGTGTTATTTCCTGCCCCCTGCTGTAGCCCCTCCCATTGTGTTAGTAAAACTTGTCCTTTGACCAATCAAAACTATCTAAAAAGTCGGATCAAAGTAGTATCCTGTTCATGAAAGTCGGATGGATGTAGGACCAATGTAGGACTGATGTCACAGAGCAAAGTAGGATGAAAGTCATACTACTGTCATGTAGTATAGTGTAAACCTGGCCTGAAGCCAGCTCTGAAATGCACATAGTCTGGGCCAGGTCCACTCTAAATTATATCCACATTTTAGAATACAAGCTGCTTGTAGAAGGGGGTGAATCAAGAACCAGATAAAATGTATACTGAACTGTGACTAATCAAGGCAATTGTGATATAGCAATCTCAGTACCCACAGGGCTGGAAATCAGAAGTCAACATCCATTAATATACAATTACACTGGTGACAATAGTGCACCCAAGACAAAAAATTTTCTCAACTGATAGAGATCTGATCACAAAAGGAGGATTTTTGAGTAAATCTAAAGCTCAACACGAGTTACAATCTGATTGTAGATCTAAAAGATTGTACAAACACTTATTTAGTGCAAGAACCCGTCTGATTGCATATAGATGGATTGGATAGATCCGTTAGATTATGAAGGTCCTCAGATTACAAAAGATTTGGTAAATCTAAAGTGGATTGTATGGCCAGAATGCAACATGTATATTAAACATACCAATGAAATTGTTTTGTAGTAATAGTTTGATAAAAGAAAAAAAAACTCATTGATTTGGCCAGAATTCTTGTGAGCTGATAACTTCCTGTGCTCAAGGTGTTATGAAGGAGGGCTGGAGGGTTAGGAGATGAGTAGGGAGGAGGAGATAAGGAAATGTCGGTGTTCTTTGTAAGTCATTAGAAATTAAGTAGGCAGGGCTGACACTGAGCTGAGGAATTCAGAGCTGTGTGGTTAATGTAAGAGAAGACGGTCGAGCACACTATCTCTGAAGCACAAACAGTTCTTTTTCTGGGTTTGCAGCAATTTTACCAGGATAAAAACACAGGGAAATGTACATGTATTCCACAGATCTACTACATTTCTTCCCCCTTGACACATGCGTTAACTCCACTTATGAAGAGAGGGTAAGAAAGGGATAAAGCATTCACATTAAAAAAAAAAAAAAATATATATATATATATATATATATATATATATATATATATATATATATATATATATATATATATATATATATATATATATATATATATATATATATATATTCAATTCTAAATGAAAAGTTGAATGTAAACTATAAAATAATTTGAAAGTTAAGAACTTACGAGACGCCCCCCAAGCATTCTCCCGCCATTCATCTGCTAGGAACATCCCTTTCTGGCCATCTTTAGAGGGGTCATCCGGCTCCCAAAACTTTTTTGCTGGTAACAACTAATAAAAGAAAATATACATTGTGATACACAAAAAAAAAAAAAACACACATAATAAAGAGTTATTCATTTATTTTACTTTGACCTCACTCCATGTCAGATTCTGGCAATGGAGTGAAATAAAGAGAAGGTGCAGGACTTGAAGCTTGGCTTTCTTCAAATGGAAGTTGGTAGTAGTTTTTGGCAAATGGATCTCGGCCACTCAGAAAACACAAAGTGGGGGGGGGATAGTGCCATAGGAGTGGGACACGCCTGGTTTGAGATGTTTACGTGTACACAAAAAATAAAGCACGATCTAAACAAAATATATGTGGGACTTTGAAGGAGCTACTGATTTAGGGATGGAGACGTATTCACATGCGCTTCAGTAAAGTCCCACAAAATGTTGCCCTTTTGCCTTCAGTACTGCCTTAGTTCTTCATTGCATAGATACGACAAGGCGTTGGAAACATTCCTCAGATTGACATGATAGCATCATGCAGTTGCTGCACATTTGTCGGCTGCACATCCATGATGCGAACCTCCCTTTCCACCACATCCCAAAGGTGTTCTATTGGATGAGATCTGGTGACTGTGGAGGCCATTGGAGTACAGTGACCTCATTGTCATGTTCAAGAAACCAGTGGTGAGATGATTTGAGCTTTGTGACATGGTGCATTATCCTGCTGGAAGTAGCCATCAGAAGATGTGTACACTGTAGTCATAAAGGGATGGACATGGTCAGCAACAATACTCAGGTAGGCCGTGGTGTTTAAATGAAGCAAGGTCCATAAAAAGACATGGATACGCGAGTTTGGGGTGGAGGAACATGACTGGCCTGCAGAGTCCTGAGCTCAACCCAATAGAACACCTTTGGGATGAATTAGAGCAGAGACTGGGAGCCAGGCCTTCTTGACCATCAGTGCCTGACCACACAAATGCACCTCTGGAAGAACGGTTAAACATTCCCATAGACACACTCCTAAACCTTGCGGACAGCCTTCCCAGAAGAGTTAAAGCTGTTCTAGCTTAAGTGGGTGGACCAACTCAATATTGAACCCTACCGATTAAGATGCTATTAAAGTCTATATGCGTGTAAAGCCCAGTGTCACAATACTTTTGACAATATTAGTGTGTGTATGTAATACAAACACACCTCGATCAATGAATACCCTCCTAATACTGAATAGTGTTTTGTCTCCAAAACAGCCCTAACCCATAGTGGTATGGGCACCACTGAACCTCTGAAGGTATGCTGCCGTATCTGGCACCAAGCTGTCAGTAGCAGATCCTATATGTCCTGCAAGTTGTGAAATTAGGCCTCTGTGGATCAGACTTGATTTTCCAGCACGTCCCACAGATGTTTTATTAAACTGAGATCTGGAGAATTTGGAGGCCAAGTCAACACCTTAAACTCATCATGTTCTCCAAAACCTTTACTGAACCATTTTTGCAGTGTAAAAGGGCACATTATCTTGCTGAGAGAGGCCACTTCCATCAGGAATACAGTTTCCACAAAGAAGTATACTTTGTCTCCAACAATGTTTAGGTAGGTGGTACATGTCAAAGTAACATCCACAATGACAGGATCCAAGGTTTCCAAGCAGAACATTGGCCAAAACATCACGCTGCCTCCACTGGCTTGTCTTCTTCCCACACTGCATCCCGGTGCCATATATTCCCGAGGGCAAGTGATGCACACATACCTGGCCATCCACATGACGCAAAAAATTGTGATTCAGACCAGGCTACCCTCTTCCATTGCTCCATGGGCCAGTTCTGATGCTTGCATGCCCATTGTAGGCTTTTAGCTGTGGATATAAGTCAGCATGGGCACACTGACCAGTCTGCAGCTACACAGCCTCAAACAAACTGCAATGTCCATTTTTTTCTGCTTTATACATACAATTTAGAGTTTAGGAAAATTCATACAAAATAGCCTCTTTTTTTTTATAACTTATATGAAACAATGGGGTTTATTTACTAAAGGCAAATCCAATTTGCACTACAAGTACACTTGGAAGTGCAGTCGCTATAAATCTGAGGGGGGACATGCAAGGAAAATGAACAGCATTTTTGCTTGTACATGATTGGATGATAGAAATAAGCAGAGCTTCCCCTCATTTTGATATTCCCCTCAGATTTACAGCGACTGCACTACAAAGTGCACTTGTAGTGCAAAATGGATTTGCCTTTAGTAAATAAACTTAATTGTCTTATTACTTATCTTTCTAAATTGTGTTAAAAAAAAAAAAGTTTTCAACTTATACCAGGCATGTCCAAAGTCCGGCCCGCGGGCCAATCGCGGCCTGCGTTCCGGTTTCGGACGGCCCGTCTGGTCATGTTCACATATCTATCTTTTGTGGCCCCCAACGAATCCCCGATCGCCGGGGGCCACAAAAGATAGATATGCTGGCTGCCATGGAGGGGGCAGGATGAGTGCCGTGGATACAGGACAGCGTCCTGTGTAAAAGGAATTCCCGTCCTGTGCTGCCATTGGACAACCGTTTTGTCCATCACAGGAGGCGGGACTTTCAATTAAAGAGGCCGTCGATAGAAACAGGAGTTTCTCCTGTATGTCTGTCGGTGCTCGTCCCGCCCCCCTCCCTGTCTCCCCGAATGCTGCAGAGGGACATGAATCAGGCTGCACTGATGGCAATGCGCTGGGGGGCTGCATTCATGGCAATGCGCTGGGGGGCTGCATTCATGGCAATGCGCTGGGGGGCTGCATTCATGGCAATGCGCTGGGGGGCTGCATTCATGGCAATGCGCTGGGGGGCTGCATTCATGGCAATGCGCTGGGGGGCTGCATTCATGGCAATGCGCTGGGGGGCTGCATTCATGGCAATGCGCTGGGGGGCTGCATTCATGGCAATGCGCTGGGGGGCTGCATTCATGGCAATGCGCTGGGGGGCTGCATTCATGGCAATGCGCTGGGGGGCTGCATTCATGGCAATGCGCTGGGGGGCTGCATTCATGGCAATGCGCTGGGGGGCTGCATTCATGGCAATGCGCTGGGGGGCTGCATTCATGGCAATGCGCTGGGGGGCTGCATTCATGGCAATGCGCTGGGGGGCTGCATTCATGGCAATGCGCTGGGGGGCTGCATTCATGGCAATGCGCTGGGGGGCTGCATTCATGGCAATGCGCTGGGGGGCTGCATTCATGGCAATGCGCTGGGGGGCTGCATTCATGGCAATGCGCTGGGGGGCTGCATTCATGGCAATGCGCTGGGGGGCTGCATTCATGGCAATGCGCTGGGGGGCTGCATTCATGGCAATGCGCTGGGGGGCTGCATTCATGGCAATGCGCTGGGGGGCTGCATTCATGGCAATGCGCTGGGGGGCTGCATTCATGGCAATGCGCTGGGGGGCTGCATTCATGGCAATGCGCTGGGGGGCTGCATTCATGGCAATGCGCTGGGGGACTGAATTCATGGCAATGCGCTGGGGGCTGAATTCATGGCAATGCGCTGGGGGCTGAATTCATGGCAATACGCTGGGGGCTGCAGATGGGCACTGACCCTTATTTTGCTTCACATGTCTTTATTTAAAATGTAAGATTTTTTTTTTTTTTTCCTGAGACTTCCTTTTTAAAGTTAAGGTGTGTGGTATAAGCCGATTAAATACAGTATATACAAATAACACACCCAAGCTCATCTGTTCACCACACACAGCACAAAGGCAAGAGAATTCTTGTTGGGCCGTGTATTAGTGCTCGGATGAACACACTTAGACTGAATTTTAATGGTTTAAAGAATGTCAGGCAAAATGGTCGGCCCTCGAGCATGTTCACTTCATCAAATCTGGCCCTCTTTGAAAAAAGTTTGGACACCCCTGACTTATACGATTCATGCATTCCATATGAACAGTTCATTATGTATGGATTTGTATTTTAGCCATGATGAAGTGGAGATCTTCAGCCCCTGAAATGCTCTGGCTTCTGTTCTTTCACTGGTTGTGACTTCACCGTCAAAAATAAAGGATGTAGACTTTTGAACTGATCATTTTGGGGAATGGATTCCAGCAAAGCAGCAAGGCAGAGAGAGCATGACATGCTGACATCTTACAGATAAGCAGTATTAAAAAAGTACTTAAACCATTAAGACCCCTTTCACACCGAGCTGCCTAGGGCATCAGCGGTAAAGGGTGCTATTTTTAGTGGCGCTATTCGGCCGCTAGCAGGGGAGGGGGGGCGGTATCACAGAGCTGCCCCATTGATTTCAATGGGGAGGAAGTTCACCACTCCATAGAAGCTGCTGGCAGGACTTTTTCGGACTCCCTGCCAGCGCACCGCTCCAGTGTGAAAGCCCTCAGGCTTTCACACTGGAGTATATGGAGCAGCTGTTTTAGGGTGTTCTGCAGGTGCTATTTTTAATGCTATAGTGCAGTGATGGCTAACCTTGGCACCCCAGATGTTTTGGAACTACATTTCCCATGATGCTCATGCACTCTGCAGTGTAGATGAGTATCCTAGGAATTGTAGTTCCAAAACATCTGGAGTGCTAAGGTTCGCCATCACTGCTATAGTGCCTGCAAAACTCCCTCAGTGTGAAAGGGGTCTTAGTCCTGATAGTCTCTCAGATGCTGTTAGGGCAGCAGAACAAAAACGTATTACAGTTATGAGCAAGCATGCCTCGCTCTCAGGTTGCTTTCTTTGCCAGAGACTGAGCACTACCGCACACATAAATTCCCATATCTCGCCAAAGCCCATCTGCACTCATCAAAAGGGCAGTTTGACCTTCCTATGAATAGTGGTCAATACATCAAGGCTGCTTTCCTAAGATGATGGCACGGCGTTTTGGTACCAAGCATTCCTTTATCTCCCTTTGAGTACATGCTCTTGCTGGCATTTATCAGGAAATTAGGAGGAGGTCTGGGTTGTCCCTGCCACTGTTGGTAGTTTACATTTGGACATCGTTGTAGGCACATTGTGACCTTCCTATAATAACAATGAACCATTTTCCTAAGGTTGATATGAAGCAGAGGTGTGTGGTAGATCAAATCTCAGGTTTACAACATAACCTCTTGTTCTGGGCTATATTTTATGAATTGTTTGCATTGGTTTCATTATTCGTTCTATATATTTTGAGGATATGCTGCTTATACCACCAATTTTGATCATTTAGCCCCGGTTCACACTACTGTGATGCGGGAACCAGCGGGATTCCACTGCGGGTTTCCGCATCGCATCTCCCTTGCAGGCAGTTCCCATTGCCCTCTGCAAACTGCTGCAGGTGTCAATACAAAGTGAATAACACCCCTATATCGGTTCACAGTGGAAACTGAATTCGGACAAGAATTGGATTGTGTGAACACCCATGTGATTTTATACCAGTGTGGGAAAAAGTAGGTTCCTGCCGCATTTTCATGCAAATGCAACGAGAGATCAGTTATACAAAAACTTCACGGCTGAATTTGCATTACACAGACATCGCATGTGATCTGCACAGCAATGCAGTGCGAATCACATGCAATTGTATCCACAATAGGCTCATAGGGTGTGCATAATTTGATGTTTTGTCAGCAGAGGGCACAATGTATTTTTTTTTTGTATAAAAAAAAAAAAAGGACACGTTTATACACTGAAACACAAGACACAAAAAAATAAAAAAGCAAAACAAAAAAACGTGAAGACAGCAGAGCCATTAGCAGCCCCAGCTGACATTCATACACAGAGCACTCACCTCTCCCATTCCTCGAGATTCCAAAGCCAGAGCCTGGAAACCATGATTCAACTCATCGGCAGACCTCACCTAGAAATGAGAAAACAGGGCTGTAATTCTATCCAGGACGTCTCTATACACTCACAGGATAAACAAGCCTAAGCCCCCACTTGGCCCCTCAATTAAAGAAGACACATGACAAAGGGGTAGGAGGTGGTCCACAGGTGTCAGATGTGCGAGGTCCGCCGCTCAAAAGGGATGGAAGAGGTAGCTTGTGAAACAAGAGAATCCAGTATGATTTCACCTCTATGGTGCCACTTAGTCACTTCAGGAAAATTAGGGTGGTTTTAGTGATTTAACAGAAAGCAGGACATTTCAGAAATACTACAGAAACCCGATAAACAGCTTTTCACAAAAAAATAAAAATAAATAAAATTTCATTCTGTGCCTCTTCAGCAAGCATTGAATGGAAATCGTTCCCCAAACTATACCTAAGCAGACCAGTGTTTGTTACCAGCAGCCTTTCTGAAAGAGGATTGCCAAGAAAGATGGAATTTCCCCATTTGTATCAGTAGTAAAGAAACACAAAAGCCCTCACTTCCTACAACTATCTATAAAAGAACAGGTTAGCCTCAAAAATAAGTATACTGAGAGTATAGGTACCATCATCCTGAAAATTCAATTGAGGATGAGGAAGGACGAGTAGGTACAATAGGGGCTACTCCAAATCACCCTAGAAGGGTCTTAGGACTATTGCAGAACCCAATAATACAAAAAATCTTAAAAAAGGGAACATTATTTATTAGAAAATATACAAAAACAACCAAAAATTCACAATACACACGCCCAACACAGTATTTTACAAAATGAAGACCTACAATTATGGGTAGAGTCCCCCAAAGTGAGCTGGTATGATGCAGGTATAAACGTGGCCTCGACTAGTTTCGCGGCAAATGCTGCTTCCTCAAGAAGCATCCACTTAAACATTTGAAGAGAAATATGGGTAGACATTTAAGCCCCCAGTCCAGAAGCCAGGTGCCCGAGCGCACGCTTGGGTGTCTGAAGTCTCTAGGTCTGGCTCTCCTCGATGCGCATGCAAATAAACTGCGCATGCACAGTTTTTTTTTATACTAGCCCCTTAAAGGACCCCCCGACATATGTTTATCCATTCTATTCGTTTCCCTAGAATCGAACCTGCATTATAATACACGCCCGATGCTCGCCCCCAAGGGGAACACCCCTTGCGCGGGTGTCACATTGTTTGCCGTCTGTTACTCTACTTTGGGTTTGTCGATAAGTTGCTCAAAACTTAAATACTCCTAACGCATTTCTTTGTTCTGTATTTCTGTTTAATCATGTATTTTTTTTTGATTTGTCTACCCATATTTCTCTTCAAATGTTTATAGGTGGACGCCTCCTGAGGAAGTGGCGTTAGCCGCAAAACTAGTCGAGGCCACGTCTATACCTACATCATACCCCCAAGCTCACTTTGGGGGACACTACCCAGAATTTTATGTCTTCGGTTTGTAAAATACTGTGTTGTGCGTTTATATTGTGAATTTTTGATTAAATAGTTTTTGTATATTTTCTAATAAATGTTATTCCCTTTAAGAATTTTTGTATCATTGGGTACCGCAATAGTCCGAAGACCCTTCTACAGCGATTCGAAGTCAATGGGGTTTGGACTATCTATACAACGCAGGTTGATCACCTCGGCACTCTAGCTGCCACGGAACTACAAGTCTCATGAGGCACCGAGACTGACTCCCAGAGGCATGAGATTTAGTTTCCCCACAGCTACTCCTGGTATAACAGCACAACTCTCAATGCATCGGATCAGAAAAATCCCTGTTATTGTCAGGAAAAAAAATATTTTCTTTGATATACTGGGGAAGGGTTAGACCCTCAGTGGGGTTTTGTCCTGTTTATAGTGGAGAGATTCAGAATAAAAAAAAAAAAAAAAAAAAAAGTGTTTTTATAGGACAAAAATAGAATGGAAACCTTCCAAAGGGGAAATCTGTCTTGGGAGCAACTGTCCAAGAGAATTTGCCTCAGGGATTTCCTTTTCCTGTTGACAATAGTACAAGAATAAAAAAAATAAAAAAATTGTGAGATAAAGATTAAATATTTCATATAAATATTTTTAATTCTTTCATACAGCCAGCAGATGGAGCTGTAAACTCTAGTTTACATTTCACTTTGGAATGAAGTGTATTTTACGGAGCTCAATAGCTAAAGCCTGACCATTTTTAAAGCACTTTCACGTGACTGGTATATTTCAGCATGCTTCTAATGCAACAATCCTGAGCATTAAACAGCACTTAATATGCCCATAGCACTTCACAAAATATAACAAAAAAGGTACTCTGTTTTGTTTTTAACCACTTCCATACCGTTGAACGTCACATGACATCCTGGGCTTTCAGTTGGTGATATCTGAATGATGCTCATCATTCAGATATTTTTTTTTCAGCCAGCGATTCCCTTCACCGATCATAATTGGCTGTTCAGCCCCTTGATTGCCCTCACAGGTGGCGGGAGGGGATACCACCGGTGCTCTCCTGAAAAACTGACCTGAGCTAGAGCTACCCCAATTTAGGCCAGAAGGCCAGGGACCCGACCCTCTGGTCAGACCCAATGCATATATACACAAAACGCACTATATTTTGGTTAGGTCACCTTGGTGAGTGTGTTTTCAACTGGCGGTGGAGGGCTTTAAGTTTTCGATTTCATCTTGGCTTTTTACATATTTTGGATTACCACCACTATTTAGCGGTGGACATACAATCATGTTTGATTAAATGATTATACTATAGACAAAATCTCTCTTCCATCCCCCCTCCATTTTGGATAGAGTAAGAGGGTTATAAACCATCAGTTTATTTTATTTTTTGCCACCTGTGTCCCACTGGGGAAATTTCCCTTCACTTCTTGTCCCATTGCCCAACAAGAAATCCCTGCAAATTAAGAGAATCTAGTGTCTCCATTGGAAGATTTCCCCTCTATTACTTTTCTGGGGACAACCCAAATTCTGGGATTTTCTTTACTTTCACTTTAGATGTTCATGGCAAACAGGACAAATAGAGATGGTTAATCCTAAAACAGGGCAGCGAGAGAAATGAGGGCCAACTGACAGCGTGTTGATCTGCGTTTTAGTGCTGCTGTAAAATGCAGATCAATGGAAGGACATCTGAAAACAATTTGCAATGTGTTCTATTCACACAACAAACGTTGAGCATGTATGTCAACAGATGTCAGCATGCGTTAAAACACAACTAAAATGGAAGGAAATGTACTTTCATTTACCATACATTTTAGTGCACGTCTGTGAATTGCCCCTAAATGCTGACAGGGGTTCTAATCCCTCTCCACTCCATCCATAAAAAAAAATTACTTTAACCCCATTCATGCCCAAGGCTAAAAAAACAACACTAAATGCATAAGCACGATTTTGACATGTGTTAGTAAAACCATACAGATTACAACGACTTTGTGCATCCAGGTAGATAATACTGCTTTTTTTTTTTAAGGACAAACTGGGCTTTCATCTGGTGGTAAAGTGGGCCACTGGCGTTGTTGTTTCCCCGTGCCAGTGGCCTCTCTCCCCCCTCATTCAGAATGAGCTGATGGAAGTGGTAGAAGATTAGTTGGTGACGTGATAGGCTTTCCTGAAGAGATGAGTTTTCAGGGATCGCCTGAGGGTAGCAGGAGTAGGGGATAGCCAGACCAGTGGAGGTAGCGAGTTCCAGAGGATGGGAGAGGCTCAGGAGAAATCCTGGAGACGAACATGGGAGCAGGAGACGAGAGAGCTTGTGAGGAGATCTTGAAGAGCGGAGAGGACGATTTGGGTGATATTTGGAGACAAGATTGGCGATATAGCTCGGGGCAGAGTTGTGAATGGCTTTGTATTGTGCTGAGTATTTTGAATTTAATTCACTGGGCGATTGGGAGCCAGTGTAGGGATTGGAGGAGAGGGTGGCATACACTGAGCTGTTGGTAAGGTGGATAAGTCTGGCAGCAGCATTCATGATCGACTGAATGGGGGATAGCCTATAGAGAGGCAGGCCAATGAGAAGGGAGTTGCAATAGTCAAGGCGAGAGAACAAGGGAGTGAATGAGGAGCTTGGTGGTTTCATTTGTTAAAAAGGGACCATTTTAGAGATGTTACGGCGGTGAATTCTACAAACTTTTGACTATTGGACCTGGGGCTGAAATGACAAGTCAGAGTCTAGGATTACACCTAGTACCCTGGCGTGAGGGGAGGGACATGGTTGCATTGTTGATTTTGATGAAAAATTCATGGATGGGGACACTGGCCGGGGGAGGGGAATATTAATAGCTCAGTTTTAGAGAGATTTAGTTTAAGGTAGAGAGGTGTGGAGTAGACAGATAGATTTGGGTGTCATCGGCATATAAGTGGTATTAGAAGCCGCGGGTGGTTATCAAGTGACCAAGGGAGGTGGTGTAGATAGAGAGGAGAGAAGGGGCAATGGAGAGGAGGAGACAGTTGTAGGTTATACTGAAGGTGCCCTGTGATAGATAGCCATAGAACCAGGATAGAGCAGAATCTTGGAGGTCGGAGGTGGTCAACAGTATCAAAGGCCGCAGAGAGGTCAAGTAGTAGGAATATGGAGTACTGGCTGTTGGTTTTAGCAGTTAGTAAATCGCTAGTGAGTTTAAGTAAGGCAGTTTCCGTGGAGTGCGAGTGAAAACCAGACTGTAATGGCTCAAGGTGGTTATTTTCACTGAGATAGGAGCCAAGACAGTTGTAAACTAAGCATTCTAGAAGTTTAGAGGTGAATGGGAACATTGAGATGGGTCTTAAGTTGTTTAGATTGGTGGGGTCGAGTGAGGGATTTTTAAGTATGGGAGTGATCTGCGCACGTTTTAGATGGGAGGCGAAGGTGCCACTAGACAGGGAGAGATCGTAGAGTGAGGGAGCATAGGATAGAAGAAGAGAGTGACCGTAGTAGTTGCGAGGGAACAGGATCCAAAAGGGACAATTGGTTAGGTTGGCATCTGAGAAAAGTTTTGTAACCTCTTCAGTAGTAGCCAATTCAAAAGAGGAGAGTGTTGAATGTGCTGTTAGGCCAGGTATGTTGGGTAGGGAAGATGTACGCACAGTGGAAGTGTCCTCATGAATTGCATCAATCTCATCTTTGAAGTGATCGGCAATCTCTTGGGCACTGAATGAATTTGTGGGTAGAGGGGGCGGGGGAAGAAGCAGAGAGTCAAAAAGTTTGAGAAGAGCCAATGGGGACTGGATGACAAAGTATTAATAAGAGAGACAAAGTAGGCTTGTTTGGCAGCATGGAGGCATGAATTGTATTTTAGGAGGGCAGATTTATGTAGGGTGAAGTCTTGCAGGCATTTGGTTTTACGCCACAGTTGTTCAAGAGCATGACAATGTCTCATGAGATTTCTAGTGTCGTCAGTTTGCCAGGGTTGTAACGGTCGGGGCCTGATTCTGTGTGTGGTTAGAGGAGCAAGTGCATCTAGTGATGATGAGAGTGAACGGTTGTAGACAGAGGTGGCCAGGTCAGGACAGGGGAGAGCATGTCATATAGGTGGTCAGTAGCAGAATAGAAAAGAGAAGGGTTAAAGTGGCGAAGGTTCCTACAAGTAATTGTTTGCTGCTTGGAGGGATGGGTGGTTGGAGGCAAGGACACAGCGAAACCAATGAGGTTGTGATCAGAGAGAGGAAAGGGGGTGTTTGTGAGGTTGCCAATGTTGTAGAGATGGGAGAACACAAGGTCAAGGATATTACCAGAGCTGTCTAACATTGATTGGACCCTGGGCAAAATTTTTCTTGGGCACCCCCTCCCCCATAAAATGTCACTCTCCGCCTGCTCTGAGACATACAATAAATAGCGGCTAGACTTAAAAACAAACAGTTTACTGTATGAGATCAGGCAGCGATTGTGATTGGTTGCCAGCAGTTACAGCATATCATTACTGCTTACTGACTGGTTGCTAGAGGTTACAGCGCACATTACGGCTCACTGGCCGCAGCTATTTACTTAGTAATGCAGCCACCATTTACATATGAATGCCGGGTATTTACATGTAAACACAGGGTCTGCAGGTGAGTCATCTGTACACAATACGGCAGAGCTGGGCAGCATTAGTAGAAGCACTTCACACCGAGATATCAGGACACAGCACAGGACTAAAACTTCAAGGGACGAGGGAATTTAAACTGGGATAGTTGGCAAGTATGAGGCAGCTGCTTTGGGCCCCACAACAATGACAGGGCCCAGGGCAGCTGCCCCTTTTGCCCTGCCTTAAAGATGGCCCTAGGTATTACCATTTGAGTGACTGAAAGTATGCGTCCATTGTGTTAGGTCAAAAGATGAGATTAAGTTGAGAAGTTTAGCTGTAGTTGGGCTGTTAACATTGACAGGAATGTTTAACCAAAGAGATCAAGTGGTTAAAAAGCACTTGTTCCCAGTCCGATTTAAAACTGTGCTAGGACTAAGTAGTTAAAGCAGACCTTGTTTGCCGTTTTTTTTTTTTTTATAAAAGAAAAAAGGTCTTCTATGCAAAGAATACATTGGTTACCTGTAGTAATAGCTGGTTAAGAAGCAAGGCTCGCCAAATAATCTTTAGCATACTGCAAATTTCCGAGAGTGCTGGATGCAGACTTTTCTGCTGCACTCTGTGGTTTCATCAGCTCACCCTTACTTAAGAACAGGATACAATAGCATTGTAGGGACCAGAGGAAGGAACCGTAGCACACAGCAGGGCACCAAGAAATCTGTCACAATCAGAAGCATGTCAGATGCTGAAAACTTTGCATCTAATTTTCATTTGTGAAAGAACACCACAAGCCTTTTACTTGACTGAAACTGCAAAAATAAGCCCATCCTGCCCTTTTATCCACTGATGGATTCCACCCTTTCCCCCTCATCTCCACAGCATAAGGACTAGACGTTCTGTAGTGCAGGAACAGAACTGGGAGGACTGAAATAACAGGATGGCTTCAGTAATGCTAAAGTCCTGATAGTTGTGGCTTGTTCCTCAGCAACATCATATCAAAAAGCTTTCAATGGCATTTTTTTTTTTTACAGAGTGAGAGAATAGACCAGGTAACCTTTAGAAAGATAATTCAAAACTTAGCAATGAGCTAATAAGAACCTGTTATTTCAAGTAGGGGACACCCCAGACTACATACCGAAGCATCCATGCTATCTCCTGTTGGCCATCGGTGCTTGTTAGTGTAGCCATTCACATGTTCACCCGCTTGTCTTTGGAAGAAATATCCCACTGTGGCATCATCCTGAGAGCGGCCGCTCAAAGGCACCTGTGCGTTGGAAGCACCGGGAGGAATGGCATGTGGATGGTTTCCAATGGGCCCTGACGCTGTTCCTCCAGAGGGGACCATCCCAAGTGCATCCTGCCCATTGCTTGCATGCATTATTCCTCTGGTCTCTTGCCAAGCCACTTCATTCATGCCTACGACACATGGAGTGTTCATTCCACATAGGCACCTGCAAAAAACACAAAAGCCAAAATTAGCAAAAAAAGTAAACGTAATAAAAAGCTTAAAACCCAATACATCCATTCTATAAGCTGAATACATTCCAGCATCAAAGCAGAAGATGAGCAAATAAGTCCTATGTGTTTTTTTTTTTTAAGCCAGAGTTGACCAGCCTGTGCCCTGCCAGATTGCTACAGAGGAGACCTTTTCTCTCTGTGTGGAAGCAGAAGTCTCTCTTCCGACATGGTCAGCCACTGCTGAGTAACCCTCAGAAACCTTCGGAGGAACCCACTGATATTTCCCTTTAGAGAGGCTATATACCAAGGGAAAAGAAGAAATTCCGGACAAAAAACAAAAAAAAACAAACAAGAATTGTCAATTAGTCTACAGGGTATGTTTTCTGCACATTGTTTAAAAGGTGGCTTGAAAAAAAAAAAAAAATCACTTGAACCAACATAAATACTACAACCTAGTAAAAGTAAAAGATGAATAGTGAATGTCAGGAAGATTCTATGGAGAAAGGTCACAGCAGTCCTAGTATATCTGAATCCACCGACTGTCCAGTCCGAAAAATACTGGCACTAGCATTCTATGCATTAAGATAAGAAGCCTTCTGTGTGCAGCAGACCCCCATCTCGATCCAGCAATGTTGCTCAAGAGCCACGAAGTCCGGGTACTCTCCTTCCTCATTGGCTGACAGCAGCGGGTGCCATTGGCTGTCAAAGTCAGTGAGGCAATGAGGAGGAGAGGGGGCAGGGTGAGCCACAACTCGGCGCCTCAATGGACTTGGGGGGGGGGGGGGCCATAGCAAGCCGCTTGATGTGGGGGCAACCGGCAGGTAGGAGGGGCCAGATGTGTGTCGGCGGGCGACATCAAAACCACTGCACTGAGCAGGCAAGAATAATATGTTATTGTTAAGGGGGGGGGGGGGCCTTTCAAAACGCAGAGTTCCAGACGTTTTGTGTTTATTAAAAAAGTCAGCAGCTACACTTTTTGTAGCTGCTGACTTTTAATAAACACACTCACTTGTCCTACGATCCAGCAATGCAGCAGCCCGAGCCCTTGCTTCTCGCCCTCGCCTCTCCCTGGTGCCAGCATTCCAAGTGTGGGCACCTGGCTGTGAGAGCTGGTGGCATTACAGACAGGTGAGTCACACTGCGCGTCCTCAATGGTCGGGCAATCTTCTAGGACCTGTGACGTGTCCCAGAAGATTGCAGGGAGGGGGAGAGGAGAACTTCAGCTCAAGCCACCTCAAGCAGAAATGGGAGCAGGTACCCGTCAAAAACTAGGTATAGGCTAAATTATAGGCTTACCTGTAGGTAAAAGTGCCATGTAAGGGTTTACAACCACTTTATGGCTTGGTTCACTTCACACTGCTGAGAGGACTTTGCCTGTGACTTCCTTCCAATTTGGATGCCATTTACAAGGGCTGAAATGGCACCCAAGTCAGACCAAAGTAGCGCAGGAATTTTTTCTAAAGTGACTTGCGCAGTATCAGTTAAGATGGCTCTCATAGGGAAACACTAAAATTTGACATGTTATGCGACTTGGGATCTCCAGTCGAATCAGTGTGAACCGAGCCCAAAACACATCCCCATCATTACAACACACTTCTCGCAGTCACATTTTGAGCTTTTTTTTTTTTTTTTTAGAAAAAAAAAACTTTTTTTTATAATTCAAGAGAAAGGTGCAGCACTATTCAACCCCACATGAAAATCTGAAATGAACAAGTTTGTTGTTTGTTTGCCTCCTTCCCATCTATACATCTTAACACCCAAGTTAATATGATCCTCATCCTTATTTATAGCTGGTTATGTAAAGGTTACTTCAAATTTAGCTCTTCATGATAACTGTGATAAGTGCCTATACAGGACACAGATATTGTTTCTATTACATTAATGACCACCTGCACCTAGAAATAAAGTTAATTTACAGTTTTTAAATCCCTCTGCACAACATTATGTATAAACGTTACAGGAAAATTATGGCCAATGCTTTTTTGGCCATACTTCCCCTGTGGATCACAGCCGTATACTTCGTTCTGCACTCCTGTGACCCAGACTTGGGTAACAGTGGGGCCGCTGTTGGCCGATGCCACAGAGCCAATCCAGACTGCAGAAATCCTGACAAGAACGCCATAATCTGGCCAGATTCCTGACCAGCAGCACTTAGCTTCTCAGCGCAACATTGATATTCCCTAACAGCAGACCGGGGATCCGCTCCCTGCGCCCAGCGTCACATTTCAAAAAACAGGGCAGCTGTGTGGGGCTGTGGCCACAAAGCTGTCATTCATTCACAATCTGAATGAATGAACTACAAGTCTCACCTGTAATGGTGGCAGTCTGTAGTTCTCAATAAAATGCGAGGCGACTGATGAGCGCCCTTGTACTTAACTGACACTTCCTCCAGTTTTGTAACTGTCTGCCTGTATGGAGGTATAGAGCAGGCAACATGGAGGCAGTGTCTGCAGGAGATCTGCTGATCGTGGGTGCAATGCTCTTTCTTCCTTTGCAAAAATATATGCATTTATTTATTTTTTTGCTTAAAAGCTGTGTTTCAGCCCAAAATTATTATTTTTTTTTTTTAAAGTCAGCAGCTGAAACGAAAGTAGCTGCTGACTTTTAATAAGGAGACTTACCTTTCCAGGGCGTCCGCGATGTTGGCTGCAAAGGCTGACATGTCCCTCGGCTCTTGGTTCCAAGCGCTGTCATTCCAACTAAGGGAAACAGGCAGTGGAGCCTTGCGGCTTCACTGCCCGTTTCCTACTGAGCATGCGCGAGTTGCGGGGCGCTTTGTGAATGGGACGCGCTGTGTTTGAGTACACATCACGCCCCATTACCCAGAAGACATCGCGGAGGAGGGGAGAAGACCGAAGATCACCAAGGAGCAGGAAGAAAGCAGATTAGGAAGACTGCCTAGCAACAGGGATTTCTGGACAGGTAAATATTTAAAAAAAAAAAATTTTTTATATAATTTTTTAAGAATATTAATGCTGCTTTTTTTTTTTTTTTTTTTTTTTTTTTTAGGGTGGACCTCCACTTTAAAGGATAAGTTCACCTTTTCATAACATGTTACACCCATATTCGGGGTGTAACATTTAATGAATGCACCAGCCCCCGCACGTTCTGATCCCTGCTATGCCAGCTAGTGGGTTCTTCCACATCTGCTAGCTATCAATTATTATTTTTTTTTATTTTTTTTAGAAGAACCCGTGCGGGGCTTCGCCCACCCAGCCATGTCACTTATTCACTGCGCTCTGTAAATGGGGAAATGACATGCTGCGGCAGCCTTTGCAGATGTCGGAATGTAGTTTTCAATGAACTACCACAGCACTGTAGTTGCACCCAGTGCCAGCACTAAAAATATAAAAATTCAAAATATTTTGCTCACAATAAAATTGGATTTTTGCACTCATTTTCTCTGAGTTCCCTGAAGGACACAACCTGATAAGGAATCTTGACTGTAGGTTATTATAGCACCACAAAACCTTATGGTCAAAAATGACTTACCGGGCTGTGTCCTTCAATGAATGAAAGAGAATCCCTTTCTCTGAGCTCATTGGTGGACATGGCTCTCTCTATTATGACTGGGTTATACTCCTATAGATAGCAGTATGTCCCAACCATCAATGAACAAGAAAGAGGAACAAATTCTCTAAGCAGGTAGGTTGTGATCGCTGTATACACACAGTATTTTAGATTGTCGACTTGGTTACACAGTCAAAGCAGACAACAAGCCCTTTAGAAAAACGTTCATTCATCCAAATGTTTTATATACAAGAACCAACAGTCAGGAAACAAACAAAAAAAAAACGAACATCTATCTAGAATTTAACATGATTTATTGCAAAGGACTTTGTAACTGTGTTTGGTGACATAGAACAGTGCTGCAGAACATCATTTCAGCATCCATTATGTTGGAAAGAGGAAGTAAAGCGTGAAGCCGCAGACTGGCTGGAAAAGACCCAAGTGAGAGAAGACAAAGCCGTGTTCCAGTCTTGCAGGGACTAGTTCACAGGAGAGGAGAACAATGCAGAGAGAAGTACGACGCTGAATATCAGCATGGATGCCCGGTTACATGAGTCATTACATGCCCCGGTGAAGGGATATTGGAATTCCACTCCCTACATGCCATCAATCTAAGCCAGATGTTATCAGCACCTAAAAATGTCAGATATAGGAAAGAATTCCTTTATATCAGTTCCATTCAGCAACATAACCTCCCAAGGCATGGCGGAGAATGTAAACTGTGTTAACCCTCCCGCTTTGTGCCAGTTTAACCCCTCTGCCGATTTAGCCAGATGTGCCATTCCACAGAGAAACATTGTATTCCGGTGCATTACCCAGTCCTGCAAGAAAGCTACTAAAATTACTTTAACCCTTTCACTGTTGATGCCAATCCTCTCTACCCCCCAGAAACGTTTTGAAGCACACATTTTAGACCAAAAGATTACTTAAAGCGGAGTTGCGCCAGCGAAAAAAAATAAATAAATACTGTCACTGCTGACTTTTAATATAAGGAGCCTTACCTGTCCAGGGATCCCGCAATGTCGGCACCTGAAGCAGTAAGGACGTTCAGATTCACGTCTGGTTCCCTACTGCACATGAGCGAGTCGCAATGTCCTCTGGGACCTGTGAGTCTCCCAGAAGACAGCGTGGGGGTATTCTATGGACAATGCGTAGATCGCAGCGATTTTCCCCAGAAGTGGGAGAAAATACCTGGATTTGACAAGCATCTGCTCCCCCCTCCTGAAATGTGCCACCAAAAAGTGTGGGGGGGGGGGGGGGATTCGGATCCGAACAGCGGAAGTTCCATTTATGGGTGGAACCCTGCTTTAAAATCATCATATTTTGATCATCATGAAAGCAGGCAACTAGCCTAAAACAGTGGTAGTTGTAATTTTTTATGCCACAACATTAAATGCAACTACTTATTAAACCTATATTTTTTATAAAAAATACACTCAACTCGCACACAAGCACAATACCTGATTTTTCAGTAAAGTATAAATTACGCAGAGTAAATAGATATCAAACATGTCAACCCTAAAATTGTGCCTACCCAGCAAACCGCAAAAAAACGGCATTACTCAAAATTGTCCAGAAGCAACATTTTACAAGCCCAATCCATATTTAACGTACTTTTTAAATTGTTTGTTTGTGCCAAGCTGCCAAGTGCCCTAACAAACTATTTTTTTGTACTAACAGACGCATTTGCTGGGTGTGCCGGTATTAGCTATAAGTAGCCTCAGCTACACAGTATAGAGAGCTGTGTTCTGGCAGGAGAACAAGAATTTCCCATTCCACTCCCAGAACAAAGTCAAGTCAGACAGAGTGCTGATTGGCCATTCACAGGAAGCTTTGTAATCTATGAATGAATACAACGCTATCTCTGATTCTGCCTCAGCCAGAGGAAGCTTTGTATCTGCTCCATAGAATACAAAGCTCCCTGTAAAATGGATGAGCAGCTCAGCTCTATTTTGTTCTGGGAGCAGGACTGATGTTTTCATCCCACTGGCGGAACGCAGCGCTGTATACTGTATGTAGCTGAGGCTATATACAGTTAACAACAGCACAAACAATTTTAAGGGATATTTAATGTGCAGTTGGGTTTTAATCGTCATCAATTTTGAGTTAACAGTGAATGACCATAGAAATATTGTGCCCACTCCGGTGTGCACGGCAATATCCAATATGATGAAAATTTAATTTTTGTTTACGCTTGTAAACCCAATGCGCACATTGTGCATGTCTGCCTCCCCTTCTCTGCCAATCCCTCCACTGGCTTAGGATCACCCAGCGAATTAAACTCAAAATACTAACCTAAAAAGCCATTCACAACTCTGCCCCAAGCTAGATCAACAATCTTGTCTCCAAATATCACCCAAACCATTCTCTCCACTTTCACCAAGACCTCCTGCTCTCAAGCTTCCTTGTAGTCTCCTCCTCCCACGCTCTTTTCTTCAGGACTTCTCCAGAACCTCTCCCCTCCTCAGGAACTCTCTACCTTAATCTGTCTGGCCATTTCCTACGCTCTCTTCAGGAAAGCCTATCACGCCCCCAACTAATCTCATCACTTCCATCAGCTCAACCCCCACAGTTACAACCATCTGTACCACTTGCCCCACCCCATTAGACTGTAACCCCTTATGAGCAGACCACCCTTAACCGGTTTGTATTTTATTGTATTGTAACTGTACTATTTCCCTTTAATTTTGCAAAGGGATGCGAAACCTGTTGGCGCTATATAAACCCTGTATAATAAATGTAATTTTTTTTTTTTTTTTTTTTTTTTTTTTTTTTAAGAATAAAGTTTTTACTTTACTACTAACGCAGGGGGCTGATAAGCTTCTATGTGATAGTACCCTGCAGGTGAAAGGCTCTTTATAAGAATAAATCGGGGCCTTTCAGATGCCTAATGTCACCCTTGCATACTTTTGAAGCCAACCGATCGTGGAATGTGCATCACGATACAATTCACTGGCAACAGCTTAATGCAAAAAGCTAAAACAGTCGGCTGTTATAGCTGGCAGGAGTCGAGTAAGCATCTTCCACAGCCTGGATAAATCGAAGTGTGGTGCCGAACAGCTGACCTTCACCCCCTTCCTGCCCAGGCCAATTTTCAGCTGTCACACTTTGAATGACAATTGCGCGGTCATGATGCAACACTGTACCCATATCAAATTTTTATTTTTTTTCTAGACTTTTGGTGGTTTTTAATTTTTTGCTAAGCAAAAAAAAATAAAAAGTTTTAGTTTGTTAGAAAATTTTGCAAATAGTCAATTTTTCTTCTTCCCGGATAAGGCTGCACTGATAAACTACACAGTAGTTACAGAGCATGCCCCAGGGGTGTGCACTTGGGAGGACATCCTCAATTGTTGTTCAAAATGTGACAGCACTGAAATTTGGCCTGGGCAGGAAGGAGGTGTAAGTGCCCTGTAGGCAAGTGGTTAACAAAGGTGAACTGGGCAGGGCTGCCAAGACTCCTGTGATAAGCAAAGTGCACAGGGCTGCTGTGTATATCTCTTAGGATCAACTTTAAATAGTATAAAATAGACAAAAATAAAAAATTCCTTGTTATGGTTTACATATACTTTAATAATAACAAGCATTTGATTTTTTTTGTACACAACAATGAGATGCACCAACCACTGGTGTCTTGTATCTGCACATGAAAGGTAGACGTAGGGTTAATCTGCACATGAATAAGGTAGAGGCAGGGTTTGCCTACACAACATGTTAGGCCCTGTGGTTTTAATAACAATCGCCCCAAGGGCAATCACTGACGAGCTATTTTTGGGCTGCGTTCTGAAACAAACAAAAGTCCCAGCACAGCTTTCTAATACATGGTTTCCTTGTGCAGAGTGTTATTGATGCAATCATTGGCATCTGGCATTATCACTGGCTTTAGAAACTGAGCAGGAAAGAAAAAGGATGGACCGCTGCCCACAACAAGCATTTACATCTCTTTAACCTGACCTAGGGAAGTGGCAGCTGGAACCAATCACAAGAGGGCTTATGCCAAGAATTTGAATATTCATCTACAAAGAGAAGCGTGGGATTTCAAAATAACAATCATACTTACCTAGGTGGGTGCAGCATCAGTCCCCCGCTGTCTCTAGGACTGAGATCAAACACTACTGATCACTCAGGTCTCGATCTTCAGTGAGCAGAGAGCCGGCGTCTGTGCGTTGACGTCATTGCAGCCCGGCCATTTCAGCAGAACGAAGCAAAGCTGGAAGATTAGGTAAAAATGGAAGCACCCCTGTACTAAGAGTGCAGGACTGGAGGGCTTTCTTTAACCACTTCAATACCTTAGGGCAGTGATGGCGAACCTTGGCACCCCAGATGTTTTGGAACTACATTTCCCATGATCCTCATGCACTCTGCAGTGTAGATGAGCATCATGGGAAATGTAGTTCCAAAACATCTGGGGTGCCAAGGTTTGCCATCACTGCCTTAGGGCGTCATATGACGTCATTGAGTGAGGATATCTGAATGCCTGCAGCTACAGGCATCATTCAGATATAATTTTTTCAAGCCGGAAATTCTGTGTACAATAAGAATGATCATAGCAGCAGTTTTGCCACTTGATTGTTCTTATAGAAGACGGAAGGGGACATCCCCCCCTCCCGCCATCTGGTGCTTCTCCGGGCTCTCCCGTGCCATCGGGGGTGCGGAGAAAGAATCGGCCCGGTGCCAGATGACGATAGAGATTTCTGGTGACCAGATGGTCACCAGTCATCTCTATGACTGGAGGTCAGGGCGCAATGTTGACGTCACGCTCAGGTTCCCGGAAGTAAACAAAGCCGCGATCGTGGCTGTCAGCATGAGATCTGTGAATTTTTTTCTCAACCTCATGCTTTCCAGCCTGGTGGAGAGATGCGGGCTATTAGCCCGCATCTCTCCATAAAGAGGACCTGTCACACACTACTCCTATTACAAGGGATGATTACATTCCTTGTAATAGGAATAAAAGTGATAAAAAAACATAAGTAAAAAAAAAAAGCTAAATAAAAAAAAAGCTAAATTAAAAAAAAAAAAAAAATTTAATAACGCCCCTGTCCCCAATAGCTCGTGTTCAGAAGCAAACGCACATGTAAGTCGCGCCCACATATGTAAACGTTTAAACCACACATGTGAGGTATCGCCATGTGCGTTAGAGCGTGTGCAACAATTCTAGCACTAGACCTCCTCTGTAACGCTAAACTGGTAACCTGTAAGAAATTTCAAAGCGTCACCTATTGAGATTTTTAAGTACCGAAGTTTGGTGCCATCCTATGAGTGTGCGCAATTTTAAAGCATGACATGTTAGTTATCTATTTATTTGGCGTAACATCTTTCACGTTATACAAAAAATTTGGGCTAACTTTACCGTTTTGTTATTTAATTCATGAAACTGTTTATTGGGGGGTTTTTCCTGGGAAAAAAAAAGGCGTTTGAAAAATTGCACAAATAAGTTGCAATGAGCGGAATTTTATGGGCGTCTGCAAAAAAAAAAAAAAAAAAAAAAAAAAAAAACACATATATATACAATGTTTAGGGGTTCTGAGTCATTTTCTAGCAAAAAATAGAAAAATTATGATTTTTACATGTAAGAGAGAAGTGCCAGAATAAGCCCGGTATTGAAGTGGTTAATAGGAAAGTATCATAATGTGCCGGTATCTGGTGCATAAAGCTGCAGGAGACTTGGATAAAAATAAAAACACACAAATGTAACAAATTCACTACCACTTTCATGCAAAGAGAGTTTTGTTTCCATAAATACACTTTTTACTAAATGAGAAGCAGCAAAATCTTCTCCAAAACATTTTTTGGTCATAGTTCTCTTCAAGGTCACAGATGTTACACGCACTTTTGCTTTCCTATGACTCATGATCTTGGGCTAAAGCCCGCTGTTATCTGATGTCACAGAACAGCTCCAGGCTCTGGAAGGATCCACCCCAGCTGCCTAATTGACAGCTGGCTCTGGCTCTCAGCATGGAGCTGAGAGATGAAGCCAGCTGCACCCGCTTCCTCTCCAATGAACACTGGAGGGGCAGAGCAGAGAGCAGTTGACAGTCACCGCTCTCTACTCAGAGGAGACTGGGAACTGAGCAACCAAAGCTCATGTGACACATACATACATATATATATATATATATATATTTTTTTTTTTTTAAATACTGTACCCTAAACTCCTTTAACTTGCAGTGTGCATCTGCACATACTAGAAGATCTGATCAATTCAGTCCTCCAGCCTTGCACATCATTGTCCTCTCAACCCCTTAGCTTCAGTTTTCATGAAATCAGCCTCAGAGTCTGAAGAAAGAACCGTTCTCTCATTTACCATACTGCACAAAGAGCATCAAGAAGGTTCAGTTCACCGTTCAGATAGTGGTAAAGCCATGATCTAGAAGTCCTGGTTGACACCAGTGTGACTTCAAATGCTTCACATGTTCACGGCTTTGCAGAAATAGTGCAAGAATCTTTGGGCCACAACCATTTGAATGGTCCCAATTGCTGCAAATGGTGTTCGACTTGTCACACAGGTGCGAACCAGGACTAAGGGTACTCACACATGGTACTGATGCTTGAATATTAGTATTCCTGGCCAAAATGTCATGCGTTTATTTTGCGAGTACAGTGCAATAAAATAAATTCTAGCTCTCAGAACGGAATTTTAACCTCTTTAAATAACAAACATTTTCCGAGCATATGCGTGTAAAATACTGACCGGAAACTCAGATTTCTGTTTCTTTTTTTTCACTCATCTATATACGGCCAATGTTTACGTGCCTGTGTGTACAGGCACACTGAACACAATGGGCATTGTTTAGATCAAGAAAAAAAAGGGGGGGGGGGCTGAGTTTTTAGACAGCATTGTGCAAGAAGCCCAACAGTTCATGTAGTAGAGGGGTATCACTGTACATTAGAACAAGGGAAAAAAAAGTGCTGGGATCATGAAGTTAGTTAATACAGACAGGCTCCAATTTGTTTTCATTCACCTCCTGTGAAAATACACACTGGGTGGTGTCTAGGTTCCAGGATCAAAGGGTGACTACATCCCATAAATACAACATATAGGCTGTATATTTTACTTGCATACACCTGACAAAGTACAGGACAGCTCCCTCCTTGTTCACATAGTATGATTATACCACCCTAGGAAAGCAGGCTCTTTATTGGCCCATTCCTAAATATGTATGGTGAGCCCAGTCCTACTTCACGGAGCAAATTAAATGTCCGCTGAGCTAGGAGCTTGCAGGAGAGCCCAGTCCTACTCCACTGTACAGCAAATACAAGGTTCTCCAATCTAGGAGCCAGCAGGAGAGCCCAGTCCTACTCCACTGTACAGCAAATACAAGGTTCTCTAATCTAGGAACCAGTAGGAGAGCCCAGTCCTACTCCACTGTACAGCAAATACAAGGTTCTCTAATATAGGAGCCTGCAGGAGAGCCCAGTCCTACTCCGCTGTACAGCAAATACAAGGTTCTCCAATCTAGGAACCAGTAGGAGAGCCCAGTCCTACTCCACTGTACAGCAAATACAAGGTTCTCTAATATAGGGGCCTGCAGGAGAGCCCAGTCCTACTCCACTGTACAGCAAATACAAGGTTCTCTAATATAGGGGCCTGCAGGAGAGCCCAGTCCTACTCCACTGTACAGCAAATACAAGGTTCTCTAATATAGGAGCCTGCAGGAGAGCCCAGTCCTACTCCGCTGTACAGCAAATACAAGGTTCTCCAATCTAGGAACCAGTAGGAGAGCCCAGTCCTACTCCACTGTACAGCAAATACAAGGTTCTCTAATATAGGGGCCTGCAGGAGAGCCCAGTCCTACTCCACTGTACAGCAAATACAAGGTTCTCTAATCTAGGAACCAGTAGGAGAGCCCAGTCCTACTCCACTGTACAGCAAATACAAGGTTCTCTAATATAGGAGCCTGCAGGAGAGCCCAGTCCTACTCCGCTGTACAGCAAATACAAGGTTCTCCAATCTAGGAACCAGTAGGAGAGCCCAGTCCTACTCCACTGTACAGCAAATACAAGGTTCTCTAATATAGGGGCCTGCAGGAGAGCCCAGTCCTACTCCACTGTACAGAAAATGCAATGACCGCTGAGCTAGGAGCCTGCAGGAGCCAAATGCAATGTCCACTGAACTGGAAGCCTGCAAGAGAACCCAGTCCCACACCACCACAAAAATGAGAAACACCTAGTCCTACTCCATTATAAAGAAAGCACAACGTCCACTGAACTAGGTCAGTATTTTCTGTAGAGTAGGACCTGGCTCTCGACCTAAAAAGATCTGCCGACTGGGCAAATAAACTGCCCACTGGATGATACATACATACATACATACATACATACACACAGTTGGGGGAACCGCATGCGAGTCAGACAAGAATCGTACCGCATTCCTGTTCAAATCGCATGCCATTCTTTGCCCTTTGAGTTGCAGGTAATTGGAAGGGTACCGATTTAAAATTCTATTGAATGAAACAAGATTAGGGCTCATTCACACCACAGTAAATGGGTTAGTGTATGCATAGGGCGCACACATAGGTGTATATTTTTTTTATATTCGCTGCAATGTGTTACTTTTTTTCCCTTCAAAAATTATTGCCCTGCTCAGGAACACGCTGCAAAGCGCTACAGCAGGTTAATTTAAAATGCAATATATTCTATTCTACTTTTTTTGTACTTGCTCTTGCACGTGGACTGCATTGGGCAAAGCAGTCTAAACCTGCTGGTATGAATAGGCCTCTTAATAGGAAAGGCCCTTTAGCATTAGAAGTGATATTCCAAAGCACACAGGTTTCCAAGAAATACAAGAGGCCCAAATCTTTGGCTAGCAGGAACATAAACACAAGTGCCAGGATAAGCTATGTTTTTTGCCTATAGAGAGGGTAGAGGGAGGAAGACAGCCTGTGCTTAATGCTCTCAAGACCACCTCATTCCAACAACCCCAGGTCACGGATCTCTGTCCCTAGTATTTATCTGGTCCCATTTTAGTATTGTCAAAAATTTTAGTATTGCTTTGAAAGAGCAATGTTGTTGTACCGTTTCAGCATTGTACATCAAGGTTTGCACCTGGAACACTGTATAAAATATCTCCAGGTTATCTTGTTTGGTGTAGGAGTCACTTGTGTGGTTTACGCCAAGAATGCATCTAATAAGTTTGTCTGAAGGTTACATTGACTTGACATCACACAAGATAAACTAGTCACACTCACGCTACTGTACACTGGCAGAATGTACCGTATATACTCGAGTATAAGCCGAGATTTTCAGCCTCTTTTTTGAGGCTGAAAGTGCCCCCCTCGGCTTATACTCGAGTCATCGCTGTCTGCCCGCTCGATCAGCGTGTCGAGCAGACAGACAGCGGCCATTCTATGATTCAAAAGCCGCGCCTCCGGCTCCGCCTTCGCCTGTGATAGGCGGAACACTGAATTTCCCAGCAGCCTGTGTTCCGCCTATCACGGGCATCTTCTCATCCTCGTACTACGGACGAGGATGATACGACGTCCGTGATAGGCGGAACACAGGCTGCTGGGAAATTCAGTGTTCCGCCTATCACAGGCGAAGGAGGAGGCGCGGCTTTTGAATTTTACAATGGCCGCCGACGAAGAGGGCACGGGACGGAGGCAAGGCAAGGCACGGCACGGGACAGGACGGGACGGGACGGGACGAAGGCAAGGCACGACACGGGACGGAGGCTCGGGACAAAGGCTCGGGACACAGGTAGGCTGGACACACACACACACACACACACACACGGATGGAGACACACACACACAGGGATGGATGGATGGATGGATGGATGGAGACACACACACACAGGGATGGATGGATGGATGGATGGATGGAGACACACACACACAGGGATGGATGGATGGATGGATGGATGGAGACACACACACACAGGGATGGATGGATGGATGGATGGAGACACACACACACAGGGATGGATGGATGGATGGATGGAGACACACACACACAGGGATGGATGGATGGATGGATGGATGGATGGAGACACACACACACAGGGATGGATGGATGGATGGATGGATGGATGGAGACACACACACACAGGGATGGATGGATGGATGGATGGATGGAGACACACACACACAGGGATGGATGGATGGATGGATGGATGGAGACACACACACACAGGGATGGATGGATGGATGGATGGAGACACACACACACAGGGATGGATGGATGGATGGACACACACACACACAGGGATGGATGGACGGACACACAGGGATGGACGGACACACAGGGATGGACGGACACACACACAGGGATGGACAGGCATGTCTCACCCTCGGCTTATACACGAGTCAATAAGTTTGCCAGTTTTTTTGGGGGTAAATTGGGGGCCTCGGCTTATATTCGGGTCGGCCTATACTCGAGTATATACGGTAAATATTATATATACTGGTTTTTCTAAGATCCATATTTGTGCAGATTTTCCCCCCTAAACTGATTTTTTTAACCACTTGCCGACCGTTGTCAGCAAATATACGTCAGCAGAATGGCACGACTGGGCAAAGTAACATACCCGTACGTTACTTTCAATTTCCCGCTGTGGTCGCGCATGGACTCAACTCGCCGCTGGGATACCTGTAAACGTGTCACAGAGCTGAAGAACGGGGAGATGCCAATGTAAACATCTCCCCGATCTGCCTAGTGACAGTGACACTTCGCCTGTGACCTTCCTAGCAGCTTAGGAGAGTGATGCCAGCAGAACAGGTCAGTATATTACACATAAAATTTTGCATTGGCCATAAGCACTTTTAAAAAAGGGTCATTAAACTGCTTTCACACCGATATGATGTGGGGTTTACCCACATAGTGGGTGCAGCGCAGCATGCAAGTTAGCTGCAATGAGCCATAGACTTCTTATATCCTGCAGGTTCAGTGCACTTTCAGAAAGTGCACCACATCTGCAAGATGTAGTAGACATCTATGGCAAAGACCAGCTATCGCGCATGTAAACCACAGGTACACTGCGCAGCACCCACGGTGCGGATAAAACCACAGCACATCAGTGTGAAAGCAGCCTTACAGGGGCCTGAGGACAGTAAGGGCTTGTTTACATTTGTACCCCATAATTCATTGTGGCCCACAATCGGTTAGCAAATCACTTAAGTGGCCAACGGTCTTCAAGAGGTTAGGCCCCCCCAGATCTTTACTGTGACCCTTGAACACTGGGCCCAAGAAGCAACAGACTACTACTTATCCTATTCCAACAATGCAGAAAGCCTTTGCTTTGAGGCAGAAGTCTCCAGGCACCATTTTCACCTGTGATCTCCAAAGAGGAAGCTTCTTCCCCAGAGACAAGACTAACCTGGGCACAGACAGGCTGGATCTTAGCTTCCTAAACAGTGAAGACTCCAGCAAGAGCCTGGGGATGCTGGAGCTGGATGATAGAGGGACAGACATAGGTAGCCAGCAGTGAGGTGGACAGGGGGCAGAGTTAAGTACCAGCTCTGCCTGCTGCAGGGGAAGAGACTAGCTGGCAGCTATAGTAAATTACATACTTCAACTAAAGCCCACACTGCTGCCAGACAAGTAATATCGCTCCTTTCCTTGCTGTTATCCACACCTCATTATCAGTAGGGCTGCACTGATAGGGATACAGTACCAACACGAGTATGGGTACTCGTGCAAATGCTCTGAAGCTTGATTTGATACTTGCTGTATGAGGCCAGGCATCCTCAGCATAGCAGGGAGGGCCGGGCAGCCTCACAGGTGATCGGTGCAGTGGGTCCCCCGTATGGTCCTCACCCTCTCCGGGTCCCCCGTATGGTCCTCACCCTCTCCGGGTTCCCCGTATGGTCCTCACCCTCTCCGGGTCCCCCTCCAGCTCCCCCGTATGGTCATCACCCTGTCTGGGTCCCCCACCAGTTCCCCCGTATGGTCCTCACACTCTCCTGCCCCCCCCCCCCCACCCGATCTGTCAGGATGGAGAGCGGAGGAAGGAGACAGTAAATGTAATTTACCTGCTCATTCCTTTTCCGAATGCAGAGTCAGTGACCACTGACGCTATCCATTTATAACTGAAACATTGTAACCTGTATTTACGATGTCTCAGTTTATGAATGTAGAGGAGGAGCATCTGTCTCTTGGGAATCTCTATCTTCAGTCCCCTCTGTCTCAAAAGGGGAGATGTCAGGGGTCTGATTGAACCCCTGATCTCACCAAACCCACCCACCCTGAACAAGGGCTGATAAAAAAAAAAATAAAAAAAAAAAATAAACACAACATTGACACCAGGTTGATTTACACAAGTGTAGCCCACAGGACACTCACTACAGGTAGGAGCAAGACAAATTCCAAGGACAGTTCCTTTTTTTACCAGACTTGTAAAAATAGTTTGTACGCTGAATCACCAGGATCACGACCCCTCAGATATGACGTCTCCGCCTGCACACGCTGCCAGATGGGGAGGAAATGATGCAGATACTCTGCAGACGGCAACTTCAGCCTCAACAATCACACCATCAGCAAAACAGCTGACAGAGGGAGACCTAACATTCCATAGCTATGTACAGCACTGCTGTCCTCAAGGTGTTGAATGATCCCAAGCACAACCAGATCACAGCTATGAAGCCACAGGGATCTTACCAGCATTGATGCTTATGGTTGGCAAACAGCTGGTCCCAGACTTGTGTAACAGTTGGGATTTTTTATCTGTGTTTGCTTTCTCCAGCATGCATGGCTAGTGGAATGCAAACACTTTCTGGAGTTCAAATTTTAAAAGGGACTCAAACAGCAAAGCGATGGGCTACCCATCGTCTGTCCTCCAGGTCACATGCAAGTTTCTGTGAAGGCACATGATTGTTTAGTGAAGCCAGAAGTCTAATAATGACTGATACTATGTCCCACCAAGATAAGGAACAAATCACTCTTCACAATGAATTTGTGATATAGAGCTGCAAAGTAAATAGATCATAGATGCCGGAAAGAAAATCAAAAGGTAGTGCCTATTTTTCCCCTCTAATAACAGTCAAATTAAGATGGATGATGCTTGAAGGTTCACCCACAGCTCAAATTTTTGCTCAATCAGCAGATATTATCCAAAAGTCTAAACTAAACAGGTGGGTCAAGTTTCAAAAGAATTTTCTTAGGAAAATCGTAACTAAGAATTTGCTTTTGAATTTCACACCATTAGTGGGCGGCAGCAACAGGCGATTTTCGTGCAGCTATCAAATTTGAGTGATCGGGCATGTTGAAAATTTTCAGAAAAACGAATTTCCAATCAATGATGTGAGAATCCTGCCAGAATTATAAAATTGAAAAAAAAAATAAAAAAATGCGCCCGAGAAAGAAAATAACAGTTTGGAAAGAAAAAGAAGATTGAAGGCATGGTTGGTCAATTTTCAAAATCAATGGTGGCACCATCGGATCACAAAATGTATGATTTTCAAAAGAAAATTAGTTGGGAATTTTATTTGACCTATGCATGGCGTGCATAAGACTAGCCACAGACAACGCAAACCAAGGTGGATATAAAAAAAAAAAAAAATTAAAAATTTTTTTTTTGCTTTTTATCAAATTTAATAAAAATGTTTTTGGAGTTAAAAAAAAAAAAAAGTTTTCTATTTAGGATACATTAATAATTTAGTTTATTCAGCATAAAATGGAGCTTCGTTATGTAGCATGAGGCTGTATATTCAGCAATAGTTTCATTCTTGGTAAACTCATTCGATGAATCCAACAAGTTCTGCAAGCTAACATGCACTGCATTGATGCATTATTATTATAATAAAAGGTACTTATAACACGCTGTCAATTTACGCAGCACTTTACATATACATTGTACATTTACATCGGTCCCTACCCTCAAGGAGCTTACAATCTAAAGGTCCCTAACACATTCATACACTAGCATGTCTTTGGAGTGTGGGAGAAAAC
The DNA here is from genome assembly GCF_037356315.1 of Lithobates pipiens. Taxonomy (NCBI): domain Eukaryota; kingdom Metazoa; phylum Chordata; class Amphibia; order Anura; family Ranidae; genus Lithobates; species Lithobates pipiens. The sequence continues at coordinate 541,143,970 of NW_027507758.1, forward strand.
CAGAGTACCCAGAGGAAACTCACAAAATGCAGAACATTCAAACTCCAGGCAGGTAGTACCGTGGTTGGGATTAGAACCAGCGACCATTTTTACTGCTGAGTGTGCCAACCACTACACCACTGTGCCATCCATTCACACAATTTCACAGTAACCCCGAGATAAAACAGAGTTCAGGAATATTCCTTTATCCCATTGTTTTGTAAATCTATGTACACTACAAAATGTATAATTAAAAAAGTTCTGATATTGTTGTTTTACTAACCCGATAGCTTATTATTCTAAATAGGAAACCTAAATTTTGTTTGCAAATATTAAAGATTCTAACTACGAAAAGGTCCATAATGGCAGCACCTGTTAGCGGGCATCCACTCACCTGCTGCCGCATCACCAGCCGTCCCATTAAAGTGAATGGGACTGTCGGTGAGTCAACAGTGGGTCAGAGGATGACAGTTGCTCTTTAAAAAATATGATTTAAATAAATAGAGTTGATGTAAATAAAGCTTTTTTACTAGTGATTTAAATCGACTTGATTTAAATCAAATCCACCCTGGCACAAACATTGTCCGATTCCTGCTAAACGGGCTCAAACACAAGCTGTGGGTGCTTCTGCAAGCATCATACAACTCAACTTTTGTTGATCAGGGCGGTACTTGTTTGGCCACACCTAGTTTATATTTCTGCAGATTCAACAGGAAATAGACAAAATTTGAGCTATGTATGGTGAATTATCTGCCAAACAGTGACTGCATCTTATCAGATATATAGTCTCTTGTTGGTACATCAAGCAGCCACGTCCACCTGTATATAATAGCCGACCGTCACTGGGGTTGAAGCAAAATCGACCGATCTCAGTCTACGGTCTTAAACTGGCAGCCCTCCAGCTGTTTCAAAACTACAAATCCCATGAGGCATTGCAAGGCTGACTGCTACAAGCATGACTCCCACAAGTAGAGACATGATGGGACTTGTAGTTTTGCAACAGCTGGAGGGCCACCAGTTTGAGACCCCTGGTCTACGCATTCAGCCCTAACTGGCAGATGGTAAGCCCTAGTAAAGACTTCACAAAGCTGAATGGGCTTGAAGCGTTTATCCTTTAAAAAGGAAGGTGGGGGCTGAGGGGTCTTGTTTACACCCACAAGTTAATAAAAGTCTCTTCAGAATGTTTAGTGTTACGCAATAGCCCACAAGTCTTATGACGATAATTCAAAGATAACTGATAATGTTCAAAAAAAAAAGTTTGAACATACAAAAACCAAGATAAAAGTTAAAGTGGTTATAAAGTTAAATTCTGTTTTACCTTGCACTCACTGCATTAAAGTGGGATTCCACTGTCTTGATCCTTTTTTTTTTTTTGGCATACCGGCAATCCTTATTAAAATGAAATCTAACACTTACTTTTTCCTTTTGTACATCCAGCAGCATGTTGTTTTGTTATTCAAAACGATTTTATAAAACCGTCTCCTGACGGTTGTCATTTTGCCTGTGAGCATGTGAAGCCCACAGGCATCCTCTTCCGGGAGAGTGCGCTGATAAAAGACCAGCATGCACCGCCCGTTCGATTAAATCTCGCGCATGCGCAGTAAGCGCTATATCGAGCGCCGTCTTCTGCTCCGGTTGCCATGACAACGGTTGTTGTCGACGGAAGTCCCGCGCCAAATTACACATGCAATCGCGTCACTTCCGGTCTCGAAATAACGCGATTGTAGCCCTCGGTGATGCCCAAGGCATCCTGGGAAATGGTGTCATACTTCTCCCAGGAGCCTCAGCGAGCCGGGCTGCCGAGGGAAGTGACGTTCTTAGCCCGGGCAATGGAAGAGGCAGATTTCGTGGGACCACCTAGCAACCGCAAGAAATAGGTAAGTAAAAATTTTTTTATTATCCAATTAATTTTAAGAAGACCATTTGATGCACATACGAGTTAGGTTATATTTTTGGTGGCAACACCACTTTAAGGTTAAAAAAAAAAAAAAAAAAAAAAAAAAGCAATTTGTCTGGCCTACGAGCTAGAATAAATATGCTTTGGGAAAGCAAAGGGAGTAGAGTTTAGTTAAGAGAAAAGACCACATTAAATCAGCCTGTCGGTCTTTGGGAAAAACAATCCCCCACCCGAGCTCCCTTTGTGAGCTATTCTGAGCTCAGAGAATGTGAATAAAACTGCTCAGGACAAAAGCTTTACAAGACTTGGAGTGTCAGGAATTCTATAAACAGCTAATTACTCTGAATGGGAAGAGAAGACACTAGACCGATGTCTGCCACCAATAAATCCAGACATTAGCTACTCAACTAGCTAAAATAAAATACTGAGGTACCGAAAAACCCCAATACATTTCAAGTGGAAGACAAGACTTCCACTTCCCCCCTCCTAGCTACCCCGGCATACAATAGTTTGCTTACCTTTAATTCTGCCTGGTTATGTGATCCGGGAGCTACAGCTACCCTGTGTCAGCGAGGGTGGGGCAGCCATTGTTGAGCGCTCCCTTATACATGGAAGCTGGAGCTGCTGAACCACATGACCAGATTAAAAGAAGGTAAGCTCAGAGATAGAGATATACATCTCTATGCACACACACACATACATAGGGTATTTATGATACCTGGAAACCAGCTATCTATTGTTTAAAATTGTCATGTGATCTGCTGTGATTGGTCAGTGATCACGTGATACTCGCAGTGGGCCAGTACAGCGAAACCAGTAGCAAAGCCTTGTCGGTTAGAGGTTTTTTACTATGACTTTAAAGGGCATCTAAACCAATGTTTCTCAACTCCAGTCCTCAAGTACCCCAAACTGGTTGTGTTCCATTATTTTGCACAAGAGATTTGATCAGTTTCACTGCTTTAGTAATTACCACTGCCGTTTCATCTGAGGGAAAACCTAAAAACATGACCTGGGTACTTGAGAAACACTCATCTAAACCAATGATCAAAAATGTTATATTGTAGCCTACTAGTTCTTAGATGTGGTGGCTGTGTTAGACTTTATTTTCACATGGCCATGCCTTCTATCCTAGGTTGAGAAGATTCACTCCTCTAGTCTATGGAGGATCAACATTTTCATCCTAGGACACAACGTGTTTTTAGACTACTAAAAAGCTCAGTCGGCTCCATAGGTTCTGCTTAGTGAATTCTGATGGTCACTTGTATTCAAAAGTACACATACTAAAAGAGGCAATAAAGCTTACCTTTCTGGTGGCATGCGTCTGGAAACTTCCCTTGCTTTGCTGTTCTCCATCTGCTACAACCATTTCACACTTCTCGTATGGTTGCCACCTCATCCCTTTAAACCCGAACACATTAATTACACAGGTTCTGTGGCCGATTAAGGTTGTAATTAAACTCACTTGGTGCCTTGTCTGCATTTAATTGGCCTCAGAACCTGTGTAATTCAAAAGGTGTTCGGGTTTTTAAAGGGATGAGGTGGCAACTCTAACTTCTGGGTGTGGAATGCCTGCTCCCCTGGAAAACCATGAAGTGCAAAGGGGGCAGAACAGGTATTGGCCCATCTGGCTGGGAAGCAGCTGTATTCCAAGACATGGACCACCAAAAAGGTAGTTATAGCCCCCCTTCCTCTAGCTATTCTGATGGGGTCTCTCTCTGGTATAAACAAGAATGCTCAGCCAACTTCAGTCGATTTAGGTTCATGCCTATACTTTCTCTAATATGGTTCTCGATATATAAAACAGACTGATTTTACTGTTGTGGGTTTAGTAACACTTCAGTGCAGCTAATAAACTGAAGGTCTGGCAAGCAGTAAAAAATTTGTATTGGGTTTAGATACACGTTTTAGTAGTCAGCTCCGATGTTGACTAAAGCAGAACTTCAGCCTAAAGGAACTGTTATGTCTTCCTCCCCCACCTGATATATTAAGATTTATTTTGGGGTGTAGGTATCTAGTTTTGATAGGTACCTGCTCCCACCTGGATCACCTAGCACCCCCCCCCCCCCCACACACACACACACTTTGTCTGCAGCCTTCTGGGACACATCACAGGATGCTGTGGGACCATTCAAAGTCCACAGTGGCTCACACATGCAGTGGAAAACTGGCTGTGAAGCCACAAGGAGTAACCACCGGCTTCCCACAGTAAACATGCCGGTACCAGGGACCCAAAGACCGACAAAGAACCAGCTCCAAATGAGCATGGTGCTGGATCCCTGGATCAGTGAGTGTTCTCTTATTAAAGTCAGCAGCTACAGTTTTATTCTCTGGGGTGAAGAACCTCTTTAAATAGGAGCTACAAGCTCCCCACCTCAAAAAAATTATAAGTCAGCAAATACACATACTGCAGCTGCTGACTTTTAATGTTAGGTCACTTACCTGTCCAGTGGTGTCCTCAGCCCAGTCTATTCTTCAATTGGCTATCAGGTGCTGGTGCCGCCATCTTGACTAAGGGTAAACAGCAGTGAAGTCTTGCAGCTTCATAGCTGGATTCCAAGTGTGCTGCGCTTTGTGAATGGGTGAAGTCTTCTGGGACTTGTGAAGTGTTCCAGAAGAGTGTGGGGGAAGAGGCGTAAAATGATCCAGAAGTGGGAGTGTGTATTTATCAAAACCAGGTAACCGCTCCCCCTCCCCCCAAAAGGTGCCAAATATCAAAATATGGCAGTGGTAAGGGCTGGGGACAAGCGGAGCTTCCCCTTTGGGTGAAGCTTTGCTTTATGAAAACCCATCTATGCATTTCTTGCACGATTTTCAAATAGAGTAAAAATGAAGAATTATGTTAACCTTGCATTAGACTCATATGAGGGCCTGTAAAACAAGTGACTCTCGCGATTTCATTCCCGCACGCAAGTCCGAACTTCAGGGGCAATTTCAGAGACATCTGTGCGGGTTTATACACAGATGTTTATTGAAATTGCACCCCAAAGTCACCAAAAGTAGTGCAGAAACTACTTTTTGGGAATCTGCGGTGCCACAAATGTGGCGCTCCTATTCGGACGGAGCCCCTACCGGCAATAGCCACCGATTTGACAAGTCAAATCACTGCAATGTAAACCAGGGCTAAAAAACGTGAAAAACAAAATTACAGCAGATACGGGTACTCAAAAAAATAAAAACACACTGAACAGCCTCTACACTTAAAACATGGTAAATAGACAAAAACACAGAGCAAATACTTTCCCTTCACCAGCATTAGACACGAGGCCCCCACCCAGCAAAGACAGACAACAGCATACCAGAATAAAGTACACACTGGTACAAGTCCTGGTGTAGAATGTCTCTATGTACACAGATAAGGTGGTCTAATGTTCATGGTTGTCTGCTCCCACATCATTCTGGTAGAATAGAAAATCTAATCATGCATGCGATTGCAGGGCGAAGTTTTCTTTAGTCCTCCAAAGGCCTTGGCAGGGGTGTCACATTGTCACAGTTGCACAGATCTGACCATGCACTTGCTTGGCCAAAAGTGATAAAGTTGCTCTACAATAAAGATAAATATTTGTCCAAGAAGCCTTTGATGGAAGCTGCCATCTAATCCAACTGTTAGGATAAAGAATTGTTTCAGGGCAGCTAGCTTGCCCACAGCGGTGTTGAGTACCAGCTTCCATCAAAAGGCTTCTCACCCAGGTATTTAGCATGATAAAAGGACTTTCCTGAAAAACAAGGCTGACCATGACATAATTAGTTTCAGGTGTGTGAAACTACTTGTCCAAGGGATTAGATCTATTAGACATAGGTGCTTTTAGAAATGTCTGAGGTTTTTAAAAATGAAAGGGACTTTATGGCAACTTATATTTTAAATTATTTTTTTTTGCTAGAAAATTAAGTAGAACCCCTTAGAGAATAAAATGATGGGCGTTGCAATTTTTTATGTCATACAATATTTGGAGTAGAAAATACACTTTGAATTTTAATGCAAAAAATAAATACATGATCCATTTTTTTTTTTGGTGAAATATGAAAGATAATGTTATGCTGAGTAAATAGATACCAATCATGTCGCGCTTTAAAATTGAGGACGCCCATGCAACCGCAACAAATATTGTAATTTTTAATATCCATAGCGGACCCTTTAAAAGCCTTTACAGGTTACTGCTTTAGATTTACACAGGAGCTATAGTGCTATAATTACTGCCCGTGATCTGATGTTTGTGGCGATACCTCACATGTGGGGTACGATCGCTGTTTGCGTGCATGAGGAACCTACACACATGCTCGCCTTTGTAGGCAGGCACGAAGGGATGGGGGTGCTTTAAAATCTATTTTTCGTTTTTACACTTTAACTTTTTTTTTTTATCACTTATTTTTGTCACAAGAAATGTAAACATCCCCTGTGACTGACAGGTACTTTATGTAGAGATCTGGGGTCAATAAGACCCCAGATCTATCCTCTTCCCTTTAAAGCATTAAAAACACCAAGACAGGTAGGTAGGCATGATCAAATGCTTTACATTTTAAAAAATGGCACTGCCCCAGAAGTGATGTATACTCATCGCTTCCTGTTTCCAGTCTTTGGCTGCCTCTATGATCAGCTAGCGGAAGGCGGGGGGGGGGGATTCCCTCTCGCTACTTGTAAAAGCGATCAAGCAGCTAAAAAGCTGCTTGGATTGCTTTTAGAGGTGAGCCGATTGCTTGCTCTAAATCCTGCCGTAGTAACATTCATTTTTCTGTCACAAACACGCATGCAAAATTTGACAGCATTTTCTGTACCCATTCAACACATATCCATATTTCACCGGCAGGCTTTTCTTCTCTGCCTAGATGGTAGAGCTGTACAATTAATCGTCAAGAATCGTTATCACGATCTTGACTAAAGTGTTTCCAAATTCTTTCTATGCAAAAAATTCTCTCTGCTCTTCTGAAGCCACAGCCATCAAAAGTAAGGAAGGAAAAAAACAGGCAGTCTGCCAAAAATCAAAACATTCCTTATTGGTTGAACTTAATTATAAACATTGTAACATTTTGTCAATGGAATACTTTGTGTGCAAGTGAAAAAAGTTTAATCACTTAGGCCTCTTTCACACTGACGTCCCGTTCAGGCCCGCCTGTCAGTTTTTCAGGCGGACCTGAACGGGTGCTCCATAGAGGTCTATGGAGCGTCGGATGTCAGCGGTGACATGTCCGCTGACATCCGACCCGCTCCGATCCGAAAAAGTGTAACGGAGGAAAAAGCTATTTTTCCATCCGTCTGCGGATCGGATCGGGTGACGACGGGCACTGCGGTCCGTCGTCATCCGATCTCCCATAGGGGAGAGCGGCGCTGTGACAGATCCGTCCCTGCGCAGTGTGCAGAGACGGACCGGTCATCTCCCTGCTCAGCGGGGATCGACGGAGTGACCCCCGCTGAGCAAACGGATATCCACGGGGCGGATCAGAACTGATCCGCCCCGTGTGAAAGGACCCTTAATCCTTTTTCTGACATTCGTTGGTTTCAAGTTAAAATCTTTTTTTTTGGCTAGAAAATTACTTAGAAACCCCAAACATTATATATTGTTTTTAGTAGACACCCTAGAGAATAAAGTGGTGGTTGTTGAAATATTTTATGTCACACTGTATTTGCGCAGCGGTCTTTCAAATGCCATTTTTTTGTAAAAAAAATTACTTTAATGAATAAAAAAAAAAAAAGAAACTAACCAGTAAAGTTATCCCTTTTTTTTTGTATAATGTGAAAAAAAATTATGTCGCGAGAATCGTGATCTTTTTATTCTAAGCAAAAAAATTGCGATTCTTATTTTGGCCAGAGTCAAAGAGTCTAGATGGTTATACTGGGTATGGCTGCGCAGATATGGATGCTGAGTTTGGATGCACAGAGCCGGCCAGCAAGAGGCAGGAGGAACTGCCAATGTCATATGCACCCCTAAAGTTATGAATCCGCTGGCAGACAGATGGGCAAAGCTGACAGGTAAGAAGTGGGAATATTGCAGTCACTGATATATACGCCCTCACAGAACAAAACTGAGTCAAGATGAGCAGTGATCAGCCATTCACAGGAAACACAAATACACTGAAAACAAAAACTGTTGCATTAACTTCGCTGACAAGCAGCCTAATTTCCATCTACATTTGTCCCTAATTTGCTTAATAAATGCCCCTTTAAAAACCTTCCTGGCCACTCTGGTTCCATTTACATCTAAGCAATACACAAATGTACACAAAAGAAGGAGTTTTCCCATGTGTTCACATCATACGCAAAACATAAATAGGATAAAATTTGCGGTGCCATTCATTATTAAAAGTACTAAAGGAGTTAAACTTGCCTTTCCAAAGTTCCTTCACGTATGTTATTCCGTGTGCCAGTTTTCAGCCCTCATTGGCTGGTGCATGAGGATGTCACTCTTGCACATAAGCAAGAGCCAGTCATCCTGGCATTCAGACTGGCAGAGCTCTGTTTAAAGTGCCAGAGAAGACAGCGAACAAGCAGGTAGGGGCAATTACAAAACAAACAGTGCATGTCTCCTGTGCAATAAAAGTCTGCCTGCTTGCTGTTTGTTACAGTGGAACTTCAGTTCCGCTTTAATGGCACTTCCCGCAGTCAAGATGGTAGCGTTGGGGATCTAAAGACAAGCAAAGACAGCAGTGAACTCCTAGGCTTTAGGAACGGACTCCTAAATAGGACCCAGCAGACACACGTTTTTACACCCAACAAAATGCATGATTAAAGCGCATATAGTAGGGGTGCAGCGGATCGGATCAGCAAATAACTGAATTTGCAAAAACCTGTGAAAATTACACCATCATATAGTGCCCACTGTAATATTGGCTGAGTATGGCTGGGTATCGGCAGGGCACTGCAGAGTATTGGCAGGGCATGGAGGGATGGCTGTCACAGAGCAGCACTGTGGTCACTACAGATGCAGCCCAAAGCGCTGCTTCAATCCGATCTCTCCCCTCCACTGTACAGGTCAGTACAGAGAGGGGAGAGAGGAACCGGCGCCATGACACGACGCCGGTTTACAAGTGATCGCTCCGTCATTTGGCAGAGCGATCACATTGTAAAACTGCCTGGGTGTAGAAAGATGGCCGCTGCTTCGGAGCTAGGCCGAAGCCACAGCCTTTCCTAAGGCCGAGACTGCGGAGAGCTCCGAGGAGCTTGGTTCCAAACGGGGTGACCCGTTCAGATCACGGACCGGTGGCGATCCGTTGCACCCCTAGCATGTAGGGTAGCCCCAAAAAAATAAAAAGTTTGAAAATATGTGCATTCATGCTACATTGAGATGTGAATGCAGCTACAGGGAAAGATTCACCTGTAGATTATGGGAATCATGGAGGCTGCTGCCATTGGTGAATGCTCCTAAAAATGCCAATAGCCTGCTTGGTTACTGATCCAAGGGATTTGATAAAGAGGAACTACAGTCATTGTTCAAAAAATTCAAAGCCAGCAGCTGTAAATATTGTAGCTGCTAACTTTTAGCCCACGTTCACATTGGGGCGATTTGGCATGTCTAATCAGTAGCTATTACTTCGGGGCACCGCACCAATTCCCAAAAGCAGTTCCTGCACTACTCTTGGCGACATCAGGGGCGATTTAAATAGACATCTGTGCAGGAAACCACACAGATGTCTCTGAAGTCGCTCCCAAAGTCGGACTGACATGCGGGTTTGAAATTGTACGAGTTCAGCTCAACTCGTACGAGTTCTAACCCGCAATCTGTGTGAACCCAGGCTTAATAAACAGACAGGCTCCCACTGTGCATATGCAAGACGCCTTAAGCCCCATACACACTATCAGATTTTCTGATGAGTTTTTCCTTCAGATTTACCAAAACCATATAATATGGAGGACAAACCTTAGGAGTTTCAATGTGTATGCAATCAGGCAGGCCCTTCTACTACATGGTTTTGGTAAATCTGAAGGAAAAACTCAGCAGATAATCTGACAGTGTGTATGGGGCTTTATGCTTGCAGACTGGTCCTGCAGCCTACTGGGACATGTGACTTGTCATCTAGGCAAGAAATGTCAAAGTGGCAGCAGGCACTGCTCAGAAAAAGATACCCACTTCAAAAAACACTTTCAGCTTGGGTTCACACTAGTGCGATGCGGGAACCAGTGCGATTCCAGCACTGGTTCCCACATCACTCCTCTCCTGCAGGCAGTTCACACTGACTACTGCGAACCACTGCGGGTGTAAATGACAGAGTTAGTGACACCCCCAGTTTAGTTCACAGATCGCAGTGTGAACTCGCACAGAAATCGGATCGCATAGGTGAGAACACCCATGCAATCAGATTCTAGTGTGGGAAAAACAAGTCCCTGCACTATTTTCTGTGCGAATATAATGAGTTCAGCCATACAAGTGCAAGGCTGAACTCACATCTCAGACTTCTCATGTGATCGGCACCTGCAGTGAGGGTCCGAATCACATGAGATCTCTGAGATCGCAGAAGTGTGAACCAAGGCTTAAGTGACGTTCCACTTTATGTCACTTCGCCAAACTATTTCAGACAATGCCCAAAGTAAAACCAGAGATCATTTAAGACAGCCAAGCAAGTAGCAACTAGTATTTTCAGAAACAATGGCAATTTAAATACGAAGGGTCTTCAAAGTATTTCTGCACTTTTTAATATTTAACCACTTCCATACCGGGCCTATTCTGGCACATCTCTCCTACATGTAAAAATCATCTTTTTGTTCTATAAAATTACTCAGAATCCCCCCAAACATTACATACTTTTTTAGCAGACACCCTAGCGAATAAAATGGCAGACATTTTTGGGGAAAAAACAGCATTAATTAAAAAACAAAGCAGTAAAGTTAGCCCAATTTTTGTACAGTGGAACCTCAGATTACGAGTAGCGCGTTTAACGAGCATTTCGCAATACAAGCAATTTTTTTTTTTAAATCCTGACTCGGTTTGCAAGTGCTGTCTCGCAAAATGAGCAGGATTCAAGCCTCTGCGGTGTGCACAGTACTTTGGCACAGTATTTGGCCAGATGTGCGGGGACACCGGTGACACGCGATTCCCGAGTGCATCCGATCGGTCCCCGATTATTTCTGAGTCTCTCCGACGGGCCCCCAGCTCTGGCCACATGCTGTATTGAAATGCAATAGAAGTCAGTGTGGAACACATTATCTTAGTTTCCATTGACTTCTATGGGGAAACTCGCTTTGATATGCAAGTGCTTTGGATTGCAAGCGTTCTCCTGGAATGGATTAAGCTCGTAATCCAAGGTTCCACTGTATAATGTGAAAGACGATGTTATGCTGAGTAAATAGATACCTAACATTTCACGCTTTAAAGTTGCGCACATTGTGGAATGGCGCCAAATTTTAGTACCTAAACATTTCCAAAGGCGACCTTTTTCATTTCTTTTTTTTTTTTTTATTTATTTTACACAGGACACCAGTTTAGTTACAGAGGTTAGAATTGTTGCTCTTGCTCTAACGCACGTGGCGATACCTGACATGTGTGATTTGAACAGCATTTAAATGTGTGGGTGGGACTTACGGGTGCGAGCATGCGGGGACTGTGGCACTTTACTTTTTTAAAATTGTTTATTTTATTTAAATTTTTCTAATTTTTACACTTTCAATTACATTTTTTGATCACTTTTACTCCCATTACAAGGAACGTAAACATTCCCTGTAATAGGGATAGTGTGTGACAGGTCCTCTTTATAGAGAGATGTGGGGTCTATAAAACACATCATTCAACCAGGCTGGAAAGATTGAGATAGAAAAAGGAGACAGACCTCTTTGTTTACAGCCGAGATCTGGGCTTTGTTTACTTCCGCGGCCCAGACATGACATCATAACGTCGCACCCGAGCCTCCGACAGTTAGAGATGACTGGGGACCATCTGGTCCCGGAAAGCTCTATGATCATTGTCCAGCGCTGGCAGATTCCCTCTCCAGGTCTCCGATGGCACGGGTGAGCTTACACACATACCGATCCCTCTCCTCCCTGCACGGCGCCGCCGCCGATCCCTCTCCTCCCTGCACGTACTTACTAATCCATCTCCTCCCTACACATGATCTGAAAAATCGAGCGAAATATGACAGCTTTTGGCGCGATCATCGGATTGTTAGTACAGAGCTTGAGAGCCAACCACAACAGTGCATCTAATATTAGTCGATCGAACAAGCATAAAAATTTTTCTTTGGGTCAGTACAGTTGTCGTCTGAAAATACAATACACATACACTACAACACGTGACATCACTTCCCTTTTTTTTCCCCTGTTGTACGAGAATTTGTGACTTTAGTAACTCATTCAATTTCTACTTGCGACTAGCGAGGCCCCGATTTTCGTCTTCAGATTTACCAAAACCATATGATAATATGAAGTCAAACCTTAATCTGTATGCAATCAGGCAGACCCCTTGCACTACATGGTTTTGGTAAATCTGAAGACAAAAATCTGATCGTGTGCACGGGGCTTAAGTGAGAAAATTCTGACGATCTGTCGTCCGATTTTCTGAGCGTGTGTGCGGGGCATGACCGATCCCTCTCCTCCCTACACACACGCCATTCCCCTCCACACAATATAAAGGCCCCGACCCACCCCTCTGACCACACACATTGTTGCTTGTAGTACACAGAGACACACCAATGTAAACATCACCCCTTCAAACACACACGCCGGATCCTGTGTGCCCCCCTTTCCGGTCCAGTGCGGCCTGTACTAACTCTACCCTCCCCCAACCTCGGGCCTAAATCCCCTGTTCGTCCTTACTCACCGCCGGGATCGGTGACCGCTGCAGACGCGGGCTCGGGCCTCATAGACGGAGACTGGAGGCTGTAGGCCCCAACTTACTGCAACATGGCGAGGACAGGCGGCCCGACAACCACCTCCAACACTACTACCGCCGCTCTTCCTTCTCCCCCTCCTCCTCCTGGGGCGCAGTGCAGCATGGGAGAGCGAGAGAGGGCGGGGCCGGCCCCCACCTGACCCCTCCTCTTTCCCCTTACTACGACGCCGTGAACCAACACAGCCACATCCGGTCTGGCACTTCCTCTGCCCCGCCCACTGTTACCCTGACCGACCCGCCCATCATTCTTTGCCCTCCTCACCAGCGATCATCGCACACGCGACTCTATTATTATAATACAATATTATTATTATAATCATTATTAATATAGTACAATATACTGTGCATGTCATACATCACAACCACTGACCTCACACATACCTACCTAACACTAATATTCTATCTCTTCATGTCTGATCCACTCTCACTAGCACCGACCACACACAATGATGATTATTATTGCTCCACTCAGTGCATCTCTGCATAATAGCGTTTCTTTGAAAGCAAAAAAAAACACAAAAATGTCCACGTTTGAGACGCCAAATGTGACTAAAAGCGGTTACGTTTATAGGCGTTTTTCGTTATTGCCCATTTTAAAAAAACGCTTCTAAAAGCAATCGCAGTAAAACGCAGCTAAACGCGGCATGTAAACGGCAAAACTGACGTTTTAAACATTGGTTAATTTATGTCAAGTTAAATCATTCAGGAGAGGTTGTAAAAACATCCCGAGTACATGAAGCCTTATGCCGCACACACGACCGGACTTTCCGGCAGGCTAGGTCCGAAGGGATTAGTCCATCAGACAATACGATCGTGTGTGGGCTAATCCAATCGTTTTTAGAGAAAAAAAAATCCAACAGACCTAGAAATAGAACATGTTTCAATTCTATCCGACAGACTCAATTCCAACAGACTAAAATCGAGAAAACCGTTAGTCTGTATGCTGGTCCGACAGACCAAATACGACGCAAGGGAAGCTATTGGCTACTGGCTATTACACTTCCTTGTTTAGTCCCGTTTACGTCATCACGTTCATGAACGGACTCAGTCTGTTCGTGTATGGCCAAGTCCGTTCATTCGGAAACTCCGTCGGAACTCAGCCGAATGTCCGTCGGGAAGACTGTCGGACCTAGTCTGCCAGAAAGTCCGGTGGCGTGTACGCGGCATTATTCTCACCATCTATGACCTGTCATTATTATTATTACTACTTTATATTTTATTATTATTATTACTTAAAAAAATTACCACTTTTGATTCGATTATACTATAATTAGATCGTTAGTACAGAGCTTTCAAGAGCCGATCATGACAGTTCATCTGATATTATTCGATCGCACAAGCAAGAAAAATGTTCTTTTGGTCAGTACAGTTGTCGTCCGAAAATACAATACAAATACACTGCAACATGTGACATCACTCCCCATTTTTTTCTGTCATACGAGAATTTTCACGATTTTAATAACCTATTCAATTTCTACTTGTGACTAGTAAGCTAGAAAAGTTGGATGATCTGTCTTCCGATTTTTGGATCATGTGTAGGGGCATTACTCCTCCTTCCATCTTTGAATTACTCTCACCAGCGATGACCTGTCATTAGGGATGAGCAGAACACCCCCCCCGGTTTGGTTCGCACCAGAACTTTCGAACGGACCGAAAATTCGTACGAACTTTAGAACCCCATTGAAGTCTATGGGACTCGAATGTTCGAAATAAAAAGTGCTAATTTTAGTGGCTAATATGCAAGTTACTGTCCTAAAAAGGGTTTGGGGACCTGGCTCCTGCCCCAGGGGACATGGGTCAATGCCTAAAATTTTTTCAAAAATGTCCGTTTTGGCAGGAGCACTGATTTTAATGACGATTAAAGTGAAAAAAAAGTGAAATATTCCTTTAAATATCGTGCCTGGGGGGTGTCTATAGTATGCCTGTGAAGTGCCACATGTTTCCTGTGTTTAGAACAGTCCCTGCACAAAATTACATTTAACGGAAAAAAGTCATTTAAAACTGCTTGCGTTTTTAATGTAATATCTGGTTCCGACAATATGGATGAAAATCATTGAGAAAAATGGCATGGGTAGCCCCCCCTGCCCATTACCAGCCCCTTTGGGTCTTGTACGGATATTAAGGGGAACTCCGTACCCATATTAAAAAAAGGAAAGACGTGGGGCCCCCAGGCCCTATATACTCAGAACAGCAGTATACAGGCGGTGCAAACAAGACAGGGACTGTGTAGGTTTGTTGTGTTAAGTAGAATCTGTTTGTAATTTTGAACTGGTACATTTTTAAAGTGTAGCTCCAGTCAAAAAATCTATTTTTAAGCTTTTTGGAAAACATAGGGAAGGGTTATCACCCCTGTATAATTTGTTTTGCTGTCCGTCTTTTTTCATCTCACTTCCTGTTGTCTCCTTCCGTTTGCAAGTAGGAGACATTTGTAAGTTGGATGTTTGAAAGTAGGGGCCTGCCCTATATGCTCTGCAGAAATGGCGGAACAAGGTGTTGGTGTGCCACAACATTGTAAGCCCTCAAAGTGACTCTTGGTGGGCGCTGGAGTGCCCTGTTGTGAACAATTATATCAAGAATTGTAATTACATGCCATTGTTGAACAGTGGTAGAAAAATTGACCTTTGGTGGTTATGGTGCTGGTGCCACAACACTATAAGTCCTCACAGTTACTCTGGGTGGGCACAGGAATGGGCACTGCTGTGAAATATTATATCAAGAATTGTAATTACATGCCCCTGTTAAACAGGGGCTGAAAAATTGGTCCTTAGGCACTGGTGCTGGTGCCATGACGCTGCAACCTCTCCCATATACTCTAGTTGTAGTGCAGGAATGAGCCCTGCTGCAAAGCATTGCATCAAAAATTGTAATTAAACGCCCCTGTTAAACAGGGGCATAAAAATTGGGCTGCTGGCACTGGTGCTGGTGCAACGACACTGCAACCTCTCCCATATACTCTAGTTGCAGTGCAGGAATGAGCCCTGCTGCAAAGCATTGCATCAAAAATTTTAATTAAATGCCCCTGTTAAACAGGGGCTGAAAAATTGGGCTGGTGGCATCACCCAGAACCAAAAATGTTCTTCCAACATATCAGCGGAGGAGGAAGAGGATAGACAATCAACATAACAGGACAGTCACTCAGCATCAGCATAGGCAGTCTTGAAGGGATGTGATATTTAAAAAAAAAATTATTCGGTTACATCAGCTTCAGGTGCTTGGTAGCTGTGGGTGATCCAAGACTGATTCATCTTTATGAAGGTCAGTCGATCAACCGAGTTGGTGGACAGGCACACCCTGTGATCGCTAACAAAGCCACCAGCAGCACTGAAGGTGCGTTCCAAAAGAACGCTGGATGCGGGACAGGCCAGTAGCTCAATTGCATACTGTGCAAGCTCTGGCCAGTGATCCATCCTGAAGACCCAGTAAGCCAGAGGATTTTCAGTGGGAAAGGTGTCCAAGTCTGACCTTGCCCCTAGGTATTCCTGCACCATGTAAATCAGATGCTGGCAATGGTTGCTGGAACCGATCATACCTTGGGGCTGCGGACTAAAAAATTGTCTGAACGCATCGGTCAGACGGCCACCTTCTCCACCACTCCTTCTGACCGTTGCCTCAGCAACACGTTGTCCAGGACCAGGAGTTTGTAATCTCCCAGTCTCTGGGAACGCGTTGCACAGACCTTTCTGCAAGGCCTCCCGGAGATGTCTCATCCTCTGCTCCCTCTGCGATGGCAAGATAAGGTCGGCATTCTTACCCTTGTACCGTGGATCAAGGAGAGTGGCCAGCCAGTAATGGTCCCTCTCCTTGATCCAAAGAATACGAGGATCCTTCCGCAGGCTTTGCAGGATCAGGGAGGCCATGCAGCGTAGGTTAGCTGAGGCATTCGGTTCGGAGTCCTCTGGGTCACTAAGGACAACATGATCCGCAGCTACTTCCTCCCAGCCACGTACAAGTCCACAGGTTTCTTGGGACTGTAAATCATCCCTACAAGACTGCTGATGCTGAGTGCCAGCCTCCACCTCCATGCTGACACAATCATCCTCCTCCTCCTCCTC
Source organism: Lithobates pipiens (assembly GCF_037356315.1). Lineage (NCBI taxonomy): Eukaryota > Metazoa > Chordata > Amphibia > Anura > Ranidae > Lithobates > Lithobates pipiens. Next base: position 541,160,706 of record NW_027507758.1, read on the forward strand.
TTCCTGTGTGATCGGTGGGACAGCAGGAACACTGTCTGGATAAAGGGGGCCTTGAGAGGCAAGGAAGTCCTCCTCTTCCTGCCTCTGTTCTGCCTCAAGTGCCCTGTCCATTATTCCATGCAGCGTATGCACCAACAGGTGGACAAGAGGTACAGTGTCACTGATGCATGCACTGTCACTGCTCACCATCCTTGTGGCCTCCTCAAACGGTGACAGGACAGTGCATGCATCCCTGATCATGCCCCACTGGCGTGGTGAGAAAAAACCAAGCTCCCCTGACCCTGTCCTGGTGCCATAGTCGCACAGGTACTCATTGATGGCCCTCTGCTGTGTGTGCAGCCGCTGCAGCATGGCCAACGTTGAGTTCCACCTGGTGGGCATGTCACATATAAGGCGGTTCTTGGGCAGGTTCAATTCCTTTTGGAGCTCAGCCAGCCGAGCACAGGCATTAAATGATTGGCGGAAATGCACACAGACTTTCCTGGCCTGCTTCAGGACATCCTGTAAGCCCGGGTACCTGCCCAAGAACCGCTGCACCACCAGGTTAAGGACGTGAGCCACACAGGGCACATGGGTCAGTTGTCCCTGGTGGAGAGAAGGTTGGTGCCATTGTCGCAAACCACCATTACTGGCTTAAGCTGGCGTGGCGTCAACCACCTCTCGGCCTGCCCCGGCAGAGCTGACAAAATATCTGCCCCAGTGTGGCTCCTGTCCCCCAAACAAACCAGCGCAACCATGGCATGGCATCGTTTTGCCTGCGTACTTGCGTAGCCCCTTGAATGCCTACGGAGCACCACTGGTTCTGAGGACAGAGCACTGGAAGAGGCCATGGAGGAAGAAGAAGAGGAGGGGGTGGAGGAGAGAGGTGTGTCACAACCAGTAGTAGCATTTTGGAGGCGTGGTGGCGGAACAACCTCCAACACTACTGCACCTTGTCCTGCATCCTTCCTAGCTGCCAGAAGAGTGACCCAATGGGCCGTGAAAGACAGGTAACGTCCCTGTCCATGCCTGCTGGACCATGAGTCAGCGGTAATTTGCACCTTACCGCTGACCGCCCTGTCCAGCGAGGCAAGGACATTGCCTTCCACATGCCGGTAGAGAGCCGGAAACGCCTTCCGTGAGAAAAAGTGGCGTTTGGGGCCTGCCACTGAGGAACCGCACATTGTACAAACTCACAGAAGGGGGCCGAGTCTACCAACTGAAAAGGCAGCAGTTGAAGTGCTAGCCATTTAGCCAAGCTAGCATTCAACCGCTGGGCATGTGGATGGCTGGGAGTGAACTTCTTTTGATGGTCCAGCAGCTGGGGCAGGGAAATTTGCCTGCTGTAATCGGACGTGGGTGTACTGCTAGCAGAGTGCCCGGAAGCACTTGGCTGTGACCTAATTCTACACCTTCATTCCTCTCAGCAGGTTTCAGAGAGGACTGAAGGTCTAGTGGGGTTGGAGATCCCAGCTGATGAGGAGCAAGGAGAGGTCCGCTTTGTTCTTTGGTGTGGGTCTTTTTAGGTACGCTTGCCAACGAGCTGCAAGGCAGGTCAACATATGTCTGGTCAAGCATGTGGTGCCCAAGTGGCTGATGTTTTGGCCACGCGAGATACGCTTGAGACATATGTTGCAAATAGCAGCGGTGCAATCTGATGCACTCGTCTCAAAAAAGGCCCACACCAAAGAACTTTTAGAATAACGCGCAGAGGCAGCGCCCTGCACAGGCAGAGCTCTGTGGTGTGATTCAGTCGGTGTGCTGCCCCTAAGCTGGCCCCCGGAGGGCATCCCGCCTCGTTGGACATGTGCCTCCTCCTCCTCTCTCCTACCAGGCACCCACATGGACTCAGTGCCCTCATCATCCCCTCCCTCTTCATCGCTGGAGCAAACCTGGCAGTATGCTGCAGCTTGTGGAACATGACTGCCAGATTGCTGTCCTTCTTGAGCATCCCCTCTGTCTGCGCTCACGCTACTGCCTTCCTCTAGCTGAGTATCATCATCAGAGCCTACAAAACACTGGAAATCCTCCTGGAGCATGTACCCAACACTGTGCTCAGGGGACTCCTCAGGAGGATGTGGTGGGTCTAGGGAAGGAGTCACTGATGATGACATTGAGATGAGGGAAGACGATGCGTTGGCAGCTGCTTTGCTAGTACCCTGAGCCTGGGTGAGAGAGGATGAGGGGGATGAAGAGGGCTTGGTCATCCACTCTACCAAGTCTTCGGCATGATGCGGCTCAACACGTTCAGCTGCCGAAAAGAAGGACAAGCGTGCCCCATGGCCACGTGCTGATGATGACAATGCACTGTGTCCACGACCAGCACTGTTGTCTCTAGACACAGAGCCTGCTTGCCCTCTTTTATTGGCTCGCGCCTGTCTGCCTCTCCCTGTTGGCCTTCCAGACATGGTAATAGCCTGAAGGGAGATGGGAAAACCAGCAATTGGGTAGTGTATATTGTGCTGGAGGCACACAACACCCACTACCTCCTGCAGATGGCTCAATTAGAGAAGAGCTATATAGGTGGATATAATAGTGTATAGTGCGATCAGGGCAAGCAGACAACACGCACAATCTCCTACAACTGACTGCAAGCTCTATTACAGAAGAGCAATATATCTAGCTATATAGGTGGATATAATGGTGTATAGTGCGGTCAGGGCACGCAGACAACACGCACAATCTCCTACAACTGACTGCAAGCTCTATTACAGAAGAGCAATATAGCTAACTATATAGGTGGATATAATGGTGTATAGTGCGCTCAGGGCACGCAGACAACACGCACAATCTCCTACAACTGACTGCAAGCTTTATTAAGAGAGCAATATAGCTAGCTATATAGGTGGATATAATGGTGTATACTGCGGTCAGGGTACGCAGAACAACACCCACAAACTCCTGCAGATTGCTAACAGGTCAATTACAGAAGAGCAAGAACACAAAATCGGCCGATAACGAACGGTGTATACTGTGTTGAAGGTACACAGAGAACACCCACTAACTCCTACAGACGCCAACACACTACACAAGGCCGCCACAGCTCATCCCTACCTGTTACTATTATTACTTTTATATTTTATTATTTGTTTTATGCTTTAGGCTCCTTTCAAACGGGACGGATCAGTAATGATCCGCCCCGTGATGATGCGCTTGCTGAGCGGGGATCGCTCCGTTGTCCCCGCTGAGCCGACGGCGGACAGGGTGGTCTCTGCACACTGTGCAAGGACCGCCCTGTGAGCTCTCCTCTATGGGGGATCGGATGAGCACGGACCGTCTGTCCGTGTTCATCCGATCCGCTCTGCAGACGGATAGAAAAATAGGATTTTCCTCCGTCTGCAGAATCGGACAATAGCGAAGGCGGACGATAGCGGGTGTCTGCGGATGTTTATCCGCAGACACCCGCTATCCCATAGGAATGCATGTATGTCCGTATTTCATCCGCAAACGGATGGATGAAATACGGACATAATGTCCGCATGTGTGAAAGGGGCCTTACTCTCACCAGTGCTGATGTAAAACATTATTATTATTATACTTCATGCTCACTAGTGCTGATGTAACACATTATTATTATTATACATCATGCTCACCAGTGCTGATGTAACACATTATTATTATTATTATTATTACTATTATTATACTTCATGCTCACTAGTTCTGATGTGACACATGATTATCTACTTCAGCACCGGAAGATTTACCCTCCTTCATGACCAGGCCATTTTTTGCTATACATTTTGCGATACATATTTTGCTATTATTTAACTGACAATTTCATGGTCACGCGAAGTGTACTCAAATAAAATTGACATCCTCTTTTTACCCAGAAATAGAGCTTTCTTTTGGTGGCATTTGATCACCTCTGCAGTTTCTATTTTTTGCGCTATAAACAATAAAAGAGTGACAATTTTGAAACAAAACTATTTTTTTTTTACTTTCTGCTATAAAACATATCCAATAAAAAAAAAAAATCAAAAATCAAATTTCTTCATCAATTTAGGTCAATATGTATTCCGCTACATACAGTGCCTTGAAAAAATATTCATACCCCTTTGAAATTTTTCCACATTTTGTCATCTTACAACCAAAAACGTAAATGTATTTTATTGGGATTTTATGTGGCACATCATTGTGAAGTGGAAGGAAAATGATAAATGTTTTTTAAATAAATATATATATATATATATATATATATATATATATATATATATATATATATATATATATATATATGTATGTATATGTGAAAAGTGTGGCGTGCATTTGTATTCAGCCCCCCCTGAGTCAATACAGCTGCAAGTCTTTTTGGGTATCTGTACCAGCTTTGCACATCTAGAGAGCGACATTTTTGCCCATTTTTCTTTGCAATTAAGCAAAAGATCTGTCAGATTGGATGGAGAGCATCTGTGAACAGCAATTTTCAAGTCTTGCCACAGATTCTAAATTGGATTTAGGTCTGGACTTTGACTGGGCCATACTAATGCCCTGTACACATGGTCAGAAATTCAGACGGAAAAGGTCTGATCGGATTATATTGTCGGAAAATCCGATTGTGTGTGGGCTCTATTGGACTTTTTCAGACGGCAAAAAATTGAGAGCAGGATCTAAAATTTTCTGACTAAAAAAATCCAATCAGACTTTTTCTGATCGTTTGTAGAGAATTCCAACGGACAAAGTGCCACGCATGCTCAGATCAAATTAGAAGACCAAAGCTATTGGCTCTTAGCCTCTACGTTTTCCCTTCGTACGCAAAACACATCACCATGTTCTGTTGTAGCTCTGGTTGTATGTTTAGGGTCGTTGTCCTTCTGAAAGGTGGACCTCCACCCCAGTCAAGTCTTTTGCAGGTTTTCTTCTAAGTTTGTCCTGTATTTGTCACCATCCTATCTGTCAGGGCTGGGCTCAGCCCTTCCTTCTCTGAGCTGCCCGCTCAGCTGTCGCCTAATTTCCAGCTCCTATCTCTCCACAGTTAGACGGCTTTCACACCAAGCCGCCCATAGCGTCGGCGGTAAAACGCAGCGTTTTACTGTCGGATTTGCAGCGCATTTCAGTCCAGGGCACTTTTACCCCCCGCTAGCAGCTGAGAAAGGGTTAAAACCGCCCGCAATACGCCACAATAGCGGCGTTTTGCCGGCGGTAATGCATTGATTTAAATGGGGAGCAGCAGTGGAGGAGCAGTAAACACACCGCTCCTTCACCGCTCCAAAGAAGCTGCTGGCAGGACTTTTCCTGACATCCTGCCAGTGCACTGCTCCAGTGTGAAAGCCCTCGGGGAATGAAGCAGCAGTTTGAGGGCGGATTGCAGGAGCTATTTCTAATGCTATAATGCCTGCAAAACGCCCTGGGTGTGAAAGGGGTCTTACTCAGCTATTGATGATATCCTGCTCATCAGCCCTGCCTACTTAAGCCGTTCAGTCCAGAAGATCTCTGCCTTCGCCTTTGTCAACATCACAGAGGCGATCGCCTGCATTCCTGTTAAAAGACTTGCTTGGCTGTCATCCCTTCTGGTTCCAGATCCTGCTTGCTGTTTTACTACGCTCATCTCTGGCTCCCTGATGTTTGGCTTGTCTGACTATCCATTCCGGGTTCCTGAACTCTGGCTATGTTTTGACTACATTTGTTCTAGTTACTTTTATTATTAAACAAGTGTGAAAGCGTTGGCCTCAGAAAAGGCATAATGAAGATATAGGTACCATCATGTAATAGTCCTAAGACCTCTTGGGTGATTTAGGGTTAATAGGGTCTGGAGTAGCCCTTGTTACATCTATTCTCCCTGCTCCTATTAAACAAGTGTGATTTAACTGTACTTTTGTCTTGGTCTGATTTCATGGTTTCTGACACTACCAACTCTGACCAGCTTCCCCGTCCCTGCTGAAGAAAAGCATCCCCACAACATGATGCTGCCACCACCATGTTTCACAGTGGGGATGGTGTATTCAGGGTGATGTGCAGTGTTATTTTTCCGCCACACATAGTGTTTTGCTTTTAGGCCAAAAAGTAACATTTTGGTCTCATTTGATCAGAGCACCTTCTTCTACATATTTGCTGTGTACCCCACATGGCTTCTCGCAAACTGCAAACAGGACTTCTTATGGCTTTCTTTCAACAATGGCTTTCTTCTTGCTACTCTTCCACAAAGGGCAAATTTGTAGAGTGCACGACTAATAGTTGTCCTGTGGACAGATTCTCCCACCTGATTGGCATGGCTTGTTTTTCAACAATGGCTTTCTTCTTGCCGCTCAATAAAATTGTTCTGTGGACAGATTCTTCCACTGAGCTGTGGATCTCTGCAGCTCCTCCAGCGTTACCATGGGTCTCTTGGCTGCTTCTCTATATAATGCTTTCTTTGCCTGGCCTGTCAGTTTAGGTGGATGGCCATGTCTTGGTAGGTTTACAGTTGTGCCATACTCTTTCCATTTTCGGATGATGGAATAAACAGTGCTCAATGAGATGTTCAAACCTTGAGATATTTTTTTATAACCCAACCCTGCTTTAAACTTCTCCACAAACTTATCCCTGACCTGTCTGGTGTGTTCCTTGGCCTTCATGGTGCTGTTTGTTCACTAAGGTTCTCTAACAAACCTATGAGGGCTTCACAGAACAGCTGTATTTATACTGAGATTAAATTACACACAGGGGGACTCTATTTACTAATCAAGTGACTTCTGAAGGCAATTAGTTCCACTAGATTTTAGTTAGGGGTATCAGAGTAAAGGGGCTGAATACAAATGCATGCCATGCTTTTCAGATATTTATTTATATATATATTTTTTACATACAGTAATAAAAGTAAGACATGTGGAAGATGGTGGAGCTTTTAAGGGGGGGCATGGGGGCAGTGGAGGGGGGTAGCATGCAGAGGTCAGAGCTGAAGAGAGGTGAAAGTGAGATGTGGATGGGGACTGCAGAGGTAATCATCTGTGGAAGAAGGCTGAGCTCTGCGCTCTGTGTGACCCCCCCCCCCTGAACTTAATGCACGCCTGGTATTTAATGCCCCTTTAAGACCCTCCCACTGTTATTTAAATTTGACCAATTAAAGGTAAAAAAACAAAACTGCGCTACTCTAAAAAAAAAAACCCCAGTGAGCAGCAGCTCAAATCATTATACTACGACACAACAAACTCTATACCATAAAGAGCTGCGCTAAATAAAATGAAAAAATACATGCTTCATTAATAGAAATAATAAATGAATTTAATGGTGCTCTACCACAAAAATTAGACCTAAAAATTATTTGAAATAAAAATAAGTGAAAAATAAATTGGTGATAAAACAAAGTGAATATAAATACAAATTACTAAAAATATCTAGTGAATGGATAAATATCTGGTGAATAAATAAGTTCATACAGGACATACAATGATCAGTATTTAATAATAAAAAATAATTGAATATAGGTACAAATTACTAAAAATATCTAATGAATAGATAAATATCTGGTGAATAAATAAGTTCATACAGGACATACAATGATCAGTAATTAATAATAAAAATAATTACAAATAAAAGTCCATAGAAAAGTCCCAACGAATTCAAAGTGCAAATAAGTTCATGAGGAGTCCAGTGCAGATTGGAAACAAACACCGATTGGCTTACCGAAACAATAGATCCCTATTACATGGGACCATAAAGCGCATGGATATGTTATCGGGATGAACCCTCTAGGCAGGAAACCTCTCTCTCCCAATGTGCAGGAAATATGAGCTGCAATGGATCAGTCCATATAGAAAGGAATACTCGCATAGCGTAAAACCCCCTTATAATTTATTGTATTAAAAGCAATACATATGAACTCACATGTTCCGTCAGTAAACAACGAATAAAATGAGCGAGTCGGCCGGCTCTCGGCTACCGCCTGTAGTTCCGGGACTGGCGTAGAACACAGTGATGTCAGCACGCCGTTCCGCCCTACGCGTTTTGTCACTCCAAGGATTTTTACACTATGTGAGTATTCCTTTGTCTTTCTATATGGACTTTCTATATGGACTGATCCATTGCGGCTCATATTTCCTGCACATTGGGAGAGAGAGGTTTTCTGCCTAGAGGGTTCATCCCGATAACATATCCATGCGCTTTATGGTCCCATGTAATAGGGATCTATTATTCCGGTAAGCTGCCAGAATAGCTATTGGTGGCGGTAATTCCTCGGTTTTCATAGCACTTTTTTCCATTGCTGTTTGTTTCTAATCTGCACTGGACGCCTCATGAACTTATTTGCACTTTGAATTAGTTGGGACTTTTCTATGGACTTTTATTTTTTATTATTTTTTATTATTAATTACTGATCATTGTATGTCCTGTATGAACTTATTTATTCACCAGAGATTTATCTATTCACTAGATATTTTTTGTAATTTGTATTTATATTCACTTTGTTTTATCACTAATTAATTTTTCACGTATTTTTATTCCAATTAATTTTTAGGTCTCATTTTCGTGGTAGAGCACCATTATATTAATTTATTATTTTTATTAATGAAGCACGTATTTATTCGCATTAATTGTAGGGGGGGGGGGGGGTCATGGTTGAGTTCCTGCACATATTTTATGAGAAACAAAGCCATATATGTGATTCTGTGCAGCACGGCCACCCTGTATCACCTGTAAAACTGCTATGGGACAGTCAGCAAGTGGTTAATAGTACCATTATGATTATTATTATTTTCATATTTTTTTAATGCTTACTCTCACCATTCCTGATGTTACACAGGAATATTATTATTCTATAATAATGCTTCACTATCAAGAGTGCTGATGTGATACAGGATTATTATTATTATTATTATAACCACTTCAGCCCCGGGAGGATTTACCCCCTTCCTGACCATTTTTTGCGATTCGGCACTGCTTCGCTTTAGCTGAAACTTTCACCATCGTGAGACGTTTTACCCAAACAAAATTGACATCCTTTTTTCCTACCAATAGATCTTTCTTTTAGTGGTATTTGATCACCTCTGCGTTTTTATTTTTTGCGCTATAAACAAAAAAAGAGCGTCAATTTTGATATAATAAATATCCCCAAAAAATATGAAAAAACAAACATTTCTTCTACACTTTAGGCCGATTTGCATTCTCCTACATATTTTTGTTAAAAAAAATAAAAAAATAAAAAAATACGTGTATATTGATTGGTTTGGGCAAAAGTTATAGCGTCTGCAAAGAAGGGGATAGATTTATGGCATTTTTATTATAATTGTTTTCTTTTACTAGCAATGGCAGCAATCTGCGATTTTTATCATGACTGCAGCATTTCGCTGGACAGATCGGACACTTTTTGGGACCATTGACATTTATACAGCGGTCAGAGCTAAAAATAGCCACCGATTACTGTATAAATGTCACTGGCAGGGAAGGGGTTACATACTAGGGGGCGATCAAGGGGTTAAGTGTGTTCCCTCAGTGTGTTCTAAATGTGTGTGTGTGGGGGGAGGGGGTGGGCTCACTACAACATGACAGAGATCATTAGAGTAGATACCTGTCATGTTGCTAGGCAGAACAGGGAAATGCCTTGTTTACATCTTCCTCACCGCAATTGCGAGCCGCCAGCGATCATCGAGTTTGCGGGCCCGCTAGGCAGGAATTTCAAAGGGACGTATGGGTACGCCTTTTTGCCTGCCATGCCATTGTGCCAATGTAAATCGGCATGTGCTTAATAATAGTATTATTATTATTAGGCTGGATTCACACTATTGCGAATTGGATGGGGGTTTCCCTGCATCCAGTTCGCATTTGTCAGCAGATCGTGACTGGCTCTCTATGGAGCCAGTTCACACATCTCCGGAGCGGCTCCGGTGCAAAAATGCTGTCCTGTGCATCTTCTGGTCTGTTTCAGGTCCGAATTCAGCCAAAAATGTATGCTGAAATCGGACCTGAAATGGTGAACAGGGACGTACCAGACCCCCCGCTGTGAGCTGATCCGTGCTGCGGTGTGAACCCAGCCTTATACAGGATTTGTATAATGCTAACAGTTTGTGCAGTGCTTTACAACATGGGGGCAGACAATACAGTTACAATACAATCCAGGAGAAATCAGAGAGCCCTGCTAGCACTTGAAATCTAGGAGGGAAGGTCAAGTGATACAAAAGGTAATAACTGTGGGGGATGAGCTGATAGAGAAATTAGAAGTACAGTTGTTAGGTGGAGGCAGGATAGGCTTCTCTGAAGAGAAGAGTTTTAGTTGGACAGAATGAGGTAGGGAGTTCCAGTGGATGGGAGAGGCTCAGGAGAAGTCCTGGAGGAGAGCATGGGAAGAGGTGGCAAGGGAACCAGAGAGCAGGAGGTCTAGGGAGGAATGTAGAAAATTATTAGGTTGGTAAATTGAGACAAATTAATCCATGCACTGATAACCAAAGCAGACCAACTCAAGCACTGCATGGTATCTTTTTGCCTGACTGCTTGCGTAGCCCCTTAAACGCTTACGGAGCACCGCTGGTTCAGAGGACAAATCTGCAAAAGGCCACAGAGGAAGAAGAAGAGGAGGGGGTGGAGGAGAGAGCTGTGGCAGAATCACCACTAGCATGTTGAAGGCGTGGTGGGGGAAAAAGCTCCAACAATATTGAACCCTGTCCTGCATCCTTCCCAGCTGCCAGCAGAGTTACCCAGTGCGCTGTGAAGGAAAGGTAACATCTCTGCCCAAGCCTGCTGGACCAAGAGCGGTAATATGCACCTTACTGCTGACCGCCCTGTCCAACGAGGCCAAAACATTGCCTTCCACATGCCGGTAGTAAGCCGGAATGGGCTTCCGTGAAAAGAAATGGTGTTTTGGAACCTGCCACTGAGGTAAATGAATTCACAAAAGGGGCAGAGTCTACCAGGTGAAAAGGCAGCAGTTGCAGTGATAGTAATTTAATTAGTAATTAGTAATTTAATAAAAGTTAGCATTTAGATGCTGAGCATGTGGATGGCTGAGACCAAATTTATTTTTACGGTTCAGCAACGGGGGTAGGGAAATTTGCCTGCTAAAATCAGATGGTGGTGTAGTTCTAGTAGATTGACTGCAAATACTTGGGACACCTATTGCTATACCTTCATTGCTCTTAGTGAAGGTTTTTGAGAGGACTGGAGGTATAGTGGGATTGGAGATCCCAGATGAGGAGCAAGGAGTAGTCCACCTTTTTCTTTGATGTGGGTCTTTCAAGGGCTGTTGCCAATGGACTGCATGGCAGGTCGTCATATGTCTGGTCAAGCATGTGGTGCCCAAGCGGCTGCTGTTCTGGCCACGCTTGATCCGCTTCAGACATAGGTTGCAAACAGCAATGGTGCAATCTGCTGTACAAGTGTCGAAAAAGCCCACACCAAGGAACTTTTATAAGTCAGCGTGGAGTCAGCAGTGCCCTGCACTTGCAGAGCTCTGCGGTGTGATGCAATAGGGTGGCTGCCCTTAAGCTGCCCCCTAGAGGACATCCTGCCTCGTTGGAGTCATGCCTCCTCCTCCTGCTCCATCTCTTCTCTTAGGCACCCAAGTACAGTGGGTGACCTCACCATCCCCTCCCTCCTCATCACTGGAGCAAACTTGGCAGTATGCTGCAGCTGGGGGAACATGACTGCCAGTTTCTTGTCCTTCTTGGGCACCCCCTTTTTCTTTTGCTCACGTTACTCCCTTCCTCAACCTGGTAACCAACATCTGAGCCTTCAAATCAATGCGCATCCTCCAACAGCATGTATCCAACACTGTGGTCGAATAATTCTGGGGACTCCTCCGTGCATGATGGTGGGGCTACGCAAGGAGTGACTGTGGACAAGGAGCTGGTGGAATACGCTGCTTTGGAAGCTGCGTTGGAAGGCAAACTACTTTGAGCCTGGGTGACAGAGGATGAGGAGGATGAGGATGGCTTTGTTATCCACGCCACCAGCTCTTCTGCATGTTCTGGCTCAATAACATGGCCAGCAGCAGAAAAAAAGGACAAACGTACCCCACGGCCACCTGCAGGGGATGCACCACATCCACGACCAGCACTGTTGACTGTAGACACAGAG